>NC_073245.2:13760000-15010000 GCF_029281585.2 Gorilla gorilla gorilla | reverse complement strand
GTGAGGCCCACCCTAGCCTCCCAAAGTACTGGGATTACAGGCGTGAGACACCACACCCGGTGGATGTAGAATTTTATCAAATGCTTTTCTAGCATCGATTGAAATAATCATATGGTTTTTGTCCTTAATTCTGCTGGTACGATTTTATCACATTGATTGGTTTGTATAAGTTGAACCATCCTTGCCTCTCTGGGATAAATCCCACTTGGTCCTGATGAATGATCTTTTTAATGTATTGTTGAATTCGGTTTGCTAGTATTATCCTCCTTATTGAGGATTTTTGCATCAATGTTCATCAGGGATATTGGCCTGTTTTTCTTTTTTCGATGTGTCTTTGCCTAGTTTTGGTATCAGGGTAAAACTGGCCTAGTAGAATCAGTTTGGAAGTATTCTCTCCGTGTCTGTTTCAGAATAGTTTCAGTAGGATTAGTATTCTTTTTTTTTTTTTTTTGGACAGGGTCTCATCTGTCATGCAGGCGTAGTGCAGTGGTGCGATCTCAGCTCACTGCAACCTTTGCCTCCCCGGCTTATGTGATCCTGCCACCTCAGCCTCACTAGCAACTGGGACCACAGGCATATACCACCATGCCCGTCTAATTTTTTTATTTTTTGTCAAGACAGGATTTTACCATGTTGACCAGGCTGGTCTTGAAATCCTGAGCTCAAGCGATCTGCCTGCCTTGGCCTCCCAAAGTGCTGGGATTACAGGAGTGAACCACCATGCCCAGCCAAGTATTAATTCTTTAACTGGTATAATTCAGCAGCGAAACCGTCTAGTCCCAGGCTTCTCTTTGCTAAGAGACTTTTTATTATGGCCTTAATCTCATTACTCTTTGTCTATTCAGGTTTTAGATTTTTTTCATGGTTCAATCTTTGTTTTTATATTCATGTCTGGTACAGCAGATTCCAGCAGAAAAACCAAAAAGATTTTCTTTTACATTTTGTTCTCTGTTGGCAAAACATGTTTTTCTTCCTTTGAGCAACAGTAAACTTCCATAGTTCCTATAAGGGAGGTGGTGGCAGGTAGGCAAACTTGGTCTCTGAGATATTAGACAGTTTGCCCTGTCATAGTTTGGAACAACATGGCTGAGCCTGGCATACAGGAGTCCTGATTGGTAAAGGGCTGTAGCTGGAGCAGCATGCTGTCATTGTAGCTGTGCAGTGCCATGGACATACTGTCAGTATTTGGAGAGAAATAGCAATTCTGTTATATGTGTGGGGTCACTGTGCCTCATAAGTCAGTTCCTTCTTACGTTAGGTTTGGTTGGAGTTCCTGTTGAGCTTCAATATGAAACCTTAGAAACCTAAAGTAGTTGGTGGTTCTTTCTCATGGGCTGTCCCCACATACACAGTGTCCAAGTTGTCTTGAACCAATTCTGACTATAATTAACACACAACAGGGAACACAGCCAGCCAGGTGCAGTGGCTCAAGCCTATAATTCTAGCATTTTGGGAGGCTGAGGCAGGAGGATTGCTTGAGCCCCAGGATTGCTTTGAGACTAGCCTGGGCAACATAGTGAGACCTCATCTCTACCAAACAAACAAATGTGCAAAATGAGCCGGGTATGGTGACTCACACCTGTAACTCCAGCTACTTGGAGGCTGAGGTGGGAAGATCACTTGAGCCTGGGAAGTCGAGGTTGCAGTGAGCTGTAATCACACCACTGTACTCCAGCCCGAGCAACAGAGCAAGACTCTTACCTCAAAAAAAAAAAGAAAAAAGAGAAAGAAAAGAAAACCTGAAAGGCTGAGAAAAACACAGAGTTTATTGTAGTGGTATCTGTACAATTACAAAAGGTGAAAAACAACCGAAGTGTCCAGCAGCTGTATGTGGGGCAGTTAAGTAAAACTGTGGTATGTCCATTTTGGTGGAATGTTACACATCCTTACAGTTTAAATGTATGAAAAGGTTTTAATAATATTGGCCACAGGACACAGAGTATGGTGTGTTCACAACTAAGAGCTTTAAAAAAAGGAAAAGAAGCCAAAATATCTGGATGAGAATGGGTCATTTTTTTCTTTATAATTGTTAGTACTTTGTAGTTTTTCTTCAATTTATAATCAGGAGGAAACCTTTTCCCTTGGTGGTATACAACTCAAAGAAAATCTACTGAAGAGTATAAAATACTGATCTAAGGATTAGGTCTGTGACGTTTTATTTTAAAATGTGTAACTCTTGTGGTACTAATGTGTTTGCCTCCTTCTGCCACCAGGGGGCAGACCGGGCCGTTCCAGTCCTGATCATTGGCATTCTGGTGTTCCTACCCGGATTTTACCACCTGCGCATCGCTTACTATGCATCCAAAGGCTACCGTGGTTACTCCTATGATGACATTCCAGACTTTGATGACTAGCACCCACCCCATAGCTGAGGAGAAGAGTCACAGTGGAACTGTCCCAGCTTTAAGATATCTAGCAGAAACTATAGCTGAGGACTAAGGAATTCTGCAGCTTGCAGATGTTTAAGAAAATAATGGCCAGATATTTTGGGTCCTTCCCAAAGATGTTAAGTGAACCTACAGTTAGCTAATTAGGACAAGCCCTATTTTTCATCCCTTGGCCCTGACAAGTTTTTCCACAGGAATATGTATCATGGAAGAATAGAGGTTATTCTGTAATGGAAAAGTGTTGCCTGCCACCACCCTCTGTAGAGCTGAGCATTTCTTTTAAATAGTCTTCATTGCCAATTTGTTCTTGTAGCAAATGGAACAATGTAGTATGGCTAATTTCTTATTATTAAGTAATTTATTTTAAAAATATCTGAGTATATTATCCTGTACACTTATCCCTACCTTCATGTTCCAGTGGAAGACCTTAGTAAAATCAAAGATCAGTGAGTTCATCTGTAATATTTTTTTACTTGCTTTCTTACTGACAGCAACCAGGAATTTTTTTATCCTGCAGAGCAAGTTTTCAAAATGTAAATACTTCCTCTGTTTAACAGTCCTTGGCCCATTCTGATCCAGTTCACCAGTAGGTTGGACAGCATATAATTTGCATCATTTTGTCCCTTGTAAATCAAGATGTTCTGCAGATTATTCCTTTAACGGCCGGACTTTTGGCTGTTTCCTAATGAAACATGTAGTGGTTATTATTTAGAGTTTATAGCCGTATTGCTAGCACCTTGTAGTATGTCATCATTCTGCTCATGATTCCAAGGATCAGCCTGGATGCCTAGAGGACTAGATCGCCTTAGTTTGATTCTATTTTTTAGCTTGCAAAAAGTGACTTATATTCCAAAGAAATTAAAATGTTGAAATCCAAATCCTAGAAATAAAATGAGTTAACTTCAAACATTTCAGAAAACATTTTAATGATTTTATGATATCTTTAATCGCAGTACCCAGATCTACCTTAGTTTCTAGGTAGCTGGCATTGTGGGTCACACTCAACTTTCCCTAACTCTGAGGTTGGGGACTTGGGCAACTGGAAGCCTGGACATGCCATCAGCTGAGTTGCAAGGCTGTGGGAAGAGCAAGTTTTAGATGTCTACTCAATATCCAAGTGGAGCTGTTGAGGAGGCAGTTGCGATGCATGTGTGTGTCTAGAGTTTAAGAGTGGGTCTTGGATGGAAATAGAAATTTGGGAGTCAGCATTTGGACAGTATCTTAAAAGCTAGAGGGCTGTTTGAGATCACCAGTAGAGTGAGTGTAGTTGGAGGAAAAAAAAAAAAACTCAGGAAGTGAGGGACAAAGAGGGTGACCTGAAGCAGCCTCCAAGATTAGGCACTTTTGGTAATGGGAATGTTGACTGGGGAGTCCAGTAATCTAGAGTGCCTGAGCCTTGACAGTGAATATGTGAGGTGATACATAAAGCTTTATCTTGGAGAGTGGTTGCCAAGCAAAGCTCAGATCAGAAGGTTTTGGCCAACCAAATGATTTGGTTTTTTTATTTATTATTTATTTATTTATTTATTTTGAGACAGAGTCTTGCTCTACTGCCCAGGCTGGAGTGCAGTGGCACAGTCATTTCTCACTGCAGCCTTGAATTCCTGGGCTCAAGTGATCTTTCCACCTTTGCCTCCCAAAGTGTTGGGATTATAGGCATGAGCTACTGAGCCTGGCCTATTCGGTCCTTTTTTAAAAAGTTGATGCTGCTGGTCAAAAAAAATAAACAGAAGGGTATAAAGTGAAAAGTAAACATTTGGGCATGGAGTGGAGAGTGTACATTCACTCCAGCTTACCTCTCAAGATTTTCCAAAGAAATTTCTTAATATACCCTTCCTGAAATGCTCTAAGCACATAAATATATATCTGGTTTTTAAAACTTGGGCTCCCATTGTATGGTTCTATAATTTCCCCCCCCCCAATTCTATTTTGTATATCTTTCCATATCCATGGAGATCAGTCATATTCTTGTTAATGCACATTATAAGTGTAGTTTTTCATACTATGCATTTAGTAGTCATAGGATCAGAGCAGAAATCAACCAACTTCCTACCTGGGGTAGGAATCTCCTCCAGAGTCCCCTGAGGAATGACCTTTGCTGCTTTGTTTGAACATTCACACTTGTAATCTCATTCCAGCTGGCATTGTTACAGAAGTATCATTTATGAAGCCAAAATCAGACTCCCTGCAACTTCTGTGTTTTGACCATAGTTGTATTATTTGGTGTTTTATAGAAAAGACCTAAACCTCTACGGCCATACTACCCTGAATGCTCCCGACCTCATCTGATCTTGGAAGCTAAGCCGGGTCAGGCCTGGTTAGTACTTGGACGGGAGAAAAGATCTAAACCTCCATAATAATGTTGAACATTTCTTGACCCCTTTGCCAGATATTCTGCCAAATACTTTCATTACATATCTCATTTTAATCCTTAGAAAAATCCTGAGTTAGCCAGGCACAGTGGCTCATGCCTGTAATCCCCATACTTTGGGAGCCCGAGGCGGGCGGATCACCTGAGTTTGGGAGTTTGACCGTCCTGACCAACATGGAGAAACCCCATCTCTACTAAAAATACAAAATTAGTTGGGCGTGGTGACACATGCCTGTAATCCCAGCTACTTGGGAGGCTAAGGCAGGAGAATTGCTTGAACCCGGCAGGCTAAGGTTGTGGTGAGCCAAGATCGCACCACTGCACTCCAGCCTGGGCAACAAAGCCAGACTCCGTCTCAAAAAAAATAAAAAATAAAAAAATCCTGAGTTAGATAAGATTCTTAGGTAGGAAGTAGGTGAGATATTTGGGATTAAAGCCTGGGCGTGGTACGGTGGCTCACGCCTGTAATCCCAGCACTTTGGGAGGCCGAGGTGGGTGGATTACTTGAGGTCAGGAGTTCAAGATCAGCCTGGCCTAAAAATACAAAAATTAGCTGGGTGTGGTGGCGGGCACCTATATCCCAGCTACTCAGGAGGCTGAGGCAGGAGAATCACTTGAACCCGGGAGGTGGAGGTTGCAATGAGCCTAGATCACACCACTGCACTCCAGATGGTGACAGAGTGAGACTCCGTCTGAAAAAAATAATAAAACTAAAAAAAATAATAAGGCAAAGCCTGAATTCCCTTTACCAGATATGACAGCCAAATGCTTTTAGGTACTGGGCCAGTGAAGAAATGGGGGAGGTGGGTATGGACAGCAGAAGTAGTTGGGGAACCGTGGTCAGTTGTCAGATGTATATTTTACCTGAAAGTAACCTCCTCCCCACTCCAAAGTGTTGACCAGACTATATATCCTAACTTTTTAAAAGGATGTTCTTATTTGCAACAACTCTTATGCCTCCTGTTAGTCATTTCCAAGGCTAAAAACCCTCTCCAGTTGCTTCAGCTATTCTGCATATGATGGAAATTTCAGATCTGTTGCCACTCTGGTGGGTCTCTTGGTTGAGCTTCACGTGGTCATACCAGAGGCACTTCTGTTCTGCCAGGAATTGTGAGGTGCTGGAGGTACAACAGGAAAATATAGGACTTGGGTAGTGAGGAGCACAGGTTGCAAACTAGCAGCCACATGTCAACCTGCATTTGAGGATTTATTTTTTGAATTGTTCCATTTTATTTTCTGACCACCTATCCCCAAGTTCTTTTCGTTTCTAAAAAGGGAAATGTTCACATGATCTTGATTTTGGACTTGAAAAATCAGGTAGTCCTTCATTGCAGAGAGGCTCCAGCCAACTAAAGTAAGGTAGTACAAGTTTTAGCTGAGTAGCATTCTCCAGTTCACCAAAGTTTCCACCACTCTTACTTTTATATCCAGCATGCTAATTTTCCTCACTAAGGGCAAAGACTGTGTCTTAAACCCTCCCACAAAGCCTAGCACAGTGCTTGTAGGCATTTAGGTTTATCAAATGAAGAGCTGGAATCGTGTGCATTTCCATCCCAGGACACTGTGTTCCTTTGAGGTATGGATAGGTAGGCGAGTACCTACCTACATTTACGTCAGACTTTCCTAAATGGCCTTCCACCAGCTGCCTAGCAGGCCAGCTGCTCTTCACACAGTTGGTGCTGCCTGGTCAGTCATGCCTCTGCCTGGCACCCTCTGCCCAGGCCAAGGAGCCCAGTTCATGACCTACCTGTACCAGCTGGCACAGGAGAACCTCCTGCCACTGGTGTATGGTAAGGGAACCTGGTAGAAGGACAGTAACAGCACTGGCTTTCTGCTTACCTTTGAAGGGTCCTATACCAATCAATGCACCTTAGTTGCCTTGATTTTTCATTAAATTCCTATCCTGAGGCTTCTCTCCTAGATTCGGTCCCATAGGCTTCTGGCCTCACAGGTATGTAGTTCAGTGATGGGGCCTCAGTTTCCTTCTAAAGTGGGGATAGAACAATTCCTACCTCACAAGGTGATTGTGAGGATTAAATAAAAACAGTTCCAGATGGTGGTTCACACAGCCTGGCACAAAGTAAGCTGCTGTTTGAGAAAGTAAAGAGGATCACTGCTTTGGCTTCAGGGAGCAGAGCCTGGGATGAGGCAGAGGTGGAGGGAAGAGAGACCATCTGTTACCCTGTTGCCATCTTGAACCTGCTGTTCCATGGCAGAACCACCCCAGAGCCAGCGGCAGGGGCGAGGGTTGATTGCCAGCCCAGGCAGGGCTCCTCTCCCTGACAGCTGCTGACAGAGGGTGTGAGGAGGTCTCAGGCCCCTGGCCCTTTACCAGCATGCGGCTGGGCCTGGAAGGCTGTGTGCTCCAATCCTCTGGAAAAAGTGAAAGGCCCTGCAGGGAAGTCCTTGAAGACAAGAGGTTTTAGATCTGGAGCGTCATCAAATCGCCTCTCATGGAGCTTGTCTTTCCTCTATTTTTTCACCTCCCCTCAGTCTTGCTCCTTGCTATGCAAATGCAGTCTGGTCTGTGGACCGGCAGCATCAACATCACTTGGGAAATTTGAAATGCAGAACCTTGGGCTCCTCTCCTAAATCGGTATCTGCATTGTAGCAAGAGCCCTGTATGTCAAGAACCCTACCTGTTAGTTGCATGTCAGTGTCTGAGAAGCGCTGACTGATGGGGGCCCAGTTTCCCTCCTAGTCCATCTCCTCACCTTGAGACTGGACCTCCTCAGGCAGTGCCAATGGGTGGCCCTGGGTGTGGGGGCACTTAGTATAGTCTCTCCTCTTTGATCCACTATTATTCTCTAGCTAAGACAGTAACTCCCAAAGTCTGCAGAAGCTTCATAGAAATGACAGAGAAACAATGCAGGAAGACTTTGTGAAGATCATTTTTTGTGATCAGTGAGAAATCGAGACAGGAGTCCCAAAGATGAGGAAGGTCGGTGGCAGGAGTGGAACATGCTTCGGTTCCCTGAAGGCTCAGGGAAGGGGACGATGTGTAATTTATGACCCAGTGAGAGGCAGGATAGGTTTTCTTTCCATTTCTGTGGGAGGCAGGCCTGGTGCCTGAGGAGTTTACTCCGAACACTGGAGGTGCTGGCTTGCCTCCATCCGTGGGTCTCTAATGCCTCCGTTCTTTCATTCCTCTCACTAACACAAGAAGAGCCGACTAGAAAGTGCTCCAACCTGAGGGTTAAAGTTTCTTGGCTAAGATGCTAATCCATCGAGAGGGTTTTCTCTAGAATTAATGTCTACAGAGTTTGCCCTGAGACCATCATCCACCGCGCTGCTTTTGCCCCACAGCTGAAATAATGGCAGCAGCAAAATCACCAGCACATCCTGGGAGGGTCTGTGGCCTGGTAGAGTTGAAGAAAAGCAGTGCCCCTTTGCCCGTAGTTGCGAGGAGATTACTTGCATTGGGAAATAGGAGGTGACCATGAGGAACCTGGGCAGTAAGACCAGCTGTCCCTGTAGCTGTGATCAGAAAAGTGTAAGACTTAGCTTACTGATGGCATTGGGCATGGTGGCGAGCAACTGTAGTCCTAACTACTTAGGAGGCCAAGGTGGGAGGATCCCTTGAGGCCAAGAGTTCAAGACCAGCCTGGGCAGCAGATCTACAAATTTTTTTTTTTTTTTTTGAGATGGAGTCTAGCTCTGTACCAGGCTGGAGTGCCATGGTGTGATCTCAGCTCACTGCAACCTCTGCCTCCCATGTTCAAGCTATTCTCCTACCTCAGCCTTCTGAGTAGTTGGGATTACAGGCACGTGCCACCACGCCTGACTAATTTTTGTATTTTTAGTAGAGATGGGGTTTCACCATGTTGTCCAGGCTGGTCTCAAACTGCTGACCTCGTGAACCTCCCGCCTCAGCCTCCCAAAGTGCTGGGATTACAGGCGTAAGCCACCATGCCTGGCCAAAAATTTTTTTAAAAAAATTAGCCAGGTGTGGTGGTGTGTGTCTGTAATCCTAGCTACTCAGGAAGCTGAGATGGGATCAGTTGAGCCCAGGGTTTGAAGCTACGGTGACCTATGATGGTCCACTGGACTCCAGCCTGGGCAACAGAGTGAGACCTTGTCACTTAAAAAGGCCAGGTGCGGTGGCTCACGCCTGTAATCCCAGCACTTTGGGAGGCCGAGGCAGGCGGATCATGAGGTCAAAAGTTCGAGACCAGCCTGAGCACCATGGTGAAACGCCGTCTCAACTAAAAATACAAAAATTAGCCAGGTATGGTGGCACGTGCCTGTAATCCCAGCTACTCAGGAGGCTGAGGCAGGAGAATCGCTTGAACCCAGGAGGCAGAGGTTGCAGTGAGCCAAGCCAAGATTGTGCCACTGCACTCCAGCCTGGGTGACAGAGCGAGACTCCATCTCACAAAGGAAAAAGGGAAAAAAAAAAGCTCACTGATCGGATTTGTTGATAGCTCCAAGTTTCCCCTGTTTTGGGATATCAGAGTTATTTCTAAGTATTTTACATTTTATATAGCTTTGATAAATGGGACCTTTTAGGCTGGGTGCAGTGTCACATGCCTGTAATCCCAGCACTTTGGGAGGCCAAGGCAGTCACATCGCTTGAAGCCGGGAGTTGAAGACCAGCCTGGCCAACATGGCAAACCCTGTGTCTCTACTAAAAATACAAAAATCAGCCAGGCATGGTGGTGTATTCCTGTAATCCCAGCTGGTCGGGTGGCTGAGGCATGAGAATCGCTTGAACCCGGGAGGTGGAGGTTGCAGTGAGCCGAGATGGTGCCACTGCACTCCAGCCTGGGCGACAGAGCAAGACTCCATCTCTAAATAAATAAATAAATCAGGCGCAGTGGCTCATGCCTGTAACCCCAGCACGTTGGGAGGCTGAGGCAGGCAGATTGCGTGAGCCCAGGAGTTCAAGACCAGCCTGGGCAACATGGCAAAACCCCATCTCTACAAAAAAATTAGCCAGGTATGGTGGCATGTGCCTGTAGTCCCAGCTACTCAGGAGGCTGAGATGGGAGGATAGCTTGAGCCCAGGAGGTGGAGGTTGCAGTGAGCCAAAATTGCACCACTGCACTCCAGCCTGGGCAACATAGACCCTCTCTCTACAAAATAACAAAATTAAAATAAAATAGGAAATAAAATGGAGTTTTTCTTATTCTTTTTTTTCTTTGAATAGTTCTTTGTTAATGTATAGAAACACTACTGATTTTTATATGTTAACGTTTGTATCCTACAACTTTATTTAGTTCTAACAGGTTTTTGGTGGTGTCTTTAGGGTTTTCTATATATAAGATCAGCCATCTGTAAATAGAGACAGTTTTACTTCTTCATTTCCAGTTTGGAGGCCTGTCATTTCTTTTTCTCACCTAATGCTCTGGCTAGGATTTCCATTACTATGTCAAATATAAGTGGTGAGAGTGGGGATCCTTGTCTTGTTCCTGATGTTAGTGGAAGAGCTTTCAGTATATTCACTGCGAATTTGTCATACAAGGTAAATTCCAAGGTACATCAAAGTACGTTCCTTCTATACCTAACTTGTTGAGAGTTTTTACCGTGAAAGGATGTCAGATTTTCTCAGATGCTTTTCTGCATCTATTGAGATGATCATGTGATTTTTGCCTTTCATTCTCTCTCTCTTTTTTTTTTTTTTTTTTTTTTTTGAGACGGAGTTTTGCTCTTGTTGCCCAGGCTGGAGTACAATGGTGCGATCTCGGCTCACTGCAACCTCTGCCTCCGGGTTCAAGCGATTCTCCTGCCTCAACCTCCCAGGTAGCTGGGATTACAGGCATGTGCCACCACCTGGGCTAATTTTGTATTTTTAATAGAGACAGGGTTTCTCCATGTTGGTCACGCTGGTCATGAACTCCCGACCTCAGGTGATCTGCCTGCGTCGGCCTCCCAAAGTGCTGGGATTACAGGCGTGAGCCACCGTGCCTGGCCTGCCTTTCTCTTAACGTGTGTATTACATTTACTGATATGCATATGTAGAACCCGGAATGTCAGAAAATGTCAAGTATTTTCCCCATTTAACGGGGAGTGAAACCACAGTGAGACCAAAAGCACCATGGACTGATGCTGGCCCAGGATCAAGGACTCCTCATGCTGAACATCGACTCAAGATGATCTTCCACTATATTTTTCTCCCTGGTGTTTTCATCTCCCCACCTCCAGCAAGGGGCAAGAAACTAATCTCTCTCTGTCAATCGTATCAGACCAGCAATAAAAGAAGTTCAGTATGTCAGTGTGTGGAGATTACGACTTTGCAATCTAGGAAAACAAAGGAGGCAGGCACAAAGTCTAGAAAGTCACATAGGGTGTTGGCAGAGTAAACTCACGTTTATATACCAAGTCCCAGGTCACCAAAACTTGAAACTTGAGAGTACTTTGGGAACAAAAGTATCTCTTCATTAAAACAAATAAACATTAACCAAAAAAGTAGACCACAGAACTTTGAATGCAGCTCTATCTTGATGTACTTAGGTTCTCCAAATGTCTTAACTATTTACAGTGTCAGCTTTAATCTAACCTTGGTTTTTATCTCCAGACTTTGACTTAACTTTGCATATCAAGTCACCTTGAATTCGACCTTTATGTTTATCCTTGAATTATTTTGGGGGCATCTACTACGGACATAGCTTTGGTAGGTATCAAAAAGGAATCATCCACCATGCCCATCCTCCAGAAGTTTGCAATATACTTACGTAGAAATAGATCCATATTTGAAATAACTGAACAAATATAATAAGTAATATTAATAAATGAGTACAGTCAGCCCATCATATCCTTGGGTTCCACATCTGTAGATTCAACCAACTGCAGATCAAAGATATTTGGGAGAAAAAAAACAACAAAAATAGCAATACCAGCTGGGTGCGGTGGCTCACACCTGTAATCCCAGCACTTTGGGAGGCCGAGGTGGGTGGATCACCTGAGGTCAGGAGTTCAAGACCAGTCTGACCAACGTGGTGAAACCCCATCTCTACTAAAAATACAAAAATTAGCCAGGTGTAGTGATGCATACCTGTAATCCCAGCTACTTGGAAGGCCGAGGCAGGAGAATCACTTGAACCCAGGAGGCGGAGTTTGCCATGAGCCCATTGCACTCCAGCCTGGGCAACAAGAGCGAACTCCATCTCAAAAAAAAAAAACAACAAAAAACAGTAAAACAGTAACAAAATAACAACAACAACAAAAATCCTTACAAAGAATAAAAAAATTAGCTGGGCTCTGTGACCCATAGCTGTAGTCCCAGCTACTTGGGAGGCTGATGTGGGAGGTTTGCTTGAGTCCACGAGTTAGGTCAAGGCGGTAGTGAGCCATGATCTCGCCACTGCACTTCAGCCTGGGTGACAGCGAGACCCTGCCTAAAAAAAAATTCAACAAGGCTTATCATGAAAATCAGTAGTTCTTGGCAACCCCTCTTTCCTTTCTCTCCAAGAGACAACCACCTTCAGTTCTTCCAGATGAATATTTTAGTATTAACTTTCATCTCCATGTGAAATATTTTTATTACCATTTCACAATTGTTCAGTATTAGGCCTTATCAATTGACTATATCTAGTGGTGCAGATTGGGCTGCTCTTTGGTCATCCTTCATCACAGACACGTGCTTTCAGTCCCTCCATTTGTCCATATAATTGTGTCATTTTGGTTGGATCAATATTAATATTGATATTGCTAAGGATACACAAACGCTATTCATAGCTGAGCCAGAACACTTGGTATGACTTCTTTTCCTTCTGACACAACTTTTAGTTTCTCATTGGAGTTAATAATCATGTTTATTTGCATGATTTTCTATGTATCTGTCCCTAGTTAAGCCCAAACTGACCCCATTTGTATATATCCCCTAGTCTCCCATCCGTTTCATCTGAAAGAACTGTCTCCATAAAGGAGGCTGCTGCCCTGTCCTCTTCCTGCCCATTGTCCCTCTGAGGGGAGGAAGTGACTGTAGTGCCTTCTGGCTTCCTGCGTGACTTCTGATTCTTGATTCCTCCTTTGTCGTCATTTTTCTCTCTCGATGCTTGTAAAATTGTCTTCAGTGTTCTGAAATTTCACAATGCATGTCCTGCTGTTGGCCTATTTCTATTCAGCACCCATTACCCATTGTGCCAGGTGCTCTTGGCCCTTTCAGTCTGGAAACTCATGTCCTTTAGTGTTAGGGAATTTTCTGAAATTATTTGATAATTTGTTTCACTCATACCTTGGTTTCCTATTTCTGGAATTTTTTCATTAGATGTCAGTCCTTTTCTATTTTTCATATTTTTGTCTCTTTTCCATATTTTGTCTTTTTGATCTCCTTTGTGGAAGATTTCCTCAGTTTTTTTCTTTCAACTCCTCTGTCATATTTTCTTTTCTTTTTTGAGATGGAGTCTTCTGCCACCCAGGGTGGAGTGCAGTGGCACGATCTTAGCCCACTGCAACCTCCGCCCCCCAGGTTCAAGCGATTCTCCTGCCTCAGCCTCCCAAGTAGCTGGGATTACAGGCATGTGCCACCATGCCTGGCTAATTTTTGTATTGTTTACTAGAGATGGGGTTTTGCCCTGTTGGCCAGGCTGGTCTCGAACTCCTGACCTCAGGTCTCGGCCTCCCAAAGTGCTGGATTACAGGCATGAGCCACCGTGCAGCCCTCTGTTATACTTTCCACTACTGTTTTTTGTTTTTGTTTTTCCTTTTTTAAGACAGTCTCACTCTGTTGTCCAGGCTGGAGTGCAGTGGGGCGATCTCAGCTCATTGCAGCCTTTGCCTCACAGGCTCAAGCAATTCTCCTGCCTAAGCCTCCCAAGTAGCTGGGATTACAAGCCTGTGCCACCACACCCAGATAATTTTTGTATTTTTAGTGGAGACGGGGTTTCGCCATGTTGATCAGGCTGGTCTCAAACTACTGGCCTCAAAGCGATCTGCCCACCACGGCCTCCCAAAGTGCTGGGATTACAGGCATGAGCCACTATACCCAGCCTTCTACTCTTCTGTTACTATTTTTTTCTTTTCTTTTTTTTTTGGAACAGATTCTCGCTCTGTTGCCCAAGCTGGAATGCAGTGGGGTGATCTCGGCTCACTGCAACCCCCGCCTCCCAGGTTCAAGCGATTCTCCTGCCTCAGTCTTCCTAATAGCTGGGACTATAGGTGCGTGCCACCACGCCTGGCTAATTTTTTTGTGTTTTTAGTAGAGACGGGGTTTCACCGTGTTAGCCAGGATGGTCTTGATCTTCTGACCTCGTGATCTGCCTGCCTCGGCCCTGCAAAGTGCTGGGATTACAGGCGTGAGCCACCACACCCAGCTTTGTTACTTGCTATCATGGTTTTAATGTCCAAGGACTCTTTTTCACATTTTACAGCAATCAATTTTTATTTCGTGACCATAACATTTTTATCTCACTATATTATCAACATAAAATAGTCACTTATCAGCACAGCAGTCAGAGTGATCCCTTTAAAATCTATTGTACCAAGTTCCCACCCACACTCAGATGAACTTGATGTCATTTAACATCATTCCACCTGCTGCTTAGACCGCCTATCACCGTTGCCTCCTCTACAGTTATTAAACCTGGTTCTGGGTTGGGCATGGTGGCTCACGCCTGTAATATCAGCACTTTGGGAGGCTGAGGTGGGAGGATCTCTTGAGCCCAGGAGTTTGAAACCAGCCTGGGCAACATAGTGAGACCCCATCTACAAAAAAAATTTTTTTAATTAAGCCAGGCGTGGTGGCATGTGCCAGTGGTCCCAGATACTCAGGGAGCTAAGATGGGAGGATCCTTGAGCCCAGGAGGTGGAGACTGCAGTCAGCTGTGATCATGCTACCGCACTCTAGCCAGGTGAGTGCAGTAGGCTCATGCCTATAATCCTAGCACTTTGTGAGGCTGAGGCAGGAGGATTAAAAAAAACACCTGATTGCTTCCCTATTGCCCACCCTTCTGCTGACTTAGCTGAGTTAGGAGACACGAACACAGCTTCATTTTTCAAATCTCTGTCTCCCGTGGAAAATGCTGGCTTTTTTTCCCTTTTAAGGGAGGTTGGTTTGAATTAATTGTGTTTGAAACCTTTTTTTTGTTTTGAGACAGAGTCTCCCTCTGTTGCCCAGGCTGGAGTGCAGTGGCACGACCTCGGCTCACTGCAAGCTCTGCCTCCCAGGTTCAAGCAATTCTCCTGTGTCAGCCTCCAGAGTAGCTGGGATTACAGGCATGCGCCACCACGCCAGGCTGGTTTTTGTATTTTTAGTAGAGATAGGGTTTCACCATGTTGGCTAGGCTGGTTTCAAACTCCTGACCTCAGGCAATCCGCCCGCCTTGGCCTCCCAAAGTGCTGGGATTACAGGCGTGAGCCACCGTGCTTGGCCTTGAAACTTTTTTTTTTTTTTAGGTATATCCTGGCTGGGTGTGGTGGCTCATGCCCATAATCCCAGCACTTTGGGAGGCCACCGTGGGCAGGAGTTTGAGACTCACCTGGCCAACATGTTGAAACCCCATCTCTACTACAAATATAAAAATTAGCCAGGCGTGGTGGTACACGCCTGTAATCCCAGCTACTCCACCGAATGCCTCTTCTCATCTTTACCCAAAGGAGCTTGTTTTTCTCTGGTGTCAGGAGTTGTGATATGGATTTCCTATTCTAGTCTTCTAGTCCCAGACAAAAAAAAAAAAAAAAGGCATACTTTCTTTGGGCCTATTTACCAGATTTAGGTGATAAGCTGAGAGTGAAGAGAAGGGCTGGACCCCCAGCTAGGGTAGGGGACAGGAAGCCAGGCTCTACCCAGGCCAGGGGAGAGGAGGTAGAGGTTGTAGATTGTACCACTGCATTCCAGCCTGTGAGTCAGAATGAGACTCTGTCTCAAAAACAAAAATATGTCCTCTTACTCCTTCCTTACTCCCATCCCCTACCTTAGCTGGGGGACCAGCCCTTCTCTTCACTCTCAGCTCATCATCTAAATCTGGAAAGCACCTGGAGTGTACAAAGCCTGGCAAAGACCTAGCAATGATCAGGTCCCAAAGTTTAAAACCCTGTGAGTAATTGATACTTTGGAGTGAAGGCTGGAAGGGAAGGTTGTTGTCTAGGAGGGAGACAGCTACATGTTGAAATCTGGACAAAGCTGAGGCTGTGATGGTGTCTCTGTTTTCTAGGGTCAGTCTTGGGTTTTCCTATGTCATCTTCCAGACTTTGAAAAATAATTGTTGGCCGGCCATGGCGGCTCATGCCTATAATCCCAGCACTTTGTGAGGTTGAGGCAGGAGGATTGCTTGCATCTGTGAGTTCGAGACCAGCCTGGGCAAAATAGCAAGACCTCATCTCTACAAAAAAATCAAAAATTAGCTGAGCATGGTGGTGCATGCCTGAAGTCCCAGCTACTTGGAAGGCTGAGGCAGGATGATTGCTTGAGCCTGGGAGGTCGAGGCTCCAGTGAGCCATGGTCACACCACTGCACTCAGCCTGGGGGACAGAGTGGGACTCTGTCAAAAAAATAACTAAACAAATAAATAAGAAATTAGCCAGGCGTGGCAGTGTGCATCTGTAGTCCCAGCTACTTGGGAGGCTGAGGTGGGAGGATTGCTTGAGGCTAGAAGGTTGAAGCTACAGTGAGCTGTGATTGTGCCACTGTACTCCACTCTGAGCAACAGAGCAAGACCCTACCTCAAAAAAAAAAGATAAAAAGATAAATAATTGTTTATTTAAATATGGAATTATAGTAAGCAAAATATTAAAGACTCCATATTAACAATCTGTCATTGTATTCTTCCAGAAAAAAAAGCATATATAAAAATATATACAGATACTTTTTTTCTTTTTCTTCTTTTTTTTTTTTTTTTTTTTTGAGACAGAGTCTGGCTCTGTCGCCCAGGCTGGAGTGCAGTGGTGTGATCTCGGCTTACTGCAAGCTGCGCCTCCCGGGTTCACGCCATCCTCCAGCCTCAGCCTCCCAAGCAGCTGGGACTACAGGCGCACGCCACCACGCCTGGCTAATTTTTTGTACTTTTAGTAGAGATGGGGTTTCACGGTGTTAGCCAGGATGGTCTCGATTTCCTCACCTTGTGATCTGCCCACCTCGGCCTCCTAGAGTGCTGGGATTACAGGCATGAGCCACCACACACCGCCACTTTTTTTTCTTTTTTTGAGGCAGTCTCAGTCTGTCCCCCAGGCTGGAGTGCAGTGGTACAATCTCTGATCACTGCAACCTCCACCTCCCGAGTTCAAGCAATTCTCCTGCCTCAGCCTCCCGAGTAGCTGGGACTACAGGCGCCTGCCACCACGCCTGGCTAATTTTTGTATTTTTAGTAGAGATGGGACTTCACCATGTTGGCCAGGCTGGTTTTGAACTCCTGACCTCAAGTGATCCACCCGCCTCAGCCTCCCAAAGTGCTGGGATTACAGGCATGAGCCACCGTGTCTGGCCAATACTTTTTTTTTTTTTTTTTAATAGAAATGAGGTCTCACTATGTTGCCCAGGCTGGTCTCAAACTCCTGAGCTCAAGTGATCCTCCCACCTTGGCCTCCCAAAGTGCTGGGATTACAGGCACGAGCCACCACACCCAGCTGCATATTAAAACCCTTTTCATTGTGAAATATAATACATACATGGAAAAGCACATGAACCTAAATGTATAGCTTAAATTATAAAAGTGGAAGTTCAAGGATGTACTACCCAAGTCAAGAAGCATGACGTGGGCATCTGGACTGATGGAGCAGCCTGTGAGAGGAGCACCTGTGAGAGGTGACACGGCAGGTATGGCCTGACAACCACCTGCTTTCTTATGGCTAAGAGGTTGTAACACGAGGGGCCTTGGGAGAGGATGCAGGCAGGTGAGATATTGGAGAGTCCTTTATGTCATGGAAAAGAGCCTGGCCTCCCATCCCCTACCCTAGCTGGGGGTCCAGCCCTTCTCTTCACTCTCAGCTCATCATCTAAATCTGGTAAATAAGCCCAAATAAAGTATGGCTTTTTTTTGTCTGGGACTACAAGATTAGAACAGGAAACCCATATCACAACTCCTGACACCAGAGAAAAACAGGCTCCTTTGGGTAAAGATGTAAAGAGGAACTTGGCTCATGAAAAGATTCAGGAAGCCAGGCGCAGTGGCTCACTGTAATCTCAGCACTTTGGGAGGCCGAGGCGAGCAGGTCACTTGAGGTGAGAAGTTTGAGACCAGCCTGGCCACCATGGTGAAACCCTGTCTCTACTAAACATACAAAAATTAGCAGGGCATGGTGGCGCATGCCTGTAATTCCAGCTACTCAGAAGGCTGAGGCATGAGAATTATTTGAATCCAGGAGGCAGAGGTTGCAGTGAGCTGAGATTGTGCCACTGCACTCCAGCCTGGGTGACAGAGTGAGACTCTGTCTCAATAAAAAAAGAAAAAAAGATTCAGGAGCATAAAAAAATGGAACAGGAGAATTGGAGGAGAGTTGCTACCTGCAACAGGAGAAACTTGTACAAAAAGAAGGTTCGTACCTACGGTGAGATCAGAGAGGATGTTGTAGGTGGCAATCTGGAGTCCAAGAATACAGCTTTCAGATGAAATTCTGGACTCAGGGATAAACATTCAGGTAACAGGATATTAGGTACAACCTTGTGTGCGAGTTAAAAAATGGAAATGAAATGGACTTTTTAAAAATAAATGAAATGGACTATTTTAAAAATAAAATATAAATTACTAAAATTGACTCAGGAAGAAATAGAAAATTGGAATAAACCAACTAACTCTGGAGGATGGGAAAAGAGTCACCAGAGATCTTATGTTGCATCAACAGTGGACTGGATAAAGAAAACGTGGTACATATACAACGTGGAATATTATGGGGCCAGACGCAGTGGCTCACGCCTGTAATCCCAACACTTTGGGAGGCCGAGGCAGGCAGATTACCTGAGGTCAGGAGTTTGAGACTGGCCTGGCCAACATGCTGAAACCCCATCTCTACTAAAAATACAAAAATTAGCTGGCTGTGGTGGCACACGCCTGTAGTTCCAGCTACTCAGGAGGCTGAGGGAGAGAATCACTTGAACCCAGGAAGCGGAGGTTGCAGTGAGCAGAGATTGCGCCACTGCACTCCAGCCTGGGCAACAGAGCAAGACTCCATCTCAAAAAACAATAATAATAAAAATTAAAATAGAAGACGGGCGCAGTGGCTCATGCCTGTAATCCCAGAACTTTGGGAGGCTGAGGTGGGTGGATCACGAGGTCAGGAGTTCAAGACCAGCCTGACCAATATGGTGAAACCCCGTCTCTACTAAAAATACAAAAATTAGCCAGGCATGGTGGCGCACGCCTGTAGTCCCAGTTACTCAGGGGGCTGAGGCAGGAGAATCTCTTGAACCCAAGAGGCGGAGGTTGCAGTGAGCCGAGATTGTGCCACTACACTCCAGCCTGGGTGACACAGCAAGACTCCGTCTCAAAAAAAAAAAAAAATTAAAATAGAATATTATGCAGCCATAAAAAGAATAATATCGTGTTCTTTGCAATAACACAGATGAACCTGAAGGCCATTATCCTAAATGAATTAACGCAGGAACAGAAAACCAGATACCACACATTCTCACTTATTACAAGCAGGAGCTAAACCTTCAGCACACGTGGGTACAAAGAAGGGAACAGTTGACACCGAGGCCTACTTGATGGTGGAGAGTGGGAGGAGGGTGAGGATCAAAAAGCTACCTTTCGGGTACTATGCTCATTACCTGGGTGACGAAACAGTATACCAAACCCCCACGATACATAATTTACCCACGTAACAAACTTGCACATGTATTCCCTGAACCTAAAATAAGAGAGAGAGAAAAAGATCTTATGCCTCCAAATTTTCAGACCTAGTTGAACAATATTATGGAAATTTTCTACTAAACACTGAAGAAAGACTGTAGGTAATTTGGCATTCTAGAATCTAAAGCAAGAGAAAAGTTTAGAAGCAACACTGTCCATTTAACAAGCCTAGTAGAATGCTTATATCAAAGCCCACCCAAACGGATGTGTTAAGAAATGTACATGCCAACTTCATTTATAAATATTGATTTTAAGATTGTAAATAAATTATAATAAGATAAAACCAAGCTGTGGGTTAAAACAAATGGGCAAAGTCAAAGGTATATTAAGGAAATCTGTGTGTACTTGAGTGCCCTAATAGGTTGAAGGAGAAAAATCATATGACTCTCTTCTTGATAGAAGCCAAAAAACCATCAGATAAAATTCGACAACTATTCCTGATTTAATAAAAAGGCATATTAAAACTCCCTAGCTGGGTCTTTCCTCTCAGAGGTCCCCACTCTCTCAATAGAGAGAGAGAACTGTTTTTCTTTCTCTTCTATTAAACCTCCACTCCTAAAAAAAAAAAAAAAAAAAAATCTCCCTAACCAACTTCAAAAAGATGGGCCCTAACATCATCAAGTATATGAAGAATTAGGCTGGGTGCGGTGGCTCACGCCTGTAATCTCAGCACTTTGGGAAGCTGAGGCAGGTGGATCATATGAGGTCAGGAGTTCGAGACCAGCATGGCCAACGTGGTGAAACCCCATCTCCACTAAAAATACAAAAATTAGCCAGGTGTGGTGGTGCACGCCTGTAATCCCAGCTACTCTTGAGGCTGAGGCAGGAGAATCACTTGAACCCAGGAGGTGGAGGTTGCAATGAGCCGAGATCGCGCCATTGCACTACAGCCTGGGCGACAAGAGTGAAACTCCATCTCAAAAAGAAAAAAAAAAAAAACAATATGAAGAATTAATCACAAATGCCATAACTAATAATAAAATACCAAATACCTTCCCAATGAAATGAGAAACAAGGTAAAAATGCCCACTAACATCTATCATTTTGATTGAACAAAGCCAAAGGAGGTATGAATGTCAATATACAGATAGCCTTGCAAGAAATAAGGGTTTCCTTAAGGCTGGGCGTGGTGGCTCAAGTCTGTAATCCCAGCACTTTGGGAGGCCAAGGTGAGCGGATCACTTGAGAGTCAGGAGTTCGAGACCATCCTGGCCAACATGGTGAAACCCTGTCTCTACTAATGGTACAAAAATTAGCCGGGTGTGGTGGTGGGCACCTGTAATCCCAGCTACTCAGGAGGCTGAGGTAGGGAGGATTGCTTGAGCCCAGGAGGTTGAGGTTGCAGTGAGCCTAGATCGCGCCACTGCATTCCAGCCTGGGCAACAGAGCAAGACTCTGTCTCAAAACAAACAAAAACTATGTAGTTATTTTTTAAAAAACTAAAAATACAAAAATTAGCCAGGCATGGTGGCATGCACCTGCAGTTCCAGCTACTTAGGAGGCTGAGGCAGGAGGATCACCTGAGCCTGGGAGGCAGAGGTTGCAGTGAGCCGGGATTATGCCTCTGCACTCCAGCCTGGGCAACAGAGCAAGACCCTGTCTCGAAAAAGAGAGAGAGAAAGAGAGAGAGAAACAAGGCTTTCCCATTTTCTTCTTCTTTTTAAAAAATTTCAGTGAATGGCTGGGCGTGGTGGCTCCCAGCACTTTGGGAGGCCGAGGCAGGTGGATCACCTGAGGTCAGCTATTTGAGACCAGCCTGGCCAACATGGTGAAACCGCATCTCTGCTAAAAAAGAAAAAAAAAGACATAAAAATTAGCCGGGCGTGGTGGTGGGTGCCTGTAATCCCAGCTACCCGGGAGGCTGAGGCAGGAGAATTGCTTGAACCCGAGAGGCAGAGGTTGTAGTGAGCCGAGATTGCACCACTGCACTCCAGCCTGGGTGACACAGCAAGACTCTGTCTAAAAAAAAAAAAAAAAAAAAAAAAAAAAATCAGTGAATTTCAAACATGAGTGACCATTCTCCCAGGTGATGGAAATTTACTCCTCGTCATAATGAGAGTGTTCCCCTTTCTGACAGCAAGCAGAGAGGGCTGTCATTTAGTGTCAAGGCCTCCAGAAAGGAGGATCATCTGACTCTTGAGTGTCCACACTGGCTAAGATGTATTTTGTTTTGTCTAGACCTTGGGTACTGGTGATACAGGTAGCTGTGGTTTTGTTCCCTGTTCTCAGCTATGAACATTCTTCTGATCTGTGTCTCTTAGCTCCTTCTGCACCCCATTTGGGCATGTGGGAGCTTTAGGTGGCGTGTGTGCCTACTTCGTGGGAGTGTTCAAGGTTCTTTGCTGCCTTTGGGCTCCTTCTGGACACACATCAAGTTGTTCTGCTGCTCCGCCGGGGTGCATGAGAACCATGTGGGCTGCCAGACCCAGCTCCCCTGCTGTGCCCATAGCCTTTTCACTGTCTGGCCACTTCCCAGACTCTACTTAAAAAAAGGGCATGGGTCCCTTCAGATTCCAGCTTTCTGGCTTGTCAAGGATATCTCTTGTTCTCCTGCTGGCAGCTCGCCCCTTCCATCCCCCACCGCCCACTTACAGCAATTTTTTGGGCTTCTAGGGGAGGGGATAAGATGCAGGGACACATCTCAGATTCAAACCCACATGCTTCTCTCTAATTCTCCTCTTTCTCTGCATCTAGAGACTTCTAGTTAAAGAAGCACTTATCAAACAATCTATGATGGAAGACCAGTTTTGTTTTATTTCCAGTTGTCATGAATTAATCTTTTTGGCCTGTACACTGTTGAATGAAATGAGTCTGCCAATCATGCACTTGGATATTGTGACAACATCATATTGCTGTAACAGCTGCTAAATGTTTGTTCTCAATATCTGTACTTAACTCATCATGGACAGTAACAGACAGTTCATGGATCAGCAGGGGTCCAGGGGCCACAGTGGTAACCTGGTATAGAGTGTCACTCGCCTCATCTGCTATTTCAAGTCTGAGAAAGATGGCTGGGTGCAGTGGCTTATGCCTATAATCCCAGCTTTGGGAGGCCAAGGTGAGTGGATCACCTGAGGCCAGGAGTTCGAGACCAGCCTGGGCAACATGGTGAAAATTAGCCCGGCGTGGTGGCGCATGCCTGTAGACCCAGCTATTAAGGAGGCTGAGGCAGGAGAATCACTTGAATCCGGGAGGCAGAGGTTGTGGTGAGCCAAGATTGCGCCACTGCACTCCAGCTTGGGCAATAGACTGAGACTCCATTTCAAAAAAAAAAAAAAAAGACAGAAAGACTTTAGAAACTAAAAATTTCAAGAACTTGACTTCCTTTTTCTACATTCTGCTGTGTCATTCCTTCCCTAAGCCAGTAGGCACTGAACACGCTAGCTGCTGCCAGGCTGGAGAGAAGCAGTCATGGGGTCACAGAAGACAGTAGAAATTAAAATGTATCAGTTAACACAGCAACTTTCAGTCTTGCTGTAGAAATGAGAAGTATGAAACTGGTACAAAAAGAAAAAGGAAAGAAACAAAGATGAGCGACGAATCATAATTTGTGAACACATTAATTGCAACTTATAAAAACCAAGAGGATTTTTCTTCTTTATTTTCCGGCCTCTACATTAAGGACATAGAGATTTTTTCAAAAAGCTGTTTGCACTAATAAGAGAGTTTAGCAGCAGGATAGATGATTACAAATAATATCAAAATTGAGAGAACTTCTACTCTACTAGAATAACATTTAGGAACATTGTCTCATTCACAATAACTATAAAACAAAATATTTGAAGATCAAATTAATAGAAAGTTACTGAACATAGTAACCCGGCTTTTACTAGTTTTATAAAATAATCTTCTTAAGTATCTCAGTAAGATGTAATGATTTTTTTCAAACAAACAAACAAAAACTATGCAGTTAGTTTTTTAAACTAAAAATACAAAAGTTAGCCAGATATGGGGGTGCATACCTGTAGTCCCAGCTACTCGGGAAGCTGAGGCAGGAGGATCACCTCAGCCTGGGAGGCAGAGGTTGCAGTGAGCCAGGATCGCGCCGCTGCACTCCAGCCTGGGCAACAGAGCAAGACCCTGTCTCAAAAAAGAAAGGAGAGAGACAAAATAAGGCTTTCCAATTTTTTTTTCTTCTTTTTTAAAAATTTCAGTGAATTTCAGTCATGAGTGACCATTCTCCCAGGAGATGGAAAGATTATTTCACTACACTAGTAAAAGATGGGTGCAGTGGCATGCACCTGTTGTCCCAGCTGAGGTGGGAAGATGACTTGAGCTCAGGAGTTGGAGGCTGTAGTGATCTATGATTGTGCCATTGCACTCCAGCCTCGGTGACAGAGCAAGCTGTCTCTAAAAACAAAACAAAAACCTAAAGTCTCAATATTATAAAGAAATGCAAATTCATCTACAAATACAATTCCATTCTAATCAAAATCACATAGAAGGAGTGGGGGAATTCAACAAAGTGGTTCTGAAATCTATCTAGAAATAAAAGATTAATATAATAGCCAAGAAAAAGTCAAAGGGGAATCTTGAGAATACTTAACCTCTTTGATATTAAATGACATTACAAATCAGGCATGGTGTCTTGTGCCTGTAGTCCCGCTACTCAGGAGGCTGAGGCAGGAGGATTCCTTGAACCCAGGAGATCAAGGCCAGCCTGGGCAACATGGCAAGACCCTGTCTCTAAAACAATAAAATAAAATGGCATTATAAACCTACAGAAATTAAAACAGGGTGATTCTGCATAGGCATTGAAAGAAAAATCAATGGAACAGAAACACTACGCAAAAAGAGTCACAAATATCAGCAAAATTTTGTATATGATAAATGGGCAATTAAAATCACCAGAGAAAGGATAGCTTATTTAATAAATAGTGTTGGAATAACTAATTAACAAATGTAGGCTGGGCCCATTGGTGCATGCCTGTAGTCCCAGCTACTTGGAAGGCTGAGGCAGGAGGATTGCTCGAGGCCAGGAGGTTGAGGCTGCAGGGAACCATGATCACACCACTGCAGTCCAGCCTGGGCAACAGAGCAAGAGTCTGTGTCTCAAAAAAACACACAAAAAGACAAGTGGCCCAGTTCTGTGGGCTCATGTTTGGATTGAACTTCCTCATCTCTTAAAGGAGGGCGTCGCCACATGACTTGCCTTGGCGAGGAAATGTGAGTTCAAGCAATATGTGTCATTTCTGAGTAGCGGCTCTAACCGCCAGTGCGTAATTTCCCTTGTTTCACTTTCCCTCTGCCACGGTCCTAGAGTGATCGTGATGCACAACAGAGCCCCGCGTTGACCCATAATGAACACAAGGTGCGAGAGTGAAGTACACCTTCGTTGTGCTAAGCCACTAGATTTGGGGGTTTCTGTCATGCAGCATATCCCAGCCTACCCTGGATGATACAGTCTCTATCTCATACTTCACACCTGTTAGAGGAAAAACAAGTCACCCCAGTAAATTAGAAACATGAATGATTAGCATTTGCTGGGAGTATCTGTGATTCCAAAGAGGGTGATAGGGAGAAGCCATTGTTTATTCAGCAGAGTGAAGGACTGGCTACATAACTTGTAACTTGTGGGGCCCAGTGCAAAATGAAAATGCGCAGTCCCTTGTTTAAAAACTGATTAAAAACTTCAAGAGGGTGACAGCAGAGCATTAAATCAAGCACAGAGTCCCTCTAAGCATGGGTCCCTGGGCGTCTACACAGGTCACACACCCAGGAAATCATGAAGCATCTTTGGCTGTGTCTAATTGACATGTCTGCATCCTCCCTTTTCTCCTGAGCCAGTTTCTACTGCTCTGCCTCAGATTATACTTCCACTGGGCAGTGAGGTTGATGTCTGTGTGTCATTCATGAAGTCTTGATACAAATATCACCTCAGTGAAGCTAAGCCCCCAGGCCCCATGCTACTTATCTCTGATCCTGATTCATTTTTCTCCTTAATACTCACTACCATCATAGTATATATTTCACAAATTTATCTTACTTACAAGTATTTCCCCTAGTAAGATGGAATCCACAAGGGCACAGATTTTTTTTTTTTTTAGTTGAGTCTTGCTCTCTTGCCCAGGTTGGAGTGCGCTGTTGCAATCTCAGCTCACTGCAACCTCCGCCTCCCGGGTTCAAGTGATTCTCCTGCCTCAACTACCCAAGTAGCTGGGACTACAGGCGCCTGCCACCACACCCTGCTAATTTTTGTATTTTCAGTAGAGATGGAGTTTCACCATATTGGTCAAGCTGGTCTTGAACTCCTGACCTCAAGTGATCCACCCACCTCAGCCCCCCAAAGTGCTGGGATTACAGGTGTGCGCCACCATGCCCAGTTAATTTTTGTATTTTTAGTAGAGATGGGATTTTGCCATGTTGACCAGGCTGGTCTCGAACCCCTGACCTCAGGTGATCCACCCACCTCCCAAAATGTTGGGATTACAGGCGTCAGCCACCACACCAGGCCAAGGACCAGATTTTTGTCTGTTTTGGTCACTGTGTAACCTCAACATTTAGGATAGCCTGTCAGATAGCTGGGACTCAGTAAATGTTTGTTTTTTGTTTTGTTTTGTTTTGTTTTTGAGACAGGGTCTTGCTCTGTTGCCTAGGCTGGAGTGCAGTGGCACAATCTCAGCTCACTGCAGCCTCTACTTTCCTGAGCTCAAATAACCCTCCCACCTCAGTTTCCCGAGTAGCTGGGACTACAGGCACATGCCACCATGTTCAGCTAATTTTGTTTGTTTTTTGTAGAGATGGGGTCTCACTATGTTGCCCAGGCTGATCTCAAACTCCTGGGCTCAAGCAATCCTCCTGCCTTGGCCTCTCAAAGTGCTGGGATTACAGGTGTGAGCCACTGCGCTCTGCCAATATTTGTTGAAAGAATGTATGAATGAATTTAAAGAATATCAATTGACTGGGAGTGGTGGCTCACGCCTGTAATCCCAGCACTTTGGGAGGCCAAGGTGGGTGGATCACCTGAGGTCAGGAGTTCGAGTCTAGCCTGGCCAACATGGTGAAACCCCGTCTGTACTAAAAATACAAAAATTAGCCAGGTGTAGTGGCACTTGCCTGTAATCCCAGCTACTCTGGAGGCTGAGGCAGGAGAATCGCTTGAACCCAGGAGGCAGAGGTTGCAGTGAGCCAAGACTGTACCACTGCACTCCAGCCTGGGCAACAGAGCAAGACTCTGTCTCAAAAAAAAAAAAAAAAAAGAATATCAATCCAAGAATATAAACAGGCAAAGTATACACAGAGAATATACATAGATGCCTGTTACATAACAGACAAATACAAATTGGTGAGTCCATCCATTCAATGATATTTATTTATTTTATTTTAATTTATTTTTTTGAGATAGAGTCTCACTTTCAGCCAGGCTGGAGTGCAGTGGCGCGCTCTCAGCTCACTGCAACCTCCACCTCATGGGTGCAAGTGATTCTCCTGCCTCAGCCTCCCCAGTAGCTGGGATTACAGGTGCCCGCCACCATGCCTGGGTAATTTTTTGTATTTTTAGTAGAGACGGGGTTTCGCCATGTTGGCCAGGATGGTCTCGAACTCCTGACCTCAGATGATCCGCCCGCCTTGGCCTCCCAAAGTGCTGGATTACAGGCGTGAGCTACCATGCCCGGCCAACAATATTTAATGGTTGCCTCTCAAGTCACTGCATCATGTCATCCTCTGGGGCACAATAACAACCAGACCATAGAAAGTACCCTTAGGACACTTCCTGTCCAGTGAAGGACTTGGGTGCTTGAGCTATTGCTGCAATTTTTTTTTTTTTTTAGACAGGGTCTTGCTCTGTTGCCCAGGTTGGAGTGCAGTGACACTATCTCAATTCACTGCAACCTCCGCCTCCCAAGCTCAAGCGACCCTCCCACCTCAGCCCCACAAATAGCTAGTACCACAGGTGCGCACCACCACGCCCAGCTAATTTTTGTATATATATATTTTTGTAGAGACAGTGTTTTGCTATGTGGCCCAGGCTGGTCTCAAACTCCTGGACTCAAGTGATCTGCCTGCCTCGGCCTCCAAGTGTAAGCCACTAAACCTGGTCTCATTGTTAGAAACCTTGACAGCAATTGCAAAACATGATTTCTTAGGATGTCATAAGGTTGGGCCCCTATAGGAAAAAGATTATTTTTATTTATGTATTATTATTATTATTTTTGAGGCGAAGTTTCTCTCTTTCGCCCAGGCTGGAGTGAAGTGGTGCGATCTCAGCTCACTGCAACTTCTGCCTCATGGGTTCAAGAGATTCTCCTGCCTCATCCTCCCGAGTAGCTGGGATTGTAGGCGTGTGCCACCAAGCCCGGCTAATTTTTGTATTTGTAGTAGAGATGGGGTTTAACCATGTTGGCCAGGCTGGTCTCGAACTCCTGACTTCAGGTGATCCATCCACCCTCAGCCTCCCAAAGTGCTGGGATTATAGGTATGAGCCACCGCGCCTGGCCTCTTTTTAGTTTTATTTTATTCTTTTAAATCAGCTTTACTGGAGTACTATCTGTGTTCCATAAAATGTACCATTTTAGGCCGGGCGCGGTGGCTTATGCCTGTAATCCCAGCACTTTGGGAGGCCGAGACGGGTGGATCACCTAAGGTCAGGAGTTCGAGACCAGCCTGATCAACATAGAGAAACGCCATCTCTACTAAAAATACAAAATTAGCCAGGCCTGGTGGCGTATGCCTATAATCCCAGCTACTCAGGAGGCTGAGGCAGGAGAATCACTTGAACCCGGGAGGTAGAGGTTGCAGTGAGCCGAGATCGTGCCATTGCACTCCAGCCTGGGCAACAAGAGTGAAATTTTGTCTCAAAAAAAAAAAAAAAAAGTATCGCTTTAACTATACAGGTTGATGCACTTAGATAAATGTATATACCTACATTCTGTATGCCTTTTTTATTGTGGTAAAAAACATATAACATTAAATTTATGGCTAGGTGTGGTGGTTTATGCCTATAATCCCAGCACTTTGGGAGGCCAAGGCGGAAGAATCGCTTGAGGCCAGGAGTTCAAAACAAACCTGGGCAGCATAGCAAGGCCTGTCTTTATTTTAAAAAGTAATAAAAATAAAATTTTTTTAAAAAGGCAATAAAATGTTTTCATTATTTTTATTTTTCTATAGAGACAGGATCTCACTATGTTGCCCAGGCTGGTCTCAAACTCCTTAGCTCAAGTGATTCGCCTGCCTTGGCCTCCCAAAGTGCAGGGATTACAAGCATGTACCACCATGCACGGTCTCCTCTACTCTTATATTCTATAGCTGGGCCTGAGAGTTAAACTGTCAAAAGACAGATTAACAGGAGGAAAGTTTATTTTGTGTTTACACAGGGACTTCACAGAAAAGAAGTGAAACCTAAAGCAGTGGTTAGGCCTGAGAGTTTATATCATTTTAAGAAAGGGCAACAAATTGTGGAGAGGTAACTAGACAAAGAAAAATGGGTTTGGGCTTCTAGGGGTTGTAAACTGTGGGAAAGTAAATATAAGGGGGAAACTATAGATAGGTTAAATAAGGGGTATCTAGTAAGGTTCATTTACGCAGATTCATCTTGGTACCATCTCCAGTGATAATGGTGATTAAGAGTTATTCTACTCTTCCTGGTAGGGAGAGAAAGACACCCTTACAAATGAAAATGTATGTTCTGCTTTTAGGCAGAAATGGGAGGGGCAGTGATATGGTTTGGATGTGTGCCCCCTTCAAATCTCATGTTGAAGCGTGATCCCCAGTGTTGGAGGAGGGGCCTGGTGGGAGGTGTTCGGGTCATGGGGGCAGATCCCCCATGAATGGCTTGGTGCCATCTCATGGTAATGAGTGAGCTCTTGCTCTGAGTTCAGGCAAGATCTGGTGGTGCAAAAGTGTGGCCCCTCCCCTGCCTTGCTTGTTCCCACCGTGTGACATGCCTGCTCCTGCTTCACCTTCCACCATGAGTGGCAGCTCCCTGAGTCCTCACCAGAAGCTGAGCCCTGGCTGGTGCCATGCTTCCTGTACAGCTTGCAGAACTGTGAGCCAAATACACCTCTATTCTTTATAAATTCCCAGCCTCAGGTATTCCTACAAACACAGTAACACAGGCAGAGAGTTCTTCCGGTGTCTGCTATTTCTTAATTGGCTTCAGCTCAAAATAATTCTTGTGCTAATGTGGCATATTTTGGGGTGGCATAATCTGATTCCCTTCAAGGAGGACAGTCTAAGAGTGAAAGGAAGAGAGAGGAAGCCGTTGTTCAGTCTCCCCCACTTTGTTGCATCAACTCCCACTACCCAAGCCTTAGGCTAGCCTTTGGGCTTTCCCATCTCTGGCCTCTGAGCTGGCACCTCACATCACTGCTCTTCATCCAGGGCCCAGGCAGCCTCGCCTGTACAGTCCCTGGTGCCAGGGCTCAGCCAGGCCCTGGCTCTGGTCCTGCCCTCCAACAGCTCTGACCACACCCTGGAGTCCCAGCCAGTGGCACCAAGCCAGGATACACAGTGAAGTTCCCTCAGTGTGAGCCACCAAAGCCAAGCCCCAGGGCAGGAAAAATGCAGAACCTCCAGGCTGCTTCAACTAGGGCTCCCTGTGTCCACATTCTCTCTCATCGTCTTTGTGTGCCCCACCTTCAGTACCTTCCTGGTTCTTTCCCACACCTGTGACGTTCAGGAGAGTCTTTCTGGAGTTTTTGGAGCTGTTGTGTAAGCACTGGGATTTTATATTTACCAGGGTGATAGTGTGGGAGGAAGAAAGTCCAGATCTCTTGCCTTGAAGAAGGATAACCCTGAGGCGTAATTGACACCCCACAGCTTCCCAAGGGACAAGACTGAGACTGGAACCTCACATGAAATGCCACCCTAGCTCAGTTTTCTCCTTTTCCCTGACCTGCCTCCTTCATTCCCTTACTGTTTCCCCTGGAAGCACCTCCTTCATAATCTCCTGTACATGAATCCTCACTTCAGAGTCTATTTCTGGGGAATCCAGACTAAGTTACTGTGCTGTTTGGCTTCTGTTTCTCAAGTCATCAGTCTCCACAAAGAAGTTGGAACTGATCTTTTTTGTTTTTTTTTTTTTTTTTGAGATGGAGTCTCACTCTGTCTTCCAGGCTGGAGTGCAGTGGCGTGATCTCGGCTCACTGCAACCTCCGCCTCCCAGGTTCAAGCAATTCTCTTGCCTCAGCCTCCCGTGTAGCTGGGACTACATGTGCCGGCCACCACGCAAGGCTAATTTTTGTATTTTTAGTAGAGACAGGGTTTCACCATATTGGTCAGGCTGGTCTCGAACTCCCGACCTCAGGTGATCTGCCCACCTCAGCCTCCCAAAGTGCTGGGATTCCAGGCATGAGCCACCATGCCCGGCTGGAACTAGATCTTCAGGAAACTTCAAGTTCATGTTCTTATAGTCTCAAGGCCAAAAAGGAAAAAAACGCTCTTTCCTACCAGCTCCAGGTAGAAAAATGCTGGGGAGAGTTCTTCTTGGCCAACATGGGTGGCTATCCTTCCCTGGAACCATCACCATGGACAGGGAACTATGGTCCTGCAAACTCGCCAAGAACTACTTGATTCGAAAGGGGCTGAGTATGGAGGCTCATGCTTGTTTGTAATCCCAGCTACTGTAGAGGCTGAGGTGGGAAGATCGCTTGAGGCCAGGAGTTCAACACTAGCCTGGATCACACAGTGAGGCCCCATTTCTACAAAAAAATACAAAAATTAGCCAGGCATGGTGGTGCATGCCTATAGTCCTGGCTACTCAGCCGGCTGAGGTGGGAGGATCACCTGAACCTAGGGGGTCAAGGTTGCAGTGAGCCATGATGGTGCCACTGCACTCCAGCCTGGGCGACAGAGTGAGACCCTATCTTCAACAAAAACTCAAAAAAGGCTGGGCGCAGTGGCTCACACCTGTAATCTCAGCACTTTGGGAGGCTGAGTCAGGTGGATCACTTGAGGCCAGGCATTCAAGACCAGCTTGACCAACATGGTGAAACCCCATCTCTACTAAAAATACAAAAATTAGCCGGGTGTGGTGGCAGCGTGGTGGCACACACCTGTAATCGCAGCTACTTGGAGGCTGAGGCATGAGAATCACTTGAACCCAGGAGGCAGAGGTTGCAGTGAGCTGAGATCACGCCACTACACTCCAGCCTGGGTGACAGAGTGAGACTGTCTCAAAACATAAAAGAAGACATTTTTCTACTTCCTGTATATCTTTCTCTAAATGCACATATTAATGTCTGTATTCACCTTGCTATATACGTATCACTATAACTATAAATCTATGTACCCTTTTTTGTTTTTTTTTTTTTTGAGACAGAGTTTCGCTCTTGTTACCCAGGCTGGAGTGCAATGGCACGATCTTGGCGCACTGCAACCTCCGCCTCCAGGGTTCAAGCGATTCTCCTGCCTCGGCCTCCCAAGTAGCTGGGATTACAGGCATGCGCCACCATGCCTGACTAATTTTGTATTTTTAGTAGAGACGGGGTGTCTCCATGTTGGCCAGGCTGGTCTCGAATTCCTGACCTGAGGTGATCTGCCTGCCTCGGCCTCCCAAAGTGCTGGGATTACAGGTGTGAGCCACCATGCCCGGCCAAATCTATGTACCCTTACATGCATATTCATGCTCCCATCTTTCTCCAGCTTCCCGTCCCTACACGTCCATTCCCAGTTCTGCATCTGTCTGTCTTTGTGTGTTCTTGATTGGCTCTGCCCTGCTTTAGGCCCCATATAGCCCAGTGAAGCTGAGCTGAGGCATTCGCTAATAACTAGAATCAAAGGTATCCACACTCCCAAGCTTTACCATCATTTCTGGCACATCTAAGGACATGATCAGCTGACTCTTGAGTATTGAGTACCCTCGGACAACTACTCCATTGCCATTCACCTGGAAATGGGGCATTGTTCGCTCCTAGAAAATAAGGAAAAATGAACAAATAAACAGAAGATTCTATACATCTTCTGGGAAGCCAATTTCTTTTATTCTGCCACATTTGTTTCAGAGCAACCAAAAAAAAAAAAGTTAATCAGGAGTGGTGCTGTGCTATTCGGGAGGCTGAGGTGAGAGGATCGCTTGAGTGCAACAGGTCGAGGCTATAGTGAGCCTTAATCGCACCACTGTACTCCAGCCTGAGCAACAGTGAGATCTTGTCTCAAAAGGAAAATAAAGAACCAACCAACAAGCAAAATCTGCCAGGTTATTTGCAAAGGGTAAACAAAAATTCTTTTATGCAAATATTTGTTAGGTCTTCACCCTCTCAATAATTAAATACTGCTTTCACTTACACTTGAATTAGTGGAACCATTGTGGTGAAAGGAGGCCACCTGTCACCTGCCACAGCCCTTTGCTCATCTGGATCAGGAATATGGCAGAGTAGGTCAGCTGGGCAGTGCTTTCTCACCAGTAAGACTCCTCGGTGATCAAGACGGCTTCTTCCAGGTTCTCTTCCTGGCTTAGTCACTCTTCCAGTTATCTATTTCTGCATTACAAATGGCCCCAACACTTCATCACTGGACAATTGATTTTTGTGTCTTATGGTTCTGCGAGTTCACTGGGCTCAGCTCAGCAGTTTTCATGTGGGATCTCTTAGGTGATTCTTGTTAGATATTGGTTAGTGCTTCAGTTAGCGCAAGACTCAGTTGGATGCAAATACAAGATGGCTCATTTATGTGGCTGGTAGGTGATGCTAATTGTCTGCTGAGAACTCAGCTGGGACAGTCAACTGGAGAGTTTATGCATGGCCTTTCCAGGTGGCTCAGGAGTCCGCTTAGCATGGGGGCTGGGGTCTGAGAAGGAGTATCTCAAGAGCAAAGTTCCAAGAGAGCTAGATGAGACCTGTAAGGCTTCTTAACGCCATGCCCTGGAAGACACAAGATGTCCCTTCCACTCTTAAGTCACTAAGGTCAGCCCCAATTCAAAGAAAAGGGAATTTGCTGGGTGCAGTGGCTCACACCTGTAATCCCAGCACTTTGGGAGGTCGAGGCAGGCAGATCACTTGAGGCCAGGAGTTCAAGACCAGCCTGGCCAACATGGTGAAACCCTGTCTCTCCTAAAAATATAAACATTAGCCAGATGTGGTGGTGCATGCATGTAATCCCAGCCACCTGGGTGGCTGAGGCACAAGAATCACTTGAACCCTGGAGGCGGAGGTTGCAGTGAGCCGAGATGGTGCCACTGCAGTCCAGCCTAGGTAACAGAGGGAGACTGTCTCACAAAGGAAAAAGGAAAGGAAAAGGAAAGGGAAGGGAAGGGAAGGGAAGGGAAGGGAAGGGAAGGGAAGGGAAGGGAAGGGAAAGGAAGGGAAGGGGAGAGGAAAGGAAAGGAAAGGGACTTAAACTCTACCCCTTGAAATGCATTGCAGCATTCATCTACGGGGAGGGAAGGAAATGTCGGTGTCTGCTCTCTTCAGAGGTAGTTTACCTTGGTCACTCACTGAGTGACAGATCACAAACAACCATACAATGAACAAGTAGATCTTGAGCTCCTGCCTCACACAGGCCTTCAGGAAGTGTTGTGGAGCACCAAAATGCATAAGATGTGATTTCTTGACAATTAGGATTTTTTGAGGGTTGAAGAGGCAGAACTTGTGGTGGAATTGAGAAGGGGTGTTTCTTTCTCAGAGTCTCGAAGCCACCTCACAGGAACAAAAGAAAGCTGACCACAAACATCTACCAGCATCCCGTGGGTACATGATGGGAGGCATCAGTGGGAGGAGTCCCGAAGGAGGACTCAACTCAAGGCTTCCAGAAGGAAGAGGAACACAGGTGTCACCACCTGACTGAGGTTGGTGCCTCTAATTTGAGATAAGCATCTTAAAAGGGCTAAACTGAAAATGTCCTAGGAATAAGTACATCAGCATGAAAATGACTCTGATTGTAAAATGCAGCAGAGAGCTTCTCCTACTAAGAGCAGGATATGTGGAGGGAATGTTCCATATGCCTAGAGGAGCAGGCCAAAGGAATTCCAGCTGCCCTCTACCCCCTATGCAACTCCTCTTGTGAATGGTGAGAATGGCGCAGACCACTCCCCATGGCCCCACCTCTGTTCCTGAGGGTAGGAGGATTCCTGTCCCCTTCATACCATCCTTGGTACTGAGAGCGATGCTGAAGAGACTGGGATGCTCATATTCTCACAAAGGGACTGCAGGGTGGTACAGATGGCTGGATGCCCAGTACTACATCCATTCTCCCCTTTTTCTTTAGTAATAGAACCACTGAACCTTAGCTGGATGAGTAATAAAACTGCTGGATAATCTTGGCCTAACATGGTGATATGATTTGGCTCTGTGTCCCCACCCAAATCTCACTTTAAATTGTAATCCCTGTAATCCCCATGTATCAAAGGAGGTGCTAGGTGGAGGTAATTGGATCATGGGGTGGTTTCCCCCAAGCTGTTCTTGTGATAATGAGTGACTCTCATGAGATCTGATGGTTTTATAAGCATCTGGCATTTCCCCTGCTTGCACTCACTCTGTCCTGGTGCACTGTGAAGAAGGTGCCTGCTTCTCCTTTGCCTTCCACCATGATTGTAAGTTTCCTGAGGCCTCCCTAGCAATGCAGAACTGTGAGTCAATTAAACTTCTTTTCTTTATAAAGTACCCAATCTCGGATATTTCTTCATGGCAGTGTGAGAACAGACTAATACGCACAGCCATTAATAGAAAAACTACGTTTTCCAGCACGCCTTCTAACTAGGTATGGTCATGTGGCTAGGTTCTGGCCAATGGAACACAGGTGGAAGTTGTTGGAGAAAACGCCTTAAAACGGGAACAGCTGCAGTATCAGCTGCAAGACATTCTTTTACCTTTCCACCTGCCTGGGACCTGGATGTGGAACTGCAGTGTGCCTTGCAAACTTGAAGAGAACGACCTTGATAATGGATGGTGAAGCAAGAAAGAGGAGCCTGAGGCTGGGCGCAGTGACTCACACCTGTAATCCCAGCACTTTGGGAGGCTAAGGTGGGCAGATTGCTTGAGCTCAGGAATTTGAGACGAGCCTGGATAACAGTGAGACTCCATCTCTTGTCTCTACAAAAAAATTTAAAAAATAGCCAGGTCTGGTGGTGCATGCCTGTACTCCCAGCTACTCTGGAGGCTGAGGTGGGAGGATCACTTGAGCACAGGAGGCGGAGGTTGTAGTGAGTCATGACTGTGCCACTGGACTTCAGCCTGGGCAACAGAGTGAGACTCTGTCTTAAAAAAAAAAAAAAAGCAGGGGGGGGCTGGGTGGGGAGGCCGGGTGTGGTGCCTCATGCCTTAATCCCAGAACTTTGGGAGGTTGAGGTAGGTGGATCATGAGGTCAGGAGTTCGAGACCAGCCTGGCCAACATAGTGAAACCCTGCCTCTACTAAAAATACAAAAATTAGCCGGGTGTGGTGGCATGCACTTGTAGTCCCAGCTACTCGGGAGGCTGAGGCAGTAGAATCGCTTGAACCCAGGAGGTGGAGGTTGTGGTGAGCCAAGATGGCGCCATTGCACTCCAGCCTGGGTGACAGAGCAAGACTGTCTTAAAAAAAAAATATATATATATATATATATATATATAGGAGCCTAAACACTGTTGACATTGTGGCATATTCATCTGCAGCGTGGTGGGCAGTTCCAGGACACCTGACATGTTCCCACTGCAGAAACCGCACGGGTTTCTCCAGCACCACTGAAACTTGCTCAGCCCGTGTAGAGTAGCCTGGACATACTGGGGCTTTATTTTCCTGAGGACAACCCTCAACCAATGAGTGCCAGGAATCAGTGAGTAACTGCCCACCTGTTTTCCCCCCTCACCGGATAATTCTGAAGCATCTTTTACCCAACTCTGCAGAGGATCCCTGCAGGACTGAGTCTGGTGCCCGCAGTGATCATCTGCACTTCAATGCACCTTTCCTTGGCTTTCCGCCCTGCGCCGTTTCTCACTTCTCCACTACTTGGAGTCCTTTCCAAACAAACCTGAAATCTACTTTTACATAAACCCAAGCTAAGACGGTGAAATATTGCTTCATTTTGAAGTCAGTGGGAGCAATTAAAAGCTTAAACAGGGGCTTGGATGTATGTGGATTGGCAGCTGAAGGCCCCGGGGGTGGGGGCCAGAGACTGGAAACAGGTGAGTGAGGGGAGGAACACCCTCCTGTCTGTGAGGGATGATGAGCGTTAACCCGGGTCAGCGAAGTTCTGTCTGACCCAAGGGACAGTCAAGGTGTGACCTCGTTAATCACAGGTGTGAATAACCAGAAGGAGGATCCTTGGGTGTGTTTGGGGTTTTGATTTTTTTTTTTTTTTTTTTTTTTTTTGAGACAGAGTCTCTCTCGCTCTATCGCCCAGGCTGGAGTGCAGTGGCACAATCTCACTGCAACCTCTGCCCCCCGGGTTCAAGCTATTCTCCTGCTTCAGCCTCCCAAGTCACTGGGACTACAGGCATATGCCACCACACCCAGCTAATTTTTTTGTACTTTTAGTAGAAACAGGGTTTCACCATGTTGGCCAGGCTGGTCTCGAACTCCTGACTTCAGATGATCCTCACACCTCAGCCTCCCAAAGTGCTGGGATTACAGGCGTGAGCCACCGCTCCTGGCCAACATTTTTGTTTTTTAAAAAATGTTCTCTTTCCTCTGCTCCCTAGTTTTGCCTTTTCTGGGATGCTCCAGAACTCTAGGAGGACAAAAAAGCCCTTCATGTCTAACATTAGAGGAAGGCAGCATCCTCCAAAGAAGAGTGACTCACCCTGACCAGCTGGCAGAGAAGCCCAAGGCCAGGCCCTGGGACGTGGAGAGCCAGTCCCAGCCTGGTCTGGAAGGAGGCGTGCCAGGGTGGCAATGATGCATCACCCACGTGGTTTACTGGCCTTGACTAACCTGACCATGACTTAGCAAAGCTGTGAGGTTTCCCAGTCTGGGCCAATATGGGTGTGCGGGTAGAATACAGCCAGCATGGGGAGGCGAAGGCCTGAGCAGCATGCCAAAACCAGGAACTTGTGGCCTCCTTCCCCATCACTGCAGCCCGTCTCCACCCTTCCTCACATCAGCACCTGCTTCCCCAGTCATTCCGGGGACGGGGGTCTCCAGTGCAGCCCACTCCTCGTCATGGTATTACTCCAGTACAACTCCAATCTGACCTACAGTTTTGGTGTTTGGCATGGCAGGGGCGTGATCCCTGCTACATACAACCAGTGAGTCACAGACCTTTGGTCCAGTCTGTGGACTGGTCACTTCCTGTCCTTCATATGAGCTCCCACAGAACCCGGGTCCTGCTCCAGAGCCCAGGTATTAGACAGGCCCTGGCCTTAACCCGGTTATCTCAGAGGCATCCCACATGTGTCCAGGACACCTGGGAAGCTGGTGGTAGTGAGGAGTGAAGGGCAGTAGGGGCCGTCTGCTCTGGCCCCTTGGCTTCCTGCAAGCCAGGAAAATAGGCCCCACTCACAGCCACGTCTCCCCTGCTGGCTAGCCTCAAAGAGATCATTAGAGGGACTTTGCTGCCCATAACAACAAGGGCCATTGGTGAAAACAAGCAGCTCAGGGAAATGGATCATGGAAATCACAGAAACAGAGATTTCTCTGTTCCCATCCCCCAAGATCACCAGTGCCCCTGCTCCTGACAATTGGTCACCTCTCAGCCAACATCTGAGCCTCTGGTGTCCCTTCCTTGTGACAGAGTTCAAGATACTCATGGGTTATTTCAATGCATTGGGAAGTTAATCTTTTTTTTTTTGAAAGATGGGGTCTTGCCATGTTGCCTAGGCTGTTCTCAAACTCGAGCTCAGGTGATCTTTCCCACCTCGGCCTCCCAAAGTGCTGGGATCACAGGTGAGAGCCACCACACCTGGCTGAGGAAGTTAGTCTTTATAATGAGACTAAACCTGCCTTCCTATATTTTTCATCTTTTCATGTGCTTATTGGATATTTGCATTTCATTCATGAAAAAAAAAGATATCTTTTTGGTTTTTGTTTTTTTAATAGAGATGAGATCTCACTTTGTTGGCCCAGGCTGGTCTCAAACTCCTAAGCTCAAGTGATCTTCCCACCTCGGTCTCCCAAAGTGCTGGGATTACAGGCATGAGCCACCTCGCCTAGCCCCTGGTATTTTTTTAATCTGTATAAGTATCTGTACTTTGGTTTTCTTTCTTACTACAAATGCTATCTTCGTTTTCAACTCTTTTTTTTCTTTGATCACCTTTTTCAAAAATGTCCATTTTATTATTTTTCCTTCATTGAATTAGCATTTGGTTTGATTGATAAAATTTATTATTGAGTTTTGTTTTCATTTGATTTATTTTTGTTTTCATCTTTAGTAATTTTTGCTTATACTTCCTTTGGACTTATTTTGCTATTCACTTGTCAGCCTCCTAGGTAGAAAATTTAATTTACTTAATGTCAGTCTTTTTTTATTTTGAGACGGAGTTTCGCTCTTGTTGCCCAGGCTGGAGTGCAATGGCGTGATCTTGGCTCACCGCAACCTCCACCTCCTGGGTTCAAGCGATTCTCCTGCCTTAGCCTCCCAAGTAGCTGGGATTACACCCATGCCCCACCACACCCAGCTAATTTTGTGTTTTTAATAGAGACGGGGTTTCTCCATGTTGGTAAGGCTGGTCTCGAACTCTCGAACTCAGGTGATCCACCTGCCTCGGCCTCCCAAAGTGCTGGGATTACAGGCGTGAGCCACTGCACCCGGCCTGATAATGTTTTTGTTTTTGTTGTTTTTGAGATGGAGTCTTGTTCTGTTGCCCAGGCTGGAGTGTAGTGGTGCAATCTCAGCACACTGCAACCTCCGCCTCCTGGGTTCAAGTGATTCTCCTGCCTCAGCCTCCCGAGTAGCTGGGACTACAGGTATGCGCAACCACACCTGTCTAATTTTTGTATTTTTAGTAGAGACAGGGTTTCACCATATTGGCCAGGCTGGTCTCGAACTCCTGACCTCAGGTGATCCACCTGCTTTCAGCCTCCCAAAGTGCTGGGATTACAGATGTGCACCACCACTCCCAGCCAGTCTTTCTTGTTTCGTTATCTGTGAGCCTGTGGGTATGCATTTTCCTAAGTACCACTTTGGCCACATTTTCCAGATTTTGACATGTAGCTCTCTATGTTTTATTTCTAGGTTGTAATTTGTGTTTTTATTTCCCCTTGGAACCAAGAATCATTTAGAAATTTTATAAAAATTTCCAAGTTGACAAATTTTGGGATAATTTTTTGGATTTTTGTTATAAATTCTATTTCATCATGGTCAGAGAATACACATGTATGTGTACATCTGTATGTATATGCAGCTTGTATGACTTTTCACTTTTCTGTAACTTTAATCCACCTGTCTCAGGTCTGTTCTCCGATCCCCCTCAAAGAAAGCTTAGTTCCTTTTCCACAGGATGTGCCATTAAATATTTCATAGCAGGCCGGTCATGGTGGCTCACACCTGTAATCCCAGCACTCTGGGCGGCCGAGGTGGGCAGACCACTTGAGGTCAGAAGTTCGAGACCAGCCCAGCCAATATGGTGAAACCCCATCTCCACCAAAAAATACAAAAGTTAGCCAGGTGCAGTGGTGCACGCCTGTAATCCCAGCTACTCAGTAGGCTGAGGCAGGAGAATTGCTTGAAACTGGGAGGCAGAAGTTGCAGTGAGATGAGATCACGCCATTGCACTACAGTCTGGGTGACAGAGCGAGACTCCATCTCAAAAAAAAAAAAAAAAAAAAAAATTCCTAGCAGTTACTTAGTGATTCCTGTTGAGGGGGATGGAGGAGGATTATGCAGTCCTCCCCTGGAGACTTTTGGTCCTCTGGGGCCTTCTTAAGCACTCAGATCCACCAGCCTCCCTTCCTCCTCCCCAATTACTGTGTTGAGACAGGATAGGAAAAACTGCTCTAAGTTAGACATTCACAGTAGGACAGCCGTGGTGAGGCTTCACTGTCCTGGGGTCCATCTCTGAAGACACTGGAGTCTCTCAATGTCCCTCCCTCGTAACTTATGAAGCCAATATGGTGGTCAGAATGCAGGGAGCAGAGCACCTCCTCTCTCTGTCCCTGGAGACTATACTTCTCTTTATGTGCTTCAAAGCTAGTATTGTCTTCTTCATAGCTCAGTCTATAAACCCAAGCCCCAAGCCAGTGTTTCCCACGTTGTAGTCCATAGAATACCAGCTCTGTAGATATCAATAGGTAATATACAGTTCTGTTTAGGGACTGCTGATTATTTATTTATTTATTTATTTATTATTTATGACAGGGTCTCACTCTCTTTCCCAGGCTGGAATGCAGTGGCACGATCAGGGCTCACTGCAGCCTTGAACTCCTGGGCTCAAGTGATCCTCTCACCTCAGCCTCCTGAGTAGCTGGGACTACAAGCATGCACCACCACACACAGCTATTTTTTTGTATTTTTGTTTTTAGTAGAGACAGGGTTTCACCATGTTGCCTAGTCTGGTCTTGAACTCCTGAACTCAAGCAATCGGCCTGCCTTGGCCTTTCAAAGTGCTGGGATTACAGGTGTGAGCCACTGTGCTCGACCTAGGACTACTGATTTAAACAAAGAGAAATTTACTTCTTTACCATGGGCATCCAGGTCTCTGTATTTTCTAGTGCATAAATTGACTTTTTTTTTTTTTTAAATTGAGACAGTCTCACTGTGTTGTCCAGGCTGGTCTTGAACTCCTGGGCTCAAGTGATTCTCCCACCTCTGCCTCCCAGTGTGCTGGGATTACAGGTGTGAGCCTCCACACCCAGCCACATAAATGGCCTTTTTTTTTTCTTTTTTTTTGAGATGGAGTTTCACTTTTGTTGCCTAGGCTGGGGTGCAATGGTGCAATCTCAGCTCACTGTAACCTCTGCCTCCTAGGCTCAAGCGATTCTCTCACCACAGCCTCTCGAGTAGCTGGGATTACAGGCACCCGCCATCATGCCTGGCTAATTTTTTTGTATTTTTATAGAGATGGGGTTTCACCATGTTGGCCAGGCTGTTCTTGAACTCCTGACCTCAGGTGATCTGCCCGCCTCGGCCTCTCAAAGTGCTGGGATTACAGGCATAAGCCACCACACCTGGCCTATAAATGGACTTTCTAAGAGGAGGAAAAAGCACAGTGGTGCTTCCCAAACTAATCTGTAATAGAACCCTCTTAAGAACACCAGGTACACGTTCCGGAACAGATGCTGTGAACCCCCTAATGCCCTATTTTCAAGTATACTCCTGTGAAGTCTTTTGTTTTGGTTGAACTTTATTTAGCCAATTGTTGAAATTGGTCCTTTGCTCCATCCTCTCAGTGGGTTTGTATCTTGATTCCCCAATCCAGTGTTTCAGCTTTCCCCTGAGATTCTTACTGTCAGCAAATCAGATCAGCCTATGACCTATGTTCTCATACAATGCATAGATAAGCGCTTGGAAAAGGACAGGAACAAGGACAGAGCCATGTACTGTGCCTCTGAAATAGGGAAGACACACACATTCATCCCATAGAATGGCTTTGATTGATTGATAAGGGCAGCCTAGGCTGGCACTTCCCAGCCTTCCTTGTGGTGAATCACCTGAGAATGCAGGATGTGACTCAGGGAGTTTGGGGTGGGTCTGAGATTCTGCATTTCTCACAGACTCCCAGGTAATGCTGATGCTGCCAGTTCTGAAACTACATTTTGAGTAGCAAGGTACTAGAGCACTGCATTGAAAGGGATCTGAGGCTACATCTGCACTCAGTGGCAAAGAGTGTTGTGATCAATTAGTAATGTCTGCCACAGGCAGAGAAATGAGCTGTGAATAATGTGCCATCTTTGCCCTACAAGTCTATGTTGAAAATGATGCATTATTCAAGAAAGAGGAGGGAAAAAGTAAGGTATTGATACCATAATATGTTATACAAGCATACAAATGAATGTCTTCATATTTTTGATAGCATAAATTCCAGGCTGTATTGTGTTTTTTAAAAGGCAAGTTTGGAGAATAAACTGTATACTACACTCCCATGTGTTTACAATAATCAATAATCATATACTCTGACAGTGCCAAGATTTGACAAAGGTAGAGAGAATGGGAACATTTTTATACTACTGGTGAGAACATAAACTAATATGGCTTTGGAAAGCTATCTGGTATTATCAGTAAAACTGAAGACACACTCTATAACCCAGGAATCCTTCTCATGCACATGTGCACCAAGACCCATGGATAGAAGTACTGCATGTAATAGCCCCAAGTTGAAAACTCCAATGTCCCCCAAAAGGAAAATTGATAAATTACGGTATATTCATAATGAAATACTACACAATAATGGAAATGACAAAACTCTAACTATATGTGGATGAATCTGAGAAACAAAATGTTAACTGAGAAAGACAAGACACAAAAGACAATACAGTGGGCCAGGCACAGTGGCTCACACCTGTGATCCCAGCACTTTGGGAGGTTGAGGCAGGCAGATCACTTGAGCTCAGGAGTTCGAGACCAGCCTGGCTAACCGGGTGAAATCCTGCCTCTACTGAAAATACAAAAACTAGCTGGGCGTCGTGGTGTATTCCCGTAATCCCAGCTACTCAGGAGGCTGAGGCAGAAGACTTGCTTGAACCTGGGAGGTGGAGGTTGCAGTGAGCTGAAATTGTGCCACTGCACTCCAGCCTGGGTGACAGAGCAAGACTCCATCTCAAAAAAAAAAAAAAAAAAAAAAAGACAATACACTGTACAACATATGATTCCAGTCCATACATTTCAAAAATAGAAAAACCTATATTATTTGGGGATGTGTACACAGGTGCTAAAACTATTCTTTTTTAAAAGGTAAGGAAACAGGGCTGGGTGCAGTGTTTCATGCCTGTAATCCCAGCATTTTGGGAGGCCAAGGCGGGAGGATTGTTTGAGGCCAGAAGTTCAAGACTAGCCTGAACAATATAGCAAGAAGTCATCACTACAGAAGATTAAAAACATTAGCTGGCTGGGAGCAGTAACTCATGCCTGTAATCCCAGCACTTTGGGAGGCCAAGGCGGGTGGATTACCTCAGGTCAGGAGTTTGAGACCAGTCTGGCCAACATGGTGAAACCCCATCTTTACTAAAAATACAAAAATTAGCCAGGCATGGTAGTGGTTGCCTGTAATCACAGCTACTCAGGAGGCTGACGCAGGAGAACTGCTTGAAACTAGGAGGCGGAGGTTGCAGTGAGCCGAGGTTGCGCCACTGTACTCCATCCAGCCTGGGCGACAGAGCGAGACTCTGTCTCAAAAAAAAAAAAAAAATTAGCTGGAAGTGGTGCTATGGTCCCAGCTACTCTGGAGGCTGAGTGGGAGGATCCCTGAGTGGGGGTTGAGGCTGCAGTGAGCCATGATCAAGCCACTGCACTCCAGCCTGGGCAACACTGAGACACTCTCTCAAAAACAAAAATGATAAAATAAAGGCAAGGATATGGCTATCACTAAAGTCAGAATCATGAGCATGTTTAGGAATAAGCTGGCTATGTTCAGGGAGGCACAGACAGGGGCTTTGGGGAGGGATCTTCTCACTTCTGTTCCTTCAACTGGGTATTAATGAGTTATTTTTTAAACCTTACATATAAGTTTTTTTTGCATTTTTCTAGGTACTATATACAACATATGCTATATACAACAGACTCATGTATATAAATGTGTATTTGTTGTTGAGAATTTTTTTTGGAAGGAGACACAGGAAATTGGTAGGCCTGATTACTTCCATAAAGGAGAACTGGGATTGGGGTATCTGAATGACAGAGGCTGGGAGGTGGAAGCTGTAGTGAGCCATGATCACACCACTGCACTCCAGTCTGGGCAACAGAACAAAACCTGTCTCAAAAAAAAAATAAATAGAAAATAAAAGAAAGAAAACGAAAATAAAACATGTAGTTTTGAGCCACTTAGATTTTGGATTTGTTTGTTTTTGTAGCATTACCTAACCTATACTTACTAAAATAGAGCCTTTGTTTTTTCAAGTACACTGTTTCATGAGGGCTTGAGCTCCAGGTTTATTTTCTCCTTCTTGTAAATTGTATTCTTATTACTGTTATTTTTAAAGATAAGGTCCTGCTCTGTCACCCAGAACTCCTGGGCTCAAGCAATCCTTTCCGCCTCAGCTTCCAGAGTAGCTACCACTACAGGCATGCACCATCATGCCCAGCTAATTTATTTTATTTCATTTTCATAAAGACTGGGTCTCACTATGTTGCCCAGGCTGGTCTCAAACTCCTGGGCTCAACCTTGTCATCCCACCTCAGCCTCAGCCTCCTGAGTAGCTGGGACTACAGGTGTGCGACACCATGACCAGCTAATTTTCCCTTTGATGAATATACCCACGTACCTAGTTTTAAACATGTTCTCTCTAAGAAAAGATAGTTGACCATGAGTGACCGTGGTGGATCTGTAGGTGCCGGAAGGGTGAAAGTCAAATTCCTTTAAAGTTTAAAGGAAAACCCAAACTGGCAGTTCTCTGCAGAAGAGGACGGTCTTGCGTACTTCCCCACAGGTAGACTCTTGGGTGAGGAATGGTCCGGCTCCCTGTGAGGAGAAAGAGGGCAGTAAATAGGAGAGGCACAAAGTAGGCTGGTGGGGCCTACTCAGTCATGAAGGGATTTTTCTTTCCTAGGTCCTCTGCATCTCCTTCCTCATCTTCCTGAAGACCCTCCTAGTCTGGCCCTGGAGAGAGGATGTAGGACCTAGAGGAGGGTGTACCTATCCGAAGGAGGGATCAGAAATAACAGGGGAGGCCAGGCACAGTGGCTCATACCTATAATCCCAGCACTTTGGGAGGCCAAGGGGGACAGATCACTTGAGATCAGGAGTTCGAGACCAGCCTGGCCAACATAGCGAAACCCTGTCTACTAAAAATACAAAAATTAGTTGAATGTGGTGGTAGGTGCCTGTAGTCCCAGCTACTCAGGAGGCTGAGGCAGGAGAATTGCTTAAACCCAGGAGGCGGAGGTTGCAGTGAGCCGAGATCAGGCCACTGTGCTCCAGCCTGGGTGACAAAGTGAGACTCTGTCTCAAAAAATAAAAAGGAGGGGGGAGGGGGAAAGTGGGGGCATTTCTCAAGGGATGGGCCATGCATGCTTTCTAATAGAAGAGTCAGGTAGGTTGACTTAAAAGATTTAAATAAAAGGCCGGGTGCAGTGGCTCATGCCTGTAATCCCAGCACTTTGGGAGGCTGAGGCGGGCAGATCACTCAGGAGTTCAAGACTAGGCTGGCCAGCCTGGTGAAACCCTGTCTCTACTAAAAATACAAAAAATTAGCTGGGCATGGTGATGCACGCCTGTAATCCCAGCTACTTGGGAGGCTGCGGCAGGAGAACTGCTTGAACCTGGGAGGCAGAGGTTGCAGTGAGCCAAGATTGCGCCATTGCACTCCAGCCTGGGCAATAAGAGCAAGACTCCATTTCAAAAAAATAAAATAAAATAAAATAATTAAGTGAATCTGAATATAGGCTTTTTCACATATCCCTGTTAAATTTGATTTTACTTGTTCAGTCCATCATTCTGGATCACAGAGATTGCCCTAAACCCTGCTTGGTGTTATCATCTCTCTCTCTTTTTTTTTTTTCAGAGACAGTGTCTCACTATGTTGCCCAGGCTGGTCTTAAACAATCCTCCTGCCTTGGCCTCTCAAAGTGCTAGGATCACAGGTGTGAGCCACCGTGCCTAGCCATTATTATCTCACATGCTGATTGTTCCTTCAAGCTTAGAGTTATTTACAATTTGATAAACATTTCCTCCATTTTTTCATTGATAATGCCACTGCAGTCTAGCCTGGGTGACACAGCAAGACCCTGTGTCAAAAAAAAAGATAACAATGTTGTAAGTCAGGCTCCCTAGAAGCAGAGGCTGAGGCGGGGATTCAGCTGCACGTGATGTCTTCGGGGAGTGCTCCCATGAGAAGGAAGTGAGGGAAGCCACATGTGACAGAGGAAGAAGCTGAGCAAAGATGTGGTTTTCATCTAGAATCTAGCCTTAGCATGATCCCACAGAGAGCTCAGAAGTATGAATAGCACCACAGTGTTGGTCTCACCCTGGGGCAAGAGGACCAGCCTTTATACAACAGAGTCACACAGCACTGTTTGCAGGCTGCTGGGGGTGAGTAACCTCCCAGACAAGGCGACCCCAGTTGGCCAAAAATAACTCTCTAGAAAATGGGGCAGTTGTGAGTCATTATCAACCATCACTCCCTGCAGCTGGGGGAAAGATGCACCAGGCAGCTGTATGAGCTTAATTGTGTCCTCCAAAATGTCATATGTGGAAACCCTAACCTCCAGTACCTCAGAATGTGACTCTATTTGGAGACAGAGCCTTTTTGTTGTTGTTGTTTGTTTTGTTTTTTTTTTTGAGACGGAGTCTCGCTCTGTCGCCCAGGCTGGAGTGCAGTGGCGCGATGTCGGCTCACCGCAAGCTCCACTTCCCGGGTTCAGGCCATTCTCCTGCCTCAGCCTCCGGAGTAGCTGGGGCTACAGATGCTCACCATCACACCCAGCTAATTTTCTGTATTTTTAGTGGAGACAGGGTTTCATCATGTTAGCCAGGATGGTCTCGATCTCCTGACCTCGTGATACACCCACCTCGGCCTCCCAAAGTGCTGGGATTACAGGCATGAGCCACCGCGCCCGGCCGACAGCGCCTTTAAAGAGGTAATTAACTTAAAATGAGGCTGTTAGGTTGGCCCCTAATCCAGTCTGACTGATATCCTTATAAGAAGAGGAATTAGGACACACAGAGAGACACCAGGAATACATGCACAGAAGAAAGACCATTTGAGGACACAGAGAGACTATGGCCATCTGCAAGCCAAAGAGAGAGAGACTCAGAAGAAACCCATCCTGCACGTGCCTTGATCTTGGACTTCTAGCCACCAGAGCTATGAGAAAACACATTTCTGTTGTTTAAGCCAAAGCTAGTGGTACTTTTTGGTAGCTTGAGCTGACTGAGACAGCAGATGAACAGGACCTGGATGGCACCAACAACATCCACTACATCTTTTTTTTTTTTTTTGAGACGGAGTCTCACTCTATCGTCCAGGCTGGAGTGCAGTGGTGTGATCTCGGCTCACCACAACTTCCACCTCCCAGATCCAACTGATTATCCTGCCTCAGCTTCCCAAGTAGCTGAAATTATAGGTGTGAACCACCATACCCAGCTAATTTTTAGCAGAGACAGGGTTTCACCATGTTGGCCAGGCTGGTCTGATTTTTTTGTATTTTTAGTAGACACGAGGTTTCACCATGTTGGCCAGGCTGGTCTCAAACTCCTGACCTCAGGTGATCTGCCTGCCTTGGCCTCCCAAAGGGCTGGCATTACAGTTGTGAGCCACTGCGTCCAGCCTCCCCTACGCCTTCATGTATGCTCTCCACCCAAATCATCTCTCCTTTCCTTCCCCAACTCCTCCCAAACACAGCTCTTTTAAATCTGTCTGCCCTCTCTTCATTGGGAGCTACAGTGCCAATTATAGGAACCAGCTAATTTCCTCTATCAGCTGCCTGCCCCAGACAGGAGCCGACCAGTTTTCCCAGCCTCCTTTCAGCACTTTTGACATCTCAATGAAAACAGTGCAAATGGGCTAGGAATGGTCTTTTGGTTGAAATGAGCCATAAACCATCAAATAATTGCACATGTTTCTATATTTCAGCCCTTAACCCACCATTGATACCCAGTTCTGACTTAGGGGATTTATGTGTCCTTGCCCAGTCTACAAAGAGCTTAAGAATTGTTCCCATGATCTCCATGGAGGGGCAGAGCATCACAAAGGGAAGGAGACGGAGTTGGCTAAACTTTCTGAGATGAGATCTTTAGTTATTAAATCATTAAGGTTAGTTTTCTTTCCAATGTTGGATTTTTCTTGTTGCAACACTAACTCTGTTGATCCAGTTTCCACCTAACAGTGGGAATTCTCCAGCCTTCCAGTTGGCTGAACAAGTTTCTAAGCAGTGGACACCAAGTTTGCTAAGTTTAGGGTTGGTAAGTTTGAGTAAGAACTTTGGCTTTTTATCTGGGTGAAATTGGGAGCCATTGGTGAATGTATTAGATTGCTAGGGCTGTCATAACAAAGTACCCCAGACTGGGTGGCTTAAACAACAGAAACTAATTTTGTCACCATTGTGGAGGCTTGAATTCCAAGACCAAGGTGTCAGCAGGGTTGGTTTCTCCTCAGGCCTCTTTCCTTGGCTTGTTGAGATGGCAGTCTTCTTCTATAACTTCACATGGTCTTCCCTTTATGTGTGGTGTCCAATTTTCCTCTTCTTTTTTTTTTTTTTTTTTTTTGAGGTGGAGTCTCACTTTGTCTGGAGTGCAGTGGCATGATCTCGGCTTACAACAACCTCCACCTCCCGGGTTCAAGTAATTCTCCTGCCTCAGCCTCTCGAGTAGCTGGGATTACAGGCACCTACCACCAAGCCCAGCTAGTTTTTGTATTTTTAGTAGACACGGGGTTTCACCATGTTGGCCAGGCTGGTCTCGAACTCCTGACCTGAAGTGATCCACCTGCCTCAGCCTCCCAAAGTGCTGAGAATAGAGGCGTGAGCCACTGCATCTGGCTTCTTCTTTTTTGTCACTGCAGCCTCGATCTCCAGGACTCAAGTGATTCCCCCACCTCAGCTTCCCAAATAGCTGGTGGGACTACAGGTGCGCACCACCATGCCCGGCTAATTTTTATATTTTTTTATGGAATCGGGGTTCTGCTATGTTGCCCAAGCTGGTCTCAAACTGCTGGGCTCTAGCGATCTGCCCACCTTGGCTTCCCAAAGTGCTGGGATTACAGGCATAAGCCGCTGCACCTAGCCTCAGTTTTCCTCTTCTAATAAACACATAAGTCATATTGTGTCAGACCCCACCCTAATGACCTCGTTTTAACGTAATTGCCTCTTTGAAGACTCTATCCCCAAATACAGTTACATTTTGAGGTACTGGGGCTTAGAACTTCAACATAGGAACTGAATTGGAGGGGGACACAATTCAGCCCATAACAGAGGGTTTTGGACAGAAGAAGGACTTTGTAATGTCTTAACTGACTTTTTTTATAGTAAATAAGAGAAATATGGCTCTGTCCTGCCCGGCTCCCAGGCAGTCAGACCTAATGGTTATCTCCCTTGTTCCCTGAACATCACTGTTATCCTGTTCTTTTTTCAAGGTGCCCAAATTTCATATTGTTTAAACACACATGCTTTACGAATAATTTGTGCAGTTAATGCAATCATCACAGGGTCCTGAGGCGACATACATCTTCAGTTTACGAAGATGACGGGATTAGGAGATTAAAGTAAAGACAAGCATAGGAAATTTTAAGAGTATTGATTGGGGAAGTGATAAATGTCCATGAAATCTTCACAATTTATGTTCAGAGATTGCAGTAAAGACAGGCCTAAGAAATTAAAAAAGTATTAATTTGGAGAACTAACAAATGTCCATGAAATCTTCACAATTTATGTTCTTCTGTCACAGCTTCAGCAGGTCCCTCTGTTCAGGGTCCCTGACTTCCCACAACAATAGCAGAGACAGGGTCTTGCTCTGTTGCCCAGGCTGGAGTGCAGTGGCATGATCACAGCTCATTGCAGCCTTGAACTCCTGGCTCAAGCAATCTTTCTGCCTCAACGTCCAAAAGCACTGGAATTACAGGTGCGAGCCACCATGCCTGGCTGTCATCTGACTTTTTTAAAGGACCACTTAGGCTGTTGGGTAAGAAGGCAAGGGTATCAGAGCAGAGCCCACCAGGCGATGACTGCAATAATCCAGAGGAGAGAAGAGGGTGTCTTGAGTAGGGGGATAGCAGTGATAAGATGCAGATAATAAGGGGGATCAGATCCTGAAATATATATATATATACTTTTTTTTGGAGACTGACAGATATCCATTGAGGTCAGGAGTTCGAGACCAGCCTGGCCAACATGGTGAAACCCCATCTCTACTAAAAATACAAAAATTAGCAGGGCATGGTGGTGGCCACCTGTAATCTCAGCTACTTGGGAGGCTGAGGCAGGAGAATCACTTGAACCCAGGAGGCAGAGGTTGCAGTGAGCCAAGATCATGTCACTGCACTCTGGCCTGGGGGACTGAGGAGACTCCATCTCAAAATCCCAGCTACTCAGGAAGCTGAGGTGGGAGGATCACTTGAGCCCAGGAGGCCAAGACAGCAGTGAACTGAGATTGCACCACTGCATTTCAGTCTGGGCGACAGAAGGAGGCTCTGTCTCAAAACAAAACAAAATAAAACACACACACACACACAAATAAAGGCAATATGTTAATCTGGGTGGAAATGAGAGGCACGTTATTTGGGAATGTGAGGTAGCCATCCAGTGGTGTTTAACAGATGTTTTTACAGCCAACTTTCCAGAAAAAAATATGCATATATATTAATATACACGTTTATTATAAATTTTTCTGATATAAGGGATATATGGTATACAATTTACAGATGATAAAATATATGTATTTCTCTTTTTTTCCTTTTCCTTTTTTTTTTTCTTTGATGTAATGTCTCACTCTGTTGCCTAGGCTGAAATGCAGTGGTACAGTCTCGGTTCACTGCAGTCTTTTTTTTTGAGACGGAGTTTTACTCTTGTTGCCCAAGCTGAAGAGCAATGGCGCGATCACCGCTCACCACAACCTCCGCCTCCCAGGTTCAAGCAATTCTCCTGCCTCAGCCTCCTGAGTAGCTGGGATTACAGGCATGCAGCACCATGCCAGGCTAATTTTGTGTTTTAGTAGAGATGGGGTTTCTCCATGTTGGTCAGGCTGGTCTCAAACTCCTGACTTCAGGTGATCCGCCTGCCTTGGCCTCCCAAAGTGCTGGGCCTCCCAAAGTGCTGGGATTACAGGCGTGAGCCACCACGCCCGGCCTGCAGTCTTGACCTCCTGGGCTCAAGCGATTCTCCCACCTCAGCCTCCTAGTAGCTGGGACTACAGGCACGCACCACCACACCCAGCTAATTTTTTTTTTTTTCTTTTTTTGTTTTGTAGATATGTGGTTTCACTGGTCTGGAACTCCTGGGCTCAAGTGATCTACCCACAGGCGTGGATTACAGGCATGAGCCACCTTGCCCAGCCTAAAACATACATTTATTTCTAATTCCATATAGCAAGTTGATTCTAACGGAATGTTTTCATTGATTTTTTTTTTTGAGACGGAGTTTCACTCTTGTCAACCAGGCTGGAGTGCAATAGAGTAATCTCAGCACACTGCACTCTGTGCCTCCCAGGTTCAAGCGATTCTCCTGCCTCAGCCTCGCAAACATCTGGGATTAGCCGAGATTGCACTGCTGCACTCCAGTCTGTGCAACTGGAAACCCTGTCTCAAAAAAAAAAAAATACTAGTGAAAATGTTGATAGAAAGTATGTCATATCTGTAGCTGTAGCCTTTGCATTGGAATAGCATGAACAAACATTTGAGGAAATGTTCTTCCAGTGTTCATAATCTTTTTTTTTTCAGCAGACAAGTTCTCCTACCTCTGATTAACAAGTGAAGTTCTGAAATATATAGTTCTTGTTTTACTTTGTCTTCTTTGATAACATACATGAAAATATCAACCAACATTCATGTTAGATACCAGAGTTCAGCAAAAATCAGTGAAAGTGGCCAGGCGCAATGGCTCATGCCTGTAATCTCAGCACTTTGGGAGGCCGAGGTGGGTGGATCGCTTGAGGAGTTCAAGACCAGGCTGGCCAACATGGTGAAACCCCGTCTCTACTAAAAATACAAAAATTAGCCAGGTATGTTGGTGTGCACCTGTAATCCCAGCTACTTAGGAAGCTGAGGCAGGAGAATTGCTTGAACCCAGGAGGCAGAGGTTGCAGTAAGCCAAGATCATGCCACTGGACTCCAGTCTGGGCAATAGAGCAAGACTCCGTCTCAGAAAAAAATAAAATAAATTAAATTAAATAAATAAGCCCGGTGGGGTGGCTCATATCTGTAACCCCAGCACTTTGAGAGGCCAAGGCAAGCAGATCACAAGGTCAGGATTTTGAGAACAGCCTGGCCAATATGGTGAAACCCTGTCTCTACTAAAAATACAAAAATTAGCTGGGCGTGGTGGCGGGCACCTGTAGTCCCAGCTACTCGGGAAGCTGAGGCAGGAGAATCGCTTGAACCCGGGAGGTGGAGGTTGCAGTGAACCGAGATCGCACCACTGCACTCCAGCCTGGGCGACAGAGTGAGACTCTGTCACAGATAAATAAATAAATAAATAAATATAAATATAAATAATAAAAAATGAGAATACAGAAATTAGCTGGGTGTGGTGGTGGGCGCCTGTAATCCCAGCTCGGCAGTGAGCCAAGGTTGTGCCACTGCACTCCAGCCTGGGCAACAGAGCAAGACTCCATCTCAAAAAAAAAAACAAAATTATAAAACAAATAAATAAATAAAAATAATTAAAAAATACAAAAATTAGCTGGGCGTGGTGGTGGGCACCTGTAATCCCAGCTCAGGAGTGAGCCAAGATCATGCCATTGCACTCCAGCTTGGGTGACAGAGTGAGACTCTGTCTCAAAAAAAATAAAAAATAAATAAATAAAAATAAAATAAAATCTTTCCCAAGCCCAGGGAGCTTATTCTTAGAGAAGGGGGAAGGATAACGGATTGAGCAGGCATTCTAAAAAGTATTACAACACACTTGGTAGACAAGGAAAAACTCTGAGTCTTTTTAAAAGCAAGCCGAACATCACACATGGAGAGATGACTGAGATGAAAGGACAGCAGGATAAGTTAGAGGAAAGTTGGATGATATCAAAAAGGATTGCAGGAAAACTAAAATTCAAGAATAGCATTAAAATCCATTTTGGAGGATGACCTTTAAAAAAGTTTGCCTGGAAAGCGACAAAAAAGAACAGAGTAATAGACGAAGAGGATCATAGCAGGCAGAGAACACAAAGCTGGGTCAGAGACACAGTGGAAATATCCTTTCTCCCTTTTCTTTTCTTGACATTATTTTGGTTTTGTCAGAGGTGAGGCTGGTGGTAGAGAGGCCAAATTTTGACGATGATGAAAAGGCCGAGGGCACTGGGGGGTTTGGGCTCCAACATCCTTATTCCACTGAACCACGACCCGCAACTGCCTATCCCTAGACATTTCATTATGTGAGCAAAATAAACACCTATTTTAAGTCACTGGTGTCTGAGTTTTCTAAAACATGAATTTCAGAAAATTCGTGTTCCCTGAAATCCCTAACTGATATGCTAGCATTCATATAATCAATGTTTCTCAGGCGAAATCAGAACAAAAAGGATTAGGCCTAATAATTGAAACTATAAGAGAATAAAATTATCCTGAGATAAAGAAATATGCAGATCAAAGAGTTTACTGTCTGCTGAATGAAATTAGTGAGAAGATCTACATTTAAACATGATTCACCGAGGCGGGTGGATCACTTGAGGTCAGGAGTCTGAGACCAGCCTGGCCAACATGGTGAAACCCCATCTCTACTAAAAATACAAAAATTAGCTGGGTGTGGGTGCACTTGCCTCTGATCTCAGCTAATCGGGAGGCTGAGGCAGTAGAATTGCTTGAACCTGGGAGGCGGAGTTTGCCGAGATGGCATCACTACATTCCAGCTTGGGTGACAGAGCAAGACTCCGTCTCAAACAAACAAGCAAACAAATGTAAAGACCATTCAGCAAAGTATCTAAACTGTGAGAGGAAAAAAGATAGGATCCATGTAGAAATGATGGGAAAAACAAGAAAGAAATATATGTAAGCTGGCCTTAATACCAACCTCTACAAGAGTTTTATGGGGTAAAATATTGCGACTCAAGGATTTTATACCCAGTTTATATTCCATGTGTAAGGGCAAAAGAACATTCTCAGATATTCAAGGGCTAAAAAAAAAAGTCTATCATATCTAGCTTGCAGTAAAATACTATGCAAGGCTGAGGCAGGTGGATCACTTGAGGTCAGGAGTTTGAGACCAGCCCCGGCAATATGGTGAAACCCCGTCTTTACTAAAAATACAAAAATTAGCCAGGTGTAGTGGTGTGCGCCTATAATCCCAGCTACTCAGGAGGCTGAGGCAAGAGAATTGCTTGAACCCAGGAGGTGGAGGTTGCAGTCAGCTGCGATCGCACCACTGCACTCCAGCTGGGAGACAGTGACTCTGTCTCAAACAAACAAACAAACAAACAAAAATTATGCACCTTTTTTTAAACATGGAAATTTTTAAGGTAAAAATATGGAAAGATTCCCAAGATACATACTGTTACGTGAGAAGAAGCACGCAGAACAGTCTGTACATCATGCTACTGCAAGAGTTCAAATCGGGGGAAAGCAAGAATCTGTATTAATATTAGCTTGTTTATTCATAAAGAAAGGAAGTGAAACATAAGAAACTAAGAATTGTGGTTAATGGTTGTTGGAAAGATGGGAGACAAGGCTGGGAAGAAGGCGAATTCTTCATATATTTTGATGTGGCTTTTGAATCATGTAAAAGTATTACCCATTTGGTCCGGGTGCAGTGGCTCCGCCTGTAATCCCAACACTTTGGGAGGCCAAGCCGGGTGGATTGCCTGAGCTCAGGAGACCAGCCTGACCAATGTGGCAAAACCTTGTCTCTACAAAAATTATAAAAAATTAGCTGCGCATGGTGGTGTGCGCCTGCAGTCCCAGCTACTCAGGAGACTGAGGCATGAGAATTACTTGAACCCGGGAGGCGGAGGTTGCAGGAGCGGAGATTGCACCACTGCATGCCAGCCTGGGCGACAGAGCAAGACTCTTTCTCAAAAAAACAAAAGTATTACCCATTCAAAGATTAAACTCGAAATACTGTATATTTTTATTTTTAATTTATTTTTATTTTTGTTTTTTATTTGTATTACCCATTCAAAAATTAAACTTGAAATACTATTTTTATTTTTTTATTTTTTATTTTTTAGAGACAGGATCTCACTATGTTGCCCAGGCTGATGTGCAATGGCTTAAAATAGTTGTGTGTGTGTGTGTGTGTGTGTGTGTGTTTTGGAGACAGGGTCTTGCTCTGTCACCCAGTCCGCTGTGCAGTGGTGTGATTCCAGCTCACCGCAACCTTGAACTCCTGAGCTTAAGGGATCCTTGCGCTGCCTCAGCCTCCCAAGTAGCTAGGATAAGCAGTCTTCCTGCCTCGGCCTCCCAAAGTACTGAAATTATATGGATGAGCTACCACACCCAGCAAATATATATATACTATTGGAAGGCTGAGAGGTGGCAGGAACCCTTGACCCCAGGAGGTTGAGGCAGCAGTGAGCCATGACTCAAAAATTTTTTAAAAATTATATTACTATAGTTGTATATTGTAGTTATATACATATAGTTATTTGTTTAACATCTGCCCGCAAAAAGTGCTTTACAGGCTCATGCCTGTAATCCCAACACTTTGGAAGGATGAGGCAGGCAGATCACTTGAGGTCAGGAATTTGAAATCAGCCTGGCCAACATGATGAAACCCCGTCTCTACTAAAAATACAAAAATTAGCCAGGTGTGAAGGCAGGTGCCTGCAGTCCCAGCTACTCGGGAGGCTGAGGCAGGAGAATCGCTTGAACCCGGGAGGCAGAGGTTGCAGTGAGCCGAGATTGTGCCATTGCGCCCCAGCCTGGGTGACTCTGTCTCAAAAAAAAAAAAAAAAAAAATTATCCAGGCGTGGAGGCACATGCCTGTAGTCCCAGCTACTTGACAGGCTGAAGCAGGAGAATTGCTTGATTGCTTGAACCTGGGAGGCGGAGGTTGCAGTCAGCTGAGATGGCACCACTGCACTCCAGCCTGGGCGACAGAGCAAGATTCTGTCTCAAAAAAAAAAAAAAAAAAAAAAAAAAAAAGATATATACCAACTGGCTGAAAGAGGAAGCAAAATATGAATCTGAGAAATGGGGAAGTCAAGGTATAGAGTGGGCTGGAGCACACAATCAAAGTCAAAAGGTCAAAAGTCACAATTATTGTAGAGCTGCTTTCAATACTCAATGCCAACATAAAAAATGACTTTCAGGGTGGATTTTTCTATTTTTGCGAAGAATGTCATTGGGATTTTTGATAAAGACTACGTGAAATCTATAGATCACTTTGGATAGTTTTGACATCTTAACAATATGAAGTCTTTCAATCCATAAACATAGGGTATCTTTCCATTTATTTATGTCTTTTAAAATTGCTTTCAGCAATGTTTTGTGGTTTTCATTGCACAAGTCTTTCAATGCATATTTTATTCCTTTTTTTTTTTTTTTGAGATGGAGTTTCGCTCTTGTTGCCCAGGCTGGAGTACAATGGCACGATCTCAGCTTACCACAACCTCCACCTATGGGGTTCAAGCGATTCTCCTGCTTCAGCCTCCCGAGTAACTGGGATTACAGGCATGTACCACCATGCCCGGCTAATTCTGTATTTTTAGTAGAGAAGGGGTTTCTCCATGTTGGTCAGGCTGGTCTCGAACTCCCAACCTCATGTGATCCACCTGCCTCAGCCTCCCAAAGTGCTGGGATTACAGGCGTGAGACACCGCACCAAGCTGTATTTTATTCTTTTTATGCTATTATAAATAGAATTATTTTCTTAATTTCATTTTCAGATTGTTCTTTGTTAGTATATGGTAACACAACTGATTTTCATGTATTGCTTTTGTGTCCTGCTGCTTTGCCAAATTTGTTTAGTAGTTCCAAAGGGTTTTTGTGGAATCTTTAGGGTTTTCTATGTATAAGATCATATAATCTATGAATAATAACTTTCCTTCTTCCTTTCCAATTTGGATGCATTTTCTTTCTTTCTTCTTTTCTTTCTATTCCCTCCTTTTCCTTTTCTTTTTTCTTTTCTTTCCTTTTCTTCCTTTTTGCCTAATTGCTCTATCTAGAAATTCCAAGACTATAGAAGTGGTGAAAGTGGGCATTCTTGTCTTGTTCCTGATCTTCGAGGAAAAAGTTTGTCTTGCATCATTGAGTATGATTTAACTATGGGGTTTTCATATATGGCTATCATATTGTGGTAGTTTTCTTCTATTTCTAGTTTGCTGCATTTTTTTTTAATCACGAAAGTGTGTTGAACTTTTTCAAAAGCTTTTTCTGCATTGATTAAGATGATCATGTGGTTTTTGTTTGTCATTCTGTTACTGTTGTGCATTACACTTACTGATTCTGGGATTGATTTTAAAGCATTCATTCCTCCAAACACACTACCAGGTTTAGGTCTCTTACCTCTGCACGTATTTAGGAAAAAGACATAATATGACCAACTTCCCAACTATTCAACCATGTTTAGGATAAACTGTATTTTGTTATGGTGCCTTATTTATTTATTTATTTATGAGACAGAGTCTTGCTGTGTCACCCAGGCTGGAGTGCAGTGGTGTGATCTCGGCTCACTGCAACCTCCGCCTCCCAGGTTCAAGTGATTCTCCTGCCTCAGCCTCCTGAGTAGCTGGGATTACAGGCACGCACCACCACATCTGGCTAATTTTTATATTTTTAGTAGAGACAGGGTTTCACCATGTTGGCCAGGCTCGTCTCGAACTCCTGACCTCAGGTGATCTGCCCCACCTTGGCCTCCCAAAGTGCTGGGATTTACAGGCGTGAGCCACCAACCCTGGCCTGGCGCCTTCTTTTAAATAAGTTTGTTTTTTGTTTTTTTTTGAGATGAAGTCTTGCTCTGTCGCCCAAGCTGGAATACAGTGGTGTGATCTCGGCTCGTTGTAACCTCTGCCTCCCGGGTTCAAGCAATTCTCTGTCTCAGCCTCCTGAGTAGCTGGGATTACAGGTGTCCGCCACCATGCCCGGCTAATTTTTGTATTTTTAGTAGAGATGGGGTTTTGCCATCTTGGCCAGGCTTGTCTTGAACCCCTAACCTCGTGATCCACCCGCCTCGGCCTCCCAAAGTGCTGGGATTACAGGCATGAGCCACCGCGTCTGGCCCTTTTAAATAGTTTTATACTGCATACTATATTCAGTCTTTAGTGGTAGATGAATTCTTACTCTGTTGTTGCGTGCCCTGGAGAGCATAGTTCCTTGGAGACACCAAAGGAAGATTTTTCCAGGAAGGTCTTTTGGGAAGGGGCCTCCTCCAAGAAGGGAGTGAAGAAAGAGGTAGATTGAGTCAATGCACTTTTCCTCTATCTGGTCAGAGTTCTTGAAGGTATTTTTCTTCTGAACTTGGGTGGGGTTTGCAGTGGGGTAGGGGAAAAGAGAAATGATTCTGACACATACAAGAAAATGCTCCTTTGTGGGGCACGGGGGCAGGAGTTGCTTCCAAAAGGACCCAACAAAGACCTGTAGGGAACGTTTAAATTTATCTGTGTGTGGCCGGGCATGGTGGCTCATGCCTATAATCCCAGCACTTTGGGAGGCCAAAGTAGGTGGATCACCTGAGGTCAGGATTTTGAGAGCAACCTGGACAACATGGTGAAACATGGTGAAACCCCGTCTCTACTAAAAATACAAAGTTAGCCCGGCGTGGTGGCGCATGCCTGTAATCCCAGCTATTCGGCAGGCTGTGGAAGAAGAATCTCTTGAACCTGGGAGGCGGAGACTGCAGTGAGCTGAAATTGCGCCATTGCACTTCAGCCTGGATGACAAGAGCGAAACTCTGTCTCAAAAAATAAATAAATGAATGTCTGTGTGAACTAGCACTTGAGAGACTGCAGCCTCAGGCAGTTTTCAGCCCTGTGCACACAGTGAAATTACCTAAGGGGCTTAAAAAAAAATACGGAAGCCTGGGTCCCACCCCAGAGCCTCTGAGGGAAGTAACCTGCAGTGCAGTTTTTAACCATCCACAGGTGTTCGTCATGCAGCGCCAAGGTTGGGTAATGAAGAGCTGACGTTGATTGAAGCTTACTCTGTGCCAAGCTCCATTCTACAAGTTTTACTTCACAATAACCTCACAAGACAGGTCTACTGTTATCCTTCGTAGAGGGCCATTGAGGCACAAAGAGGTTAAGTGCTGGCCAAGGACACCCAGTTCATAAGGGATATTCTCTCCACTTGAACTTCAGAGCCCATGCCCCTTACCACAGTGCTGTGCCAGCAAGGGTTGCATGCCAGGCCCTGCCATGATCCTGCCCCAGTATCCCCTGGGGAAGAGAAATGAGCCAAAACCTAAAGGGCAGGAGTAGCTGGCCATGGTGGCTCATGCCTGTAACCCCAGCACTGTGAGAGACCGAGGCAGGAATATCACTTGAGCCCAGGAGTTCAAGACCAGCCTGGGCAACATAGCGAGACTCTATCTCTACAAAATAACTGTTTTTAATTAGCCAGGTGTGGCAGAGTGTGCCTGTAGTCCTAGCTACTCAGGAGGCTGAGGTGGGAGGATTGCTTGAGCCCAGGAGGTCAAGGGTGCAGTGAGCCGTGGCTTTGTCACGGCATTCCAGCCTGGACAACAGAGCGAAAACTTGTTTAAAAAAAATAGAAATAAAAGCAGGAACATCTCCTTCTCTGCTAAACCGGTCCAGGCACCAAGGACATTGCTGATGAGCACAAAAGGGAACACAGCAGTCTGTTTTAAGCTCCTGATGCCAATGCCTCCATGGAGCAGCCCAGATATGACCACCATACCCTGAGTGAACTGCCTCCCAGAGATGTCTGGGTGACCCTAGATCCCCTGGCTCCTCTTCAGCCCCTCCTGATTCTCATCAGTGTTTGTTGCCTCCCAATCCAAAGAGTACATGGAATTCATGACATGCATCTTCTTACATGGGCCTGCAGGGTACGAGACATCAACACTGCCCCAGCAAATCGAATATGCAAGCTAGAGCCTGTGATCTGACAGAGAACTGAAGCAGTTATTTTTCCCAGTCTCCTGGGGAATGTGAGATTCGTTCAGTGTCATCCTCACCCCAGCTGAGGATTCCTGGGGAGCCAGAAGGAAGCTGGGAATATAAAATGGCCCACCATTTCACACCCCAGCCAATGTGAAAATAAGTCCTGAGAGAAAAGGGAAGCTGGGTGCTGTGGCTCATGCCTGTAATCCCAGCACTTCGGGAGGCCAAGGCAGGAGGATCACTTGAGCTCAGGAGTTCGAGACCAGCTTGGGCAATGCAGTGAGACCTCATCTCTACAGAAAATTAGAAAATTAGCTGGGCATGGTGGTATGTGCCTGTAGTCCTAGCTACTCAGGAGGCTGAGGTGGGAGGATCCCCTGAGCCCTGGAGGTCAAGGCTGCAGTAAACCCTGATCATGCCACCATACTCCAGCACTCCAGAGTGAGACCCTGTCTCAATAAATAAATAAAGAAATAAAATGGAAAGCACAGAAGGCAAGAGAAAAAGAAAAAAAACAGAACAAGATTATAGTTTAAAGTCCCCCAATGTCAGATCAAGAGTTTAAAAATAAGCAGTCGGGCTGGATGTGGTGGCTCATGCCTGTAATCCCAACACTTTGGGAGGCCAAGACGAGCAGATCACCTGAGGTCGGGAGTTCAAGACCAGCCTGACCAACATGGAGAAACCCCGTCTCTACTAAAAATACAAAATTAGGTCGGGCACGGTGGCTCACACCTGTAATCCCAGCACTTTGGGAGTCCGAGGCGGGCAGATCACGAGGTCAGGAGTTCAAGACCAGTCTGGCCAACATAGTGAAACCCCATCTCTACTAAAAATACAAAAAAAAAAAAAAAAGAAAAATTAGCTGGGCATGGTGGCGTGTGCCTGTAATCCCAGCTACTCGGGAGGCTGAGGCAGGAGAATCACGTGAACACAGGAGGAGGTTGCAGTGAGTCGAGATAGTGCCATTGCACTCCAGCCTGGGCGACAGTGTGAGACTCTCAAAAAAAAAAAATTAGCTGGGCATGGTGGTGGGCACCTGTAATCCCAGCTACTCAGGAGGCTGAGGCAGGAGAATCACTTGAACCTATGAGGTGGAGATTGCAGTGAACCGAGAGTGCGCCACTGCACTCCAGCCTGGGCAACAAGAGTGAAACTCCGTCTCAAAAAAAAAAAAGAGTAATAAAGGGAGAAGCACAATCAACCAAGGGTTTACAAATGTTGAAAAGATTAAAACTGAGATCAAACATCTGTGATAAAAAGTTATGCATAACCAGCCTGGCCAACATGGTGAAACCCCGTTTCTACTAAAAATACAAACATTAGCTATGCTGGAGGCGCGCACCTGTAATCCTAGGTACTGGGGAGGCTGAGGCAGGAGATCACTTGAACCTGGGAGGCACAGGTTGCAGTGAGCCGAGATCACACCACTGCACTCCAGCCTGGGAGAGCGAGACTCCGTCTCAAAAAAAAAACGTTATGCATTAAAAGGTCATCAGTGAGGAGGTTAAATAGGATAGAGAGTTAAAAAAAAAAATCCCGCTAGCAGCAGCTGGGGAGAGACTCTTCAAAAAGGGTTTTTAGGACACGCCAAGCTTCTAGCAAGTCCTAAAATAGGCAGGAAAGCTGCAGGCACTGTCAGCATCTGCAGGCTCCAACACTGAACCTTCACGCAGGGTCCTCTGGGCTGGGGCCTTCACTTCCATCTCAGGAGCCCTAGGGCAGAGTTCTCTGTAAGGCTGCTTCTTTAAGTGGGGCCCTGGAACCAGCTGCATCCCAACACAGGAGCTTGTGAGGCGTGTAGATTCTCCGGCCCCATCCCAGGCCACTGACTCAGCAACTGCATTTTAACAAGATCCCCAGGAGATTCATTGTACATGAAAGTTTGAGAAGTGCTGCTTTAGAAAAAATACCACATCTCCTTCCTTTATTTTTAATTTATGAAGTATTATAAATAGCCAAAGAAATAATGAGAACATTATGGCAAATGCTTAGGAACCTACAACACAGATACAGCAAAAGTTAGCATTTTGATAAATTTGCTTCAGATCTATTTTCTTCTCTCCTTCCTTTTGAGGCAGAGTCTTGCTCTGTCACCCAGGCTGGAGGGCAGTGGTGCAATCTCAGCTCACTGCAACCTCCGCCTCCCAGGTTCAAGCGATTCTCATGCCTCAGCCTCCCGAGTAGCTGGGACCACAGGTGTGTCCATCATGCCCGGCACATTGTTTGTATTTTTAGTACAGATGGGGTTTCACCATGTTGGCCAGGCTGGTCATGAACTCCTGGCCTCAAGTGATCCGCCCACCTTGGCCTCCCAAAGTGCTGGGATTACAGGCAGGAGCCACTGGGCCTAGCCTTTCTTTCCTTAATACAATATTAGAGGTTTCTTCCTCTGATCGTCACCTTTCCTCACAGGTCTCTTTCCTTCCCTGGAGATTGCTGCTGCTATGACGTTAGTGTGTTTCTTCCCCAGTTTGCACCTTTATTACAAATGCAAGAATCAATAAAGACAGTGTCACTCTGTGTGCATTTGATTTTACATAAATAGTCCCATACCTTACGTACCTTTCTGCAACTTGCCTCTTTAACTCAGCATTATGTCTTAAAGGTTTATGCATGTTGATAAGTTCACTCATTTTAATAGCTGCATAGTATTCCTTTGATTGTATATTGTGAGATGTATTTATTAGTTCTCTTATTGAGGGACAAATAGGCTATTTCCAGTTTTTTGCCATTGAAAGCTGAAATGAACATTTGCAGGTATCTTTGTGAACATGTATGAGAGCTTCCCAGCTGCAAATATCTGGAAAAGGCTAATCCGGGTTGCCCACTATCTAAATCGTTATATTAACTAGTATTGGCAAATTGCTTTCCAAAGTGGTTGAGGCTATTTACACTCCTGCCAACCATGTATGAGCATTTTTTTTTTTAAATAGAGACAAGTTCTCCCTATGTTGCCCAGGCTGGTCTCAAACCCCTGGGCTCAAAGGATCCTCCAGTCTCAGCCTCCCAAAGAGTGCTAAGATTACAGGCCTGCCACCACACCCGGCCCCTCTTTTTTTTTTTTTTTTTTTTTTTTTTTGAGGCAGGATCTCTCTCTGTCACCCAGGCTGGAGCGCAGTGGCATGATCATGGCTAACTGAAGCTTCAATCTCCCAGGCTCAAGCCATCCTCCCACCTCAGCCCCCTGAGTAGCTGGGACAACAGGCAGGTGCCACCACCAGCTAATTTTGTTTATTTTTTGTAGAGACAAGGTCTCACTTTGTTGCCTAGGCTGCTTTCAAACTCCTGGACTTAAGTGATCCTCCTGCCTCAGCCTCCCAAAGTACTAGGATTATAGGCATGAGCCACCACACCTTCTCAGCACTCTTCCATATCCAAATGCTCTCCAATGCCTGATTTTGTTGGTGTGTTAGACACTGTAGGCTGGCTAACCCAATACCTGTCTAACTCTTTCTGCCCAGCCTACCTGTATTGTACATATTAGAAAACAGAATACTCACATTCTCATCTCCCCTTCATCTGGGGTGGCCACATAATGCAATCCTGGACACTGTCTCTCGTGTTTTATTAAGGAAAAAAAATAGAAGCACAATTGGCAAAACATCAGTGTTTGTTCAGAATCAATCATAGGTACACATGTGGGAGTTATATCATTTTCTGTTCTTTTCTGGATGTTTGAAATATTTTGTATAGCAAAAGTTGGCTGGAAGCCATTTAAAGCTTTTGCTTTTCTGACAAAGCATGCTGATGCCTTAGTCTTGCTCTTCTCTGATTGTGGCTTTAAAACGGGTGAGATGTCAGGGAGCACATCAGCTACCTCAACAACGTGTGGCTGAGCAATTGAACCGATGCTCACGTCACTTACCTCCAGACTTCTTGTTTGTTTGTGTGTTTGAGATAGGGTCTCACTCTGTTGCCCAGGCTGGAGTGCAGTGGCACGATCACAGCTCACTGCAGCTAAAACCTTCCTGAGCTTAGGTGATTCTCCCACCCACCTCCTCAGTAGCTGGGACCACAAGCTCGCACTACGGCGCCTGGCCACAGACTTGTTATGTGAGAAAAAGAACTTCCTATTTGTCTGAGTCATTTAGTTAGATCTTCTACTGCTTGTAGCCTAATGCATTTCTTGCATTTCTTTTCTTTGTTTTTTTTTTTTTTTTGGAGACAGGGTCTCACTTTGTTGCCCAGGCTGGAGTGCAGGGGTGTGATCTCGGCTCAGTACAGCCTTGATCTCCCAGGCTCAAGCAATCCTCCAGCCTCAGCCTCCTGAATACCTGGGACTGTAGGTGCCCACCCTCACACCCGGCTAATTTTAAAAAATTTTTATTTCTGCCCGGTGTGGTGGCTCACGCCTATAATCCCAGCACTTTGGGAGGCCGAGGCGTGTGGCGTGCCTGAGCTTAGGAGTTAGAGACCAGCCTGGGCAACACAGTGAAACCCTCTCTATTAAAATACAAAAAAATTGGCCAGGCATGGCAGTGCACACCTGGAATCTCAGCTACCTGGGAGGCTGAGGCAGGAGAATCGCTTGAACCCAGGAGGCTAAGGTTGTAGTGAGCTGAGATCGTGCCACTGCACCCCAGCCTAGGAGACAGAGAGGCTCCGTCTCAAAAAAAAAAAAAATTATTTCTAGTAGAGACAAGGTTTTAATATGTTGTCCAGGCTGATCTCAAACTTCTGAGCTCAAGTAGTCCTCCCCTCCCACCTTGGTCTCCCAAAGTGCTGGGATTATGGGCATGAGCCACCGTGCCCAGCTGCCTAATGCATTTTTGATTAAATAGGCAGGCTTGCTAATATTTGCCGATCTGAAGGATGTAAGATGGTATCTTGGTGTGTTTTAATATACATTTCCCTAATTACTGCAGAGGTCGAGTTTCTTTTTGTCTGTTTATATGTTTCATATGTTTATTGGTCATAGAAATCATTCCTTTGTTCATTTTCCTTTTGGATGGTTTGTCCTTTTCTCATTATTTGTAGTGTTTTTTTTTTTTAATTCGGGGGGGTTCTGGGTTTTTTTTTTTTTTTTTTAAGACAGAGTCTCTGTTGCCCAGGCTGGAGTACAGTGGCATGATCTCAGCTCACTGCAACCTCTGCCTCCTGGGTTCAAGCGATTCTCCTGCCTCAGCTTCCCAAGTAGCTGGGACTACAGGTGCCCATCACCACGCCCTGCTAATTTTTGTATTTTTAGTAGAGATGGTGTTTCACCATATTGGCCAGGCTGGTCTGGAATTCCTGACCTCAAGTGATCTGCCTGCCTCCGCCTCCCAAAGTGCTGGGATTACAGGTGTGAGCCACCACGCTGGGCCTATTTGTAGGTTTTAAAAATATTTTGAAAAATAATAATAATAAAAAAAGAAAAGTTTTGGATATCAATTCTTTCTCAGTTATATACATTACAAATATCTCTTAATTTGTAGCTTTTCTTCTCATATTATTTATGGTTTTCCATGAAAATGTACAAAAGGATTTACATTTTATTTATTTTTTTATTTAATTTTTCTTTTTTTTTTTTGAGATGGAGTTTCCCTCTTGTTGCCCGGGCTGCAGTGCGTTTATTTTGCTTTTTTTTTTTTTTTTTTTTTTGAGACGGAGTTTCCCTCTTGTTGCCCAGGCTGCAGTGCGATGGCGCGATCTCGGCTCACCGCAACCTCCATCTCCCAGGTTGAAGCAATTCTCCTGCCTCAGCCTCCCAAGTAGCTGAGATTACAGGCATGTGCCACCACGCCCGGCTAATTTTGTATTTTTAGTAGAGATCAGGTTTCACATGTTGGTCAGGCTGGTCTCAAACCTGTGACCTCAGGTGATCTGCCCACCTCAGCCTCCCAAAGTGCTGGGATTACAGGTATGAGCCACCCTGCCCGGCTTCTATTTTTTTTTTTTTTCTTTTTTTTGAGACGGAACCTCACTCTGTCACCCAGGCTAGACAGCTCAGTGAGGTGATCTTGGCTCACTACAACCTCCGCCTCCTGGGTTCAAGAGATTCTCCTGCCTCAGCCTCCGGAGTAGCTGGGATTACAGGCCCAAAGCACCAAGCCCAGCTATATTGCTACTTACTTTATTTATTTTATTTTATTTTTGAGACGTACTCTCACTCTGTTGTCCAGGCTGGGGTGCAGTGGTGCAATCTCAGCTCACTGCTGCAACCTCCTCCTCCAGAGTTTAAGCAATTCTCTGCCTCAGCCTCCCGAATAGCTGGGATTACACTATGTTGCTACTTTCTAATGGTAAAATAATGTCCTTGCCTTCCTGGGATAAATACTGATTGGTAATGTTTGTTTTACACATAGTTGTATTTGGCTAGCTAATGTTTTATTCATAATTTTTGCATCTATGTAGGTGAAACTGAACTATTGGTTTCCTTTTCTTACTTTTTTTTTTTTAATGTTTTTGGCTAGGTGTGAGATTTCCCTTACAGTAGCTAGTGACTAGATTCACATGGGTTGTTGAATTTTGTTTCTTAGTTTGGGTAAGATGGAGGTTTTCTGTTCCTTAAAGTTATAAAAGTTGCCTGTGAGGACATCTGGGCTTGGTGAAGTGTTTTGTGGTTATAATTTTCTTTCTCACTAGAATTTTTTATTCGGATTCAATTTTACTTATATGTAAGTCTATTCTATTCCTCTGTGTCCCGGGTTCAAGCGATTCTCGTGCCTCAGCCTCCTGAGTAGCTGGGATTGATTATAGGCGCCTGCCACCATGTCCAGCTAATTTTTGTATTTTTAGTATAGACGGGTTTGACCATGTTGGCCAGGCTGTTCTCGAACTCCCGACCTCAGGTGATCCACCCACCTCAGCCTCCCAGTGCTGAGATTACAGGTGTGAGCCACCACAGCCGGCCTAGTATATTTCTTCTTGAACAATTTTGGTAATGATATTTTTCCATGTAATTGTTCTCTTTATCTAATTTTTCACATGTAAAGTCTACCATACAGAGTCCAAAGCTTAAGAAGAGTTCCTCATTTCCCTTCTCTTGTAGGGATTGGACCAACAAGGACAGGTGGCAAAAAAAAAACAAAAAACAAAAAACAAAAAAAAAACCAACTAAAAAAAGATGCTTTTTTTTGTCTCTGATGAGCCACAACCTCAAAAAGACATGGGAAAAGAGCTGTTAATTTCCCAAATATCCCCACTTACATCCATTAAAGACTATTGTCGGGCACGGTGACTCACGCCTGTAATCCCAGCATCTTGGGAGGCTGAGCCAGGTGGATCATGAGGTCAGATCAAGACCATCCTGGCCAACATGGTGAAACCCTGTCTCTACTAAAAATACAAAAATTATCCGGGTGTGGTGGCGTGTGCCTGTAATCCCAGCTACTCGGGAGGCTGAGGCAGGAAAATCGCTTGAACCCAGAAATCGGAGGTTGCAGTGAGTGAGCTGAGATCACACCACTGCACTCCAGCCTGGCAACAGAGTGAGACTCTGTCTCAATAAAAAAAAACAAAAAACAACAACAACAACAACAAAAAACCCCTCTTTGTCACTTTAAATATCTTGGCTGGGTACAGTAGCTCAGACTGTAATTCCAACACTTTGGGAGGCTGAGGCAGGAGGATCACTTAAGGCCAGAAGTTTGAGACCAGACCGGGCAACATGGAGAGACCTCCCCACTCCCTGCCCCCACCATCTCTTAGAAAAGTAAAAAAAAATCTGGAAGTGATGGTGCATGCCTGTGGTCCTAGCTACTTGGGAGGCTGAGGCAGGAGGACTGCTTGAGCCCAGGAGGTCAAAGCTGCAGTGAGCCATGATCTCACCACTGTGCTCCAGTCTGGATAACAGAGCAAGATCCCATCTTAAAAAAACAGAACAAAACCCATTAAATATGGCCGGGCATGGCTCATGCCTGTAATCCCAGATCCCTGACAGGCTAAGGCAGGAGAATCACTTGAGGCTAGGAGTTCAAGACTAGCCTGGACAATATAGTGAGACCCCTGATTCTGCAAAAATACAAAAATTAGCCAGGTATGGTGGTGCATGCCATAGTCCTGCCTGCTGGGGAGGCTGAGATGGGAGGATTGCTTGAACCCAGGAGTTCAAGGTTACAGTGATTTATGATTATGCCACTGCACTCCAGCCTGGGCAACAGAGTAAGATCCTATCTCTAAATAAAATAAAAATTTTAAACCAGCTGGGCAAGGTGGCTCACACCTGCAATCCCAGCACTTTGGGAGGCTGAGGCAGGTGGACCACCTGAGGTCAGGAGTTCCAGACCAGTTTGGCCAACATGGTAAAACCCCATCTCCACCAAAAATACAAAAATTAGCCGGGTGTGGTGGCACACACCTGTAATCCCAGCTACTCGGGAGGCTGAGGCAGGAGAATCACTTGAGCCTGGGAGGCAGAGTTTGCAGTAAGCCAAGATAGTGCCACTGCACTCCAGCCTGGGCAACAGAGAGAGACCCTGTCTCAAAAAAAAAAAAAAGCCTCATTAAACAAGGGCATTCTCAGCATATAGGAGATGGAGTGAACAAGGGCCCCCATGTCCCCATGGTAGGCAGGAAAACAAGGGTGAATTCGGGTGAAGGTGAACACCAACTTGGCAGGAAGGAGGCTTCCCTGGAACAGGCAGAGAGATAAGGTAAAAGCTTACGTGGCAGAGACTGTGACCACGAGCTGCAGACCTGGAGACCAGGTGGTGAAGGAGGTAGAACTTTATCTCGGAGTAACCTGGTCTTCAACCTTTTGCCAGTTTTATCCTGGAGTAAGCTTGTCTTCAGTGTTTTACCAAATGCACCATATTGTGCCACCCCTCCGTTCCCTGCCCCCCACCCGTCACCTTGTCTAAGATAAATGCACCATTTTGGAGAGAACTGGAGGACAGAAGAGGGGGAAAAGACACCAACTGCCTTTTCTTACTACTTATAAACCCTGTTTTGTTTGTTTTTTGTTTATTTATTTTGAGACAGAGTCTTTCTCTGTCACCCAGGCAGGAGTGCAGTGGCATGATCATAGCTTACTACAGCCTCCTGCCTCAGCCTCCTGAATAGCTGGGACTACAGGCACACACCACTGTGTTTAGCTAATTATTTTTCTTTTTCTTTTTCTTTTTTGAGACAGAGTCACACTCTATCACCCAGGCTGGAGTGCAGTGGTGTGATCTCAGCTCATTGTAGCCTCCACCTTCCAGGCTCAAGTGATTCTCCTGCCTCAGCCTCCCGAGTAGCTGGGATTACAGGTATGTGCCACCATGCCTGGCTAATTTTTGTATTTTTAGTGGAGATGGGGTTTCTCCACGTTGACCAGGCTGGTCTCAAACTCCTGATCTCAGGTGATCCACGCGCCTCGGCCTCCCAACGTGTTGGGATTACAGGCGTGAACGACTGCGCTCGGCCCAATTTTTTTATTTTTTAAGAGACAGGGGTCTTGATTTGTTGCCCAAGCCGGTCTTGAACTCTTTCAGCCTCCAAAAGTGCTGGGGTTGCAGGTGTGAGCCACAGAGCCTAACCCTGTTTGAAAATACAGTTTTAACTGGCAGAGAAGTGTTTATTCTCAGGTGTGAATAAGGCAAGAAAAATCAGAAAGTGGGTGGATCTGGGCTGGGCTTTGGTAGGAAATGCTGTGATTGTGGCCTTAGGACAAAAATGCAAAGGGTTTGGGAGATGCAGGGTTTTGCAGCTGTGTAATCTTGGGCAAGTTACTTAACTCCTAAGTCCTTGGAATATCAGAATAAGATCTCTGATGTTTAGCTGAGTTCCACAGTTTCAAATTCCTGTGGTTTGGACACAGGGACCTAGGGATCAGGGAGTGGGGAGGTGGATTTCAGAGTGATATTTTCCAGGGCCTTCTCTTTGACTTCAGTTAGCACCTATTAGATCTGACTTGTACACTGTGCACAGGGATCTGAGCAGTAACACTGTTTGGGAAGCCGAAAGATCCTGTGCTTTAAAAAAAAAAAAACAAACAGTAAACAGTAACTGCCATGGATATTCAACAACCACTGGAATTCTAGAAACATAATGTACTAGAAAAATAAATCCCCGGTGATGTGCAAAATCGATGGCAGAGGAAGGAGACTGGCTTGTCCCTGCTCCTCAAGGTGTGGTCTGTAGACCAGCAACACCAGCATCACCTGGAAACTTGTGAGAAATGCGGAATCTCATGCCCCACCGAGATCTACTGAATCGGAATCTGGGTATTGTTGTTGTTGATGTTGCTGTTGTTGTTGTTTTTAAGAGATAGGGTCAGCCAGGTGTGGTGGTACGTGCCTGTAATCCCAGCTATTTGGGAGGCTGAGGCAGGAGAATCGCTTGAACCTGGGAGGTGGAGGTTGCAGTGAGCCAAGATCGTGCCATTGCACTCCAGCCTGGGCAACAAGAGCAAAATTCTATCTCAAAAAAAAAAAAAAAAAAAAAAAAAATAGATAGGGTCTTGCTCTGTGGCCCAGCCTGGAGTGCAGTGGTGCCACCATAGCTCACTGTAGACTTGAACTTCCAGGCTCAAGTGATCCTCCTGCCTCAGCCTCCCAAAGTGCCGAAATTAGGGTCTGCATTTTCACTTTAGGTAATAGAAATACTTCAAGCTTGGCCGGGCTTGGTGGCTCACACCTGTAATCCCAGCACTTTGGGAGGTCAAGGTGGGAGGATCACCTGAGGTCAGGAGTTTAAGACCATCCTGGCCAACATGGAGAAACCCTGTCACTATTAAAAATACAAAAATTAGGCCAGGCACAGTGGCTCACGCCTGTAATCCCAGCACTTTGGGAGGCCAGGGCAGGCGGATCACTTGAGGTCAGGAATTCAAGACCAGCCTGGCCAACATGGTGAAATCCCATCTCTACTAAAAATACAAAACAAAATCAGCTGGGTGTGGTGGCGAGCGCCTGTAGTCCCAGCTACTCGGGAGGCTGAGGCACAAGAATCATTTGAACCCAGGAGGTGGAGGTTGCAGTGAGCCAAGATCGTGCCACTGCACTCCAGCCTGGATGACAGAGTGAGTCTCTGTCTCAAAAAAAAAAAAAAAAAAAAAAATTAGCCGGGCATGTTGGCAGGCGCCTGTAATCCCAGCTACTCGGGAGGCTGAGGCAGGAGAATTGCTTGAACCCGGCATGCAGAGGCTGTAGTGAGCCAAGATCATACCACCGCACTCCAGCCTGGGCGACAGAGCAAGACTCTGTCTCAAAAAAATAATTAAATAAATACTTCAAGTTTGCATTAATAAGGACCTGAACCAGGCGTTTCACATCCAGTCACCTACTGGGCTAGGGAGGTCCCATAAATAAGTGAGGAGGCCTCTTTGTGGGGAGTGGTGAATGGTTGAGAGATGCCCCCACCCCAAGGGGACAGGGGATCCTTAGCTCTGGCCCAGGAGATTGTGTTTTTGGTCATGCCAGAACAGAGGCATTGCTGGGACTTATGATTTTTTTCTTTTTCTGAGATGGAGTTTCACTCTTGTTGCCCAGGCTGAAGTGCAGTGGTGAGACCTCAGCTCACTGAAACCTCTGCCTCCCAGGTTCAAGCGATTCTCCTGGCTCAGCCTCCTGAATAGCTGGGATTACAGGCACGCGACACCATGCCCGGCTAAGTTTTTGTATTTTTAGTACAATTGGGGTTTCACCATGTTGGTCAGGCTGGTCTCGAACTCCTGACCTCAGGTGATCCGACCTCAGGTGACCTGCCCGCCTTGGCCTCCCAAAGTGCAGGGATTACAGGCATGAGCCAGCGCACCCAGCCTAATTTTTTTTCTTTTTTTTATTGAGACTATCATGAAACAGCATTGATTTTTCAAGAGACGCATAAAATCCAGATTCCAATGTGAAATCTCCTAACTTTTTAATCCTAACAGCCAATGTTTACAATTATGTTTAACTTTGAGAAATTAAAAAACTGAAAAGAGAATTCTCAAACTTTTGTTCTTCTAACCCAGGATCAGGGTAGTGGGCAGATAATAGGAAGGAAGGAGGGAGGGAAGGGAAAAAAGAGCAAAGGACAAATAAACTCTAGGTAAGACAGACGCAACTGGGAGTGCCAGTCTGTAGATGTGGTAATTTACATACTATGTGCAAGAGTATGGGAACGAGTTAGGCAAGCCTCCCAGATTTCAGGAAGAGGTGCCCGGGGCAATGATGAAAGTAAAAAAAGTGGAGGGAAAGCAGGCCGCCCTCTGCGGAAGGATGGCTGGTCCTGTGTTAGGTATGAAGAATGACTTGCAGGCCATCTGGCTCCGGAGCCCAGTTCTTACGCACGTCCACAGAAGGGGATACTGTGCTGCCCTTAAAAAGCATGAGGCTTATGTCTGTAATCCTAGCACTTTGGGAGGCCAAGGCAGGTGGATCACTTGAGCTCAGGAGTTTGAGTCCAGCCTGGGCAACTTGGTGAAACTCCATCTCTACAAAAAATGTAGAAATTAGTTGGGCATGGTGGCACGTGCCTATGGTCCCAGCTACTCAGGAGGCTGAGGAAGGAGGATCGCTTGAACCTGGGAGGTTGAGGCTGCAGTGAGCCCTGATTGTGCAACTGCACTCCAGCCTGGGTGACAAAGTGAGACCCTGTCTCGAAAGAAAAATAAAAAAACAGAATGAGGAAGCCTTGGTGTAGGGATAGGGGAGTATCTCCAGGTCATGTTAAGTGAACCAAGCAAGGTATAGAACAGTGCATACATGGGCCTTCCTTTGGGTTTCTCTCAAAGCAAACTCAGACAAAGATTCGAGAGCAAGTACTTAATTTGGGAAGTGAGCTGGCTAAACAGCAGGAAAGGAGTGGGGAAGTGAGACAGGGCAGGGAAGGTGGCCAATAACAGGTGGGTGATCCAATAAATAACTACTGAAAGCAACTGAAGCTGAATCTGGTGGAGATGCGTGGGGCACCAGCATAGAATTGGCTTCCCAGAGTTATTTCGCCAGAGGGGTGGGCAGGGGAGCAGGGTGTTAAGATGCCACCTTCTGAGAGCTTGGATGCAGGCACTCCAGAATGGGAGTAATCTCAACCCCCACCCCCACGCACTGCCTGCCACAAGGCTGCTGAGGGTCTTCCTAGTTCCCATCAATCCCTCCGGGGCGGGGCAGGTGCATACCTGCCGGCAGGAGAAAATCTGTAGGAGCACACTGCAAAGGTGCCGGGAGAGCAGCCACAGCATGCGCTGCCCTATTGCTGTGTCAGGAAGTTCTTTTTACTTGGCTATGCAACAGAATATTTTTGTTTTGTTTTGTTTTGTTTTTAGAGCTGGGGTCTCGCTCTGTCACTTAGGCTGGAATGCAGTGGTGTGAACTCCTGCACTGCAGCCTTGAACCCCTGGGCTCAAGTCGTCCTCCCTCCTCAGCCTTCTGAGTTGCTAGAATTCATTATTGAACTGCATCCAGCTCAAGAATGTACATGTATAAATATATGTATTTAGAAGAAAATACAAGAAAGCAGTAAGAATGGTTGTTGCCAGAGAGGGGAAATTGGCAGGAAGGAGGCAGGGATGCTACGGAAACTTTCATCCTGGGCCTTTTTACCTTTGAATTTGGAACCAGGTGAATGTATTCCTTGTGTTTTTTGTTTGTTTGTTTGTTTGCTTTTGAGACGGAGTTTCACTCTTGTCGCCCAGGCTGGAGTGCAATGGCGCAATCTCAGCTCACTGCAACCTCCACCTCCCGGGTTCAAGTGATTCTCCTGCCTCAGCCTCCAGAGTAGCTGGGATTACAGGCGCCTGCCACCACGCTGAGCTAATTTTGTATTTTTAGTAGAGACGGAGTTTCTCCATGCTGGTCTGGCTGGTCTGGCTGGTCTCGAACTCCTGACCTCAGGTGATCCGCCCACCGTGTCCTCCCAAAGTGTTAGGATTACAGGCATGAGCCATCACACCTGGCCCCCTTGATTTTAATCAGTACAATTACAGCCCAGAGTTTTAAAAATGGTCTGCAGGGGAAAAAAATAAATAAAAATGACTTGCATGTAGCACCTGAATGCAGGAAAATGAAGGTAGGAGGTGGGTCAGGAGAGCAGAGAACAGAAACAAGCAGAAGTGTTCAGATAAACTGAAGTTATGTGTGTGTACAGAGACCAGATATCTCAGATCTCTGATTCCATGCTATTTTGTAGGGTTTCTTCTTCTTCTCTCTCTCTTTTTTTTCTTCCAAGACAGAGTCTTGCTCTGTTGCCCAGGCCGGAGTGCAGTGGTGTAATCTTGGCTCGCTGCAAACTCCGCCTCCCGGGTTCAAGCAATTCTCCTGCCTCCACCTCCCCAGTAGCTGGGATTACAGGCAAGCGCCACCACGCCTGGACAATTTTTGTATTTTTAGTAGAGACGGGGTTTTGCCATGTTGGCCAGGCTGGTCTCGAACTCCTGACCTCAAGTGATCCGCCCACCTTAGCCTCCCAAGATGCTAGGATTACAGGCATGAACCACCGCACCTGGCCTATTTTGTATGTTTTAATAGTTAAATGTGTATAGCATATAACTATGTAATGTAATGCTTTTACCTTTATCAGACCATGCATTCCATTAATACTTCTTAGTACAGACAAGACAGTAGGGTCACCAGACCCATGAGATGGGCCAAACACAGCCGCAACATTCTTCCTAACGTATGTAAGCGGCAACTGTTATAGATCATCCTTTCCTTGGTACCTCTAGGAGTCCTATTTAAAAAGTACCTGCATTCCTCAAATAGTCAAAACAACATTGAAAAAGAAGAGCAAAGTTGAAGGACCCATACCTCCTGATTTCACAACTTACTACAAAGCCACAGTAATGAAAGCAGTGTGATACTGGCATAAGGACAGACATAGAGACCAACAGAAGACAATAGAGAGCCCCAAAATAAACCCTTGTATTTATGATCAATTGATTTTCAACAAAGGAGCCACTACCTTTTAATGTAGAAAAGACAGTTTCTTCAACAAATAGTGCTGGGAAAACTGGATATCCACATGCAAAAGAAGGAAGTTGCATCCTTACCTAACACCATATACGAAAATATTACCCAAAATGGATCAAAGACCTAAACATAACAGTTAAAACTATGAAACACTTAGAAAAAAATCTTTATGATGTTAGATTTGGCAATAATTTCATAGATAGGACTCTAAAAGTATAGGTAACGAAAGAAAAATAGATAAACTGGACTTCATCAAAATTAAAAAGTTTTGTACATCAAAAAACACTATCAAGAGAGTGGGGCCGGAAGGCACATGTTCTCAGGACTTCTTGAGGCTGTGTCTCAGAAAAAAAAAAAAAAAGAGAGAGAGTGAGGCTGGTCACGGTGGCTCACACTTGCAATCCCAGCACTTTGGGAGGCCGAGGTGGGAGGATCACTTGAGCCCAGGGGTTCCAGACGAGCCTAGTCAAACCCTCATCTCTACAAAAACTAAAAAATATTATATACATATACATATATATACACACACATATATATACACGTATATATACATATATACATATATATATATGTGTGTGTGTATATATATATATATTAGCCAGGCATGGTAGCATATGGGTGTAGTGCCAGCTACTCCAGAGGGTAAGGCAGGAAGATCGCTTGAGCCCAGGAGGTCAAGGCTGCAGGGAGCCGGGATCATGCCACTGCACTTCAGCCTAGGTGACAGAGCAAGACCTCATCTAAAAAAACAAAGAAAAGAAAAGAAAACAACTAGAGATGGCAGGATCGCTTGAGCCCAGGAGTTCAACCAGGCTGCAGTGAGCCATGATCACACACCACTGCACTCCAGCCTGGGCGACAGAGACTCCGTCTCTAAAAAACATTTTTTTTTTTTGAGACGGAGTCTCACTCTGTCGCCCGAGCTGGAGTGCAGCAGTGTGATCTCGGCTCACTGCAAGCTCCGCCTCCTGGGTTCAAGCAATTCTCCTGCCTCAGTCTCCCAAGTAGCTGGGATTACAGGTGCCCGCCACTACACCCAGCTGATTTTTTGTATTTTTAGTAGATGGGGGTTTCACCATGTTGTCCAGGCTGGTTTCGAACTCCTGACCTTGTGATTTGCACGCCTCGGCCTCCCAAAATTCTGGGATTACAGGTGTGAACCACTGTGTCCAGCCTAAAAAAATTTTTAAAACCACACAACAAGAGACAAGACAGTGAAAAGACAACTCACAGAATGGAAGAAAATAGTTGCAAAACATGTATTTGATAAAATATTAATATCCAGTATATATAAAGAAATCCTACAATTCAACAACCAAACAAACAATCCAATTCAAAAGTAGACAAAGAAAAGAAGCCAGGCATGGTGGTATGCGCCTGTAGTCCCACCTACTTGGGAAGCTGAGGATTGCTTGAGCCCAGGAGTTTGAGGCCAGCCTGGGCAACACAACAAGGCCAGGCCAGTCTCAAAAAAAAAAAAAAAAAAAGCAAAGCCTTGAACAGATGTTTCTTTATTTTTATTTATTTATTTATTTATTTATTTTGAGACAAGGTCTCACTCTGTCACCCAGGCTGGAGTACAGTGGCGCAATCACGGCTTGCTGCAGCCTCCATCTCCCGGACTCAACCAGTCCTCCCATCTCAGCTTCCCTAGTAGCTGGGACTACAGGCACACACTACACCCAGCTAGTTTTTGTATTTTGTATAGAGAAGAAGTTTCACCACATTACCCAGGCTAGTCTCGAACCTCCTGGGCTCAAGCAATCTGCCTGCCTCAGCCTCCCAAAGTGCTGGGATTACATGTGTGAGCCACCGTGCCTGGCCAGTGTTTCTTTAAAGAAGATAGAAAAATGGCTGGGCACGGTGGCTCATGCCTATAATCCCAGCACTCTGGGAGGCCAAGGCGGGCAGATCACTTGAGGTCAGGAGTTCGAAACCAGCCTGCCCAACATGGTGAAACCCTGTCTCTACTAAAAATACAAAAATTAGCTGGGCATGGTGGCGCATGCCTATAGTCCCAGCTACCAGGGAGGCTGAGGTGGGAGAATCTCTTGAACCCTGGAGGCAGAGGTTGCAATGAGCCGAGATCAAACCACTGCACTCTAGCCTGGGCGACAAAGTGAGACCCTGTCTCAAAATAAAAAAAAAAAAAAAGAAGAAGAAGATACAGAAATGGACAACAAGCACATAAGAAGATGGTCATCGTTACTAATCATTAGGGAAATTCAAATCAAAACCACAATGAGATGCTACTTCACACACACTAGGCTAGCTATTATAGAAAATAGAAAAATAAGTGTTGGCAAGAATGGGGAGAAATTGAACCCCTTGTGCATTGCTGATGGGAACATAAAATGGTGCAGCTGCTGCAGAAAATGGTACGGCAATTCCTCAAAAATCTAAATATAGAACTGCTATATGAGTCAGCAATTCCACTTCTGGGTACATGCCCCAAAAAAGTGAAAACAAGGTCTTTCAGAGATATGCGTACGCCCACATTCACAGCAGCATAGCCAAGGGGTGATAGCAACCCGTGTCCATCGATGGACACACTGATGAAATATGATATACGCATACAGTGGAATATTATTCAGCCTTAAAAGGCAAGGAGCGTGCTCCAATACAGATGAAGCTTGAGGACATTGCGCTAAGTGAAATCATCCATTTACAAAAAGACAAATATTATATGATTCCACTTGTATGAGGTGCCTAGAGTCATCAAATTCATAGAGACAGTAGAAGGGGGTTGCCAGGGACTGGTGGGGAGAGAACATGGGGAGTTAATGTGTCATGGGTAGAATTTCAGCTGGGGAAGATGAACGTGTTCTGGAGACGGATGGTGGTGATTGTTGCATCACAACGTGAATGTTCTTAACACCACAGAACTGTACATTTAAAAATGGTTAAAATGGGCCGGGCACGGTGACTCATGCCTGTAGTCCCAGCACTTTGGGAGGCCGAGGCAGGTGGATCACCTGAGGCCAGGAGTTCGAGACCAGCCCGTACAACATGGAGAAACCTGGTTTCTACTTAAAATACAAAAAATTAGCTGGGCGTGGTGATGGGTGCCTGTAATCCCAGCTACTCGGGAGACTGAGGCAGGAGAATCGCTTAAACCTGGGAGGTGGAGGTTGCAGTGAGCCGAGATCGCGCCACTGCACTCCAGCCTGGGCAACAAGAGTGAAACTCAGTCTCAAAAAAAAAAAAAAAAAAGGTTAAAATGATATATCTTATCAAAATAGAAAAAGTAATTGCCTTGCATCATCAATAATGAGACAAAGCAGGGTGTGGTGGCTCATTCCTGTAATCCAGCACTTTGGGAGGCCTAGGCAGGAGGATTGCTTGAGCCCAGGAGTTCAAGGCCAGCCTGGGTGAGTCAGACCCCATCTCTAAAAATAAATAAATAAAGATAAAGGCCGAGCGCAGTGGCTCATGCCTGTAATCCTAACACTTTGGTAGGTTGAGGTGGGCGGATCACCTGAAGTCAGTAAGACCAGACTGGCCAACATGGCAAAACCCCATCTCTAGTAAAAATACAAAAATTAGCTGGGCATAGTGGCACGCACCTGTAATCCCAGCTACTTGGGAGGCTGAGGCAGGAGAATCGCTTGAACCTGGGAAGTGGAGGTTGCAGTGAGCTGAGATCGCACCACTGCACTCCAGCCTGGGCAACAGAGTGAGACTCTGTCTCCAAAAAAAAAAAAAAAAGATGAATAAATAAGACAAAGAAACAAACAAACAACATACACATTGCAGTGAGTTGTGACTGTGCCACTGCAACCTAGCTTGAGTGACAGAGAGAGACCCTGTCTCTAAAATAATAATAATGAAACAAAACAACAATAATTTTTCCTGATATGATTCACTGGGAAGGATATGACATCACATCCTTGATTCCTGTCATAAATATTTAATCTAGATCATGATGAGTAAACATTAACAAACCCAAACTGAACGACATTCTGCAGAATAAGTTACCTGGAGTTTTCAGACACATCAACATCAAAAAGAGGTGGCCTGGCATGGTGGCTCATGCCTGTAACCCCAGCACTTCGAGAGGCTGAGGCAGGCTGACCTCATGAGTTGCAGACCAGCCTCGGCAATTTGGCAAAACCTCGTCTCTACAAAAAACACAAAATTAGCTAGGCATGGTGGCACGTGTGCTTGTGGTCCCAGCTACTTGGGAGGCTGAGGTAGGAGAATCACTTGAGCCTGGGAGGCAGAGGTTGCAGTGAGCCAAAATTGCACCACTGAACTCCAACCGGGGCAACAGAGCAAGATCCTGTCTCAAAAAAAAAAAAAAAAAAGAGAGGTAAGGAAACTGCCCAGATTAAAAGATATTAAAGAGGCATAGCAACTAAATGCAACAGGTGATCTTTGATTGGACTCAGGACCAAAAAGAAAACAAATCGGCCGGGCACGGTGGCTCACACCTGTAATCCCAGCACTTTGGGAGGCCGAGGTGGGCAGATCACAAGGTCAGGAGATGGAGACCATCCTGGCTAACACGGTGAAACCCTGTCTCTACTAAAAATACAAAAAATTAGCCGGGCATGGTGGCGGACACCTGTAGTCCCAGCTACTTGGGAGGGTGAGGCAGGAGGATGGCATGAACCTGGGAGGCGGAGCTTGCAGTGAGCCCAGATTGCGCCACTGCACTCCAGCCTGGGCAACAGAGCAAGAGTCCATCTCAAAAAAAAAAAAAAAGAAAAGAAAAGAAAAAAATCTACAAAGGACATTATTGGGACAATTGGAGAAATTTGAATGTAGACTGAATATTAGAGACCAGTGCTAATTTAACAATGATAAATTTCCTGTGTGTGATATTGCCGTTGCATAGGAGAATGTCTTTGTTCTTTTTTTAATTTAATTTTATTTTTTGAGACAGAATCTGGCTCTGTTGCCCAGGCTGGAATGCAATGGCGTGATCTTGGGTCACTGCAACCTCCGCCTCCTGGGTTCAAGCGATTCTCCTGCCTCGCCCTCCCGAGTAGCTGGGACTACAGGCGCATGCACCACCACGCCCAGTTAATTTTTGTATTTTTTTAGTAGAGATGGGGTTTCACCATGTTGGCCAGGATGGTCTCCATCTCCTGACCTCGTGATCCACCCACCTTGGCCTCCCAAAGTGCTGGGATTACAGGCGTGAGCCACTGCACCCGGCCCCGGTTAATTTTTGTATTTTTAGTAGAGACGGAGTTTCACCATGTTAGCCAGGCTGGTCTTGAACTCCTGACCTCGTGATCTGCCCACGGGTGACGGAGTGATACTCTGTGTCAAAACAAACAAACAAACAAACAAACACAAAACTACGGAGAAAAGTGTAAAAAAAAAAAAATGACCACCTCTCAGGAGGGTACTAACTGGGAAGAGGCATGAGGAAAATTTCTCGAGTGATGGAAACGCTATATGTTGAACACGGTGGTGGTCTCATGGGTGTATACAGGGATAGAAACTCATCCACATGCATAAATTGAGCTTCAACAAAAAAATTAAATATTAATAGTATTGAAGACTGTTCTTGGGCTTTGACCCACTGGCCACAACTTCTTGTTGGCCTAAGGCCTTCATGCTCTATGTTTGAGTGTAGTAACACTCATGCTCTATGTTTGAGTATAGTAACACTCAAAAAAGGTGGTTATTGTACCTTCGGAGCTGGGTTATGGCTGACCCTCCCAGGCTCTGGGCAGCTACTGTGGTGCTCCACCTGCAGGAAGAAGAGAGGAGCCAAGATTGAAAGGGAGTATTAACTCCCGGAAAGGACGGGATTTACTAGCAGGAAAAGGAAAAGTTTTGTGTAAAGCACAGGGCACCGGGCTGGGAACCTTGCGTTTCCTCCTTAGGGCTTTCTGAGTCATGCTTCCCTCTGCTCCGTTTCAAGGTCTTTGCACACCTGCCTCTTCTTGGTCCCAGGGCCAAGGTGCCTCCTTAGAGAGGCCTTCCCTGATGCTTCACCAAACATGGCACCCACCTGTATTCACTGCCATCCTGCTCCATTTGATTCCTAAGTCACAATTTGCAATGATCTCTCTTTTGTATTTGTTGACTTGTCCCTTACTCTATTTTAATTGCAACCCCCTAAAGAGCAAGGACTTTAGGTACCACCGGGCTTAGCATGGTCCCCAACTGGAAGTAAGCGCTCTGCCAACATTGATGGCATCAGTAAATAGTATCTGTTAATAAACTGGGGAAATTATTGATATTGTTGAATCAAAGGAGTAGAGGGTGTTTCTTTTTTCTTTCTTTCTTTCTTTTTTTTTTCCTGAGACGGAGTCTTGCTCTGTCGCCCAGGCTGGAGTGCAGTGGCGCAATCTTGGCTCACTGAAACCTCTGCCTCCCAGGCTCAAGTGATTCTGCTTCCACAATCTCCCAAGTAGCTGGGACTACAGGCGTGCACCACCATGCCCTGCTAATTTTTGTATTTTTAGTAGAAACAGAGTTTCGCCATATTGGCCAGGCTGGTCTTGAACTCCTGATCTCAAGTGATCCGCCTGCCTCGGCCTCCCAAAGTGCTGGGATTACAGGGGTGAGCCACGGTGCTGGCCTTAGAGGGTAGTTTTGAGAAAGAGCTTAGAGGGGGCTGAGGAGTGGCAGAAGTCAGGGATTCGTGGAGGGAAGGGGAGTGTGGAGGGGAGGGGAGTACAAGGGCGGCGAGAATGAGAACAAAGTCAGCAGGATTAGTGTGTGTTGATGGAGATTGAAGTTGATGGGAAATTTCAAAGCTTAGTGAAAATAGCTCCAGACAATAGAGATGGGGGTCTTAGGACTATAATTCCTATGGTGGTCTCAAACTCTGGGGCTCAAGGGATCCTCCCGCCTTGGCCTCCCAAAGTGCAAGGATTATAGGTGTGAGCCACTGCACCCAGCCAATAATTATTATTTATGGCTGCCATTTAGTGTTTCCCACAGTCTTTTGAGGAAAGGACTACCTGTGGGAACTCAAACAGGTTGTTTATTTATTTCTTTATTTTGAAACAGGGTCTCACTCTGTCATCCAGGCTGGAGTGCAGTGGCTTGAACATGGCTCACTGCAGCCTCGACCTCCCGGGCTCAAGCAATCCTCATCCCCCCAAGTAGCTAAGACTACAAGCATTCACCACCACGCCCGGCTAATTTGTTTTGTAATTTTTGTAGCGACAGGGTCTCGCTATGTTGCCCAGCTTGATCTTGAACTCATGGGCTCAAGTGATCTGCCTGCCTGGGTCTCCCAAAGCGCTGGGATTACAGGCATGAGCCACTGCGCCTAGGCAAATTATTAACCTCCCTGAGCCTCAGTCTCCCTTGGTCACATGGGGGCAATAAATGTGCCTACCTCATAGGTTATTGTGAGGATTAAGCAAAAATAACAGTTCCAAAGTCTTTGGAACAGTCTGTAGCTGGATCACAGTAAAGTGCTCAATAAATGTCACTACCATTATCATCTTTTAAAAATATTTTGTATTTTTTGAGACTGAGTCTCACTCTCTTGCCCAGGCTGGAGTACAGTGGCGCGATCTCAGCTCAGTGGAACCTCCCTGATTGAAGCGATTCTCCGGCCTCAGACTTTCAAGTAGCTGGGACTACAGGTGCATGCCACCACACCCAGCTAATTTTTGTATTTTTAGTAGAGACGGGGTTTTGCCACGTTGGCCAGGCTGGTCTCGAACTCCTGACCTCAGGTGATCCACCCACCTTAGCCTTAAAGTGCTGAGATTACAGGCATGGGCCACTGCACTCGGCCTTACTATTATTATTTTTTCACTATTATTGTAATTGACCCATTTCACAGGTGAATAATTTGATGCCCAGAGAGGCTAAGTAACTTTTCCAAGCTGGTATAGTTGGGTTTTTTTCCAGTCTGGCTCTCCGGTCTGTCCCCACTGCCACAGAATTAATTCCTCACTTCCCACCCATACTTTTTTTTTTAACCCTTTCAGTAGTCTTCTTTCCATCTGTCTCTTCCCACATGTCTCCACCCTCCATGGCGTGATCTTGGCTCACTGCAACCTCCACCTCTTGGGTTCAAGCGATTCTCCTGCCTCAGCCTTCTGAGTAGCTGGGATTATAGACGTCCACCAGCATGCCTGGCTAATTTTTTTGTATTTTTTTTTTTTTTAGTAGAGACAGAGTTTTGCCATGTTGGCCAGGCTGGTCTTGAACTGCTGACCTCAGGTGATCCATCAGCCTCGGCCTCCCAAAGTACTGGGATTACAGGCATGAGTCACCGAGCCTGACCCCTAAGAAACATTTTAAATGCCTACATGGAGTGTTAGTGGACACTCCAGGTGCACCCTCCACATGCTGAAAGGTCCCATGACCATTTCTGTGGGTCACCGCCCTGAATTCTCTGGGCTTTTGCTTCCAAAGGCTTACATCTATATTCTCTTTGAAGAATTGTCCTCAGGCTACTGGAACTGCTCTGCCTAAAAACACAAAGAGGCTAGGAGCTTACTGTCTTACTGTGTTACTTGTCTTGACTGACAGGTGCTGTGATATGAGGCCCAGCTCCCTTGCCTTGAGTAGGAACAAACTTGGAGATACAATTTATTCTCCAGAACTCCATGCAGATCAGGCTAAGGCTGAGACCTTACCTAAAATCACCCATCTCTCTTTTTTTCTTTTTTAAGACAAGGTCTCGCTCTGTCACTCGGACTGGAGTGCAGTGGTGCAATCATGGCTCACTGCAGCCTTGAACTCCTGGGCTCAAGTGATCCACTTGCCTTGGTCTCTCAATGTGTTGGGATCACAGATGTGAGCCACCACACCCGGCCCATCACCCTCCTTTTAGCTCCTTCTCCTTTCCTATTCTACTTTCCCTTACTGTGAGAAATTCCCTTACCAGGACAGGCATGGCAGTGCGCGCCTGTAATTCTAGCACTCTGGGAGGCAGGAGGATCTCTTGAGTCCAGGAGTTCAAGACCATCCAAGGCAGCAAGAAAGACACTCCCTTACCACTTTCTCTTGGGAGCCTTTCCTTTATAAATTACTCAGAAACAAACCTTTATCTCAGATCTGCTTCTAGGGAATTTTATTCTATTAGTTTTTTTGAGATGGAGTTTCGCTCTTGTTACCCAGGCTGGAGTGCAATGGCGCAATCTCGGCTCACTACAAACTCTGCCTCCCAGGTTCAAGTGATTCTCCTGCCTCAGCCTCCGAGTATCTAGGATTACAGGCATGTACCACCATGCCCAGCTAATTTTGTATTTTTAGTAGAGACAGGGTTTCGCCCTGCTGGTCAGGCTGGTTTCGAACTTCTGACCTCAGGTGATCCACTTGCCTCAGCCTCCCAAAGTGCTGGGATTACAGGTGTGAGCCACTGTGCCCGGTCTTTTTTTCTTTTTTTTTTTTTTGGGACAGAGTCTCACTTTGTTTTCCAGGCTGGATTGCAGTGGTACGATCTTGGCTCACTGCAACCTCTGCCTTCCAGGTTCAAGAGATTCTCCTGCCTCAGCCTCCCGAGTAGCTGGGATTAAAGGCGTGTGCCACCACACCTGGCTGATTTTTGTATTTTTAGTAGAGACGGTGTCTCACCATGTTGACCAGCCTGGTCTTGAACTCCTGACCTCAAGTGATCCACCCGCTTCGGCCTCCCAAAGTGCTGAGATTACAGACATGAGCCACTGCGCCCGGCCTAATTTTTAAATTTTTGTTAAGATGGCCTCTCCCTGGTTCTGCTGAGAGAGCAAAACACAGAACAAAAATTTAAAAAATAAAAAGAGCAAGATAAAACAAAACAAAACAAAAAATTTAAAAAAAAAAAAAGAGAAGGAGACAGGGTCTTCCTATGTTGCCCAAACTAATCTCAAGGTCCTGGACTCAAGCAACCCTTCTGCCTCAGCCTCCCAAAGTGCTGAGACGGCAGGCGTGAGCTGCCTCACCCGGCCATGAACGCCGTTTTGCACCATCATTTTCCTCTTTACTCCCTTTATCTGGGTGAGTACTAATTTCTGTGGCATGTGTTATTGGCGAAGGTCCCCGTCAGTGATGAAGATGATGCCCTCCAGCATCCGGTGTCCTCTCCATGCACTATCCTCTCTCCGCTTACTCCGTCTCCTTTGCTGAAGGAGTTCCCAGGGGCTCCTTCCTGCGCTTTTAGCGCTCTCCATCCGCACGCTCTCCCTAGATGATCCTTTTGAATCTCTTGGCTTTAAATATTACATACTGTCGATGACTCCCATGTACATAACCATAACCCTAGCCCAGTCTCCTCCCTGTGCCTGTGTGAATGAATCTGGATGCAGATATTCAACTTCCTACCCAATGATTCCCCTGGGATTGTCACAGATGGAAGTCTCCTAGGCTGTCCCCCATCACAACTGTATCTCCCTTCATGCCGCTGGTCTGTAAAATGGCCCCTCGTCCACCTGGCTGCCCAACTCCAAACCATGAAGCTATCCTGATTCCTCTTTTTTTTCATCTTCCATGTATAGCCTATTAGCAAGCACTGTCAGTATTATCTTTTTTTATTTTTATTATTTTTTTTTGAGACAGAGTCTCCGTCTGTTACTCAGGCTGGGGTGCAGTGTTGTGATCTCGGCTCACTGCAACATCTGCCTCCTGGATTCAAGTGATTCACCCGCCTCAGCCTCCCGAATAGCTGGGACTATAAGCATGTGCCACCATGCCTGGCTAATTTTTGTATTTTTAGTAGAGACAGGGTTTCACCATGTTGGCCAGGCTGGTCTCGAACTTCTGACCTCAAGTGATCTGCCCACCTTGGCCTCCCAAAGTGCTGGGATTACAGGCATGAGTCACCATGTCCAGCCTGTCTTTAAAATATATCTTGAGGCCGGGTGTGGGGGCTCACGCCTGTAATCCCAGCACTTTGGGAGGCTGAGGCCGGTGGATCACCTGAGGTCAGGAGTTTAAGACCAGCCTGGCCAACATGGTGAAGCCCCATCTCTACTAAAAATACAAAAATTAGCCGGGTGTAGTGGCACGCGCCTATAGTCCCAGCTACTTGGGAGGCTGAGGCAGGAGAATCACTTGAACCCGGGAGGCGGAGGTTGCAGTGAGCCGAGACCACACCACTGCACTCCAGCCTGGGCTACAGAGTGAGACTCTGTCTCAAAAAAAATAAAAAATAAAAATAAAAATAAAAAACGGCCAGGCGTGGTGGCTCACGCCTGTAATCCCAACACTTTAGGAGGCCGAGGCGGGGGATCACGAAGTCAGGATATCGAGACCATCCTGACTAACACGGCGAAACCCTGTCTCTACTAAAAATACAAAAAATTAGCCGGGTGTGATGGTGGGCGCCTGTAGTCCCAGCGACTCAGGAGGCTGAGGCAGGAGAATGGCCTGAACCCGGGAGGCAGAGCTTGCAGTGAGCCGAGATCGCACCACTGCACTCCAGCCTGGGTGGCAGAGGGAGACTCCGTCTCAAAAAAAAAAATTAAAAAAATAAAAGTATATCTTGAATTTGCTCCTTATTTCCACCTCCACTGCTCTTACCCCAGGCCAAACCACTGTCTTCCACCTGAACTCCTGTAATTCCTGTTCTATTTGCTTTACACTTGGCCCCTTCAATCCATTCTCCCTCCCCAGCCAAAGAGATCTTCTCAAAACCTAAATAGGTCAGGCATGGTGGGTGGCTCACACCTATAATCTCAGCACAGCACTTCGGGAGGCCAAGGCAGGTGAATCACTTGAGTCCTGGAGTTTGAGACTAGCCTGGGCAACACAGGGAGATGCCATGTCGTTTTATCTAAAAAAAAAAAAAAAAGTTTTTAATTTTTTGTTTTGTTTTATCTTGCTCTTTTTCTTTCTGTTTTTTTTTTTTTTTTTTTTTTTTGGGACAGAGTCTCACTCTCTTACCAGACTGGAGTGCAGTGGCGCGATCTCGGCTCACTGCAACCTCTGCCTCCCGGGTTCAAGTGATTCTCCTGCCTCAGCCTCCCAAGTAGCTGGGACTGCAGGGGCACGCCACTACACCCAGCTAATTTTTGTATTTTTAGTGGAGACAGGGTTTCACGATGTTGGCCAGGATGGTCTCCATCTCTTGACCTTGTGATCCGCCTGCCTCAGCCTCCCAAAGTCCTGAGATTACAGGTGTGAGCCACCATGCTCGGCCTCTTTGTTTCTATTTTGTTGTTGCTGTTGTTCTGTATTTTGCTCTCAGCGGAATCCGGGACACTTCATCTGGACAAAAATTAAAAATTAAGCCAGGTGTGGTGGCACGGACCTGCAGTCCCAACTACTAGGGAGGCCGAGGTGGGAGAATCGCTTGAGCCCAGGAGTTCGAGGCTGCAGCAAGCCGTGATCACACCACTGCACTGCAGCCTGGGCGACAGAGTGAGACCCTGTAACAGCAACAACAAAACATAAACCCCTGCTCAAACCCTTTACTGACTGCCCATCATATTTAGGAGGCTTGCTTTTCCTGGCCCCTTCATTACCTTTTCTGTAATCTCATCTCATCCCATTCTCCCTCCTGCTTTCCACATTCCAGTCACACTGACTGCTTTTCAATTCCTCAAACATGGCAAGTTCTTTCCTGCCTCAGGACCTTTGCTCTTGCTATTGTACTTCCTGAAATGTTCTTCTCCCAGGTCTCTGCATAATTGGCTTGGCTGAGTCTCAGCAATAATGTCACCTTCTTCATCCTTTATCATCTTACCTAAGTTGCCTGCCAACTTTGATCAAAGCCTGTTCCTCTTGTTCTTTTTAAATTTATCACTAACGTAGTAATAATAATTATTGTTTTTAGGTTTTCGCTATTTATTTATGACAAGTATTCCACATTCAATATGCTCTCCAGTCAACAGTTATTTGAGGCCAGGCACAGTGGCTCATGCCTGTAATCCCAACATTTTGGGAGGCCGAGAGGAAGCATATAAGAGCCCGGATGCTGGTAGGTATGGGAAGACAGAAGATAACTCACTGCATAACCAACACCTGGCGGGGCTCCTGGTACTCGGTGGACTAGTGTTCTAAGACATGAGATGGCAGCCAAAAAATAAACAAAAAATAATTAAGTGCTTTCTCTGCTCATATGAGGTGTGGTGGCAACAGGTGTGGCCTCAATGTGCAGAATAATGCTAGTGAGTTTGTGGACGTGTATGAAATGCTCCACCAGCAACTGCATCATCAGCATCAAAGACTACACCTCCATCTGGATAAATGTGGCTGAGGTTGATAAAGTCACGAGCAGGTTTAATGGCCAGTTTAAAACCTATGCTTTCGGTGGGGCCATTTGAAGAATGGGCAAGTGAGATGATCTATTCTCCCATCGTCCAATGCTGATGGCATTGCTGATGGCATTGTCTCAAATAACTTTTTTGAGACACTGCGCCCGGCCCTTCTTCTGTCTTCCCATACCTACCAGCATGCAGGTTCACTGGGGGCAGACCTAGTAAGTTTGGCTTTTTTTTTTTTTTTTAGATGGATTCTTGCTCTGTTACCCAGGCTGGAGTGCAGTGGCATGATGTTGGCTCACTGCAACCTCCACCTCCCGGGTTCAAGCAATTCTCCTGCCTCAGCCTCTCAAGTAGCTGGGACTACAGGCGCACGCCACCATGCCTGGCTAATTTTTGTATTTTTAGTAGAGACGAGATTTTACCATTTTGGCCAGACTGGTCTCGAACTCCTGACTTCAAGTGATCCACCTGCCTCAGCCTCCCAAAGTGCTGGTATTACAGGCATGAGCCACTGCACCTGGCCAGTAAGTTTCTTTTTGTTCATTTGTTTGTGTTTTTTTTGTGACAGATTTTTGCTCTTGTTGCCCAGGCTGTAGTACAATGGTGTGATCTTGGCTCACTGCAACCTCTATCTCTGGAGTTCAAGCGATTCTCCTGCCTCAGCCTCCCAAGTAGCTGGGATTACAGGCATGCACCACCACGCCTGGCTAATTTTGTATTTTTAGTAGAGATGGGGGTTTCTCCATGTTGATCAGGCTGGTCTCAAACTCCCGACCTCAGGTGATCCACCCGCCTCAGCCTTCCAAAGTGCTGGAATTACAGGCATGAGCCACTGTGTCCTGCCCAGTAAGTTTCTTATCCATCATTTTGTCAGTGGTGTCTAGCTCAGTGCCTGCCAGGTAGCACATGACCAACGAAGAGTGTCTGTACTAACTTATAGGAGGTGAGTTAGTGGTGCAGCCAACAATCTGGGCACAAAGGACTCAAATTCCAAGTGACCTTACAAACTAGAGACCTTATCAAAAACAGAGAATGGAAAAATATCACCTAGGGAAAGACTGAGTGTTTGATATTATGGCTCAAAAACCAATTGTGGGCTCAATTCTACAGCTAGATTGGGCTTCTTATATGGTATTTGTAAAGGGCTATAAAAACACATCTGCAGGAAGCACGTTCACATCAATTACCTCATTTAATCCTCATACCAACCTAGGCAGTGGATAGGGCAGACGAAATTGTCTTAAGTTTACATACTAGGAAACCTAAGTGTAGTTTGGTTATATGATTTCCCCAAGGTCACTGAGCAAGGCAGAGGCAGGCCAGGGACCCTGTGCCTTTTCTCGCCAAGGCTGCATAAGGTGTATAACTCATTTATTCTAGGATCAAAGAAATATTCAAACTTAAACCTTCACATCCTGCAGTACAGACACATCCCTCTTTTCTAAGGCACACATTCCTGGAGACAACACCTGGGACCCATTCAAGACCCTGAGCCTTTTCTTGTGCCCCAGGCCCCACCTCAGACAGAGACCAAGCTGTTTGAAACAGGGAACAAGCCCAGCCGCGGTAGCTCACACCTATAATCCCAGCACTTTGGGAGGCTGAGACGGGGTGGGGGGGAGGTGGGGATCACCTGAGGTCAGGCGTTTGAGACCAGCCTGGCCAACATGGAGAAACCCCGTCTCTACTAAAAACACAAAAATTAGCCAGGCGTGGTGGTGGGTGCCTGTAATCCCAGCTACTTGGGAGGCTGAGGCAGGAGAAACGCTAGAACCTGGGAGGTGGAGGTTGCAGTGAGCCAAGACTGTGCCTTTGCACTCCAGCCTGGGCAACAAGAGGGAAACTCCATCTCAAAAAAAAAAAAAAAAAAGAAAAACTTTTTGTAGTATACATACAGAGAAACACACTTAAGTGTGCAGGTTAATGAAATCTCACAAAGTGAATATGCCTGCGTGCCTAGCACCCATATCAAGACATCACACATGGCCAGCTCTTCAAAAGACCCCTGTGCCTTTGCTTAGTCACTATGCCCCCAGAGGGTGACAGTATCCCAAATTCCAACAGTTTTGTTTGCCTCTTTTCTTTAAAAACAAAACAAAACAAAACAAATTTGCTGTCATCCACTTCCTGTTTGAACCTCTTTTCTTTTTCTTTTCATTTTACCTGTCCGTCCCATTCAAACTCTTTTCTACTTTATATAATTACTGATAGATTTTTGTCCTTTTTCCTTATTTCCCCCTCAAAGACTAGGTGTGTCCCTGAGGGTCTAGGTTAAATTCCCTTATTGAAAAAAGCTTCCTTTCTTTCTTTCTTTCTTTCTTTCTTTCTTTCTTTCTTTCTTTCTTTCTTTCTTTCTTTCTTTCTTTCTTTCTTTCTTTCTTTCTTTCTTTCTTTCTTTTCTTGACAAGGTCTTGTTCTGTCTCCCAGCCTGCTAGGCTGACACGATCTCGGCTTACTGCAACCTCCACCTCCCGAGTTCAAATGATCCTCCCACCTCAGCCTCCCCAGTAGGTGGAACTACAGGCGTGCACCACGATGACTAGCTAATTTTTTTTTTTTTTTCTTTTCGAGATGGAGTTTTGCTCTTGTTGCCCAGGCTGGAGTGCAATGGTGCGATCTCAGCTCACTGAGACCTCCGCCTCCTGGGTTCAAGTGATTCTCCTGCTTCAGCCTCCCGAGTAGTTGGGAGGCACATGCCGCCACGCATGGCTAATTTTGTATTTTTAGTAGAGATGGGGTTTCACCATCTTGGCCAGGCTGGCCTTGAACTCCTGACCTCAGGTGATCTGCGTGCCTTGGCCTCCCTAAGTGCTGGGATTATGGGCGTGAGCCACCGCGGCCGGCTAATTTTGTATTTTATATAGACACGGAGTTTCACCATGTTGCCCAGGCTGGGCTTAGACTCCTGGGCTCAAGCCATCCACCCACCTCAGCCTTCCAAAGTGCTGGATTACATGTCTGCGCCACAGTGCCAAACCCAAAAGTCTCATTTCTATACCCTGGCGTTGGAGCCTTCTGTGTTTTGCCTGTAACCTATGTTTTCCACGTGGCTTATCTGATGGTTAATTATATGTATCAACCTGTCCGGGCTAAGAGATGCCCAGATAGCTGGTAAAACATTATTTCTGGGTCTGACTGGGACGGTGTTTGCAGAAGAGATAAGCGTTTAAATCAGTAGACAGAAAAGTTCCGCTTTCACCCACGTGAGCAGGCATCATCCAATCCACTGTGGGTCCAGACAGAACAAAAAGGCAGGGCGAAGGCACATTTGCACCCTCTTCTGGAGCAGGGCCATTCATCTTCTCCTGCCCTTGGACATCACAGCTCCAGGTACTCAGGTCTTCAGACTCAGGGTGAAGGACACCACCAGCTTTCCAGGTTCCCCAGCTTGCAGACGGCATACGATGGGACTTCTTGGCCTTTAGAATCACGTGAGCTAATTCCTGCAATAAATCCCCTCTTTCATATCCTCTTTTTTTTTTTTTTGAGACGGAGTCTCACTCTGTCGCCCAGGCTGGAGTGCACTGGCGTGACCTTGGCTCACTGCAAGCTTCGCCTCCCGGGTTCAGTCCACTCTCCTGCCTCAGCCTCCCAAGTAGCTGGGACTACAGGTACCTGCAACCACGCCCGGCTAATTTTTTGTAATTTTAGTAGAGACGGGGTTTCACCACGTTAGCCAGGATGGTCTCGATCTCCTGACCTCGTGATCCGCCCGCCTCGGCCTCCCAAAGTGCTGGGATTACAGGCGTGAGCCACCGCGCCTAGCCCATATCCTTTTATATATCCCTCTATATATCCTGTTGGTTCTGTTTCTCTGGAGAACCTTGACTAATTCAGTTTCCAATTCTCCAGAACCCTGGGGGTTAATCCTGAGTTCTTTCCCTTCGCATTTCACCTCTCATCAGCGGGCAGCCCCTGTTGGTTTGGTGGAACAAGTAAAGTCATTGAGTACTAACTGAGTACTTCAGTACTAACCGAACTGAGAACTTACTGTGTGGTAGGTACCACGTGAGGAGCTGGCATACAGAATTAAATAAACCAAGACCTCTGCCCTGGATGCACTGACAATTGGTGAGGGAGAGAAACAGAAAAACAACTTATTTCCATACATTTCTTTCTAAATGCTGTGATGCATGGAGGGAGTATACTTGCACCAGCCTAGGGACTCGGGGTGGTTCCAGGAGAGGCCAAGGTGGGACTTTCTGAGCAAGAATGATCCAGAGGACATTAAGGAGATCCAGGCAGTAGAAATGTGATGGCCTTGAGGAGCTTTTGCAGGGAAAACAGAAATGGACATAGCCACACTCTCCTTGTCCCCAACACCTTTTTTGAAGGGAGCAGGAGGAAGAAGAATCTGAGAAGAAAGAAAAAAATACAGTCAGAGAAGTAGAAGAACCACTAGGAAATGCAGTCACAAAGTCAAAAGAAGAGAGATTATCCTGAGAGAATACAGCTGTGCCAAATGCCTCCAGAAAATTCAGTAAGATGCATATGCAAAAGATTCCCTGGATTGTGCAATTTTGAGGGCATGGCTAATTTACCTGGGCAGTTTCAGAGGAATACAAGAATGCAGCCCAGATTGCCTGGGGGTAAAGGGAGGAAGGAAGTGAGGAGGAGGAAATAAGTACTGTACGTGGCTTTTTTGAGAAGCTGAGCTGAGAAGGGGAGATGATTGTGGGAACTGGGAGGATGTAAACTTTCCAAAGACAAGGGTGGTAGGGCCGAGCGTGGTGACTCATGTCTGCAATCCCAGCACTTTGGGAGGCTGAGGCGGGAGGGTCACTTGAGCCCAGGAGTTCGAGACCAGCCTGGGCAACATACCCATCTTAAGAAAAAATAAAGAAAGGGAGGTCAGCATTGAAATATGGAGGACACCCAAAGGAGGGGTCTTCAGTACTGGAGGCAGGGAAGAGAGGTCCCTCATGGGAAAGTGGGGTTGTGGATAAGGGGAGGTGGGGGTTGAGGAAATGCCCTTCTCATGACCAGTTGCCAAAAATCAGGAAGCAAGGTTATTTGCTGGGAGTAGGGGAGAATGGTTAGGTAAGGAATTTGGGGTCATTCGAGGGTAAGAGGTTACTTCCATTGGCTGGGCTTCAGATCTGCCAGAGCTGCAGAGTGAACTGGGGTGGAGGAGGCAGAAGCAAACCCTGCTTCTTTGAGCCCCTTGGGCATAGATCCGTGCCCACCAGTGTGCTTTTGTGTCGGACAGATTCCAGAACTAACATTCTGAGTTCAGGGTGTGTGCATTTAAACGCTTTCTTTTTTCAAGGGGTAGGGGGTTGTGGGGGAGACAAGGTCTCACTCTGTTGCCCAGGCTGGAGTGGCACTTAATGCCACTGAGTTGTACACTTAAAAGTGGTTAAAAAGGTAAATTTTGGCTGGGCGTGGTGGCTCACACCTGTAATCCCAGCACTTTGGGAGGCAAAGGCAGGTGGATCACCTGAGGTCAGGAGTTCGAGAGCAGCCTGACCCACATGGTGAAACCCCGTCTCTACTAAAAATACAAAAATTAGCCGGGTGTGGTGGCATGCGCCTGTAATCCCAGCTACTCAGGAGGCTGAGGCAGGAGAATCGCCTGAACCCAGGAGGCAGAGGTTGTAGTTAGCCAAGATCATGCCATTGCACTCTAGCCTGGGCAACAAGAGCAAAACTCTGTCTCAAAAAAAAAAAAAAGTTAATTTTATTATACATATATTTTATCACAATGAAAAAAGGAATGAAATATTGAAGCATACTACAATGTAGTTGAACCTTGAAAACATGGTAAGTGAAAGAAGCCAGTCACAAAAGACCACATATTAGTATATAATTCATATAATTCCATTTATACTAAATGTTCAGAATAGTCAAATCCATAGAAAGAGAGTGAAGATTAGTGGTTGCCAGGGGCTGGGGGAAGAGGAGAAATAGGAAATGACTGCTAATAGATATGGAGTTTCTTTTAGGAGTGATAAAAATGTTCTAAAATTAGTGGTACTTGTACAGCTTTGTGAACATACTGAAAACCACCAAATTGTATACTTTACAATTGTTTACTTTTTTTGTTTGTTTGTTTTTGACACTGAGTCTTGCTCTATTGCCCAGGTTGGTGCTCAGTGGTGCGATTTCAGCTCACTGCAACCTCTGCCTCCCAGGTTCAAGTGATTTTCCTGCCTCAGCCTCCCAAGTAGCCGCGACTACACGTGTATGTCACCATGCCTGGCTAATTTTTGTAGTTTTAGTAGAGACAGGGTTTCACTATGTTCACGAAGCTGGTCTCCAACTCCTGACCTCAAGTGATCCACCTGTGTCGGCCTCCCAGAGTGCTAGGATTATAGGTGTGAGCCACCAGGCATGGCCACAATTGTTTACTTTAAATGATATATTCTAAAATGTATACCTTAAAATGGGAGTATTATGGGTACATGAATTATATTTCAAAAAAAATAAAAGCAAGCCTGGCGGTGGAGTGAGGAGAAGCCTACATGGTATACATGCTATACAGTGCCTATCTCATAGATCATTCAGCCATTCCCTGATCGATGGATGTTTAGGTTGTTTTCAGGTTTTTTGTTTTTGTTTTGCTACTTGAAACAATGCTTCAATGTACATCATTGAACATGCACGCACGCACACACACACACACACACACACACACACACACGTCATTTCAGGCAGGTCTTGGTCCTGCCATGCAGCCCTAGATCTGTTATGTCTCAGTATGAGACAGATGTAGAAAGTGTGAATTCTGCTGACATCAAGAGATGGTGCAGGCCAGGAGTGGTGGCTCACTCCTATAATCCCAGCACTTTGGGAGGCCAAGGCAGGTGGTTCACTTGAGGCCAGGAGTTTGAGACCAGCCTGGCCAACATGGTGAAACCCTGTCTCTACTAAAAATACAAAAATTAGTGGGGGGGTGGTGGCAAACACCTCTAATCCCAGCTATTTGGGAGGCTGAGGCAGGAGAATTGCTTGAGCCAAGATTGTACCACTGCACTCCAGCCTGGCCAACAGAGCAAGACTCCGTCTCAAAATAAATAAATAAATAAATAAATAAATAAATAAATAAATAAATAAATAAATAAAATGGCTTTTACAGATGAACGTTTGCCATCAATTTGATGATAGGAAAGACTAACTTTGAACCCCAAGTAAGCAAAATCTTATTTTCCCCACCCCCCAAATTCTATTATTTTCATTAGTAGACCTGTATTATAAAAATATTATGCTCAATATGACTGGGCGCGGTGGCTCATGCCTGTAATTCCTAGCACTTTGGGAGTCCGAGGCAGATGGATCACAAGGTCAGGAGTTCAGTACCAGCCTGGCCAAGATGGTGAAACCCCGTCTCTACTAAAAATACAAAAAATTAGCCGGGTGCGGTGGCAGGCGCCTGTAATCCCAGCTACTCGGGAGGCTGAGGCAGGAGAACCGCTTGAACTCAGAGGGAGGAGATTGCAGTGAGCCAACATCGCGCCACTGCACTCCAGCCTGGGCGACAGAGTGAGGCTCCATCTCAAAAAACAAAACAAAACAAAAAAATATATTATGCTCAATCGTTATTATATTTTGAGTTTCATCAATAAGAAATCTGTGGAAATTTGTTTTCTATCATTATATAAGTACTGTCACCTTTTTTTTTTGAGACGGAGTTTCGCTCTTGTTGCCCAGGCTGGAGTGCAATGGCGCGATCTCAGCTCACTGCAACCTCTACCTCCCAAGTTCAAGTGATTCTCCTGCCTCAGCCTCCCAAGTAGCTGGGACTACAGGCATGCGCCACCATGCCCAGCTCAGGCTGGTCTCGAACTCCTGACCTCAAGTGATCCACCCATCTCGGCCTCCCAAAGTGCTGGGATTACAAGCGTGAGCCACCGCGCCCGGCCCCTATCATTATATAAGTACTGTACCTATATAATGTCATCAATTTTACCTCTTGGCCCACAAAACCTAAAACATTTATTATCTAGCTCTTTCCAGAAAACGTTTGCCCCAGGTCTAGACTCCAGAGAGATGTTGAAAATAACATTGAAAAGTGCTGTATGAAGATGGAATAGCCCCAAGCTACAATTACCTCTCAAAAATAACACAGCCTGGAAATGACTGAAATTTCAATCAAATTAACCAGGTCATGAAATGTTCTTGATATATTCTGCTGATTTAGTTTAGAGAAGTTAACGGAGGAGGAAAAAAAAACCTTGTTTGTATGAGCTGTAATAGAAAGGAAGATGAATGGAAAATAAAAGGAAAAGCAACTGAAGAGGAAAAATTTGATGTATTTTTTTAATTGATGATAATGCTAAAAATAATTATATAAAAATAATGATATCGAACACCTACATATTCATGCACTGAATAAGCACTTTATATACATTTAATCCTTGTAAGACGTTGAAAGACAGAAGTCAGAGCTATCTGCTGATACCAAAGCCAGTTTGTCAGCAGTAAAATCTCCAAAAAAAAAAAGAAAAAGAAGCCGAGACTAGAGATTAAGGGCCTTGAATGCTACACTGGGAAAGGTTTATTCTTTCTTTATTTAGCTATTAAATTTTTATTTATTTATTTATTTATTTATTTTTGAGACGGACTTCATTCTTGTTGCCCAGGCTGGAGTGCAATGGCACGATCTCGGCTCACTGCAACCTCCACCTCCTGGGTTCAAGCGCTTCTCCTGCCTCAGCCTCCCGAGTAGCTGGGATTATAGGCATGCGCCACCATGCTCGGCTAATTTTGTATTTTTAGTAGAGACAGGGTTTCTCCATGTTGCTCAGGCTGGTCTCGAACTCCCGACCTCAGGCGATCCACCTGCCTCGGCCTCGCAAAGTGCTGGGATTACAGGCGTGAACCACCGCGCCCGGCCTAAACTTTTAATTAATTAATTAATTTATTTATTTATTCAGAGATGGGGTCTCCCCATGTTGCCTAGTGTGGTCTCAAACTCCTGGCAAAGGCGATCCTCCTGCCTTGGTCTCCCAAAATGCTGGGATTACAGGTGTGAACTACTGTGCCTGGTCTGCAATTATCCTTTTGACTAGGAGGCCCTGAAGGATTTTCAGAAAAGGTGTGAGATTATCAGTTCTGTGCTCTGGGATGATAACAAGGATAGTTTCAGGAGATTAGTGTTGAGTCCAACAGGCCAGAGAGAAACTTTTTCGATGGTTAACAGCCCAAGAAAGAGCCAGTGAGGGTCAGTATCTGTGTTGGATGAGAAGAGAATTTCAGAAATACTTCCCAGCTTGACCATAGGTGACAGAGTGGACATGTAGGCTATGGGGCAAGGACTCAAAGACCATTTCGAAGTTTCTGGTAGCAAAATGAGAGAACTCAGATAAGAAACCAGTTTATGGGAGAAAATAATGCATCAATAGTGGAGATTATTTGCCATTCCTGGAGAATATTCAGGGCAGGTTGTTCAAGGGACAATTGGAAATGTGTCTACAAGTTCAGAAAGATGTCTGTCTTGTCTAGGGAGAGAGGTTTGGGAACCACGAGGAGATGGCTGACCTTCAGAGGGGGTTAGAGAAGGAGAGGGCAGGGGAGAAAGGAGATATGAGGGGAAACTAACATTTCTAGACTGGAGTCTGAGAAACTCACATCACTGAGAGGGAAGGGGGGTGTATGGATAGTTAGCGAGAAACAGTGGTATTATCACAAGAATAGCGTTTCAAGTGAGAAGTCAATGGACTGTTACAGAGCCATCAAAGAAGAAAAGGACTGTAAACCTGTAATTGGTTTTGGCAATTAGAAGGTCACAGATGACATCTGATAAAACAGGGAGGGACAGTGCCTGAGGGGTGATGGCGGGGGAGGTTGGGCAGAGGAAGGCAGGCAGGACGGCTGGGGAGACTGGGATTATGGAAGGTTTTTCAGGATAGAGAAAAATGGTAAATGCCTAGAGAGGGAGAGGGAGACACTGAAGATTCCACAGTTCATGGAATAACGATGGGGAGGGGATAGACTTAAAAGCTCCGGGGGTCTTGACCCTGGAACTTCCCTTCTAATCAGAAGACTCCACATTCCTTGCTAAGCAAACACATCGTATCAAAAAAAAAGAAGGTTGGCTGGAATACGCTCTATGCTCTCACTGGTGTAGAATGATGGTTACGGGGCAATGCGTGAGTTTTTCTCTGGGTGCTGGTCACAGCATTTTTGTTGTTGTTTTTGTTTTGTTTTGTTTTGTTTTTGAGACGGAGTCTCGCTCTGTCGCCCAGGCTGGAGTGCGGTGGCGCGATCTCGGCTCACTGCAAGCTCCACCTCCCGGGTTCACGCCATTCTCCTGCCTCAGCCTCCCGAGTAGCTGGGACTACAGGCGCCCGCCACCACGCCCGGCTAATTTTTTTGTATTTTTAGTAGAGACGGGTTTTCACCGTGTTTGCCAGGATGGTCTCGATCTCCTGACCTCGTGATCCGCCCGCCTCGGCCTCCCAAAGTGCTCGGATTACAGGCTTGAGCCACCGCGCCCGGCCGCATCTTTGTTTTTTATTTTCTCCATCTTCGACGGGGATCAAAACATTCGACATTCCAGTGTATATTGAATTTTGCAATCCAACACTTTCTTTTCCCTACTTACTGAATCCCAGTAGGAATTGTGAACTTCAAATATCTGAGACAGGTCTCAGTCAATTTAGAAGGTTCATTTTGTCATGGTTAAGGATGCGCGCCCGTGACGCATAAAACCAAGCTTAGCTGGACCTGTTGGTGTGGTCCTGTCATCCCAGCTACTTAGGAGGCCAAGGTTGGGGGATCCCTTGAGCCTGGAAGGTTGATGCTGCAGCCTTAATTGTGCCATTGCACTCCAGCCTGGGTGACAGAGTGAGACCTTGTCTCTAAAAAATTAAATATAAGCAAATAAAAATGCAGTTATTAGATAAATAAATGGGAAGACACATTATTGTCAAGACACAGACCACACTTGCCTATTTCATAAAATTCCTTTAGTTGCTGCTCCCCCAACTGCATTAATATGTGTGATGTCACTTTCCAAAACTGTGTAAAACACATAAATAATTCTGATTATAAAATCAATTTCTCTCCATGTGAGGTCAGACAGACACCGTCTACAATTCTGTTTCTCAAGAGTTGCCCGGGAATTAGTACATTATCATTCAGTTAGTAAAGCAACCGTGACAATGGTTTCAAGATGGAAGGTGTTAAGAAAGTACTAATTATTAGAACATTTAAAAAAATGTATTCAGATTTCAGCAGTGGCTCAATACGTGTGGTCCCCAGACCAGTAGCATCAGCATCACCTGGGAACTTGGCAGAAATGCAGATTCTGGAGCCTCACGCCAGACCTCCGGCCTTAGCAACTCTGGGGATGGGGCCCAGCCATCTGCATCTTAATGAAGTCCTCAAAGTGAGGCTGCCCAGCTCCAAGACCGAGGGCCAGGGATTTACACTTGGCCTTTCTGCTTAGCGGTCCAAGAACCTCACCCGGGGGCATCACCTGGGGACAATTTAGAAGTGCAGACTTTCGGGCTGCACCCCACAGCCACTGAGTGTGAACCCGCCCCTAGCCTAACACGACCCCCAGGGAATTCACGTCTGAAAAGCCTTGGTCTGTATTACGATCTCTGCATGAGGTAAGAAGGACTTCTTCTCCAGTTAAGTTAAAAAACCTGGCTACCTAAGTGGAGAAGCGGTGAAATTGTTTTAACACATCCAACCCACTGAACCCAATGCACCACAAACTGCCTGATTATCACGCTCGAGCAATGACAGGGCTCGGTGGCAGGCGGGGTAAAAAGGGGGGACCTGGACCAGGACACTCAGGGACCAGCGCTCTGCTTGCCAGGTGGGTCCCCAGGAACAGGTGTGACTGGTGGGAAGGGTCGCGAAGGGGGGCGATCTTTCTGCGCAGGGGAGGGAAATGAAAGGAACGGGAAGGGGACGGCTGGGTGCGAGGCCCGGGATGTTCCGGGGAGCGCTGCCGGGTGCCAGGGAGCAGCCCCTCCCCGGGGGGAGGCCCGAGGGCAGGGGTCGGGGGCGGGGAGGGAGGTGGGCCCCAGACCGGCGCGGGGGCGGGCGGCTCCGCTGCACCCCGCCCCCGGCCCGCCCCTCCGCGGCGCCATTTTGCAGGCGGCTGTCGCGGGGACCGGAGGCGGCGGCGGTAGCGGGCACTGCGGCGCCGAGGCGCGGCGGCAGGACGGGAACCACGCGAGCTGCAGCCAGGTGAGAGCCGGGCCGCCGCGCCCCCTGCCCGGCCTGCGGGCCGCACCTGCCGGCGGGGCCGCGAGGTGCTCGCCGCGCCCACGAGGCCGGCCTGGCACGGCCCCCGCGCGCTGTCACCCACCGGCCCCGCGGCGCGGCCTGCGCGCCCCCACCCCGACCCATCTCCCGGGACCCCGCGCCCGCCGGCCACCCTGGCCCCGGGGCCCAAGATGCCCGGCGGCCCTCAGCTCATGCCGTTCTGCCGGCCGGGCCGGGCCCCCGGGGTACCCACCCCTGCCCGCCACGGGAGCCACAGCGCGCTCGGGCCCTCAGGCCGCGCAGCGGGGAGGCAAATGGGGCGCCCCCAGAACCCCACTGGCTGCCGCCGCCTCCTCCCGGGCTCTGCGCCCGCGCGTCCTGGGGTCGCTTCCCTCGCCCCTCCCCAGGTGGTGCGCACGGGCATCGTCTCGCCCCCTGGAATTCAGGGGCATCAGGAGGGGCGGCAAGAGGGTGCCTTTTACATTCTTGCTTTCTTCCCTTCTACAAAGACTGCGCGAAGTAATTTTAGAAGCAGCTGCTCCGACCCCGGGGCCTTTCTGGCCTGTTCCCTGGGGGTCGCGAGTCCCCCTCCTTGCCACCTTTCGGGGGGAAAAAATGACATTTCGAGTGTGACTACTTTAAGGCGCAGGATTTTCTCCTTCGTTTGGTCCTAGATGCCCCCCGTTGGATGGGTGGCTGATAGGATGTCGGCCTGCAGGCTGGGGGTTTAAGCGTGACTGATGGGAAATTATCGATTGTCAGGGCAAAGGGTAAATGAGGGCAACTGCAGGTGGAAGAAAGTCACCCATAAGGGCTTTTTGGGTCTGCAGCGTTTGTAGTAGGTTCTACTTCTATTCTTGCAGTGCTGGGAGACGGGCGGGGGAAGATGCAGTCCCTGCTGACAATTGGGTCATCTGCGCGCAGAGAAGGCCCCGGGATGTGCGAGGACATGGGACCGGGAGTCCGGAGGCAGTCTGGTTTGAGCTGTCACTAATTGGCCATGTGACCTCCCTCAGCCGGCTTCGTCCTCTCTGAAGCAAAAGGCTGGAATTGGGGTGGCTGGAGCATTTTTATTTTATGTTTTTGTATTTGAATGCTGTTGGGTTTGGGCCTCACCGTTTCTGGTTGTCTACACCTGCCTTTTTCACCGTTGCAGCTGACGTTGCCTGCCTCCCCTGAAGGTGTTTGAACCTGGTGAGATTTATAAAGGGCCCTTTTCAGCTCAAAAAATCAGAATTCTGTGCTGGGTTATGGTTGGCTCTATCAGGGTCACTTATGAACGTATTACTACTGTTCTCTTTTCATTCATCCCCAATTTAATAGCTTTTGGGCACCAGTGGGTGTGCCCAGTGTAAGCTCTCATGGCACACCTGCTAGTTAAAGGGAGGCAGCAGGTGTGTCCAGCCTGTTCCATGTGACATCCTGAGCATGAGGTATCTGCTTTCTAGGCTATTTCCTTTGCCAAAATGGCAACCAGCTTCTTTCTTTTAATACCAAGGCATTTCTCTTTTGGTTTCTTTGCTTAGAGTGGAGGGTGATTTTTTCTTTTTTCTTTTTTTTTTTTTTGAGACGGAGTCTTGCTCTGTTGCCCAGGCTGGAGTGCAGTGGCGCGATCTCGGCTTACTGCAAGCTCCGCCTCCCAGGTTCGCGCCATTCTCCTGCCTCAGCCTCCCAAGTAGCTGGGACTACAGGCGCCCGCCACCATGCCCAGCTAATTTTTTTGTATTTTTAGTAGAGACGAGGTTTCACCAGATTAGCCAGGATGGTCTCGATCTCCTGACCTCATGATCCGCCCGCCTCGGCCTCCCAAAGTGCTAGGATTACAGGCTTGAGCCACCGCGCCCGGCCTGGAGGGTGATTTTTTAAGACAATAGGTATTTCAGGAACTTTTTATGTTGACAGTATTTTAGATGGTTGTCTGGCAGTTGTATTCTCTGACTGTGGCACGGTCAATTAAGTCAATTAAGTTTAAACATCTGTTGACATGTTTAAAAAATGCCTATTGAAGTACCTGGGCCAGGTGTTGTGGTTCACACCTGTAATCCCAGCACTTTGGGAGGCTGAGGTGGGAGGATTGTTTGAGGCCAAGAGTTCAAGACCAGCCTAGGCAACACGGCAAGACTCCTGTTTCTATTAAAAAAAAAAAAAAAAATAGCTGAGTGTGGCGGCCAGCTTAAAAAAAACCAGTACCTGGCTAGAAAAATGTAGATGGTTTTGCTAGGTTTCATGCCATACTATCTATCTCATTGATGGAGCAAACTCTAGTCCATGTAGCATTGCAGAAGTGAGTCATGTGTCCTGGGGCAGGCAAGCACATGTAGCCACCCACTGAGTAGTCTGTCCATCTGTGTCTGCCCATCCATCCATCCACTTGGTGACCAGGTTCTGTTGAACACATCGTTGTTGAATAAACTGTGTCTTTTGCCCTCACAGAGCCTAAGGTCTAGTTTGTGGGGTGTTTGAAATCCCGAATTAGCTATTGTTGTCCTCTTCAGTGTCTCTAAAGACAAACCAGGGATCTATTTGGGGACCTATATTCTGGTACCACTGGTAGCTTGAGGAATTTTCCCATTTTGGTTAAGGTAATTAAAAGCAGTAGGCCGGGGCTGGGCATGGTGGCTCATGCCTGTAATCCCAGCACTTTGGGAGGCTGAGGCGGGCAGGTCGCTTGAGCTCAGGAGTTCGAGACCAGCCTGGCCACCATGGTGAAACCTCGTCTCTACTAAAAATACAAAAGTTAGCCGGGCATGGTGGCGCATGCCTGTATTTCCGGCTACGCAGGAGGCTGAGGCAGGAGAATCGCTTGAACCTGGGAGGTGGAGTTTGCAGTGAGTCGAGATCGTGCCACTGCACTCCAGCCTGGGTGACAGAGTGAGACTGTCTCCTAAAAAAAAAAAAAAAAAGATCAACAGTAATGATTTGAAATTATATGGTGCTTTGTACATGTAAATTGAAGCTTTTTAAAAACGTATTTATATTTAATCCTCTTAGGCTTTTTAAATTTAAACATCTTACAGTCCTTCCTGACCCGTTTCCTGGCCTTGCCCGTAAAACTCTCACACACCAGTCTGTTGGTTCCCAGTGCCCAGTAACCTCATTAATTCATTTTCATGCCCTGCTATTCCTCCAGTTGTTCTCTGGGCTTGCTTTTATTCTTTCTGTAGGGAACCATCCTCCTCCAGGTTAAGCTGTGCGTTGCAGCCTCTAGGTTGAAACGAGCCCTTTGTGCGCTATGCCGTTCTTCTCATTTTCTCTGTGGCTTTGCTATTTTGAACCTGTTATTTTGTCACAGGTTCTAGGTTCTTGGCTCTCCTGTAATTGAGGTCTGCTTTCAGCTTGCACCTTTCATAGGCCTTTCATACATTTATTACATTGTTTGAGTGCCTGATCTGTGCTGGGTAATATTCTTGGTGCTTGGGATGCTGCAGGGAGATTCCCAGCCCACATGGAGCCCACATTGTAGGGAGGTGGACAATGAGAGCTGGTTCTGTGAAGAGGAATCTGACAAGGCTCGGGGGATTAAGTGTGGGGATGGGAGTTGATATTTTTGGAAGGGTAGACAGGGAGGAAGGTATATTAGTCTGCTAACACTGCCATAACAAAAATAGCACAGTGTGGGTGGCTTGAACAACGGAAATTTGTTTCGTATAATTCTGGAGTCTGCGAAGTCCAAGGTCAAGGTTCTGGCCTCTTTAGTTTCTGGTGAGGGCTTTCTTCCTGGCTTGTAGGTGGCCATCCTCTTGATGAGTCCTCACATGGCCTTTTCTCGGTGCCATTTATCTCTTTCTGTTCAAGCACTGTTGGTCACACCTGTAATCCCAGCACTTCAGGAGGCTGAGGCAGGAGGATCACTTGAGACCAGTCTAGGCAACATAGTAAGACTCTGTCTCTACAAAATAAAATAAAATAAAATAAAAAATTCGCTGGACGTGGTAGTAGTGCCTGTAGTCCCAGCTACTCAGGAGGCTGAGGTGGGAGGATTGCTTGAGCCCAAGAGTTTGAGGCTGCAGTGAGCCATGATTGTGCCACTGCACACCAGCCTGGGTGACAAAGCTACTTTGTTTAAAAAAATAAAGTTTTCCTATTGGATCAGGGCCCCATCCTTAAGAACTCATTTCAACTTGGTTACCTCCTAAAGGCTCTATCTCTAAATACAGCTGCATTGTGGGGGTAGGGGCTTCAATATAATGAATTCTTTCGGTGGTGGTGGGGGATACAGTTGAGTTCATAGCGGAGGGCTTGAGTCATTTTTAACTGAAGATGTGTAGGGAGTGAGGCATGTGGAGATCTGGGAGAAGGATCATTCTGAGGGGAGGAAACAGCAGATACAAAGGCCCTGAGGCAGGAGGAGGGGAGAATTTGGTCTTGAGGTCAGAGAAACCATGGGGGTCAGATCACATAAGGCCATGCGGACCACTGTAAGGCTGGTAGATTTTACCTTGAGGGTGGTAGAAGCCATTGGAGGGTTTTGGAGTAAAGAAGGGAGGTGGACTGATCTAGCTTTTAGCAAGCACACTCTAGGCGTTGCTGTGTGAGATAGATTGAAGGCAGGACAGCAAGGAGACCAGCCAGACTGCAGGGCTGAGGGGAGACTAGTGGGATTTCAAGGTGAGGTTGAGATTTGCTGATGAACCAGAAAGAAAACTGAGGAGGACTCCGAGGTTCTGGTCTTAGCACCTAGAAAGAAAGAGGCCATTAACTGAGATGCTGGAGGAGCTGGTTTAGGCCATGTTAAGTTGTGATGCCAACCCAGCATACCCAAATGCAGCAGAAAAGCAAGGGTGGAGATTTTTGGGGAAGGTCATCCTCAATGGAAATATAAATCTTGGGAGCTTCTCATTGTCCTTTGTCCCAGTTTTCAACTTTGACCTCAGGTGACCTCAGCCAAGTCCGTGACCTCAGATCTAGGTGTTTCTAAGGCCCTCTATGGAAATTCCATCCTTAAAGGAGAGTGGTTTTCTCTGGTCAGTGATCAGGAAAATCTTCACTCATGAGTTGTTTTTTTTTTTTTTTTTTTTTTTTGAGATGGAATCTTGCTCTGTCACCTAGCCTGGAGTGCAGTGGTGTGACCTCGGCTCATTGCAACTTCCGCCTCCCCAGTTCAAGGGATTCTCCTGCCTCAGCTTCCCAAGTAGCTGGGATTATGGGTGCATACCACTGTACCCGGCTAATTTTTGTATTTTTAGTAGAGATGGTGTTTCACCATGTTGGCCAGGCTGGTCTCAAACTCCTGACCTCGTGATCTGCCCACCTTGGCCTCCCAAAGTGCTGGGATTACAGGCATGAGCCACCGTGCCTGGCCCACTCATGAGTTTTGCTCAAAGCAGCTGATGGCTCAGGCTTCCTTCCCAAAGGCATCATCTCATTGAGCACCTGGTGGAGGTCATCCATCTATGTGTGTAACTCTTACAGAGATGAATCCCTCTGTCTTCTAAGTTGAATGGAAGTGCAGTTTGATAAGGTGTGCTTCTCTGTTGGACCCTCTCCAAGCAATAGAAGGGACCCTAGAAAGACAAGAGAGCCCCATGTGATAGGGCCAAGGAAACAGTGATGGTGCCCATAGGTATTGATTATGTATTGGGCACTTGAGGTTATTATTGCTAGTCCTAGCAACTGGCAGGCAAGGTGGCTTCTGGTCCTTCATTTATTGATGAAGTCTTGGGTAACTTCTGTAAGTTAATTCCTGAGTCTTGAATTCTGTTCCATTAAACCACTGTAGAACACTATTCCCAGCTCTCATCTGAAACTCAGGGTTTCTAAGTTCTCGTTAGTATAGAAGAGGGCAGAGAAGCCAGTGTCAGTTGAGTGCCGGGGAGCTCTGCCCAGCACTCCTGTGTTCTTTCACATTGATCAGTCTCTGCAGCCCTGTGGGCTGGGTATTAACGCTTTTCATCCTACAGCTGAGGATGCTGAGGTGTGGCAGGAGGGCAGCTCCTTGCCTAGGGTCTTAGCGCTGCCAAGTAGAGTCAGGATTTGACCCTAGGCCGGTCAGTTGCCAAGCTCGAAGTTAGACTCTAATCATGCTGTGTTCCAGGATGACTTTTGGGGACTTGGGATAGAAAGTAGGGTTAGGCTACAGAAGTTGGGAATGACAGTCCGGATCGAGGGATCAGTGTGAGCAAAGGGTGGAGCGGGAGAGGCATGTGACTGGGAGAGGGTAACTGAGTTAGGACAGTTGGAAGGATGCTGAGGATGTGATGGGGGTCAGGTGGAGAGGTCCTTTGATACTGTATTATGGGGCTTGAATCTTTGTCTGGAAAGGCACGGGGAGATTCCCAGAAGGGGAGTGACTTGTTCAGATGTGCATTTTAGAAAATTTTGGGGTGGAGTAAAGGGTGCACTGGGAGGAGGCTGAGGCTGAATGGGAGCAGGACCGTCTCCTCTTGCTCCTGCCTTGTTTGCCTGTGGTTCATTCCTGGCTACAGTGTTTGCCTTTATGCACCCTAGCTTGGATTCTTTCTGTCAATTCCCTTGTTTGTTCCTGTAGGAATCTTCTACCCACCACCTCAACGCTCACACATTTTTTTCCCCCACTGGCTTTCCTTTGTTCAAGTGAATATATACATACCCCCAGCTCCATTTAATTAAATTGGAATAAGCTTTTTCATTTTGGACCATCATTTCATCTCAGAGTTCTTGGCTTTGTGACTCTGAGGGTCTTCTCCACCCTGCTTCAGACCGAAAGCACTGCTGTGTCCTCAGTCTTCATGAAGGAAACACAATTTCTTTCTTTCTTTCTTTTTTTTTTTTTTTGTGAGACAGAGTTTTGCTCTTGTTGCCCAGGCTAGAGTGCAATGGTGCGATCTTGGCTCACTGCCACCTCCACCTCCTAGGTTCAAGCAATTCTCCTGCCTCAGCCTCCTGAGTAGTTGGGATTACAGTCACTGCAACTGTGCCTGGCTAATTTTTGTATTTTCATATTTTTTTTTTGGGACGGAATCTTGCTCTGTCACCCAGGCTGGAGTGCAGTGGCGCGATATCGGCTCACTGAAACCTCGGCCTCATGGGTTCAAGCGATTCTTCTGCCTCAGCCTCCTGAGTAGCTATGCCTGGCTAATTTTCATATTTTTAGTAGAGACGGGGTTTCACCGTATTGTTCAGGCTGGTCTCGAACTCCTGACCTCGTGATCCACCTGCATCAGCCTCCCAAAGTGCTGAGATTACAGGTGTGAGCCACCCCACCTGGCCAACACAATTTCTTATACATTCTACTTTAGATGGGATTTTAGCCTCAAATTTGGTTTGGCTTTATTGACTCCTCTCCAGGGCTGGCTAAAATCATTTCCTGTCTCCAAAGGCAAATCACCTAGCTGGGGGCTAACTACAACACCTTCCTTGTCAAACATGGATCTCATTCTGAAGATCTAGGGTGGACCCCGAAAATGTGCGTTTCTCACAAGTTCTCAGGTGACAGGGATGTTGCTGGTGGAGGCATCACCAGCATCTGGTTTTGTAAATAAGGTTTAATTGCAACACAACCAAGCTCACTCAAGAGACCATGTAACTCTGGCCCTTTATAGAAAAAGTTTGGTGATCCTGCTTCACAGTAAGGTATATGTGGTCAGTGCTGAGAATTTTCTATTGAATTTATGTATCTATATTTTTTGAGACGGGGTCTGTCACCCAGGCTGGAGTGCAGTGGTGAGATCTCTGCTCACTTGCAGCTTCTGCCTCCCGGGCTCAAGAGATCCTCCCACTTCAGCCTCTTGCGTAGCTGGGACTACAGGCGTGCACCACGACACCCAACTAATTGTTGTATTTTTTGTAGAGACAGGGTTGCACTATGTTTTTAGAGATGGGGGTCTCCTGTGTTGGCCAGGATGGTCTCGAACTCTTGAGCTCAAGCATCCTAAAGTTCTGGGATTACAGCCGTGAGCCACTGTTCCCAGCCCAAGTTCATATATTTCTTATCAAGAGCTTTTTTGATATTTATATTTATAGACATTGCTTCACAAATTTTTCCACAGATGCATGATATGGGGGAATGTATGCATATTTAAAAGTGTTTGGAATATAACAAGCATGACACTTCTTTTAAGTCTCTTCTGTTTTATCTAAAATTAATGTGAACTTCTCATTCTGTTTCAGAAACATCAGTGCTTGTTTTAATATAAAACATTTTTCTTCCATATTCTTTGAGTAAAGTTGATGCTACTAGATACATTGTTTTTGATCTTGACCTGCTTGAGAAACACGTACAGGTTGAATATACCTTCTCCGAAGTGCTTATGACTAGAAAGTGTTTTGGATTTTGGGTTTCTTTTTTTCTTTTTTTTTTTCTTTTTTTTGGATTTTGGCATATTTGCACTATACTTACCAGTTAAGCATTTCTAATTTTTTAATCTGAAATTCAGAATGCTTCAGTGAGCGTTTCCTTTTTGTTTTTTGAGACGGAGTCTTGCTTTGTCGCCCAGGCTGGGGTGCAGTGCCGCGCCCAGGCTGGGGTGCAGTGGCGCGATCTCAGCTCACTGCAAGCTCCACCTCCCAGGTTCATGCCATTCTCTTGCCTCAGCCTCCCTAGGAGCTGGGACTGCAGGCGCCCGCTACCACGCCTGGCTAATTTTGTGTGTGTGTGTTTTTAGTAGAGACGGGGTTTCACTGTGTTGGCCAGGATGGTCTCGATCTCCTGACCTCGTGATCCACCTGCCTCGGACTCCCAAAGTGCTGGGATTACAGGCATGAGCCACTGCGCCCGGCCGAGCGTTTTCTTTTGAGTGTCTTGTTGGCACTCAGAAAGTACTGAATTTTGGAGCCTTTCAAATTTTGGATCCTTTCAAATTTTGGATTTTTGAATTAGGAATACTCAACCTGTGTTAAGATTTGCATTTTTTTGTCCTACTTTGCAAATATTTTTTTCTATGCCTTGACTTAAATTCAAGTCTGTCGGCCAAGCGCGGTGGCTCATGCCTGTAATCTCAGCACTTTGGGAGGCCGAGGTGGGCAGATCACCTGAGGTCAGGAGTTCCAGACCAGCCTGACCAACATGGAGAAACCCCGTCTCTACTAAAAATACAAAATTAGCCAGGCATGGTAGTACATGCCTGTAATCCCAGCTACTCGGGAGGCTGAGGGAGGAGAATCACTCGAACCCGGGAGGTGGAGGTTGCAGTGAGCCAAGATTGCCTCATTACACTCCAACCTGGGCAACAAGAGCGAAAAACTCCGTCTGCAAAAAAAAAAAAAAATCTGTCAATCTTTTTTTATTTCCCATGGCTTTGTTATCCCAAAATTTTATAGGTATTCACTCATGTTTTCTCTTAGTTCTTTAAAAAAAAATTGGCTATAATTAGTCTGATATTTGTTTTGGAGTATGGTATGAAGTAAGGATTATTTGTCCCCTCTAGTTTATATTTTTTGAGTACTATTAATTCATCCTTGTTAACTTAAAAAACAACACCTTAATCATATGCTGAATCCTTGGATCTGTTGTTTTAGTCAGTTTATCTGTTCTTTTGCCATGACCTTACTATTTTAGTCATTATAATCACTTTATAGTAGGCTTTATTATCTGGTAGTGCCTATGCTCAGTTTTTACTCCAGTGTTTTTCAATTTAGGGTTTCAAAATACTCCCTCCATCTCGAGATGGAGTCTCACTCTGTCCCCCAGGCTTGAGTGCAATGGCGCGATCTCGGCTCACTGCAACCTCTGCCTCCCAGGTTCAAGAGATTCTCCTGCCTCAGCCTCCCGAGTAGCTGGGATTACAGGCATGTGCCACCACGCCTGGCTAATTTTTGTATTCTTAGTAGAGACAGAGTTTCACCATGTTGGCCAGGCTGTTAAAATACTGTTAATGGGAAATTTCATTAAATGCATAAGTTAATTTGGGGAGACTTGTCATCTTTATAATATTGACTTGTTCAGTGTCTCTAGATTTTTCCTAATATGTGGTCTATAGATTACTTTTGTGTGTGTGTGAAATGGAGTCTCTCTCTGTCACCCAGGCTGGAGTGCAGTGGTGTGATCTCAGCTCACTGCAACCTCCGCCTCCTGGATTCAAGCAATTCTCCTGGCTCAGCCTCCTGAGTAGCTGGGATTACAGGTGTGCACCACTACACCCAGCTAATTTTTGTATTTTTAGTAGAGATGGGGTTTCACCATATTGGTCAGGCTGGTCTTGAACTGCTGACCTTGTGATCCACCTGCCTCGGCCTCCCAAAGTGCTGGGATTACAGGCATGAGCCACCATGCCTGGCTGATTACTTATTCTTTATTTTAAAGTATTTGCTGGACTGGACATGTGATTTATGCCTGTAATCCCAGTACTTTGGGAAGCCGACATGGGAAGATTGCTTGAGGTCAGGAGGTTAAGACCAGTTTGGGAAACATAGTGAGACCCCATGTCTGCAAAAATTTTTAAAGTAGCCTGGTGTGGTGGTGTGCATACCTGTGGTCCCACTGACTAGGGAGGTTGATTGTTGGAAGAGAACTCAAGCCCAGGAGTTCAAGACTGCAGTGAGTTGTGATGGTGCCACCGCACTCCAGCCTGGGCAATAGAGGGAGACGCCCTGCTCAAAAACAAAGAAAATATTTGGTATTTAGAATGCGATTATCTCCCCTCACACCTCCTTCCCACCCGCTATTACTAACTGGTATAGAGCAGGTATAAAGCAAGTATACTGCTTGCAGTTTGTATGCTGTGGGTTTTTTTTTTTTTTTTTTTTGAGACGGAGTTTTGCTCTTGTTGCCCAGGCTGGCGTCAGTGGTGCGATCTCAGCTCACTGCAACCTCCTTGTCCCAGGTGATTCTCTTGCCTCAGCCTCCAAAGTAGAATTACAGGCCTGTTCCACCATGCCTGGCCACTTTTGTGTTTTTAGTAAAGACAGGGTTTCACCATGTTGGTCAGGCTGGTCTTGAACTCTTGACCTCTAGTGATCCACCTGCCTTGGCCTCCAACAGTGCTGGGAATTACAGGCGTGAGCCACTGTGCCCGGCCTTGTTTTTATAATAAGATAAGAGATGTAGGCCGGGGCAGTGGCTCACGCCTGTAATCCCAGCACTTTGGGAGGCCGAGGTGGGTGGATCACCTGAGGCCAGGAGTTCAAGACCAGCCTGGCCAACATGGTGAAACCCCCACTCTATTAAAAAAAAAAAAAATTAGCTGGTTGTGGTGGTGCATGCCTGTAGTCCCTGCCACTCAGGAGGCTGAGTAGCGTGGGAATCAATTGAACCCAGGAAACGCAGGTTGCAGTGAGTCGAGATCGCGCCACTGCATTTCAGCCCAGGCCACTGAGTGAGACTCTGTCTCAAAAAAAAAAAATAAAATAAAATAAAAAATAAGATAGAGATGGAATCTTGCTGTGTTGCCCAGGCTGGCCTCCAGCTCCCAGCCTCAAGTAATCCTCTGCCTTGGTCTCCTGAAGTGCTGGGATTACAGGGATGAGCCACTGCACCTGGCCAGTCTGTATGTTTTATAACCTGTATTAGTCAGGGTAGGTAATGCTAGTTAAAATCTGTGGCCTGACAAAGAAAACATTTATTTCTTGCTCACACTTTTTTAGATGGTTCTTTTCTAAGTGGTGACTTGGGGATCTGGGTTCCTTCCATTTTTGTCACAACTGACAAGAAGATGTGACCTTAAGTTTGCCGTGTAATTTTGTGCATGGAAGTTTTTTTCATGGGTCAAGCTTGGAAGTAGTAGTATTTCTTCTGCGGTCTGTTGGCTGTATTTTAGGTGCAAGGGGGCTGGGAAGTGGTGTCCTTTGGTGTGTCCGTGAGGAAAATGTAATAGCACCGTGTCTGCTCTGCTACTTAACCAAACTCTGTTCTTATTTTTCAGTAGATTCTCTTGAGTTTCTTAGATAGGTAATCATAATACACATTGAGCATTTCTAATCCCCAAATCTAAAATGGGAAACTTTTGAGCACTGACAGGATGCCACGAGTGGAAAATTCCGCACCTGACCTCATGTCATGGGTTGCAGTCAAAACTTTATTTCATATGCAAATTTTTTTTTTTTTTTTAAGGGATCTTGCTCTGTCACTCAGGCTGAAGTATAGTGGCAAGATCATGGCTCACTGCAGCCTTAATCTCCTAGGCTCAAGCGATCTTCCTGCTTTGGCCTTCCAAAGTGCCAGGATTACAGGTGTGAGCCGTTGCGCCTGGCCATTATACACAAAATTATTTAAAATATTGAGTAGAATTACCTTCAGGCTATGTGTCTAAGGCGTATATGAAACATAAATGAATTTTGTGTTCAGACTTCCGTCCCATTCTCAAGATATCTCACTATATATATATGCAAATATTCCAAAATCAGAAAAGATACAAAATTTGAAACACTTCTGGTCCCAAGCATTTTATACAAGGAATACTTAACTTATAGCTGCAAATGATCATTTTGTCTTTTTTTTTTCTCCTTCCTATAGTTAGCTATTTCTTTTTCTTTTTTTTTTTTTTTTTTTGAGACGGGGTCTCGCTCTGTCACCCAGGCTGGAGTGCAGCGGTGATCTCGGCTCATTGCAAGCTCTGCCTCCCAGGTTCAAGTGATTCTCCTGCCTCAGCCTCCTGAGTAGCTGGGACTACAGGCACCCGCCACCATGCCCGGCTAATTTTTGTATTTTTAGTAGAGATGGGGTTTCACCACATTGGTCAGGCTGGTCTCGAACTCCCTCCTGACCTTGTGATCCACCCGCCTCGGCCTCCCAAAGTGCTGGGATTACAAATGTGAGCCACCGCGCCCGGCCTAGTTAGCGATTTCTTTTCCTTTTCCCTTTCCCTTTCCCTTTCCTTGACAGAGTCTCACTCTTGCTGCTCAGCTGGAGTGCAATGGCGCGATCTTGGCTCACTGCAACTTCCACCTCCAGGTTCAAGCGCTTCTCCTGTCTCAGCCTCCCTAGTAGCTGGGATTACAGGTGCCTGAACACCTGGCTAATTTTTTTTTTCTTTTTTTTTTTGAGACGAAGTCTCTCTCTATCGCTAGGCTGGAGTGCAGGGGCGCGATCTCAGCTCACCACAACCTCCATCTCCTGGGTTCAAGTGATTCTCCTGCCTCAGCCTCCCGAGTAGCCGGGACTACAGGTGTGTGCCACCGTGCCCGGCAAATTTTTGTATTTCTAGTAGAGACAGGGTTTCACTATGTTGGCCAGGCTGGTCTCTAACTCTTGACCTCATGATCCACCTGCCTCAACCCCCCAAAGTGCTGGGATTACAGGTGTGAGCCACTGCGTCCAGCCAATTTTTGTATTTTTAATAGAGACAGGGTTTCACCTTGTTGGCCAGGCTGATCTCGAACTCCTGACCTCAGGTGATTGGCCCCCCTCAGTTTCCCAAAGTGCTGGGATTACAGGTGTGAGCCACCACACACGGTCAGCTACTTTTTGTTTTTGAGATGGAGTTTTGCTCTTGTTGCCCAAGCTGGAGTACAATGGTGTGATCTTGGCTCACTGCAACCTCCGCCTCCCTGGTTCAAGCAATTCTCCTGCCTCGGCCTCCTGAGTAGCTGGGATTACAGGTGCCCACCACCAGGCCCGGCTAATTTTTTTTGTATTTTTAGTAGAGACAGGGTTTCGCCATGTTGGCCAGGCTTGTTTTGAACTCCTGACCTTGAGTGATCCGTCTGCCTTGGCCTCCCAAAGTGCTGAGATTACAGGCGTGAACCATCACGCATGGCCAACTTTTTTTTTTTTTTCTTTTAATGCATCGTGGAGTACTTGCAGAATAGGTTTAACTGTCATAGGTCTTATTTTCAATTTTTACTCAAATGCAATATTGTAAATAGTCTTTAGTGGTATTCAAGAAGTGTCCTAATTACAGATTACAGTCTCATACGTAGTTTTTTTTTTTTGAGATGGAGTCCCGCTGTGTCGCCCAGGCTGGAGCGCAGTGGCGTGATCGGCTCACTGCAAGCTCCGCCTCCAGAGTTCACGCCATTCTCCTGCCTCAGCCTCCCGAGTAGCTGGGACTACAGGCGCCCGCCACCACGCCCGGCTAATTTTTTGTATTTTTAGTAGAGACGGGGTTTCACCGTGTTAGCCAGGACGGTCTCAATCTCCTGACCTCATGATCTGCCCACCTCGGCCTTCCAAAGTGCTGAGATTATAGGCGTGAGCCACCGCGCCCAGCCATGTAGTGTTTTTTTTTTAGCGAACAAAGCCCAGCATCTTGACATTGACCCTGCAATCCTCACAGATATTCTTGGTAGTCTCTCCCTGATAGTGATAATTCTCTAAATTTTTGTTTCCCTGCTGATTTGAAGATGACCTCAGATTTCTTGCTGCGAGGAGTTTCGCGAGTGATCGTTCTTCAGGTTTGTCCCCAGGGCTTCTGTTTTAGCCCAGGCTGTTGGATTGTGCAGCTGCTCACATCTTCTGTGTCAGAGATCCTGACCTGCAGTGTTTGAAAATGTTGTCTCCCTCAGAGAAGTTTGATGGGTTCTTGTTCCTCTTCCTTTATTCTTTCATCCACTCAAAGATAAACTGAATAAGTTAGCAATATCGATTTTGTTCCTTCTCCTTTCTTTCCTCCAGTTGACCCTTGGCTTCTGTTTGAGTTCTTTTTGCACTTGCTTCTGGACCCCTAGTGTGAGTTTGGGGCCTGCATGTCCACGCTGCCCACCTGCAGCCCTGCAGTCCCCATTTCCAGTGATGGTACACCCTTCCCTGCGGAGCTCCCCATGTGATCTACAGTAGACTTCACCAGAAGGGGCCTGAATTTAGTGGGAGTAGGAAGCTCCTCTGAACCCTGAGAGGTGGATGGAGGAGGGAAGCTTATTACTTGACTTACCAAAGTAGATACCAGGGTCAAATTTACTTTTTCTGGTGTTTAGTTCCATTGCTTACAATGATGCTTTAAAGTGACTTCAGCTTTTTTTTGATTTCTCTTTTTGACTCTGAGATCTCACACTTACTGTTTTATTTCTTGAATACGGTCAACTGCTAAAATATATTTCCCAGACTTTTTGTTTTGACTGACCCACTTCTCTCTATTTATATTCATCTCTCTCTCTGTGTGTGTGTGTGTGTGTGTGTGTGTGTGTGTATGTGTGTATGTATGTATCTCAGACAAAAGTTTCAAGGCCAGGCGCGGTGACTCATGCCTGTAATCCCAGCTCTTTGGGAGGCTGAGGTGCATTGATCACTTGAGGCCAGGAGTTTGAGAACAGTTTAGCCAACATGGTGAAACCCTATCTCTACTAAAAATACAAAAATTAGTCGGACGTGGTGGCAGGCAGCTGTAATCCCAGCTACTCAGGAGGCTGAGGCAAGAGAATTGCTTGAATCCAGGAGGCGGAGGTTGCAGTGAGCCGAGATCCACCACTGCACTCCAGCCTGGGCAACAGAGGGAGAGTCCATCTCAAAAAAAAGAAACAGTTTCATGGCTGGGCATAGTGGCTTATGCCTGTAATCTTAGCACTTTGGGAGGCCGAGGTGGGTGGATTGTCTGAGCCTAGGAGTTCGAGACCAACCTGGGCAACATGGCAAAACCTCGTCTCTACTAAAAATACAAAAAATTAGCCGGGCATGGTGGTGCACTCCTGTAATCCCAGCTACTCGGGAGGCAGAGGCATGAGAATCACTTGAACCCGGGAGGCGGAGGTTGTAGTGAGCCGAGATCATGCCACTGTACTCCAGCTTGGGCAAAAAAATAAAAAGGTTTCATACCACACCACATTACCTTTGTTTTTTCTTTTTGTGGCGAAAGGGGTCTCTCTGTGTTGCCCAGGCTAGTCTGGAACTCCTGGGCTCAAACCATCCTCCTGCCCCTGCCTCTGCTGGGATTATAGGCATGAGCCACTGCATTCAGCCAGATAACCTTTTAGGCCGTGTACTCTGAAATTTTCTATGCTGATTTCATGATAAAAATTTTGGTTATGATGCCCTAAATTGATATAGACCTGTAAGTAAGGCCTTTGATTTAGAAAGGTTAATTATTCATACTATCCTATGGAAAAGAAACCAGACGAGATTCTGTGGGCATGGCGGGAGAGGGATTCCCTACATCCAGAATAACACATAAGGAAGCTTCATTGAGATAATTTACATAAAATTCAGTTATTTAAAGGATATGCTTCAGTAGTTGGTAGCATGTTCACTGAGTTTCATAACCACTACCATCTGGCTGTCATTAGTGGTTACTCTCCCTTCTCCCCTTTTCACCCAGCCCCTGGCAACACTAATCCACAGTCTGTTTCTATAGATGTACTCTTCTGGACATATAAATGGTATCATACAATATGTGGTTTTGGCCAGGCACAGTGGCTCATGCCTGTAATCCCAGCACTTTGGGAAGCCAAGGTGGGCGGATCACCTGAGCTCAGGAGTTCAAGACCAGCCTGACCAACATGGTGAAACCCTGCATCTACTAAGAATACAAAAATTAGCTGGGCATGGTGGCGCACACCTGTAGTCCCAGCTACTAGGCAGGCTGAGGTGGGGGTATTGCTTGAACCCGAGTGGTGGAGGTTGCAGTGAGCCGAGATCATGCTACTGCACTCCAGCCTGGGCAATAGAGCGAGACCCTGTCTCAAAAAAAAAAAAATGTGGTTTTTTGTGATAGCCTTTTTCACTTAGCATAATGTTTTCAAGGTTTATGCATGTTACAGCATGTGTCAGTACTTCCACTTTATTGCTGAATAATCCATTGTATGGATATACCACATTTTGTTTATCCATTAATTAGTTGATGGACATTTGGGTTATTTTCACATTTGCCTGTTATAAATAATGCTGTTATGAACATTTGAATACAAGTTTTTGTGTGATCATCTTTTTACTTTTGTTGGTAGATACATAGAAGTGGAATTACTGGATCATATGGTAATTCCATGTTTAACTTTTTTTTTTTTTTTTTTTTTGAGACAGAGTCTTGCTCTGTCACCAGGCTGGAGTGCAGTGGCGCCATCTCAGCTCACTGTAACCTCCACGTCCTGGGATCAAGTGATTCTCCTGCCTCAGCCTCCCAAGTAGCCGGGCATGTGCCACCACGCCCAGCTAATTTTTGTATTTTTAGTAGGGACAGGGTTTCACCGTGTTGGCCAGGATGGTCTCGATCTCTTGACCTCATGATCCACCCGCATTGGCCTCCCAAAGTGCTGGGATTACAGGCGTGAGCCACCACGCCCGGCCGATTCTATGTTTAACATTTTGAGGAGCTGCCAAACCATTTTACAAAGTAGGTTCTCCAGAATTATATGAGGGTTCCAATTTCTCTGTGTCCTTGCTGACAACTGTTATTGCTGCTTTTTTTGATTATAGCCATCCTAATGGGTGTGCAGTGGTTTTGGTTTGCACTTCCGTAGTGACTGATGATGTTGAACTCCTTTTCATGTGCTTGTTGGCCATTTGTATGCTATCTTTGCAGTGATGTCTATTCAAATTCTTGGCTCATTTTTTGGTTTATATTTGAGACTGGGTCTTTTTTTTTTTTTTTTGAGACAGAGTCTTGCTCTGTTGCCCAGGCTGGAGTGCAGTGGTGCAATCTCGGCTCACTGCAAGCTCCGCCTGCCAGTTTCATGCCATTCTCCTGCGTCAGCCTCCAAGTAGCTGGGACTACAGGCACCCACCACCATGCCCGGCTAATTTTTTGTATTTTTAGTAGAGATGGGGTTTCACCGTGTTAGCCAGGATGGTCTCAATCTCCTGACCTTGTGATCCACCCGCCTCGGCCTCCCAAAGTGCTGGGATTACAGGCGTGAGCCACCGCACCCGGCCGAGACTGGGTCTTGCTATGTTGCCCAGTCTGGAGTGCAGGGGCTTGTTAATAAGAGTGATCATAGCTCACTGCAGCCTCAGATTCCAAGAGATCCTCCTGCCTCAGGCTCCTGAGTAGCTGGACTAGAGGCATGTGCTGGGTCATCCAGCTTTCTTTGCCCATTTAATTAGGTTACTTGTCTTTATATTGTTGAGTTGTAAGAGTCCTTAATATATTCTGCATGAGTCCTTTATCTGGTATGTAATTTGCAAATATTTTTTCCTCTTTCTGTAAGATTCTTTTTCACTTTCTTGCTGTGTCTTTTTTTTTTTCTTTTAGACACAGTTTTACTCTTGTTGCCCAGGCTGGAGTGCAATGGCACGATCTTGGCTCACTGCAACCTCCGCCTCCCGGGTTCAAGCGATTCTCCTGCCTCAGCCTCCCGAATAGCAGGGATTACAGGCATGCACCACCATGCCTGGCTAATTTTGTATTTTTAGTAGAGATGGGGTTTCTCCATGTTGGTCAGGCTGGTCTGGAACTCCTGACCTCAGGTGATCTGCCCACCTTGGCCTCCCAAAGTGCTGGGATTACAGGTGTGAGCCACCGAACCTGGCCTTGCTTGTGTCTTTTTTTTTTTTTTTTTTTTTTTAAAGATGGAGTCTTGCTCTGTCACCCAGGCTGGAGTGCAGTGGCGCGGTCTCGGCTCACTGCAAACTCCACTGCCCAGGTTCAGACCATTCTCCTGCCTCAGCCTCCCAAGTAGCTGGGACTACAGGCACCTGCCACAACGTCCGGCTAAATTTTTGTATTTTTAGTAGAGACAAGGTTTCACCGTGTTAGCCAGGATGGTCTCGATCTCCTCACCTTGTGATCTGCCCGCCTTGGCCTCCCAAAGTGCTGGGATTACAGGCGTGAGCCACTGCGCCCAGCCTGCTTGTGTCTTTTGCAGTTAAGAAAGTTTTAATTTTTGTTAAAGTCTCTATGTGTCTGTTTTTCTTTTCTTGCTTGTGATTTTGGTGTCATATCTTAGAAACCACTGCCTAACCCAAGGTTGTAAAGATTTACTCCCTCTCAGTTTTCTTCTAAGAATTTTATAGTTTTAGCTCTTAAAGTTGGGTCTCTGATCCATTTTAATGTTTGAGGTAGGGGTCCACCTTCATTGTTTTACATGTGGACTTTTTCTTTTTTTTGAGATGGAGTTTCACTCTTGTTGCCCAGGCTGGAGTGCAATGGCGCGATTTTGACTCACTACAACCTCTGCCTCCTGGGTTCAAGCGATTCTCCTGCCTCAGCCTCCCGAGTAGCTGGGATTACAGGCGTGTGCTACCATGCCCAGCTAATTTTGTATTTTTAGTAGAGACAGGGTTTCTCCATGTTGATCAGATTGGTCTCGAATTCCCGACCTCAGGTGATCTGCCTGCCTCAGCCTCCCAAAGTGCTGGGATTACAGGTGTGAGCCACCGTGCCTGGCCACACATTTGGACTTTCGGTTGTCTCATCATCATTTGTTTAAAGGATGACTCTACCCCCCATTACATTGTCCTGATGCCCTTTTTTGAAAATCACATGTTTAGGTTTATTTCTGGATTCTCAATTGTATTCTGTTAATCTATATGGCTACCCTTATCCTACTATCTTTGTATGTACTTATACCACACTGTCTTAATTAGTATAGCTTCATATTACTTTTGAAATGGGGTAGTGGGACTCCTCCAATTTTGTTGTTTTTCAAGATTGTTTTGACTATTCTGGGTCCTGTGTATTTCCATAAGAATTTCAGGATCAGCTTGTCAATTTTTGCCAAAAAGGCAGATGGGATTTTGAGAGTGAGTGCATTGAATCTGAAGATCAGTTTGGGTAGTATTGCCAAGAATTACATATTTTTAACTGAAAAATTTCTTGAGACAATGTTTATCTGCATAAGGAGCAGTACATTATGATAATTTCTTCCAGCCTAGTCTAGTCTACTTCATTCCATTTTTTCAAATTAAGAAATTGCCATCGGCCGGGCACGGTGGCTCACGCCTGTAATCCCAGTGCTTTGGGAGGCCGCGGTGGGCGGATCACGAGGTCAGGAGTTGGAGACCAGCCTGGCCAACATGGTGAAACCCCGTCTCTACTAAAAATACAAAAATTAGCTGGGCGTGGTGATACACGCCTGTAATCCCAGCTACTGGGGAGTCTGAGACAGGAGAATGGCTTGAACCCAGGAGGTGGAGGTTGCATTGAGCCAAGATCATGCCACTGCACTCCAGCCTGGGTGACAGAGCAAGACTCCATCTCAAAAAAGAAAGCGGCCGGGCACGGTGGCTCATGCCTGTAATCCCAGCACTTTGGGAGGCCGAGGTGGGCAGATCGTGAGGTCAGGAAATCGAGACCATCCTGGCTATCACGGTGAAGCCCTGTCTCCACTAAAAATGCAAAAAATTAGCTGGGCATGGTGGCATGCACCTCTGGTCCCAGCTACTCAGGAGGCTGAGGCAGGAGAATCGCTTGAACCTGGGGGGGTGGAGGTTGTGGTGAGCCGAGATCTTGCCACTGCATTCCAGCCTGGGCAACAGAGCGAGATTCCATCTGAAAGATAAAGAAAGGAAGGAAGGAAGGAAGAAAGAAAGAAAGGGAGGGAGGGAGGGAATTGCCAACCCCAACCACTGATTTGAGTACTCACTCCCATGGACCATTCATTATCTGTTGTTTGAAAAATATGCTTCACGTCAGTGGTCCTCAACCTCGACAGCAAATTGCAATCACCTGGGAAACTTTAAAAAACTACGGATGCTGGACACATCCATGAGACCAGGATGCAGTTGATGAGAAATTCAGCCCGATCACTTCCAGCTGATTCCAGGGTACAGCCAGAGCTGAGCACCATTGCTATAAATAAACTAAAATTCAGATATTTATACTGCTTTTAAAGCCTTTTCATAGTTGACTGAATGGGATGGAAATGTGCGTATTGCTAACTTACAGGTCCTTATGTGTCACTTTGATGACAAATGTATTAGGTCTGTTTGTGCGCTTTCTCTTAACGTAATATGACCTGTGATGCAGTTCTCCTGAGAAATTGAATGATTATGCTATTGACTTGCCCATGGGTATGTAGGGTTGTCCCTGGTCTATGCAGAGAGCAAAGATAGAGCAGGGTGTTTGGAGATCATCTGTCATTTCTCAGAAATTTTTATGTCTGCCTTTTTGCAGTAGGAAATGGATTGAGAAGAATATGTAGGAAATTCACAGCTATTTTAGGAACTGTCATATAGAGACCACTAAATCTAAATATACTGTTGATGTATATGAAGCTATTGGTCAGAACTAAGGTCAGAATTAGTGGAAAAATATCTGGACTGGTGTCCTGTCTTAGAGAGATTAAGGAATGTTAGGATTGTGGTGGAATGCGTATACATAAAGTAGCTTATTTTACTCATTGAATATGCTTTTATCTGGTTATATTTGAAAGTAAACTGTGGCTGGGCGCGGTGGCTCACACCTGTAATCACCCAGCCCTTTGGAAGGCCGAGGTGGGTGGATCACCTGAGGTTGGGAGTTCGAGACCAGCCTGGCCAACATGGTGAAACCCCATCTCTACTAAAAACAAAAAATCAGCTGGGTGTGGTGGCAGCCACCTGTAATCCCAGCTATTAGGGAAGCTGAGACAGGAGAATCACTTGAACTGGGAGGCGGAGGTTGCAGTGAGCCAAGATTGTGCCACTGTACTCTAGCCTGGGCCACAGAATGAGACCCCGTCTCAAAAAAAAAAAAAAAAAAAAAAGAAAAAAGAAAAAGAAAGTAAAATGTGCATATATACAATATATATAACTTTTTTTTTCAAAGTAGAGATTATACGGAGGGTATTTAAGCCTGTTTTTTACTTAGCAATGTATCTTAGATATGTGACTAAATAGTCCTTTATTTGCAGCTCATTTGTGCTGAATACATCATGTTTTATTTGACAAATCCTTCTATTAGGTATTTAGCTTATGAGCCATTTTCTGCTGTGGTGGACGTAATACAGTGGTGAACAGCATTGTACCTAAATCTGAGTGCATTTTCCTGATTGTTTCTTTAGACTAAATTGTTGGAAGGCATATCATTTGCATTTCTAAGACTAACACATACGTAACATACATGCCAGAGACCTCCTGCATTCAGGTTAACACACTGGGAAGTATTGCCATAATAAAACATTTTTTCTTTTTTATGCCAATTTGAGTGAAGAATGGAATCACCATGTTTATTTTGCTTTTCTTTGATACCTAGTGAGTTTGAGTACTTTTTAATGATTCTTTTGGCCATTTATATTTTGTTTGGCTTATTGTGTTTTTTTTGCCAGTTTTTCCAGTCTTGTATCTGTCTCTTTTTCCTGGTGATTTATAACAGTATTTTTATATCAAGGACGTGAACACTTTAATAAATGTTATACATATTTTCCCTATTTGCCTGGTAATTTTATGATGTATTGGAGAACTAAGTGTTATTTGCAGATCGTTTTTCTTGGTTTAATTTTCAAATTAGAAGTCTCATTTTTCAAACTTTAAAGTTTCATAGGAAACATTTTTCTTAAAGATGAATAAAAATCTGTCAGAACATGATTTTGTTTAAAGTATTTTATAGATTTCTTATTTGCCTGTCTGCTAAAAGAATGCTTGGAACAATCAGCTGCCACCTTTGAATTAAAAAGAAAAGTAAAATTTGGAATAGAAGATTTTCCAATATTACTGTCTCTGTATTTTAATATTTTTTCCATATATTTAGAAATTTTTTTTTGTAGAGGCAGGATCTTTCTATGTTGTCCAGGCTGGTCTTGAACTCTTGGCCTCAAGTCATCCTCCTGCCTGGGCTTCCCAAAGTGTTGGGATTATAGGTATGTGCCAGCATGGTGGCCCCATTGTCCCAGTAAATGTGAACCTGAAGTTTGGGCGCTTTTGGTGTTTACACCCTTTGGGTACACATAATGTCTGTTGGGTTGATGGTGCTCTTTTGTGTTAATTTCTTTTTTCTTTTTCTTTTTTTTTGAGATGGGGTCTCTCCCTGTTGCCCAGGCTGGAGTGCAGTGGTGTGATCTCGGTTCACTGTAACCTCCGCCTCCCGGGTTCAAGCGATTCTCCTGCCTCAGCCTTCTGAGTAGCCGGGATTACAGGCACACACCACCACGCTTGGCTAATTTTTGTATTTTTAGTAGAGATGGGGTTTTGCCATGTTGGCCAGGCTGGTCTGGAACTCCTGACCTTGTGATCTGCCCGCCTCAGCCTCCCAAAGTACTGGGATTACAGACGTGAGCCTTACAGACGTGAGCCACCGTGCCTGGTCCTTTGCATTAATTTCTTAGTTTTGCTCTAGTAGTATTACATTGGAGACTTTTGCATCATACTTAGATAATAGCCTTAAATAACTCTTTCTGATTTTACCCTATAGGCTTCTTGTTTAAAAATCGGCATCTGTTTGTATTCCAGCTCTCTGGAAACACTTGTCCTAGCTAGGTTTTAGGGGCTTGCTAGTCTTGTTGGCTCCTTGAGGTTGTGGAGGGGAGCTTAATGTGTGTAGCTTCACGGCATCTGGCTCAGCACAGCTCAGAATAGGTACTACATGTGTCCTATGTGCATATCCTGGCATTATCCCTTTAACTGTCTCTAGGAGAAATGAGACCAGTATGGGTTCTGGTTCTGGGGCTGCCTCCAACTGGGGGTAAGACTCTGTTTCCCCTCTGTGTCTTCCATTGCCAATGGGGGGCCAGGTTGCAGGATTTCTAAGCCCCTTATATTCATTCTTTCCACCCCCTTCATTGAGCACTGTCTTTCGGCAGGGTGCTGGGGAGAAGCAGCCTGCCCAGGCTTAGCCATTTCTAGGTCGTCCTCATTTTGAGTTCACAGTTCTGACCTCTAGTTACTTTAATCTGGTTATTTTCTAATCGTGATCACTCCTAGACATTTTGGAGAGGTTTAGAAAGTTTTGGGGTTAACAGACATAAAATAGGATTTTCAGCTTAGTTGAAGGTCAACAGTACTTGTTCACACGCAAAGGCACAGTTTATGAAGGGAAAAATAGAACCATTTGTGTTAACTGAGCTTGACTTATTAGCACCGATAGTTGCCATGGGAGTGTTTTTTTAAGTTTGTCATTTTGCCAGGAATGTAAATCGGGGCATTACTCCTTAGATCTTCATGTAATTAGGAGGATGGACAAAGCCCCTATTTTTCTTGAATCAGAAGTTTATTATCCCGTTTATAATATGGGAGTAAATTAGGAAAGGTGTCTTTAATTTTTTTGTTTTTGTAGAAACCCTTGTTATGTTGCCCAGGCTGGTCTTGAACTTCTTGGCTCAAGTGAGATTATACAGTGTGAGCCACTACCAGTATCTTTCATTTTTTGATGATAAGTACAACTTAGGCATTGAGCAAAACTGTTTTTAGTGACTTGTCTTGCATATATATTTATGAATTTTGAGCTTTTAAAAAATCACAAATAGGCCAGGTGTGGTAGCTCACACCTGTAATCCTAGCACTTAGGGAAGCTGAGGCAGGAGGATCACTTGAGCTCAGGAGTTCGAGACCAGCCTGAGCAGCATAATGAGATCTCGTCTCTTTTCTTTTCTTTTCTTTTTTTTGGGGACAGAGTCTCGCTCTGTCACCCAGGCTGGAGTGCAGTGGTGCAGTCTCAGCTCACTGCAGCCTCTGCCTCCCCATTTCAGGTGATTCTCCTGCCTCAGCCTCCCCAGTAGCTGGGGCTACAGGTGCATGCCACCATGCCCAGCTAATTTTTGTAGTTTTTTAGTAGAGTTGGGGATGGGAGGGTTTCACCATGTTGGCCAGGCTGGTCTCGAACTCCTGACCTCGTGATCTGCCCACCTCAGCCTCCCAAAGTGCTGGGAGTACAGGCATGAGCCACGGTGCCCAGCTTGAGAGCTTGTCTTTATTAAAAAAAAAAAAAAAAAACATAATACGTGTTCATTAATAATGGTTAAAGTAGAAAAGCAAAAAGAAATAGGACACCACCTGCATCTGAAACCCTGGGAAGATCCAGTTAATATAGTAGTAAGTGTCCTAGAATGGCTATCTTGCTGAAGAAGTCATGTCCATAAAGAGAGAGATGTTCTGCTTTTTTTCACCCCACTTTGTAATAGATCATAACTATTTCCCTGTGTCATGACAGTGTACTGCAGAGTGGCCCTGTAGTATTTTTATCATACAGTGTTTTGCTATCGTAATTTATTCATGCAGTCTTTACATGGTGGATTCTACTTGTCCTACAACTGAAGTGTGTACAATTACATTCATCTAATTACTTTTCTAGAACAATGATTTTATTGGATATGCATTTTTGTTATTTTTTTTTGAGATGGAGCTTCGCTTAGCCACCCAGGCTGAAGTGCAGTGGTGTGATCTTGGCTCACTGCAACCTCCGCCCCCCTGATTCAAGTGATTCTCCTGCCTCAGCCTCCTGAGTAGCTGGGACTACAGGCGGGCGTGTACCACCACGCCTGGCTAATTTGTGTATTTTTAGTAGAGACAGGGTTTCACCATGTTGGCCAGGATAGTCTCGATCTCTTGACCTCATGATCTGCTGCCTCAGCCTCCCAAAGTGCTGGGATTACAGGCATGAGTCACTGTGCCCGGCCGACTCTCTTTTTTTTTGAGATGAAGTCTTGCTCTTGTCCCCCAGGCTGGAGTGCAATGCCATGATCTCGGCCCACTGCAACCTCTGCCTCCGGGTTCAAGCAATTCTCTTGCCTCAGCCTCCCGAGTAGCTGGGATTACAGGTGCATGCCACCACGCCCAGCTAATTTTTGTATTTTTAGTAGAGACAGGGTTTCACCATGTTGGCCAGGCTGGTCTTGAACTCTTGACCTCAGGTGATCTGCCCATGTTGGCCTTCCAAAGTGCTGGGATTACAGGCGTTAGCCACCATGCCCGGCCGGGGAGGGACTTTCTAGCACAAAAGTAATAGAAGAAATTGCAAAAAGATACTAGTATGACTTAAGAGAGACTTAAAAAATGTCCTTTATTTCAAGTGGTATAAACAAAATGGAAAAAGCAGTCATTTGCTTTTTCTGGGGAAAATGCTTTCAGTAGACAAAGGGTTAATATCCTTAACCTATAAGAAACTCTTGCAAAAAGAAAAAGCAAAGTAAAAGTAGGAAAAAAAAAAAGAAACTCTTGGCCGGGCGTGGTGGCTCACGCCTGTAATTCCAGCACTTTGGGAGGGCGAGGCAGGTGGATCACAAGGTCAGGAGATCAAGACCATCCTGGCTAATACGGTGAAACCCCGTCTCTACTAAAAATATAAAAAATTAGCCGGGCCTGGTGACAGGTGCCTGTAATCCCAGCTACTCGGGAGGCTGAGGCAGGAGAAAGGTGTGAACCCGGGAGGAAGAGCTTACAGTGAGCCGAGATCACGCCACTGCACTCCAGCCTGGGTGACAGAGCGAGACTCTGTCTCAAAAAAAAGAAAGAAACTCTTGCAAATGAATCAGAAAAACCCAAACACATACTGAAAAAAATGGGTAAAAGGCACTTACAGTTCATAAAAGAACTGTAGACACATGGATCAAAGAAATCAAGATCAAAACCAGATGTCATTCTTTACATGTCATATTTGCAAAAATTAAAAAAAACAAACAGGCCAGGCACGGTGGCTCACGCCTGTAATCCCAGCACTCTGGGAGGCCGAGGCAGGTGGATCACTTGAGGTCAGGAGTTTGAGACCAGCCTGGCCAGCATGGTGAAACCCTGTCTTTACTAAAAACACAAACATTAGCCAGGCATGGCGATGCATGCACGTAATCCCAGCTACTTGGGAGGCTGAGGCAGGAGAATGGCTTGAACCCGGGATGTGGAGTTTGCAGTGAGCCAAGATGGCACCACTGCATTCCAGCCTGGACAACAGAGTGAAACTCTGTCTCAAAAAATAAATAAGTAAATAAAAAACAATCTAGGAATGGCAAGTGAGGTTAACGTCATATTCTTTCTTTTTCTTTTTTTCTTACTCACCACTGCACCAATGAAGAAATACATAGTTTTCTTCCATTGTGGTTTGTCAGTTTGTCTGCTTTCCCAGAAGGAATTGGGAAGCTTTTTCATTTCCCATTTCTTACGAGGAAGGCTGGGAAATAACTAAGAATTTGTCTGGGCCTAGCACCTTTTGGAAAAGAGTAATTTGCTTTTGTAATTTTCTCCATTTATTGTTACTTGTTCAGGTTTTCAAAAAATAGTTTTTGGCCAGGCATGGTGGCTCACACCTGTAATCCAGCATTTTGGGAGACCAAGACGGGTGGATCACTTGAGGTCAGGAGTTCGAGACCAGCCTTGTCAACATGATGAAACCCCATCTCTACTAAAAATACAAAATTAGCTGGTCGTGGTGGCGCATGCCTGTAATCCAGCAACTCAGGAAGCTGAGGCAGGAGAATCGCTTGAGCCCTGGAGGCGGAGGTTGCAGTGAGCTGAGATCACGCCACTGCACTCCAGCCTAGGTGACAGAGTGAGACTCCGTCTCAAAAACAAAAACAAAAACACTGAAAAAATAGTTTTCCCCCCAAAATTGCCCATTTCATCAAGATTTTCAAGTGCATACATGTGCTTCTTTTGTAAGACCTTGAAAAAAATACAAACATTGGGAATGATAGTATAAGGATAAAGGATATAAGGGTAGTATAAGGTTAAAAATAAACTTAAAAAACAAAATGCAAAAGCATGAAGAATATGTAGTGTTTTGAGTTTGCCCTTGTTTTCAGAAGATATTTGTCATATTCAGGAAGTATCTTTTAATTTGCATTGAAGATATTTGGTTTTTGCTTTTTATTTATTTTTTATTATTATTTATTTTTATTTTTTTATTTTTTGAGACGGAGTTTCGCTCTTCTTGCCCAGGCTGGAGTGCAATGCGCAATCTCGGCTCACCGCAACCTCCGCCTCCTGGGTTCAAGCGATTCTCCTGCCTCAGCCTTCCCGAGTAGCTGGAATTACAGGCTCGCGCCACCACGCCTGGCTAATTTTGTATTTTTAGTAGAGATGGGGTTTCTCCATGTTGGTCAGGCTGACCAACTCCTGACCTCAGGTGATCCACCCACCTCAGCCTCCCAAAGTGCTGGGATTACAGGCATAAACCACCGTGCCTGGCTGGTTTTTGTTTTTTAAATCAGGAGGAAGTGTTTTGTCAGCCTTTTTGGCATCTACTGAATTGATAGAATGATTTGGCTGTTCAAAGGTTCTGGCCTGTTATGATACTGGCCCTGGCGTTCTCTCCTTCCTGCTTTTGAAGAGTTAACATCCCTTTTTAAGGAAATGATGGTGAGTCAGTGGTAGATGTTAAATAACATAGTAAGATACACAGATGGCAATTCTGTAGTATTTCTTCCCCAGTTTTTTGTTGAATGTTTTCTGTATGAAGTCAGTGTCTGGAAACCACAGCATGTAGTATGTAATTTTGCACATCCTAATTAAGAAGCAGCAGAAGCACTGTGAACAGATTCTTGAGAGTTCAGCGGGCCTTGATGGGGGAAAGTCATGTGGTCATCAGTGTGTCCCAAGTGATGTTTCCTCTGACCTGCCACAGTGCCCAGGCTTTGATCTCAGCCCCGTAGCCTTGCGTGCAAAGGACAGTTTTCATGTTTCCAGAGTGCGGTGGAACCCACGAATGGGAGGGGCATTCAGCGGAGCGCTCTGCCAGAAGTTCAAGGTTGCTTACTGATAGCTCAGTCTTGTTTTTGTTTGTATCGTGATTCCTTCTTAACTCCTTCCTCAGAGATTCCTTTCTCAAAAATGTATTTATGTGTTCCCAGTATTAAAACCTCTGACCCAGTTCTGTGGTTTGGTCTCAGTACTTGTTCTGTGCAGTAGTTAAGTCAAGTCCTTCCAGCCATCTTGCCACTCAGCTTAGAAAAATACTCTCCAAAAACATGTCTTTAAGGAGTCATAGTACTTTCGCTTCCCCATTCAGAATTTTCCAATGATTTGTAGCTAAAAATGACATTCTGTTAATTTGCACTTTGCCCTCATGGAGCCGTTTTTAATTAATAGTTTTTTAAAGAATTTGCAAAAGAAGCATACACATGTTGAAAAATAATTCTAGCTTGTCAGACTTGTGTTTAGTAAATTGAGAAAGTCACACGATCTTTTCTTATGTCCCCCCACCACTTCAAAGCAGTTTGATCTGTATCCTTGCCAGCCCTGTTCTGTGTACACAAATGCATACTATGTAATTATCCTTTTAATAAAAGTGAAATCATAACCACACATATTGTACAACCTGTATTTTTCAAGGAACTGTATTTGTTATTACAATTTAACTGAAAGTAAGCCATTCTTTTAGAGTGTCTTTCTTGTTTTCTTTTCTCATGTTCTTTTCATTATTCCTCTTGACTAGACATTGATGGATGTCACCTTTGTGCCTCCCTTCTGACATTGCAAATTTCTGATAAACGTAGCTTAAGGCTTGGCATAGTGGCTTGTGCCTGTAATCCCAGCACTTTGGGAGCCGAGGCAGGTGGATCACCTAAGGTCGAGTTCAAGACCAGCCTGGCCAGCATGGTGAAACCGTGTCTCTACTAAAAATACAAAAAATTAGCCAGGCGTGGTGGCGGGCACCTGTAATCCCAGCTGCTCGGGAGGCTGAGGCAAGAGAATCGCTTGAACCCGGGAGTGGAGGTTGTAGTGAGCCAAGATTGCGCCACTGCACTCCAGCCTGGCTGATAGAGCGAGACTCTGTCTCATTTAAAACAACAACAAAAAAAACCCCCAAAAAACCCCCCCAAAACCCCCACATAGCTTAAGATAGATTTATGTATAGAGATTTTATTTTGAGAAATAAATTACTTTTTTTTGCCTTGCATGCAAAATGTTTTAGAAAGGGAAAGACATCAATTTCTTCATTCACGTTCTAATAATTTAAAGTGAGTATTTTTTCCCAAACAGCAAAAGACCAGTGTTTAGTTTCCAAAATTTAAAAAAAAAAAAGACTCATTAATGGTTCATTGAAGGCTGGACTGGTACCAGTCTGATGGCATTTGTGTGCTATTTAACTTGGGGCCATTGGCGATTGTTGATGCTAACTTGCCCAAGAACAAATGGTAAAAGTTGATGTCTCAACATACGGATTTTCCAGTGAAAATCTGGCTAAACTGTTGGTTGCCTTGCACGTTTTTCTTCACAAGGGAGGGCCAGGCTCATGGCTGGGGCTGTGATGGCTGTTCCCAAGACAGCCACTGAATCAGGCTCTGGATTCCCTTTATTGTGGAACATATGCATAGGTACAAGAGTGGATAAAACATAGCCGTTTAATAAATAGTAAAAGAAACATCTGTGTACCTGCTCATATCCCAGTTTGAGAAATAGAATGTGACCGGCTTTTTGAGAAGCACCCTCCCCATGTGCTAATACATTTTTAAGAGGCTTTAAAAGAAAGTGACTTTTTTTTTTTTTTTAAATCAAAGGCCCTGTGCTAGGGAATATGGAGTTTAAAAGTTATCAATGAAGAAATCCCAACTGAGTGCAAATCACTTTTTTTGCTTTTGTTTTGAGATGGCGTGTTGCTCTGTTGCCCAAGTAGGACTGCAGTGGCACAGTCACGGCTCACTGCAGCCTTGACCTCCTGGGCTCAAGGAATCCTCCTGCCTCAGCCTCCTGAGTAGCTGTGACTACAGGTGTGTGCCACCACGACGAGATAATTTTTTTTTCTTTTTTGTAGAGACAAGGTTTCACTATGTTGCCCAGGCTGGTCTTGAACTCCTGGCCTCAAGTGATCCTCCCATCCCAGCCTCCCTACAGGTGTGAACCACCGTGCCTGGCCCAAAATTGCTTTTTATTTATTTATTTATTTTTGAGACAGAGTCTCACTCTGTCACCCAAGCTGGAGTGCGGTTGCACAGCTCACTGCAACCTCAACCTCCTGGGCTCAGGCGATCCTCCACCTCTCAGTCTCCTGAGTAGCTGGGATCACAGGTGTGCACCACCACACTTGACTAATTTGTGTGTGTGTGTGTGTGTGTGTTTTGTAGAGACCACCCTATTGCTCAGGCTGGTCTCGAACTCCTGGGCTTAAGTGACCTGCCTGCCTTGACCTACCAAAGTGCTGGGGTTACAGGTGTGAGCCACTGTACCTGGCTGAAAAGTTTTTTTATAGGTGTTCTAAAATACTATCTTTCAAAATACTTTGTAGAAATGGAGAGTGGATTTTTAAAGAATTGTGGGTGCAGTTTGTGACCCTGCCTAGAGACAGGCTGGGGCCTTGGAGGCAGTCCATAAAAATGAAGTAGTAATAGAGCAAATTCTAGGATTGGGCATGGCTGGGTGAAAAATAGACTCCATTCATGCAGAGTGCCTCCTGCTAGGTTTGTTATTACTTCTAATTTACCATTTGCTTTTCTCCAGCTAGGTCTTGACTCCACTAACGGGGACTTCTCATACGGCTTTGAACTTGGACCTTGGTGCATCAGCAAATGTAACTCAGCGAATTGTAATGGAAAGCATATGGACAGGTCTACGCCACATCACTTAGGTGCGTGTAAAACACAATCTCCAGTTGTGTTTCCTTTTTCTTTTCTTACTTTTTCTGAAACAGGTTCTTGCTCTATCACCTAGGGTGGAGTGCAGTGGCACGATCACGGCTCGTGGCAGCCTTGGCCTACTGGGCTTATGTGATCCTTCTACCTCAGCTTCCCAAGTAGCTGGGACTGCAGACGTGAGCCACGGTGCCTGGCTAATTTTTAAATTTTTTTTTTGTAGAGATGGGGTCTCACTATGTTATCTAGGCTGGTTTCCAACTCCTGGGCTCAAGCGATCCTCCTGCCTCTACCTCCCAAAGTGCTGGGATTATAGGCTTCAGCCACCATGCCTGGCTAGTTATGCTTCATGGTAGAATTGGGCTGGCAGCTCTCATTAGAACCCTTTTGTACTTGACCTTACCTTTGTACGTTTTTTACGTGTTGAGAACGGTCTAAATGCACAACCTTTGGAATAATGAATTGTTAGGTTAATGCTAATGATAAGGTAATAGACTTCTTTAGGCCAAATTCCACGTAAGTAGATTGAACTAGAAAATAAACAGGCACAGTCTTGCCACTTATATTAATTACAAAGTAGGAGGTAAATAATTTCAGTTTTCTTTCATGCTTTTGACTTTATTATCAGCAAAAATTTGTTGAGTACCTCCTGCTTTTGGCCCTCCGTGAGGTTTATACGTGAGGACCCTGGAGTGGAAAGAGATTTAAGAATTGTTTCCTCACCCCTTTTCAAGCATTCTCTGCAGTTTAATTAATGAGACTAACCACATGTACATTACTCAGGAGCATTCTTTTTTTCCTCCTTCTGTTGTTTCCCTTATCCCCAAAGCTTGTTGAACATTTTGATTATTTTTAATTTTTTGCTATTATAAGCAATACTGCAATCAAATTTCTTCTTGGGGAAAACATCTTAGCAGTAGTAGTGATGGGCACAGTGCATGACCTTTTAAAATTTGATACATGTATAGGTAAATTATCCTTCAGAAAAGCCACAAGTGTTTCACATCTGCTGATACATTCTCTCAGATACTCTGCTTCTGGATGTGGTGGTGCACGCCTATACTCCCAGCTACTCTGGAGACTGAAACAGGAGGATCACTTGAGCCCAGGAGTTCAAGGATTTAGTGAGCTCTGATTGTGCCAGCGCACTCTAGCCTGGGCGGCAGAGTGAGACCCTGCCTCAAGAAAAAAAAAAAAAAAAAGGATGCTGTCAGATACATTGACTTGTTAAAACTAAATTTATTCAGTATGGTGGATGTAAAATGTTATGTCAGTGTTGTTTTAAAAAAATTTTATGTGCAGTAAAATTTACTTTCTGTGTACACTTATAAGAGCTTTTACAAATACTTAGAGGGGATCACTCCTTTTAAAAAAATTTTAAGACTTCTAATAAAGGCTGGGCGAGGTGGCTCGTGCCTGGAATCCCAGCACTTTGGGAAGCTGAGGCGGGCAGATCACCTGAGGTCCGGAGTTCAAGACCAGCCTGTACAACATGGAGAAACCCTGTCTCTATTAAAAGTACAAAAAATTAGCCAGGCATGGTGGCGCATACCTGTAATCCCAGCTATTCGGGAGGCTGAGGTAGGAGAATCGCTTGAACCTGGGAGGCAGAAGGTTGCAGTGAGCCGAGATTGTGCCATTGTACTCCAGCCTGGGTAACAAGAGGGAAACTCTGTCTCAAAACAAAACAATGACAACAACAAAAAAACCAAAAAACACTTCTAATAAAGAAGTCTCTACTTACTACTAAAAACAAAACAAGGCCGGGCACAGTGGCTCACACCTGTAATCCCAGCACTTTGGGAGGCCAAGGTGGGTGGATCATGAGGTCAGGAGTTCGAGACCAGCCTGGCCAACATGGCTGGTGAAACCCCGTCTCTACTAAAAATACAAAAATTAGCCAGGCATGGTGGTGCACACCTGTATTGCTAGCTACTCTGGAGGCTGAGGCAGGAGAATTGCATGACCTCAGGAGGCTGAGGTTGCAGTGAGCCGAGATCATGCCATCGTGCTCCAGCCTGGGTGACAGAGACAGACGTCGTCTCAAAAAAAAAAAAGAAAAATACACATCCTGACCTTTTTAATGATTTACGTTGTCAAGCCTGTTTTCTTAGTTCTGAAGGAAGAGGACACCTGGCTCTTTTCTTAGAGGTCACCTTTAATACCAGGTCTTTCTTTGAAATCACTCCCTTAGTTCATCCATTTTTCTCATTGGCATTTTCACCATTGCAGTTGCCAAGGTCCTTTTCCTTGGATTAACACAGTAGCTTCTTGATCCCCATTTTGAGATTATCCTGTGGTGGACAACTGCTCTCCTCGCCTGCCCAGAAACTCATGTTGCATGAAGCCGTTCTGTGTTGAGTTTGCCTTTCAAGGCTACTTTGACTCCACAAAGGGTTTTCTTCCTTTGCTTCCCTGTCCTCTGACCTCCAGGTGCTGGGGTTAGGCTGTTGTGTTCAGCGCCCAAAAGACGCATCATATGCCACCTACCTCTGGACCTCCGTAGTGGCATCTCTCTTGGGATTCCTGCCATCTTTCAAGGCTAACCCTAATCTCACTTCCTAAAAGTCATTTCTGACAACTTCCAGCCTGGAGTTCCAGTGTCCTTGAGCTCTCCTGCCCAGCTGTATGGTTGTATGTGTTTTCTCTGATTTGCTAGGTGTCCGGACTGTACAATCAGATGGGAAAGAGCCTCAGCATAATGTATCTCCATCTCCTTGCTCCAGCCCACCAAGGACAGTCAGGGATCTAGTTGGATGGTTGGTGTCATTCCATTTGCCTTGAGATGATCAGTACAGATCCTAAAATATCACGCTCTTACTAAACTGAGAAGAGAGGAGGCTTGCGCGTACCTTTCATTTTTGTCATTAATAACATACAGGTGACCGTTGAGTGCCTGGCTTTCATAACTGAGAACACCCATTCTGCTTGGTGCCTGAAGCCTGCAGACTGGGTGCCTGGTTCTGGTTGAAGGGTATTTTAGCATTTGCTAGAACCACCACAGATGCTGCGGAACTCAGATATAAACTGGATCAAACACTTGGAGCAGTGAAGAGAATTTTCTATTTTATTGGTGCCTGATTTCCAAGAGGCCTTGTATCGGGAAATCCTGGTGTTTTTGGTTTATAGACTTTGTGCTGTTGACGTCAATGTCTTATTTTCTCATTACCAAACATGTTGTATAAAAATGTTGTGTTGCTTATGGTTTGATCAGTAGCAAAGAGAATTAAATATTTACTGGAGAAATTGGGTGGTTTCACAAACCTATGTAAACACTGATGGTGATTACAGAGCTTACATAAGAAGGTAAGGAAGGAAGATGGAACAGTTGTGTAACAGTTACTATGAAAGAGATTCCAAGCAAATTAGAACAAGTCTGGCCTTTTCAACTGGTTATTTTGAAAAATCAACATGTTAGTGTTGGATTAAGACCAGCTGTTTATAAATTGTCTAAGTTGTTTGCTGATTTTTCTGTATGATGTTAAAAAAAAAACTCATCAATAAATTTGTCCCATGACTTCTAATGATAATCCTTTTTAAATACACACATTATTTTGTTTTAGGTTTGCCATAAACTGGAACTTGCAGATCAATAGCAATAAAGCCTTTCTGGATTTGAGTAGTGTTTACCTTTGGATGGGCCCTGTGTTTTATTTAGATTTCTTGTACTGGTTGTGGGCTTCCCTCAAAGAGCCCCTGCCTCCAGCCCTTCTGACCTTTCATCTTGTGCTTCTCGTTAGCACTGGATTCTGCTTCTGGATTTCTGCTTTGGTCTCTTTTATATCTGCTTCCTTCCCTCCTCTCAGTTCTGTGTGTGGAAAATTAGGTTATGGCACCTGCTCCCCATCATGTAATCTGCCCAGCTGACTGTATAGGATATTAATAATAGGGTTGTCTTTGATGTTTGGATAAAGATGGCCATGCCTGTGTGTGTGTGTGTGTGTGTGTGTGTGTGTGTGTAAAATCAAACTATCAAAAGTTTACACATTCGTAGGATGTGATCTTATCATGATTACCCTGGTTGTGTGCACTGAAATAGCATTTTCTCTTTCCCTGGTATCCACGTATTTTAGACTAGCAGTGCCTAATACCATTATAATGGAAGTCACATATGTAATTTTGAGATAGCTACATTAAAGGAAAACAAGAACAATTAATTTTAGTAATATATTTTATAAGCTGATATATTAAAAATAGTATTTCAACACAATCAATATAAAGTTATTAATGAGATATTTACATTCTTTTTTATTTTCATAGCAACCCTTTGAAGTCTATTGTATATGTTACATTCATAGCACATACCAGTTGGACCAACACGTTTAAGGTGCTCAGTAGCCACCTGGGGCTGGTGGCTCCCGCATTGGATAGCACAGTTTAAACCCCACATAGCTTTATTTACCACTGAGCAATATGTTTTCAACTTCCAAGCTCTTGGATTTTTCAGTATTTCATAATGTAAGCCCCTTCTATTTCAGGGACTATGTAGTAATACATACTCACACTTGAATGATGCTACTAAAGCTTCCCCTTCCTCACCTTTTTCCTTTCAAATTTAGATTTTCTGTTGCCTGGAAAATGCACATGAACCAGTTCAACAAGTAAATTGATCTCCCCTGCTGCCCCCTACCCCAGTCTATATGTATATTTTTCTTTTTTACCCAAGAATCACAAATACGTTCTATAGCTTATAATTTTATTTTTTTGGAGGGGACAGGGTCTCCCTCTGTTGGTGGTATGATTATAGCTCACTGCAGCCTTGATCTCCTGATCTTCCTTTTTTTTTTTTTTTTGAGACGGAGTCTCACTCAGTCACCCAGGGTGAAGTGCAGTGGCACAATCTTGGGTTACTTTAACCTCTGCCTCCCAGGTTCAAGCAATTCTCCTGTCCCAGCCTCCTGAGTAGCTGGAATTACAGGCGCATGCCACCACGCCCAGCTAATTTTTGTATTCTTAGTAGAGACGGTGTTTCTCCATGTTGGCCACGCTGGTCTCCAACTCCTGACCTCAAGTGATCTGCCTCCCTTGGCCTCCCAAAGTGCTGGGATTACAGGCTTGAGCCACCACGCCCGGCTGAGGGTGATGCTTCCTCTTCAGCTTGCCTGGTAGCTGGGACTACAAGCATGCACCACCACACCTGGCTAATTTTTTGTAGAGACGGGGTTTTGCTGTGTTACCCAGGCTAGTCTCGAACTTCTGGGCTCAAGTGATACGCCTGCCTTGGCCTTCCAAAGTACTGGGATTACAAATGTGAGCCACTGGGCCCAGCCAGTTTATAATTTTGACAAGTTAAAGTTTGGTTGCAATGAATGAGTCTCATTTCTTTTTGAAATAAAGAAGATCTAGGAAATGTGAAGAAGTATAGTAACTAATATTAGATAAAAATAGCCCTTGGAAGAGTTGAGATCCAAGAATAAAAAGGATTGAAGGAAAATCAGGAATCCCTGAACACAGTAGGTTTACCGAATATGAAGAGCGCTTACCTTTTGACCACACCTTTGGTTTTCTAAGTTACTCAGGTGCCATCAGCAAGCCCTTAGGAATGATAAATTTAGGCTCCTAGTTACCAGGAAACTCTAGCCCTCCCAGCGCTCTCTCCGGGAGCACAGTGACTATATCAATAGGGTGTTTTTTCTCAGCACTGGTGTTGACTGCCAGAATTTCTCTTCTAGTTTGTCTTACCTGTATATTGATTTCAGTGTTGTCCTTAGATAATGGCTCAAGCTTTTAAGAATTATGAAAGTGACATATGTACACTGTAGAAAAATAAGGGGGAAAAAAACACATATAATCCCATCATCTGGAGATAATCATGTACTATTTTGGTGTTTTCCTCTATTTTCCTTTCTTTTTTTTTTTTCTTCTTTTCCCTTCTCTTCTACTCTTCTCTTCCTTCCTTTTTCTCTTTTCTTTTTTTTTTTTTTTTTTTTTTGAGACAGAGTCTTGCTGTCATCACCCAGGCTGGGATGCAGTGGTGCGATCTCACTGCAACTCTACCTGCCGGGTGCAGGGGATCCTCCTGCCTCAGCCTCCTGAGTAGCTGGGACTGCAGGAGTGTGCTACCACACCTGGCTAATTTTTTGGTGTCCCTTCATTTTCTGCATGTGTGCACACACTGAAATGGGATTATCAGGTTTGTTTTGTAAGCCTGTCTTTTTCTCAGCTTAATAATGCACTCCTTACGTTGCCACGTCAGTCACCGATGTTTTAATCTCTGCAATATGCTTATATAAGAATGTGCCCACAATTGTACCAACCAGTCCTCTATTTTAGGCATTAATATTTTCCCCTCCGGTTTTGGATTACTCTTAAGCATTATTTTAATGAACACTCACAAAATGAAAAATTTAAGCCTGTTTTAATTATTTTGCTAGGATAAATTCCTTAAGAGTAAAATTGTTAGGTCAAAGGCTATGTGTATTTTTAGAGCCTTTGATTGGTGATGTTAAATTACCATCTAAAAATGTTATGTCTGGGTGCAGTGGTTCACGCCTATAATCCCAGCACTTCGGGAGGCTGATGTGGGCGGATTGCTTGAGCCCAGGAGTTCCAAGACCAGCCAGGGCAACGTGGCGAGACCCCATCTCTACCAAAAATAGAAAAATTAGTATGTGCCTGCAATCCCAGCTGCTTGGGAGGCTGAGGTGGGAGGATCACCTGAGCCCAGGGAGGTCAAGGCTGCAGTGAGTCATGATTGTGCCACTGCACTCCAGCTTCGGCGACAGAGTGAGACCCTATCTCAAAAAAAAAAAAAAATAAGTTAATGGCAATTATTACTCCCACTAGCAGTATATCCAAAGTGCTTGCATGTTAACAGGATGTTAAAAATTATTTACTAAATTTACAATTACAATTTGTTGTGTAAATTATAAATGGTACATTTTATTTTATTTCTGCCTTTTTGATTTTTTGCTTTTTTTGAGACAGAGTCTCACTATGTCACCCAGGCTGGAGTGCAGTGGCACGATCTCGGCTCACAGCAACCTCCGCCTTCTGGGTTCAAGTGATTCTGGTGCCTCAGCCTCAGGAGTAGCTGGGACTACAGGTGTGTGCCATCATGCCTGGCTAATTTTTATATTTTTAGTAGAGACGAGTTTTCACCATGTTGGGCAGGCTGGTCTTGAACTCCTGGCCTCAAGTGATCCACCCACCTTGGCCTCCCAAACTGCTGGAATTATAGGCGTGAGCCACCATGCCTGGTCAGATTTTTTACATTTTTTTTTAATAAGAAAGCTTACATATGGTCATATTCCTATTGGCAACACAGAGTTATGGCAGCCTTAGGGATTCTTAGAGCCATGCAGACTACTTTTAGGTGCGTGTGGCTGTGACTAAGGGGTCCTGAAGCCAGCATGCCAGAGCACCTGCTTTCCTGACTTGGTGGCTTGCTGGATACATCTTTAGGTATATACCCTTTACTTATTTTCTGCTGATCACAATTTAGGAAGTGGATAGACCCAGAAAACGTGGATCCGTGGTTGGCTTCATGAACTTGAGAAAAGCATAACTTTGGATAACGAAGGACATTTGGCATGAATTGTGCTCCTTGCTTTGGGAGAATAGCAAAGAGTGAAGTGAGTGGTTTGGATTTTGGGAGATGTGGAAAGGATTTGCTGAGGAATTGATATTTACATTCTCCAGGTGTTGCAGTATTTCCAGGTAGAGGGAATAGCAGGCTGTGTCCTCCAGCCTTAATTCAACTACTGCTGTTAGTTTTGAAGCCTTTTTCCTCTTTGCCATCATCTGGCAACTTTTTTTGAGATAGAGTCTTGCTCTATCACCCAGGCTGGAGTGCAGTGGCATTATCTTGGCTCACTTGCAACCTCCGCCTCCCTGGTTCTAAGCGATTCTCCTGCCTCAGCCCCCTGAGTAGCTGGGATTACAGGTGCATGCCTCCACACCCGGCTAATTTTGTATTTTTAGTAGAGATGGGGTTTTACCATGTTGGCCAGGCTGATCTCGAACTCCTGACCTCAGGTGATCCACTTGTCTCGACCTCCCAAAGTGCTGGGATTACAGGTGTGAACCACTGCACCAGGCCATCTAGCAACTTCTTGACCTTTCTTTATGCCGCTTGAATGTTGGCTCCTGGCCTGCCACATTTCTTTCCACTGTGTCTTCTAGCATCATCTCTCAGTCATTGGCTCATCCGGCCACGGGACCTCACTGACCCTTTACCTTTTGCAGGTAGTTTTACTTCCAGTTTATATCAGCTCTCCAAGGCCCAGTCATCTCCCAGACAGCACTTTGGGATCCTGAGCTGGGAGTGTGTCTGCACACCCTGTCCTCCCTAGCTCTCATTCCTCCCCTTCATCGGTCCTGGTGCTCCGGCTCTGTGGTGCTCTCTGGCTTCCTCTTGCCTCCCCAGTCCTTTTTACCTGCTATGGACGCCACAGGAAATCACGTGGCTGCCATCTTACTAACATGGTCTCCTCCCTCTCTGAGCTGCCTCCAGAACTTGTCAAGCTCCCTCAGTGCCCTGGTCTTAACTGTTCTGTTTTTTTGGGGTGGAGGTGGTTGAACTCTGCTGGAGAGAAACCAGATAACAAGGTGACTTTCTCTATTTCACATTATGAGTTCTGGGCTCAGCTGGACTTTGATTTTTTTTTTTTAAATAATGTCATTTTTCTCATCGTTTTTCTTCTTCCATAGTCACTTCTGTCCAATCCCATTCCCAGCCTTTTTACTCTCAGCCATGACCTCTGCTTCTTGGTTCATTAAGAAAACAAGTGATCAGATAAGCACTCCCCCAACTTCCTGCCCTCCTCTCACCTCATGCTGCCTTGCATAAGGGCAACTGTCTGCGTATATCTCTACCCACAGAGGCTATGAGGCAATCACTGCAGATGGTCTGTGTGGAACTGTCCGAACAAATTCTAAGTTTTCCTTTCAGGGTTACATGAGAACTGCTTTTCGCTCCCTGTGGCATAGTTAGAGATTCTCTGGCTGAGGGGGATATGTTTGTGTTTTCATAAAAGACAATATTTTAGAAGTGATGTGATACTTGGAGGGGGTTAAATCATCCCCAAAATTAAATCTCCTCCCAAGATGATAGAACTCATTAATGGCACAGTCAGGGCTGGAATCTCAGTCATGTGTTCAGTGGCCTGTCCTTACCTGAAATAACAATACTTTAGATCAAGGGTGTCCAATCTTTTGGCTTCCCTGGGCCACACATAAAATACTGTATCACTAATGATAGCTGATGAGCTTAAAAAAAATCGCAAAAAATCTCAAATGTTTTAAGAAAGTTACGAATTTGTGTTGGGCTGCATTCACAGCTGTCCCGGGCCGAGAGCTGGACAAGCTTGCTTTAGATAAGCCCCACTCTGGGGGACTGGAGATAAAGAGGGCGTAAAATTTATTTGTAATTAAAAAAATAGATAGGCCAGGTGTGGTGGCTCACGCCTGTAATCCCAGCACTTTGGGAGGCCAAGATGGGCAGATCATGAGGTCAGGAGATCGACACCATCCTGGCTAACAAGGTGAAACCCCGTCTCTACTAAAAATACAAAAAATTAGCTGGGCATGGTGACACGTGCCTATAGGGAGAATTGCTTGAACCTGGGAGGTGGAGGTTGCAGTGAGCCATGATCGTGCCGCCGCACTCCAGCCTGGGCGACAGAGCGAGACTCCGTCTCAAAAAAAAAAAAAAAAAAAAAAAAGGATGTGTAATCAGAATGTGCATGAGGACAGGCCAGGCAGGGAGAATAAGCCTCCTTCCTGTCTGGTCCTTGTCCCAGTTTCCATCTCTGGAGGCAGCCACTTTTACCAGTTTTTGTGTGTTCAGACTGTATATCCTTTTAAAGATAGTCTTTGGTTAAACATTTGCTTTTAATTGTGACATTTCAAATATAAAGAAAACAAAAGAATGAAAACTTACCTGCTAGATACCCAGACCTAATAAATCTAAACATGTCATTTTTGCTTCAGGTATTTTGTTTTTGCTTTTTAAGGAAATTGAAACATTTCAGATACCTGGTTTGTCCTCTCTGCAAGCCTCATCTCCCTCTTTCTCTTCTTCCCAGAGGTACCTTTACAGTCCGTGTCTTTACTTTTGTGTTACATGCTTATATATTCACAAACCAACATATAATAATGATTGCGTGATTTAAAACCTTAAATAGTAGATCTTGTGTGTGTGCGCGTGCATGTGCGTGTGCGCTACAACCTACTTAATCACTCTGGAAAATGTTCCCACATGTTGGTCCAAGTAGCTAGAGTTCGTTTATTTTAACTACAGTATTTTATTTCATTGATCAAGCATAGCATAACTTAGATATTCTCCTCTTGACATAGCATAATGAACAGAATGACTGTCTTCATCTGGGTGGGTTTCTCTAGGGTGGAGTATGCTAACTGGCCTTGCTGGATCATAGTGCACACACAGTTCCACCCAACTAAATATTAGCAGTGGTTCTGTCAAGTATTTGAACCAGTTTTCTTCTCTGTCAACAAGATAGAGGAATTCCTATTTATTCACAGTCTTGCCAATACTTCATATTACTAAACTCTTATTCTAGCCTTATCTGATGAATGTGAAATGATAATTGTGTTTTAATAGAGATAGGCTATGTGGTTTGTGGATATTCACTAGTTGATGTTTACTAGTTAAAGGTGAATGTTGTTTCCAGGTTTTGGCTATTATAAATAAAGCCGCTAGAGGCCAGGTATGATTGCTCACAGTTGTAATCCCAGCACTTTGGGAGGCTGAGGTGGGAGAATCGCTTGAGCTCAGGAGTTTGAGACCAGCCTGGGCAACATAGCGAGACCTCATCTCTACAAAAACAATGACAATAAAAAATAAATTAGCTGAGTATGGCAGTACACATCTGTAGTTCTCTCTACTTATGAGGCTGAGGTGGGAGGATTGCTTGAGCTCAGGAGTTTCATGCTGCAATGAGCTATGAGCCTGCCACTGTAATCCTGCCTACGTGACAGAGAGAGACCCTGTGTCTAAAAATAAAAATAGCTGATATGGTGACTCACGCCTGTAATCCCAGTGATCCAGAGGTCAAGGCGGGAGGTTCGCTTGAGCCCGGGCAAGAGCCTGGGCAACATGACAAAACCTCATCTCTACAAAAATTAGAAAAATTAGCCAGGTGTGGTAGCGCACACCTATAGTCCCATCTATTTGGGAGGCTGAGGTGAGAGGATCACTTGAGCCCGGGAGGTTGAGGCTGCAGTGAGCCATGATTGTACTATGGCACTCCAGCCTGGGTAGCAGAGTGAGACCTTGTCTCAAAATAAATAAATAAAAATAAAAAATAAAGCTATTATTAACATTTATGTACATGTTCTTGTGTGAACGTAAGGTTTCATTCAGCCATAGATGCCCAGGAGTAGTGTTGCTGGGTCTTACGGAAACATATGTTTAACTTGATAAGAAATGACCAAATGGTTTTTCCAAAGTAGTTGTACCATTTTGCATACCCACCCAAGAGTATGAGAGTTCCAGTAACTTGTCAGCACTTGGTATTGTCTGTTTTTGTTCTAGCCATTTTAATAGGTATGTCATACACCATTTTTTTTTTTTTTTTTTTGAGATGGAGTTTTGCTCTTGTTGCCCAGGCTGGAGTGCATTGGCACAGTCTTGGCTCACTGCAACCTCTGCCTGCTGGGTTCAAGTGATTCTCCTGCCTCAGACTCCTGAGTAGCTGGGATTACAGGCATGTGCTACCATGCCCGGCTAATTTTTTTTTTTTTGTATTTTTAGTAGAGACGGGTTTCTCTGTGTTGGTCAGGCTGGTCTTGAACTCCTGACCTCAGGTGATCTGCCCACCTTGGCCTCCCAAAGTGCTAGGATTACAGGCATGAGCCACCACACCTGGCCCTTTCATACAGCTTTTTAATCCAAAGAATGAAATTTAAAAATCAAATTATATTTTAAAGTTATTTAAAGTAATTGATTTTTGCCCTTCTTGCTCTTGGATGATCTTTTTTTCTTTCTCTTTAATTCAAAATCAGAGCATTGTGTTAGGGTAACCAAATAGTAAAGAGATTGTATAGTACAGCGTAACATTTGCAGCTACTCAGCCAGGCGCGGTGGCTCACACCTGTAATCCCAGCAATTTGGGAGGCCGAGGCAGGTCGATTGCTTGAGCTCAGGAGTTTGAGACCAACCTTGGCATCATGGTGAAACCTCATCTCTACCAAAAATACAAAAATTAGCCAGTCTCATAACCCGGTCTCAAAAAAAAAAAAAAAGGTAAATAAACATTTGCAGCTACTGCTAGAAAATTAGATAAATGTATTTTGTTGCTAAGAAATACATGGAATTTTTCATTTACTAGTTGGACTATTTTATTTCTGGAAAATGTATGTTAAAACTTTATAGTGAAGAATGTTAAACCTCCATTTTAATGATGCCATCCACCTACTGGTGTGATTTCTCCCCCTCCCCTCTAGGCTTTAAATAAGATTTAATCTGAGAATACTCATTCCACTACTAAAAAGAGAAGTGCAGAAACTACAGGAGTAGGGCAGCAATCTTATTTTACAGAGGCATTTTCGGCTCACTGGTTAATGACTTTCCTGCACATACTGCACCACGCATGGTCTCCAGTGAGGGGCACGGATGCCAGTGCAGTGATGCTTTACCACTAACCCTTCTACTGCAGCCTGCTAACTAGGACACACTGTAGTGTGAGTCTTGAGCTGGAAGGATGCAGACAGTCTTCACAGTGGATTTGCTTTGAGAGTTGGATGAAGTGTTTTTACTTCATTGCTGGAATTGTGGTATGTGCTTGTCAGCACACATTCTGAATCATGGCTTGAGATTATGGTTGAGTGGCCAGGCTTTAAGTGTCTGCCAAAGAAGCCAATTTAATAAGTTTTTTTTTTTTTTGAGACGGAGTCTCGCTCTGTTGCCCAGGCTGGAGTGCAGTGGCGCAATCTCCGCTCGCTGCAAGCTCTGCCTCCCGGGTTCACGCCATTCTCCTGCCTCAGCCTCCCGAGTAGCTGGAACTACAGGCGCCCGCCACCATGCCGGCTAATTTTTTGTATTTTTAGTAGAGACAGGGTTTCACCATGGTCTCGATCTCCTGACCTCATGATCTGCCCGCCTCGGCCTCCCAAAATGCTGGGATTACAGGCGTGAGCCACCGTGCCCAGCCAATAAGTTTTCGGTAGTCAATGTGAACAATGAATTTATTCATTTCACCCAGATGCTTAGCTTTTACCATGAACCTGCTATTTGGTTCCTCTGAAGAAAAATAACTTCAACCCTCTATTCCCCCACCATACCCCCAGGTTAAGAATATGTACTGATCTTGTATTTCCTTTGAAAAATTTGGAAACTAGGGTTGTTCCAAATGTGATGTCTTACTAGTGCTCTTTGCAGATTTTCTATTTTCTTTTTAAAATGTCAGTATTCTTTATTCTTAGAATGGACATATTATACAATTTTTTTTTTCTCGAATGCCAGGTTTCTTTTTTTTTTTTTTTTGAGATGGAGTCTCACTCTGTTGCCCAGGCTGGAGTGCAATGGCCTGATATTGGCTCACTGCAACCTCTGCCTCCCGGGTTCGAGTGATTCTCCTGCCTCAGCCTACCGAGTAGCTGAGATTACAGGCATGTGCCACCATGCCCAGCTAATTTTTGTATTTTTTAGTAGAGACGGGGTTTCACCTTGCTGGAGGCTGGTCTTGAACTCCTGACCTCAAGTGATCCGTCCGCCATGGCCTCCCAAAGTGCTGGGATTACAGGTGTGAGCCACCGCGCCTGGCCTGAATGTCAGATTTCTTTATTCTGTTTTTTTTTTTTTTTTTTTTTTTTTGAGACAGAGTCTCACTCTGTTGCCCAGGCTGGAGTGCAATGGGACGATCTTGGCTCACTGCAACTTCTGCATTCCGGTTTCAGGGGATTCTCCTGCCTCAGCCTCCCGAGTAGCTGGGATTACAGGCGCCCACCACCATGCCTGGCTAATTTTTGTATTTTTAGTAGAGATGGGGTTTCACCATGTTGGCCAGGCTGGTCTTGAACTCCTGACCTCAGGTGATCTGCCCGCCTTGGCCTCCCAAAGTGCTGGGATTACAGGTATGAGCCACTGCGCTCGGCCTGTTGGGTTTTTTTTCTTTTCTTTTTTTTTTTTTTTTGAGGTTATAGTTTTAGCTGCTCTGACATGCTGGGATAAGACCATCAAAGTTTTTTCCTCACATAATCTATCCCCCTCTTTAAAATTTCTAGAGTATTGATTCTTATTTTTAAAATTAATTTTTAGAGATAGTGTCGCTCTGTCATCCAGGCTTGAGTGCAGTGTCATGATCATAGTTCACTGAACAGTGAACTCCTAGGTTCAAGCCATCCTCCTGCCTCAGCCTACTGAGTAGCTGGGATAACAGGCACACCTCACCATGCCCAGGTAATTAGAAAAAAAATTTTTTTGTACAGATGGGAGTCTTGCTGTGTTGTCCAGGATGGTCTCCAACTCCTATCCTCAAGTGACCCTCCTGACTCAAGTCCCCCAAAGCACTGGGATTATAGGCATAAGCCATTATGCTTGGCTTCTTAGAGTATTGATTCTTTTACATAGTCCAAGATGGTTCCTGCAGCCAGTAAGAAGAGGGAAGGAGGCCGGGCGCAGTAACTCACGCCTGTAATCCCAGCACTTTGGGAGGCCAAGGTGGGTGGATCACCTGAGGTCAGGAGTTCGAGACCAGCCTGATTAACATGGAGAAACCCCGTCTCTACTAAAAATATAAAATTAGCCGGGCATGGTGGCACATGCCTGTAATCCCAGCTACTTGGGAGGCGGAGGCAGGAGAATCGCTTGAACCCAGAAGGGAGAGGTTGCAGTGAGCCGAGATCGCGCCATTGCACTCTAGCCTGGGCAACAAGAGCGAAACTCTGTCTCAGAAAAAAAAAAAAAAAAAAAAAAAAAGAAGAGGGAAGGGAGAGGGGAGGGCATGCTTACTTTCACCCATATCCGTTGGCTAAGGCTGGCTGCATCTAGCTGCAAGGGAGCCTGGGAAATGTTGCCTCAGTTAATTTAGTTGGTTGTGTGCCCAACTTAAAACCAAGGATTTTATTAGTTGAATTACTAATCGAATGGCAGAGAAGGGCCCACAGAGATACCTGGTTGCCTCTGACACCTCTTAATGAAATATAAAAGTTGCTACAAGAGTAAGAACAGTCAGTAATTGGAAGCAAATTGAATATGAAATGAAAATGTGTTTTCGTTTTGTCTACTTTTCTGTATGTTTGAAATTTTCCGGAAGAAGTTTTTTAAAATCTTACATTTAGGTTTCTTCTACCAAGTGCCATTAGATTTCATAACACTAGAGGGTGCTGTTAATGCATTTGCTTTTAGCATTTCTAGCATCTGCCCCCTTGTCTTATTACAGAGTCAAAGTAGGTTTTGTCTAGCTGATAATCTTGAATCTCTTTTGTTGTTTTACTCAGTTTTACAACAGCAGGGGCACAGAAATGTCAATATCTAACATTTATCTGGAAAGACAGAAATAATGATTCCAAATGTGGAATTAAAAGAAAAACACATTTTAGATTTTATTCATAAAAGGAAAACAAATCAGAGATTATGTTAATCAGATTAGATATTTTCAAATGCAAAATTATTTCTGAAGAATTAAAAGTTTTTTTCTTGTATTTGTCCATATTTAGCATTTTAGTTGTTTTGCCCTGTTTTCTGCCCTGAATTTACTAACCATACATACATACTAAGAATTGAGCTATTGATAATTTTTCCTCCTAATATAAGGAGAGGGATATAACTAAAATTTTAAGAATGCAGATAAACACAAAAAGGAACACCCGTAACCCCTATATTATAGAGATTACCACCATAAGCTGCTTGGTGCATAGCCATTTTTTTTTAAAGCTCAATCGCACATGTATATATACAGTACTTTTTTTTAAAAAAAAAATTATTTTTGAGACAGAATCTCACATTGTTACCCAGGCTGGAGTACAGCAGCCCCGTCTCTGTTCGCTACAGCCTCGACCTCCACGCTCAAGCGATCCTCCCACCCCAACCCTTCAAGTAGCTGGGACTAAAGGCACATGCCCCCATACCCGGCTAATTTTTTTGTATTTTTTGTAGAGACAGGGCTTCACTATGTTTCCCAGGCTGGTCTCGAGCCCCTGAGGTCAAGTGTTACTCCTGCCTTGGCCTCCCAAAGTGCTAGGATTACAGGCATGAGCCATCGTACCCAACCTATACAGTACTTTAAAGAGAGGGGAATCACGAGTTAGTGCTCATGTATGGGAATTTTTTGTGTATTCGTTTTATAACTTACTATCTTTCTGAAGTATCTTATTCTAGGGTGTGTGTGTGTGTGTGTGTGTGTGTGTGTGTGTGTTTTAACTCATTTTCTGGGTAGACAGATGCATTACCTATAAATAATTATTTTGCTTTCCCTTTTCCATTATTTGAGCTTTCACATTTTTTTTCTTCTTTTTAGAGATAGGGTCTTAACTCTGTTGCCCAGGCTGGATTGCAGAGATGTAGTCATTGTTCACTGCAGCCTCAAACTCCTGGAGTCAAGCCAGTCCTTCTACCTCAGCCTTCCCAGTAGCTGGGACCACAGGCATGCACCACCATGTCCAGCTAATTAAAAAAAAAATTTTTTTTTTAAATAGAGAGTAGGTCTTGTTACGTTGCCCTGGCTGGTCTTGAACTGGCCTGAAGTGATCCTTCTGGCCTCCCAAAACAATGAGATTACAGACCTGAGCCACCGTGCCCAAATAAAATCTTTTTCTTACTGTCCTGGCTAGAACTTCCGGAACAGTCTTCTATAATGGCACCCACCAGACTCCTGTTTCTGTCTTTAAAGAGCACCCCTCTGGGTGTCGTTCAGGTTATGTATCTCATTGCCTTTGGTATGAGATCAGGGTTCTTTTCGAGGACTTTTTTCTTACATGTGTAATGTGCTAAGAGTTTTATTCAAAAATTGACACTGAGTTTTATGCCTTTTTGGTTTCTTTCTTTCTTTTTTTTTTTTTTTGAGATGGAGTCTTGCTCTGTCACCCAGGCTGGAGTGCAATGGCACAATCTCAGCTCAACTGCAACCTCCACCTCCTAGGTTCAAGCAATTCTCCTGCCTCAGCTTACCGAGTAGCTGGGACTACAGGCGCCCGCCACCACGCGTGGCTAATTGTTTGTATTTTTAGTAGAGACGGGATTTCACCATGTTGGCCAGGCTGGTCTCAAACTCCTTACCTCAGGTGATCCACCTGCCTCAGCCTCCTAGAGTGCTGGGATTACAGGCATGAGCCACTGCACCCAGCTGAAATGTTCCTTTTTTCATAGGGTTTGAAATTTTCCTTGTGGCATGATAGATGGTGACTTTTCATAAATGCTCTTTAGCCATTGAAAATGAAGCTATTTTCTATGGGGTGCAAAGTTTGATATCTATTGTATTAGCCTTATTCATTTTATTGGTCAGATTCTGTGATCAATACAAAATAAAATTAATATGGACATGGGGCCTATGCTTGTTTATCCTCCCTACCCCTATCTTCTTGGAGAGAGATATGTTTATGAAGTGTTGGTCATTTCTTCTCTATTTCTAGCCATTATGGGCTTTATTTCGGTGAAAGAATGTTCAGAATGTAAAGACTGACATCATATTCTTCTTGTGAATTTTATCCTTTAGCAATGTAAAATGACATCCTTTTTCCTGCTTAATACTTTTTGGCATGAATTCCACTGTGTCTGACATTTAAAAAATAATAAGGCAGCATTAGTGTTACTTTTTTTCACTTTAAGGTCTATCTTGGGGGTTGGCATTTATTTCATTTTTATTTATTTATTTTTGAGACAGTCTCTGTCTGTCGCTGAGGCTGGAGTGCAGTGGCATAATCTCAGCTGACTGCAACCTCCGCCTCCTGCGTTTAAGTGATTCTCCTGTCTCAGCCTCCCGAGTAGCTAAGACTGCAGGTGTGCGCCACCACACTCAGCTAATTTTTTTTTTTTTAGTAGAGATGGGGTTTCATCATGTTGGCTAAGCTGGTCTCGAACTCCTGACCCCAAGTAATCTGTCCACCTCAGCCTCCCAAAGTGCTAGAATTACAGGCGTGAGCCACTGCGTCTGGCTGGCATTTATTTTTTGATGCAATCTGAGTATTTTTAATTAAATGGGTTTAACTCACAGGTCTAGCTGTGTTTTAGTCTGTATTCTGTTTCAAATTCTAATAGTGGTTTTAAGTGAAAAACATAAAAAAAAACTCATTTCTCTAATTGTCATAGTTAAGGCCTATGATTCTTTCTGTTTGGGAGAAGGGCTTTAGCATCTTCTTACTCTCTGTTTTCAGTCTTTATTAATGTAATCTTTTCTGTCTGCTTTATTTAATTACTTTTTTTAATTTAATTTAATTTTATTATTATTATTTTTGTGATGGAGTCTTGCTGTGTTGCCAGGCTGGAGTGCAGTGGCGCTATCTCGGCTCACCGCAGCCTCCACCTCCCGGGTTCAAGTGATTCTACTCCCTCAGCCTCCTGAGTAGCTGGGAATACAGGCACGCGTCACCACGCCCAGCTAATTTTTGTGTTTTTAGTAGAGACGGGGTTTCACCATGTTGGACAGGGTGGTCTGGATTTCTTGACCTTGTGATCCGCCTGCCTCGGCCTCCCAAAGTGCTGGGATTACAGGCATGAGTCACCGTGCCAGGCCTTTTTTTTTGAGTCTCGTTCTGTCACCCAGGTTGGAGTGCAGTGGCGCAATTTCGGCTCCCTGCAACCTTCGCCTCCCGGGTTCAAGCGATTCTCCTGCCTCAGCCTCCTGAGTAGCTGGGATTACAGGTACATGCCACCACGCCTGGCTAATTTTTGTATTTTTAGTAGAGATGGAGTTTCACCATGTTGATCAGGCTGGTCTTGTCTTGAACTCCTGACCTCGTGATCCACCTGCCTTGGCCTCCCAAAGGGCTGCGATTACAGGTGTGAGCCACTGCGCCTGGCCTATTTAATTACATTTCTTATATAGCATATGTTTAGAGAGCAATGTGGCTCATGCATTATGTTTTATAACCAGGTTTACACTCATTATTTAGCTTTGTCCCTGTCTTGATGGTTTTAGCATCCATGCTTAGCAGTCTTGTATACTAGTTAGTGGCCTCTGTGAATTTCACTTCTATATTCCAACCTGGTTGGAATATAGCTTCAGGCTTTCTTTCCCTCCTTTTCTTTTGAGCTCATGCACATCTAAAACTGTCTTGTTTGGCTTTCACACATGAAGGGCACCTTATCTGGGTATAAAATTCCTTGTTAAGACCTTTCCCTCAGTTTGTGTTTGTGTTATTGTCTTCTGACATTTAATACTGCTGTGGGCAACCCAGGTGCTAAGCTTAATTCAAGCTAACATTTAAGCAAACCAAACATTTTCTCCTCCCTGGATGTGTCTACGATTCTTTCATCCTGTGGTTAAATTATTTTGCTAGGATGTGTCCAAGTATATGATTTTGCATGAACCTAGAATGCCCTTTTAGTCCCTTTACTCAGATTTTTCTTAATCTCAGAATAGTTTTTTAGTCTACATCTTTTATATTAGGTTATTTAAGTCTGCTCCATTTGTTCTTTTTTTTTTTTTTTTTTTTTTTTGAGTCAGCGTCTTGCTCTGTCGCCCAGGCTGGAGTGTGGTGGTGCAATCTTTGCTCACTGCAACCTCTGCCTCCCAGGTTCAAGCGATTCTCCTGCCCTCAGCCTCACAAGTAGCTGGGATTACAGGCACGTGCCATCACACCCAGCTAATTTTTGTATGTTTAGTAGAGATGGGATTTCACTGTGTTGGCCAGGCTGGTCTCAAACTCCTGACCTTAGGTGATCGTCCTCCTCAGCCTCCCAAAGTGTTAGGATTACAGGTGTGAGCCACCACACCCGACCTCATTTGTTCTTTTTAAAAAAGTTTTATTGAGGTGTATTACACACCATGATAGTCATCATCTTAAAATATACAATTCAGTGGTTTTTAGTATACTGTTATTCACAAAGCTGTACAGCCATCACCACAATACAATTTTAGCACTTTTTTTCATCCTTCAGAGAATCCTAAAACCCATGAATAGTCACTCCCATTCCCACCCCAGCCCCAGGCAACCATTGATGAACTTTCTGTCTCTGGATTTGCCTACTCTGGATGTTTTGTGTAAATGGAATCGTACAGCATAGCTGGCTTCATTGCCCCTTTTGTTTCTAAGTCTGCTTGAGAGGCACTGATGAGTCACAGCTTGGCCTTGTTCTTTGCTTTTTCCTGCCCAGCTCTGTCTCGGAATAGCCTTAGCCTTTCTGTACTTTTCCTTGTCTCTCAGAGTTTCTCAGGTCCGTCACCCACCTCTGTTTCAGTCTTTTGTGATGCCATTTCTCTCGCTTACTTCTGAGTTAGTGCTGGCTCTTCATTTCCCTACTGTTCTTCCCCACCTCAGCTTCTTGTTTTTGTTCCATTTTCTCCATATAATTGTCAATCTTGTTTCCTTTTTTAAAAAAATACCAACTTAAAAAATGTTTTTCCTCCTTTATTCCAACTGTGGGTTTTTGTTTTTGTTTTTGTTTTAAATTTTCTTTTGGCTCCTGCAACAAATCTTCTCTGATGTTAGAGTCTTCACAGCATGTCCTGAATACAGTTCTTGGCTCCCCTAGGCATGTTGACCTGATGGGTTGGATGTGTCATGTGCGGACCTGTGTTCTGGGCGCTTGTGGTGGTGGGTCTCCTGCCCTGAGCAGTTGAAGCACCCGGCTCCCAACCTTCTCCCCAGTTTCTACTAAGGCGTCACTTCTGGTCAGGTGGTGTCATCCTCTTGTCCCACTGCTGAGCTCCTCAAGGTTTCTGTGAATGAGGAATACTTACAGCTGCTTTTCTCCAGGAATTGTTCTGGTTCTTTTTCTGTCTTTATCTCAGGGACTCCCATCTTCTAAGATGTCCCTTGCTGATGGTCGATGCCTCTTCTGCCTGGCTGTTTGTCATCTGAGCCTTGAGTTCCCTTTCTGGATTTGGGAAGGGCAGTCTGGTGTTAGGGAGATGGAGGCAGGTATTTGCATATTCCACAGGGCAGAGGGTGCCCACTGCCCAGGTTCCTGGTAGGCCCTGGCTTGGAGTCAGGACTGGGAAGGGCGAAGTCTGGCCACAGGTGTGACTTCTTTCCTAGTCCTGATGTCAGACTGTCAGTGTGCATGCACCACTTTTGTGTCTTCATGGGTACTTCCACTGTTCGGTAGGAATCAGTGGGGACCTGCCTGCTGGATGCCATGTTGAACTGGACCCCAGCAGTCAGCTCTCCAATGTGACAGTTATTTGTTGGCTTTGCCTACCTTTTAATGATGAACTCCTACCTTGAGATCTGAAATTTTTTGAGCTTTGAAAACAATTGTCTTTGGGCCCTGATTGGGGAAATGGAAACTTCCCAGGTAGTAAAATTAATCTCCCTTTTCACTGAGCTGGAAGCAGCATGGGTGGACTTATTCATCTGAACTGAAGGGTTTACAAAGATAGGTTTTAATTTTCCTTCTTAGTGCAGGTTTGAGACGTATTCTCAGCAGCTGCTTGGTTTCTACAATAGACTATCCAGCCTGCCATGGAGAAACCTGCTACAGATTGATGTTAAGGAAACCATAATAGAGGCATGCAGTAACTGTTTGTAACCGGGTGGTGGCTGTTGTGTAACACAAATAGCATTTCTAATGAGGTGGTGCGGTTATACAATTTTGGCCAGCCTGTGTGGGTTATAAAAGCTGAAATTCCTTCAGCACCTGAGAGCGTCTCATGCTGAGTACCAGGACAGTCGCAGGGTTGCACAGACACCGGCCCAGAAGTGGTGGGTGACCCACTGATTAGAGGACATTTCTGTGGAAGGGTGGAGTTTCACTTTGAAGGTAAGGCCATTTGACGGCTCTGCTTTGGGGAATGAGTTGTGAGGATATACAGATTGATTACTATCTGTTTGTGTCTGTGTGCATTTGGGTCTGCGTGTGTCTGTTTCCATGTGAGTATCTGAGTGTTTGTATCTCTGGTGATGTTTCTGATTTTCTACATATATGTCTGTTTCTGTGTGTGTGCGCGCCTGTGTGTGTGTGACTGTGCCTGTGTAGGTGGGTGAGAAGTTCTCAGTTTTGCACAGCTGCATTACTAGAAAATCTCCAAAGGGTTTCTTAGTGCTGTCAGACATAATTTAAATATCAAAAACTGAACATTAACATTTATGCAGTTCTTAGAAGACACCACCCTTACTTAGGTATGTGAGAGAGAATAGCAATAAAAACTTCATCTGCAGCGAGTAAAATTTCTGTGTTTTTCAGGTGCTTATTTACTTTCCAGAGTAAATAAAGTAAAAACGATGTAAGTAAATTATTTATTTTCAGAGTCCAATCTAGTGCCAGGATTGCCAAAGCTCTGCTGTGTGTTCTTTTACGTTTTCCGTTTTTTTTGTTTTTTTTTTTGAGATGGAGTCTCGCTCTGTCACCCAGGCTGGAGTGCAGTGGTGCGATCTCGGCTCACTGCAATCTCCGCCTCCCAGGTTCAAGCAACTCTCCCGCCTCAGACTCCCAAATAGCTGGGATTACAGGTGCCTGCCACCACGCCTGGCTAATTTTTTTCTATTTTTAGTAGAGATGGGGTTTCGCCATGTTGAGCAGGCTGGTCTCAAACTCCTGACCTCAGGTAATCCATCCACCTTGGCCTCCCAAAGTGCAGGGATTACATGTGTGAGCCACTGTGCCCAGCCTATGTTTTCCTTCTATGCAGAGTTTCAGAAGTTTGATGAAAAGTAAGTAAACAACCAAAAAGGAATATAAGTGAAACAAACTTCATGGAGAGCTAGAGTGTCTTATAGCTGAGTGCAGATATATTTTTAATTCTTTTAAGGTCTTTGGGTTATTAAAAAATGTCAGGTTCAGATACCAGAAAAAAGCAAGACATCTGTAGCATACAATTCTAAGTGATTGCAGTCTCTGTATTTAATGAATATAATTTTTAATGAATTGCTTAGGAAGAACACCTTTGCAGGAAAAAGAATGTATAACATACAGGCATGGAATATTTAAAGCCTCCCATTTATTGAAGATCAGGGAAAAGCTTTGCAATAATTTTGATCACCATGTATGTGGTGTTAACCTGGGGAAGAATTAGTGTCCCAGCCCCAGATAATTGCAGTGCAGTTTAGGCAAACCCACTCTTCAGCCCTTAGGTAATCTATTAGAGCAGGTGAATCCCTCAGAGCTCCCTTTTCCTTATCTTGGGAGAGTCTGCAGGGAAGAGGAACGCTTGGACTAGGGGGGAGCAGGGGGTATGGTGTGGTGGGGAGAAACAATACAGCAAAAGAGATTTGCAAATGGAATGTCTTCCAGATGAGACCGGGAAAGTGGTTGGTGTTGAGAGGACTGAATAAATGGGCCAAAGTCCAGCAAAACCAAGCAGGCGTAATTGGGTAGTTAGGAAATAGAGGCAAAGTGGAGCTGGATCTTTCTCTGCGGGTGAAAGAAGGAAATCTGGCTTTGGTCCTTGGAGAATGACATGGTCTGAAGAGCAGATCACAGAGAGGGCTGGTGAGTCCATTGAGTTACTTGAGATGCTTCTCCCAGCACCTGAGCCTGCCTTCTCCCAGCAGGGGCAGCTCTGGCAACAGTAGCTGGAGGTGACCAGGTGTCCTACTGAGGCTTCCTCTTCAGGGACTGTGCTGGAAAGAGGATGGAGCAGGCATCCCAGACACAGTGGGACTGAATCAGCAGGGCACAGCCATCTCCTGGAAGTTATCCAGGCCCCCAAGATTTTTGTATTGGGTGAGCCAGGGGGAGCATCGAATGACAAAAGGCATCTGGAGACCTGGAAGAGAAGAAAGCATTCTTTGTATTCCCTGAAAGTAACTCACAAATTTTCCTCAGCTTCCTTCAGAATGACTTTTAGATACGACCTTCTCAGGCCTATTCTGGTCTTTTGGCCTTTTCTTCAGAGTCTTGTTCTCTTAGCTTGGAAGGTAACACGAGCAATGTTTGTCTTCCAGAATGATTGTTGGACCCACAACATTGGCCCTGAGCTTTTTTGCAGAGATAAATCAACCTCTCTGTGCTCCAGTTTCTCATCTGTGAAATGGAGAGAATAACAACCCCTCCCAGAATTTTTGTAAGGGCTAAGTGAAACCATGTTTGTGCCTGGGACTTGATAGTTCATTATGCACATGTTTTTATCTTGTTGTTAAAATTCCATATAAAATTAGCTTTTCAGTGGCTCCTGTGATGACGGATGATTAATACATTTTAAATAGTGTTTAAATAAAAAGCACCATGTGTGCAAAAAGTGATGTGTTAAATCACGTAGTAGAAATAAATGCAATAAAACTCATCTTTGTTCTGCTTTAGTTTGCTAAAATGTACATTCAGATTTTAATTTTGTCATGCAGGCTGCACTTTTTGCTGTACTGCCCCTCCCTTTCCCCTTTCACGTCCCAGCCACAAGATTTCCCTGAACGAGTCAGGGATTCCCCAAGTATTTGAATGCCTTTTATGCATTGGACACTGTGTCCCTGCTGCTATCTCATTCTGGTGGGGAGCGGACAGGAAGCTGGGAACCATGGAAACACAGAAGACGGACAGCTGACCCAGGAGTGCTCCCTGGAGGAGGAGGTCTCTTGAGCCCAGACCTGGGAACTCTGGAGGTCAGCGTGGGCAGTGTGGGCAGCACCTGGCACTGAGGAGAAATGGCCAGGATGACGAGGCTTAAGATGGTCTTGTTATAATTTTATTTAAATAAAGTTTTGGAAAGAAAACTTCTGCTGAAAGATACCAGGCACAGTAGGCGCTGTAGCATCTGTTTGCTATACCATTGGGTTAGAAAAAGAAAGACTGCGGATGACTTTGTATCTTAAACCCCCAAACAAACAAAGCGTACGCCACTCTGACATTTTACTTTCTCAGACTCCATCGCTCTTCTGAACAAGCAGGCAAATGAGTTATCGTCTTGTCACCTAGATACCATGACCATCACCTTTCATGGCTCATGCATAATTCGATGTCAGCAAAATGACGTGTCTCAGGCTGGACTCAGGAGCTTTTTTAGGATTTAGTGTTGCATTTGGGACTAGAGCTTGTCTGTACCAGAGCTTCTGGGACTAAGTCTTTGGGCTGGACTGAAGGGATCTTCTGTAGGCAGAGCCCATTCTTCAACATCTTGTTTCATTCTGTCAGTTGTGCATTTTACTTTATGTGCCATAAACTATTTACTGTCAGTTAGGAATGATCCTCCCCACCCAACTCACCCCATGGATGTTTCAGGAAAATTTCCCACGTTTATCCAGTGGCATTGCATCCTCTCTGGCCCACTGGTGAGGACCTGAGAACCCATTTTTAGATTATTTCTAACTAGTACAGTGTTTGCCCAGGGACCCTTTTTTTCTACCGTCAGAGCAGGGTTGCTACTGTCAGGACCCCTCTTGGGGCCCTGGGAGTGGCCTCTAAGGGATCATTACTCCTGGGGCTCGCTACAGATGGAAACTGGTTTCTGAGATGGAACTAGGCAGTGGTACCTATGTTCCCTCTCAGAAATCCAGGTTTTATCTGGCTTCCTTTAAAACATTTCTAACTCTTAAAAGAATTAAGTCCACAAACTGAGACAGTGACAGAAGGCTGAGATGGTACATTAGGGTGCAAAGGAGATTCCTCCCATTGCAGTCATTGGAGGTAGTTTGGTTTAGGGCTCTGGTAGATTATTGTAATTAATTATAAGGCCACCCTGGTGCTGCAATTCTGGGTACCCCCTCCATCATTGTGGCAGGGGAATATGATGATATTTTGTCATCAGTGCCATCATCTTATACCGCTTTCTCACTTTGGCACAGTATTTCTATGGGCATGTTAGTTTAAGGTCAGTAAATAATCTGATTTAAGTCGGGCACTTGGAACATGCCTTTCATGTCAGTGTGCAGAGCTTTTCCATCAGTGACTTGCAGACTCTTTTCCCCTGACCCACAGCATGAAGCATTTTACCTTGACACTCTCGGTTACCCCTGTCTTTTGAGATATGCTCTGAAGTTTTTTGTTCTGTCAAATGCCATTGTTTTAAAAATTCTGGTCAAGATCCACTAATTTAATTTCATGACCCACTAGTAGGTACTGACTTGCGGTTTGAAAAATGAGCGCTGGCTAGGCATGGTGGCTCATGCCTGTGATCCCAGCACTTTGAGAGGCTGAGGCGGGAGGATTGCTTGAGCTCAGGAGTTCGAGACCAGCCTGGGCCACAAGTAGACCCTGTCTCTACAAAAAATACAAACATTTGCTGGGCATAGTGGCGCATGCCTGTGGTCACAGCTACTCAGGAGGCTGAGGTGGGAGGTTGCAGTGAGCTGCGATTGCTTGACTGCACTCCAACCTGGGTGCCAGAGCCAGACTGTGTCTCAAAAAAGACAAACAAACAAACAAAGAAGATCAAGAGTTCCTGCAGTGTTTTGGAGAAGACTGCAGGATGATTGTTTTGTTTTTTTTTTTTAAATTCAGTCACATGCTATGAGCATACTTGTCATCACAAGATCAAATAAGCACCACTGCTTACAAGTTCATTCGTTGCTGCTTGGAGCTTTAAATGGAATAATTATAGCTAGGATCAGCATCAGAATTGCAAACTCCCTGAAGTCGGACTCTGTGTATTAGGTAACCAGTTAAGTCATTTCATTCAAAGGAAGTTGATCATATACAAGTTGAAGATTTTTTTTTTTTTTTTTTTTTGAGAATTCAGAGTGTTTCATTCAAAACCAGCCCTCACCACACCTACAAGTTGAGGGCATATGTTCCAACAATCTTTTTTGACTTGAATTAAAAGCATTTAGGTCAAATGTTAGCATTTAACAGAACTTAATGGAGCAGCCACAGTTTGATTATAATCCCCTTATGGGATTTAAGCAAAGAGCCATGGATTGGCTTTTGAAATGTGCTTCATCATTGAACCTAGCTGGCCCTGAAAGCTCTTGTGTCTTAGTGAGAACCAAAGTAGCACTTGGCAGGCTGAGGTTTTGAGTGTCCTTATCCCAGAGGGCACTCCTTCTTAGTCATATTCTTCCCCTGTCTGGATTGGTTTAAAGAAGTGCAGACAATAGCTTTTTCCCAGCCAAGATTGCCTATCCCAAGGTGTGGGTGATCTGAGGACCTCTAGCATGAGAATATTTGTGCATTTGTTAAAAATACAGGTTCCTGGCCGGGTGCGGTGGCTCATGCCTGTAATCCCAGCACTTTGGGAGGCCAAGGCAGGTGGATCACGAGGTCAGGAGTTCAAGACCAGCCTGGCCAAGATGGTGAAACCCTGTCTCTACTAAAAATACAAAAATTAGCCGGGTGTGGTGGGGCACACCTGTAATCCCAGCTGCTTGGGAGGCTGAGGCAGAGAGTTGTTTGAACCCGGGAGGTGGAGGTTGCAGTGAGCTGAGACTGCACCACTGCACTCCAGCCTGGGCGACAGAGCAAGACTCCATCTCAACAAACAAACAAAAATACAGGTTCCCAAGCTCCCACGGTAGGTCTATAGGATTAGAATATGAGGAGGGGACATTTTTAAAATTGGTGGGATTGCAGGGTTTTTGAATTCTTTTAGTCTTCTAAAGTCAATTTTATTGCGATAGTGTTTACATAGAGCAAGTGGATATACATCCAAATGGAGCCACCAGAATCACAGTCAAAACAGCAGATTTCTATCATTCCAAAGGTTCCATCCTTTCCCTGGGGAGCCCTTTCCTCCATTCCTGCCCTAGGTAACCACTCTCCACTTCCTGTAGAATGGTTTGTCTTTTGAGAATCAGACTGCATGTCTCGTGTCTGGCTGCTTTAACGAAATGTCTGTGCAACTCGCTTGTGCTGTCAGGCACGTCAGCAGACGCTCTCTGGTTTGTTGCTAACTAGTATGCCTTTGGATGGACCCACCATGATTTGCTTACCCGTCCACCTCTTGATGGCTCTTTGGATGTTTCTAGTTTGGGGCTGTTATAAATAAAACAGTGTCGAATTTTTGTCTTACATGTATTTGTGTGAAAGAAATCTGTCTTTTTTTTTTTTTTTGAGACAGAGTCTGACTCTGTTACCTGGGCCGGAGTGTAGTCGTGCAGTCTCAGCTCACTGCAACCTTTACCTTCTGGACTCAAGCCATCCTCCCACCTCAGTCTCCTAAATAGCTGGGACTACAGGCGGATACCACCATGCCTGGCTAATTTTTCTTTTTTTTTTTTTTTTTTGGTAGAAATGGGGTTTCGTCACGTTGCCCGGGCTGGTCTTGAACTCCTGGGCTCAAGCGATCCGCCTGCCTCAGCCTCCCAAAGTGCTAGGATTGCAGGTGTGACCCACTGTGCCTGGCCCAGAAGTGTATATTTTAAATAAGCTTCCCACGTGAGTCTTAAGCACATGAGCCACTGATTCTTCTTCTGGCTCTTCCTCTCTCTCCTATCCTTTTGGAGAACTGTGGGTTTTTGTCTAGAGCAAATGATGGATTTGCCATGGATTTATATTTCTGATATAGTATTTATTCAGTGCCGTCTACTTGGAGTAAATGTAAATTTCATTAGCATTTATGGAACATCTATCTTCTCCACACCCCCCCACCCCCGCCCCGTGTACTTCCTTGTAAAGAACATCTGTCTATTCTGTACTAGGAGCTGGGAATATAAAGATGAATTTTATGTTTTATTTTTTGTAGAGTCAGAGTCTCGCTATGTTGCTCAGGCTGATCTCGAACTCTTGGCCTCAAGCAATCTTCCCAACTAGGCCTCCCAAAGCGTTGGGATTATAGGCATGAGTCACTGTGCCCAGCCTTAGAGATGAATTTTACATAGGGGGATTCTACTCTTTGGGCAGACTATTAGTGATTAATTCATTCAGCCATTGGAGGGTTTCTGTGTTACCTGCTCACTCTGCTAGGTGCTGATCATGAAAGGACAGGTTTTTCTTAGGATTTGGTGGTTCTTTCGAGAAACACAGAAGGTTTTGGTATTTAACTCCACGAATAGCTCAGCTCTGAAAACTTCTGGACAGTGCCATCACATTTCTCCTTCAGGTGGCCCTGCTAAGCCACAGTGAGAGGGGTGACTCTGTTTCCTGGACAGGGAGAGATGGTCAGATAAAATGAAGTTCAAAAGAAATCATTACAGGCTGAGTAGCTGATGAAACAAGTACTGATTAAAAGCTTCTGCATTTGTGCGTGATTGTTGGTGGCTGGAGAGCTAGTGATTCAGTCCTTAGGGAATTGGAAGATTGGTTACACGTCTAAATATTTTATTTTACTTTTCTACTTCCTCGTAACAGAATTTTCCAGATGGCTGATTTTTTTTCTCTGTCAGGTTTACATTTATTTCCAGGTGACTTTTTTTTTTTTTTTTTTTTTTTTTTTTGAGACTGTAGCGATTTCCTGCTTCCTCTCAGGTAGTGATTTTTAACTTTGGCTGCAGGGAGCTTTAAAAAATCTAGATACCAAGTATAATTTGTAGAACCTTGGCTTTTCTCCACTCTCTTCTGAAACCCAAAGTTATTTTAGAACTTTAAACATGAGGACATTATTCCGCACTGCTGTATCCTGAGCTCACAGCAGAAAGGACTGAATTGATTTGCTTGCATTACATTGTAAAGGGGGTAGATGCTGTAAGGGAAACCAGCCTTTCCCCTGGACTTGAGTCTGAGGAGTAAGGAAGAACTGGTGCTAATGTGGACACCATGAGGCTCTTAGGGGTGAAATTGGGCCCATCTTTTGTAGTTAAGTTAGTTTAGAAAATATAGAGGAGTAAAAACAGGAAAATAAGTCATTTGTGTTTCTATCACTCAACATCTTGGTTAACATTTTGGTGTGTGTATACATGGCCACATACTTTACACATCCACAGTGGGTTAATGCTGTACATACTATCTTTTTCATTATATATATTGCTTTTAATTCTTTTCACTTATGAAATAACTTTTTTCACTCAAAACTAGTATCTTCTACCATTCTTTTTATTTTTTTATTTTTATTATGATAAGAACGTTTAACACGAGATCTACCTTAACAACTTTTTTTTTTTTCCTCGAGACAGAGTCTCACCCTGTCACCCAGACTGGAGTGCAGTGGTGCGATCTTGGCTTACTGCAACCTCTGCCTCCTGGGTTCAAATGTGTCTCCTATCTCAGCCTCCCAAGTAGCTGGGATTACAGGCATGCTCCACCACGCCTGGCTATTTTGTATATTTTTAGTAGAGATGGGTTTCACCATGTTGGCCAGGCTGGTTTCGAACTCCTGACCTCAGGTAATCTGCCCACCTTGGCCTCCCAAAGTGCTAGGATTACAGGCCCAGCCGACAACTTTTTGAGTGTACAATATGGTATTGTTTTGTTTTCTGGCTAATTTTAAAAAATTTCATTTTTTGTAGAGATGGAATCTTACTATGTTGCCCAGGCTGATCTTGAACTCTTGGCCTCAAGCGATCGTCCCACTCTTAGCCTCCCAGAGTACTAAGATTATAGGCGTGCATGAGCCACCATGCCTGACCGAAGTATTGTTAATTATAGGCACAGTGTGGTCCAGCAGATCTCTAGAATTTGCTCATGTTGTATAACTGAAACTTTTTTTTTTTTGAGACAGAGTCTTGCTCTGTCGCGCAGGCTGGAGTGTAGTGGTGCTATCTCGGCTTACTGCAACCTCCGCCTCCTGGGTTCAAGTGATTCTTGTGCCTCAGCCTCCTAAGTAGTTGGGCTTTTAGGCGTGCACCACCACGCTGAGCTAACTTTTGTATTTTTGGTAGAGACGGGTTTTCACCATGTTGGCCAGGCTGGTCTTGAACTCCCGACCTCAGGCAGTCCTCCTGCCTTGGCCTCCCGAAGTGCTGGGATTACAGGCGTGAGCCACCGTACCTGGCAACCTAAAACTTTTAACCTGTTGAAGTCAGTTCTCCATTGACCGCCCCCCCAAGTCCCTGGCATCCACCATCCTACTCTGCTTCTGCATTTGACTATTTTAGACGCCTCACGTAAGTGGAATCATGCAGTATTTGTCCTTCTGTGACTGGCTTGTTTCACTTTATGGAAAGATGTTCACCCTGTGTTATGTAAAAAGGCAAGTTAAAAAATAACACATATATAACAGGGTAAACATCTTTCCATGTCAATAAATATTTCTGTGCTTTCTTAACAATGTTAAAATGTAGACGTTAGGTCTTACTTTTTCTGGATTTTGTTACTTGGTGGTAACCAATTGTCTTGGCATGTATAGTTGGTTTTATGATTTGAAGTGCTGCCATATCATATGTTCATCAGTTTTTGGGTTTTTTTTTTTTTTTTTTTTTTTTTTTTTTTTGAGACAGAGTCTCGCTCTGTCGCCCAGGCTGGAGTGCAGTGGTGCAATCTCGGCTCACTGCAAGCTCCGCCTCCCGGGTTCACGCCATTCTCCTGCCTCAGCCTCCCGAGTAGCTGGGACTACAGGCGCCCGCCACTGCGCCCGGCTAATTTTTTTTTTTGTATTTTTAGTAGAGATGGGGTTTCACCGTGGTCTCGATCTCCTGACCTCGTGATCTGCCCACCTCGGCCTCCCAAAGTGCTGGGATTACAGGCGGGTTTTTTTTTTTAATGACTAATAGTTACTTTGTTTTCATACTTGTTGAACTTCTGTTTATTACAACTTTACCTTAGGGTTCTTATCTCACTGACCACACTCCTCCTATTTTTCAAATATTTGTGGCTATCCTTGCTTATTATTATTGTTGTTGTTTTGAGATGGGGTTTCACTCTGCCACCCAGGCTGTAGTGAAGCAGCATTATCTTGGCTCACTGCAAACTCTACCTCCCAGGCTCAAGTGATCCACCTCAGCCTCCCGAGTTGCTGAGACCACAGGTGCATGCCACCACACCCAGCTAATTTTTTGTACTTTTGGTAGAGATAGGGTTTTGCCATGTTACCCAGGCTGGTCTCAAACTCCAGAGCTCAGGTGATCCACCTGCTTCCACCTCCCAAAACTGTTGGGATTAGAGGCATGAGCCACCATGCCTGGCCCTTGCTTATTCTTCTAGAGGATTTTTTAGCAAGCTTCTCTGACCTGTTGGGGGGGTATTAATGGATTTGTATTAAATCTGTGTAGATTATGTTAATTGGAAAATGAATATTCTTACAGTACCTTTCCTATCGAAGAGTATCCTCTGTTTCTTTGGTTTTTCAAATCCTTTTTATGTCCCTCAGTAATATTTTATCGTTTTCTTCATAAAGGTCACGCATATTTTTATTTAATTTATTCTTAAGTATTTAACGTTATTCTTGCCATGGTGAGCAGGATTCCTTTATCCTATTATTGTCAGGCATGGGCAAACCTTTCTATAAATGTCTTTGGTTTTGGGGGCCAGGTGATCTCAGTCACATGTTCTTCTTTGCTGTTGTTCACAATCCTTTAAACATGTAAAAACCATTTTTAGCAGGGACCTTAACAGAAACAGGCCAGATGGTGGCTAGCTAGCTGCTGATACAGATGCTTATCGCTGGCATTTGGGAAATGTTTGATTCAATCACATCGATCATGTGTTTTGTAACTCGCTATGTAATTGTAGGTTCTCTGAGATTTTTCATATCTTTTGATGTAGTTATAATTTGGACTTTTCTAATACTTCCCTCATCTTTCTTGGTCGGTGTCCATCGATGGTGGTGACGTTGACACCCCCGACTTGTTCCTGACATCTGTTGTATCACAGATAGGTTTGATGTAGTAAGATTATTAAACAAAACCACTCTTACATTATACCACATGCCTTAAAAAAAATCATATATCAGTCCACAAACGTTGGAGAACCTTTAATATATGTGCCAAGTTCAGCACCAGGGGTGGAGGTAAGATGGTGAGGCTGTGACACTGTTTCTTTCTGTTTCCCACAGCTCTCTGGCTAGGCAGACAGATAGACATGATCTTGCTTTGTTACAATCATCTTTTAAAATTTTACCTTAATTTTTTTTTGTACAGATGGGGTCTTGCTCTCTTGCCCAGGTTGTTCTCAAAGTCTTGGCCTCAAGCAGTCCTTCTGCCTGGGTCTCCCACAGTGTTGGGATTACAGATGTGAGCCATCACACTCAGCCCTCCACATGGTCCTCTGACATCATGATGAGGTGGTGATCAGAGGAAGTATTGATGGGAGTCACCCCAGTGAGAAGGGGTGAGATGAAGGGGGCTTATTTTGGAGGGATGGCATGAGCAGGGTCCTGAGAGATAGGAGAGGCCTGTGAGTAACCACAGTAGGGGCCATGAGGGACTGGGAAAGGGGGCCTGGATAGGCCCCATAGTCACCTCTTGTGAAGGAATTTGGGTGTCACTCTAAATTAGGAAGCCATCAAAGAGCATGGTAATTTTCTGTTGAAGCATCATGCTACTTACCATTTGGACAAGTGTTTAGAGCCATCAAGATGCAATGAGGGGCCCGGCACGGTGGCTCACGCCTGTAATCCCAGCATTGGGAGGTCAAGGTGGGCGGATCACCTGAGGTTGGGAGTTCGAGACCAGCCTGACTGGCCAACATCTACTAAAAATACAAAATTAGCTGGGCATGGTGGCGCATGCCTGTAATCCCAGCTACTCGAGATGCTGAGGCAGGAGAATTGCTTGAACCCGGGAGGTGGAGGTTGCGGTGAGCCGAGATCGCACCATTGCACTCCAGCCTGGGGAACAAGAGTGAAACTCTGTCTCAAAAAAAAAAAAAAAAAAAAAAAGATGGAATGAGGGCCAGGTGCAGTGGCTCATGCCTGTAATCCCTGCACTTTGGGAGGCTGAGGCAGGAGATTGCTTGATCTCAGGAGCTCAAGACCATCCTGGGCAACATTGTGAAACCTCATCTCTACAAAAACTAGCCAGGTGTGGTGTCACATGCCTGTAGCCCTAGCTACTCAGGAGGCTGAGGTGGGAGGATCACCTGAGCCTGGGAAGTCAAGGCTGCAGTGAACTGTGATCGCGCCACTGCACTCCAGCTTGGGCAACAGAGTGAGATCCTATCTCAAAAAAAAAAAAAAAAGATGGAATGAGAACACGAGTTAAGTGGCTGTTGTGATGTTGATGAGAGACCATGGTGATGTGTGCTAGGGAGCAGCCATGCAGGTGAATAGAAGTGCATATGTTAGAGAGTTCCTAGTCCAAGGAGGGTGGGTATCAGCCCTGGAAAAGGAGCTTGAAGGTGATTCCTGCCCCTCAGTGCCCCCTCAGAAATCACAAGGAGGGCAAAATCACCAGCAAGTCTCACAGAGGCAGTGTGTATAGGCCAGCTGGCCTGGGCTGTGTTTGTCCAGGGAGAACAGCTGTAAGCTGAGCATTTAAAGGGCAGTTTTATGTCTTGTATAAACAGTGTAATGGCAGGTTCAGATTACTGATTCAAGTTTGAATCCTGTTCTACTGCCTATAGCTGTGTATCCTTTGGCAAGTTATTTTACTTCTCTGAAGCTCAGTTTCTACTTTTGTAGAGTTTGTGTGCAAACCAAGTAATATTATGCTTACTGGCCAGAAGTAACTGTCATTTATTTAATAAGAGGTCAGAGAAGTGCCTGGCACACACCGACACTTAACAACTGGAAAATTGCAGTTATTACTGCCATTGTCGCCATCATGATCTTCCATCCCTCTGCTCCTCCTTCCCCACTGTCATGTATTAAGGCCAAGACAGCGAGTGGATTTGCTCATTCTCTTTCTCTCTTTTGCAAGGGGTAGGAAAAGGGGCAATGAGGGACCACGGGTTGGCACACACACTTTCCCCGGTGTCAAATTCCCGGGGAGATTTCGCTTCTTGTTTTAATACAGACGTTAAACTCCACTCTTCCCTCACCTCTCCCCTTTTCTCTGTTGCATTTTGCCGCTGGACCTTGGCATTTATACACACCATGTTCATCCTGTGTGGATAAACCCTCTGATCTCGGGTTGTCGCATACTTTCTGACCTTGAGAGTGTCTGCATCATCCTTGTGCACTGGGGTGTGGAATGCTGTCCTTTTGGGCTTTTTATGGCGTGTCCAAGGACACATTTCTTTGCTCACCCCTTCTTTGTTCTTCCTCCATGTACTGTCCCTGATGAAAGGTGCTCCCCTCTTCCTGAGCCCTGCAGTCCTCTTCCCTGACGCCTTTCTCAGAACATCACTGCTCTGCGCTGTATGAGTCTCATCCTCTCCTGTGCTCTTTCAGGTCTAAGGCTTCAGGATACTCCAGGCACTACTTGGAAGAGGTGGGTGAAGTGCATTAGTGGTTCCCCCACTGTAGCTTATGAGGTTCAATTAAATGCGTGGTGGAGAAATGGAGCACAGAGTTACTTGCTGGAAGGTATTCTTGTCGGGATGGAACTGTCTCTGTTCCTAGTGCTGGGGATGGTGGGGAGGGGTTTGCTGCTGCAGTGGATGTTCATGTCTGGAACACCAAGATGAACTTAACCTAGGAGAGTAAATTTATTCTGCTTTAAAAAGTCCCATCAGTTTCCTTAGCCAGGCATGGTGGCTTGCACCTGTAGTCCCAGCTACGTGGGAGGCTGAGGCAGGATGATCGCTTGAGGCCAGGATTTTGAGACCAGCCTGGGCAACATAATGAGACCCCCTCTCTTTAAGAAAAAAAGTCCCATCATTTTCCCTAAAGTTGATATAGATAAGGGTGATTTGAAAGCTCTGCTGACATGCTAGATGTGGTACAAAGAGCTTATTGGTCCCTTGGAATGTGACTATATGGCATGTGGCCATGTAAAAATCTACCAGTATTTCACTATCCTCTTTGCCCATTTTATTTTCTGAAAAAATAAACTTCTGGTGGTCTCAAGGCAGAGGTCCACTGTGGCTCCTTCAGGCAGATTTTATTTTTAGGTATGTTTATTTTCACTCTGGGTTTTTTGCAGATTTTGGGAAGATGATGGGTGGCAGTGGCTAACTCACAATGTAGAAGGCTGATGGATTTGGCTACACAAACATGATGACAACTCTGGCAGCTCAAAAGGTCATCCCCCAAATTCATAAACAAAAAGCGGGGATAAAATGTTTGCATCAAATACAACAAAGATTTAAAGGATTAATATCCTTAAAATGAAGCTCTGTAAACATTATAGAAAATAGGCAAAGGACATAAGGGGATAAACCACAAAAGAGGCTCTGTGGTTGCCAGCAGACATGAAAAACTCATGAATCAATGCATGGCAACATATCTGAAAAATTACCCACTTGCACAGATTTTTTATACATATATATATATTTTTTAAATTTTAATTTTAATTTTTTTTTGAGATGGAGTCTCGCTCTGTCGCCTAGGCTGGAGTGCAGTGGTATGATCTTGGCTCACTGCAAGCTCCACCTCCCAGGTTCACGCCATTCTTCTGCCTCAGCCTCCCCAGTAGCTGGGACTACAGGCGCCCGCCACCACGCCCGGCTAATTTTTTTGTATTTTCAGTAGAGATGGGATTTCACCATGTTAGCCAGGATGGTCTCGATCTCCTGACCTCGTGATCCGCCTGCCTTGGCCTCCCAAAGTGCTGGGATTACAGGCATGAGCCACCGCGCCCAGCCTGCACAGATTTTACATATTAAGGGCTATCAGACTTTGCAGTGTTGTAGTGATCCCTGCGGTAGAGTTTCATATCCTTATTAAACAGCAGAGTTGTGATGAATGAATTAGGACCTGTAAGTAGCGGGGGCTGTGGCAGGGTGGTGGGACCCCTGAGGTGGTCTGGATGTGGCATTTTAGGCTGTGCATTCATTTCTCTCTGGATGCTGTAAACATCACTTTTTCCTCCAGTTTTTACTGTTAATGATAAGAAGTCTGATGTTAATATTATCTTTCCTTTGTCAGTAAGCTGCTTGTGTTGGTATGGTTTCTTTTTTTTTTGAGACGGAGTCTCACTCTGTCGCCCAGGCTGGAGTGCAGTGGCGCGATCTCGGCTCACTGCAAACTCCGCCTCCTGGGTTCACGCCATTCTCCTGCCTCAGCCTCCCAAATAGCTGGGACTACAGGTGCCCGCCACCACACCCAGCTAATTTTTTGTATATTTAGTAGAGACAGGGTTTCACTGTGTTAGCCAGCATGGTCTCGATCTCCTGACCTTGTGATCTGCCCACGTCCGCCTCCCAAAGTGCTGGGATTACAGGCATGAGCCACTGTGCCCAGCCTTGGTTTTTTTCTGACAAGAAGTTTCAAGATTTTTTTTTTTTTTGGACAGAGTCTCACTCTTTTGCCCAGGCTGGAGTACAATGGTGCAATCTTGGCTCACTGCAACGTCCGGCTCCCAGGTTCGAGTGATCCTCCTGCCTCAGCTTCCCGAGTAGCTGGGATTACAGGCGCCTGCCACCACGCCTGGCTAATTTTTGTATTTTTTAGTAGAGATGGGGTTTCACCGTGCTGGCCAGGCTGGTCTTGAACTCCCGACCTCAGGTGATCCACCCACCTCAACCTCTCAAACTGCTGGGATTATAGGCGTGAGCTACCACACCTGGCCAGAAAATTCTTTTAATAATGACCAAGCTGGAGTAAGTCCCATAGACGTGCTTCTGTGTGGGCTTTGCTGTCTCTGCTATATGCATGTTCCGAGTGTATCCCTTGGAGGACCTGATCTTGTCCTTAGGATTAACATGGCACATCTGGGATGCCATCCTTGGGAGGAGGGAAGTGTCTTTAAATGAAGATTTCTCAATCTCAGCCCTCCTGAAATCTTGGTGTGGGATCTGTCCTGTGCATTGAAGGATGTTCAGCAGCACCCCTGGCCTCTATGTACTAGACGTTAATAGCTCTCCCCGAGTTGTGATGGCCAAAGACATCTCCAGACATCGCCAGATGTCCCCTGCAGGGCAAAATTACTCTGGATTGAGAACCACTGCTTTAAATGAACATGGATAGCATGTGAATGAAAATGCAAAATGTGCATGAATATGCAAACAAGAACGACCACCCCGGAAGAATTTGATGTGTGTACCTAGCTCTCCGTATTCCACTCATGGAACTTCATGTTCTGGCAGCAGTTTCTTTGTTTTCCTTTTTGGCCTTCTGATTTCTGAACTCTAAAATTTGTGTAATTCTTTCTCTTTTTTATTTCTTTACATTTCGTTTTTCCCCTGGCTCATCCAAAGTGTTTATTGAATGAAGTGTCCCATGAAGAGTTCCTCAAACAGCAAGTTCTGTACTTGTATTTCCAAACTTATTGCAGGCCTGTCCTCACATTTGCAGGGCAGCTTGGTTGGATTCTTTATTCCTAGTGGGAAGATAATTGGTGGTAAGATCTGATGTCACCCTAATTGGAGTACCAGGGGATGCGCTCTGCCCTTCCCACCCTTACCTGTTTGCATTATCTTTTTCTTTGTAAAAATTCAGGCATAGCTAGGCATATTTCATTGTATGTATGCCATTCCTTGGAGGGATCCTCTGTGCCCTCTCATTTTTTTTTTCTTTTGAGACTGAATTTCACTTACTCTGTCGCCCGGGCTAGAGTGCAGTGATGCGATCTCGGCTCACTGCAACCTCCGCCTTCCAGATTCAAGTGATTCTCCTGCCTCAGCCTCCCTAGTAGCTGGGATTACAGGCATGCACCACCACTCCTGGCTGATTTTTGTATTATTATTATTTTTTTTTAGTAGAGACGGGGTTTCACTATGTTGGCCAGGCTGGTCTCAAACTCCTGACCTCAAGTGATCCACCTATCTCCCAAAATCTTAGCTTCCCAAAGTGCTGGGAGTATAGATATGAGCCACTGTGCCTGGCAACCTCCTCTTTTTACTGCTTTTGAGTATCTTCCCCTGCTTTTAATTGGGCACATGTAGGGAATTTAGAATTATTTTACTGCCCATCTAATCATGATTAATTGGCTGTATCTGCATTGCCCAGTATAGTAGCCACAAGTTACAAGTATCTTAAATTTCGATTTAAATTAGATACAATTAAAATTCAGTTACTCATTTGCACTAAGCACATTTCAGGTTCTCAGTAGCCACATGACTCTGTTGGATAGGACAGATATATAACATCTCCCTCATTGCAGAAAGTTCTATTAGGTAGTGCTGGGTTATGAGATATAAACCATATGCATATCAAAGAAGTACCTTAGCTATTTTTTTCTCCCTAGTATTGTGATATTTTTGATAGTTTGGTTTAGTGGTCCCCCTCTCTAGTGGGCAATTCAGAATCAGTAGGTGACTATAAATGAAGAAGGGGTTGGGTGCCTGAAAACTGTAATTAGGTAAAGTATTTTTTGGATGCTTGGGTATAATGTGTAGTGTGACTTTTTTACTGTGCAAGAAACTCAGTGACTGCATGCAGGCCTGTGTTGTTTTCATGCTTTGGGGTGATTTGGCTGTGCTCTTCTTTTCTAGGTGCTAAGAGATGCCGTTTGCAGGCCTCATCTCTGCTTGAGAATCGGGGGCTCCAGGCACTAGAAGAGCTGGCTGATCCTGGGCTCCTAGCTTGAATAAGCCTTCACTTCCAGCTGCTCTCCAACGGCTGTGTAAACTACTCGTTTCTCTTAATGATGGGTATTGGTAAGAATACCACATCCAAATCAATGGAGGCTGGAAGTTCAACAGAAGGCAAATACGAAGACGAGGCAAAGCACCCCGCTTTCTTCACTCTTCCGGTAATCATATTCCCCATCTTCCTTTCTTAAATCTCTTGAAAGTAGTTTCCGTATGGAATCAACATAGGATTGGCTTTAATGCTCATGTTTTCAGTGAAGGTTAAGGCATTTGCAAACCAAATACTTTATATGTGAGATAGTCTTTGGGCTAACTCTTGGGTTTTAGCTGTGCTCTCAGCCTGGAGTCATCTGCTGGGATTAACTCCAGGAAGGAAGTATGCATTGCTGTTAACATTTTAAATCTAGCCCAGTGCTTACTGTGTCCTGGAGGATGTTGAAGACTTAATTTTATCTTCAAAAATGTACTCTTAGGAAATAATGTGCAACCCAACATCACACTCATATTGCAAGCTGGGAGGATGAATGACTTACTGCTTGGAACCCCACTGTCCATATGTATTATGGCAGCAGTGTCCAGCACAGAGGTAGTTTTATCCAAATAAGTGATAGCAATCAGATAAGGCTGATTACACACATTCATTTATATTCAGTAAGAACATTTTTTTCCCAGATGTAGGACGATGACTTGATTTGTATAAAGTTACCTATAATGTGTTGGTTTAAAAACAGAAAAATGCTCTTTAGAGAGGTCTTGCCTCAAGATGTTTTCCTCTTAATATTGGAGATGTGGTTAATGGCAAGAATAGTATTCTAGGACTTTTTTCTTTTCTTTTTTCTTTTTTTTGAGACAAGGCCTCGCTCTGTTGCCCAGGCTGGAGTGCAGTGGCACCCTTAAAGCTCACTGCAGCCTTGACTTCCCAGGCTTGAACTATCTTCCCATCTCAGTCTCCCGAGTAGCTGGGACTATAGGTGTGTGCAGCCTGTAGTCTACCACAGCTGGCTAATTTTTTCTACTTTTTGTAGAGATGGGGTCTCACTGTGTTGCGTAGTCTGGTCTTGAACTCCGGGGCTTAAGTGATGCTCTCGCCTCAGCCTCCTAAAGCACTGGGATTATAAGCATGAGCCACCACACCTGGTTTCAAGATTAGTTATTATTATCAATGTTGCATCTGAAACTATTGGCATGCCCCATGGCCTGATGATAAAGGGACTCAACAGTAAGACATTTGAGGGTAGATGGATCTACAGAGGTGTCAGTATTATTTTTTAAGACTGGGTCTCACTGTGTCACCCGAGTTGGAATGCAGTGGCACAATTAAGACTCACTGTAGCCTTGACCTCCTGGGCTCAGGCAGTCCTCCCACCACAGCCTCCCAAGTAGCTGGGACCACAGATGCCTGCCACCATGCTCAGCTAATATTTTTTATTACTTTTGTAGAGACAGGGTCTCCCTATGTTGCCCAGGCTGGTTTTGAACTTAAGAGCTTGAGCTCAAGCAATCCTCCGGCCTTGGAGGATTCTTTTTTTTTTTCTTAAAAAAATAACAGTTATTTTAAGAAAAATATATTTTAAGAAAAAAATAAAAGTTATTTTAAGAAAATAACTTTTCTTAAAAAAAAAAAAAAAAAAGAAGAGACTGAGTCTCACTCTTGCCTATGCTGGAGGGCAGTCGTACAGTCATAATGGAGCTTTGAATTCCAGGGCTCAAGGCAACTGACTTAGACTCTTGAGTAGCTGGTATTATGGATGCATGCTACCAACCCTGACTTGAACATGGCATCTTTTTTTTTTTTTGAGACCGTCTTGCTCTGTCACCCATGCTGGAGTGCAGTGGCACCATCTTGGCTCACTGCAACCTCTGCCTCCCAAGTTCAAGCGGTTCTCCCGCCTCAGCCTTCCAAGTAGCTGGGACTATAGGCATGTGCCACCACGCCCAGCTAATTTTTGTATTTTTAGTAGAGATGGGGTTTTGCCATATTGGCCAGGCTGGTCTCGAACTCCTGACCTCAGGTGATCCACCTGCCTTGGCCTCCCAAAATGCTGGGATTACAGGTGTGAGCCACTGTGCCCAGCTGAACATGGCATTTTTTAAGTACATTGATTGACTGCTTTCGTTCACACTTTATTCGTTTATTTTTTTAAATTGTATTAATTCTCAGAGGGCTGTTTAACTAATTTTACAACTGGCATTACCATTTTCTTTTTTCCTATAATGAAAAATTTTGAAACTGGATTTTCTTCACTGTTGAAAGCTTAAGGTTGACACAGATTTTCTAGGGGAAGAGGCATCAGTCCAGTTGTTCAAGATTAAATTAGATGAACTTGAAGAATGAATGGGAAGGTTTCATGCATGGGGGTTGCCTCATCTCTTTGGTGGCTTTATTTTGTCTTACAGCCCAGGAGATGATTCACTCTCACTTCCCTTCACTTTCGGGACAAGAACTTGAACATGTCTCAACCACCTGCCTTGTTATTATGGTCCAGAATTTAAGATTTACTTACTCTAGGTTAAACTTGTAGTATTTTATCGTTAGCAGTTGAATTCATCATTGTATGTTGTCAGCTTCCTCATTCCTTGTTGTTTCTTGCTTTCTTCTTCTTCCCTCTTAGTTTGCTTTTCATTTAAGATACACTGATGGTCTGTGGATGGTCACCATCGTAGTCTTTGTACATCTGGAAATAATTGTAGTTTGCCCTCCACTATTACACAGACTTCTGTGAATGATACAGCCCAGCCTTCCAGCCTGTCCTCATTTCTCTTTAGCTGCTTTCTCTAATGATTTGGGTATCCTCTTCCAGCACTGCCTTCTGGATGAGTCCTTCAGTATTTTCCGGTTTACTTATTTTTTGTATACAGTCATGTATTTGTGTTGAATTTTTATTGCAATAATTATACTTCTTCTAAAATTTTTATTTGGTTAACTTCTGCCTATTTTTGGTCCTTAATTTCTTGTATATATGTGTTTCTTTTAAATGTGACTTCATTTAAATCATTGGGAACCCTGATATACTGTATGAAGTCCCTCCCTAGTTCTCTTTCCATCTGGAATCTTCCAGGAATTTCATCTCTTTCTCTGTGCTTCTGTGGGGTTTGTGTCTTTTCATTATGGATCCAGTCCAGAGGCAGACCCTAGGGTGGAGCCCTCGTTGTCTTCCCCAGGGTTGCCAACCATGGCATGGAAGAGTGGGGAAGCCTGCCTGGCCTGGTTCAGCCCCCACCTTGTTCCCCTGCTGGAGCCGAGGCTGCCTGGCTTAGGGCTTCCAGGCTCAGCCTAGCAGTTCCCAGTGTCAGCCCCATTTTTTTCCGTAAGTGTTTTTTTCTCTTTCTTTTCTTTTTTTTTACACAGGGTCTCATTCTGTTGTCCAGGCTGGAGTGCAGTGGAGCGATCACAGCTCACTGCAGTCTCGACCTCCTTGGCTCAGGTGATCCTCCCACCTCAGCCTCCTGAGTAGTTAGGACTGCAGGTATGTGCTACTGGGCCTGGCTACATTTTTGCGTATATATATATTTTTTAAATTTAGAGATGGCATTTCTGCATGTTGCCAGGCTAGTCTGGAACTCCTGAGATCAAGTGAGCCACCTGTCTCAGCCTCCCAAAGTGTTGGGATTACAGGCGTGAGCCACCGTGCCCAGCCCATACATGTTTCTTGCGTATGGAAATGTTTGTCTTTTTAAGCTTGCCTATTTTGAGGTTTTTCCCTCTATCCCTGTTACATTTTTTAGGGCAGGGTTGGGAAGGAATACTGCTCACAGCATTAATTTCCAGATCCAACCTAAGTAGGAGTCCCTTTGAGAGCATGGGAGCTGGGAATGTGGACGTAAGCCATAGTTGGGTGTAAATATGATGTTAATTATAAAGTTGATTTAACAGTAGAGCCATTTAATTAAGGATGTTATGGAATTTTTATCCCAGTCTAGGGCTATAAAAGGAAGCCTTAAAAGGGGAAGAAAATAGTTTTTAAAATTATGCTAAATTGAACTACAAAGAGTAGGAATAGAGCTGGAATCATGGGATGGAGCTGCTGGGAGGAGAGAAATGCCAAGGATAGAGATGGCAGAGAGTCCAAACATGAGCTCCCAGGATGATTTGGCATCAGGGATGCCAAGATGAACCTTAGTCTGAACTCCCAAAGCTCAAGATAAAGTAGATTACATAAAAGAAGGAAAACATGAAAACAAAACCTCATCAAAGAATGTTTACAAAGGAATAGTTTGTGGGATGGAGTTTTGGGTTGTGGATAGTTTTGTTAGAAAACATGTTATAGGCTGGGTGCGGATGCTCAGGCCTGTAATCTCAGCACTCTGGGAGGCCAAGGTGGGAGGATCACTTGCAGCCAGGAGTTCAAGACCAGCCATGGCAACATAGCGAGACCCTCATTCATACAAAAAATTTAAAAATTAGCTGGACGTGGTGGTGCATGCCTGTAGTCCTACCTACTTGGGAGACTGAGATGGGAGGATTCTTTGAGCCCAGAGGTTCGAGGCTGCAGTGAGTTAGCAGTTGTGTCATTGCATGCCATCCTTGGTGACAGAGCAAGACCCTGTCTCCAAAATATATATAAAATAAGAACAGGAACACAGTACCGCCCGTATTTAATCACTAGTGAAATTGCTACCCTAAGTCAACTTTTAAAGTAGAAGACCATTTTGAATGATTTGCCCATTGACAGGGAAGAAGTGAGGAGACTAAGTTACAGTGGGTCGCTTCCCATTGCCTGATGGATGGGATTGGTGTGGGGGCAGCTGGTTGGAGGCAGGGGCAGTGGGGTAGCACAGGAAGAATTGGTGAGTCTGGGAGATACCAAAGGCATGGGAATAGTAAGAACAGAGGTGAGGCTGATAGAAGAGATGATAGGAGGTTTTGAAGGCCAAAGAAGGAGATGTTTCGGATTCTCATCAAGATTTTATACAGAAGAACCTGACTGGGTATATGTTGGCTTTGGAGAAAATATGAAGTCTAGGGAAAACCATAAGTTTGGAGGGTGGGGAAGATGGAAGATGATGGGTTTTATTTGAGAAGTTGTGGATTTGAACTGCGGTGCTCCTAGAGCCTGCAGGCAGTGGGGGTGTGGGACTTGACACACACAGAGATCAGGAGAGCTGTAAAGATTCACTGTGATGGCTCATGTGGGTGGTGACTGACCCGTGTGAGAGGGTGCTGCTGCCAGGCAGAGCTGGCAGAGGAAGATAGGGTTGAGGGTCTCACCGTTGGATATACCCACACGTGAGTGACTGGGAGGATCATGCCAGGACATTGCTGCATGCTAGTGCCTTGTTTCATTCTGGCCTTTGCAAATGTAAATATTGAAGAATAGCCAGCATGGCAGCTCTCGGTTTTATCTTTTTGTCTGGATCTGTACTGTCCAGCATCATGGCTGCTAGTCACATGTGACGTTTACATTTAAATTAAATACTATTCAATAAAACCTGAAATTCACTTTGTTGGTTGCACTCGTCAAGTACTCCATAGCCACACGTGGCTAGTGGCTAGCCCATCTCTGCTTGCTGGTTAGGGCCTTGCGAGGCTGAAATGTTGGCTCTTATTTTCTCATTTGCCTCAGAATCCAAAGCTGGGCCTTAGGCTGTCCGCTGTTAAGGCATCTAGAGAAAGGTGTGCTGGAGTGCAGTGTTGTTGGGCTGCAGTAACCAAATCTGGCCGTTCCTGAGAACCAGGCTTGTGGGGTGTCTCCTGGAAAGGGAGGTGGGGTGTGTGGCTGATAAGGATCTCATCTTTAGAGATTCTCTTAGGCATCCTGTGTTGGATGAGTGCTTCCCAGATCTTTAAACAAAATAAAACAAAACACCCACACAAACATTTTACAAAGAAAAAGAACAAATCCATACTTAGAAGTAGAATGTCCACTAGGTCAAAGTAAGAACAAGAGACGTGCCAGGCCCCAGAACTCATGGAAATTAGATCATGTGGTCAGAGTTGATATCAAATAGGGGGAACATAGCAAAAGATCTTCTTCTTATCCCACAGGACTCTAGTTAGGCAAATTCTTATGTTTTAAAGCCAGCTAGGAAATGCGTAAATAGGGGTGAATGCCCATGGCAAGAAACAGGAATCAGGAAAAAAAAAAAAGCAAAAAAAATTCTGATGAACGATCGTACCCTAGGGACATTGATCCCAAAGTACAGACAGGAAGCACGGCCAGAAAAAGGCTGTGTGTTTGCTCAGCAGTTCTTGGACCACCTAAACCTGGAAGCCCAGTTAACAGCCCAAACTTCCTGTTGGCACAGGCACGGCTGTGACACACACAGCCTGTTGTTTCAGTGCGTCATCATTCAGAGTCAGGGAAAGCGTTTAAGCTTCCTTAAGCTTTTATTTCTCTTAACAGCCTTTGTGAGAATATTTGGGTATCAAGAGTAGATTATTCTCTGTCTGGAGATATTAGCGGCATGGACCGAGGAGTAACTTTATGAGGTTCAGTCTTACCAGAGAATGGGAGAAATACTCCTGGGTGTTCATAAGAACCGACCACTTCTCATCTTACCTTGGTGTGTGTTCTTCAGAACATGTAATGGGAAGAGCCCACAGCCTCACGTTCCTCCATTGATTAAATGTGTCTGGTGCACATACCTGGTAACCAGCTGCTTACAGCCCAGTGGGGGACATATGGCAAGACAGCCAGCATACATCAGTGTTAGGGTTTCAATTCCGCAAGGGTGCTGTGATAGTGTCCACGTGAGACCCTTGCCCAGTCGTGTTGTAGGGTAGGCCTTGCCGGTCAGATGAAGGTTCCCAGGGGAGATAACATGGAACTCCTAAAAAATGTCTAGGTATAGTAGGTCAAGAGGAGGGAGACTGAAGGCATCTCAGCTGAGGGTGTGCATGGCAGTGTCCTGCTTGGGGCACAAGTTTAGTGCAGAGTACAGTGGAGGTGGAGATGAGCAGCAGGGATGCTGAGGAGAGGTCATAGTAAATTTGCTCGTTTTGGGGTAGGAAATTCCTGCGGTGGGTGCCGGGGCAGGAAGGGTCTGGAGATAGGAAGGCAAGTTAGGGTGCTTACGCAGTCCAGGTGTGAGCCGATAGTGACCTGACCTGGAAAGTGCGGAGGAAAGGAATTCTTCCATTCAGCAGATGGTTATTGGGCACCTGCTTTGCGTGAGGCTCTGTCCTGGAATTGGCCTCCTAGTGATGGTGGGAGGAGAAAAACAGTAAAGAAACTAGCAAATACGTCAATCTTGTGGCAGCTGGTCACTAATTCTGTGAAGAAAAATAAATCAGGGAGGGGAATAGTGAGAAATAGAATGTGAGGTCAGACAGTGATCATACAGGACCTGCAAGCCATTCATTAATTTGTCCTTTTGAAAATAGGAACTGTGTGCCACTCACAGGTCTGGGCTCTAGAGAACAACAATGAACAGACAGACAAAAATCCATGAGTTTCCATCTTTTTTTTTTTTTTTTTGACAGAGTCTTGCTCTGTCATTCAGGCTGAAGTGCAGTGGCATCATCATGGCTCACTGCAGCCTCAACCTCCTGGGTTTAAGCCATCCTCCCACCTCAGCCTCCTGAGTAGCTGAAATACGGCACATGCCACTGTGCTCAGCTGATTTTTAATTTTTTTTTTGTAGAGACAAGGTCTTAACTATGTCACTGATCTCAAACTCCTGAGCTCAAGCAATCCTTCTGCCTCAGCCTCCCAAAGTGCTGGGATTACAGGTGGGAGCCACTTCGCCTGGCCACAGGGCTTTCGTTCTGGTGTGGGAGACAGGCAATCCACAATAGAAATAAGTCAAATGTGTAGATGTTAGATATTGACAAACACTAGGGAAAAAAATAAGGTAGAGGTATGGATGCTGAAAATTCAGGCGGCCAGGAAGGGCTGCACCAAGAAGGCGGCCTTTGAGTAAAGTCCTGGAGGAGCTGTGGGAAGCCTGCGTGTGGGCCTCAAGGGCAAAGGCCCCACAGCAGGGGGGTGCCTGGTGTTGCTCCACCAGGGTGGGCATTGACCAGAGATTCCATAGGCCTTGAGGGCCTCACCAGGATGTTGGCCTGAAAAAAACCTTTGGAGGCCTTTGAGCAGAGATGTGACATGCTCTGTCTAGTGCGGAGTAGGCTGAAAGGAAAAGCAGGAGGCCAGGCAGGAGCTGGTGGCCCTAGGACAGGTGTGCTGACAGCAGCTGCATCCTGGGTGCTTGCCATGTGGAGGTGGGAGAAGCCACCAGGCTCTGGAGCAGACCTGGTTTCTGTGCTTTTGGGCTGGATGAGGGTGGGGGCAAGTCCCTTCAGAAAGAGACACCCATTCCAGGCGTTGAAAAGTATGTCAGGAGAAACTCTGACTCCAGAGGGAGGACGGGGAGGAGCCACAGTGGAGGAAGGGTTGGCTGGAGGTGTGGCCGAGAGCTTTGAAAAGAAGGGGCAAGTTGCTGTCCTGGAAGAGACTCCTGGAAGGAGCTTCAGGAGGAGACCTGGGGCCTGTGGGGCTGTGTCCTGATGGGTGTGCCTAGCAGGCAGGAGGTGAGCAGGACAGAGTGGTGATGTGGCTCAGAGCTGTGCTGTGCAAGGATGCAGGGATGTGAGGATGCCCCAGAGCAGAGGGGAGGAGGGCAGCCACCAGGATCAGGGACCCATGCTCCTTTCTTTCCTTTTCTGTTTCCCTTCCCTCCCCTCTTCTTCCTTCCCATCCCTTCTTTAAGACAAGTGGCCTTGGCAGAAAGATGTAGGGAGGTACAGTGAAGAAACCATTTAATGGCTGCTTCAGTTCCTCTAAACCCCTGACTATATGATGACAGATTTGAACATGCCCCTTTTCAGCAGTGAAAAGAAGGCAAAAAGGTTTTTTGGTGCAAATACCTTCATTCTAAAAACCAAGCAGAGAAGCCCAGAGCATGTCCTTGTTCTTGTGACTTCCGTACCAGGTGCTGTGAAGTTCCTTTTTGTACATCCCTAAATAGAGAGTTTGGAGTACTTAGATCTTAAAACGAAAAGTCTCAGTTGGATGGTAATAATAGTTGTCTGGGAAAATGTTCTTTCTGTAAGAATAATAGATTTTGGGATTGACTATGATTCCAAGAAGGGCCTGAGGATGAAGAGAGACTGTTTCCTGGAGTCGGCCCAGGGAATTGGTTTAATTCTCCTATTTCTGTAAGATGAGAGTTTTAATATACTGCATAATGGCCATGATTTAGGCAGGGGATGCCCTTAACAGCTTGAAGTGGAACAACCAAGATGAGCACCCTTTTCTGTTTTAAAATTTGTAAGTTGGGGGGAAAAAGTGTTAGGAAAGGAATATGCCAATATATGCTTTGAAATGAAAACATCAAAACGATGGGATGCAAGTGAAGATTTTTGTGCATGGTAAGATGTTCTTTTCCTTATCCATCCTCCCTCCCTCCCTCCCTGCCTCCCTCCCTTCAAGATGGGGTCTCGCTACATTGCCCAGGCTGGTCTTGAACTCCTGGGCTCAAGCAGTCTTCCCCCCTTGGCCTCCCAAAGTGCTGGGATTACAGGCATAAGCCACCACACCCAGTCCTAGATTTTTAACTTAAAAATTAATTTTTTTCCCTCTGGTTTTGAGGTTTCAGATAGTTTATCATATTGCAATATACTTTTAATTTGAACAGAGTTTTGGTAGTTTTAAATGAAATGAGAGATGTTAGTAATACAAAGTACACATCTAATAGTTGGGAGACACGCAATTTGTTATGAATGAAAATAGCAAGAGGTTCTTGCTACAGTCTCTTACTATAGCAGGCTTACAAAGTTGATCAGCATTCTGGCCATCTCGTGTGTGTGTGTGTGTGTGTGTGTGTGTGTGTGTGTGTGCTTTTTTTTTTTTTTTTTTTTTTAAAGACACGGTCTTGCTGTCACCCAGGCTGGAGTGCAGTGGCGTGATCTTGGCTCACTGCAGCCTCCGCCTCCCGGGTTCAAGCAGTTCTTGTGCCTCAGCCTCCCAAGTAGCTAGCTGGGACTACAGGCATGCACGACCATGCCCAGCTAATTTTCGTATTTTTTGGTAGAGACTGGATTTTACCATGTTGGCCAGGATGGTCTCAAACTTCTGACCTCAAGTGATCCTCCTGCCTCGGCCTCCCAAAGTGCTGGGATAAAGGCGTGAGCCACTGTGCCCGGCCTCTCATCTCTTAATTTCTGTGAGGTCAGGTTTATGGAATCTTGGTCATGGAAAAGGCCTTAGAGGACCTCTTGTTTGTTCTGCTCTTGCTAAATGCTGTGACAGGAATGCATCAGAAGTAGTTGACAAAGCTTCCTTCCTTTCCTACCCCATGTGATCCCCCTGCCTTCATCCTGCCGTCTCCGCTTTCTGTGGGTCAGCATCAGTTCTTCCTGGGATCATCGTGACAACCTCCGTGTGATCTCCCTGCCCCACAGCCTTGGTCTCTTCTGACCCCTGATTGCTATTCCTGCCTGTGCCTTTGCACTTCCAGGACTACTTCAGATTTCCTTTCTTCTAGGTGAATCCCCACTTCTAAATTCCTAATCCCCACCCCCACTAACTTTTATTTGCCTCAGCTAGGTAGGCAGGCTTCTTAGTTTTAATGATTAGAGATAAAATATTTCAGATTGATTTCTTTACCATAATCTAAGCCCATAATTCTATTGGAGAAAAAGTTCATTCCTGCTAGGATTTGATAAAGTACTTGAGGAGGAAGATATGATATTGGAGGTTTCAAGGCAGTAATCACTCAGTTGTCACATTCCCCACCCTCTTAAATTGCCCTTAAAATGGATGTTTTTAAGCATCCATAGTTCTCCCTAGGTTTTACGGTACAAACTACATTGTTGGGGTGAAATGGAAGAAGCAAGAATGCTGATATGTTCTTCTGCCTCTTTTTTGTAGTTCTCATATGTGTATTTTCTGTCCCTTTTTCATTATTTGTGTAACTTCTTTCATTTACAAGAGAAATAAGTTCACTGCAGAAAATGCAGAATGGTAAAATGAGGAAAACAAATAATTTAAAATCTCACTAGCCAGAAAAACACCACTTTCTGTTATTTTGGTAGTAACAGAAAATATTTTACTGATATTTTGGGTGTATTTCTTTTTTTTTTTTTTTTGGTTGTGATTGTTGTTTGAGACAGGGTCTCACTCTGTCACCCAGGCTGGAGTGCAGTGACATGATCATAGCTTCCTGCAGTCTTGACCTCCTGGGCTCAAGTGATCCTCCCACTTCAGCCTCTTGGGTAGCTGGGACTACAGGCATGCACCACCACGCCCAGCTAGTTGTTGTTATTGTTGTTGTTTTTAGTAGGAATGGGGTTTTGCCATGTTGCCTAGGCTGGTCTCGAATTTCTGAGCTCAAGTGATTGGTCTCCCAAAGTGCTGAGATTACAGGCATGAGCCACTGTGCCCAGCCTTGATGTATTTGTTTCCAGAGATTTAAAACAAGTATTTGAGTGTTCTTTTATAAAATTCTCATCAACACACAGTCTGCTTTATAAAGACTTTAACTTTGTATCATATCGTGGCATCTCAATGTTATTAGAAACAGAACTTGTAATTGTGACATATAGCAAATCATGGCTCTAACTTTTCCACTTGCATTGGGACTTTGGATTGTTTCTAATGCTTTGCTATAATAAATAACAGCCTAGTTTATATTGACCTTATTGTATCTGATTGCTTTAATTTTGAGTTTCAGTGAAGCCAAACACTTCTGCCAGCATTCCTTGGCCATTTATATTCTTTCATTGTGCCTATTCTTCTCCCTAGCCCCTTTATTCCTGCGGAGTAATACTGGTGATCAAAGATACTGCATCATACAGAACAATTACAGAGAAGATCCCTGGATCTGATAGCACTTTGAGGGAATAGAGGAAGAACCAGCCGCACCACCAGCCAGATCTGCGCCTGTTATTACTAATAGCCCTAGGATAGGGGGATGTTTACTCTGTCTCTGTTTAGGGGGAGCAGCTTTTGTTGTAGAAGGAAGTGTCTGTATCTACAGATCTGTGTCTGTAGCTCTGTTCTTGCTCTTTTCACTTTCTGATATACAGATGATGTTCTGTATACCTGTGTCAGTGTATAAGGATTATCTTCATTGTTTTTTATAACTGCAAAGTGATCCATGGTATAGATATACCATAATTTATTTAATTACTGCAGATAGACATCTAGACTGTTTCTAATGTTTTGCTATTACAAATAGCACTACTCTGAATAACCTGGCACATAAGTTGTTTCACTCAGGTGTAATTGAAGGATAGATTTCCAAGAGTGAGATTTTTGAGTCAGAGGGGATGTGCCTTGGTAAGCTGAGGGGGCTACTCACCAAATTGCCCTCTGTTGAGGAATTTCGTCAGCAATGTGTAAATGCCTGTTTTCTTGCATGCTTGGCAGCAGAATATATGGTCAGACTGGGCTCTTGTCCCGATTAGTAGGTAGAAAGAGGTTTCTCATTATAGTTTGGTGGAGTCTCGTTCTGTTGCCCAGGCTGGAATGCAGTGTCATGTTCTCGGCTCATTGCAACCTCTGCCTCCCAGGTTCAAGCAATTCTCCTGCCTCAGTCTCCCAAGTAGCTAGGATTACAGGCGCGAGCCTCCATGCCCAGCTAACTTTTGTATTTTTAGTGGAGATGGGGTTTCACCATGTTGGCCAGGCTGGTCTCGAACTCCTGACCTCAAGTGATCCATGCATCTTGGCCTCCCAGAGTGCTGGGATTACAGGCGTGAGCCACCGCACCCGGCCTCTCATCATAGTTTTAATGTATATCTTCTTATGAGTAAGGTTGAGCATCTTTTTACTGTTCAAGAAGCATGTTTTTTTCCTTAGTTATTTTCCTGTTGGGATGTTAGCCCTTTTCTTGTTGGGTTTGTGTCCCTTCCATATTTACATTTTAGAGACATGGGTTTGTTATCTGTAATGTGTTAGCACCTGGAAAGAATGGGAGAGGACGGTCCGTTTTGGGTGGAGTGCTGTAATGTGCTGCGTGGCCTCAGGATCTGTTCTTGAATCCATCTGGGGACAGGATCCCCAGGGACATCTCTTAGAAACCTCACCTAGCAGGGAAGATGTTTGAAGTGCCCAACCTAGTGCCAGGCATGAATATGTGCCAGGCAGACAGTAGCAGTCACCAGCACCACCTGCCTGGGGTGTGGGAGGAGCACACACTGCAGAGTGTTTCAGTGTGGGCCTTGGCAGACACATCACCCGCCCGAGCTCTACTGTGGGCCGGCATGGGGAGAGGTAAGGCTCCTTCTGGCTCCTCTTGTCGCCCTACTGGGGGACAGGTGAGATGCAGCTGGAATCCCCGGGGTGCTTCTGGCTGCCACAGCCTTAGCCTTCTGGAGAAGGCAGCCCTAAGACCAGGCTGGGCCAGGTGAGTGGTGGAGGCTGAGCCATCCAGCAGCATCACCTGCACTGGGGAGTTACAGGAGCCGTCCTGTTGGAAGAGGCAGTGAAAGCAAAATTAGAGGCTTTGCTGCATCAGCCAGATTCAAGGTCGCTAGTGTCATGTTAGATCTATCCGCTGCTGCATCTTTTTGAGATGATGTAATCTAGATTGACAAGCTTTGGGTGTTTAGAATATGTTGTACTGTACTCACTTGAACTTATTTTTCATAGTGGTTAATTTTGAAATTTCTAATAATATTGAAAGTAGGTGGAAAGTTTTCATGTTCATAGGAAAGGAGCTTTGGAGTAAAGGCTGGGAAACACGAATCTGTTATCTTCTGTATTCAAAACACATTTTAATTGTGGAGTAGATTTGGATACAAGAGGAAATAACGGTGTGTGCACACATTGAGGAGGGGGATTAATAACAGTGTGTGTTACCTTTCTGTTAAAAGAATAGAAAGCAGAAATTTGGGGGACTGTATTACTATTCTGAAAGTGATTGGTTTAGTATAAAGTGGTTCTCTTAGCGGCCAGACACGTTGTAGTGTGGATGAATTATGACCACATCCTGAATAAGTGGGAAATTGAGTTCTGAACACTCTCATTGGAGGTGTGGGGTTTCGCAGGTGCCAGTGCCCTCCGCTTGACAGGTGTCACTAAGCAGCACATGCACTGTCACTTCTGCTTGAGAAATGTGGGCACACACAGCTGTCAGTTTCGCCTGGCACTGCTGTGATACTGACACCTCTAGGCAATGACTTCTGTCACTCCTGCTTCCTACACCTCTGACCATCTCAGGAGAACTGTTTAGAAATAAATACTTTAATACCATTGTCTTAGCTTAGTAAAAATAAAACACAAGCAAAAAGACAAGTGTAAGACTTGACTTTGAGTGTGGAAATGTGTCCGTTGCTCAATAAATACAATGCAAATGCAATTGCATATTGGAGACAAAATCATCTGGTTAGGCAGAGAAAACCTCCTTTCATAGCTGATTGATTGTACAATGTTAGTTTAGGAGACAAAACTTAAGGCCATGAGTTTAGTTTAAGATAGTTTTGGAGAAGAAAGGACATCTTGTTCCCAAAAGGGGTATACTAATCTGCTGGTATTTTTATAAAAACTTGATCAATTTCCTGAGGTGAACAATGCCAAGATTCTTCTGTTATCTATTAGTTACCCAAAAGAAAACCAGACTTTATTAAGTTTAGAAAGCTTCCCAAGACATGTTTTATTTCCCAGTTAAAATAATATTTAAAAGTTCCAAAATATGAAGCTTTGATACTATCATCAACATTTTAATCCTTTTCCCATAAAAAATTCAGTCCTCAAGAACTGATTTTTACCATTTGATTTTTAAAATTAAATTTTGCATTAAAAATAGACCATTAGAGTATCTATTTTAATAAGCCAAAGGAAAAAATGTTAGTAAGGTGGACTAGTACTTCCAGTAGAACTCTTCATCTGTAAGAACCATTTAGGCAAGAACTATTTAGGCAGCCCCCTGCACGTAAATAGGTCAGAGACGAGCCAGTCAGACAAGAGCATTTCCAGCTGGCGTCCCCATCTTATTACAGGCTTCCTTAGAGGATGGGGGTAGCACGGAGAGGAGAGCTACATCTCAGCTGTGCAACAGGAGGGTAGCAGGGGGAAGCTGGGCTCTGAGGTCCCCAGGGACAGACAGCTGGACCTGTGCAAATCATAGGTTTTCTAGGTCAGTAGTATTTACAGTTAAATAAACTTCCTGGACTAGCCTGGCAAAGTAAAGCTTCCTTTTTTGGATGATTTCTGTGGGTCAAACACATTTTGAATTGGCTTACAAACACTCCACCCCTACCTCCACCAGTCTCTTTGGGACTGGCACCTCCATCCACCCAGCTTCCCAGCTAAGAAACCCAGCCTGGACACTTTACTCCCGTGCCCCCTGCTGTGCTGTGATGGCATCTCACCGCTGTACTCACCACAGAGCTCCCATCCAGACAATCTTCAGGGGGCATTAAGTCCACATCATTGCTCTCTCCTGAAGCTGACTGTCTTTCCCAGACCACTGTTAACACCTTGGCCCAGCTCCTGTCTCCTTGTGTGCCAAAGGGTCATTCCTTTACCCCACCCATCCACTCTCCTGCTGCACCCAGAATGGCTGTCCAGTGCTAGCATCTGATTGTGGCACTCCTGTTCTTGGCATTTCTTTGTGGCTACTGACTGCCTCCTGTGTAACAGCGGAATTCCTTGGCGGGGCACTCAGTCTGGACTGAGCTCCTGCAGGGAGGCAGGACTGCATTCTCATTGCCTGGGATACAACCACAATTTGTTGAATGAATGAATATATGAGCTTTTTTTCTAGGCTTAGGAGTGTCTGCATTTTATAATACAGATGTTCCTTGACTTATGACAGAGTTACACCCCTAAAATGCATTTAATACACCTAACCTACTGGCAATTCGTAGCTTAACCTCGCCTACCTCACATGTGCTCAGAACCCTTACATTAGCCTGTAGTTAGGCAGAAGCATCTAACACAAACCGTATTTTATGGTAAAGTGTTGAATATCTCTTGCAGTTTCTTGAATACTGAAGTGAAGAGCAGAGGGGTTGTATGGGTACTTGACAGTTTCTACAGAATACGTATCACTTTTGTACCACTGTAAAGTCAAAAAATCGTAAGTTTAACCATTGTAAGTTGGGGATCATTATACTTATTTGTGTATGTATAAGTAGTGAGTGGAATGTGTCAGGGGAGCAGTAGGAATTGCTAACTCATTTCAAAATCTATCTTCTTAGTGCCATGTATACAGATGATTTTTTTTAATGTATCGAGGTGAAGTTTGCATAACATGAAATTAAAGTGAACAATTCAGTGATATTTTAATACACTCACAGTGTTATACAGCCCCGTCCATTTGGTTCCAAAACATTTTCATCTCCTGCAAAGGAAACCCCTTACTGGTAAAGTTGCTGTTATCTGCAGCAACCCGAGATAAATGCAGGTGAAGGTTAGTTTGGCTAGAGTCAGACTTTCAATCATATCTAGGTTTTTCTGATGATTTAGTAACTGATCCGTGTTTTAGGAGAGTTCATCCTGAGAGCGTGTTGCTCTTGGCTTCTCAGTGGGTTGAGCACTGCTGCGATATGACTTGGAGCACAGTTCTCTCTGTAAGTTAAGAGTTTCATCTCGTGGACCTGAACTTGGCCAGGAACGTGTATCCTCCCAGCAGCCAGTTTTTATAGGCAAACCAGCTCCACAAACTCAGTTGGCTTGTGTAAAAAACTATAACATGTTTGAGAAATAATTTTAAAAGCAGGTCTTTATTTGAAGTAATGTAAGAGAATTCTGCTCTGTAGGAGTATGTACTAATTAATTGAGATCTCTGGCATACTTTTTATTTTTATTTTATTTTATTTTTTATTTGTTGAGATGGAGTCTCGCTCTGTTGACCAGGGTGGAGTACAGTGGCACAATCTCGGCTCACTGCAACCTCCACCTCCTGGATTCAAGCGATTCTCCTGCCTCATCCTCTCAAGTAGCTGGGATTAGAGGCGCCCATCACCACACCCAGCTAATTTTTGTATTTTTAGTAGAGATGGGGTTTTGCCATGTTGGCCAGGCTGGTCTCGAACTCGTGATCTCGGGTGATCTGCCTGCCACGGCCTCCCAAAGTGCTGGGATTACAGGCATGAGCCACTGCGCCTGGGCTCTCTGGCATACTTAAAAACCCACTTCAGACCTAGGTTATAATCTGTATGACCTTGAATGAGAAACCTAATTTTTCACTGCCCTGATTTCCTTGACTACAAAAACACATGAATTGGGAATCTCTCTGGACCTCCTCAATCCAAGCTGTACTGCTAGGATTTTAGTCTTAAATTTCTTCCCTATTATCAAAATAAATTGTACTTACTCATTTTAGGAAATTACCAAAATATAAAAAGGGGAAAAAGTTGGCAAAAATGGCCCTACCAATTAAGGACAACCACTGTTAGCATTTTGGAGTATGTCTTTTTTTTTAAATTATCCATTTTAAAAAAAGCAGTATACAAATAACAGAAATACATCCTGATCATAAAAGATCCAAACACTTACAAAGGGTTGGGAGTAAAAAGATGAAAGGTGTCTGCTATTGCTGTTCTTGTCCCTAAGGCAGCACCCTTCCTACTGGTTGTGATTTTCCTGTATCCTTTTCTGTCCTTTTTAGACAAGTGGTGGGGTCATTACAATTTTCTTTTTTAGCTCAGTTGGGATAATTCTAGGCTTATTGTTTTATAACTTTTTAAAAACAGTATTTCTTGGAGTTCTTTTTTTTTTTTTTAATTAGTACATCAGCTAGCTATTTATTTATTTATTTAGAGTCGATGTCTTGCTCTGTCACCCAGGCTGGAGTGCAACCCCCACCTTTCATGTTCCAGCAGTTCTCCTGCCTCAGCCTCCTGAGTAGCTGGGACTACAGATGTGCAACACCGTGCCTGGCTTATTTTTGTATTTTTAGTAGAGACGGGGTTTCACTGTGTTGGCCAGCTGGTCTCGAACTCCTGACCTCAGGTGATCTGCCTGCCTCAGCCTTCCAAAGTGCCAGGATTACAGCCCTGAGTCACCGTGTCCAGTGCTTTATTATTTTTAATGGCTGATTATCTCCTCTAAATGAGTGTATAATAATGTAACTGTGTCTTTTTGATGAACATTTATGTTGTCCCCAAGTATTCAGTATTTCATAAATTACAGCAGTGATCAACCTTGAATATATATATTACCTGCATGGATATTTCTAGAGGATAAGCTTCTATGAGTCTAATTGCTGGATCCACAGAAATACCTGTTTTAAATCCCATTGCCAAATTTCCCTCCATGAAGGCCATTCCACCAAGAGCATGTTCTCTGCAAGAACACAGGAGAGTAACTCTCCCCCATACCTTGGTCAATACCTGGTTCAGTTTTTTAAGTTTCCCTCTAAATTTGTTTTTTTAAAATAAAATTTTAATAATTATTTCCATAATTTAAAATGATATGGAACAGCTTTTCATGTGTTTTATTGTATATATGTTTTTCTTCTATGAGTGATATATTCCTAGCCCTTGCCCATTTCCTTTCCATCCTTTTTCCTTAGGCCTCTCAGGGATGAGTTGGGTTGTTTGGTTTTATTATTGGTTTGAGGTGTTCTTTACGCATATTGATACTGACCCTTTTTATATCTGCTGCACTGTATTTTCTCCTAGGCCATCGCTTTTAGTGTATTTCACAATGCCAGAATTAGAACTTTTAATATACTTTTTAAATCTGTAGTTTTTAAATGTAGTTGCACTGTTAACCATATATACAGTTACCTTAGTATTTATTACATGTGCATTTTCCTTGATATTACTCTGTTAAAAATCTTTTCCCTTGTAGTATTCTGGGTGTCAGTGGCCTATAACTAGTTATTTGAGCCATGTGTGGTGGCTCATGCCTATAATCCCAGCACTTTGGGAGGCTGAGCTGAGTGGATCACCTGAGGTTAGGAGTTTGAGACCAGCCTGACCAACATGGTGAAACCCCGTCTCTACTAATAATATAAAAATTAGCCAGGTGTTGTGGTGGGCACCTGTAATTCCAGCTACTCGGGAGGCTGAGGCAGGAGAATCGCTTGAACCTGGGAGGCGAAGGTTGCAGTGAGCCGAGATCACGCCATTGCACTCCAGCCTGGGCGACAGAGCGCGACATCGTCTCAAAAACAAAATGAAACAACAACAACAAAAAACCCTAAAAAAACAAAAACTAGTTATTTGTTATTATAAACAGTGATTACTTTCTTTGGGTTAAAGCTTTTGTTCTCCAGTATAGATTCCTAGAAGTGGAACCATTTGGCTAAAAAGTAAAAATATTTTATGGCTCTTGCTACTGGCTGGCAGAACCCGGGACGATGGTGTGGCCCCTTACCGAGGAGTGTTCTCCAGTGGGCTGGTTTACTTAGGTGAACAGCAAAGATTGAGTTCCTCCAGCTAGAACATTTCCCCTTCTAGGTGCAGGAAGTCGGCCTCAGGTGGTTATGTGGGCAGGGATCTTAACCGAGGCAGCTCAGGGTACTCTCACCTGTTCAGCCTGGGCCTCATCCACAAACAGCATGGGCCTCTGAGCCAAACTTCCCTTCCCCTGGAGGATGTGGGGGTGCCCCTGCTGAGGTTGCCCTGGGATTTTATTTCTTTTCTCCCCAGCTGAGCCTTCTGCTAAGGCAGCCTCCCCATACGGTACATGGAGTATGTTTCTCCATCAAAACCATGTCTGGTCATGCACTCACCAGGAGAATTACAAACGGCTTTCGGGGGGAGGAAAATGTGGTTCACGCTGAAACATCCTCTAAGTGGATTGTCTCTGCAGGTGGTGATAAATGGAGGCGCCACCTCCAGCGGTGAGCAGGACAATGAGGACACTGAGCTCATGGCGATCTACACTACGGAAAACGGCATTGCAGAAAAGGTACCCCTTCCGTCACCCCGTGTCCCCACTCCCACCGCCATCTCCTCCCACAAGTGCTGCCCCGGATCTGGATCCGGATCCCTTTCAGACACTTGCATGTCCTTCATCTGGGGCTTGGTCTCTGACTCCCAAGGGGGTGTGTTCTCTTCATAAGGGAAGTAGGAGGAGCCATAGGGAATAGAAGTTACTAGTTTGTTTTTTTTTAATTGTTTTAATGGCATTTGAGGTGAGAACCATAGAGGAGGATCTAGGTATTTAAAAAGGCCTCAGCCAAGATGGCAGAGGGAAGTGGTTAAGAGCTTGAGGTCTGGCGTCAGGTCTGGGTGCAGATATGAGTCAGACTGAGGAAATTATAGAAGTTCTCTGGGCCTCAGTTCCCTGTCTCTAAAATGGGAATAAAAATGTCAACATCTGGTTGTTTTGTGGATTGAATGAAATGATATGTGAAGTTATTAGCATCGTGCCTGTTACATATACATATGCAGTAAATAAGAATAAGGGAAATCAGCAAGTGGTTTATGCAGCCTATGAAAATGCCTTTGAGTTTTGACCATAGCACCTTTGGCACCTTAGTGTGCCAATGGAAATGGCACACTAAGGTGGGGAGAATCGTGTTTGTGGTTTTTTTGTTTATTTTTGTTTTGCTCTGTGCCTCGTTCCATCTCCTTGAATGGTCAGACTTTGTGACCATAGAGGTCAGGAAAAAGTTGCCCAAAGCGGCTCCAATCTGGGCGCAGTGGCTCACACCTATAATCCCAATACTTTGGGAGGCTGAGGCGGGAAGATTGCTTGAGGCCAGGAGTTTGAGACCAGCCTGGGCAACATAGCAAGATCCTGTCTCTACAAAAAAAAAAAAAGAAATAATTATCCAGGTGTGGTGATGTGTGCCTATAGTAGCAGCTACTCAGGGGCAGGAGAATTGCTTGAGCCTAAGAGTTTGAGGCTACAGTGAGCTGAGATCATGCCTCTGTACTCCAACTGGGAAGACAGAGTAAGACCCTGTCTCTAAAAAAAAAATAAATAAATTCATAAATAAAAATAAAATAAAGCAGGTCCAGATATCCCGATTTCTTTTTTTCTTTGTATCTGCCACGATGTCTAACATATGAGAAGTTAGATAATCTGATATTTCCAAATTGTGTCGCAGCTCTGAGACTTTCATTTGAGTTTTACTTGATAGATTTTAAACACAGGTTTTATTTATACTATGAAAATTTACTAATTTTCAGCTGACATAATAAGAAACTAAACAATTTATGTAATGAGAAATTCTATTCTGGAACCACTGTATTATACTGTAGACAGTGTATACTATGTATTCTAATAACAGACCACCCAGAAGTTGACACATACAAATATAGTACCTGAGTTGGGTATTAGCACGGTGAGTTCACAGTGTAATCACTAAAGTGATTAAGAACAAATAAATTGTATTGAAATTCTGAAATAACCAAATTTTATGCCCTTTTAAACAAAATTCCAGTCTGGGATATGGAAATTTCATTTTTGCCTCTCAACCAATATTGTTATTATTTTCCTGCTGCTTGGAGCTATTATAAATTTTATGGAGGTTAATTAAAGTAGATTCAGGCAGAGATACTGAAATTCCAGAAGTGCGGGGTTCCAAGCTGCTCCCCAAAGGTTAGTGCAGTGGTGTTTGGCATGTGGATTGGTGCCTGCGGTCTGCAGCTGAGGCACATCCCACACCGCCGGTCCGCAGCTTTCACACGGTCCATTTTGTAACAAAAGGCTTCTTCACAGACTTGGTGGGGCCGCATATAATCCTCTATGCCATGATTCCAGGCTGTCATGTTTTCAGACTTCCTCCTTCTCTGTCTGGAGATCGTCTTTAGAAATAAATAGTGATGAGCATTAACACTTTGGGGCTTAGCTTTACCTTTTACTGATGGGAGGGATCCAGTTGTAGGAAAAATGTCTCTAGCACATTTATGCTAGATGTTTATTTTCCTGTTTGGGTGAACATTTTTTCATTGTCTAAACATTGATACATTTGTATTTCCTTGAATACCAATGAAATGGAGTATCTTAATATTTTCCTGGCCATTTTTCTTACTTTATGAAATGAGGAGGGCAGTGAGAAGAGCTGCCACATATTAAATAGTGCTAGTTGGGCTGGGCGTGGTGGCTCATGCCTGCAATCACAGCACTTTGGGAGGCCGAGATGGGTGGATCACTTGAGGTCGGGAGTTCAAGACCAGCCTGGCCAACATGGCGAAACCCCGTCTCTACTAAAGACACAAAAATTAGCCAGGAGGGGTGTCACACGCCTGTGGTTGGGTTGCAGCTACTTGGGAGGCTGAGGCAGGAGAATCACCTGAACCCAGGAGGCAGAGGTTGCAGTGAGCTGAGATGGCACCACTGCCCTCCAGCCTGTATGACAGAGTGAGACTCTGTCTCAAAAAAAGTAAATAAATAAAATGCTAATCATTAAGCCAGACCCTCAGCGGGCTGTTTTTTTTTTTTTTTTTTTTTCCTTGAGACAGAGTCTCACTCTGTCACCCAGGCTGAAGTGGAGTGGCCCAGTCTCTGCTCGCTACAATCTCTGCCTCCCCGGTTCAAGCAATTCTCCTACCTCAGCCTCCTGAGTAACTGGGACCAGAGGCGCACGCCATCATACCAGGCTAATTTTTTTTGTATTTTTAGTAAAGTTGGGGATTTACCATGTTGGCCAGGCTGGTCTCAAACTCCTGACCTCAGGTGATTTATCTGCCTTGGCCTCCCAAAGTGCTCAGATTACAGGCGTGAGCCACCATACCCGGCCAAAAGTAGTGGAAGGCTCTCAGGAAGCCGGATTGCCCCAGTGTGAGCAGAGTGGCATGTAAGCTGGTTATTAAAGAGCCTGCACTGGATGTGCTGCCCTGTGTGCCACTGGGCCTTTTGCTGCCCGTTGTTTCAAATGCCTAGTTGCAATTATCATATTAAATACAAGATAAAATAAACTTGTCTTCTATAACTTTGAGATCTACTTTTTTTTGTTAGAGACCTTTTCTGACTTGGGCCAGGTGGGTGGCTCATGCCTGTAATGCCAGCACTTTGGGAGGCCAAGGTGGGTGGACTGCCTGAGCTCAGGAGTTTGAGACTAGCCTGGGCAACATGGTGAAACCCCGTCTCTACTAAAAATACAAAAAAAATTAGCCGGGCTTCATGGCATTCGCCTGTAATCCCAGCTACTTGGGAGGCTGAGGCAAGAGAATTGCTTGAATCCAGGAGGCAGAGGTTGTAGTGAGCCAAGATGGCGCTACTGCACTCCAACCTGGGTGACAAAGTGAGACTGTCTCAAAACAAAAGAGACCTTTTCTGACTTGATCCCTGTGGATTCTCTTTAAGCTATCTTTTGTTAAAGGACTAGTTGTTCCAAAAAAAAAAATGACATTCATTTTAACATGATTGTCTAATAGTAAACAGTCCAAAAAATGGAGAAAGTTGAAAATGTGCCCCCTACATTCTTTATGTATTCTATGTAACCAGCGGCTGGCAACCTGATGTAGAGTAACCGTCCTAAAGCTGAGATCTGAAATCTGCAATGTTCCAATATTTGAAATTTTTTGAGCACCGACATGATGCTCAAAGGAAACGCTTGCTCATTGGAGCATTTTGGATTTGAGTTTTGGGATTGTGATGCGCAACCAGTAAGTATTTCAAAATCCCAAAAAAATCTGAAACCCAAAACATTCGGGTTCCAAGCATTTTCAACCTGTATGTATATTCCATACCACTTTCCACATAGGTACACACAAACAGATGCCCCAGATGTTAACATTTTACTGTACTTTCTTAATCATTCTTGTAGGCATATTATTATTTTTGAGCTGTTCGAATCTCACAGACATGATGCCTCTTTATTTAGGGAAAATACTGCATGTGTATTTCCTTAAAACAAAGACATTCTCTTTGTTTTATAACTTCAGTACAATGTTTTTTGAGACAGTCTTGCTCTGTCATTCAGGCTGGAGTGCAGTGGCACAGTCTCAGCTCACTGCAACCTCCGCCCCTCCAGTTTCAAGCAATTCTCATACCTCAGCCTGAGCCTCCCAAGTAGCTGGGATCACAGGCGTGCACCACCACACCTGGCTAATTTTTCTATTTTTAGTAGAGACGGGGTTTTGCCATGTTGACCAGGCTGGCCTGGAACTCTGGCTTCAAGGAATCTACCTGCTTCGGCCTCCCAAAGTGCTGGGATTACAGGCATGAGCCACCACACCCGGTCCCTACGGTACAATTCTTAACACTGATGAATTAAATGATTAGTCATACAATACCTAATTGATTTTATTACTTAATCCCAATTTTAAAATATTTAATATCTACAAGCTTTATTCACATTTCTTCAGTTGTCCAAATAATGTTCATTATTGTAAAATAAATAAATAAATTAATTAATTTTAAAAGTTTTGGTCCAGGAATCAAATCAGGGGCTGTTGAGGCATTTACTTTTTAGGTATATCTTTAGTCTCCTTTAATCTGGAACAAATTTTCATTGTTAATGTAACATGGTACAAGCCAGTTTACTTTGTAGAATCTCTCTCAGCTTAGGTTGGTCACTGTAGTTTTATCCTGATTTTTCATTAGTGAGGCTGCATCTCTACACATGCTCAAGAGCCATGTGTATATCCTTTTCTGGGCCAGTTTTTCCTGGCATTTTCAATATTTAGCTTTGAGGCTACTATCATCTCAGGAATTGTATCTTTAAATATTAATTCCAGTCTATTCTTTTGGTTTCTGATTTGGGAGCTGCAATTATGCATGTTTTGTTTGTTCTTTGCCTGCCTCCTCCAGCTATCAGTTCTCTTTAATCTTTTTCTTCCTCTTAGCACGGAGTTTTTTCATTCTAGTCTCTGACCCTTACTCTGTTTCTCAGCTTATCTGTTCTTCCTTGTGCTCCTCACACTTTCATAGTTTTTTGTATTTTTTTTCCTTTCCATCTGGCCAAATTATGTAAACTCATGTTTATTTCCAGTTTCCCTTAAATGTCTGTTTGAATTTTAAGGCCTTTCTTAGTAAGAATGATTGTTTTATTGTGTTTTCAAAATGCATTTTTTCGTTAATCCATTGAATACTGTAGTATCCTTCTAATTTGTTAACATGTCCTTTATTTCTTAAATTTTTCTTATTTCTTTGGTTAATTTCTATATTCTTTTTTCCTTGTTCTGACATTTAACACTTACTGTTACCTATATTTGTCTTTTTCTTATTTTTGAGAGCTACCTTTGACTTCCAGCCCTTCTGTTGAGTTTTAAAAAACTATCCTGTGCTTAATTTCTGAGACCTCTTTTATTGTTTTTTGGTTTTGTTTACTGGTTAAAGTCTTTAAAAAGCATTCTTTGTCTCCCACAATTGAAGTAACTTTATTTTTCTGAAGATAGTTTTTTTTTAAGCTTTTTAAAAAATACTACATTGATTATATTGTCTGTTTCTTTGCCTTCATTTTTTTAGTCTTTCTTCACTGTTCCAGGATAGGAGGCAATAAAAGATAGGATTGTGAGGTCTTTGTGTGTGATGAAGTTTATCTAATCGTGGGCCTGCCCTTGAGTGACCAGGTGGAAAGCCGTGTTGTCTCTGTGGGATCTATAGATGTCACTATCTTGCCTTTGGGGCTGATCAGCTTTCTCTAGAAAGGAATCGTGTGGTCTCCTGTGGGTATAAGTCTGGCTTCTGTGACCTGGTTTCTGGCATTCTGGAAGCAGATGAGTATCCAGCTGCTGCTGTTTTCCTTGATCGCTGTGTGGTATTCCTCAGCCTGAGGGCTTTCCAGTTTATATTCTTCAAACCATACATATTTGTTTCTTGAAGGAGGAGGATAGCAGTAGTTAACACACTGTCTGACCAGTTTGCGGAGTTAAGACCTGTCGTCTCCCCATTGCTACTCTGTCTAGTGCTTCCAAGCATAGCACTTTCTGGGGTCCTGCTGGTCAGCCAGCCCACCTCTTCACAGCATCCTTCTATGAGCACCCAGCTTGTGCATTCCTTCCCTCTCCCAAATTGGTCACAAATCATCCAAACAATTTCCATATTAAAAAGAATATTAATCTCTTTTTCTTGATCTCCTCTTTGCTTTGTGCTTGTAGATGAGTATCATATTTATTCCTCCTGTTTTTAGGACTTAGAAGAAAAGACACATGTGGTCAATCTACCATGCTTAACTAGAACTCAAAAGCTGGCTTGTTGAAAAGAATAATGAAATTGATCTTTTGGGTTTTTTGTTTTTTGGTTTTGTTTTGTTTTGTTTTGTTTTTTTGAGACAGAGTGTCACTCTGTCACCCAGGCTGGAGTGCAGTGGTGCGATCTCGGCTCACTGCAGCCTCCGCCTCCTGGGTTGAAGCGATTCTCCTGCCTCAGCCTCCCAAGTAGCTGGGACTACAGGTGTGCGCCACCACACCCAGCCAATTTTTGTATTTTCGGTAGAGACAGGGTTTCAGGGTTTCACCATGTTGGCCAGGCTGACCTCAAGTGATTGGCCTGCCTTGGCCTCCCAAAGTGCTGGGATTACAGACGTGAGCTACCAGCCTGTTTTGTTTTTTTTTTGAGACAAGATCTCTGTTGCCTAGGCTGGAGTGCAGTGGCGTGATCACAGCTCACTGCAGCCTCAACCTCTCAGGCTCAAGTGATGCTCCTACCTCAGACTCCTGAGCGGGTGATCACTGGCATGTGCCACCACACCCAGCTAATTTTTGTTTGTTTGTTTTTGGAGACAGGGTCTCTGTCTGTTGCCCAGACTGGTCTCGAACTCCTGAGCTCAAGCAGTCTGCCGACCTTGGTCTCCCAAAGTGCTGGAATTATAGACATGAGCCACCATGCCTGGCCAAAACTGATCTTTTGTGGCCCTGATCAAGAGAAAAAAAATAGAAAGCACACATATACATTAGTATAGTAAAAAGGAGAAATGTACAAGAGAATAATACATGCTACTTTATGATAATCAGTTTGAAACGCTACAGCAGGGGTTGGCAAGCCAAATTTGGTTTAATATCTGTTCTTCTCAGTAGAGTTTTGCTGGAACACAGCCACATTTCTTCGTTTACCTATTGCCTAAGGCTGCATCCATGCTACAGTGACAGAACCATGTGGCTCCCAAAGCTTGAAATATTTACTGTATGGCCCTTTATAAAAAATATGTGCTGACTCTGCTGCAGAAGAAATGATTTCCTAGAGAAAGAGACTACAATCGACCCCAAAGGTGCTAGACTAGATAGATAACCGCAGAGGAGATAGCAAAGGTTATTAAAAATGTTAAGAAGGCTCCAGGCAGAGAACAGCGTTCTGAGTTCACTCTAGTCTTCGGAGCACAGGCAATTTTTTTGTTCTTTAGATTATTTTGGACCATAGAATAAGATGGAAAGTCTTTGTAAAGTGACGTAATTATTTATGTAGTCATCTTTTACAGAAACCTTGTTAGAGGTTTTTGTTTTTGCGGTATTTAAAATAGCTCATAGTTTACAGTGATCACTGGGTGTGGCGCCACAGTGCGTAGAGTGCACAATGGCCAGACTGGTCCTTCTGTCATCAGGAGGGGCTGCACAGCGTCTGCTTCACAGTGTTGTCTGATCCTCTTGACCACACAGCCCCCTCCTGTATCATTTTAATACCAGTTGTGGACCTTTACACAAGTTTTGTTGCTGAGTTGTAGGGCTACCCTCATTACTAAGAAAAGTTTGTGTGTGTGCATGTGCATACATGTGCCTGTGTGTACATCTTAACCTCTGCCTGGATGCGAAAAGTCTTGCTTTTTTTTTTTTTTTGGTGACAGAATCTCTCTCTGTTGCCCAGGCCAGAGTGCAGTGGCGTATCTTGGCTCACTGCAACCTCTGTCTCCTAGGTTCAAGCAATTCTCCTGCCTCAGCCTCCGGAATAGCTGGGATTACAGGTGCACGCCACCACGCCCAGCTAATTTTTGTATTTTTAGTAGAGACAGCGTTTCACCATGTTGGCTAGGCTAATCTTGAACTCCTGACCTCAGGTGATCTACCTGCCTTGGCAGGTGCTGGAATTACAGATGTGAGCCACTGCACCTAGCCAAAAAGTCTTTTCATCTGCCTTATAATTAACACTAGTGGTTTTGGAATTGTTAGAAAAATGTTGCTTACATTATTGTATAACAGGTTGTACTAGTCTATGATAGGGTTATGTATTCTGTCTTCAGACATTTCTCTTTGTTATGAAATACTTCTTTGTGAGCAGCCACACCGCCTGTGTGGCTGTAGCTAACGTGGTGCTGTTGAGCTGACCTTTGTGTAGTGAGCCCCAGGTCTGTAATTCCATCACGTTAGCAAAATGGTGACCTCAGTTCAGAAGTTCCCAAATCAGGTTCTGTGATTTATGAGAAAGACTCAGAGAATTCAGCAGAGCTGTTTTACTCACAGTTAAGGGTTTTTTGTTTGTTTTTTTTTTTTCTTCAGAGAAAGGATACAGATTAAAATCAACAATGAAAAAAGGCACATAGGCAGGGTCTAGGAGACACCAGGCACAGGCTTGCAGCCATCCTCTCCCAGTGGAGTCATGCAGGCAGTGTTCAGTTTTCCCAGCAGTGATATGTGATAACACCCATTCAACCAGGGAAGCTCATCCAAGCCTTGGTGTCCAGGGTTTTTAATTGGGGATCTGTTGTATAGGTATGGCTGACTGCCTATGTGGCTAACTTTAATTACTCACCAGCCCCTCCAGAGGTCAAGCTGACACTGTGTGGCCAAGTTTCAGGTAAAAAAAAATATGTATAAACTAGAGAAGAGGCCTCACTATGTTGCCCAGGCTGTTCTTGAACCCTGGCCTCAAGTGATCCTCACACCTTAGCATCCCATGGTGCTGGGACCACAGGTGTGAGCCACTGCACTGGGCCTAAAAAGACATGTTTAAGAGGCAGAAACCCCAAGAGCTCAGGTTATCCCCCACGTACCAGGCAAGAGTCAACCCTTTCTTTGAAATGTGCAGGGTTTGGACAACCCAGACCTGCTGAGTTAATCTTTATTGTACATCACTACATGCTACACCCCTCAGACACATACGTACTTTTTCTACCATTTCTTCCAACAAGTTTTTAAAGACATCCATAATCCATTGTAACAAATTCAACACAATGTAAATTTGCCAGTATCCCTTGTGAGGACGGAAGAGAAAGTGTTACCCAAAAGGTCATATTCAGTTACATTTGGATTAGATGAGATGTCAGCTTCCATCAGACATTTACCTTCCGGCTGTGGAAGGTGAGGGTGAACTGTGTCCCTTCTTTTGTTTAAGGGTATTGGGCCCCAAACCCAAAACCCCTGTTGCCTCCATGTCGAACACATGGAATCAGCATTTTTCCATGTGGATATCTCTTCATTTTGTTTCCTGTTAAACACTTTGTTTGCTAGGTTATAAAACATTTCTTAAAATGAGATACATATCTTGGATTCCAAGAAATGATTGTAGAAATTCCAAGAAAAGATTATTTGTGTGGTGTTTGAAACCAGAGCAGTTTTGAGGTTCTCCTGGGGAACTTGGGGCTACCTTGAGTTTTCTGTTTGGCTCAGATACTGCATGAGTTCAGAACTGATGCTGAGGGTGATTGGAAGAGGCTGGACTCTAACCTAAAGTGACTGGTCTTTATGATGATTTTTGCTTAAAAAACCATGCCACACTTAATGTTTTAAAATATTTATTTTACTAGTGTTAGGGGAAAAAGAAGAAAAAACCTGTCACCTAAACTATCAATACATTTTTCATGTTTTGTTTTTTAAACAGAATTCAAATCACCGTGTTTATATACTTTAGAATTTTCCTCTTTTCACCTAACGTTATCTGAGCAATAGTGTTTGGATAGGAGGGTGTAGAATTTTAAAGTACAAAGATCCTTTTTACTTGCAGGGATGAAGTGGGCTGGGAGGGGCAGATCAGTGTGCTGTCTCTTCGAAAGTGGTTAAAATTTTCTAAGATTTTTTTCATCTGGGGTCTCATGCAAGGACTGCTTGTGCCAAGGTATCATTTTGTGGTCTCAACCTGGGAACATCTCTGTCCATGCAGGAGGATCCCCAGGCCTGGGGAGAAGCTCTGAGCAAGTTTGGCGTTCTCAGGGATGAGATGTTGCCAAAGGATGCTGACCCCCCAAATTCTGAGGATTGACCATCCCGGTGGGCGACTGTACTTGAGCCCAAGAGTATACTTGGCTTCAAAGATAGCCAAGGCTCAAAACTGCAGGAAAATGGCAGCCACTTGATAAAGTTGTTTTTCTGTAATAGTGGCCTGTACATGGCCGAGCTAACACTGGTCTTCACGTTTAATGAGTACCTTCTTTTCTCCTTCTGGCTCACAGAGCTCTCTCGCTGAGACCCTGGATAGCACTGGCAGTCTGGACCCCCAGCGATCAGACATGATTTATACCATAGAAGATGTTCCTCCCTGGTACCTGTGTATATTTCTGGGGCTACAGGTAAGATGATTCCTGTAGGATGTGTAACTACCAGCGTGTGTTTGCATTGTCTACCATCTGGAATTGTTTAAAAATTCAACTTTGGTTTTTGTTTATTGAAGACTTTTGTAAATTCCTCTTTTAAGAGTGATGAGTAGGGGCTGAGCACGGTGGCTGATGCCTGTAATCCTAGCAGTTTTGGAGGCTGAGGTGGGCAGATCACTTGAGCCCAGGAGCTCAAGACCAGCCTGGGTAACATGGCAAAAGTCCATCTCTACAAAAAATACAAAAATTAGCCATGTGTGGTGGTGTGTGCCCACAGTCCCAGCTACTCAAGAGGCTGAGGCAGGAGGATCGCTTGAGGTTGAGGTTGCAGTGAGCTGTGATCACACCACTCCACTTCAGCCTGGTTGACATAGTGAGACCCTGTCTCAAAAAAAAAATGATGAATGGGAATTGTTGACATCACAGCAGGAGGAAGAAAAGAACAGGTAGAATGGATTACCAGGGAAAAGAATGAAGATGTTCAGGGGACAAGCAAGAGCAGCGACATAAAGGAAGGGAAAGGAAATAGAGTTATAGAAAGAAGGAAGAATAGAGAAAGGAGAAAAGTTGAAGAATAGAGAAAAGAGAAATTAATTTTCATCTCCCATTCCTGGCCTAGTTAACCCACCCAAAATCATGGTAACCTCTGCCATGAAACAGGAGCTACCCTGAAAAGTGCCATGTTGGCCAGGACCTAAATGGTAGGTTTTCAGTCTTATTTTTTAAAGGAAGGGAAACTTGCCATGGTAGCAGCAGCTTTGTCTGCTGCAGCTTCCAGTGGGAGGGGAGGGCAGCCAGGCTCAGGGACAAGGTGGGTGGTGACATAGCTGATGGAGGCCTCCAGCGCCTTTGATACTTCCCTCCTCTGTCTTCAGCACCCTTTTCCCTTTCATAGGATGAACGCGGGACGTTTTGGAGAAAGGGGACAATGTGGGGAGGGTCTTTTCTTAGATGCACACCGCTGGACTGAATATGCTTTGGTTTTAACTTGGACTCTGTTCTGAGGTCGGACTTAGCATTTTTCCCTTCTCAAGTTTGTGTGGTCAGTTCAACCTAAGGTATCTCAGGTGCCGAGAAAATCCATCTCATTGTCCAGAGAGGTTGATTCACCCTGGGGTGGGGCTGCCAACAGCTGGGTACTTTGGTTGAGTTTCCAGTTGCCCCGCCCTTCCCTCACCCCGTTTCAGGTATCACAGCCCATGGTAACCCCGACTGGCAGGTGTCTGTTGAGTAGGGGAGGAGTCAGAGCAAAAGGAGCTGAGTGGCCTTGGCAACTAGTCTACCTGGGGCTGAGCATTCTGAACCAGATTCAGGAAGCACACTTTTTGGAAGGTTTATCTTATAAATGTTCCTAGCAGTCTTCCCTGGTCAGATAGGAGTGGGAAACCCTGCCTGCATCATGCCCTTCCTGACGATTCAGAGTACATAAAGCTGTGAGCAGCCCTGAGACATCCTGAACAGGAATATTTCACCCCAGGAAACTCCTTTACAGTCGGGCTTTGTGGGCTGCATGTGGCACGTTTGGCTAACGTGGGCAGGAATGGGAAGCTGCTGGAAGAAAAGTAGGAAGTTTGCAGAACAGAAATAAGAACTGGTCAACAGGGGAAGGGAGGGAAGTGAGTCGTGAGTGCTGGGAGTATCCTACCAGGGCTACAGGTGTGGCGGGGGGTTGGGGGGACTCCCAAAGGAAAGTGGGATGGGGTTCTTTCTGGAAGATTACCATGGCTACCGTATGCCCTTAACCCTGCCCTGACTGGAACAGATGAATTCTTTGTTTTCGAAAACAATGCCAGCTCACAGAAAAAGACAGAAAACACTCCATGCGTATGTAACTTATGAAGCTTATGTAACTTTAATCCCCAGACATGAGAGAACTTTTTTAAAGAAATAGACTAATTAACCTAGAAATGTAGATGCAAAATTCTATATAAAATATTAGCAAATCAAATCCCAGAAGAAAAATACAGTGTGACTAACTAGGGTTTGTTTCAAGCATGCAAGAATAGTTCAGCACATCACAATTCATGATAACAGATTAGAGGAGAAAGGCCTTATGGTTTTAGCAATTTATGCCAGAAAAGCTTTTTGGGGAAGAAACCCAAATATTTCTAATAAGAATTACATAAGTAAAATATCACCAGTGCTGATATTGACTGTTTCCTTTGTGAGGCATGGATTCATCCAAGTAATAAGTAATAATGACAGTGAATAGTAAGACAATAAAATGTAATGAAAAGGAGAAATGCAGCTGGGCGTGGTGGCTCACGCCTGTAATCCCAGCACTTTGGAGAGGGAGAGGCAGGCGGGATCGCTTGAGCCCAGGTGTTTGACACCAGCTTGGCCAACACGGTGAAAACCCATCGCTACAAAAAATACAAAAATAAGCTGGGCGTGGTGGTGCGCCCCTGTAATCCCAGCTATTTGGGAGGTTGAAGCAGGAGAATTGCTTGAGCCTGGGAGGTGGAGGTCACAGTGAGCCAAGATGGCACCCTTGCACTCCGTCCAGGGCAATGGGAGTGAAACTGTCTTAACAACAAAGGAGAAATACTGAAAAAGAAGGAAAAAAGTATGGCTTGGTCGAAAAACCAAGGAGATTCTTTATGTGGGCTATTTTTTAACGACAATAAGAGAGAAGAATTAGGATGAAATCAAGAATAAATGAGGAAGGGTTTACTGTTTCTCCTCTGACCCTTTTCCTGCCCACAGCACTACCTGACATGCTTCAGCGGCACGATCGCAGTGCCTTTCCTGTTGGCCGATGCCATGTGTGTGGGGTACGACCAGTGGGCCACCAGCCAGCTCATTGGGACCATTTTCTTCTGTGTGGGAATCACTACTTTGCTACAGACAACATTTGGATGCAGGTGAGATTGGGGTACTAATGGGGGATGCCAAAGCCCCCAGAAGGCGTTGAGCTGCGCCGTTTGCCTAGGGCTGTTTGCAAGGACAGAATGGAGGCAGGGGAATGTCCTAGTGGCCTTTGGTCCCCACCCCTCAGTGTTCCTCCCAATCATTTCCTCTCTTGGTGAATGGCACCACCACCACCTTCCCCTACCCAGTTGTCCAAGCTGGAAACTCAGCCTCACTCTCCTTCCCCTGCCCCCTTGGCAAGTCATGCTCGCTCCCCAGCACCCCTCTGTGCCCCTATACCTTACATTCAGACCAGAGTGTCCCACCAGGCTCCCCGTTGGCTTCCCTGCCTCCAGGGCACCGCTCTTGGACCCACTTTGTGCCCCACACCCAGTGCCATCTTTCTACTTCCACACCCTCCTCAGGGTGAGCCACACTGCAGCTCTCCTCCCTTTTTACACACCAGGCTGCACCCAGCATTTAGGCTTGCCCTTGCTCTCTGCCCCACTTCCATTTCCAGCCGTGCCTCTGAGCCCTGTCTCCTGCCTTCCCTGGCCTCACTCCCGAGGGCCCGCTGTCTACCTTCTTGTGTGTCTTCCCCCAACCCGCCTGGCACACACCAGCTCATCCTCCAGGCCCAGCTTGTCCTGCCCTCCCGACTCTGTGGAGCCCTTCATTGTCCTCTGAATTCCCACCTTGTTTTCATCCTTCCAGTGTGGCCCTTATTCCAGTTTGTCCTTTTTGTTTCTATGTCTTTTTCCCACGGTGCTTCCTCCTTGATGCCAGGGCTTTGGCTTGTTCACTTTGCATTTCCAGCCACCAGCTTAAATGGACATGGAGCTGGCACAGGAAGGAAGAGAAACATCCTTATCTACCTTCCTACCTCCTCCTGCAAGCTTGCCTTTTCCTCTCCTTTCCTGCTCTTCTCCCCTCTTCGCAGTGCAGCCTCTTACTTTACCCCAGGGCACTGCTCAGGAAGTGGAGCCTGCTCTGGCAGGACTGTCCCAAGTTCACGGCCAGCTGTCTCTTGCTCTGTCAGAGACAGGCTGAGTAAGGCCTGGCCCTCCCTGCGGTGGGAGGTGGGTGTGAGCTGAAGTCAGGGACTGCATTCTGATGAGTCAGAATCCTTCGGGACCTCAGGGTTGCCCTAACGCGGCACGGGAACAGGGGAGCCTTGGAGGGCGGTGAGCCATGTGCAGGTGTTCTGGTTGCCAGGGTAGGCCACACCCTGGGAGGGCAGGCCGCAGGTCTGCTGATGGAAAGAAGCTATGTGGACTAAAGGCTTTGGGGCTGGCAAGCTCTTATGGTTCCCAGATCCCAGCCCTTGCTAGTCTGCCCATAACCACCAAGCTGGGCTGAAGGGAGGAGGGTCTCCTCAAACCCCCCAGGGGGCAGGGCAGGGATATCACTGACCGACTAGGGGAAGGAGATGTGGTCTGGGCCTTCCAAGAAGGCCTCAACCTGACTAGCACCCTCTTTCATTCTTTGGGTACAGTGTTCAGGGCTCTGTGCTTCAAGTCCAGAGTGCATGGCAGAGCTTTTTTTGGCTCACTCAGGATCCTTACCTTGCCCATGGAGCACTGGTTCTCTGGGGAGATGTTCTTTTTCTAAACAGCTGACTTATCCGTGGATTTGTAGGCATAATCCCTCTGTGAATTTGGTCAGTGTCTCTAGCTGAGCATTATTGGTTGACCTGAATAGGGGATGAAAGCTGTGTTTATTGCAGTGAAGTGTGTACCGTGTGCAGCTCTGCCCCAGCTCATGCCAAGGAGGCCAGGCCTGGCCAGCAGCTGAGCCTGATGGGCATAGTTGCTAATGGGACACAGAAGGGAGGGACTGGGGGAACTTGGGGTAAATACTTTTGGTCGCAGAGGGCATCATCTTGCCCACTGTTGGGGCACAAGACCTAAACAGAACTACCCGGGTCAGCGTGGTTCACCTCCCTGCTGGTCTGGGAAGCAGTTTGAGCGGAGTAAGAACAGGAGAGGGATTTGACACCCTACTGGGATGGCTCAGGGACCCAAAATGCAGAGCTGTGGCCTGGAGGAGGGTGCGTGTCTGTGCGCCCCATGCCCACAAGGCTGAGTGAAAGCAGCCTTTCTTGCTGTGTTTGTGAGGAGTCAGAGTGAGTCCCCCATGACCTTTGGCTGTGCAAGGAATGGCAGCCCCACCCCTGCTTCCATCCTCTCCACAGTGTGGCCATTTGCTTAGTCGTAAATCAGGTGGTGCTGACTCTAATCACATCAGCAACCGTGCGCTGCTGGGCAGGTGCAGGTGTGCTGGGGACTTTGGTGGGGTGTTGGGCTTGTGATAGGGGTTTTCTGTGGTTGTCGGGGTGTGGGTGGTGCCCGTTCTCTTAACCTGGGCAAAGACAAAGAGTACTGGCTCAGCCCTGCAGATATTCAGTGACTGGTCTATGTAGCAGGTGCGGGGCCTGGCCACTGTGGGGAGCAATGGTGACATCGAAGCACATGGCTTGCAGCACGAAGGGCAGCGCCATCAGGGAGACACAGTGCATCCTCCAGGGGACTTGGTGGGAGCCCTGGAGGAGGTGGTGTTTGAGACAGGCCCTGCAGGCTCCAAGGGCTCTGCCCAGGAGGGCTGAGGGAGCAGCTTCCATCCCAGCAGGGGCAGGAGCAAAGGCAGGAAGTCACAGCCTGGCATGATCCCCCTGCCCAAGCACACAGAGGCCAGAGCTTGGGACTTATCAACAGGCACAGGGAGCATTCAATGGCTTTGTTAGCAGGGGACGCGCCCCCTGGGGCTGTGCCTTGAAGGACGTTACTTGGTTACTTAGTATAGGGGGTGAGGACCATCCCAGGGGATCAGTGACATCCATGAGAAAGGTGATGGGGGCCTAGGCAAGTCTCAGGGGTGTGGGATAGGAAGGTGACTGTGCTGGGACTGAACTCATTCCCCAGTCTCACTCTTACTCGTCCTGGGGGTCCCTTCCTGCTTTGAATCCTTAGCTGGAAAGAGAAGCAGCACGGAATGGAATGTGCTTCATGTGTCCTGATTAAAGAATCTTTCCAGCAGAGCGGCTTAGAGAGAGCCTTTGGGATGGGGGAGGGGAGCGCCCCTGCTGGCACCTTGTGGGCAGTCTGGGCCTCCCAGGCTGAGGGGGGGGCTCTTGCTGTGAATCTGAGCCCGCAGTGCTGTGTGTTGCCTGCACCCCTTGCTTCCTCTCCGACCAGCAGGTGGGCAGTGAGCAGGGGCTCTGGTGGGGGCTCCTGCTCCGCACGGCCTCAGACCCTGTCTGCAGACCTTCTTCTGTGTGGGTCCTTAGCACACTTGGGGGCCTGCTGTGCAGGGGGCTGCGTGTCTGAGGCAGCGAAGGGGCACTGAGGCAACAAGAGAGGCCGCTGGTTCCCCCCTTGACTGGCCAGTCACCATGGGGGGCACGTTTGCTGCACCCCATGTTTGTGTGTTTCCTCTTCTCTCATCCCCACCACGTCTCTCCACCCTCCATCCCTTCCTGTTGGGATGCAGACTCCTCCACCCTTCCTGTTCCCATCTTGGCGCTAGGCCAGAAGAGGCCAGGCTACCTTGTCAGCCGCACCACCTCTCACAGCCTTGCCTCAGGTTTCCTGTGGGGTTAGTGAGGAAGAGCAGAAATCCCCAAATGGCCAACTCCTCCATGAGCATATGCCCTGTTCCCATCCAGCAGAGCAAGGTTGGCAGCCAGACCTCAGTAGGGTGAGGCCCCCTCTGGTACTTGGACACCCAGATCTCAGGACAGCATCTGTTCTAGGGGTGCTCACCAAGATCAATACTGCCAGAGCTGGATGCATGGCCATTGCAAGTGAAAGTCAGATTTTGGGATACTTTTATGGAATTCTAACCCCTTGGGTATCAAACCTACATTTCTGAGGATAGAGATATGTTTATAGCATGTGGCATTATGACCTTGGACAAGTGACCCCTCCAGCCCCGTTTCCTTTGTGAAAATGAAAGAAGGCTTCTCCCTCAGGTGTCCTGGGAATGATATATTTCGCCTTATTTTAATGAATCTATTGTGTTTTTGTAGATTATTATGTTTCCTAAAATACTTTTTGGGAGTTTTTGCATATGAAAATGTGAACTCATATTTTAGACTTTTAGTTCTGCTAGTTGCTTAGATAGATCCATCATAGGCTGTGAATTATCATTTCTTTTAGACTTCTGTGTTTATTTTCTGCTCAAAAAAGGATGGAATAAATAGCTAGAGCAGTTGGGGTAGAGAGACTGCGAGCAGGGAGCAAGGTGGAGAGGAAAGGCAGATGCAGCCGGGCGTGCAGGCCTGACTCCCAGCAGCACTGCCGGAAGGATGGCAGATGGCCTCTGTGGGCTTTTTTGGGTTGTGTTTTTGCTTTTGGAGAAGCTCACCACTCATTTCCTTAGGCTTAGGGCAGCAGAAGGAAAAGTTTTTCGTGTCCAGCTTTCGTGATTTCTAAGACACAGTGTCAGACTTCTCCAGCTCCGAAGTGGTTCCCCTGTTGTGTTTCGGTTCTGTATCCTGCATTGTGCATTTGACTGCCTCTTGCTGAGTACCCAGTATTTCTGTCACGCTGGATGTTGTGGGTGAAGGGAGCCTGAGGACAAACCATGGCCTGTGCCCTTGAGGGGTGGGCCCTCTATTGTGCAGAAGTGTCTAGATTACAGGAAGGAACAAGGTGCTGTGGTCAAGTCGTCCCCCTCATTTCACATGGGCTCTTGATCTGAGTGGAATGCTATCCTGGAAACCTGTTTCATTCTATAAAAATGATCAGAGTTGATGGGAAACCCATGAAGGTGAAACAGATGTGTGTCTTTGCAGAAGACACAGTGAAACAGATGTGTGTCTTTGCAGAAGAAAGGGAGGGCCTGGGGGAACTTGGGGTAAATACTTTTGGTCACAGAGGGCATCACCTTGCCCACTGTTGTGTCACAAGACCTAAATAGAACTACCCAGGTCAGCAGGCAGCATGGTTCACCTCCCTGCTGGCTTGGGAAGCAGTTTGAGCAGTGTAAGAACAGGAGGCCGATTGTAGATGCCACAGCATGGGGGTACATTTCCCAAGGCTGACTGGCTGAGACCACATGAAGCATGTCTGAGTTGTGCAGGCTGCAGACCCTTCTTCCTTCACTGCACATCTCTCCCCTGGCATGAAAGTTTTCCTTTTCTTCCAGGGGCCGTTGTCTTTTTGCATTGGAGGTTGTGGGCCTTAGCCCCAGTTGTCGAGGACTTTAGGAGGCTTTGGTGCTTTCCAAGCCTTTGCTTAGGGAAAGGCAGCTTCCTCACGGCCCTTCCTCATGGCATTCCCTCTCCCTCTCCCTCTTCCTCCCTACCTTTTCCTCCTCCCTCCTCTCCTTTGACCTTGATCCCCTGAGCTTTGTGTCAAGGAGGTCTTCATTACCGAGTTTTCCCCTGAGCGAGGTTTCAACAGTTCTCATTCTGGTTGGTCTGTGATGTCAATTCCAGCTAACCCTTGTTCCAGGAATTAGTACAAAGCCTTTAAAATCCAGAGAAATCAGGTCAGGGTTTTGAGAGTCCCCTAGCCAGCCTGCAGCCGTCATTCTTTTGTGGCACCTCTGAGCTTCCCAGAGTTCCCACCCCTGACCCTTGGTGTCTCTAGGGCCCTCCAAGACCCTGCTCTGCCGTCACCACACTGACTTTCCCGCAGGCTGGTGGGAGGAGAGTCTTACGGCGTCTGTGGGGCCACCCTCAGCCTTTCACTCCAGGCCCCTCTTAGAAGCATCACTCTGACCTCTCCAGCAAAATGAAAGGTAGGATGCCCCCTCTGAGAGGAGCCCCTCCTGGCCATTCTCAGGCCTGCTGTAGGCACACAGCACATTCATGTGCTAAGAAAAGGTAGGGTTTGGCCAAGAGAATCATTGTAGCTGGTTTAGGAACCTGGCCTCTAACCAGATTGTCTGCCCTAAGGAGAGAGAGTTCCTCTGTCTTCTATCCTGTCAGGTTCCTGGGGCCCGTAATGGAACCTTGTCCATGATATATGCTCACTGAGTACAAGGGGTGGCTCCAGGAGACTTTTAAGTCTTAAATCTGGGGACTTCGAACTCATGATTGTTTATAAAACTTAGAAGCATGGAGGGATGCGGTGATCAGATTGGGGCAAGGGAGAGACCCCACTTCTCTTTCTGTATATGTATGTTGGGGTACAAGTGTAATTTTTTTGATTTTTGAGCCACTTGAAAGTAAAGTTGCAGGCTGAGCAAGGTGGTTCAGGGCTGTAATCCCAGCACTTTGGGAGGCTGAGGCGGGAGGATTGCTTAAGCCCAGGAGTTTGAGACCAGCCTGGACAACATAGTGAGACCTTGTCTCTACAAATAATAAAAATAATTAGCTGGGTGTGGTGGCGTGCACCTGTGGTCCCAGCTACTCGAGAGGCTGAGGTGGGAGGGTCGCTTGAGCCCAGGAGATGAGGCTTCACTGAGCCATGATCACGCCACTGCATTCCAGCCTGGGAGACAGAGCGAGATCCTGTCTAAAAAAAAAAAAAAAAAAAAAAAGTAAAGTTGCAGATAGCATGATGGCTCACCCCTACATACTCTCCTAGCAATGAGAGTGTCTCTTGTGTATCACAGGAGACAATTTGTCACACCTAAGAACATTAACAATCATTCTGTTTCATCGTCTCATATGCAGTTCGTATTTAACTTCCCAGTTGTTCCTAAAATACCTTTCCCCATTATTCCCTCTCTAAACCAGTCTCCTTCGTGTGGTGCATTTGTTTGTTGTGTCTCTCTGCTGTCTCCACCTTTTTCCTCCCCACGTCGTCATCTTTTTTAAAAGATTCCAGACCTGGTGTCTCGTGAGTGTCTGATTTTGTCTTGATTGTGTCCCTGTCATATTGTTTGATTTGTCCCACAATCCCTCTGATTTGTTGTCAACCAGAAGATGGGGCTGGAGGCATGGTTGATTTAAGGTAAACATTGTTGCCAAAATTACTGTGTAGGTGATGTCAGATCCTTTGTATTCTGTCATGTCAAGCAGGCACATAATGGCAGATTATAGGGTTTTGTGCCCAAATAAAAAAATTTTTTACCATCCATTTAACTAAAAAAGAATTTAAAATCGTACATTAATATGGGAGACCAGGCTGGGCACAGTGGCTCATGCCTGTAATCCCAGCACTTTGGGAGGCTGAGGCGGGCGGATCACCTGAGGTCAGGAGTTGGAGATCAGCTTGGCCAACATGGTGAAACCTCATCTCTACTAAAAATACAGAAATTAGCTGGGCATGGTGGTGGGTGCCTATATCCCAGGTACTCGGGAGGCTGAGGCAAGGACAATCCCTTGAACCCGAGAGGCAGAGGTTGCAGTGAGCCGAGATAAGGTAGACCAGTGAGAACGCGGAGGTGACGACCTTGGCTGAGGGTCTCTGCCCTGTCCCCACTGCCAGCTGCACTGAGTCCTTGGATGCAGAGGCGGCTGGACTCCCTTTCCATCATTCAGTAGTCACGTGACTTTGGACAAGCTCTCTCCAAGCCCTGTTTCCTCAATGGTAAACTAACCATAAGATTGTTAGTGAGCAGGACACCATGGCTCATGCCTGCATTCCCAGCACTTTGGGAGGCCAAAGTGGGAGGATCACTTGAGCCCCGAAGTTCAAGACCAGCCTGGGCAACATAAGGAGACCTTGTCTCTACAAAAACATAAAAAAAAATTAGCCAGGTGTGGTGGTGCACACCTGTGGTCCCAGCTACTCGGGAGGCTGAGGTGGGAGAATTGCTTAAGCCCAGGAGGTCAAGGCTACAGTGAGCCGTGATTTGCGCCGCACCACTCCAGCCTGAGTGACAGAGCGATACCCTGTCTCAAAAGAAAGATGGTTAGCGAGCATCAGGTGAGCTGATGCCTGGTACCTGTCCACACTCAGTGGCTGACTCTATTTATCTTAGTTTTCCCCACTGGGAGGGAAGGAGGCAGGTAGTGCAGCGGGTGCACAGCGAGCAAGGGCTGGACAGCCTTGTGGAGCAACGCGGACCTGATGAGTGCGGCAGGGCTTGGGGTTGGCCACACTGCCAGTGTCCCCAGCCAGGGTGGGCCCCACTGACCCTGGAATCTATGGCAGAGGCCATCAGAAAGCTGTAAGGGCATTTGATCCAGCCCCTCCTGAGGCCGGAGACCCTCTTGCCTCAGCTAAGCTTGTTCTCTAAGGCGGGTCTACTCGCTTTTGTTCCTGCAACTCTAGCTTTTCTGGGTGGTCTCCCTTCAGTTACTCCACCCTTCCTCTGTTAGCTGGTATTTGTGATGTTTCAAGGGCCTAGGAGTCTGATTGAGTCCTCTTGTTACATGAAAGTTTAATGAATTTGGTTTTCTACAACCTTTCTTCTTCAACTGTCAGGTCCTTCTTGCCCCAAACATTTCCCCGGGCTCTGAATTGCTCGTCCTCCTCCCCATGGCCTTCTGCTTCCCCCACCTCCCCTCCCCTAACCCCCATTCTTCCTTTTTAGGCAGGTGACTGCCCTGGCAAAAGCAGCTCTACACAGGAGTGAACAGTACTTATCACCAAATAAGGATGGAAGCTCTTTTCCTGTTTTAAATTTGGGGAGTTTTTTCAATATTTGGCATGACTCTGGTGTTTTAAGGAATGTGTTGTCATCTCCCTGCCTCTGCTACCCCCACCCTCCTAAGTCCCCACTCCCTGAAAACACTTGTTAGATTGATAGACATAGGTTTTTAAAATGTCAGCTCTGTTGAGGGGCAATAGATATGCAGCAGAATTCACCCTTAAGCTGTATGGTTAGATGAGCTTATACCCATGTGTACAATCACATCACCATCACCACGAATAGATAGAACAGTGCAGGCTGCTTTCCAACAGTTCAGCAGGTCGATGGATGGATGGATGGATGGATACAGTAAATGATGGAACATGTCATCAATTAAGAAAAAGTTTTCTTTGACACATTATGTCTTTCTTTTTTTTTTGAGATGGAGTCTCGCTCTGTTGCCCAGACTGGAGTGCAGTGGCGTGATCTAGGCTCACTGCAACCTCCACCTTCCGGGTTCAAGAGATTCCTCTGCCTCAGCCTCCCAAGTAGCTGGGATATAGGTACCTGCCACCATGCCTGGCTAGTTTTTGTGTTTTTAGTAGAGATGGGGTGTCTCCATGTTGGCCAGGCTGGTCTCGAACTCATGACCTCAGGTTATCCTCCTGCCTTGGCCTCCCGAAGTACTGGGATTACAGGCATGAGCCACCACGCCTGGCCTTGCTTTTCTTTAAAAGTACTTGGTACACACACTCCTAGTGGTAGATTCAATAAAGAACCTATGGCTCCTCAAAGCCAAACCTGTCACATCTCTTAAGGGTTATTTTTCAAAAATTTTTCCTGCAGTTTAGACTCTTGAGTGTTCATTTGACAATGCAGGGTTTTGTACCAACTTTGGTTGTTGTCTTGGTAGATTAAGGAAGCCGGGCACAGACTATATATGCTCTGTGTTGGTGAATTTTGTTTTTGTTTTATTCATTTTCATTAACAGTTTAGTTCTGGGCAGATACATTTTGTATCTTCGTGGTGTTTCCCATAGGAACCATTGGCTTTTAAAGTTTCTCTGATGGCACCAGAGGAGGACTGCAAGCCGCCCGGCATCTGGAGGCTTATCTGGTTGAATCATGAAAACCCATGCACATTTCACCCCCAACTCTGAGTACTTTTAATCTAATCACCACTCTCTTCCAAATGTGCAGTCAAAACCAACTTGCCAGAAAGACTTAACCTCTTATTTTTAGTTTAATAGAAGTCCTTTCTGAGAATATAAATAGCTCCTTCATTTCATTAAGTATTCATTGGTGCTGAGGATACATGGTGGGTCAAGATGGTGGGTGAAGCCAATCCACTTCCTAGTATCGGGGGATGCCCGCCTCAAGGTTGAGATGGGCAGGACAGCTTGTGGGGAGTACACCAGCACAGACAGCAGCAGCCCGAGGAAGGGAGCAGATAGAGGCTGGACACAGGCGGAGATCTGATTCAGGCTGGCTCGTCATGTGAGCGGATGCCAAAGGGAATTAAAAAGCAAAGATGACACACAGAGCCATGCCACAGCCTATTGGGATGTCCTCTCTGGCTTGGTTCCTTCAAGACTGAGAATAGCTTCAGGGTTAAGGTCACCTCTCCCAGTTCTCCTACGGTGGTCCTTTCAGGGCAGGTCCTTCACTCATTTCCCTCTTGCTGCGGGAAGAACGCGGGGCATTTGTCATCTGGTCCCCACTGACCTTCATCATATGAGCTCCCTGTGCTTTCTCCCAAGTGGAGAATCTGCAGTCCTCTGAGGGTTCCTGGGTCCGTCCTGTGGCTCTTGTTTTGCACCTCCCCTCTCTCTGCCCGGAATACCCATAACCCCCACACACGTGGCGAAGCACTTCTCGTTCTTTAAGACTCGCTCAAGCGACTGCACCTGCAGAGTCCCACAGCATTTCACACTGTCACATCACAGCCCCTTATATGTGACCATGATTAGTGTCTTCTTCACGCAGCAGAAACAGAAGGGCTCAGAAAGTGTTTTCCATCGTCGTGTCTGCTTATAATTGTGCTGGTGTCAAGCAGATATCCAAGAATCATTTATCAGGTGACAAAATGATAAATCCCTTAACCTGGCACAGGGGTTGTCAGTCTCAGCCACCTCTAGAAGGCATTGTTGAAAATGCGGATTTGGTGCCACCCACCCCTGAATCTGGCTAATCCGGACGAGATGCAGAAATCTCCACATTTAACCAGCACTCCCAGAGAATCCTGAAGCAGCTTCCTGGTAACTTGGGAGGTGACTTGCAGAAATCTTGACAAAAAGTCCTAAGTTGTAGGGGAACACATTACAGATTCAAAGGAGATCCTGGAATATTTGCTGGAGGAGGTGATATTTTCTCTGTACCTTAAATGACAAATGAAAGGTGAACTCGTATGAAGGAGCTGGTGAGAGATACCAGGCTGGGAGTGGGGTTCAGGTTACCTGGGCACCAAGCTGGACATGGGGGGCCTCTGGCAGGGTTTTGAATAAAGTAAGGACTGTGGGAGTTTGCTTAGGTTCTCCTGCTGTCCTGAGGCTGGAGCCCGACATGGGATCTCGTCATGTCAAAGTTGCTGGTCTGCTCCGGATTTTGTTTTTTAAACTAATGTCTAGTGACCACTATTAACTGTGAGAATTTCTAGCTGCAGAAACCCACTGCCTCTTCACATATTTAAGATATATTTTCCCTGTAGACAGGTCAGAAAAACTTCTTTTGTTAAAGGCCAACAGTAAATAGCCTAGGCTTTGCGTGTCTCTGTTAATGCTGCTGAGCTCCACCGTGATAGCGTGAAAGCAGCCTTAGACCATGAGTAAATAAATGGCTGTCCTTTGTTCCAGTACAACTTTACTTACATAACAGGTAGCACCCCAGGTTTGGCCCACTGGCTGGTTTGGCCGCCCCTGGTGTAAAGAAAAGCACAGTTTAATGTATTTCCTTTCCAGTCTTTAGTACAAAATAAAAGAGCAGGCAGTCTTCTCGGCCTGGGGAGACCCACCTGGGTGCCTGAGGTTTACCTGGTCCCATGAGTACGACAGGGGCCGTGCCTTGGGTGCAGAGAGAAGAGCTGAGAATTGACCGTCTTCACACCGGGCAAGCACCTAAAAAAGCCACTCTCATCACCTTCAGCCGTTTTCTTGGAAAATTGGCTTTGTTAATTGTGATCTAGGGAAGCTCTCGTTTGTTTAACGTGTTCATATGCTCTTGTTGCAACTTTCCCTAAGAACGTTTCAGTCAAGCCAGTGACAGAGCCCACACTTAGTGCTGGCGTCTTAACAGCTTGTGTCAGGCGGTGTTGCCTGGCTAGATGTGAACACGTAATGCTGGCATAAGCAGCCCTTTCCAGATCATCTCGGGAGACTTTTTCTATCGTCTTCTATTTCAGGGGAACTCAGGGTCCCAGCAGCTTGCAAATGAGCGAGTATCTTTACAGCAGTGCTCTCGGGACCTTTAGTCCTAGTTAAGCCACCAAATGCTCACCCTGAAAGGTGCCCAGGTTGGATGCCAAGGTCACGTTCAGGCTGAGGTCTGACTGAAGAGTGGAAGCCAGATCCAGTCTTTCCTTTTGCCGTTTCCAGTGGATCACCAACACAGTGTGATGTGTGATGGCCACATTCCTAAGGATAAAATCTCTAAACACAATTCACCATTTGTATTCCACTGCCCTAGGGTGCACTGGCTGAAGTCTGAAACCATGGTAAACCAGATGCCATCTGGACCATTCCATACAGCATCCGTCCCTAATTACACGCTGTCCTTTCAGTACAGTCCCGAAAATTTGTGCTTATGGAATACCTAGAAGTCAAACAGTGTTTTCCCTTTGACGTACATTCCCACTTCAGGTGTCCTTCACTTCCGCTATCCTCTGGGCCCCTCTGGCAGGTAATTATAACTGGATGGTTGTTGAAGGGCATGCCTGTGGGAGTGGCCAACAGCAGTGCATCTGGTTTGTATGGTGTAGCCTGCGTCTGTGCCTTAAAGCCAGCACCCTTCCTACTCTGGATTGATGTCATTGCATGATTAAACAGCCAGGAGAGCATCTGTAACAAGGAAGTCTTGACCTCACTGGCTCAGAATGGTGTGTGCTGGGCTCTGGACTTGCAATGAGACTGCTTGTCCTTTAGCCAGAGCCAGTTTGATTTCTCAGTCCAGTTCCTGTTTCACTGTGGGTAGGACTTGCTGCCAGACAGCTCAAAGGGAAGGATGCTGGGTCCCTGTCTCGCTGGCCAGGCCACTGACTAGGCTCTCTGGGGCATTTCAGGATTTGGATGTGTGAGAGTTCCCAGCCCTGCAAACAGGAGGAGTCAGTTTAATATTTTACCCTCAAAATTATATTAAAAATAGTGATTAAGTTCTCATGCTAACCCATAAAGCCAGTTTAATGTGACTTAGCTGAAATGCTGTACATTTCCATTAAAAAATGGTAGTCTTTTTGAATAGCTAAAGTGTTCATGAAGTCAATATGAAGTATCTAAAATATAATCAAATCATGTCATTTGAGGATCTCTGCATTTAGTTGGAGGATGTGGGCAGCAAATTTAATGGAGATTCTGCAAGTTTTCTGGGCCCTTTAAAATATATTAGAATACCTTTAAGTATTTTTATGATTAAGCAGAATATTTATTTTATCTGCTGTCACGTTGTAACTTACAGCTCTGTAGATCTAGATTACTATTATGATTTATCTGTAATCGGCGATTAGGGCAGTTTTTGATTTACAAAATGAAACAACGGAGGGAAATTTGTTCCTATGATAACCAATAAGAATTTTAAAGGGAGGAGGAGGGAGGTAAAAAAGCAGAAATACACTGATGTTTAAAAAGGAGTTTATAAGCTCAGCAGGAAAGAGGGAACCTCAAATGCCCGCAGTCTCCCGCCTGCAAGAGGAAAGGTGGTGATGGCAGGGGCCGGTGTTGGGGTGTTGGCACTGACCACGGGGCCCACCCTGGAGCTGCCTGGGTGGGAGGAGAGTGGCAATGGGGAGGATGAAGAAGCCACTGGCTGTGGCTGCATGGCACAGGAAACCTTTGCAAACTGGGGCTTTTTCTTCTAGGTGTGCCTGCATTTACTCATGTGCTGTATGTCTATGGAAAAGACTGTTAAGCTGTCAAATAGTGAACTACCTCGGTAGTTCCCGATGCCGTGATCATGGTTTTGGTCTCGTTTCTTTTAGGTTACCCCTGTTTCAGGCCAGTGCTTTTGCATTTTTGGCCCCTGCTCGAGCCATCCTGTCTTTAGATAAATGGAAATGTAACACCACAGGTAACTGCAGTTATTTCCACATATGTCATTGGGGTCCTTTAATGCAGGTGTAAAGGGAGGCCTGGACATGCTGCCCTCAGCAGCGCTAAATCCTTTCAAGAATTAGGGACAAAGCACACAAACCCACAAACAGCTTAGAATGCTCCATCTGTGGATCGTGTCTGTCTCTCTCTTTCTGTCCACTTGTTCATCCCTAACCCTAGAGCAAGAAAGGATCAGAATTGACCTCATTTCTCTATGTTAATGAAATTGACAAATATAGGAACGGAATAGAAAAATATTTGTGCTATTTTTCTGCCTCTCTCTTTCAGTGGATTTTATGACCCACCAGTAATCACTCTCTTTGCTGCGTCAGCATCCCTTCTCTGAAACATCTTTGCTTTTTAAGGATCTGGCTACTGTGGTTTGCTGCAAATGACTTTCATTCCCCTTCCTTAGTGATTGCAAAGATCCTTAAGGAACCCGATAAGGCCAGGAAAAGATAAGGAATTTGAGAAAATTAGAGTCAGACCTGTACTCTCAAAAATACAATTACATTTTGACCTTCTAGGAGCAAAGTTTTCCAGCCTTCATTTCCTTCCTTGCTCCTAGGAGTTACTTTGTGACCACTGATTTGGTCTGGGAACTGGAAAAGGCCCTCTGTTTTATCTAAGTTTTTCAACCCTCAGTCCAGCAACCTTGCTGTCGGGCATTTCGATGAGCTGTGTGCAAAGGTTGGCTTTTTTGTGTGAGGCTGGTGCTGGTAACGTGTATCACCACTTCAGTTAGCTTTTGACCATTTGGGGAGCTCAGTCGATGAGTTCATTTGGTTAAATTAGCATTTGAGGATCCACCCTTCAGTGAGATAAGCTATGCTGTTGGAGGTTGAATTTTAGGGATGGGGATTGAAACAGATGTAATAAAAACAGGGAGAAAATGCCTCTTAAAAGGTAAAATGAATATGTCATGTGAGACATCAGTGTCACTCCAAGAAAAACTTTGTTTTTGTTTTCAAGATGTTTCAGTTGCCAACGGAACAGCAGAGCTGTTGCACACAGAACACATCTGGTATCCCCGGATCCGAGAGGTAAAAGACAAGCGTTGTCTGCTTTTGGCTTCTTCATGTTTCTTCTCAGCTTCAATGTTGGTTGACCCAAGAAATAGCAGTTACTTTTACTGAGCCCTTCTTTTCTTTTTCAATGACTGATACGTTTATTTCTCTTGTTAAAGGGAATGTAGTTAAGCAATACTCTAAAATAAAGCATATGGAAATGCTCTGGGCAACCTTAAGGAATGGTTTCCTCCCTCCTGCACACCCACAGACCTGTCCACTCACACCCGCCAGCACAGCTGGCTGAGGTTCGTGGCTCACTGGATGGAGCTACAGAGGCTCATCGACAGATAACAGAATTGTTCACTCTGGCCTCAGTGTTTGCCTGTGTTCATTGAAAGAACTAAAGATGTTTGTCTGCCAAAGTGCAATTGAACAGAAGCAGACATGAAGAACGGCTGACAGTGTATTAATATTTTCCAAAACCTGTGAGATAATTCACCATCAGTTCAGAATGAGCACAGATGTGGCCATTCTGCACACTAAAAACATCCCTTTAGAATTTCTGTCAACAACATTGTCTTGTCGATGTCCTGGGGGGCTCACTCTTTAAAGCTGAGAGTCTTTATGCTGCAGTGTTCCTCTAAGGCTGGTCTTTAAATGTTGTGTTTCTTAAAAGGGAATTATAAATTTTTGCCTGCATCGTTTAGCAGTGGAAAAGGCATGTGGGCCCTGTGTCCGGGACCCATTTCTGTAATACACCTGCATCACGAATGCAGGCCCCAGTTAGTGCCCCCTGAAGTTTCTTGTCGGGTCCTGGGGAATTTTCTAGCTATCTCTCCCAAGTTAGATGATGTAATAACTTATTGCCTTGCAGAATTATCAGTTGTGGTTGTAGGTGACATTCTGAGTGTGCAGTGTACAAGCAGCTCACTGTCATGTCTGTGCCATCTCTTGTTGCAGATCCAGGGGGCCATCATCATGTCCTCACTGATAGAAGTAGTCATCGGCCTCCTCGGCCTGCCTGGGGCTCTACTGAAGTATATCGGGCCCTTGACCATTACACCCACGGTGGCCCTAATTGGCCTCTCTGGTTTCCAGGCAGCGGGGGAGAGAGCCGGGAAGCACTGGGGCATTGCCATGCTGTAAGTGGAAACATCTCCCCTCATCCCACCACTGCGGGGCATCCTTTAGGAACATTCACACAGACTTCAGGAGATAATGTTTTTCAATAATAAGAATGGTCTGACAGTTTCAACTTTATTTGCTTCGTGCTGGGGAATAGTTGAAGGGTTTTTGACCCAGAGTTTGGGAAGTGACATATAGTTGACGTATTACAATGACAGACTTAGCAGCGATATGAAGAGGGTGGATTGTAAGTTTTTAAGCTTTGGTAATGGGGTAAGGTAGTGGCGCCATTTGTTTTTGACTTTTGAGGTCTTGCCAAGTCTCATGTTCATGAGTTGACATACTGAGAAGCCAAATTTTTATATCATGAGACTCAAAAATATTCCAGAGTGGCAGGAATCTGGAGTATTTCCAGAGAAGTCGCGGGAAAGGTCTGTTGGCATTGATGATGTGACTCTTCTCCCCAGGCCACACTGAGCTCTGCACTCCTGACGGGTGGGTGGTTGGGGGAGGGACATGGTTTCTGCCAGGGTCCTGCTAGTCAGTGCCTGTCCTTTTGTACAGAATGTCACATCCATTAAAGAGGTCCCTTGCCCTTTAAGTAAAGTTAACATTTTGTGTTAATGAAGTCACAGGGGAGTTTGATAATACTACTGATGATTAGAGTCACAGAACTCTTTGTAACACAGAGCCCACATTCTCTATGTGTCTGCAGAGCATGTTTAAGAGTTGATTATGTGTAGGTATATGGTTCCCTTACTCTGGAATTTAACCAGCCAGTAAAACTCCTAAAACAAAATAAGTCATCACATAAGAGAGTTTTTCATTTGCTTTGTTTTGTGAAGTAGTCTGCAGTTATTTAATAACAGGTGGTATTTATTGATCTTTCACTGTGCATCAATCCTTTGTATAGCACTTGTATATAGTATCAGATAAGGCACATCCTAGTGGTATCCCCTTTAACAGCAGGGGACGCTGAGCACCACGACGTAATGTTATTCGCCCAGAGTCATACAGTGAATTAAGTGGCCACCGTGGGTTTCAAAACCCAAGTGGTGGACATGGGCCCGAACCCATCATACTCAATCCTGTTCTGTGTATTAGAACATGACGTACAAATAAAAGGGAACCATAGCAGAATCGTTATCTACACTTTACAAATTAAATTAAGGTGTGTGAAAATATCAAGTTTTTTTTCTTTAAACAAGGTTTGAAGGAGACACATCTCACACATGAGCATGAATACCCATCATCATGCTTTCCCAAGATTGTTCTTTTATTGCGATGGAGTCTCGCTCTGTTGCCCAGGCTGGAGTGCAGTGGTGCGATCTTGGCTCACTGCAACCTCCACCTCCTGAGTTTAAGCAATTCTCCTGCCTCAGCCTCCCAAGTAGCTGGGATTACAAGCACCCACCACCACACCCGGCTAGTTTTTGTATGAGTTTAAGCAATTCTCCTGCCTCAGCCTCCCAAGTAGCTGGGATTACAAGCACCCGCCACCACGCCCTGATAGTTTTTGTATTTTTAGTAGAGACGGTTTCACCACGTTGGCCAGGCTGGTCTCAAACTCCTGACTTCAGGTGATCTGCCCACCTTGGCCTCCCGAAGTGCTGGGATTACAGGCATGAGCCACCGTGCCCAGCCCAAAATTGTTCTTACTATTCTCATTTCACCAAAGGTTGGTCAAAACATTCTTCACACCAGCAGAGATGGGAAGATGGCATGTGAGAATAGTCTTTCAGCGAAATGTAATTAATGCCAAAATGGATAAATTGTAGGTATAGTACAGTAAAATTTGAAACCAGTAACAAAAGGATGAACAAAACCCACAAAGCACTTACAAGCTTAAAAAAAAAAAGTGTTAAAAATCACTCTCAGAGAGGAAATTGAAACTTTGCAGTTAATTACTGATAGTTTAGGAAATGATGGCAAGAACAGCACCAGTCACACTTAGTAGCCAGAGGTGTTCTCAAGAAAATTCACAACCTTTAAAGCAGATACAGCACATGAAGAATTTCAGTAGCTAAGAAAACAGGACAAAAAAATGAACCTAGTAAAAGCAGGGGGAACGAATTAATAAAGATACAGAAAATGTGACACAAATAGAAGTGGTAAATCTAAAAGCTGATCTCTTGAGGGGGAGACAAAACCCAGTGTAGACAAACTTCTGGCGAAGCTAAGCAGGATAAGAGGAAGCCTGTGCACATAGATCTGCCACAGATCCCGTCAGAGGGAGCAAAACTGTTACCTCCCCCCAAATTAAAACAAAAAGTAAGAAAATAGTGGTTTTCAGAAAACTTAAGTAACCAAAATTGACTCCTCCTCACTCTTATCTCTAAGTATGGGGGTGCCTCCACACTTGATCCTGGCCCCCTTCTCTCCATGCACTTCCCCCAAGGAAATCGCATTTCTTTGATGGTGGATAGTTCCATGGAAACCTGTAGTTCAGACCTATAAACTCCAGACTTACAGATCCAGCCCCTATTTTGCCTCTCCACTTGCTGTTACACAAGACATCTCCATCTGTAAATGAAAAAAGCCCCAGACTTTTGATTCCTTTCCTGCCCCTGAAACCAGTTTCTTCTGCTTTCCTCCTTTCGGTAAATGGCACAACCGTGCCCCTAGTTGCTTCAGCCAGAAATGTCTATCTGTTCTTCAGTCTTCCTTTCCCCTCATCCCCCACACAGCCCATCCTGCCCTTCCTCCTCCTGAACAAATTCTGAACCCGTTCTCTTTTGCAGGCCTTCACTGCCGCCACCCTCTGTGAGCCTCGCTCGCCCTTTGGCCATTGATTCCTCACTGTCCCCAGCTTCTCCCTCATGTCTCCCAGGGGTCCTCCTCTCTCCCCTCCTTTTGAAACATCAGTTAGACACAAGCTAGAATTCTGGAAGCTTTGGGGTTTTCTTACTGTTCCAATGTCTGGAGCCTCACGTGCTGCCCTCAGTGGATCTGTTTGCGTCTCTTGGCCTGGATACCTGGAGCCCCTTTGCTCTGAGCACCCAGGCATGCAGAGGTGGGACATGATCTTGAATTATCTAGATGCCTTCCTCCACTCCACCCTTACTTGTCTCTTTCTGGAACCTCTTCCTGAAGCCTCCTGGACTCTTCCTGTTTCCTCTCCTGTTTTCTATCTCTTTGTCTTTTTTCTTTATTCGTGAGAATTCTCCTTGGCTTTATCTCTTATTCCTTCTGCCAAGATTGTCATTTATGCTCTGGTGTTTTTTCAGTTTCCAAGAGCTCTTCTGTATCCTTGGGCTGTCAGCTCTGTGAGAGCAGGGCCTACGCTCTGGGTGGGTCACCTCAGCACCCCCAGCACCTGCCCCTCCCATGGCTGAGCTGGTGCTCAGTGAGCAGGTTGTGAACTAATAAAGGAAGGCTCAGGAAGCCCGGTAAACCCATGACCACAAGAACAGCCGAGATAGTTGTTGAAGGACTCTGATTCCTAAAAGAAGCCCTGGGCCCAGATGGTTAGACAATGAGTGCATTCAGTCTTCAAGGAAGAGAGACTATATGCACTGTTTAAACTGTTCCAGAGCTCTGTGAAAGGAGGGAAACTCCCCAGCCAATCTTAGTGGCAAATTCTGACCGACCTAATACAAAAGGAGAACCATGGACCATTGTTTTCTTTCCTGGGGTTGTGTTAAAAAGCAAAAAATCCTGAGCGGATGGATGTATTGAGGCACATTCTAAGCAATGAGCCCTGAGTTCAAATGTCTTCAGGTAGCATGCTAAAGTTCAGCATCATTCTCTACTGTAAGACTCCTTCCAATCTTTCAAAATGCAAATGTGCAAAAGACTCTATTCACCTTCAGAAAAGGGCCTTAGTATCCAGCCCTGTCCACCCTTAATTTGTTTTTTAAATGTCACACATCTATAAGCATATCTTGACAGACTATTCCTTAGAACGTTGTTTGGGAAGATGCTGCTACAGATAACACAATGAAAGAACAAGGCATAATGTGTCATTTCAAGAATTCACAGATGATCAAATATTAGAAAATGTGTTGAAATCGATCATGGCTCCATGGTAGGTTTTATTTTATTTGTTAAATTTTGAGACAGGATCCCGCTCCATCACCCAGGCTGGAGTGCAGTGGCACAATCTCAGCTCACCGTGGCCTCTGACTCCTGAGTTCAGGCGATTCTCATTCGTCAGCCTCCCAAGAGTACCTGGGACTACAGGGTAGATTTTATTAATAAGGTCTTATTGATAAAACTATGGTAATAGTTCCCTCCCCTTAATTTTATTTTTAAAATTCAACCTACATCCTTGTTGCAAACTTAGCAATGTGAGAATAGAAGGATTTTTTTTTTTTTTTTGAGACAGAGTTTTACTCTGGTTGCCCAGGCTGGAGTGCAGTGGGACAATCTCGCTTACTGCAACCACCACCTCCCGGCTGCCAGCAATGCTCCTGCCTCAGCCTCCCAAGTCGCTGGGATTACAGGCATCCGCCACCACTCCCGACTAATTTTTTTGTTTTTTTAGTAGAGACAGGGTTTCACCATGTTGGCCAGACTGGTCTCAAACTCCTGACCTCAGGTGATCCACCCACCTCAGCCTCCCAAAGTGCTGGGATTACAGGCGTGAGCCACCGTGCCTGGCTGTATAGAAGGATCTTTATGCGTAAGATAAAAATGCCTCCTACTTGAATGATGAAAGACTCAAATCAGTCCTACCTTTTGAAGTCAGGAACTTAAATAAGCTTGTTTATTATCATGGGTATCATTTAAAGTTATTCTAGATGTGCTAGTCAGTTTATAAAACAAGAAAGTAAAATAATGTGGATCCATACCAAAAAGATCAGAGAGGAGAGGGGATGGTGACTTGCCTGTAGAGGAATTAAATACATTCCACAGCTTCATAAATAATACTGTGGTCCTGGGACAGGGGTAGACATTGGCAGAGCAGAGTAAGAAGAACAGAAACAGAATTAAAGAAAAATAAATATTTAGTATAGATGGCAGTCACATTTGAAACCAGTGGGGAATGGACAAATTATGTAGGAAAAACTAATTACTTTTGGGAAAAAGTTAGACTCCTAATTTATATCAAATTGTATTTCAGTTGAATTAAAGACTTAAATATACAAAATAACCATAAAAGTGCTAGAAGAAAACCTAAATAAGTTTTTAATCCTAAGGGAGGGAAGATCTTTCTTAAAGCAGATATTGAAAAGAGAAAGAGAAAGAGATTTTACTATTGACACATTTAAAACGTCAAAAACCACTGAATTAAAAACAAATCTGTCGTGGCAGCTCACACCTGTAATCTCAGCACTTTAGGAGGCCAAGGTGGGCAGATCACTTGAGCTCAGGAGTTCTCAACCAGCCTGGCCAACGTGGTGAAACTCCGTCTCTATTAAAAATACAAAATTAGCCGGGTGTAGTGGCGGGCACCTGTAATCTCAGCTACTCAGGAAGCTGAGGCACATGAATCACTTGAACCCAGGAGGTGGAGGTTGCAATGAGCTGAGATTGCACCACTGCACTCCAGTCTGGGCGACAGAATGAGACTCTGTCTCAAAAAAAAAGCTGGGAAAATACTCATAAAAATGTCACAAGAAAAGCTAACATCCCTAACTCGTAAAGAGTTCTACTGGTTAATTTAAAAGTGAGAGAATCCCAGTGGAGTAATAGATGAAGGGTGTGATAGGAGTAGCCATTTAGCAAAAAAGGAACTACACCTAGCTCATTAAAGTGTGAAAAAGGTTTATCCTCCCAATTTATTAAAATGCGTATTATCTACATGATTCTGTTGGAATTGAGAGTGAATGAGGTTGTACAAACTAAGTCACTCTGATGGAGATGGAGTTTAGAGACGGAGTCTCAGGGGAGGTTAGTGCAGCCGGTCAGTGACTGCTCTTTCTGGCACAGTGCATACGTCCTTGGTAGGACCTACATTTTAAAACTTATTTTTTTATTGACTTTTCTTATGGAAAATTTCAAACCTATTCAGAAGTGAAGAGAATAGTTGAATGAACCCCCATGTGTCAATACCAGGCACTCCAAAACAGTATACTTTTATCTATATCCCACTGTTTTTCAGCTCCCTCCAATTCAGTTAAATTCTAGGTATTTGAAATTTAACAGTAATTAAGCTCAGAAATCTAAAGTAAAATAATAGTCCCCTCCTACTCCATCTCTCAAAAAAATCTCGTGATTGTTAACTAGTAAAAAATTTTGTTTTTATCCTTACATATTTTTATATTTTTATGCAAATAAGTACAAACTAGTATATATACATAATTTTATTCATTTTTACCCCAATAATTTGTTGGGTTTACTTCTCTGAGACAGCATGTTTAGATGATCTCTTTCTTTCCAAAGCTGCACAGTGTTTAATAATGTAGTCTATAATGTATTCAGCCATTTCTCAACTGATGCTCATGCATGTAGCTTACATGTTTGCTGCTACCAAAAAAAATGCTGAAATATATACCTCAATGTGAAAAGACTGAGTATTAGAAGCAATGATGATACAGTTTTTCAATTAAAGCTGTTTATGTTGCTTCCGATGTCATACAGTATGGGAATTTTTATTTATTTATTTATTTATATTTTATTATACTTTAAGTTCTAGGGTACATGTGCACAACATGCAGGTTAGTTACATATGTATACATGCGCCATGTTGGTGTGCTGCACCCATTAACTCGTCGTTTACATTAGGTATATCTCCTAATGCTATCCCTCCCCCCTCCCCTGGTATGTCCATAAAACAGAATGCTAAGCAGTCACTAAGGTGCTGCTGCAAATCTCTGTCTGATGAGGCGGAAAAGCAAATAGATACTGAGGCAGGTCAGGAAGCTGTGTAAAGCATGATTCCAGTTTGGCTTAGATAATAACCTGTTCATGTCTGGGGACAAGGAAGATGACAATCTGTCTTCCTCCAGCACCCAGCAAATATCCAGGGAGTGAAAACCGTTCAGAACAGATAGACCACAATATTACATGATTTTATCACTCAAGGGGGATTATGGATGATCTTCAGGGTTTTATCTTTTTCTTTCTGCTTATCTGTCTTTTAAATTTTTTGTAGAATTTAGTATGTATTACTTGCATAACATTTTAAAGTAAAAGTTAGCAAAGGTAAACGTGAGGTGGGAAGCACCCAGTGGAGTAGACAGCAGCCCATCCTGAGAGCTGGGGCTAGAACGCTTCATCCCTTTGCTCAGTTAAGATATGTGGACATGGGCAGGTCTGCACCTCTAAGCTGCTGCCTCTCTGTCACAGGGTGCCTGCCTCCAGGTGTATTTGAGAATAAAAATAAACTCGAAGTAGACAGGCTTTAGAGCAGAAAGAAACAGTCATGTTCATCTGCTGCCTAATCTGCTTTCTAAATTTGAGTTGCCAGATTTGGGCCTAAGATCTGGGTGTCCCTCCTCAAATTCTGTGTGGTCTCAGTCCCCTCTTAAATGTGCAGGTGTGTTGCCTGAAATAATGACAAAACTAGCAGACCTGGGGCGTCTTTGGATCTCCTAATATTCACTCTGAAACAAATAAGTAGCATTTATTTTTTCCAGACATGAAAATCGTATGTAGGTCTAAGTTTAAAATATTCCAGTTTTAGTATCCCTTGTTACCATATTGTTTTTTGTTAAACTTCACTATCCCAGAGGAATTGAAATAACGTGGGCACTGTGTGTGTTTTCGACCTTGAACTGGTACTGGCAGAGACCCCTGATGGATCACCAGTTCACCGAAGTGCCTGAGTAGGCAGGGAGACCCGTGGAGCAACACACGCATGTTCTCCAGCTGGGCTGCCATCCACACCTCATTAGGAATGTGACAGTGGAGTCACACTTGACCGGCTGTCGATGGGGCTAATGATTCCATCTCAACAATTGGAACTGTGCCCGGGAACAATTAAGCTTAGCTTTGACTGAGAACCTACTCTTCCTGCCTGCTCTACCTCAGGTTGTGAGTGAAAGAGCGAGACCGCGTGGAGGCTTAGACGCATTGTTGGGCACGAGTTTTGTTTGGGTGATGAGTAAATCCACCCGGGGGATGGGAAGTGGCCCCACACCTGCCAGCCCCGTGGGACACCAGACCGATGTCATGGACTGGTGTGTCAGGAAGTGCCATGGTCCTGCCGTGGAGGGGTCAGCACCTGTGGCTGCCTCCCATAGCACTTAGTGCAGTTCAGTCAGGACCGTGAGGCTCAAGGAGAGGGACTTCTGCAGCCCAGCCTCCTTGCCCTGTGACCAGGGTGGCAAAAGGAAAGAGTTCAGTTCAAGCCATAGAGCTAGATTCCTGGCCCCCAATGCTGCAACCCTAGCCGTGTGATCTTGGACCTCTGGCTTTGTCTCTGTGAAAAGGGGACCATCTTAGAAGCCACCCCGTAAGGTTGAGATGCTGCACAGGAAGACATTAGTGTAATGTCTGGCACACAGAAGCCTCCCAGGAATGTTATTAATACTGAATTCTACTGTATCTACTTTTCTTGAGCAGTGAAGCTTACTTTTTGCCCTTTTAAAAGTAATTTATGCATGCTGTAAGTAAATTGGAAAATACAGAAAAGTGGGAAAACCAGTTGCAAATCATGTAACTACTCAAAGCGAATCCCTGGGAGAATTTTGGATCATGTCCTTCTTACCTGTTTGTGTGTACATGCAGTAGTTTCTTGGTTTGCTGTGTAGTTAATTCATAGTTATAATCTTACAGTTTATGTTGTATCTGGCATCCTTTCCCCTTACATAGTGTAAGCGTTTCCCATCAATGTGTACATTCTTTGGGTTTTCTTATTCTATTTAGGAAAAGCTGTCCTAAGGCATTTACATCAGAATTTCATTTCAGTATCAAGAAAATGCTAGGCAAATTAGTTGTAACATCTTCCCCCAAAGTAGTATTTCCAAAAGATGTACATTCCAATAGATGTACTATTTCTCAAATGGTAGTTCAGAGGACTAGCAGCTTTCTAGGTAAATGAATTGAACACTATGTCAATTTTGCCATAGAAGCTTCGAGTGTTATTTTATAACAGAGACGTAACAGCTTTTGACCTAGTTTGTTTTCTTTCTCTCCTCAGGACAATATTCCTAGTATTACTGTTTTCTCAATATGCCAGAAATGTTAAATTTCCTCTCCCGATTTATAAATCCAAGAAAGGATGGACTGCATACAAGTTACAGCTGTTCAAAATGTTCCCTGTGAGTAGCTGACTTCTTCCCCTGCTGACATTTTTGCCTTCGGTTAATATGTAAGATGATTAAGTGAAGGGAGGGTTTTAAGCAGGCCCTCCTTGGGGGATCATATCTGTGCAGTGATACCAGGGTACTAATGACCACTCAGATCATCATAGACTTAAACATTCTGATTCTGAAATGGGAGCACATCCTTTTAGCAGTGCCGAAGGAAGGGGACACTGTCCTTGGGACTGAGTAAGATTTGACTCCACGTGGCCTCTGCAGGCACGATGTCCATTCTTGTTTTACCAGCCAGACTTTGGAATGGGTAAGATAAATTCACCTGAATGAAACTGCTCTCTCAATGAGATTCCATTCAAGGAAGAATATGTCTGCAAAGTACTACTGACTGTGGTGGGCTCTCGGGTGTGATGTTCAGACCGCGGGAAGACGTGTTTTTTGCCAACACCTGTGAGCCCTTCTGGCCTGACAGAGCTTCCCCTTGACCACTCCAGATCATCCTGGCCATCCTGGTATCCTGGCTGCTCTGCTTCATCTTCACGGTGACAGACGTCTTCCCTCCCGACAGCACAAAGTATGGCTTCTATGCTCGCACAGATGCCAGGCAAGGCGTGCTTCTGGTAGCCCCGTGGTTTAAGGTTCCATACCCATGTAAGTATTCTGATGGCTAGAGGGGTCAAGAGCCCAAGAGGGCCCAACTGAGAGGGGTTGGAATTTGGCAGAACAGCCTTCTTTGTCCCAGACTGTCTCCTGAAGGTCTTGCCATTCTGGTCAGGAGAGGATTAGACAGCAAGTAAGGGAGGCCCTGTCCCCAGGGGGCAGAAACCAACACACAGAGACTGACCGGCTCCCTTCTCAGATTAGCTAGCTGTCTCTTTTGGATCTGCTAGGATGAAATCCTGGACAAGGGGTCTCTTGCCAGGTTTAAGCTCTGGTGGCCAGGATTTGAGGGCAGCTGCTTAGATAGGCAAGTATAGAGCTGCTTGGTCCCAGAGCTGCCAAAGTGGAAAGATGTGAGTGGGAACAGCCTGGGGATTAGCAAGCAACCTGCTCAAGCATGATGGAATTTATATAATCTCTTAATGGGCAGCCATAATCTTTTAAATTTGGCCACAGCTGTAGAGGTAAGTTGATAGTCACTAATGGCCAAAAGCTGCATCTTAATTTGAGTGTTGTGTAACTCTTGGGGGTGTGAATACGTTCCCTAGCTGTGTCACCTGGACTCGCAGCTGGCCCCGTCTAGGTGATCCCAGTGGTTGTTACACACTTGGTTCCATTGTGAAGACTCTAGTCCCGGCGTCTGGGTTTTTATTAGAATTGGAGCCTGAGCTTAGTCAGGTTCAGCCCACTTCTTTCCCTGTGTAACCATCTTATTTTCATTTTTTATAATGACAAGGAGAAAAAGAGAGAAGCCAAGAATTTTAAGGTTGGGTTAAAGATGACTGCTCTGAGCATGTTGAATGATGAGTGTTGGCTGTTCTTTTTGTTCTCAATACACTTAGGAAAGCTTTAAAAAGTTTCGTCTTTCAGGCCGGGCACGGTGGGACATGCCTGTAACCCCAGCACTTTGGGGAGGCCGAGGCAGGAGGATCGCCCGAGGTCAGGAGTTCAAGACCAGCCTGGCCAACATGGTGAAACCCCATCTCTACAAAAATACAAAAATTAGCCAGGCATGATGGCGGGTGCCTGTAATTCCAGCTACTCGGGAGGCTGAGGCAGGAGAATCGCTTGGATCTGGGAGGCGGAGGTTGCAGTGAGTCGAGATTGCGCCACTGCACTTCAGCCTGGGAGACAGAGCAAGACTGTCTCAAAAAAAAAAGTTTCATCTTTCTAAAATAACTTTCTCATCAGATTGTATGATCTAAGTGTGCATTTATACAGACCTATTCTTTTTCCAAGAAAGAATGTGCATGGTTCATAAACATACCTGTAGTCTGAGATAAAATGAAATTAAAATTAGTTGGTGAGGCAGTCAGGGTGAGGGTGAGGCGGGGGTGGCAGGTAGGTAGAAGCCCCCACAGCGTATACAGGGTGGTCTTCTGCTTGTGCAGACAACTCCCAAAGTGGGTGCCAGTAGGGGCACAAGCTGGGCTGTCCAGGAGAGGCAGCTGTACAGGTGCTGGGGCCAGAGGGAGTTCACTAGGACCCATGGGGCCACACACGAGAAGGCGAAACTTAGTAGACAGAGCGCCTGAGGTTGTGCTGGCCGTGAGCGAGCACGCAGGGCTCCTGGCCTGCTGAGGGCTGGTGGGGTACCAGAGCTCCACTAGCTAGAATGCCACCTCCAGGGATATAGTCGTACTACTGTATACATATGTAGTACTCTCCAGTGCTTTGTCTCAAGCCAGAGAGGGGCTTTTGAATACCTGAGCAGTGCTTTTCAGTCTTTAGTACACTAGGCATGGTCTGGACTGATTGTTAATATAATACAGATTTCCGGTGCAAATGTCAACAGTGCTGAGGTTGAAAAACCCTGCTGTCAAGTAACAAACTAAATGAAAGGTTCTTGGTAAAAGGAGATATGAAATAACAGATTCAAGAGAGAAGGCTGGAAGCCAACAAGGTCTTTAAGAAAAAAAAAATATAGATATATATCTGAAGGAAAAAGGATCAAAATAAGAATCCCCCTTCAAAATCAAGACACTAGACTTGAATGCTGCAACCAGAATTCTTGAAACCAGAATGCTACAACAATAACAAGATAACAGTATAAAAGATAATTTAGAAAAAGCAAAATGTTCCTTGGTGAGGAAGGCCTCTGAATGAGGAAAATCCATTCCAAATTAACCTGGAGCTGATACGTTGAGCAGGCCTCTTGCTGCTGGCATAGGGTGTGTCGAGCCGCGTCCATCAACCTGCGTACCTTGCACCCCTGACCAAGGGCTGCCTCTGCATCCCCTGGCTGCTCCCACAGAATGAACAAGCCCGAGGCAGGAGCAATTCTGCCCTTAACCGCACTCCAAGCTTATTCTGCACGTCTGACTTTGTATCCTTTCTCTTCCCAATCCAGTGGTTGCTCTAGGCTACCTACAACACAGGCCAAACCCCTCTAGGTGGCTTAGATGGCTTTTGGAACACTTCCAGAACTTGCCTCCTGCCCCGTGCCCTGTATGAGAGCTCTGCGTTCACCAGAACACCCTCAAACCCCACCCTCCAGACCCTCCCGATCCCTGGAGGGGCACCTCCATTCCCACCTCCTCCTCAGATCCTTCCCTGGCCAGGGCCTGACTTCGCCTTTTCCTGACCGCCTCACTGGTGCTTCTTGTGACCCAGCTCAGCTTGCCTCCATTTGAAGTTGAGCCATTTCCCTCTCCCCGGATCTTTTGGAGTGTCCTGTGCCCCCAGCTACGTTGTTGGCTCCTGCATGAGAGACCATGTTTTAGCCATTGTTCTTTTTCCACTGTGCTTTCTGCTCAGTGAGTGTATTATAACTAATGCTTCAACGGAAGAAGGGCTACTCCTTTATCAAAGGAGTCTATTCATTCTCACACGAAAGAGACCCATGCTATTTTTATTAAATAAGACCTATGGCTTTCAAGTCCAAATAAATATACTTGTAAAGAAAAAAGTATCTAATGAGGGATTAAGTGAATGCGGGACTTAAAATGAAGTTTCAGTGGGGCCTCACTTTGCTTTCTGAAATGAAACTATTTAATTTCCCATAACATGGTTTATGATATAAAAATAAGGTTCTGGTATTATAGTAGAGAAGGACTGTCCATACCTTATGGATGCTTTACTGTTGGGATTTAAGTATAGCTGGTGATTTCTCACTGCCTTTTCACTTGATGCCCTCCCCTGGGGAAGGCCACTGCTGCTTTGTACCCTGCTCTGTACAGCAGGGCTATAAATCCCTCATACAAATTTCCCAACGTGGCAGGCCACTTTCAGTTGTTATTTAGTGGATACTGAGTGTGGCTTGGAAGCAGGAAAGAGAAGTTACAGCCTCTTCCAGCCCAACAATGTCTTCTTCTTCTTTTTCTTCTTCTTTTTTTTGAGATGGAGTCTCGCTCTATCACCCAGGCTGGAGTGCAGTGGCGCAGTCTTGGCTCACTGCAACCTCCGCCTCCTAGGTTCAAGTGATTCTCCTGCCTCAGCCTCCCGAGTAGTTGGAATTACAGGCACATGCCCCACGCCTGGCTAATTTTTGTATTTTTAGTAGAGATGGGGTTTCACCTTGTTGGCCAGGCTGGTCTCGAACTCCTGACCTCATGATCTGCCTGCCTCGGCCTCCCAAAGTGCTGGGATTACAGGTGTGAGCCACCGCACCTGGCTACGATGTTTTCTTTTAATTAAAGACACAGTGCACATCAGTCCTCATTATGGCCATCTTCATCTGACTTAGCAACTGTCCCAGGCATCTGGTGCTTAAGATTTTAAAATGAACAGTTTCCATGAGCTTCAGAATCCGAATGGATCTTGTAGAGTCTTGCAGCGTTCAGAATGACTTTGGGTAACTGGTCCCGGTCACTTTCGCCTGCCTCTCTAGGAGCATTCATGGTTGTTTTCCTCCCACAGTTCAGTGGGGACTGCCCACCGTGTCTGCGGCTGGTGTCATCGGCATGCTCAGCGCCGTGGTCGCCAGCATCATCGAGTCTATTGGTGACTATTACGCGTGTGCGCGGCTGTCCTGTGCCCCACCACCCCCCATCCACGCAATAAACAGGTATGTTCCTGAGAAGACAAGTTCCTGATTGGTCCCAGCACCTTGTTACTTTGTTCTTAGGTTTACATTACCTTGAAGACAAAACCAAGAGTTTCAGCAGGAGCCCAGCCAAGCAGCAGGACTCTGGCGACTGTTTGATGCATCACCGCCTTTGTTTACTTTCGACTGTCTGATACACCACTGCCTTTGTTTACTTTCATTTTCCTCGTCCATGACGTGGAACAGAATTCCTACCCTTCCTTAATTGCAGTGACATCAAATAACACACTCTCTGCGAAATCACTGTAAGCCTTAAATTCAAAAACCACATGCCAAGCACTGCACTTGTTCTTTGCTTTTTTTGGGGGGGGTGTGTGTGTGTCATTTGGAGATTAGATAGATAAAATCAAAGTAGCTCTGTCTATATATATATATATATAGAGAGAGAGAGAGAGAGAGAGAGAGAGAGAGTGCTACTTTGATTTTCTGTTATCTTGCTTTTCCAACTGTTCTTTTTTTTTTTTTTTTTTTTTTTTACACAAACTGAAATTTTTCTTCCCAGCAAAACAAGCTCTTCACTGCTTACAGGTTTTTTTTGTTTTGTTTTGTTTTTTTTAATTAAAAAAGACCCAGGGTCTCACCGTGTTGCCCAGGCTACAGTGCAGTGGCTGTTCAGAGGCACAATCATAATGCACCACACCCTTGAATTCCTGGGCTCAAGCAATCCTCCCACCTCAGCACCTTGAGTAGCTGAGACTGCAGGTGTGCACCACCATACTTGGCTATACAGTGCTATTTCTACATTGCAAAAATTACCTGTTTTTTTCCCTGTTTCCCCACCCAATCTTGGCTGCCACAGTCGGACAGAGAGAAAGCACAAGGATACCGTTTTCTCTCCCCTGTAGTGGAAACCTTAGCAGCAGGCAGTATGCCCCAGGTCTGTCAATTAGATACGTTCCAATTGTCCCCAAGGGTAAGCACTGTGTAATCTATGCACAGTTACAGTTTATATAAATAGGGACAGGAATAGCAGAAATGAATGAAATCTGTGGGATCTAGGGCTTATGAACTATGGCGTTCATGATTAGCTTTTAGAAGTTGTCAGATGATTGCCCCTGAGGAGTCTGCAGAGAAAAGAAAACAGCCCAGATCCCCTCCTGTTCTCCAGCCAGCTCTGTAACCCCAGAAGGGACTGTGTGTGATGAGATTAATGGACTGGGCCTTGGCTCTGGTACCTGATGTCCCCATCTTTCTCTAATGGAGCTGCTGCACATGATTAATACCTGTATATCAGTATGTTTAAAAGTGTCAGTACTTATGAAATTATAAAACATTTCCTTCCTGATGAAACTGGATTTTAAGAGTAAAGGATCACATCAATGTTTTATTTCCATAGACGGCCCATGTTTGTCTTATACCCCAACAAATGGCTTTATTTTCTGGCTAAAATCCTTTGCTTTCATTTGCAGTGATTTAAAAACACTCAAATCTAACGTGTGATTTAGAGATGTGCTTCCCAAAATGGAGTGAGCTTTGGGGGTTCTGTTAAAATGCAGATTCTGGCCGGGCGCCGTGGCTCACGCCTGTAATCCCAACATTTTGGGAGGCTGAGGCAGGCGGATCACCCTGCGGTCAGGAATTCCACACCAGCCTGGCCACATGGTGAAACCCCGTCTCTACTAAAAATACAAAAATTAGCCAGGCATGGTGGTGCAAACCTGTAATCCCAGCTACTCGGGAGGCTGGAGAATCTCTTGAACCCAGGAGGTGGAGGTTGCAGTGAGCCAAGATCGCGTCACTGCATTCCAGTCTAGGTGACGGAGTGAGACACTCTCTAAAAAAAGAAAAAAAAAAATGCAGATTCTTTTCTGCTTCAGCAGGTCTGGGATGGGGTCTGAGATTGTATTTTTCATCGCCCTCCCAGGAGATGTGGAAGCTGCAGGCTCTGGACCACATTTTTGGATTGTAGATGTGTAGAGGCTATTTCAGAGTGAATGCATTATCCCATTGAATGATTTTCTTTCCTCCATGCCTTTACATCTTAGGGGAATTTTCGTGGAAGGCCTCTCCTGTGTTCTTGATGGCATATTTGGTACTGGGAATGGCTCTACTTCATCCAGTCCCAACATTGGAGTTTTGGGAATTACAAAGGTACACAGAGTTTTCTAATTAAATGATTGGGCTTCTAAGCTTTGGTCCATTTCATTGATCGGTCTGGCCACTGCAAGTTCCAAATGGGCGGGCCTCTGATTCTAAAAAATTACTTCTCTCCTCTTTTTTTTTTTTTTTTTTAAGTGTTTATAATGCCTGTTTGGAAGTCTCTCTTCTCTTGCTGGTCTGGGTAGGGAGGCACTCAGTGCTGTCGTTCCATCATGCAGTATAGATATTTATAAAGCACCGACTCTGCCAGGCCACTGTTCAAGGCACTTGGGATACATCAGTGAATTAAAAAGTGGAGTTTACATTCTAGCCATCAACAGTCAGCATACTAAGTCCGTAAATGATGCATTATGTCAGCCAGTGACAAGTACCGGGGGAAACATGGGACAGGAAGCTTGGGGAGAGGGTGATCAGGTGAGCTGAACACAGACCTGAAGGGTGGAGGGAGGGAGCCTGCAAATAACCTGGGGGAGAGCGTTCCAGGCCAGGGTGTGGCCAGGGCCGAGCCCTATCCTGGAAGTGGAAGGTCAGCAAGGAGGCCAGTGCGGGTCGGGAAGTCAGAGCAGGTGGGGTCTGCCGGGTAACTGGGGACCAGGTTACACAGGCAGGCAGGTAGGTAGGCAGCCACAGACTGCCTGAGTGGAAGGGAGTGCTGCAGGGAGCAGCTTGGTCAGATTTCTTTTTTTTTTTTTTAGGGATCGCTTTGACTGCAGTGATGAGAATAGACCATGGGGGGCTGGGCAAAAGGTAGAAATGGGATCCCAACTGGGAGGTGTCACTAGTTTTAAATTAAGAGATGACCCACCATTGGCCATGGTATGTTGTGAAACTAAGACCATGAAAATTGGTTCACCATCCTCGATGGCCTACGTCTCACAGGTCTCCCTCACTGAGGACTTGGGGCGAGCCCGGAAACCTTCTAGAACTGGTTGACCTCTGTCAAATTGGGAGGGAGGAGGGGATTTCAAAAGAGCTCTCCCTTGCCATGTAAGATTCTATAATCAGATAAAGAGAAACCAGATACTAAGTTTGGTTAACCTTGATTGCAAATCCAGGTGAGAGGGAGCTGCCAGGCAGGCACACACATGCCTGGTTTGTTTGTTGGTTTCCCCAGGTTGGCAGGGCCCTGCCAGAGCTCAGCCTGAGGTGTGCCAATGGCCCCATCTGCCTGTTGCTCCCTGTATGGGGGATGTGAAGGAAGGTTGTCTGAGGGGCGCTTCCTCTAGCGCCATCCTGGGGGTCCTTTTGCTACCCATGGTGAGAAGCCAGTGCTGAGCACAGGGAGATGAGGGAAGGATCTCGTGGGCACAGAATGGGGCCTAAGCCATGCACTCTTCAGCCAGTTTGCTGCCATGAGCTTGCAGGCATATACTAATCCCAAATCCCAAATAAGATAGCCGGCCCTCTGTATCTGTGGGTTCTACCAACTTCATTTCAAAAATATTGTTTCTGAACTAATATTGTTTGTTTCTGTACTGTTCTGGGTGAGCATGTACAAACTTTTTGTTGTCATTATTCTCTGAACAATGCAGTCGGACAACGATTTACAGAGCAATTACGTTGTATTAAGGATTGTAAGTAATGTCGAGATGATTTAAAGTATATGGGAGGATATTGGCTGGGTACGGTGGCTCACACCTGTAATCCCAGCAGTTTTGGAGGCCGAGGTGGGCAGATCACCTGAGGTCAGGAGTTCGAGACCAGCCTGGCCAACATGTTGAACCCCTGTCTCCACTAAAAACACAAAAATTAGCCAGGCTTGGTGGCTGGTGCCCATAGTCCCAGCCACTTGGGAAGCTGAGGCAGGAGAGTCACTTGAACCCAGGAGGCAGAGGTTGCAGTGAGCTGAGATCATGCCACTGCACTCCAGCCTGGGTGACAGAGCGAGACTCTGACTCCAAAAAAAAAATTTAAAAAATAATATATAAATAAAATAAAGTAAATTGGAGGATGTGTGTAGGCTACATGCAAATACTACACCATTTTATATCAGGGAGTTTAGCATCTGTGGTTGTTGGTATCTGAGGCGGGGAGAGTGGCGGTCCTGGAACTAATTCAGGGTTCCCTAGGGACGACTGTAGGCGTAAAATTGTTGTAGATGAAGGGAATCTTAGGGGAAGATGGTTTAACAAGCCTCCTCCTTCTGCACCCCTTTAAAACACATCATCATATAACATGACCACCAAGGTAGTTTGGGAAATCATTCCTTTTATTAAAATTCGAATGGTGCTAGCTTACTCTGACAGGTTACCTTGCCAACACTTTTTAATGAGCTGATGTATCCCAAGTGCCTAGAACAGTAGCCTGGCAGAGCGGGTGCTTCATAAATATCTATACTGCATGAAGGAATGATGGCACCTGAGTGCCTCCCTACCTGGACCAGCAAGGTCCATCATTATCGTTATTATCATTATTGCTATTTACCCCTTAGTTTATTTCTAGGAACAGAGCAAGTACTATCTCACTGGCCGTCAAATCTCTTTGTTGGTGTCTAGAGGAAGGTCATTTCTCCTTGCTGCATTCTGTACCACCGTTGAAGACTTTGTAAATCCAGAAACCCAGGGTCTATTTTACCAAGGTCCTAGAGGCAGAGCCACAGTTCAGGAGGGAGGTGCCAAGGAGACTCCAGGGAATGGACCCTGTGAGAAGGGAAGCAAAGGTCCTGGGGAAGCACCGGGAGGGCTGGGATTTTAGGGCTCTATCTCTGGTAGTTAGAATAAAACATAATAGGTACTTGGTCACTATTCATTGAACAGAAGAATGGCTTAGTTGCTGCATATATTGTTGACAGCATCAAAGGCAGATCAGTCTTCTGGATGTCACTTTGATACCAGATTTAGTTTCAGGTATCCCTGGGGCCAGTTTGGCCCCTCATACCTAACAGGCCTGCCCGACCCTGCCAGGAGTCTTTGCATAGGCTGTTTCCTCTGCCTGGATGCTCTTCCACTAGCGAACTCTTACTCACCCCTCAGGACCATCTCCAACAACCCTCCCCAACTCTTCAGATTTTCTCTTCCCTGCTGCTGGGCTCCCCCAACAGCAGAACAGCATAGCGGTGAGATTATTTGATCAAGCTTGTGACTTATTCATCTTTGCATTCACCTGTCCCAGTCTAACAAGTCACAAGCTTGATCAAATAATTACTTAGTTCCTTGAAAATGTTTGCTGAAGATAGGGCCATTAGTAAATGAAAGCCTTCCTTATTCCATAGTAACAGCCAAGCATGAGTCACTTTTGCTTGATTTGTCAGTTTGAGTGATCTTTTCCATTGCTTCCCTGCCGTCTATGGTGTGGGGAGGGGCAGGCTAGGGACAGTGAGACAGTGACTGAGTCCAGCTAGGCAGCCATCTCTCATGTGCACAGCCTCAGATCAGGCTCTGATGCTTAACCGGCTGACCCTGGTCCTTTGAGGGTTCTGTGCAGTGGTCAACATGTCACACACAGCTGCACCAGCCACGTGTGCCTGGTGGGCACTTGAGATGTGGCCAGTGTATGTGAGGAATTGCATTTAAAATTTTGTCTCATTTTACTTAATTAAAATGGAAGCAACCCTCTTCTCCTCACCGGGGTCATACATAAATCCTTGTGGATACTCCCCCAAACACTCTGGAACCTCCTTTACCCAGTTTACATCCTTAGGGTGTTTTCCTGCAAGAGGCAGCACAGAGTAGGGGCCCACAGTGCAGGATTCCTGAGCCTGATGCCAGCGCCACCTCTCACGTGTGGTGCTGGGAACCCAGGGGATAGGCAGGGGCAAAGTGTGGCCTTTGCGTTGAGACACAGAGGGCCATCCCAACCCATGACCGGTGACAGCAGGCTAGACAGAAGCTGCTGGGAGGCAGAGATCAGGAGTAGCAGATATGCCCTACATGGTGCTATGAGAGCCTATAATGGGGGAATAGTCCTGGAGTTGGGATGCTTTTCAGAGGAGCATTTGGGTGATGTTTAAAAGGATGCATCTAGGATCTGGCTAGGAGGGAACCACAGGGAAGGGTGTCCAGGTAGACAGGCCCAGGCCTGCCTGGTGTGCTTGGAAAGAGCCTGAGAAGTGAGCTTTATTTCATGAGTACCAGAGGATGCAAGCAGGGGACCAGCCTCCCCAATTTCATGTGTTAGAAAGGTGACCCCGTGGCCCCATGGAATGGGGGCAGGAAAGGCCAGTGGCAGTAGGCCCATGTGGGCGGCTCTCAGATGGCTCAGTGCGTGCCAGCTACCATTCAGGCAGTTTTATGCAGGTCCCATTTAATCCTCAAAACAAAACCACGAGGCTTGTGCGTGACTGAGATGAAGATCCTGAGACTCTACAGGCTACGGGTCGGCCCGACCATACAGTCGGACGTGGGCCAGGAGAAGAGCCCACAGTCAGGCTCCAGATGTCCGCATCCATGGCCGCTTCTCTTTTCCACCTCTCACGGGAAGGGTGCCATGAGGAGAGGAGGTTCCAGACATGTCTGGGGGTTTGGTCTGATTTCCGGTGTGGGGAAGTTGGCATTGAGGCTGAAGCACTTTGGGGAAAATTGCCTTGGTGACATGTGGTGCCGGGAACCCAGGGGATAGGCAGGGGCAAAGTGTGGCCTTTGCATTTGAGACACAGACGGCCATCCCAACCCATGACTGTGCCAGGGCAGTAGAGCCCTGAGGCCTGAGTGCAGGGAATGTCACCAAGGCTTGGAGATGCAGAGGGCGGCCCTCAGGGTCCCCACAGTGGAGGTGAGAAGAGTGGGCTGATGAGGAGGTGAAGGTAGCGAGCCAGGCCATGGGTATCTCTGCTGTGTGTTCTGTAGTAACTTATGGTGATTTTGCATGGAGATGAGTCCCTGTTTCCCAGTCTCCTGTGTGTTCTGCAGGTCGGCAGCCGCCGCGTGATACAGTGCGGAGCAGCCCTCATGCTCGCTCTGGGCATGATCGGGAAGTTCAGCGCCCTCTTTGCGTCCCTTCCGGATCCTGTGCTGGGAGCCCTGTTCTGCACGCTCTTTGGTAAGACTCCCCTCTCTGGCTTTTTCCTTTACTTTTCCGAATTTTTAATAGGGATCATGGTGTTTTTGCTGACTCCCTTCAGTAAGAAGGTAACGATAAATTTCTATTTTAAAATACAAAGGATATGCCGTCAAAAAATGAAAACTTTTATCACTCTCTGAGTTGAATTTATATTAAATATGGAACCAACAATAAGATGTAATTGTGCTATGAACATTTAGATTAAATTTAATCTCTTTAGTATTTCTGACCAATTTAACTCAAATACCATCCCTCTGAATGGGCTACTTAAAACTGACCATTTTGACAGTGGGACTCTGGGTTTGATCTCTGCACCATTTAGCTGTAATAACCAGAGACATGCACCAGATATTTAGGTAGGTCTCCTTGTTTAATCAAAATGTTTGTGTAGAGAGAGAACCAATGTCCTTAGTTTTCTATTTGACAAACAAAATGCCACATGGTGTTTATGCTCCCGTATGAGCCCAAATAGCGCTTAGGCCGAGGGTCATTTGGCTCAGAGCCCAGGGTGGCTACAGTCTGACCCCACACGTCCCCCTTCCTGTCCCTGCACTGGTCTCATTGGTTTCTGCTGGACAGAGAAGGGGTGCCAGGGAGCCTGCCCTCACCTGCCTTGAGCTGTCCCCGCTGTAGTGGTGCTGGAGCTTGTGGTCTGGTTTGTTTTTCTCCAGGAATGATCACAGCTGTCGGCCTCTCTAACCTGCAGTTCATTGATTTAAATTCTTCCCGGAACCTCTTCGTGCTTGGATTTTCGATCTTCTTTGGGCTCGTCCTTCCAAGTTACCTCAGACAGAACCCTCTGGTCACAGGTGAGGAAATGGGCTTTACATCTTGGAGTGGGAGCTGGAACCACAGCCGCCAGTCCACACGCAGCTCTTTGCCCATTGGAGAGGACTTTGGGCCTCCAGGAGCTGTGGTGCAGATGCGTCTGTGGATCTCTCTTGAATCTCACTTTTCAGTACTTATGTGGAAGCGCTGTGGGCTTCCTGCTGGCGTGTACACATAACAGTCATGGATGCTAAGGTCTCCTTTTCACTGGGACCCTCTCCTTTGGGAGAATGCCTCTCTCTAAATCCTTTTGATTTCATTAGTCTATCTTAATAGACTAATGCTCCATTAAGATAATATTTTTTTTGAAACTCAACTTCATAGACTTTGAACACGTTATTCTACTATTTGATGTCTATCCTATTAACTCCTCAGAGCAAAATCACGTGGCTTGTGCATTCAAGATTAACCTTTTTAACTCCTCCTTTTGTTTTAACACTGCAGTGTCCTGAGGAATGTAGAAAGGAAGAACCGTCTCAAGACACAGCCATTGCTACTGGTAATATCTTAGCCAGTGCAGAATTGAGGAGTGTTTGTTTATACATATATTTTTTGTGGTTGAAATTCACATAACAAAATTAACTACTTTAAGCAGTTCAGTGGCATCTAGTACAGTGTTGTGCACCCATCACCCCTGTCCAGTTTCCAAAACATTTCAGTACCCCAAAATAAAACCCCAAACTCATTAAGCAGTAAATCCCCATCACCGCCTGCTCCCACCCGCTGGCAGCCACCGGTGTGCTTTCTGTTTCTATGGATTCACGGTCTATTCTAGGTATAAATAGAGTCATAATATGTGGCTTTTCGTATCTGGCTTCCTTCACTTAGCATATTTTCAAGATTCATCCATGTTGTAGCATGTAGCAGTACTTCATTCCTTTTTTTGAGATGGAGTCTTGCTTTGTCGCTCAGGCTGGAGTGCAGGCCTGGGCATGATCTCAGCTCACTGCAACCTCCGCCTCCTGGGTTCAAGCGATTCTCATGCCTCAGCCTCCCAAGTAGCTGGGATAATAGGCACCCACCACCACACCTGGTCAATTTTTGTATTTTTAGTGGAGACGGGGTTTCACCATGTTGGCCAGGCTAGTCTTGAACTCCTAACCTCAAGTGATCCACCTGCATTGGCCTCCCAAAGTGTTGGGATTACAGGCGTGAGCCACTGTGCCCGGCCTCATTCCTTTTTTATGACTAGATAATGTTCTATTGTGTGTATATACCATAAATTGTTTATCGATTCATCCATTGATGGACATTTGGGTTGTTTCCGCCCTTTGGCTATTGTGAATATTGATGTGCAAGTACAATCAGTTCTCATTATTCATGAAGTTATGTTTCATAGAGTTGCCACAAGCAGTATTAGCAAATACTGAACCATTGCTGGGGAAACACAGTCAGCAATGCCACAGCTCATGCCTGGATGGATCTTCTTTAACACACACCATAGCCGCCTTATGTGTAGGAACGTCAGGGAGCACTTCACACCACTTGGACATTTTAAACAGTGAGATCACCAACGGAAAGCACACGGTATGACAGACATGGCACTACATAGTCCGCAAAAAGGACTCTTGTTTACAGGATGAGGCCAGAACAAGGCAGAGCGTCAGCTTATTTGACATCAGCCAGGAATGTGTGTGGCGTGGCTCAGATTTTTCACTGCTCTGTATACCCATGAAGGCACCAAGGGTATTCATTTTGGGTTTACAAATACATTTTAGTGTATGGGCAATTTCACAAACACGTAATTCATGAATAATCAATGTGGGCCATATTTGAGTACTTGTTTTCATTTCTCCTGGGTATATACCTAAGAGTGGAATAATTGGGTCATGTGGTAATTCTATTTTTAACCTTTTGAGGAACTGCCAAACTTTTTCATGGCGGCTGCACCATTTTACTATCCCATTAGCCATGTACGAGGGTTTCTGTTTCTCCACATCCTCACCAGTGCCTGTGATTTTCTGTTGAGGATTGTTCTATCTTCAGGATGGAACGTGTGTGGATAAATGAGATTCTTGCTGTTTTTTACATTTAATATGTCATATTCATGGGAGGACACCTTTATAAATCCAGTTGCCCCTGGTTGAAAGCAGCTAAGCACTAATCGATAACCCAGGACACTGGAAAGTCTTGTATGACTGCAGGTGCCAGAAATATTTTTGTCATCTTATTATTCACTTTGTAATTTTTTCTCAGCCTTATGACTACCATTTTTTTTATTTAGAATTTTTTTTATCCACCGACTACACCCCTGTGGCTTCACAGTTCGTTGTAGGGTAAACACCACTCTTACATTCACCTTCTATGCAACACTGTTGGGAATTCTCCTTATGGAGATACCTTTGGATTATTGTTGAAAGTATTCATCGTAGCTTAAAACATTACTGGCAAAAATTCATCTACATGTGCACAACTAAGAAATGTACACTTTCCTTTCCTGCTTTGATTGGCGGAGTTCTGCCCACACCATTGCCCCTTCCCAAGTCAAGGGCAGGCTCACCGCTGCTGTGGCACTGATCCTTTATGGCTGTGTTCTCTTTCTAGGGATAACAGGAATCGATCAAGTGTTGAATGTCCTTCTCACAACTGCTATGTTTGTAGGGGGCTGTGTGGCTTTTATCCTGGATAACACCATCCCAGGTACGTGGTATATATCAAACACACTTTTTTTTTATTTTTTTTATTTTTTTTACATATGTGTTACTTTTTTGCCAAATAGAAATGGAAAGCGGGAAGAGTAAATGAGTTCAAAGCCATCACTGGTTATAACTGTTTTCTAAAACAGTTGCGATGGCACTCCCAGCCTCCATGTATGAATCAGTTTTTTGCTACATAAACTGATTAATTTTATTTCTCGTGCTGAAGGACTTTTGGGAGACAGCAGCTGAGTTCACTGCGTGTGGTGAAATGGCAGTGGGATGGGCACAGGCCAGGCTCCTGCCCCCCTGCACAGCCTGTGCCAAAGGCCCTGCAGTGTGGGTTTCATCTGATCTGAGAGAGGTGGGCACAGCCCGTGGCACTTCTGCTTGGGGAGACTGTCCCTTAAATGAGTTGTTCCTAAGGTGGGCTTCCAGCCAACTAAGACCAGAAGGCAGTAGAAGACCATGGGCAAAGGCTGAGATCAGGGGTCCAGGATCATTGACAAGAGATGCCTGGAGGCAGCTGCCTCTCCAATACCCATGATCCCTGTTTATGGATACATTCTGTGCTGAGCTTGGGGTGACAGACTAGGATGTTATGTGGGTCCTGCCTTGGTGGTGGCTGCTGTGGACCACTGTAAAGTGCTGCCATGGACATACTGGCAGATTTCCCTGCCTTCAAGGAAGGGTGATACTTATTCTTAGGCTCAAAGGTTTTGTTGAGATTTTCCCCTTTAAACAACCCATCTCCAAAAAAAAATTAAAAACCTCGATCAAGAGATTGCTGGGGAAACCAAGGCAGAAGGAATCACACACACGAATAGATGGAAGGCACTGGATTTAAGAGTCCATAACGACCACTCTCTTTCTCTCCTAAGCCAGAGGGAATTGAGAGAGGGATGCAACAGTCAGGCTGATGGAAATTAAAGTCAGCTTTATTTCTGAAATACTGATGAGAGAGCAGAGCTTAGATATAAAAAAAAGTCATGAGCTTCCTTGCTGAGCCCTGTGTGCTCAGAGCTTTCTCCCTGACCCATCTGTCAGGGTGCAGAGTGGCCAGGAGTGTCCAACCGGTGGATGTTCATCCACACAGAAGCACAACAGGTACATGACCTGTGTGTCCCCCATAGCACCAGACACGCTAAAATGGAGCAAAGCAGCATGAAGTGTGGGTCTGTCTAGATGGGGGGTGAATGTGCAGTGACTGGTTGATGAAGGCATTGTGTGATACAGTAAAGATTCAGCCCTGTTTTGCAAACTCAGATTTGCATTTTAAAGAGGTTTTTTTTTTGACTCAGATTTACATTTTACAGAGTTTGTTTTGTGTGTTTTGTTGTTTGTTTTGTTTTGTTTTGTTTAGTTTTTAAGACAGAGTCTTGCTCTGTTGCCCAGGCTAGAGTGCAATGGCATGATCTCAGCTCACTGCAGTCTCTGCCTCTCGGGTTCAAGCAATTCTCCTGTCTCAACCTCCTGAGTAGTTAAGATTACAGGCATGCACCACCACGCCCAGCTAATTTTTGTATTTTGAGTGGGGACGGGATTTCACCGTGTTGGCTAGGCTGGTCTCGAACTCCTGACTTCATGTGATCCTCTCACCTCGGCCTCCCAAAGTGCTTGGATTACAGGTGTGAGCCACCACACCTGGCCTAGAGAGGTAGTTTTTGAGCAGACTTGGGGCAGGAGGTGATGAGCCAGAAGACTAGGTAACCAGTTGGGAGACCAATAGAATGAACCAGGAAAGCAATAACATGGCCTGAGCTGGACCCTAACAGTGAAAACTGAGAATGTGGGTCACATAGAAGGATAGGGAGGTCAGAAGGCCATTAGGTGATTGCTGGAATGAGGGACATGGAAGGGTTAGTGCTTCTTAGGCTTCTGGTTTGGGCACTGGATAGCTGAGCACCTTCACCTCCTCAAGTATTCTTTGCTGCTATCTAGGCAGGTTTGATCTGTGGGACCGTGTGTGTGTGTGTGTGTGTGTGTGTGTATGTATGTGTTTGACGACAGTTTCATTTTCAGTAGAGCTGCTAAACGAAGCATTCCTTTGTTCTATCTTGGGATGTGTGACAGGTACTCCAGAGGAAAGAGGAATCCGGAAATGGAAGAAGGGTGTGGGCAAAGGGAACAAATCACTCGACGGCATGGAATCGTACAATTTGCCATTTGGCATGAACATTATAAAAAAATACAGATGCTTCAGCTACTTACCCATCAGCCCAACCTTTGTGGGCTACACGTGGAAAGGCCTCAGGAAGAGCGACAACAGCCGGAGTTCAGACGAAGACTCCCAGGCCACGGGATAGCCTTTGCTGTGCCCTGTGGCCTGGCCGCAGTGAGGCATGTATCTGTAGTTCCTTGCTGGGTAACAAGAAGTAAAATACATGTTTGTATATCTACATTTACATTCTGCGCCCCAGAGCTAAGACAGACTGCGAATCACTTTTCTGCTGTGAGGGTGATGGTGCCTGATACGGTGTCTCGCCTGTCTCCTTATTTAAGCCCTTAACTCCTTGCCCTTTGAGAGTGTCCATTGCTGGCCATGGTCACTAAATTTGAAGTTCCAGTCCTCCCTTTGGAGTGGACATTTAAAATCTGCAGCGATTCCTTGCCTCAGTTCCCTCCCACCACCCAGGGCTGGCTTTCCTGTAAGCCGCCTCCAGGGTCCAGGGGCTTTCTCTCTCTCTCCGAAGCCCCTGGACCTGTTTCCTTGTCATTTGACCCTCGTCTGTGCCCGCGGAGACCTCCTCTGACCAAGGGGCACTAGTATGCCTGCGCTATCATGACTGACTGGCCCAGTATGATTCTGTTGTCGCTGATCTCCTGGAGGAGGAGGCTGTTGACCTGAAAACGGTGGCGTGGCTCCCCTGTGCCCAGGTCTGGCCATGGGTAAGGCCTGCACAGATGTTGAATGAACATCTGTTTGGGGCATTGGAGGGAAAAGGAAAGGACCCTGAAGCCAATATCTGATTCTCGGCTGCGCCTTCTCTTGGCCACCCTGGCCCTGACTGGGCCAGCACGTGCACACTGGCCTCTTTTCATTTCACTAGTGGCCGAGACACCCTCTCTGGCATTTATCACTGTTGGCCGGTGTGATGAGTATAGAGTGCCACCCAAGGCACCAGTCACACAAGCTGATGGGCGTCTTGGCTCTGCCGTCATGTGGATGTTATTGTCGCGCGCGTCTATAATTACAAGGTTTTATTCCTATTTAATGTTACTGACTATAGCAGATTTTGGAAATCAGTGTTCTCCATGTGACCCTCTTTCCTTGCATCCCTATTCCTTGTCTCCCACCCACTCTTCCCCCCATCAAGAAAAGAACCAGCATTTGTAAAGCTGTGGACACCATCAGGGAAGCTTGTTGTAACGGCTTTTGAAGGCCAGTAACCATTGTTGTGGTTGTGTTTTGTATTGCTTGATACCATGAAAGTGTAAATACTGTAATGCCTAATCTATTTATCAAAACTGACTACTGGACCAGAGCCCAGAAACCATGGGTCAAGTTACATGTGAATTTGTTTTGTGAAGAAGGGAAGCTGGGGCAGGTAACACGCAGAGCCGCCACGTGGAACGGTCTGTCCGCCGGCCGGTCCCGCTTGCCGGGCTTCTGTTGCAAGTCGCTTCTGGCAGTCTTGGCTTAAGGAGACTTCCTGTGGGTTGCCACGTTGCACGTCCGTTCGATCTTGATTTTACAGGTGAGGGTGGTTGCCAAAGGTGATAAGAAAAGCAGCCAACAGGCTCCCTCTCACTTAAGAGAGTTCTAATTAATAACACTAAATTCTTCCTGAGAAATGACTCCTCTTGGTTTGGTTTGAAGTTTTCCAGTGAAGGAAAAGGCCTGAGATAGGAAGCAGTGCCCTCGCTTCATGAGGTGGCGTATCTTCAGTGGCCGTTGGCCTGGTCGAGCTTTGGTCAGCTGCGTGGGTGCCTGTCTCCTGTCTCCAGCGGCAGGGCATGCTTCTTGGCAGCCTGGTGTCCACACGGTGCATTCCTGTCCCCCTCGGCCCCAGGCTGGCTCAGCTCTCCAGTGCTGCGGCGCTGTCTTTGCAGCATTGCCATGTCACTGTAGCCCCCTTCACTCTGGGAAGTTTGGGGCTTCAAGGTTTATTCTGGCAAGAACACCTTGGAGCCACTGCATTGTTTTGCCAAAAACTTACTGCAGATTAAGTAAAGAACTTAGATGCTAAATTACATCTAATTATGTATGTTTTTTTAAATGTGTCTTTGATGCATACTTTAGAAGCACACTGGCTCGCGGTTTCCATCCCTCTTGCCTTGGGACACTCTTGAGGCTGGCAGCCCTCCTGCACTGAGTTGCTCTCAGTTCCTTCTGTTTGGATTTTGCTCAACATCTCCAGTTTCTCTGCTCTGAAAAATGGGGAAAACTGCTAAACATCCCAGAGATTTGCAATCTTCTAGCTCTCCAGGTGAGCAGAAAGACCAAATATCCAAATGAAAGCCTGAAAGCCATTGGTGATCCAGGGGCACCTTCTCTTCACCTTTACTGGGCGTCTTCCACTGCATAACACTCAAGGTGTCTGCTCTAGTCATCCAGAAACCCACTCCCTTCTGAAACCCCTCCTTGGGCCTGGTTTTATCAGGAGGATTCAACTCCGCTAACGTGTGGGGTGCCCTCTGTAGGCCTTCACACGGGGAAGGAAGCCCTACCCTTTCAACTCCTGTTGGAATGAGAGTTTCCTGTTCTTCTTATTCCACTGTGGCCAACCCGATAATTCTGTCCGAGGAGGGGTAAGGGGATAGGAGGTGGGGAGCAAAGAGGGCAGCCTGACTAGATGCCCCTGCTGAATCTGGTACTTTCTGCACAGCCTTGAGTGATTGGAGTCCCCTAATGACTAATAAACTTGAACATGTAACACACACACACACACACACACACACACACCATTTTAGGAAGTGGTTCTCCTACTGGAAAATATGCTACAGAATGAAAGTTTGTAATTGAAAGAAAAAGAATGTATTCATCTGCTTCTTGGGTTTAAGCACACACCTGAAGGGGAGATATTGGGGGACACGGTGGCCACTCGCGGTCTGTGTCATGACACTTCCCATTCACATCATTGGCCTGCGTTGCTGGGGCTTTGAACCACCACCCCGTACTTTGTTTTGCCTGTAGAGTGTTCTAAAATATTTTGGATGTGAATGTCCTTGCAGGCCAGTTAGTCTCCAGTTTCCACAGAGACCACCTACCCACCACCTTCCCAGGTCACCTGCCTGGTCCCTGAAAGAAAGCATTTGTGTGGGCAATCCCAACATGAAATGTAGACAGTGTGAATACGGACAGGAGGTGATGCCATATTCACAGTGGGGGATGGGGGGCCCCCACCCCTGCTTCACAGAATAATGGGAAGTGACTCTAGTCTTTGTAAGCAATTTTCATTCTCATTAGGAAGTTAAATGTAGATTCACAGATTCATTTACTTTCAGAATCCTCAAGAGGATTTCAAATGCTAACTTTTAGTTTCTTGGGATTGATCAAGGCAAGAGAAGTGGCTTTAACCATGCCAGCCAGAATGAAGCATCATGGGTCCTGATGGTTTCCCATTTTCATGGTAACAAATTCGCACACAGGTTTTGCTTTATACTGTAGAATACTGACTTTCATGATGACAACTTGGTTTATGCATGAATATTGCAGTATTTCCATATAGCAAAATAACATTTCTACCCAGGATAATAGTCACAGTTTTCCAGGGAGGGAATGATATAATTTTCATGACAATGTCATGTGATGATAGAATTTCTCCATTGATGAATCTCTAGTATGTGTGTATACTTTATTTACCCATACGTATATTTTATGACCATGAGCTAAGTTGTTATTTCTTTCATTCATATCCCTGCTGAAATATTGGTACTAGCAACTTAAAGTTGGCAAGTCTCATCTTCAGTAATACGGATGCCATGGGAGTGGCCAGGCCAGATTGAAGGTGAATATGGAGCAATAGCAGAAGCCTCATTCCAGAACCCATCTGGCCAGAGAAGCAGCAGCATCCTGGGGGGTGGCCGTGCATGGGGTGTACACTCGCTATAGGCATAGGCCCGGCATGGCTGTCGCTGGACGCCAGCTGTGCACACCCAGCCACACCTGCTGCACGCCGCGTTAGCGTGCGGCTCCGGGCCTGAGCATTCGCAAAGCTCGCTTCTCCAGGGAGCCTCCTCTTGGCTTTGGAAAAGAGCCCAGGGACTTAACGTGCTGCCTGTTGTACTCTGTCCCCTCATGACTTTTTAGACACAGGGACTAGGACATCGACCACCCTCTGCCCCTCCTGCAGTCAGAACCCGAGTAGTGCAAGAAGGGCCACCCGGTTTTGCCAGCGTTCAGCGTCTGCCCATGGACCCATAAGGCACATTAGCGTTGGGGGTCTCTTTTCAGCAGCCTCACAGACATTCCCGTCCTTTCTGGTTGGTGTTGACTGTGTTTCAGCATCACTCTACCCTCCCATGTCCTTAGCATTGCTGTGCGTGTTTCCAGGCACTTAGGACACCCTTCCCCACGTTGCCATCTTACTGACAGTTCAAATGACTCTCCTTTTTTGTTCGTTAGTAACAATCTTCATTTGACACCTTAATACATTTCTGACTGTTCTTAAAACAGTGGGGATGCCTATATTTTCCTTGAGTTTTTGTGACTGACTTTGGCTATATATACCTTTCTGGGGTTTTGTTTGTTTTTTATTTTTATTTTGATTACCGAGGGTATTTGGGGTGGGGTTGTTTTTTGAGATGTGTAATTCTTTTATGGAGTTTTTAAAAAGAATTTTCATATTGTTTTTCTAACATGGCTTCATTAAACGTTTAAGTATTTTAAAAATATGTAATATTTGGACCAGATGTTGTGAATAATAGTAGAGATAAAGCTATTTTATTCTGTATTTTTAAAACTGTTCCGTACAAATAAAAGCTCTCCTGGACACAGTTTTGCTCTTCACGTGCCTCCTTCTTGGGCTACTCTTTAAGAAAAGAGTCGTCCCTCAGAATCTGTGGGTGATTGGTTCCAAGACCTCCTCGGATACCAAAATCCGAGACTACTCAAGTCCCTGATATAAAATGGCATAGTGGGTCAGGCACAGCAGCTCACCCCTGTAATCTCAGCACTTTGAGAGGCCAAGGCGGGAGAATCGCTTGAGGCCAGGAGTTCGAGACCAGCCTAGGCAACATAGTGAAACCACCCCCCCCGGCCCCGGCCCCGTCCCTTCACTAAAAAAAATTAGGCACACATGGTGGTGAACGCCTGTGGTCCCAGCTACTTAGGAGGCTGAGGTGGGAGGATTGCTTGAGCCCAGGAGTTCAAGACTGCAGTGAGCCATGTTCGCACCACTGGAGCCCAGGCAAGGTGACAGAGTAAGACTGTCTCAAAAACATAACATGGTGTAGTGGATTTTGGTGTAGTGTATGTGTACATGGATATGGTGTAGTGTATAGATTTGGATATAATCTATGCATATCTTCCTGTGTTCTTTAAATCATCTCTAGAGGACTTATAATATCAAATACAATATAAAGGCTATGTAATACTTGTTATACTGTATTGTTTCTATATTTGCATTTTTATTGTGTTGTTTTTATTGTTTTTTATTTTCAATCCTCGGTTGAATCCAAGGATACAGAAGCCTCAGGTACAGAAAGCCGATGGTAATTAATTAAAAGTTGTCACCTAGGGGAGGAAATCAACGGATAAGAAATTCAATTCAACAAGTTCATGAGCGTTATCATTGTCAGGTGCCTGGCAGACTGATCAATGAAAGCTACAGGAAAGGGACAATCAGTCCTCGTTCCCAGAGAACCAGAGATGTGGGCAGGACTCTTGCGAGGATGTGGAAGGAGGAAGTAAAGTCTCAGAGGCCTCAAAAAGTTAGAGAGTGCGCCCATGTTGGACTTAGGGGGTGAAATTCTGAGTCTGTTATTACAGTAACACATCTGGAGGTGGAAGACATTTTGGGAGTGGTGACCAGAGAGGGTCTCACCAGCCATGCCCACTTTCAGGCTGAGTATTCAGACTGGGTCAGGAAATGCTGAGCTGTGGGGGACTGAGAGCAGCTCCATTCTGTCCTCAGCGTGGCTCCCTGGTGGGGTATAATGATGGGTCCAGAGGTGATTAGATGTGTTTTTTCACTTAGAGCAAGCTTGTCCAACCCACGGCCCACAGGCCACATGCGGCCCAGGATGGCTTTGAAAGCTGCCCAACACAAATTCTTAAACTTTCTTAAAACATTGAGATTTTTTGTGATTTTTTTTTTCTTGAGACGGAGTTTTGCTCTTGTTGCCCAGGCTGGAGTGCAATTGCACAATCTTGTCTCACTGCAATCTCCGCCTCCCAGGTTCAAGCGATTCTCCTGCCTCAGCCTCCCAAGTAGGTGGGATTACAGGCATGCGCCACCATGCCCGGCTAATTTTTTGTATTTAGTAGAGATGGAGTTTCACCGTGTTGGTCAGGCTGGTCTCAAACTCCTGACCTCAGGTGATTCACCCGCCTCAGCCTCCCAAAGTGCTGGGATTACAGGCGTAAGCTAACAAGCCTGGCCGTTTTTTTTTTTTTTTTTTTTTTTTTTTTGGCTCATCAGCTGATGTTAGTGTATTTCATGTGAGGCCCAAGACAGTTATTCCAGTGTGGCCTAGGGAAGCCAAAAGATTGGACACCCCAGGTTTAGGGCAAACCTAGAACTACCCCATTCCCATCTCAACCCATGGTTCTTCTCTGGCCCATTGAGCTATGACTGTCCACTGCAGCCGCTCCTGCAAGACCTGCAGCTAGCTGCCACCATTCCCAATATCCTGACCTATGAACCGCTGCTGGCGAGTTCATCACAACGGGGATTATTTTACCTGAAGTTAGGTACATGCAAAAGATTTTGTAAGGTATTTAAAAAATAAGGAGTACCCATGTTTCCACCCCCGGCTCCGACCACAGCATATTAACAGTGCTTCAGGCCAGGCGTGGTGGCTCAACGCCTGTAATCCTAGCACTTTGGGAGGCCGAGGCGGGTGGATCACGAGGTCAGGAGATTGAGACCATCCTGGCTAAAACGGTGAAACCCCGTCTCTACTAAAAATACAAAAAATTAGCTGGGCGTGGTGGTGGGCGCCTGTAGTCCCAGCTACTCGGGAGGCTGAGGCAGGAGAATGGCGTGAACCCGGGAGGCAGAGCTTGCAGTGAGCCGAGATCGCACCACTGCACTCCAGCCTGGGCTACAGATCGAGACTCCTTCTCAAAAAAACAAACAAACAAACAAACAGTGCTTCAGACACCCCACCCCTCTGGACCCTTCTCCTACTGCATCTTCATCCCCATCAAGAGAGCTGCTACCCTAAATTTTGAATTATCCTGTCCTTGCCTTCACAATTTTGGCACATAACAGCACCCCCAAGTAATCTATTAAGTTTTGCATGGTTTTGAACATGATGTAAAAGGAATGAGATATATGTTGTCATGCTTTATTCAGTGTTATGAGATACTTTTATGTTGATACATCTCTTTAATGTAGTGCATTTCATTTTCATTACTGGGTAGTAAAATTTAAGATGAACAAAAACAACATTCTGAAAGCTTCCAGAGAGAATGAACAGAATCAAAACCTCAAGAGCTCTGATCCAATAAGCCTTGGATTTTTGAGCAGCATTTTTTAAGAACTGAAGGAAAAGAACTTTGAACTTAGAATTTTATGTCTAGCTACTTGAATGCCCACATTTTAATATTTTTGGGTAAAATACTTCAACAAACCTAGGAAGTGCTGTAGGAGATAACTGAAGGGAAGGTGAGCAAGAAATATTTGGTAAGCCTGGTCACTGGAAATAAGCCAGGACCGCAGGAAAGAGAAAAGAAATAGCCATAATATTACAATGTTATTGGAGGCCCTATCACTGTGGTGTTGGAAAGAGGACATATAGATGTGAGTTCTAGAAACAGGCCTAAATATCCCAATAACAATAAATGAACCAAACTCATTAGTTAAATGATTGTCAGATTAAATGTCAAACCAAAATCCTGATATGTCCTTTTTATAACACTGGTGTTCCAAAGTGTGGTCTCGGACTGTTAAAGACTGCCATAATATATGTTCAGAAATTGAGTCTTAGCAACTTTATAAAAGTTTCTAAGCAATTTGACAGTCATTTTATGTGTGCTGACTGTAATACTAAAATACCTGGCCTTATTTTTTGCTTTTTTTTTTTTTTTTGAGATAGGTTCTTATTCCATTGCCTAGGCTGGAGTGCAGTGGCACAATCTGAGCTCACTGCAGCCTTGACCTGGGCTCTCGTGATCCTCTCACCTCAGTCTCCCTGGTAGCTGGGATTACAGGCACATGCCACCATGCCTGGCTACTTTTTTTTTTTTTTTTTTTTTTTTTTTTTGGTAGAGATAGGGTTTCTCCATGTTGCCCAGGCTGGTCTTGAACTCCTTAGCCCAAGCGATCTGTCCACTTCAGCCTCCCAAAGTGCTGAGATTACAGACATGAGCAACCATGCCCAACATTATCTTTAATTCCATGGTTTGTTTTTAAAAATATTTTACAAAAGTCTGTGATAAGTCAGGAAAAGCAAAAAACAACTGATCTCTACAAAAAATTGAAAAATTAGCTGGGCATGGTGGTGCATGCCTGTGGTCCCAGCTATTCGGGAGGCTGAGGTGGGAGGATCACCTGAGTCTGGGAGGTTGAGGCTGCATTGAGCCAAGATCCCGCCGCTACAGTCCAGCTTGGGTGACAAAGAAAGACCCTGTCCTAAAAAAATAAATAAATAAAAACATACTTCCCGTTGTGTTACAATTGCCTACAGCAGCGGTACCCAACCTTTTTGGCACCAGGGACCGGTTTTGTGGAAGACAATTTTTTCCATGGATTTGGGGGGTGGGAGGATGGATGGTTTCAGGATGAAACTGCTCCACCTCAGATCATCAGACATTAGTCAGATTCTCATAAGGAGCCACAGCCTAGATCCCTCGCACACACAGTTCACAATAGGGTTCATGCTCCTATGTACTCTATGCTCTAATGTACTGCTGATCTGACAGGGGGCGGAGCTCAGGCAGTAATGCTCCCTCCCTCGCCTGCCACTCACCTCCTGTTATGTGGCCCAGTCCTAACAGGCCATGGGCTGGTACCAGTCTGCGGCCCAGGGGTTGGGGACCCCTGGCCTGCAGTATTCATTACAGTAACATGCTGTGTAGGTCTGTAGCCTAGGTGTGTAATAGGCTATACTATCTAGGTTTGTGTAAGAACACTATGATGTTCACTCAACAAAATCGTCTAACAACACATTTCTCAAAACGTATCCCTGTTGTTAGTCAACACGTGCCTGTATTTGCTGATACAGGTGGAGTATCCCTAATCCAAAAATTCAAAACCTGAAATGCTCCGAAGTCTGAAACATTTTGAGCACTGATGACATGCTCAAAGCATGAGCACAAGAGACCATTGAGACCAAGCATATCAGATTTGGGATTTCAGATTTTCAGATTAGGGATGCTCAGCCAGTAAGTACAATGCAAATATTCCAAAATCTGAAAAAAAATCCAAAATCCAAAACACTTCTGGTCCCACGCATTTTAAATAAAGGACACTCAATCTGTATCACAAGTTAAGAAATAGGAAACCCTCTGTGCCTCTCTAAAACTAATATGAAAACTTGTACTTCCTCAGATTGTGCTTGACATTAAAATAACATTTGCAGCCAAATATATCTCAGTATAAATGTGAGAGTGTTGAAGCCACCTCATATGTATTGCCACCTTTTGTCCAGGATGGGAGAGGTTTTGCCTAACAAATGACATGATTTAGTAGACAAAGTCTTCCAGAACCTTCCATCCTTGGGAAAAATAAAACCAGACTTGGAACCACAGGTTCAGACTGAAGGAATGACTCAGATGGTGGGATTTAGGCATCTGCTTTGAGCTGTACCCCGAAGTCTACAATGACCACCCCCACACCTACCCCAACCTAGACACATACCAAGGCAGCCCTTGCCTTAACTGGACCAGTGTTGTCTCCAGACACATCCCCCAGCAGAATGACAAGAAGACTCTTCCTCCATTGCCGCTCCAACCTTCCAACCCCTTTGAGGCACTGTGAGCCTCAAAATCCCAATTCGTATCACTTATAAATAGAAGCATACTACACTGCCACTTGCTTTTTTCACTTGACAATATGGTGGGGGCATTTCTGCCAACGGGAAGATACAGATTTCATATCTTATGCATCAAGATAAATTTAACATAACCAAGATCTTATGCACATGGACTCCTTTTTAGTGCAGTTTTTTTTTTCATCTCTTCTGTTTGCTTCTCCTCTGCCATCCCCCTCTCCTTCTGCCCATCCTCCTGCCTTGCTCCATGTGAGCAATGGGCTTGGTATCATTCACACATTTCTCTGTGCTCATAACCATGTCAACATCTAGCTAGCTAGCTATTCTACATGTACGCACACATATACACCACACATATATTCCTTCATGTTTTGTCATTGCTCTCATACACACTTTTCTGCATCTTGCATTGTTTACTGAGCAATATCTTGTGGAAATCCCTACAATTTAGCTGGTACCACTCTAATTAATTTTCCTGATGATTTCACAGTATTCCTTGCTGTAGATTCACCATAGCTTATTCAAACTTGAGAGATACTCATATTCCTAGTTTTTAGCCATCACATATAACTATAACAAACATTGTTTTATCTAGGTTTAAACAAATGATAAAATTCATTCCCAGGAGTAGTATTGCTGGGCTAATAGTATGGGTATTTTTCATTTTCCTTTCTTTTTTTTTTTTTTTTTTGAGACGGAATCTTGCTCTGTCGCCCAGGTTGGAGTGCAATGGCGCAATCTTGGCTCACTGCAACCTCCGCCTTCCCTGACTCAAGCGATTCTCCTGCCTCAGCCTCCCGAGTAGCTGGGATTACAGGCACACACCACCACGCCCAGCTAATTTTTGTGTATTTAATAGAGACAGGGTTTCACCATGTTGGCCAGGCTGGTCTTGAACTCCTGACCTCAGGTGATCTGCCCGCCTCGGCCTCCCAAAGTGCTGGGATTGTAGGGGTGAGCCACCACGCCAGGCCAGGTATTTTAAATTTTAAGGGATGTTGTTACCAGATTGCCTTCCAAAAAACTATAATAATTTACATTTCCACCAGAAAGTATGAAAGTACCTTACCCGATTCCGCACTCCTTCATCTCTGTCAATAATGCTGTTATGTTTTAAATTTTGTCAGTCTAATAAATACATTTCATGGTACCTTAAGTGGTATTTCCTTGAAGTTGTGTTTCCTTGATCGCGAATGTGTTCAAGTAGTTCTTTTCTATTTCTCAGCCATTTCAATTTGCCCTTCTATGGATTTTCTATTCATATTCTTTATCATTTTTCTTTTTCTTTTTTTTCTTCAACTTTTATTTTAAGTTCAGGGGTACATGTGCATGATGTGCAGATTTGTTACATAGGTAAACATGTGCCATGGTGGTTTGCTGCACAGGTCATCTGCCATTTGTCTTTTAGGTTATCTTTTGTTTTGTGAGAGTTATTTTTTTGTGTATTATGGGTATTTAACTCTTAATCTGTATTGCAAATATTTCTTTCCCAAATTTATTTGCCTATTGCTATTTCTTGGCAAGAAATAATTAAAGAAAAGTCACCACACTAATAAATTTGGGAAAAAATATTTGCAATACAGATAAAGATTTGAATATCCATAATACATAAAAAGCTTTTATAAATGCTTAGTTAACTATCTGGATCTGCAGAGCAAGTGGGTTTCCTGTTTTCGTTTAGATAATTTCTCCATCCCTAGGTTGTATGTGTAGTCCGATACTTCATTCTTGATTTTTATCATTTAATATTTTACATTTAAGTGTTTTATGCTTCTGGAATTTATATTTATGATTGGTTGTTCCACTGATCTATCTGTCTCTGTTACAATAAGGCAAATCCATACTGGAAACTTGGCAAATAGTCCCCAACCTCCCAGGCTCGGGTGACCCTCCCGCTTCAGCTTCCCTGTTACTGGGACTGCAGGCATGCACCACCACATCCGGCTAATTTTTGTATCTTTTGTAAAGATGGGGTTTCACCATATTGCCCAGGCTGGTCTCAAACTCCTGGGCTCAAGCAATCCGCCTGCCTCAACCTCCCAAAGTGCTAGGATTACAGGCGCGAGCCATCATGCGTGGCATAACTCCTAAATTTTGCAGAGATAAGTTAATACTCTTCATTTCAGCTGATTATTTGAATTTCTCTTGTATTCTTTCTTCTATCTATAAATTCTTACTGTGTGCTTATACTACACAATTTTATACAGTGTATTAGCCTGTTAGATTTCACTATGTGTTTTGAAAGGTCTATTGCTCACCACTGTTTCCTCTTTTCTTTACTCTGTCTCAACTTGATATCTCTGTTTTGAGTCATTTGGTTTTTTCCCCTTCCCCCCTCCCCTCCCTTCCCTCCCCCCTCCCCTCCCCTCTCCTCCCCTCTCCTTCCTTCCTTCCTTCCTTCCTTCCTTCCTTCCTTCCTTCCTTCCTTCCTTCCTTCCTTCCCTCCTTCCTTTTCTTGAGACAGGCCTTGCTCTGTCACCCAGGCTGGAGTGTAGTGGCATGATCACAGCTCACTGCAGCCTTGACCTCCCAGGTTCAAGGGATCCTCCTACCTTAGCCTCCCAAATGGCTGGGACTACAGGCATATACTACCACACCCAGCTAATTTTTGTATTAATATGTTGTGTAGAGATGAGGTTTTGCCATGCTCCCCAGGCTGGTCTTGAAGTCCTGGTCTTAGGCAATCCACCCGCCTTTGCATCCCAAAGTGCTGGGATTATAGGCCTGAGCCACCGTGTCCAGCCTGAGTCATTTGTTTTTAGACAGAGTTCTTTTCTGTGAGATTTCATTCTAAGGTACAGTACATTCTGATGTTTCTCGTGTCCATAACTTTTTTTACTCTGACATGTCAGTGATATCTTAGTCTAGTAGAAAACATTCTTAGTTTGCTGTTTTATTATTTATTTATTTGTATGCAGGGATCCTGTGCCATAAAAAATTACATTTTGATAATTGTGCTTAAAGAATTCTCTTTAAAAGGCTGGGCACAGTGGCTCATGCCTGTAATCTTAGCACTTTGAGAGGCCGAGGCAGGCAGATCACTTGAGGTCAGGAGTTCAAGGCTAGCCTGGTCAACATGGCGAAACCCCGTCTCTACTGAAAATACAAAAATTAACCAGGCATGGTAATCCCAGCTACTTGGGAGGCTGAAGCAGAATAATTGCTTGGACCTGGAAGGCGGAGGTTGCATTTGAGCCGAGATTGTGCTGCTGCACTCTAGCCTGGGCAACAGAGGCTGACTCCGTCTCAAAAATAAAAAAAAGAAAAAGAATTATATTTAAAATACTTTCACGAAGTAAAAAAAAAAAGGTGGAGAGATAAAGCATGTGTCAAACTGTGGTTAGATGAGAGCACATGCATATTTTTAAGAGATGTGCTTTGAAATATGCAGGGGTGATATGACATGGTGTCCGAAATTTGCTTTAAAATACATAGTTGAACAAAACTACAGTAATCAAAACAGTGTGGTGCTATCATAGAGACAGATAGATAGACCAATGTTATAGAATAGAGAGGCCAGAAATAAACCCTCACACATATGGTCAAATGGTTGTTTTTTTTCCCCCCCGAGATGGAGTTTTGCTCTGTCACCAGGCTGGAGTGCAGTGGCATGATCTTGGCTCACTGCAACCTCTGCCTCCCAGGTTCAAGCTATTCTCCTGCCTCAGCCTCCCGAGTAGCTGGGATTACAGGCACTCACCACCATGCCCAGCTAATTTTTGTATTTTTAGTAGAGATGGGGTTTCACCATGTTGGCCAGATTGGTCTCAAATTCCTGACCTCAAGGTGATCCACCTGCCTCAGCCTCCCAAAGTGCTGGGATTACATGCATGAACCACCACGCCCTGCCAGTTAAATGGTTTTTATTTTGACCGTTTATTAGGAGAAAAGACCGTCTTTTCATCAAATGATGCCGAAAAACTAGATATCCATATACAAAAGAATAAGTTGAACCCTTACCAAACACCATATACAAAAATTAACTCATTAGGGACCAAAGACCTACATGTAAGATCTGAAACTATAAAACTCGTAAAAGAAAGCATAGGGCAAAATCTTCATGACAAAATTGGACTATATACACATTTTTTAAATTGTGCATCAAAAGATAATATCAGAGTAAACAGCCAATCCACAGAATGGGAGAAAATATTTGCCAATCATGTATCTGATAAGGGATTACTATCCAGAACATTTAGAAAACCCCTAATAACAACAACAAAAACAAACAACGCAATTCAAAAATGAGCAAAGGACTTGAATAGACATTTCTTCAAAGAATACAATACAATATACAATTGACCAATAAGCAATGAAAAGATGTCCAACCTCAGTAATCATTGGGGAACTACAAATCAAAACAATAATGAGGTATCATTTTATGCCCATTAGGATGGCTACTATCAAAAAAATGGAAAATATTAATAATAAATGTTGGTGAGGATGTGGAGACATTGGAATCCCTGTGCTCGGTTGGTGAGAATGTAAAATGGTATATCGCTATGAAAAACAGTATGGTGGTTCCTCAAAAAAATAGTAATAGAATTACCATATGATTTGGGAGGCTGAGGCAGGTGAATCACAAGGTCAGGAGTTCGAGACCAGCCTGGCCAACATGGTGAAACCCTGTCTCTACTAAAAATACAAAAATTAGCCGGGCGAGTGGCATGCACCTGTAATCCCAACTACTCAGGAGGCTGAGGCAGGAGCATTGCTTGAACCTGGGAGGTGGAGGTTGCAATGAGCTGAGATCGCGCCATTGCACTCCAGCCTGGGCAACAGAGCGAGGCTGTCTCAAAAAAAAAATTACTATATGATTCAGCAATCCCATTTCTGGGTACATACCCAAAAGAACTGAAAGCAGGGTCCCAAAGATATTTGTGCACCGATGTTTACAACAGCATTATTCACAAGTTAAAAAAATGGAAGCAACCCAAGTGTTCATGGGTTGAATGAATAAGCAAATCCATTCAACCTGTGGATGAATGGATAAGCAAATTGTTGTATAAATATACAATGGAACACCACTCAACCTTACAAACAGAGGAAATTCTGACACATTTATCTGTGTTGTACCTTGAGGACATCATGCTAAGTGAAATAAGCCAGTTGCAAAAAGACAAATATTATATAATTCCAATTATATGAGGTACTTAGAGTAATCAAAATCATAGAAAGTAGAATGGCTGTTGCTGGGGGATGGGAGCAGGGGGGAGATGGAGAGTTTTTGGTTTGTTTGTTTTGTTTTGTTTTGTTTTTCGAGACGGAGTCTAGCTCTGTCTCCCAGGCTGGAGTGCAGTGGTGTGATCTCGGCTCACTGCAACCTCTGCCTCCCAGGTTCAAGTGATTCTCCTGCCTCAGCCTCCCAAGTAGCTGGGATTACGGGCACCCGCCAGCATGCCCAGCTAATTTTGTATTTTTAGTAGAGACGGGGTTTCACTGTGTTGGCCAGGCTGGTCTGGAACTCCTGACCTTGTGATCCACCCACTTCAGCGTCCCAAAGTGCTGAGATTACAAGCGTGGGCCACCACGCCCCGCCAAGAGTTATTGTCTAATGGGGACAGAGTTTAAGTTTTACAATACGAAAGAGTTCTAGAGATGGATAGTGATGACAATATTATGAATGTATTTCATACCACTGAACTATAAACTTAAAAATGGTTAAGATGGAAAAATTATGTGCATTTTATCACAGTTTTAAAGGTTAATGGGAAAAAGTACTGACAGAAGACAAGAAGTTGATGAAACATGTGTGGCAAAATCTTTATGGCTGTTAAATCCGGCTGATGGCATATGGAGATCTATTATATGTTTTACTGTGTGTATGTAAATATTCATGATAAAACTAATTTTTTTAGTTCCAGAAATTTTTTTTTGGTGCTGTTCTCAACTCTTTCTAGGAACTCTTCTAATTTTTTGTTCATGCTGGGGTCTGACAGCTGACTGAGCAAAGTCAAGGAAGCATAAAGCAGCAGAGCGGGTGCAGGGAGCAACAAGCACTTCAGCCTTGTTGGTGCATACAATGTGAACAGAGAGAAGTAAGTAATGAAAATGGAGCCTCTAGCAAGGGCTGGCTAATGGGCTGCCTTGTAGGCCGCAGCAGATGGTGTTCTCTCCCCGTTCTCTACACCCCTGGCCCACCTGCATTCCCCTGCAGCTGCAAAGGAGGACAGTTTCCAGCACACTGACAGCTTCCTGCTTCAAGCATCTGTACATCTTGCTTTTCCTCTGCTTAAGGTTTGGGTATCATGGGAGTTTCCTCAGCTGACAGCAGGTATATCCTGGAAGTGAGGGAGGCAGGATCTTAATCTTAACAATGCAAGGCGGGACTTAGTGGGAAAATGCCCCGGCCTTCTACCCTCCGATAGGATGATTCAGAGGAATGTTCCACACAGTATCTCAGAGGACCTACAGGATTGAGCTGCAGTTGCCTACAGGGGGAACCATGTGCCCCCAAATTCTTGTCTCAAGGTGTGGTGATTTGAAAATATATTCACAAATTCTTTGACACTCCTCCCTTCAATAGATGGAGCTAATTTCCCTCCCCTTGAGTATGGGCAGATTTAGTGACTGCTTCTAAGGAATAGACTACAGTAGCTGTGATGTGTGTCTTCCAAGGCTAGGTCATAAAAGACTTTACAAATCTCCACCCTGTTCTTTTGAATCATGCCATGGATGCATGCAAGTATGCCTATCAAGGGACAGAACCAAGGCCCTCTGACAATATCCATCTGCCTGAGCCATCTTAGAAGTGGATTCACCAGCCCCAGTCAAGCCTTCAGATGATTGCAGCTCCAGCTGACATCCTGATAGCAACCCAGTGAGAGCCCCTGAGCCTGAACCACTCAGCTGAGCTGCTCCCAAATCCATAACCCACAATAACTGTATGAAATAATGAGTGTTTATTATTGTTTTAAGCTGCAAACTTTTGCAGTAATTTGTTCTGTAGCGATAGATAATACGCAGGGGCTGCTGTTGGGTGAAGCCACATTAAGACATCAGCCGTGATGAACCTTCAGGATGTAATCTTACAGATGGGGAAATTAAAAAAGGTTTTAAAGGGAAGCTCCCACCCCCAACTAGCAGACCCTACCTCGGGTCTTTTTTCTCTTCAGGCTGCCCACTCTCCCCATGGCCATGGTTCGTATTCTCATCCAAGGTAGCAGAAGCACAAATTGAATGTTTCAAAAATGAAACATTTGTTTTATGATTGCTCTTCTCTTGATGTTGAGAACTCATTAGAATTTTCCTTTGGTCTTCCTCAGCACAGGCATTTTGGTAGGGGGCTTCCAGTCCTACTCAGGATCTGTTTGGTACAGTTCCACTGCCACACCCCACCCACTAATTTCCTCCCTCACTCCAGGCTCACCAGCCCCATAGAGCATGGGGCCACAGTATGGTGCCTAGGGGTGGGGGTGGGGGGTTCCATGGCCCTGTCTGACTGTGCATTCAGATTCCTGTTCTCTATCGCCCTGGCCCACCGGCATTCGCCTGAAGCTGCAGAGAACAGTTTCCAACACTGACAGATTTTGGCCTCAAGTATCTGTACATCTTGCTTTTCCTCTGCTTAAGGCTTGGGCATCATGGGAGTTTGCTCAACTGAAGGCAGGTGTACCCCAGAAGTGGGAGAGGCAGGAACACACACATCAGTAATTGTGTGGCTACTGATGTCCAAGTGGCCTTTTCTCTCACCTCAGGGCCACTTAGGCTGCCTCTCTCATCTGGGATAGCCAAAGAACCTGCGTTCTTGAGTGGGGCACTTCCCCCAGAACTGAAGTCACATTCCACCCCCCTGTCAATCCCACCCTAGGGGAACAATCCATGTGCATCCCTGGAATGCTCTCTTAAGGTGCCTCTACATCAGGCCATCCCAGGGAGAACCCATGGCTCCCAGAAACTCTGGAAGTGATCACTATGTTCCCTCCTCCCAACACCTGTGGCTCTGGCCACGTTACAGGGTGGAGGGTTCCTTTTCGTGCTCTCTGTGTGATGGACAGGATGACCTCTTTCCCCACTGTGGGAGATGCTGGCAGTGTCCACCCACATCCTGTCAGCACTCACCTGACTGAAGCTGCTCATGGGAACATTTTGAACAAACAGGAAGTGCCAGGGGATAATGCCCACAGGGCAGCCCTCAACTCATGATTGAAGGGATCAGTGTCAGCTCTTTATTCCCTCAAGTGGGGTAGCAGAACCATGCCCTACACTTTCCCAGAGTTCCCGGTGGGACTGCGCCCTCCCAGTGTCCCACGATGGTAACCTGCTCCACACACCCCATGTGGGGGTCCTTCACTTCCCCACCGTGCACCTTCCCCCTCTACAGCTTGCATTCGGGTCTATGTCTCAGTGTCTGCATTTGAAGGAACTATGACACACACAATTACCACTGAATTTCACAGATGTCTCCTTCTAAGAGTGGAGATAAGAAGAAGTTGCCCATCACTCTGAAGCTTCTAAAAATAATTTTCTCAAAACGAAATAGCAAAAACCCTCTCTCCACCCAAATGCAGATATCTCCTTTCAGCCTCTCTGATCCTGAGTGAGAATCGTCTTCTCACATGGCAGCATGATGCCCCTTGAACTTAATCACGTGGGGTCTGGTGTCTTCAGAGGTCCGTGGCAGGGTGTGGGGCTGGGGAAAGCAGGACAGATCTCCTGTGGTGTCACAAGTTATTGCCACAAGCAAATACTTCACAAAGCACTTTGTAGGCTTTGACAAGCCAATGACTATTCTAAACCTTTACCTGGACCTTGTTTCCAAGTTCCAGAACTTAGGACCCTCTACTCACCTGAAGCCACCATGGGACGTCTCTCAAACTGGAAACATTGCCGTCCCTCTCCACCAAAGATGCTTCTCCTCCAGCCCCATCAGCCTCTCTCAAAGCCCGGCTGTCAGAGTGATCCCTTCTTCTCTGTCATTTTCCATACTCAATCTATCACCATATGTTGTGGGTTTTTCTTGCAACCACCTCCTGAGTCTACCCTTGTCTCTGCACATCCACTGTTACCCCTGATAGTAGATCGCATCACTTTTCTCAGTTCTTCACTCACCCTGAGTCCATATCCTTTGCCATGTGCCTTTGCAGCCCCTCCCACTAAAGGTGATATGTTCTTCCATATGCCTTGACCTTGGGCTTGGCCATGTTGGCTGACTTCAGCCAATGAGCTGTCACAAAGACTTGAAATGTGCTGGTGTGGCAGGGCTTGCTGTCTTGCACTTCAGACATCATCAAGAGAACATGCTCTGGCTAGCCTCTGGGGCCTGGAGAATGACAGACATACAGGGCAGAGCTGCAGCAGGAAATAGAGCTATCCCACCTGCTCCCTACCAATTATCATTATTTTAAGGGGCTTGTTTGTTACACAGCAATACTGTGGCAATAGCTGACTGATCCACCCCTGTAGTCCAAATGACCACAGTTTTGTTTCTTAACTTCCATAGTAATCTCTTAACCAGTTTACATGTTTTAATTTTGCCCCTTGCCACTCCATTGTATAAACGGCAGCCACTGTGATATTTTTATTGTAAATTTGATTGCATCTTTTCCTAGTTTAAAGGATTTCAATGGCATCCCATTGCAATTTTTTTAAGATCAAGCACTTCTAATGGTACAGTCATTAAAGGGTTTAAGTGTGTAGATCTCAAAAAGAAAAACAGAAGGCAAATGCACTTATCAAGTAAAGGAAAAAATGCAAAAAAAAAATTGGGAACAAAGAAATCCTATGCCATCACTCCTACAAATAAAACTTCTCAAAACCACATTCAGAAACAATCCTAAGTTTATACAAGTGCGTTTGTAACACTAAACAAAACCAGAATTACAGAAAGCTCTCAATTTATTCTATACTCCATCTCTGTTTTGGACTCTGCAGTAGCTTGTACTGTGTCAACCAAGCTAAGCTGGAGTCATATCTCCCAGAATTCCCTCCCCTTTGTGTGTCCAGGTCAGGGCTGGCCACAGGAGTAACTTGTGCAAGATTTGGAAAGAGACAGACAGCGGCAGCAGCTGTTACATTTGGAAGATGGGTGCAGGCTCTAGATGCCACTACAGCTGCATCTGTCCCCATCCCCATGGCCTCATCTGCCTGAGGCCAGTCAGACTGACAGCTCCTGCTCCTCACATTGGACCTCCTACATGTGCAGCTCTGAGGGTTTTTTAAATTTTTAAATTTTTTGGATACAGTGACTCTATTGCCCAGGCTGGAGTGCAGTGGTACAATCATAGCTCACTGCAGCCTCGACCTCTTGGGCTCAAACAATCTTCTCACTTCTCAGCCTCCTGAGTAGCTGGGACTACAGGCACACACCACCATGCCTGGCTAATTTTTGTATTTTTTTGTAGAGATTGGGTTTCTCCATGTTGACCAGGTTGGTCTTGAACATTTGGGCTCAAGCAGTCCTCCTGCCTCACTCTCCCAAAGTGTTGAGATTACAGGTGTCAGCCACCCGCACCCAGCCCACAGACGTCTTCTGTAGGTCACTCCAGATGTATGAAAGACAGACAGGTTCCAATTTGTCTTCATGGGTTTTGCTGTGGCTTCCTGGGTCTCCATTCATGTTTGCTTTTTCCCACTTCGTGTCAAGCTTTTCTTTGTAGCCTGCCCTGGCTGACCCAGGTTTACCACTACACACAAAGAACAGCCTTCTGTAGATTTTTTTCATCATTTCCACTGTGACATCTTTCTGATCTTCCAGTGATCCTTACAGGTGTTACCTCACCAGCTTTTCCCACAAGGACATAAGGTCTAACGCCTATAATAAACCCATGATTCAAGGGCATCCTATTGCAATATGACTGAAACCCCCAGCTCCTCATCGTGGCCTGCAATACAAGGCATGACATGGCCTCTCCCATCTCATCTTATGCCCGTCTCCTCCCTGCTTGCCTGGGTACGGTGTCATCATTCCTTCAGAACAAGAGCCAATTGACTGGAAATCATAATTACATTCTCTGTTGAGTCACTTAGATGCTTCAAGTCTCTCCTCCCCACCATTCCTGGTTGCCTGGGTCTGGGGAGGAAGAGGTTAAGGTTGTTGGAAGGCCTGGATAGCTTGGGCCTGTTCTCAATCAGAGCACAGCAGGAAGGCGTGGGGCTGCTTGCTGGGTCGGGGAAGTCTCCATAGCAAAGCGATTAGGTCAAGTGTGGGAGAGAACATGCTGAACGTTCATCTCTGTGCACGGAGGAGGGTGGGCTGGGCCAGGGGCAGGAAGGATGGGCGGTCAAAGTCTCAAAGTGGTAAAGCCCTGGGAGTTGGCTTTGCATCTGCAGAGATTTGGCCAGCTCTGGGCGGACGGTCAGCATCTCAGGCATCTCATGACAGGCTGGAATGGGTCAATGGACCAGTCTTGCTGGCTGTGCTGTCCAGCCCTCCCCTCCTTGGCTTCTTCCTGATATTTCTTGGCCCAGGAAGCATGTCTGTCCTCCAAGAAACTTCTCCCAGCTGGCTCCTCTCAGCTGGCTCTGCATCGCCGTGAGAGGTGGCGTTGGCTCCCCGTCTGGCCCGGCGGTTTGGACCAAGTACACACATAGGGGAAGGTGAGCTGTGTCCCTGAAACACGACAGGAATCAGGGAATTTGACTTGTCTTGAATATGGTTTCTTGGCTGCATAAGTGGAACATGAAACACCTCTCACCTCCCACCTTCTGTTCCAGCCACGCTGGACCACACGCTGTTCTCTGGTTGAGCCAGGCTCCTCATGGCTTTGAACTTGCTGCTGCCTCTGCCTAGAATGTCCTTCCCCATCTCACCCTTAAGACCTGACCCAGATGTCACTCCTTTTATGAGGGAGTTCTCTTCTACACTGAGTCCTGTCTTCCTACGGGCTTCTGTGTAGTGACTGTATTACATCCCTGGTCTCTACCTTTAACCTCCACACAGAGCACCTGAAACTTTTTAAAAAAATATAATTTAGGCAGGGCGCAGTGGCTCACACCTGTAATCCCAGCACTTTGGGAGGCTGAGGTGGGTGAATCACAAGGTCAGGAGATCGAGACCATCCTGGCCAACATGGTGAAACCCCGTCTCTACTAAAAATGCAAAAATTAGACAGGCCTGGTGGCGGGCGCCTGTAATCCCAGCTACTCGGGAGGCCAAGGCGGGAGAATAGCTTAAACCCAGGAGGCAGAGGTTGCAGTGAGCCGACATCATGCCACTGCACTCCAGCCTGGGCAACAGAGTGAGATTCCGTCTCAAAAAAAAAAAAAATATATATATATATATATATATATATATATATGAAATTTAATCTCTACTTTGAACCTCCATTTGGCTGGCAGCAAAAATCATGCTGGTCAATTTCTGAGAAATGTGGTCATTTTAGGTTAAAATTCACTTACTTCTGAAATGTTCCTTTCTGCAGTCCCATTCCCACCTTCTCGCCAGGGTCTCATCTCTGTTTCGGTGGTGGTGGGCTGATGGAACATGGGTGTCGTCATGGTTCTGGGCACAGCATCCTTCCTCCCTGGCTACTCCCAAGATGTTTGAGCTTCCCTGTGGTCCCTGGCAAGACTCATGGGTCCCCTTGTTCCAACCATGAGATGCCCTCAGTTCCCCAGCTTTCTCCCGTCTGACTTCCATGCCCTTCTCAGGGTTATGGGAAATGTTAGCTGCTCTCCTATAACATCCTACATCCCCTAGAAGCTCTCTGGGTCTACTTAAGTCCCTCTGCCACCAAAGATGCCTGGGCAGCCCTATGCCATGGGTACCATGTTACTCCAGATGACTGATGGGAAGTGGGGCAGGTCTCTACCTTCAGATCCCAAACTCGTATGAAATCTGAGAGTCTTATTGTCCACTCCCATCCTTCTAGATATAACTCTAGAGAGAGGGCAGCATGCTGTATACTCTCAGGATCCATCACCTGCAGTATCTAAATGACTTGCTTCCCCAGCTCACCTCTCCCTACCTGCCTTCCCCCTGACCTTCTTCCCTGCCCCTAGGATCTTTACTTTTTAACTGTTTTTTTCAAGCTGGGATCTCACTCCATCACCCAGGCTGGAGTGCAGTGGTGCAATTCCAGCTTACTGAAGCCTCTACATTTCAGGCTCAAGTGAGCCTCCCACCTCAGCCTCCTGAGTAGCTGGGATGACAGGGGCAAGCCACCATGTTTGTCTAATTTTTTATTTTTTAATTTTTTGTAGAGATGGGGTCTCTCTATGTTGCCCAGGCTGATCTCAAAGTCCTGGCCTTAAGCAATCCTCTTGCCTTGGCTTAACTATTTTTTTTTGACTAGTTAATATATGCACATGGAACAAAAGGAAGTCAAATAGTACAAACGAACACTCATATTTGTATATAATTTATTCAATCCTACATTTCTTCGGATATAATCAATTGACTCTTCACCAAGAGTAATGACAAAACCACTTTCTCCCAAATCCTCTCTCTTCTCTCCTCCATTCAATTTGGGCTGGTTATTGCTATTATTAGTTCTACTGCTTTACTGCTCCGTAGGGACACTGTGAGTGTTTGTATGAGAAAAATCGTCTTTGTCCAAGACAGTCAAGCATTTTACAGTTTGCTCATTATCTTTGGTCCCCACACACCAAATGACATCAACACTCTCAAGCTCCAAGACCACCAAAGAAGCAGATGCTACCTCTGGCCAACAGCCTCTCTCTAGAGGGTTCTTGTATAACTTCACACTTATTTGTATCCCTAATAGCTGGGCTACAGACTTTAAACGTATCTTTTCTTGGCCTTCAACTACAAAAAAATGAGAAAATCAAGATACTTAACACATTCTTACCTTCATTGGGTTTTACAGCTTCTGCTTTATAATGGTTTATAGCATTCGTTTTGTTTCGCAACCATAATTCCAATAGTTGTTTTAATTGTAATCCCGAAACATAAATGTATTCAGTGCTCATTATTGGTGTTTTTGCTTCTGTTTCTCATTTGTTTACTAAACTTGGTCTTTCTGTATTTTCTTCAAGGTAGCTGAATTTTTGTAGTTTTGAAAATATATGCATGTTCTTTATTTGGACTACAGTTGGGGTTGATATGAAGTTCCTGAATCATGTTTTCTTTCTCTGAGGACACCATAGTAGCATATGTGGCACAAGATTGTTTCATTGTATTCTAGCTTTGAATCTTGCTGTGCTGATGTTTGTAGTCAATCTGATTTTTTTAGGTTTAAGTTCAGGGGTAGATGTGTAGGTTTGTTATATGGGTAAATTGTGTGTCACAGGGGTTTGGTATACAGATTATTTCATTACCCAGATAATAAGCATTGTACCTGATAGGAAGTTTTTACGGTCCTCACCTCCCTCCCACCCTCCACCCTCAGGTAGGCCCCAGTACTCAATGTTTAGCTCCCACTTAAGTGAGAACATGCAGTATATGATTTTCTGTTACTATGTTAGTTCACTTAGGATAATGGCCTACAGCTCCATCCATGTTGCTGCAAAGGACATGATCTTGTTCTTTTTTATGGCTGCATAGTATTCCATGGTGTACATGTTCATCACAGCATTATTTTCTAAAACTTCTACATTTTTTTTTTGTAGATTCAGGGTCTCACTATGTTGCTCAGGCTGGTTTCGAACTTCTGGGCTCAAGTGATCCTCCAGTCTTGGCCTCCCAGAGTTCTGAGATTACGAGTGTGAGCTACCACACTTGGCCCTTGTAGGACTATTCACAATAGCAAAGACATGCTGTTATTTTTTAATGGATGATCTGATCTTTCTACTGATAACCAGAAACTCTTTATCTTTGAAGCATGGCACTATTAATAGGATATGTTGGTATTGGTTAATCTGTTCCTTTAGCATTTCATTTACTGAATGTTCATTGGGGGCATTATTTTAAGCACTGGGAACACAGCAATAAACAAAAAAGGACAAAAACCCCCATCCTCATTTCTCAAGGAACATACATTTGGCTGTAAACATGCATTGGGCATAGTTTAGAAAAAACTATATCCATTTTCCCAGAACATAGTATGGCCTTTCAATCTATAAATTCATATTTTCAGTTTAGGAAAGTTTTTTTAGTGTATATATTTGAATGCCAATTATACATATGTTGACTTTCTTCTGCATTTGTTCTATATCTATTATTTCTTCTCATCTTAAAATTCACTGTTATTCTCCATGTTACTGCATTCATTTTTCTGAAATGTACCTTCCAGGCTTCTAGCTGAATTTTCACAGTGTTTTGCTCCTCCATGGGGTCTTTTATTTCTGTGATAGTTTTATTCTTCTCTTTCACTTCTCTTCCTGAGTCCTGGTAGCTTATATTTCTCTTCTTTCCCTTGTCTTGTAATTCTTTTCTGGTGCACTTGTAATTTCTCTTTTTTTTCTTTTCGTTGTCTTCTTTCTTTCTTTCTTTTGTGCTTGCTTGATTTTTTTTTCTTTTCTTTTTTTTTTTGGATAGGCTCTCACTCTGTTGCCCAGGCTGGAGTGCAGTGGCATTATCTGGCTTACTGCAGACTTGACCACCTGGGCTCAAGTGATCCTCCCACCTCAGCCTCCCAAGTAGTACAGGCACGTGCCACCATGCCCAGATAATTTTTTAATTTTTTTTTGTAGAGACGGGTTTTTGCTGTGTTGCCCAGGCTGGTCTCAAACTTCTGGACTCAAATGATCTGCGTGCTTTGGCCTCCCAAGGTGCTGGGATGACAGGTGCGAGCCACTGCACCTGGCCTGTAACTTTTCTTGGAGTAATTGTTTATAGATAATTTTTTTTCATTAAGTTTCTGAATTCATGAGAAAATTCTTGGTCCCAATTATCATCTATCCCAGACAAAGTCTTTCTTAAATGTTAGCAAGAAGTCTCTTTCTGGCTCATTGGAAAGCTCTGAACAATAGATTTGCGTGTGTGCATGTGTGTGTGCATGGTGGGTGTGGTGGTAGATTGGCCTTTCCTATGCCAAACACAGACTGTATAGTTTCACCATGGTAATATATATATATATATATATATATATATATATATATATATATATATACACACACACACACACACACACATATATATACACATATATATACATATATATAATCAATATCTATAATTTTGAATGTGTATTCAATTTGTATTGATAGGGTAACATTTTTCCCACCAAGTAATTGGTATTTCCTTCCAAAAATGGAAGGGGAGCTTTGGTGGAATGTAACCCTGGGGTTAAAAAAACCTGAATGGATTCCTAGGAAAATTATATGACATATCCCACGTAATCTGAAACATGGTTCAGTTACCAAATTGTTTATAAGCACTTTGTTTAGCAGGAAGGTGGCCAAGAGAGAGTTTAGCCTTGAGGCTGTCTATCAAATACTTTTTGTGAAAAGAGACAAAAGGTGGAAATGAGTAAGTTTAGGTTATGTACTTTAGGTCCTTTTCTTTTCTTTTCTTTTTTTTCCTCTTACCAGCACCTGTTTGTGTTTTAACTGAGGAGGGAAAGCCTAGTAAGATAGCTCTCCTGTCTGGGGCCCAAGACATGTGGACATGAGCCTACTTAGATATCAGCTGAGCGAGAGCTTCAATCCACTCTCCCATCTGCAAGGATGGATCCAGACACTGTGTCATATAAATATTTTAAATGCTATGGAAATTGCTTAGTGGTGGATAAAATGAACTCTTTTAATTAAGATAGTCCTGCCCCATGAAAGATAAACATGTAGAGTTCAGTGACAAAATCTTTGTTACTCAAATTTCCCTAGGTCTCTCAAGTTTATGAGAACAAATGGAGTCACATTAACAGCCATAAATCTAAATGTCACCAACTCACTCAGACTTGAGCCATTTGAAAATACCTCTTCTGCTGCTTTGGTGGTGGGGGCAAGGGCGGGGGCACAGGGCTGGCAGTGGGGACAAATTCCTAGAGGTACCTCGCACAAGCTCATAAGCAAATCCAGGGGACTTCAGACTTGTGTCTGCTCAATACCCTGGTCGTGTCAGCCTTGATTGCAGTATCCTGTTAAGTTCTTTAACAGTTCACTATTGCTATAAAACAAACTATGCCAAACCGTAGTGGCTTAAAGTGACAACCATCTATTTTGTTTATGCTTTTTATCAGCTGGCTATTTGGGCTAGACTCAGCTGGGCTCCCTCATGCATTGGTGGTCAGCTCTGGATTTGGGTATGGGACTTGACAGATCTTGGTTGGGCTCTTTCACATGCCTTGGGCTTTGGCTGGGACAGCTGGGCCCACTTGGCTCTGGGTCATGTGGTCTCTCATCCTCCAGCCAGCTAGCTCAGGTGTATTCAATGGTAGAGGCAATGTTCCAATAGAGAGAGTGGGAGAATGCAAGGCTTCTTGAGGCCCAGGCTCTGAAAAGGCACAACATGACTTCTGCCTCCTTCTATTGGCCAAAGCAAGCCACACTGTCAGCCCAGATTCAAGGTGGAGAAGTGGACTCCACTTCCTTACTGGAGGAACTGCAGCATCACATTGCAAAAAGCAAGTGTGCTGGGAGCCAGTAGTCGTGACCATTTTGGCAATCAAGCTATCTCATCCTAGGTAGTGTTGTCAACATAACAAGCTCTTGAAATAGAGAAACTGAACAGTGGAGGGTTGGCCCCTTAAGTATTACTCAGCAGGAGGGTTCCCAAAACATGGTTGCTTGGGTCTCAGAATACCTGGAGGTTTACAAAACAGCCCCTTCAGTTGTAACCTAGAGCCCCTTCTTCTTCCCAGGAGCCCCCTCCTGTGTGTCCAGGGGACCAGATTGGGAGCAGAGTTGAGTGACAATCTCATTAGCCTTCTGTCAACTCAAGCCTTGTTACCACTTGTTTTCTTCTTTCTTTAGAATGCAAATTCTCTCCCAAGAGGGTCTTTTTTCACCCGTCAAGCAGATGTCCAGCTGGCCTGCCATGCTGGTGCACCAGACGTGTGAAGAGGTGGTGGCAGCCCAGGGGTAGACCTCACTTAGGCTTCCTTATTTCTCTATATCTCATTGGATCTTCCTCTGTAAATGCTTACCTCCTGGATAGCAGAGGGGAAAAATATCTGAATATTAGTCTGGTAAATGAAGTCTTATGCAATACTAAATGGTCCCTCTGGTCTTCTTACGCAAACCCTCTCTCAGAGTTCTTCCTTCCTGCCCAGCTCTTTTTAAGATGCATCTTTGGGAGAGGTTGAACCTTACTCTGGTGGTGGCAAGTGAGGCTGGTGCTCAGGATCACGGGGAGGCCTCTGGGTCCTCCCTGGGCCCCGCTGCAGATGGCCTGCTCTGGACCCTCCCTTGAAAGCAGAATGCTGGACGGGCTGGTCCCATTCCTGAGTACTGGGCTGGCATCTACTGCTGACACCTGCAGCGTGTGCAGTTCAAGGTCTGGGTGCTCCAGGCTCCTTCGGATCTCTGCACTCTGATCTTCACTCGGCCTTCGCTGATGCACCCTCTGGGTCTCCATTATGTCCTCCTGCCAGCCCCTGATTTAGCCAGGGTCTACCTGCCCCTCTTCATCCTGGGGCTTAGAGCAGATGATTTGTTTGTTCTGTGTCGCATCCCCTCAGCCCATTTCTCATCCCAGCAGGACAGCTCCACGAACAGGAACTCATTCCACCTTAAGGGACAATGGCTCCTATTTTTCTTTTTTCTTCTTTTTTTTCTGGATTTTTGTTCTGTCGCCCAGGCTGGAGTGCAGTGGCGCGATCTCGGCTCACTGCACTGCAACCCCCCACCTCCCAGGTTCAAGCAATTCTCCTGCCTCAGCCTCCCGAGTAGCTGGGATTACAGGTGCGCGCCACCATGCCCAGCTAATTTTTGTATTTTTAGTAGAGACAGTGTTTCACTATGTTGGCCAGGCTGGTCTCGAACGCCCGACCTCTGGTGATCTGCCTGCCTCGGCCTTCCAAAGTGCTGGGATTACAGGCACGAGCCACCGCGCCCGGCCGGCTCCTGTTTTTCTGCCTCAGATGTTTCTTTTAGGCCAAATATGTCCACACAAACCAGGAAGTAAGAGGAGGTAAGCTCAACTAGAGGAGAATGAGAGGAGTCAGCAGATGAATGCCCCAAACCCCCCACCTTTAATGAGATATTTCTGAGGCGTGTTCTACACAGGTCCTTAGACGGTCCCCAGAGAAGTGAAGCCCCAGTTGCCCCCAGCAGTAACCTGTCCAATAATGCACCTTCCCCACTCTCCACTTCCTCCCTCCCTCACTTCTGCATTCTGGGTCCTCAGTAAATGATCTGCACCCAAATCCTTGTCTCAGGCTCTGCTCTTGAGGGAGCTCAAACCAAGACAGGCCCTGTTAAAAAGCCTGTGGCTCACACAACTCAGCTTCCCCCCGAAGCTCCTGGTCCTTGGGAGCAGGTGGGAACTTTGGCATTACATCTATGCCACACAGGGATTGTGGGTGACCCCAGGAAGCTGAACCCAGGCCCTACCTCTGTGTAGCTATGGTGCCACACTGAGCTGACTTGTGTGAGGCTGTCTAGGTTGGAGGAGAAGCGAGTGGGCAGACGGTGTTTTTTTTGTTTTTTTTGTTTTTTGTTTTTGACAGAGTTTTGCTCCTGTTGCCCAGGCTGGAGTGCAACGGTGCCATCTCTGCTCACTGCAACCTCCGCCTCCCAGATTCAAGCAATTCTCCTGCCTCAGCCTCCTGAGTAGCTGGGATTACAGGCGCACACCACCACGCCCGGCTAATTTTTGTAATTGTATTAGAAATGGGGTTTCACCATGTTGGCCAGGCTGGTCTCGAACTCCTGACCTCAGGTGATTCTCCTGCCTCGGCCTCTCAAAGTGCTGGGATTACACACGTGAGCCACCGCACCTGGCCTGTAATCCTTGATTCTATCCCCAGAACTCCACTTAACCCACCAACGTACCTCTGCTCTAAGGTCAAAAGTCACAAATCGGGGAGACGCAGCATCCAGGACTTTCTGTCTTCCTCCCTTTTCCCAGAATCCACTGGGAACTGAGGAGTGGGCTTTGGGCCTCCCAGTTCTCTGCATAGCCTCCTTTTCCCAAGCCACACAGGAGAACTCTGATCTGCCTCTCCAGCTGTTATAGGGGGAGACAAAGAAATGTAGAAGCTCCTTTTCTTTCTCTGGCCATGCTTGTCATTCCCACTACTGTTTTGCTAAGGAAAAAAGGAACTTAGCTTTGAGACTCCAAACTCATCAGTGGCCTCCTTGTTCTGTAAACCTGTGCTGTCCCAATCTGGTAGCCTGTGGCTATTGAACACTTGCAACATGGCAAATGCCCCTGAGGAACTGAATTTTTTTTTTTGAGATGGAGTCTCGCTCTGTCACCCAGGCTAGAGTGCAGTGGCGTGATCTCAGCTCACTGCCAGCTCCGCTTCCCGGGTTCACGCCATTCTCCTGCCTCAGACTCCTGAGTAGCTGGGACTACAGGTGCCCGCCACCACGCCCGGCTAATTTTTTATATTTTTAGTAGAGACCGGGTTTCACCGTGTTAGCCAGGATGGTCTCTATCTCCTGACCTTGTGATCCACCCACCTCGGCCTACCGAAGTGCTGGGATTACAGGCATGAGCCACCACGCCCGGCCGGAACTGAATTTTATTTATTCATAATTAATTAAAATGAAAATGTATATGCCGATCCTCGATTCAGTTATTGGGCAACATTTAAGTATGTTTGAAACAACTTGGGCATGTGAATCTACTTTTTCAACTAGAAGTTTTACAAAATCTGAATTCAGATCAAGTAGTTTTGTTGAAATTTTAACGTCCAAATTGAGATGTCCTCAAGCAAAAAAACACGCTAGATTTCAGCCTTAGTGTGAAACTAGAATGTGAAATGTCTCATGGATAATTTCTTTATATTAATTACACGTTGAAATGATAGTATTTGTAATATATTGAGTTAAATAAAAATCTATTACTAAAATTAATCTCACCTGTTTCTTTTTACCATTTTTAATGTGGGTGCTAGAAAGTTTAAAACTGCACCTGTGGCTTGAGTTGTATTTCTTTTGTATTTTTAGTGGAGGTGGGGTTTCACCACGTTGGCCAGGCTGGCCTCAAACTCCTGACCTCAGGTGGTCTGCCCACCTCGACCTCCCAAAGTGCTGGGATTACAGGCATGAGCCACTGTGCCCAGCCACAAGTTGTGTTTCTATTGGAGAATTTTAGATAATTCTAGACAATGCTCACCTGTTGCTTCCTGGACCATGAGCCTCTTGGTCTGGCCTCTGGTGGTAGAAGCCTATAAGAAAACACGGTCTGGCCAGGTGCAGTGGCTCTCGCCTGTAATCCGAACACTTTAGGAGGCCGAGGTGGGTGAATCACAAAGTCAGGAGTTCGGGGCCAGCCTGGCTAACATGGTGAAACCCTATCTCTAAAAAAAATACAAAAAATTAGCAGGGCATGGTGGCACATGCTTGTAATCCCAGCTACTCAGGAGGCTGAGGCAGGAGAATCTTGAACCTGGGAGGTGGAGGTTGTGGTGAGCCAAGATTGCGCCATTGCACCCCAGCCTGGGCAGCAAAAGCAAAACTCCATCTTAAAAAAAAAAAAAAAAGAAAATATGATTTAAGGGTAGACTTTAATTATTAGTTTAATATATGCAAAATATTATCCCTGTTCAGATGTGTTGCTGTATTCTGCCTTGAAGGATGAAGGATGAAGGGCTATTCCTTTCTCACCTGTGGCTTTGGTATGGGGAAATTGATGAATGGAAAAATGTTTTCTGGTGACTTGCGTGAATGAATGAATGAATCAATCAATCAATTTATTCACCAAGATGGAGAATCTAAGTAGAGAGAAATGTGTTCAGGGCTTGGCAAGATGGCTTGTGCTTGTAATCCCAGCACTTTGGAAGGCTGAGGGGGAGGACTGCTTGAGGCCAGGAGTTTAAGACTAGCCTGGGCAACATAGTGAGACCCCATCTCTACAAAAGATACAAAAATTAGCTGGCCATGGTGGCACATGCCTGTAGTCCCAGCTACGCGGGAGGCTGAGGCAGGAGGATCTCTTGATCCCAGGAGATTGAGGCTGCAGTGAGCTATGATCATGCCACTGCACTCCAGCCTGGGTGACAGAGTGAGACCCCATCTCAAAATTACAAAACAAAACAAAAACAAAAACAAAAGTAATGGGTTTAGTTTTAAATAGGGCCTAGGTTCAGGATTTCTGGCAGCCCAGTTTGGACAACCTGAGCTCATCCCTAGCCCCACTGTCACAGGAGGATGAGCTGCTCTTTTGGAAGATTAGATTAGAGAATAAGGGATTCTAGCAGCATCTGGTTGCTTTCCTGAGCAGCAGAGCTCCAAGCCCCGGAGATAGAAGTCATGGCCACCTTTCACCAAGTGTCTGGGGTGCAGGGAGGGCCAGTCTGTGATGAAGGAGAAGAAAGAACCCCTCAGGGAAGACTTTCTGGGTTACGGGAAGCCCTTTAGGCTCTGGATTTGCCTCTTATACTGAGCTCTCCATGTAGTTCTGACACTGAGATTAGATGAGATTATCGAGAAACCACTGCGTCTGCAAATGCATTCCCCCAAGGTTATTTCTATTACCTGCAAAGGAAAGAAGCTTAACACATAGAGTAGTGGGTCCATATGGGGAAACTTAATGGGAGAACTTTAACTTATTTAATTTATAGTGTTTATAGCCCAAGAAGAAAGAACCAGAAGATATATACATATTTTTTCTACAAATAAAGCTGATCAGTGGCCTCCTTTTTCAGGGTAGCTGACACAGTTCTCAGCACCACCCTACAGCTGCATTTTGGGTTCAACAGACTTTTGTGGCTGGCCTGGGAAGCAGATCACCATTTATAACATTGTTTCTAAGGGAGACACATTCCAAGATCCAAACAATGAATTTAGTAAAGAATGCTTGGCTTCCAGGCTGGATGAGCTGGTCTTGCTGTACCTTGGGGGTTGGCCTGAGGCTCCCTTCCCCTTTGGTCCGCAGACACTGCAGGGTTGGGGATAGGCACGTGAGGGGGAGAGCTCTGAGTAGATAGGGAACCTGCAGCCGGGCTGCTCAAGGGCCTCCTGTGTGCTGGGGGCGCCAGGAGGTCCAGGGATGGAAAAGGGGAGGTGAGAAATGGACAAAGAAACTTGGCCTCCTTGGCATTGCTGTCACGTCTGGCCGGCCCGCCAAGTCGAAGGGGCCTGTTTAGCCCCTGCCCGGCTCAAACCCTTTTGGGAATAAGCTCGGATGTTTGAAAAAACAAAATCCCACAACCTCTGCCTGGGGAATCCAGGCCGCTGGAGGTGGGCTTGGTAGGGCAGCGTGACTGTTCCCTGGGAGTGGTTGTCACAGCGCCGGGTGAACCAAGGAGCTTGGGCCAAGTCTCCATCCCTCTTGGAGAGGGCAGCAGCAAGAAGGTGAGGGGAGCCAGCTCATCCTCCCCAACCCTGCACTCCCCACCCCCCCCAGCCCGGAAGAATCGCTGGCGGCGGGAGCCTGGACGAGCTGGCGGGGAAGGGGACGCAGCCACAGCATTGTCTGGGAGGGAGGGGAGAAGCTCCGCCCCTAGAGGGGAGGGGAGAAGAGGAGGGGGCAGGAGACAAGGGGAGGAAGAAAGGCGAAGGCAAGGCGAAGGGGTGGGGAGTGATATGAAGAGCGAGAGAAAAGAGAGGACAGCGGACGAGCAGATCCGGTAGGGGCTGAAAAAGGCCAAGGGGCTGGAGGGAGGGAGAGGAAGGAGGAGGGGAGCGAGGAGGGCGGGGCGCCCGGTCCCCAATCGCGCGGCCACCGCCTGCCCAGCCTGGCCGGATTTGAGCCCGGCCCGCGGATCGCTGGCCGAGGCGCAGCTGAAGCAGCCCCCCAGCCGCGGCGCCCCCACTTTCCAACTCCACGGTTCCTGCGGCGCGGGCGCGATGCAGCTGGCCCGGGGTGCAGGCAAGGCGCGGGGCGCGGGGCGCGGGGAGCGTGGCACTGGGAGCGAGGCACTGGCGCGGGATGCCGGGCGCAAGGTGCAGGGCGCGGGCCGTTCTCTTTCCGCGTCCCCCCACCTCACCAAAGTTTTTCCACGATGGTCCCTACCCCGGCTGGGTCAGCCCCTTAATCCTCGCCTGTCTCTTGTCTCCTCTTTCCTCCCCGAGCCGCGGGGCTCCCGGGACGCGCGGACCCCCGCCAGGGGCCGTGTAGGCGCGGAGCCCCAGCCGGCCTGCCTTGGGTCCGAAGAAAGTTGTGGCTTGGAGCTAGTCCTCCTTCTAGGACCCCTGGGGGCGTCCTTCCTTCTTTTTGAGCCCGCGATGGGAAGGCGCTCCCACCCCATCCCCGGGGTCTCTGAGACTTCCTGGCGAGGTGGGGCGGCGTGGCAGGTGCAGGGCTGGGGCGGGCCTGACAGCCCTGGAGAGTGCCCGACCCCAATCCGCCGCCGTCTTCTAGGCGGATTCCCCAGAGGCGGGTCCTAGTCCCCGGCGCGGGGAGGCGGCGCGCTTCAGAAGGGCGCAGGGTGCGCGGGGGCCGTTGGCCCTCCGGGCACTTCCCCTTTGCGGTCTCCCCGCCCTCCTTCGGAGCTGGTGCCTGAGGTCGCTGGGACCTCAGCCGGGCGTCCTGTCTCGCCCCGAGCGAGGCAGGTGCCGTGGGCGGCCCCGGCTACTTCTGCATTTCGAGCGCTTACTTTGCATTCAGCTCTAAGTCGGAGAGCTCTGGGGACAGCCGAGAGTGCCAGTGGCCTCATAGGGAGACTGAGGGTTCTGTTTCACCTCGGGCGCTGTGTGGGTCTGGGCTGTCCACAGCACCTCTGCGCCTCAGTGACAGGAGAAGCCGAGCGCGAGGCCTCTCAACGCTGCGTGCACTCTGTTTCCCAGGTATCTGGAATCCCGGCGCCTAGAACGTGTTTTTCGGGAGAGCAAAGGCTGTGTCTACGGCAGGCTGGGGATATAGTAAGTACCTTGTAAATGATGAATGAATGTATGAACCAATCAGCTGACAAACAACAATTTGTCCTGGAGGGGGACCCAGTTCCTGCCACAGTTGATCTTAGTACAATGGGAGGAAAGAATTAGAAACAATGATTCTTTTAAACAGCCGGGAAGACAGAGCCAGGGGCCTTCTTTCAGGAATATCTGGATGAGGAATCTGCAGCTAGGCTTATTTTACTAATAAATCCACATTTACTTACTAGGCACTTTTTCTGCAGGTGGTCTGAAGAATTAAAGAAACCTCGCATGGCGAAGATATATCGGGTTGTTTGAGGAGAGTTAATTTTCAAAAAAACCAAAACACTTGTGTTCAAATATAGTGTCCCAGGGACACAGTGTGACATCTACCTGGGTGGTGGCCATTTGGGATCAGAGACCCTTGCGTGGGAGCTTTGAGGGTGGGCAGTAGCTGTGTTTTCTCCTCTGGACGGGTCAGCCTGATGCCTAGGGGCTGTGGCAGTCCAGCAGGCCTCACAGGGGTAGAAGAGGGCCTCAAATGATGGCTGAGCTTGGAGAGGGCAGTAGTTTTGGAAAGAGCGGGTGTTCTTGCCCTGGGAGAAGATGGAGGCATAGCGTGCAGCCTGCCTGGGCACGTGGAGTGTGGACTGGTACAGCTTGGGTTCCCTGTGCTGGGGAAGCTGGAAGGTGAGTTCCGCTCCTCCTTCAGCAGATGGAGGAGCAGAGGTGGAATATCAGGGAGACATATGGTAAGTGTTGGGGTGCAGCCTAGACATATCCCAAGTGCTCCACTCCCCTCATTTTTATTCTGTTGAAATTGGGTTGGAATGGTGATGGCCCCTTTGAGGAGCCTGGCTGAGAGGAGACCAGGGATCTGAGGTCCCTTTTCGTGCCTTCCTCCAGGGGAAGGGGACTGTGTGCCCTCCATATCTGGCCAAGTGGGGCTGTGCCCGCATCTGCTGTATCTCCAGCCACATCATCCCCACTTTCCTGAGCGTGGCCTCACTCTGTCCCTAGTGCTCCACGGCCCACCTCTCTCCATCTCCACATGGCTTCTGTTTGGAGGTTCAGGTCTTCTCACCAGTTTGTGCCATCTTAGGAGTCCAGTTGGTGTGGCGGACAACCCTACACCTTGTTTTCAATCCTTTGGATGCTCTGACCCACCTGAGACATCCCAGTTACTATTGGTTTTGCTGTGACTTCTTGGTCTATTCCCTGGTGCCCCGGAGCCAGGCTTCGTGTCTGCGTCCCATACGTGAGCTGCTTAGGAATGGCTGAGCGAGTCAGCTGGAGAAGTGCCCAGGGTGTGCATCTGCTGCCTCAGAGGGCTGGACGACGCTGCTTGCCAGAGAGGAGACCTGTCATCAAAGCACAAAAGAACATGGGCCTGATTATTACTTTCAGTCCTCTTTAGGATATTTCGGCAGGAAGTGTCCTTGCTGAGTGGGAGGTGGGAGCAGAAAGGCAGGGTCAGGTTGCCAGAGAGTCTCACGGAGAGGCTGGGAGATGGACTGAGTGACCCCAAGAGTAGTCCCAGGACTCATCTCCTCCTCTCTTCCAGAGCGAGAAACAGGGCAGGTCTCAGCAGTGTGCTTGGAATGGAACAAGGTGTTTTAGCCTCTATCTTCAATCTGTAGTAGTTGAGAACTGCCACAGCTGGGTTTAAAAAGCAAGGGGTAGAAATTCCCTCCTGCTACCTCCCTAATACTCTTCACAACATGGTCCAGTTGTTTACTGTAATGACACACTGTCCTATTTAAACACTTCCCTGTCTCCAAGAAGAAGTTTTATTTTTTATTTATATTTATTATTATTATTTTTTTTTGACATAGGGTCTCTCTCTGTCGCCCAGGCTGCAGTGCAGTGGTGCAATCATGGCTCATGCAGCCTCAACCTCCTGGGCCCAAGCGATCCTCCCACCTCAGCCTCTTGAGGAGCTGAGACCCCAGGCATATGCCACCACACCCAGTTAAATTTTTATTTTTATTTTTTTATAGAGATGAAGTCTCGCTATGTTATCCAGGCTGGTCTCAAACACCTGGCCTCAAGCCATCCTCCTGCCTCAGCCTCCCAAAGTGCTAGGATTATAGGTGTGAGCCACTGTGCCTGGCCCAGAAGAATGTGTAAATGTCCTCAAGGTGGAGTGAGCTCCCACAGGTCTCACGGCTGGTTTCATTTATTTGGCCTGCTTGTTGGTTACTGTGGATCACATGGCCGTGTGAGGTGGGGGTTGGTGAATGGGGCAGGAGGCACCAGGGAAGGAGGGTGGCACATCCTCTGACTTGGGCTGTGCAGCCAGTGGGTCATTTTTTATCATTTCTGGGATGGCAGACTCTAAAGCTGTCATCACAGGTTGATGCAGCTGTTTGCGGTGACAGCTTGGGGCTGGGGAACTGCTGCTGCTCAAGGCAGCTGTGGCGGAACCAGAGAGAGACCCTCTCATCCATTCCTGTGGAACGGGCAAAATGACTTCCAAGGCCCTTTCCTGTTCCTTCAACTGGTGAAAATTGGCAGAGAAATACCTGTGCTTTCTTTGACCATGTCAACCCAAAGTGATTTGGCAAAGTAGATTTCCTTCATCAGCACGGTGCTTTAACCGTAGTTGGCATTCAGTGAAGTGTGATTAACTGCTCATTTTTATAAATGTCATGAAAGAGTATTGGATTTGGAGTTTGAATTGCATCTTACCATTTCCTAGCTGTGGGATACTGAATAATGTAATAGATGCTGTCAGTCTCCTGCCCATGTTCCACTGGTCTCAACCAATGACTGATGGGAGAAGGTGTGCAAATACTCCAGCTTCCTCGCCTCTCTTTTGAGATAAGTTTGGGGCATGTTCTGTGCTGTCTCTAAGAATTCCCTTGCAGGACCGAATCTCAATTGCTCATAGTGTTAGCTTGCTCACTTCCTCATCTCAAGTACATTTCAAGTACAAAGGGAGTGTACTTTGTACTTTGTACTCTCCCTTTGAGTTACTTGAACTTGAATTCTTGTTTCACAATCTACTTTTGGGTGAAACCAACTAAGACAGGCTTTAACTTATAGTTAAAAGTCATTAAAAGTCTCAGTTTCAGGCTGGGCGCAGTGGCTCATGCCTGTAATCCCAGCGCTTTGGGAGGCCGAGGTGGGTGGATCACCTGAGGTCAGGAGTTCAAGACCAGCCTGACTAACATGGTGAAACCCCGTCTCTACTGAAAATATGAAAATTATCCGGGCATGGTGGCGGGCGCCTGTAATCCCACCTACTCAGGAGCCTGAGGCAGGAGAATCGCTTGAACCTGGAAGGCGGAGGTTGCAGTGAGCTGGGATCTCGCCATTGCGCTCCAGCCTTGGCAACAAGAACAAAACTTCCTCTCAAAAAAAAAAAAAAAGAAAAAAGAAAAGAAAAGACTCAGTTTCCGCAACTGTAAGATGGGAATTATAATAAGTATCTCACAGCAATATTGTGAGGGTCAAATGGGCTATCATGTGCTCAGCCTGGCACATAGCAAGCATGTAGAAAACCATTTGCTGGCTAGAAGCAGGCTATGATGGATTTCAGAGTGTGTATTATGGTGGAACATAGAGAGTTACAGTGCTTTGGAGAGAGGCTGCTCTTAGGTTAGGTGAGGAAACTGAGGTCACCTGCACATGGTTTGTATTCCTAGGTTGTGACCAGCGACGTGCTGGTAAATATTTAACATCCGGCTCTCGGTAGGGGCTTTGGGGGAAGCCCTGCTTTGTGGTGTTTTCCAGTTTATATGATATAAATAAATATTCCCACTATGGCTGACTTCACTCTACCAACCTGGTGTCAGTGAACACTCAGTTGGGAAGAGTTGTGCGCCACTGGCACTTGAGAGCCAGCAGGATCTGGCCCCAGCACACATCTGGCCATGACTAAGTCAGCATGTGACCCCAGTGATTTTAATTTCCAATTCTGTACATGCGGAGGGGAGGATAAGATTTGTATTAGGCATCCAAGTCATGGCATATGTTCAAGCGCTGCCCCAAACCAGTTGAACCTCACCTGCATGTGAGACACTTCTGGGGTGCATTTAGTGATTATAATTATTATTGGTTTTTTTTTTGAGTTGGAGTCTCACTCTGTTGCCTAGGCTGGAATGCAGTGGCACGATCTTGGCTCACTACAACCTCTACCTCCCAAGTTCAAGCGATTCTCCTGCCTCAGCCTCCCAAGTAGCTGGGACTACAGGTGCATGCCACCATGCCCAGCTAATTTTTGTATTTTTAGTAGATGTGGGGTTTCACCATGTTGGCCGGGCTGGTCTTGAACTCCTGACCTCAAGTGATCCACCTGCCTCAGCCTCCCAAAATGCTGGGATTACAGGCATGAGCCACTGCATCTGGCTAATGATCATTGAAATGTTTATGCTGTGAGACTTTCTGGTTCTCAGTTTCCCCATCTCCAAGGCAAGGGATTAAATGATTCCACATGTCCCTTCTAACCCTTGATCTCTTTCAGAAGAGTCATTGCCTTGTCCTTCTGTCTATACAAGAACAAAACCTTTAATGACAAAAAACCTTTCCTGCGAACTACATGTGTGCCACCCACCATGAGACACCCAGCACTGGCCCCTCCTAGAGTCCTTCCTCCTGGGAATTCAGTGGACGTTAACCCAGTATAATCCTGCCTGTCTTGTATATCAGTGTCACCTCAGGAATCCGGCATGGTGTGTCTCCAGAGGAGGCCTGGAGAGGTGGGGAGGGAGGGACTGGTTTTTTTTGGAATGGATGGTCCCTTCCTTTCTGAATCACTATGCAAAGTTATAGACACCCAAGTAGAGTCTGCTCATGGTTTGCATTCCTAGGTTGTGACCAGTGACGTCCTGGTAAATGTTTAACACCTGGCTGTTTTTGGAAGGAGGTTTGGAGAAAAGTCTGTGTGGAGAAAGAGAACTTTCTATGACAGAATTCATCATCTTGGTGTAATTTTACTCTTAATGCTCTGTTGACAACCCTCCCAAACAAGTTCCTGACTCAGCAGTTCCACCCCTAGGAATTCTTCCCCTAGGGATGTAATTGGATAAATGCAGAAAAGTATGTGTATGGGGATGTCCCTCGCAGCATTATTGATAATAATGACAACACTCCATAGTGACAAATGGAGACCAACAGTCATACATTAGTTAACCATGGCATGTCTATACTTTGGAATACCAAGTGGCTACAAAAACACAGGCTGCAGGTGTGTAGCTATTAACATGGAAGAATATGATATATATGTATTTTTGAGATGTAGTTTCACTCTTGTTGCCCAGGCTGGAGTGCAATGCCATGATCTCAGCTCACTGCAATCTCCGCCTCCCGGGTGCAAGCAATTCTCCTGCCTCAGCCTCCCGAGTAGCTGGGATTACAGGCATGCACCACCACGCCAGGCTAATTTTTTGTATTTTTAGTAGAGACGGGGTTTCACCATGTTGGCCAGGCTGGTTTTGAACTCCTGACCTCAGGTGATCCACCCACCTCGGCCTCCCAAAGTGCTGGGATTACAGGTGTGAGCCACCAGAATATGATATATTTTTAAGAAGCAGCTTACCAAACTATGTGCTATTTTTACAAACTATATCACCCATCTATATTAGCATCTGGAAGGATGTATGGTAAAATGTCAAAAGTGATTATCTCTGGGTGGTGGAGGTTTGCGAGATTTCGATCTTCATCTTTTTTCATATGTAATAATTTATTTTTATGTTTTATTGTGGCAAAGTATGCATACCATAAAATTTACCCTTTTAACCATTTCTAAGTGTACAAATTAGTGGCATTAACTCCATTCACAACGTTGTACAACCCATCACCATTATCCACGTCCAGAACTTTTTCGTCGTTCCAAACAGAAACTCTGTACCCATTAAACAATAACCCCCTCACTCGTTTCTCCTTCCAGCTCCTGGTAGCTTCTAGTCTACTTACCGTCTTTATGAATTTGCCTGTTCTAGCTACCTCATATCAATGGAATCAAACAATATTTGTCCTTTTGTGGATACTAATCTTTTCATTTATCTATATATATTTTTCGTTTTTGTTTTTGAGACAGGGTCTCACTCTGTTGCCCTGGCTAGAGTACAGAGGTGTGGTCATGGCTGACTGCAGCTTCCGTCTCCTGGGCTCAAGTCATCCTCCCACCTCACCTCAGCCTCCCAAGTAGCTGGGACTACAGGTGCACGCCACCACACTCAACTAATTTTTTATTTTTGTAGAGACAAGGTTTTGCCATGTTGCCCAAGCTGGTCTTGAACTCCTGCATGCAAGCCATCCTCCCGTCTCGGCCTCCCAAATTGCTGGGATTACAGGTGTGAGCCATGGAACCTGACCTATATTTTAAAAATAAAACAAAAAATGTTTATTTTACTTCTGTAATAGAAAGGAAAGGAAAGCCCTGGGAGACAGTTGTGGTATTTGGCCCCTGGTGGTTCCATCTCAGGCTGGGTCATGTGGTCCTGACTATCCTTCCTGGCCTGGGCAGTGTCAGGGTGCTGCCTCCATCTCAGCCTCACAGGACAAAAGTGGCCAGGGTGCAGACGTGCAGCACCACTGGCTTGGGAGCTGACCACAGCATGGCTTGCTGGCTGCTGGCAGCTGGCCCTTGGGGCCCAGACACCCTGCTGCTGAATCTCAGGGTTTTCTGTGTGGTGATGAGTTTGGAAAGGTGGGTTCACGATTCGCCATGACTTTGAGGGAGCAGCTGCCATGCAGAGAGAGAGATTCAAACCAGGTAGAAGTGGAGTTGTGTGGACACTAGCTTCCTTGAAGCTCGAGAAGGAGGGTCTCCGCCTTTCTATTTCAAGCATCCTTTGTGTGTGCCAAATGCTTGCCCTGCTAAATACCCATCCCAGTGGCTGTAGGGCTGGTTGTTGAATGTTTTGTCCATAGTGTGGCATGGGGTGCAGGGGGGACTTTAACTGGTGGGGTCCACAAGGCCTCAGGTACTCTGGGGAGATGGGTGGTAGCCTCAGATAATCAGTGCCCCTTCCTAAAGTGCCGTGTAGGGTCTTACAGCTAATCACACAGACATTTAGGGCAAGGATGGCTCTTTTGTGTCCAGTCGGGGCCATGGTGCCACAGGGTTGGGGGGCTGGTGAGGCAGAGTTTGCCCGCAGGTCAGCTCAGGAAGCTGCGGGACCCAGAACAGGGAAACCAGGTCACGTGACTCTATTCAGGGGTCACGGGAGTGGGTCAGGTGGCTTTTCTCTGGGACATTTGCTCTGAGGCAAATGCTGTGAGTTCCTTGTTAGGTGAGTTCCCCGAAGTGCCCGCGGCTCCTCCAGTGAGTTGGTAAGAGTGTGAGTCTGGGAGGGCGCTCAGGGTCTCTTCACCTGGCCCTGCCCAGTGGGTGGCTACCTTATTAATCTTAGGCAGTCGTCAGGGTGTACAGAGGTTTGATAGAGCCGCCTCTGTGGGCCATGTGGAGGAGCAGTTCTGCTTTTCATGGGGCTGACTTTCCTTTAGGGTTGGTCAGCTGTGCCCAGGGCAGACAGAGGAGGGTGTGAATGTGCTACTGTGGCAAACTTCCCCTGGAAACGGTCTGGAAACCCCCCGATGTGCCATTTCTCCTGGCACTAGGAGGGGTCTGAGATCTGCAGTGAGCGGGGAATTTCCCCGCACATGTTGTTGGATGCGTTAACTCAAGGTTAAAGGAGGGTGGAGGGTGGATGTCAGATATGCTGCAATGACTGCCCCCCCGACCACCCTGGAGGGCTCTGGACACACCCAGCACTTCCTTTGCTCTTCCCACTCACTGCTTTTCAAGTCCAAGGAACCTGCTGGGGTCTAGGGGTGGAGGAGGCCAGCGGTCCTAGCTTTTGGGTTTTCAGTCCTGTCCCCAGGTGGCGAGTAGAGGAAACCCCAAGATCTCTGCACACACAGCTCAGAGTCTCAGCCTATAGCACCAAAAAAGGAAGAATGCTGGGGTTCCCTTGAGGAAGGGGATGTGAAGTCAGAGATGAGTCTGAGTGGCCTGTGACTTGGAAACCACTCAGTAAACAGGAAGTGTCGATACCAAAGAAATCTGAGCTTGTAGGAAACAGGGGACCCGGAGGCAGCCCCTCCTTACCTGCCTGGATCTGTCTGTCTCTGTCTCTGCAGAGCTGGGAGACGAACCCTCAGATGGGCCATCGGGAGCACTGGGGGACACAGGCCTCAGGCCCTCCCTGCAGGGTGGCCTCCCTTAAATCCTGTAGTTATTGGACAGGAGGAAAGCTTACCTTGCTCTTCCCCAGGTAGGACATTAAAACTACCCTATAAACTGGCTCAGCTTTGAGAAATGCAGGTCAGGGAGTGTCTTGTCTTATTTGCTTTATTGGGGCCAGTGTTGTCTCCACCAACTTTCCCCTCTCCCCTTGGGTCCTACAGTCACATGGAATTTCTCACTTGGTTGAACTGGAGCCCACGAGGGACTATGTCTTGGCTGGTTAGCATTCTAGGTCTTTAGTTTCTCTGAGCCAGAGTCTAATTCTACACATACCAAGCACACACACCATACATGTGGATACACACACATTCACAGCCATACACACCACCCCCAACCATACCCTCCACACACACACACACGCCACACACTGGACTCTCACTCACACACCGGGAGCTATGCTCACACCCACGCACACACAGCTGCTTTTTTCTGGAGTCTGTGCTTCCTTTATGCTTCCTTTTTTGTCCTGCTCCAGTGCCCTGGCTCTCTGATTAGAGGCTAAGCGCTCTGAATTTCCTCTGCAACATCCATCCTAAAGGTCAGGCACTTGTGGATGCCGGTGGGGCTTCCCTGTAAACATGTGGCTGCTCCTCCGGCCTGCGAGGCCATTGTCTGGGTGGGCCCAGCGGTGGCCTTCTGGGTCACTCACCTGGCCACCCGCCCACTGGTGTGGAGCTGGAGGCAGGCCTTTCCGACAGGAGTCCCAGGACCGCTTCCTCCCATCTTCCGCAGTCGCGTCTGGGAACCCAGGCCTGTGCAGACAGCTTGGGCAGGGAGGGCTGGGCCGGGCTGGGCCACAGTTGGTGGCGGAAGAGTGGAGGCTTCGTAGGCCGACGTGCTTGAAGAAACCCCAGCACGGCACTTGCTGCGTTTCAGTTCCTCCTGTGTCGGTGGGCCAGGCAGGGGCAGCTCCGGGGATGGGAGTGCGGTAGCTTGCCAGGAAGGGCCTGTGCCTGTCAGTTACCAAGCATCGGGGCTTTTCTGGGAATGGGGTGGGGATGGTCTGTGGGGCCTGTGAGTGGGAGGGGTAGTTCATTGTCCCCTCAGTGTCCCACCCAGTGTGTGATAAGGAACTGACAGTCAGTGGCTCTGTGACTGCAAGTGCCCACGTCCTGGACCTGCGGCTCTGGGCCTCTCTCCCTGGCCCCTGCAGGGTCTGCTTTTCTCACAGCTTGTCCTCTGGGCTGGTCACTCACTCGCCTCCCATCCCCCGGACCTCCCAGCCTGCTGTGGGCTGGTAGCTGGAGCCAGCCTGCACCTGCTACTCGCATAGTGACCCTCTCAGATCCAGTGCTCAGCCAGAGAGCCACAGGAGCACTGGGCTGCATGTCGGCTGTGCCACCTGGGACAAGCCACCTAACCTCTGAGACCTTCTGTTTCCTCATTTGTAAAGTGAAGTCTTCCCCCTGGGGTTCTTGGAGGGACTAAGATAAAGCATCTAGAGCCTGCTACCACCAGCAGCATCAGCAGCAGCCCTGGGCGCTTATTAGAACTGCACCTTCTCAGGCCCCACCCCAGAATTACTGAATCAGAAACTGGGGCAAAGGGCAATCTGTATTTTAACGAGCCCTCGGAGGGATTCCAATACACACTCAAGTGGGAGAACCACTCCTCCAGAATACAGTTGGGTTGGCTGATTTTTGGCTGAAAACACTTTCTTCCTTATCACCTCAAGAGAAGCTGTAGTCTACAGGGGTTCCGCTTGGCAGCTGCACCGCCCTGGATTTGAGCCTCAGCTCCACCCCTTCTAGCTGTGTGTCTTTGGGCAAGTGGCATAGCTTCTTTGTGCCTCAACTGTTCAACTGCAAAATGAGGATAATAAAGTTTCTTTCGTAATGAGGTTGGTGTAGGGGTTAAAGGAGTCCAAGCAGTGATGGGGCTTCTGTTCCATAAAGCAGGAAGGCAGAAGGCAGAGTATGCCATTTCCTTCCAAGGCAGCCCACATTTTGCCCATGCCCAGGACAGGCTTGGGTTTGGGAAGCATGATCTGGCATCTCTTGCCATCTCTAGGTCTTGGCAGGGCCCCAGCCTGCAGCTGAAGTCTCCTTCCTCGTGTGGTGCAATGGGGCTGGGGTTTCCTGTTTGCCATCCACACCGCTTCCTGCCCCACTACAAGGGGTCCGAAGCGCAGAGGGATCACTATCTCCTCTGCCATTGCTTGGTTACAAAGCAGATTCCCTCAGGAGACCTGGCCAGTTGGTCTTTAACACTGTAGTGGAAAGCACTGTGTCCAGCAACTTTCTTCTCCAACCCAGGAGATCCAGGTTGTCCTCAGAGGGAGGGGCAGGGCTCAGAGAAGAGGTGTGCACAGGCCCCAAAAGGGGAAGCTACAGGCCTCCAGTGAGCGTTTCCTTTGCATCAGACTTGGGGCCTGGGGCTGGGGTTCTGGCTTCTGTGACATGGTGCCCTGGCTTGCAAGAAGGAGCCCTTTGCATCAGCTCAGTGCCTGCACACATAGACCCTGCGGGACACTCTACACTGTCCCCTTTCTCCTTGGAAATATTAGTAGTAGGGAGAGGGTGCTAAATACCCAACTCAGTTTGCTTTTAGAAAATTCCACCCCTTCCTTTCTTGAAGGACTGCTTTGAAATACTTATGGTGGTGTCCTCAATCTACACAGCTCTTTCCCTACCAGGTTCCACAGTGGCACTCAGCCCTGGATGTACACCGGCATGACCTGGGGAGGCTTTGAAAATGCTTCTGCCTGGGCCCCTCCCCTAGAGTCTGATGTAATTGATCTGGGCTGCAATCTGGATGTCAGCATTTGATTTGATTTGATTTTTTAAAGAAGGGGATTCACTCCATCTCCCAGACTGGAGTGCAGTGGTACCATCATAGCCCACTGCAACCTCGAACTCCTGTGCTCAAGCGATCCTCCTATCTCAGCCTCCTGAGTAGCTAAGACTACAGGGATGCACCTCCTGAGTAGCTAGGACTACAGGCATTAACTGTGCCTGGCTAATTTTTTATTTTTTTATTTTTTGTAGAGACGGAGTCTCACAATGTTGCCCAGGTTGATCTTGAACTCCTGGCCCCAAGCCGTCCTTGTGCTGTGCTGCAATTACAGGCATGAGCCACCATGCCTCGCTGACATCAGGATTTTTAAAGCAACCCCTCTCTCTACCCACTCCCTGCCGCTGCTCTGGGAGTCTCATGAGCACCTGGAGTCAGAATCCCTGTGACGTCGGGTGTCTCTAAGCCACCTCTTCCCACCGCCCCCCATCCTTGGTTTCAGTCCAGGCTTTGGCAAGTGCCCAGCCCTCCCACTGGTCAGGTGGTGGCTCTGTGGGGTCTGCCACCCTGGGAATTCTCCATGGAAAGCCCTCTCCTCCCCAAGCCTGTCTCAGAGACTGGGGCTGCCTGGATCCTATAGAACAACTGTTGCTCTCCCTCCCTCACCCCCACTGGGAGCTGAGGTGGGGGTGGTTGGGGCCTGGCCCCTGCTCTACAACTAGGAAGACAATTCAGGAAACAAAAAACAAAAGTGACCACCAAAGGGAGCTCTTCCCCTCTCTCACCCTGGACTTTCCTGCCAGGGCTGCCCCTCCCTTGGAGGACTTCCCAATTCATAAATAAGACGAGAGGTGCTGGGTCTCCAGGCTGGAACTGAAACCACGTAGGGCGAGCCAGGGTCCTGGGGATGCTCTGAGACCAAGGAAAGGTGGCACGTTCTCCGGGCTCCCTGACCATGGAGCGTTTGGAGGAAGCAAGACCTAAGAGCAGAGGGGATTCTGCTGTCTTTGGTGGGAGCTCCAGATGCCTTTCCCTCCTCCTAGAGTGTCTTGAGAACTTGGTGTGTGCTCTCCTCTCAGGAAGCTGAGGCTGTGAATTTTGGGCTTGGCCAGCCCTGCATTTGTTCTTGGAGAAGCCTCCTGTGGGAGGCTGGAAACACCTGCAAGTGGCATCTGTGGGAAGGAAGGGAAAGGATCCTTCATGCAACTGCTGCAGGGCTTCAGCTGGTCCAGAGCTTGGGTGACGCTGACCCCGTTCCTGCAGCCTAGGCTCCAGCGCCAGGCTGGTCCTGAGTGGGCAGCTGTTTCCTCCCAACTTGAGAGTGGGCGGGGGACAGTGACAGACCCAGTAGTTGCTTCAATCTCAGATATGGAGCAGGTGTAATGGATGCTGCTGTACCACCCAGGTCCCCTTAATCTATTGCATGCTGTGAGTGTTGACAGTGCTGGGTCTTAGCGGCACACGTTTCCTGAGAATTGCTCTTGCAGGGAAATGCCTACGGGCTGGCCCTCTGCCAATGACTGACATGCAGCGGTCCAGAAGCGCCACCTGCCCACCTCCACGTAGGACAACTCTGGGGGCCCTTCACACCACAGAGCTCCCCAGGGGATCAGCTGTGGCTGGGCTCCAGCTGAACCCACCTCATTCCTAGCTCCTCCCACTGCCCCCGTCCTGCCTTCCCCACTCCCTTACAGGTTTCTCCTGAAAACACCTGCACAATAAATCACATGCTTTCTCTCAGGCTCTGCTTCTAGGAATCCCCTGGCCTAAGGTAGCAGGTTAGTGTCCCTGGACAGACTGCTGATCCCATCCCCTTCCTGGAAGCAGTAATCACGATAACCCGGGTGCAGGAGAGGCACAGGCTGGGAGCTGGGGGCTGGGGGCCAGAGAGGAAGCTCCAGGCCCAGGAGGGGAGAGAAACACCAGCAGGTGACTTCTGTGTGGGGTACATGCTGTGCTGAAGGGCAGGCCGAAGTGGGAGTGCCTGTCCCTGCATTGTCCAGGGGGCATTTATAGGGGGAGGTAAGTTTTGATGAGGGTCGAGGCTAGAACATGTGAATCTGGGTCTGATGGGGAGCATGGGCACACTCACAGAGCATAAAAAGTAGGCTCAGAAAGTTCTCTGTGGCTGGGATGTCATCATATTAAACGGCCAGAGGACCTTCCCTTTGTAAAGACGTCCTCCTGGGTCTTAGGGAAGGTCTTACCCCCAAGTTGTCTTTCAGGCAGTCAGGAAGTCATGAATGGGTCTCCAAGTAACCAACTGAATTCCACTGACAAGCAGAATGCATTGCCCAGGCATTTAATGGAGCTGAGGAGAATTTGGAACATTCTTCCAAAGCATGAAGCCAGTGCCAGAGGGAAAATTTGACTGGTTGGTGGCCCCAACAGGGTTCCAGCATGACAGGAACCTGGGAGGCTCATGTCTCAACTAGGCAAGCCCAGCTGTATTCACATCTCCACCTATTTTGGCAGACGTGCTTTGTGGTTAGTAGACATTCAATATATGCTTTATTTTCTAAAGTGTTTTTTCTAAAAAGAAGTACTGATTTAGAATTCTAGAGGGAGTAAGTAACTATGTTCATAGAGGAAGTTCAGTAGATTTAAATATGTTTTAGACTTCCAAAGAGCAGCTCCATATTAAAAATGATTTTTGAGAGATAGCTCACACCTATAATCACAGCATTGTGGAAGCCAAAACAGGAGGATTGCTTGAGGCCAGGAGTTTGAAACCAGCCTGGGCAACATAGTGAGACTCCATCTTTACAAAAAATAAAAAATTAGCCAGGTATGGTGGCGTGTACCTGTGGTCCCAGCTACTCAGAAGGCTGAGGTGAGAGAATCACTTGAGCCCAAGAGGTCAAGGCTGCAGTGACCTGTGATCGTGCCACTCCATTCCAGCCTGGGTGACAGAATGAGACCCTGTCTCAAAAAAAAAAAAAAAAAAAAAAAAGATTTGTGTAAAATCTGCCCTTTCTTTCTTGTCCCATTTCTGCCCCTCTTCTCCTTTCTCTGTGTGGTAGACTATGAGGTGTTTTAGTTCTGTGCCTAGATGCTGGCTGATGTGGGAAGCCCCTCGTTCCTCCTTGCCTCAGTTTCCCTCCTACAAGACATAACAACCATTAGTCTGTATTCCCAAGGCCCCGTGGGAAGTCATGATCGTAAATGGTTCTTAAAGGCATTTTGGAGCCCAGGAGAGCACCATAAATTCTGGATAATAACAGGGGAGGCAGAAGCATTGCAACCAGCCAGCTGAACGAATCCCTGTCTCCAAGGCCACAGATACTGGCAGGCACCCCTGGAGGAAGTGTCCAGTTGAATCCAATTGAATCCACATTCCTGTTCCACAAACCGTCTTCCTCTGACCTTCCTTGTGTGAGGAACAATGCTCTGTTTAAGGAATATCAGAATTAACTGTGAATTTCCGGCCCTCTGTTAGTGCTGCTGCTGTTTGCCTTAAGGTGGATGTGAATGTAGCTTAGTATCTTTAGCTGGCTGCAGGGAGACAGTGCTTTGTGAGGGTGGTTGGAAAGTTTGTGAAGAAAGGTGCAGATGCCCAGAGTGGGGCAAAAGAGGGACTGGGTCCTAGAATCACCTACCTGTAATTTCAGTTCAACTTTGGGTTAGGCTATGCAAATATTTTCTTAACACTTTTTTCCCAAGAAATGTCAAAGTAAGAAAAAAGGTGGGGAGAAGTCAGGCCATAGACAAAGATGGGGCAACATGACCCCATAGGTCGGAGTTATAGCTATGGCCTTGGTGAGATCACCCAACAGGTAGAGAGTGGCTGAGCCCTAGAAAATTCCAACAGTCAGGGCCATCAGACTATCTGATGTGTATCAATCTGGTAAGTAAAAAGTCGGGTCATGAGGGAAGTTGAACAGCTTTTCATGGATTTATTAATTACTTGTATTGAGTTTTCCATGAACTATTGTGCGTGTCCTTTGCCCATTTTATGAATGAGCATAGGACCTTTTTCTTACTGATTTATTAAAGCCCTTTATGTATTAAGGACATTAGCCCTTTACCATATGTTTTGTAAATATTTTTCCCCAGTTTTCAATTTGTCTTTTTGACTTTGTATAGTTTCCTTTTTTTTTTTTTTTTCTGAACAGAAGTTTAAAATTTTCACAGGTTGGTATCAATTTCTTCAGCATTTTATTTTTCAATGTTTAAACTTTTGGTTCAGTTATTTCTTTTGGTGGAAGGAGTAAGCTAGTGATTTCACTTCCCTGTCTTCCCCCTTCCAAACGCCAGCGAATTCTCTAGTGATATTTTAAAAAATTAAGCTACATTTCCCCTGCTATTTAGAACTGCTGCTTACATTCCATGTTCCCAGATATATTTGGGTCTATTTCTATATGTTTATTGTTTCATTGCTCTGGCTATTTTTTTCTGTAGAACCAAATAGTTTTAAGAATCAAATTCTCTAACTGGTATTCTCAGTAGATTTAAGAAGACATGGTATTAAAAAGAATTGTCTTAAGAGCAGGACAGATGCAGAACTAAATTACCAAATGATTGGTTATGTTGGAGGCAAAGAACGAAAGAGAGAGTCCTGGAGAAAATTCAATTGGTGAGTTAGAAGATTAGCTGGAGAATTCTGAGAAAAATAAGGAAATGGAGGGTAGCTGCCGGGGTGGATGGATGCATAGTGCTAGAGAGAGAAGAGATTGCAGAAGAACCAAGAATGGACCGGCTGCAGTGGCTCACTGTAATCCCAGCACTTTGGGAGGCCGAGGTGAGAGAATCACTTGAGGCCAGGAGTAAAAGACAAGCTTGGTTAACATAACAAGACCCTGTCTCTATCAAAGAAAAATTAAGAAAAAAATTAACTGGGTGTGGCAGCCCGTGCCTTTAATCCCTTTGGGAGGCTGAGGCGGGAGGATCGCTTGAGGCCAGGAGTTTGAGGCTGCAGTGAGCTATGATGGCTCCACTGTACCCTAGCCTGGGTGACAGAACCAGACACTGTCTCAAAAAAAGAACCAAGAATGGGAGGAAGAGGGGAAATAATCAAAGAAAGATAGAATAACCTTTCCTCTGGCTGAAGAAAGACTCCAGTGTTGGAGAGTGAGAAGGGCTGCCGACAGCAGGCACCATTCACCTGATTTCCACTCCAACCAGGCTGCGCGATCAGCTCTGGCTGAGTTCCCCCATGACCTTTGTGTGGTTTAACAGAGGCTGCTCTGGGGTTCCCTTCCTTGGGCTCTGACCACCAGCTCCTGGCTCTGCTGGCCTTGGCCTCCTTCTCAAGGCCCCTTGTTTCCTGGGCTTCCTTGGTACCGTGTCTCCTGTTTTCCCTCTTTCTCCAGGGACTCCTTCCTCTGCCCATGCTGACCAACTGGGTTAATCGGAACCCTGCTCTAGGCCCTGCCCCCTTCACCCCTTCTGTTCTTTCCCGATGACATCATCCTCTCCCCTCACCTCACGTGCCAGGAATCGCTCTCCGGGGCCCCAGGCCTGCTGTACTTCTGGTTATCTGCACTGGAAGTTTCCATGGGCCTGCCTGAAACTCAGTCCTGGTCCTCACTTCAGCGACTGTGAAGGTGGCACCTCTGCCTACGTTGCGGTCCTCGCCAGCAGCCTGTGCATCACCAGGACTCTGCCTGTCACCCCACGTTTCATCCGGCAGCACACCCTTTCCCCAAAGGGTGTGCTTTCCGCATCACGACTTTCCTCTTCTTCTTCGAACTCTCTAGAGTCTGTCTCTCCACCTCGGGCTCCGGCCTCTCAACTGGTCCCCCGGATGCTCTTCTCCCGGATTATTTCTCCACAAAGCAAGGCATTGGGTGGGTGACCTTTCCAAAATGTACATCAGATCACATCCCTGCCCTCGGAATTCCCCTTGTTTTCCTCTTGCTGCCGAGAAAAATGACTATAGTCTTGGTGGTTTAAAACAACAGAAATTTAATACTTATATTCTGGAGTCCAGAAGTCTTGAAGTCAGTTTCTCTGGGCCAAAACTAAGGTGGTGATAGGGCTCTGCTCGCACCAGGGGCTCTGGGGCAAATCTGTGTCCTTGCCTTTCCCAGCTTGTGAGCTGCCTTCAAGGTTCATGGCCCCTTCCTCCATCTTCGTCCACAGTGCAGCGTTTTCAGATTTCTCCCTCTGCTGCAGTTGTCACGTCGCCTTCTCTCTGCTGTGGCAGAGCCTCCCTCTTATAAGGACACTGGTGGTTACATTTAGGGCCCCCCAGATAATCCAGGATAGTCTCTTCATTTCAAGATCCTTCATTTAGTCACATCTGCAGAGTCCCTGTTACCATATAAGGTAATTTTCACAGGCTCCAGGTCGGGGCCCAGGTGTCTCTGGGGCCATTCTTCATCCTCCACACTCACATGGCCCAGCATTGCCCACCAGATGAAGTCCAGACTCCTCACCAGGTCGGGGTTCTGCTCGTGCCACCCCATCTCGCACAGTTCCGAGTTGCCTGCTCTTTCTGCCTGGACCTGCTCGCCCCTCATCTTTGCCAACACTGAGGTCTCAGTTTAGAGGTCTCTTCCTCCAGAAAGCCCCCCAGGACCCCACCCTCATCCGCAGGTATCCTTCCTGTTTGCTACCATAGCACTCACCCTCCCTTGACAGAGCCCTCTGCCCCCACACATCCCCCTCCTCCTGCACCATGTGCCTTGTTTCCTTGACTGCTGAGCCACCATCGTGAAGCACGATGCTTGGCACGTTGTAGACACAGTAAATGCTTGTTGAATGTGTAAATTTATACATGCGTAGAAGGGGCACCTTTTTAGAAAAAGGGACACTGACTAGTTATGGGTAATTGTCACTTAAGAAAGAAAAGCTTTGGCCAGGCATGGTGGCTCAGGCCATAAACCCAGCACTCTGGGAGGCCGAGGCGGGCAGATCACCTGAGGTCAGGAGTTCAAGACCAGCCTGGCCAACATGGTGAAACCCCGTCACCACTAAAAATACAAAAAATTAGCTGAGCGTGGTGGCACATACCTGTAATCCCAGCTACTCAGGAGGCTGAGGCAGGAGAATTGCTTGAACCTGGGAGGCAGAGGTTGCAGTGAGCCGAGATCGCACCACTGCATTCCAGCCTGGGTGACAAAAAAAAAAAACAAAAAAAAAGAAAGCTTTCTCACTAGCTCGACTTTCCTTTTTTTCTTTTTGCGCGTTACATGTGTACTCCGGTTTTCATGATCAGATTATTCTTCCTTTTTTGGAAAAGTAAAAAAAATAATAAAATTTAAAATTTAGAGAGACCAATTGTGTTCTCAGGGTCTCACTTTTGGGGACACTGGTAGGGTCTGAGTTTTCTGAATGGAATCAGCCCATGGTAACCGGCAGTAACAAGTTACCAAAACTTAGTGGCTTAAAGTAAATTTATTTTTATTTTATTTTATTATTTAATTTAATGAATTTATTTTGAGATGGGCTTGATCTGTCGACCAGGCTAGAGTGCAGTGGCGTGATTGTGGCTCACTGCAGCCTTGACCTCCCGAGCCCAATTTATCCTCCTGCCTCAGCCTGCCTAGTAGCTGGGACCAGAGGTGCATGCTAGCACATCTGGCTAATTCCTTATTTTTTGTAGAGATGGGATCTCCCCATGTTGCCCAGGCTGGTCTGGAACTCCTCGGCTCAAGTGATCCTCCCTCCTCGGCTTCCTGAAGTGCTGAGATTACAGGTGTGAGCCACTGCGCCTGGCCTTATTTTATTATTTTTTTAAGACACAACGTCTTACTCTGTTGCCCAGGCTAGAGTGCAGTGGTATGATCATAGCTCACTGCAGCCCTGAGCTCCTGGGCTCAAGCAATCCTCCTACCTTAGACTCCCAAGTAGCTAGGACTACCTGTGCGTGCCACCACATCCAGCTAATTTTTAAATTTTTTTTGTAGAGATGGGGTCTCCTGCTGTTGCCCAGGCTGGTCTCGAACTCCTGGCCTCGAATGATCCTCCTGCCTTGGCTTCATGAAGTATTGCAGTCACAGGCATGAACCACCATGCCTGGCCAACGCTAATTGATTATCTCACAGTTCTGTAGCTCAAAGGTCTGACACGAATCTCACTGAGCTAACATCAAGGTATCAACAGGGATGTGTTCTTTTCTGGAGACTCTAAGACAAGTCCATTTTCTTGCTTTTCCAGCTTCTAGAGGCTGTCTGTGTCCCTCGGGTCATGGATCCTTCTTCCAGGAGGTCGAATCCTTCTCACATTGTCTCACTGTAATACTGGTTCCTATGCCTCCCTCTTCCACTTAAAAAATATATTGTGCGGTGGCTCATGCCTGTAATCCCAGCACTTTGGGAGGCCGAGGCAAGCAGGTTGCTTGAGTCCAGGAGTTCAAGACCAGCCTGGGCAACATGGCAAAACCCCATCTCTACTAAAAATGCAAAAAACTAGCTGGGCATCGTGGCATATGCCTTTAGTCGCAGCTACTTGGGAGGCTGAGGTGGGAGGATCACTCCAGCCTGGGAAAGTCGAGGCTGCAATGAGCTGAGATTATGCCACTGCACTCCAGCCTGGGTAACAGAGTGAGTCTCTGTCTCAAAAAAAAAAAAAAAAATATATATATATATATATATATATACACACACACACACACATACACGTATATATGTATATACTGGTAAAATACACATAAAGTTTACCATCTTAACCATTTTAAAGTGTCTAGTTCAGTGGCATTAAGTACCTTCACATGTTGTGTAACTATCACCGCCATCTATCTCCAGAACTCTCTTCCTTTTGCACACTCTGTACCCATTAAGAAACTCTCCATTTCCCCTTCTTCCCAGCCTCTGGCAACCACCGTTCTGCTTTTTGAAGAATCACCATTCTATAAAATCAGTCTCTGATTTTGACTACTCTAGGTACCTCATAAAAGTGGAATCATATGGTATTTTTCTTTTTGGGTGTGGCCTGTTATAATGTCTTCAAGGTTCACCCATGTTCTAGCATGTGCCAGCCTTTCCTTCCTTTCTAAGGCTGAATAATATTCCACTGGATGCGTATATTCCATTTTGTTTATCTGCTCATCCTTCAGTGTACACTTGGGTTGCTTCCACCTTTGGGCTGTTGTGAGTAATGTGATTTTGCCCCTGGGGACACTTAGTAGTGTCTGTCGACAGTTTTGGTCATCATCACTGGGGTAGTGCTGCTGGCATCTAGTGAGTAGAAGCCAGAGATGCTGCTAAACACCTGCAATGCACAAGACAGTCCCACGACAAAGAACAGTCCAAGGCCAGGGGCGGTGGGGCACACCTGTAGTTCCAGCTACTCAGGAGGCTGAGGCAGAGGGATAGAGGGAGCCCAGGGATTTGAGGCTGCAGTGAGCTATGGTCATGCCACAGCACTCCCAGCCCAGGTGACAAAGTGACATCGCTTCTCTACAAATAGGAATTAAAAAAGAATGGGCCAGCTCCAATGGTAATAGTGCTGCTGGGCGCGGTGGCTCATGCCTGTAATCCCAGCACTTTGGGAGGCTGAGGCGGGCGGATCACCTGAGGTCAGGAGTTTGAGACCAGCCTGGCCAACATGGTGAAACCCTTCCTCTACTAAAAATACAAAAAATTAGCCTGGCGTGATGGCGGGCACCTGTAGTTCCAGCTACTTGGGAAGCTGAAGCAAGAGAATCACCTAAATCTGGGAGAGGGAGGTTGCAGTGAGCCGAGATCATACCACTGCACTCCAGCCTGGGTGAGGAGAGTGATACTCTTTCTCAAAAAACAAAACAAAACAAAACAAATGGTAATAGTGCCAAGGTTGAGAAATCCTGACATATATATATACCTATCTGAATAAATATTTATACATGTAAATGTGTGTATGTATATGCATATTTTATACTTACATAGATTTTAAACAAAATTAGACCCATAGTTTTGTTACCTGTGTTTTTGTAATGTATTGTTATAATTAAATTGTCTTTCACATTGTAATATTTTAGTGGTGTCTGTAGACACATACTGTGATTTCTCGCACTCGGCTGTATTTGGGCATTTTCAGGTGGTTTACCCATCCTCAGTAGACCTCAGTAGAATCGGGCTGTCCCTGAGATAACTCTCTATTCTGTGTTGTGACGGTCTCTTCAGAGAGGAGGACTCATCAGTCGTCCTTGGAACCAAAGTGGGTGTCAGTGTGCTCTGTGGCTGGAGCATTTGTGCTTGGATTGTCCAAGGGTTGTCGTCTTTCCTTTGGATGTTTCTTCTCAGAGGCTGTGGCAAGACGAGGCAGCAGCCAGCAGTGTTGCCTCTCACAGCCTTGGGTCAGTGTTAGCTGTGGATCTGGGTGGGGAGGAATGGAGAGCCGTGGCGTCCAATTTTGTGCCCCCTCCCCACCCCAAGTTCTGCTGAGTTCCCAAGGACACAACTTGACTTTAACCTCTGTCTTCTCCTTCCAAATATAGGCCTCTCCTTCTGATGAAAAGAGAAAGGAAGAATGGACTACAGCCACCAAACGTCCCTAGTCCCATGTGGACAAGATAAATACATTTCCAAGTAAGACGTTTTGCTAGAGTGTTTTGTCCTCAGTGACCAGTCCCGTGCTGGGATGTTGTGGGTGGACGGCAGCCGCTGGCAGAGGGCCCCCCACTGTATATCAGACTGGTGGGGCTCCTGCATGGGGGAAGGAGCCAAGCAGCTGAACTTGGACTTGTAAGAGCATCAGGGCTGCTGCTATAGATAAAAACATGTCCCGAGAGCCTGGCCTGGAGGTGAAGTAAAGGGGAAGTCAAGACGCAGAAACTTTGGGGGCTCAAAAGATGTGGTATCCTGGAAGACTTCCAGGAGGAGGAGTTGGCTGGTGGCTGTTCGCTATCTTCTGAATGTTTGTGTCTCCCCCAAATTCCTATGTGGAAACTTCACCCCAAGGTGCTGGTATAAGAGGTGGGGCCTCTGGGATGTGATTAGATCTAAGTACCCTTATAAAAGGCCAAGGGAGATTGTTTTTCCTCCGCGGTGTGAGGACGCAGTGAGAAGGCACTGTCTGTGAGGATAGGGCTGTCACCAGACACTGACTCTACCTTGACCTTGGACTTCCTGGCCCCCAGAGCTGTGAGAAATGAATTTCTGTTCTTTAGAAGCCACCCAGTCTATGGTCCGGCAGCCAGAATGGACTCAGACACTGCTCCCCATCCTGTCCGTTGTGTTCCCAGGGAGTCCTGGCTGGGGTAGTGTGTCCCTCGGCTGCTCTGGGTCTGGCTAATGCCCTCTGAATAGAAGGGGACAATTTAATTGCTTTCTGTGCACTAAAGTCTCTTGAGCTCAGGCTTTTTGCTAATGTGACTGGGCTTGAGCCAAAATAGACCCTTGAATTGGAAGTTCCAGAAAAAGATTTCTCTATCTCTCTTTTTTTTTTTTTTAGAAGGAATCTCCCTCTGTCACCTAGGCTGGAGTGCAGTGGCGTGATCTCAGTTCATGGCAACCTCTGCCTCCTGGGTTCAAGTGATTCTCCTGCCTCAACCTCCCAGGTAGCTGGGATTACAGGCATGCGCCACCACACCCAGCTAATTTTTTAATTTTTAGTAGAGGTGGGCTTTCACCATGTTGGCCGGGCTGGTCTTGAACACCTGACCTCAGGTGATCCACCCGCCTTGGCCTCCCAAAGTGCTGGGATTACAGGTGTGAGCCACCGCGCCCAGCTGGGATTTCTCTATCTTAACGAAATATTTAATTTATCCGTGACTAAATTGTTGGAAGTCCTTAGGCACGCTTGACACATGTTTTGTGACATCTGACCATTCTTATCTCTTTGTGGACAGATTTCCCCAGGGACTTCTACCAACCAGTGATTTTCTATCCCGGTTTCAGATCTGTGTGTTCAAAAGTACCAAACGGCCTTTTGTCTTAGGTGATTTCGAATCACATTTTCCACAAATTTATTTCAGCTTGCATAGAATCACGCTGCTTTATCTAGGTTTAACTTGTCAGGATTTTCTTGGCATTTCCAGTGGGTTTTGACTCCTGGCGTGGTCCAAAATCTCTCCACTGAATGGCTGGGTTCAGAGAGGCTGAACTCTGCCACCTCTTACTTGAGACTAGACAAAAGCGCACAGTGGCCCCCTCCACCTCTCTCCCCTCTCATCCCACCTGGAGTGCAAAACATGCACTTTCAGATGAAACTTGACTTGTGCATTCTCAGGGTTGATGAGAGATTTCCCTGATCACGAAGGGGGTGAAATCTCCTCTCTGGCCACGTGCAGTAGAGCTGTACTCCCAGTGCAGCCAGTTGGAAAACTTGGTGGCTAAGGAGGTCCAGTACTGGGCTTCAGAGGGGGAGTTTCTAAGGGTTTTTATTTTTTAATTTTTAGAACTGAAAAAGTATTGCCAGGGCCCAGAAGCCACCTCATGCCCACTTCTTGTCACTACTCCCCAAGGTGAACCACTATCCTGAATTCTAACACTCCATTTTGAACTTTATGTCAATGGAATATGATCTGTGCTTTTTTGTGAAAGAAGCTAGACACAAGAAAAGCACATATCCTATAATTCCCATGAGTCACACTCATGCGTGTAGTTGTGTAGTTCATTCACATTCTCTTCGCTGATAGTTTTCCGTTGTGTGGCTATTGCTTCCTTTATTCACCCATTCCGATGCTGATGGGAGTTTGCAAGTTTTTTTTGTTTGTTTGTTTGTTTGGTTTTTTGAGATGGAGTCTCAATCTGTTGCCCAGGCTGGAGCGCAGTGGCGTGATCTCAGCTCACTGCAACCTCCACCTCCCAGGTTCACGCCATTCTCCTGCCTCAGCCTCCCGAGTAGCTGGGATTACAGGTGCACGCCGCCATGCCTGGCTAAATTATTTTTTTGTATTTTTAGGAGAGACGGGGTTTCACCGTGTTGGTCAGACTGGTCTCAAATTCCTGACTTCAGGCAATCTGCCCATCTCAGCCTCCCAAAGTGCTGGGATTACAGGTGTGAGCCACCACTCCCAGCCACAAGTTTTTAAACACATGATAAGGTCATGTCTATGAAGCATAAGTTAGTGTGGCTCAAACCTGTCTCATTTCACTTCTGAACATCCTGGAAGCTTCTGAGTCTTTTATTTTTTTTCTGAGACAGAGTTTCACTCTGTCACTCAGGCTGGAGTGCAGTAGCATGATCTCAGCTCACTGCAACCTCTGCCTCTGAGGTTTGGGTGATTCTCCTGCCTCAGCCTCCTGAGTAGCTGGGAATACAGGTGTGCACCACCACGCCTGGCTAATTTTTTGTATTTTTGTTAGAGATGGGGTTTCACCATGTTGGCCAGGCTGTTCTCAAACTCCTGACCTCAAGTGATCCGCTGGTCTTGGCCTCCCAAAGTATTGGGATTACAGGCATGAGCCACTGCGCCCGGCCAGCTTCTGAGTCTTGTGAAGGCCTATCATTATTGTCCTTTCCTCACTCACAGCGTGCTTGAGGGAGAAGAGGCCACAGCCATGCAGGAGAATCGCTGTCTGTGGGCTCTGAAGTGCTCGCCTCAGTGAATCCATGGCTTACTAACACCTGCTCATTCAGCTTGAGTTTGGGAGTATTGTCGGTAGACGAGGCCTGCCTTGGTGTCCTGGAGTTGCTCCTTACATTCAGCATTGTTCTGGGGTGGTGCTCACTCTTGACTTTGATCCTGGGGGAAGATGGTTATGGGGTGCATGTGCGTGTGCATGTGTGTGTATGTACATGTGGACAGTTACCAAAAGTGGGATGACTGAAGGCCAGGTGAGAGGTGAGAGAAAGAGGGAACAACTGCATTATAAGTGGCTTCAGCTGATAATGTTATACCTCTTCTATTTTTCCCCCTAAGAAATGAACTTCTCTTGCATCTGAAGACCTACAACTTGTACTATGAAGGCCAGAATTTACAGCTCCGGCACCGGGAGGTAAGGAGTCCCCAGGGACCGCCCTGATTGGCTAGTCCAGGGCTTGTCACCATGTGTCCTGGGTCTGAAGGTCCCTGAGGTCCCAAGAGAACCCTGCCTCTCCTGCTTCTCATTTAGGATGCTAGTGAGAGTCCTTGGGGTTCTTTGGAAGAAGACTCCAAGCCCAGTTTTGTTCCAAAAAGGATGAATGTTTCAGAGATGTGTTCCAGAGACATTCCTGTAGAAATGTGGCAGGGCTAGCCCAGTCTCATCGGGGAGATTCTCCAGAGGGAGCTTTCATGAAATGACCTTTCCAGGTGGCTCCCAAGCAGACGTTCTCTCGTTGGGCAATTCGGGAACCCCACCCAGTCCTCTGTGTTTAAACACCTGGGCCCAAGTCGTATCACTGCAGTGACCTGGGCAAAGCACATAAGCTCTGGATGTTAGCACTTGGCCCGTCCCCACACTTGGTCATCCTAGGTTGCTTTTGTTACTCATCTGATTCCCATCCCGAAACTGAGCTTACTCATCCTGTATCCATTTCTCTAAAGCCTGTTATCAGATAGATGATGAGTTATAAAGGAGTCTGCTAGGGTACTTTATACTCAAGCGCCTGTGACTGATAAAAAGCCCCTATGTGTAATGCCCTTTGAAACACATTTTCAGGTTATCAAGCTGTGGCGATTTAATCCATAGAAACAGATAACAGATGGTGGAATTTCAGCTGCTAGGGCAGGTTGCTTGGGGACAGTATGTGGGATGTAGTGGCCTATTCTGTGTCCCTCAAACCACTCCACTTAGACAAAATCCTGTTTTGGGTTAAATTTTGACCTACAATTGTGTAAAGGAATGATGCCCACCTTGACCAGGGGAAGGCCATGTAAATTGCCTATGTTTACGTAAAGCCTTCCTCCCCCAGACTCCTAAAATTGTTTCATTTCTCTCCTTCCCTCTTTTATTCCTTCCTCCCTCTTTGAGGATGATTTTGGGGCCCAAGTTAGTTAGTTGCTCAATGGGCTGATGTCATTTTCACCTATGGGGCTTGTCCTGAAGATGTGTCCCATGACCCAGATCTAACACTTGAATAACCCATAAAACATGGCTTCAAAAAGGTTTTTCTGAGACTAGAGGGAGGAGAACTGATTCTTTTAGGAACTGCCCTTCAAGCTTTTACTAATCAGCAGCTGAGCCATGCAAGATTTTAGTTCTTAAATAGCTTTCCTGGGTTATGTCCTATAGAATAAATGATTAAAAGTGCTTCATGATTAAAGGATTTCATAGTCATAAGCGAGTCCCAATTCTTTGGGATAGAACATGTAAATGCCTCTAGAATGGTTTTACATTTAACGTCTAATTAGTCAGCAACCTCTGAGTATAAATTGGGGACTCCTGCAAGATTTATTCACCTGTTGGAGAGTTGTCATTTAGCCCGTTAGTTTATTACAGAACCTGGGACATTCTGCTGTTTGGAAATCTGATTAGCACAGCCTCTCCCAGCTCATGATCACTTGACACCCTTTTAAAGACAGCAGTTCATCTGCTACAGGAGCTGGTGTTCTGTAGAATACACTTCGGCAAATGTTGCTTTAAATTTCCTTCAACCACCAGGTTGGATTGCTAAACAGATGTTGTAGCTAAAGAGACATCATTTTCCATAGTAGGGGGTGGGACGTAGCTAACTCCAGTTCTTGCTTCTGTTAGCAAGGCTAATCTCACTTATTTTAAGAAACGTATTCCGCTTTCTTTAAAAGTCATTAGGATAAAAAGAAAAACAATGCTTTTTATAATTTATACCTAGGTATTTGAATTTCACAGCAACTTTTGTGCTGACCTGTGAGGTCAGCTTCAGGATCTGGAGTAGTTTACGTCAGAAAGTATCTCAGAGCTGGGGTGTGAACTGGGCAGCTGCCCCTATCCTGTGAATACAATCTGGGGGCCCCCAGCCAGGACATGTGAAGAATGTGTCATTTGTCCCTCAGCATGGTCTTGGCTTCTGTGGGGGCTTTTCTAGGCTCACCACTCTGATTGCTTTGTGGGCAGGAAGAAGACGAGTTCATTGTGGAGGGGCTCCTGAACATCTCCTGGGGCCTGCGCCGGCCCATTCGCCTGCAGATGCAGGATGACAACGAACGCATTCGACCCCCTCCATCCTCCTCCTCCTGGCACTCTGGCTGTAACCTGGGGGCTCAGGGGTGAGTGAGGAGAGATGGGGCAGGGAGATGACTGGGATGCTTGGGGGTTCTATGTGTTCTCAAGCAGATAAATGCTGCCTTCTTCCAGCCAGCCCTGACCCTGGCTCCTCCTCCTACTACCTCTACTGCCCACCTGCCTTGGCCTTGGAATGAGGAACAAGGGGCAGATGTGGTTGTGATTGGGCCCCCTTCCTGTCACCATAATCACTGATGAGGTCACAGGAGGGGAGCTGCTGAGTCATATGAGGGGAGCTGCTGAGTCAGAGTCCTCCCTTAGGGAGAACTCAGGAGTCTCTGAGTGGAGCTGCTAGTGGCTAGTGAGGCCCAGCCTGTATATTTCTAACAGGGCGCCCCATGCCCCAGCACCCTCCCCACTGGGACCACTCCTCATAGAATAGCCCCACTCCAAAGCATTTATGACTTGAACCTTCTGACCAAGGCTCTCTGAATCTTGGGGGAACCTAGAAGAGGAAAAGGAATGTCAGGCTCTGTCAGAGTCAGCCAAGCGAGATCAGCCAGGGGTCTGCTCCCTGCAGACCATACGGGGAGCCAGGGTGTGGTGAGATGGTGGTAGTCTAAGTTCCCACCAGAAGGGCTGGGAAGACCTAGTCCATCCCTCCTTATCCTCCATGGCTGAATAAGCCGCCAAATGCCTCTAGCAAGGCATGCCCTCTTTATTGTCTTTCTGGGACTTGAGTTTTAGGATCAAGTTACTAGCCTGGCTCCATCCTGAAACCTGCTGATGCTGACTGCCTTCGGCCCCAGCCTGGGTGGAGTGTGCTCGCCTCTCAGCCAAAACCACAGTGACCTTTTTTTTCTGGTTTAAATGAAAACCAAGCCCTCTCTGTTGGCCACATTGAACATTTTTCTAAACTCCACAGCCAAATCTATGTTTCTCTACAATTGAGAGAAACCTACTATGTGGCCAGCCCTGGGGCTGGTCTGGTTTCTTTCCAAGGGGATTTAAGGAGGAAAATTGTTGCCCACCCCATAGGTGCTAGGATGTCTGGTTAAGGTTCTTTGGTTTCATCTAACTTTGTAGGTTTCATGCTCTGCTTTTCAGCACTATCACCATATTTTTGCTTTGTTTTGTTTGAGACAAGGTCTCACTCTGTTTCCCAGGCTGGAGTGCGGTGGCTTAATCACAGCTTACTGCAGCCTCAACCTCCTAGGCTCAAGTGATCCTCCCAACTCAGACTCCCCAGCAGCTGGGACTATAGGTGCACACCGCCCCACCCTGACCTTTTTTTTTCTGTTGCCCAGGCTGGAGTGCAGTGATGTGATCTCGGCTCACTGCAACCTCTGCCTCTCGGGTTCAAGCGATTCGTGCCTCAGCCTCCTGAGTAGCTGGGATTACAGGTGCCCACCACCAAACCCAGCCATTTTTGTATTTTTTGGTAGAGAGGCGGTTTCATCATGTTGGCCAGGCTGGTCTTGAACTCGTGACCTCAAGTTATCCACCCTCCTTGACCTCCCAAAGTTCCGGGACCACAGGTGTGAGCCACCATACTGGCCCTACCTGGATACTTTTCGTATTTTTTGTAGAAATGGGGTCTCACTATGTTGCACAGGTTGGTCTCAAACTCTTGGCCTCAGGCAATCCTCCCACCTTGACCTCCCGACGTGCTGGGATTACAGGTGTGAGCCACCACGCCCAGCTGTACTTGTTACACTGTACTGTATTTGTTATACTATACTGTATTTGTTATACTATACTGTATTATTGCTGTGTTTGATTTCCAATGGCCAAGCCCATTTCACAGCCTGACTCTGACCCCCAGACTATTCTATTCCCTAAGTGAGATGATTTTTAAGATTTCGTTTGACCCTGTGGCCTTTGGTTTGGGCTGCTAAAGGGTCCTTCAGTCTGCCTGCTTCTTCTCCCTTCTCTGTGGCATCAAGCTGGTCTTGGTTGACTCTGCAAAATACTTTGGTAGAATTTTCAGGAATGGTAAATGATGTCATTTAGATGTCAGCTATGATATAGTGAATGCCTAGACTACTGTCTTAAGAAGGATCCTGAGGCTGTGCGTGGTGGATCATGCCTATAATCCCAGCACTTTGGGAGGCTGAGGCGGGTGATCACTTGAGCTCAGGAATTCAAGACCAGCCTGGGCAATATGGTGAAACCCTGTCTCTACAAAAAATAAAAAATAAAAAATAAAAAAAAATAAGGATGCTGAGACCGGTTTCTGCTTCAGCAAGAATGAGGGCTTTAAATCAGGGAGTGGGAGTCGCTGCTCTGGGTGCCAAGTGTTCACCATTCCCCAGAAGCTCTGACCAGGTCCATTCTGTGGTTCAGAAGTATATGAGTTAAATTACAATAAGAAGTTCTTTCAGATTTTCCATTTTAATTGTCCTTCCTTAAAACCATCCTCCCCAGAACATGAGGTTTATCTCTACTGGGTCCCAGGGAGCCCATGCCCTTCTCACCATGGGTTGTTCCTAATTGGTCAAATATGATTCTCCTTTCTAGCCAAATCCTCTGTTGATTTTGGATGTTTTTCTGAGCTGCTCCCTTTGTCCTTTTTGGCTTTGAGAAGTTATTTGCCAGTTATGATGGCAAACCAGGGTCTCAGCTTGGACTGCCTACTTGTAACCCTTTCTTCAGCTTGGATGAGGACTCCATCCTTGCAACGCTGAGAACACTGTCAGTGTCCCTTCCAAAGCTGCCCCTGCCCTTGTTGTGGCCAACCTATTACTTTCCATTCCTTTTGAATGCCAGAAGCAATTATGAGTTATTTCTTCAACAGCAATGAGTCTAAACTGGAATCTTACCCTGCAAAACAAATGGCCATTATTAGAGTTTTCCAAGTAAGCCATAGAATCCATACATGCTTAGAAGCAGTGCAGGCAGCACGTGGGTTTTGTTTCTTGGTATTATCCATCCTGGGCTTGATGAATTGGATGGGCGTGTTACTGCAGTTGCTGCAAAAGAACATCTTCCCCCTCCGGAACTCCCCCTGCCCCACCCACTGCTTGACCTGGGAGCTGGGCCAGCCTTTCATGGGATGCTCTGCGCAGCCCATTTGCACCCTTCATCACCTGATGTGTGCCAGTACCCAGCCTGGCACTAGCAAAGTGCTCCCCTTTCAGGAGTGGGGTCCAGCGGGTGTGGGGGCGTCTCTCCACAGGGGTTAAACTAGTCTCCCCCCTCCCCTTTGTCTTCTCCACTCCCAGAACCACTCTGAAGCCCCTGACTGTGCCCAAAGTTCAGATCTCAGAGGTGGATGCCCCGCCGGAGGGTGACCAGATGCCAAGCTCCACAGGTAAATGTGAGTGGAAGGTGCTTCCAGCTAGGGACCAACTGTGTGAAGACCGCTGTGATAGATGCTGTAAACTGTTATTTATTTTTGAGAATATAAAATGTACATGGTTCAAGATACAAAGGGAGAGAATTAAGTCACCCACCTCATCCACCCATCTAGAAGCATCCCAAGAACATCCTTCGTGGGATAGTCCATGCAAATATAAGCAAAACACACTGACATATCTTTATGGATGGATGTAGTTTCTTCCCCCTCCCCTCCCCTCCCCTCCCCTCCCCTTCCCTTCCCATCTCCCTCTGTCACCCAGGAGGATGCAGTGCAGTAGTGCAATCTTGGCTCTGCTTCCTGGGTTCAAGTGATCCTCCCACCTCAGCCTCCTGAGTAGCTGGGATTAAAGGCATGGGCCACCATGCCCAGCTAATTTTTGTATTTCTAGTGGTGATGGGTTTTTGCCATGTTGGCCAGGCTGGTCTTGAACTCCTGGCTTCAAGTGATCTGCCCGCCTCAGCCTCCCAAAATGCTGGGATTATAGGCATGAGCCACCGCGCCTGGTTGGATGTAGTTTCTTTTCTTCCCCTAGTTATACAAGTGGTAGCATTGTGCAGATCCCAGTTTTTATTTATCAGTTTATCTGGGGGAATGTTTCCATATACATTTGTAAAGAACTTCCTTATTCTTTACAGCTCTGCATTCTTTCACTGTATGGAAAAAGGATAATTTATGTAATCACTCCCTATTGGTAGACATTTAAGTCATTTTCAGCCTCTGCTATGACAAACGAGTTTGCAGTTGGCGGCCTTATACATGTGTCAAGTCACACATTTGTCAGCGTGTAGGATTCTTTCAAGTGGAATTTCTGGGTTTAAGGCCATATGCATTTTTAATTTTCATAGATACTGTCAGTTTGCAAAATCTTTTTTATATTACATGGATTAAATATATTTTAATAAGAGCAGATTAACCTACTTGTGATTAATGTCAATATTTTATATTTATACACATACAAGAATAGACATATGCCATGGGAACCCCGCATATTTTTAGATACATGTTCTGTTAAACATTACTTTTTCTAATTTTTTATTGTGGTAAGATATACATAACATAACGTTTACCATCTTAACCATTTTAAGTAGTACAGTTCAGTGGTACTAAATGCACTCATAATGTTGTGCAACCATCACCGCCATCCATGTCCAGAACTCTCTCCATCTTGGGAAACTGAAACTCTCTCCCCATTAAACTCCCAATAACTCCCCACATCCTTCTCCCTTTAGCCCCTGGCAACCACCATTCTACTCTCTGTCTCTGTAATTTTGTATGTACCTAGAATGTACTTACAGTGTACCTCAATTATATGTGGTACACTTATATGAGGTACACTCTAAGTATCTCTTATAAGTGGAATCATTCAGTATTTGCTGTTTTATAATTGGCTTGTTGCACTTAGCGTAATGTCATCAAGATTCATCCGTGGGTAGCATGTGTCAGAGTTTGTTTGCAGTATCTTGTTAGCTCCTATATCATGCTTATCCTGTGCCAGGCACTATTCTAAGTGCTTTATGTATATTAACTCATTTAAACCCTCAGCAACCCTCTGAGGTGGGTGTTATTATTATCCCTATTTTATATATAAAAGCACCGAGGCACAGAGAGGTTAGTGATATACGGCAATCGTGGAGCAGGGATTTGAACCCAGGGAGTTCCGGCTCTGAAGTTTGTTCTCTGAACTTTTCCTTGTATAGCTTCTCTGTAAATTCTGCATTATGTTTTTCCCCCAGCAGAAAATATTATTTGTATAAAATATATATTTTTGGAGACAGTGGGTGCTGTAGCACTGGCCACAAATTGGGGACCATGTGCCATGTCCCAGGTCCAGACAGACAGAGTTCATTTCCCTCTCCTCTCTCAGACTCCAGGAGCCTGAAGCCCCTGCAGGAGGACACCCCACAGCTGATGCGCACACGCAGTGATGTTGGCGTGCGTCGCCGTGGCAATGTGAGGACGCCTAGTGACCAGCGGCGAATCAGACGCCACCGCTTCTCCATCAACGGCCATTTCTACAACCATAAGGTAAGGTGGACAGGGGGATGGGGAGGGGGGAAGACCTCTTCCTGGGTAGATGCCACCTCAGGGCTACAGCCATATGGTGGGTGGTGTGGATGCCTGGGAAGCCAAGTGTTTGCTGCTGTTTAGTCTGGGTTGTGGGTGGGCTGCAAGCCCTGCTGGCTTCCTGAGGGCTGAGGGACCCCAGGTCAGAAGCCTCAAAGTCCCCCTGTGGGTTCCCCTTAAGGTGGTGGGTGAATTCAGTGGGGCTGTACAAAGCAGTCCCTGCTGTAGCCTTGAAGACCCCATAAACGCAGCTCATCAGTCTCTCCCAAGAAAATCCACGTGTTACCCTCTTCCCGCACACCGTGCCCCCAGCTGGTGTATGGTCTGGCTTTTCCCGGAGCTGAAGCAGAGCTGCAGGTCTCAGACCTGGGGTGTCAGTGCACCACCCACCCCACCCCAGCTTGCTGATCTCTCCTTTCCTCCTGCTTTGTTCAAATCCTACCCCCAGAGGCAATACATGGTGGGAGAGTGGTCAGAGACAGCCTTGTGCTGAAGTCCCAGAGGAAGGGTCTTTTTGAGTGTGGAGCATGAACTGAATTATGCAAACCCCGAGGGTTGCTTTGTCTACAAAGCCTGCTGCTTGCCAGTCTGCCGGGGGCTCCCAGGGAGTACATTTTGAGTATCGTTGTCACTGTGCCCTGTACCGCACCTGGATTTTAGCACTGGGTCCTTGTTCCCACTCCCACCCTGAGCTGGGCCCTTCTATTGACAGACATCCGTGTTCACACCAGCCTATGGCTCTGTCACCAACGTCCGCATCAACAGCACCATGACCACCCCACAGGTCCTGAAGCTGCTGCTCAACAAATTTAAGGCAAGTTCCCTTTGCTGACTGGCCACAGATGGGGTCACAGCTGTGCCTTGGGACCCCTAGAGTGGTTGTGCGAGGAGCTATGGAAATTGTGTGTTTTGTAGGATGCTGAGCAGAGGGCTTCAGTTCTTTAGATCCTCACGATCCAGGACAAAGTCCACAGAATCAGCATCGGCATCACCTGGGTGCTTGTTAGAAATTCAGATTCTCAGGCCCCACCCCAGACCCACTAAATCGGAAATTGTGAGGGGTAGGCCAGGGACGCCGTCTAACAAGCCTGCAGCGGATTTGGGTGCCTACCGAAGTTTGAGAAACACCAGCCCTCAAATCCTTTATGGGCTACTTTAGAAGGACCCTGAGGCCTGCTGACTGGTTTTGGACTCTGTGAAGATTGGCTTCTGGGCCACAGTTGGGAAACCTACTTTGAAATATGATACTTAAATAGACGTGCACATTATAGTGCAGGAGTGCTTTTAAAGTTCTGTTGCTCTGTGTTTTCCACAATCTCTTGGAGACCAGAGATCTTTTGGAGACCAGGTGTTCTTAATTTTAATGGAAGCCAGTGTAGCCTAACAACCTAAGAACACAGGCTCTGGGTTCAAATCTCCACTGAGCACCTGCTAGTTGGATGAATTGGGCAGGTTACTTAACCTGCCCCTGCCTCTGCTTCGTCATCTTAAAATGAGGATAATGGGACTTCACTATGGTATCGTCGTGAGCATTAGATGGGTTGAAGCCTTTAACATTTGTAGAACTATGCCTGGCACATTGCAATAGATGATAGCTGTTATCTATCCTAGTCGTGTGCTACAGAATGACCAATTTGGTCAATGATGCACCACATATACGACAGTGGTCCCATAAGATTATAATCCATTTTTTATGGTAGCTTTTCTGTGTTTAGATATGTTTAGATACACAAATGCTTACCATTGTGTTACAAGTGCTTACAGCATTGAGTACAGTAACATGCTGTACAGGTTTGTACACTAGGAGCAATAGGCTATATACCATATGGCCTAGGTGTGAAGTAGGCTATGCCATCCAGGTTTCTGTAAGTACACTCTATGATGTTTGCACAACAATGAAATTGCCTAGTGACACATTTCTCAGAATGCATCCTCGTGGTTAAGTGCATGACTGTATTATTGATAAAGTCATCTGCCTTCTCGATCTTCTCATCACTTCTGAGAGTTGTAGATAAATAGCTCTCCCCTCGAAACAGCCTAAAATTGACTAAGCTTTGCATTGTTAAAGAAGAGGAAAAGCCTCGAAGTTGGGATGTTTAAATAGAAACTTTCAACAAGAATCTTTTGCTCCTGCTTCAGATTGAGAATTCAGCAGAGGAGTTTGCCTTGTACGTGGTCCATACGAGTGGTGGTAAGTCTGAAGACCACAGTGTACTTTAAAACTTCTAATTAACTCAAAATAGCAAGTTAAAAAAATACCTCTGCCTCCTTTGCTTGTTGTTTGAGTTTTGGAAACTTCCAAATGTTGTTTGCCTTCAAGGCTGATGGGCTTGCTGTATGAGTCTACTAGGGATTGCCTTATATGGCCAGTAAACAAATTCTAAACCTAACTGCCTATTAAAAGAGGAACTAGATTTTCTTAAGAGACAGATAAACCCAATTCCTCCAAGGAGTTTGAGGCATGGTGGTATTGTTGAGGGGTGGGGAGTGGGAGGAAGTTGCTTTTCACAACACCTATGGAATAGTTCATTTATAAATCAGTCTCCTGACGTATATGGCAGCATCTCCTAAGGTGCCTAGTCCATTTGGACCCCCGCATTAACCACTACTTAATGTGAGAAAGGCCTCTCAGGGCTGCTCCTGGTTGTGTGTGGTTGCAGAGAAACAGAAGCTGAAGGCCACCGATTACCCGCTGATTGCCCGAATCCTCCAGGGCCCATGTGAGCAGGTCTCCAAAGTGTTCCTAATGGAGAAGGACCAGGTGGAGGAAGTCACCTATGACGTGAGTTCCCTTTGGGTCAGGTGATCTGTCCTCAGGAGGGTGGGGATTTGGTTGGATCACCTGTAACTGGGGTATAGAATGACTTTTTTGATCAATGACCATGCCCCCTTTTACTTCTTCAGTACCAGGTTCTCTTGAAGCCAGCTTTTGCACAGTAACAAACATCTCCAAATCATAGTAGCTGACAACAGCAAACATTTACTTTTTTGCCCATGATTCTATGGTCTAGTAGCAATGGCTCTACTCTAAGTATGGGTTGAGTTGAAGTCTGCACTGTGTGACTCACCCAGAGGCCCAGGCTTTTGGGGCAGTAGTTACTGCACATGGGTGTGCTCCTCATGGCAGATGGTGGAGCATGAGAAACCAAGCCAAATCATGTAAGCATATTTGAAGCCTCCACTCAGATTTGGTGTGTCATGTCCACACACATTCCACTGGCCAAAGCCAGTCACATGGACAAGCTCAACATTAATAGGGTAGAGAAATATACTTATCCCAGGGAGAAGAATTGATAGAGCAGGGTGGGGATTCTGGTGGGGAAAGGGACGCCATTTTTTAACTTTTTTTTTTTTTGGGATGGAGTCTCGCTCTGTTGCCCAGGCTGGAGTGCAGTGGCACCTCCCTGGTTCAAGCTATTTTCCTGCCTCAGACTCCTGAGTAGCTGGGACCACAGGTGTGCACCACCATGGCTGGCTAATTTTTGTATTTTTAGTAGAGACAGGGTTTCACCATGTTGGCCAGCTGGTCTTGAACTCTTGACCTCAAGTGATCCACCCGCCTCAGCCTCCCAAAGTGCCAGGATTACAGGCATGAACCACGATGCCTGGCGCCATTTTTAAACTTTAACTCACCCCAGAGCCATCCACAGCCTCTCCAAAGCAAGTTCATATTTGGATGCTTGTTTGAGCCTTGAGACCCAAATCGTCATTTGGAACCCTGATTCCTTCCATTCTCTTAGGGGAGAACAAAGGGGTTTATTAAACATAATGGGTTCAGTTCTTTCTCTGCATCACTGTGTCAAAAGAAAGTACTTTTCTGTGTTTGGCGTCACCTCATCATGAATTGAATGCATGACATGAAAAATGAGAAGTTATGAGATGGTGTCACGTAAGTGAAGCGATCATCGCAGACTCCTTCCCACCCTGGTGAGGAATGAGGCTTGGCTCCTGCCTTTAAGGAAATCCTGGGTTTCTGAAAAAAATAGACTTCCCAAGGCTTTGTGCCTTGTATAAGGACAACCCTGAAAGGAATTGGAATAATGCTGGGAAGGGCATTCACCCAGACTTGCTTCTTTCTCTCTAGGTGGCCCAGTATATAAAGTTCGAGATGCCGGTACTTAAAAGCTTCATTCAGAAGCTCCAGGAGGAAGAAGATCGGGAAGTAAAGAAGCTGATGCGCAAGTAAGTGTGGCTTCTGGGGCACTGGGTGCACTTCTCCTGGGGCCTCAACAGAGGGGCCTCTGCTGGGTCCTCGCAGGGACTGTGCTGAGCTGCTGCATGGGCCTGGGTCTCGGCTTTCTTTGGAGGGCTGCCCATTGACAAACCTGGATTTCAAGTGAGGACATGACAGTTAAGTGTGTTCATCTACTTCTTGTGTCAGCTTCTCGTTTTGATGTGGGACATCAAAGTGTCTCTTGTCCTCCCTCTTATGGAAAGACTCTGAAAAGAAAGTGTTGGTTTAAAGTTTCTTTGGGGTCTAGATGCAGAAATAGGGAAGGTGACTGTACGCTGGTTTCTTAAGTATACGATCAGGCTCCCAGCAGGAGACAGATGCTCACTCCGATGAGGGTCTTTGACGAGTGTTTGAAGAAGGGATTATTTACAAAGACTTGGGCAGAGTCTGGGGTAACCTCAAGGGATAGTGCAGTCCCTGGGGCTAGTGTTACCACCCCTTGCCTGAAGGGGTGAAGGCAAGGAGTGCTAACCAAGACCCGGAGGTTCCAGGGATTTCAGGAAGGCTGTCTTAGCCGTGGATGTAGCCTGAGCTACTGGCCTCCAAAATCCTTTCTTCTCCCCCTTCCTCCCTTTGTAACATTTATCTTCTGGAAATTGCATTTGGATTGAAAAATAAAGCTGTTTTCTGGGAAGGATTTTGTGATTTCTTTGCTATGTTTAGTCATAGAAGAGACTGCCTTTCATAGATATGGTGGAATAAATGATTCATTTTTGCCACTGGAGAATAAAGCCGCTGCTGGATTTGCTGTATCGATGATCATAACTAGTCTGATAACACACTGAACACTTACCATGTCCTAAAATTTTTGTTGTTGTTGTTTTGTTTTGTTTTGACACAGAGTCTTGCTCTGTTTCTCAGGCTGGAGTGCAGTGATGAGATCTCGGCTCACTGCAACTTCTACCTCCCAGGCTCAAGTGATTCTCCCATCTCAGCCTCCCCAGTAGCTGGGATTACAGGCATGCGCCACCATATCTAGCTATTTTTTTTTTTTTTTGTATTTTTAGTAGAGACGGGGTTTTGCCATGTTGGCCAGGCTGGTCTTGAACTCCTGACCTCAAGTGATCCACCCTCCTCGGCCTCTCAGAGTGCTGGGATTGCAGGCGTGAGCCACCGTGCCCAGCCAACTATGTCCTAAACTTTAAAAATAGCTTTTTCTGTGCAGCACAAATCCCTGAACATAAGGAATATGTCCATTTATCCCTGCACAACAGTGCCCACTCCTGTAGCTGCAGTGCCACAGCTCAGGGAAGTCGTGGGAAAACAGAACTGCCCCTAAGCCACGGACCTCCATGCCTAGTAGCTGCTATGGCCTCTTCTGCAAAATGCAGGTTCTGTTATAAGGTTGAACCATATGAAGTTGCCATTTTTGTAGGATCCCCAAGAGGGTCAACTGTTAGCAATTTTATATCATCTAGCCTAGGTGAGGGTTCATGAGCTGCTGTGCATATGAAGTACTATGCATAGTGTCTTGGACATAGTAAGCAAACGCACTGAATTCGTAGAATGCTTATTATTGCTGTTGTTTTTTTTACCTTTTTTTTTTTTTTTTGGCTAGATGTTCTACCCGTAGTAAAATAATCTAATTTGGATTTGGCCTCTTTATTTCCTCTCATCGTGTTGCAGGAATGAACATAAGCAACAAAGTAGCTAAAGAGGGGTCAGTAATGGAAGCAAAGGAGCAGGGCACTTGACTGCACTGTTACCTGGTGTGACCTTGGTGTTACCCAGGTGGCCGGGAAGGTCCTGGGCAGGGGTGTGTTGCTGGCTGCTCTCCACCTGAGCCTGTTTCTTGTCTCCAGGTACACCGTGCTCCGGCTAATGATTCGACAGAGGCTGGAGGAGATAGCCGAGACCCCAGCAACAATCTGAGCCATGAGAACGAGGGGATCTGGGCACCCCAGGAACCGCCATTGCCCATAAGACCCCCACGAAGCTAGGCACTTTCTTTCCATGGAAACATTTAGACACAAACCTCCCCAGCTCCGGCCAAGCCATCATTTGCTACCTGGAGCTGGATGTAGAAGTCAGCAGACAGCTCCCCATCCCTGGACCCCTGCCCTCCTTTTTTCTGCTCACAAGGACTTTTGATTTTAGTTATAAGGAGGACCCAAAATGTGTGTGTGTACATGTGTGTGCACGCATGGTACGTGTCCATGTGCCTACCTGATACTTTCACATGTAATTAAATTCCAGGCAACCAGCACAAGAGCTGTGAGCTTGGCACATGTGCTGCTCGTGAGCAGGAAAATCAGAGGAGCCACTGATCTGAGTGGTATTTAGGTTGAAGGAAAGATTTCTCCTCTCAAGTGCCAGGGAGCAGCCACATGTCTGTCTGTGTTTAGAAAGGAAAGAGGGTTCTCTAGGTTCACCATTTGGGTTGTTTATATGTTGGTAGAAATTCTCCCTGTATGCCTAGAAGGATCAGTGAATGTAAGAGCCTTGGAAATTAACAAAATAACAGCCACATAACCTTGCGGCAAGTCTGATGCAAAGAAAAAGATAAACCATCCGTGGGGTAGATGCAATAAGCCCACGTATTTTTACACTGGAAACGTTGATTGTTTTAAATGACAAAGACATATGTGATGTTCTATGTGGAAACCTGTGAAGAGTGGGTTCTGCCTCCATCTCTGCCTCCATGGCTACCTTTAGGAGACAGAGAAGATCCTGTGTGTTTCTCTGTACCCAGCTGACAGCCTGTCTCTCTGGCGCTTCCTTGAGTGGAAGGAAATATCTCAAGAAACAAAGATCTCCCTGGTGCATACACAGTGCTGACCAGCTAGTGTGGCCAGGGCCTGGTGGCCTGGTGGCCAGGAAGTTTCAGGTTGAAGGGAAATGTCAAGGCTACCTGCAGAAATGACAGGTGCCTTGAACACAGCCCATCTTCATGTCATCAAAGGTCTTCCTGCACTTGAAGCTGGGGCGATGTTTGCAGTCAAGACCATTCTTTCCAACCTCTGGGTTCTTGCAAGTTGCCCTCACCTTGTGTGTGGAGATGCATTCCAAGAATGAAGCCTCATCTTGCTACTGAGTGTGGGGTTCAGGGAAGCTCTTTAGGCCACCGGGTGAAGGTGCATGGGGAGGATGGAGCTTCTCCTCAGCTCCTCTGAGCAGCCACCTATGTGATCTTTAAATCCAACCCCAATGGGAGAAAAGGGCAAGAACAGTCTGTGCCCTGGGACTCCCATCAGGAAGCTTGACAGGCAGCTGGGCATCAGTGCAGCTGATATCATTTGAGGAGGGAGACAGATGCTTGGACCTGGGTGCCTGGCTGTGGAGATTGACCAAGCAAGATCAGGAGCTCCTGATAGCAGGCGTCTTTGAGCCTAGCTGCGGTAGAGGCACTGCCCATCTCTTCTCCACCTTCTCTCCACAGAATGTTTGCAGAGCTGGGCAGTTGAGGAAAGGACAGCCCCTGGTTGGTGCCTCCAAAGGAAGGTGGACCTTTTTGGTGGAGACGTTTCTGCCCTGGGCACCCTCCTGCCCCCCATTCATACCTATGGCTTCTTTAGAAGGCTGACAGCTGTGGTCTCAATGTAGACTGCAAAAAGATGGCATGCGGCCCCTGGCATTTCACCAGGGGTTTTATAGCAAGTCTCCTTCCTCCATAGGGACAGCAGCACCAGCCCTGTGGGGCATGGAGTGGAAACCCAGAAGGGCTTCTGCAAGCTGCACAGAATTGGGGTAAGAAGACAAAGAGTGGGCACCGGGAGAGGCTTCCTTTGTTACAGCTGGGAAAGAACAGTTCTGTGAATGCAAACACCTCCTGAGTTTTGCAATTGAGAAAATGATTTGGAGAACTTCTCTTCTGGTAATTTTTATTTTGAATGTTCAAGGCCTTAGTTGGCCGCAGTAATTCTCCTTGGAGGACTTGGGAGAAGAATTTCCACAAAGCAAACTACTAACCACTAGCTCTTATTGAACAGCGATTTCTGGCTTATAAGAGTTCTCTTTGATTTGCACTAGCACTACGATAGTGTTAAATGGGGAAATACTGCAACATGTCCAGTTTGCCAGATCACTTTCCAAGGGAGCAATACTAAGGCAGACTCAGCTTTTTAAAGATGGGAGGTCAGGAGGTGGAGGTGAGAGGAGATCCCATCTCACACAACACACTTCCACGTAATGCAGACCACACTTTTCCATTTTGTCCTGCCCTCTTGAGAGGTCATTTCTAACGTCCTAAGAACCTGATCAGAAATTTTGGAAGGGTTCTTTGAAATAGCAGCAGTTGAAACAGAGACACTTTGCCACAGTGTGGAGCAGATTTTCTCACTGGTATCACATGGTCTTGCAGTTTTGAACTCTTCGACCAATTTGTGGGAGTTTATGTAATTGCGTGCAATGAACCTGAAATTGTGTAAAGAACAAACAAAAGACCAGTTTATAGGGTTGGGTTTTTTTTCCAACTTGTGAAAAGCAGTTTAGCTGCATCTGTCTCCCCACCACCCCCACCCCGGGAGGGGCTTATGTTACAAGGTGATCAAGTGAAGGAAAAACCTGAGCCTATCTGGCTGGGATGGTGGAATTAAGCACAAGGTCACATTCTCTGTGATCACATGAGAGGGAAGGTGATGACTTAAAAATGGCAGGGGGTGGGGATTATCTTGGGGAGAGGCTGAAAAGCACAAAAGATAGTCTTGCCTGTACGTATTGGTGAAGAACGTGCACAAGGCTGGATGGACTTCAACTTGGAGTTGAGTTGAGGCAAGAGGATTTCTGGATATTAGTCACCCATCTGCAAGAAAAATGCTGAGGCCTCGGGTCAAGATTTTGATCTGAGACATGCTGATGCTTCAAGGAGAAATATTTTCACAATCCTCTCTTCCCTCACCAAAAGAAAACAGTACTCTCTCCTAGAAACCTCTAGGTAAACACATTTTATCCTAATATCGGTAGCATATAGTACCCCCCAAAATATCTGTTTTTCATGCAAAAAATCTCAAAAAGAAGTCTGTGGAGTTGAGTGGTTACTTCAAAGTGTCAGGAGAGTGAAGAAATTGGCCACAGAAGAGCAAGAAGCTCTCTTAAGAAAAGGGAATTCTCTTTAAAGAAACCACCACCAACAACAAAACAACCAAAAACCATGTTTTATGTCAAAGCTCTGTAGCACAGAGAATGTGGTGTCATAGATACATCGCCGAGAGAGATTTCTTTCTTTCTTTTTTTTTTTTTTTTTTTTTTTTTTTGAGACAGAGTCTGGTTCTGTTTCCCAGGCTGGAGTGCAGTGGTGCGATCTCAGCTCACTGCAACATCCGCCTCTGGGGTTCAAGTGATTCTCCTGTCTCAGCCTCCCAAGTAGCTGGAATTACAGGGACCTGCCACCACGCCCGGCTAATTTTTTTGTGTGGTTTTAGTGGAGGTGGGGTTTCACCATCTTGGCCAGGCTGGTCTTGAACTCCTGACCTCGTGATCCACCCGCCTAGGCCTCCCAAAGTGTTGGGATTACAGGCGTGAGCCACTGCGCCCAGCCAAGAGAGAAATTTCTACATGAACAAGGCAATTTCAGTGTCTTACGGCGGCCAAACCATGACGTGAAGAATGAGATAGGAGACAGGAGATCACCATAAGCGTCCCTGATATAGCAGCACACATTTTCACGTTTCCACTTAAATCGTTTTGCACAAAGTCTTGCTTCACTCAGATGAGATGAGATATGATTTCCTAGACATGTAAAAATAAGAATGAATGTGGCGCCCCCTTCTTCCAGATGTAATAGAAAGCTTTGCCCTATCACAAGGGGGGTGTTGAAGCGCCCCTTGTGTTTTAACTGTATTTAACTGAGCACAAGATGCACAAGCTATGGAGGGAAACCCTCAGTTTACATTTGGAGTCTTCCCTGCAGATCGCAGACCTGTTTCCAGGCTGATGTTTCTGGTGTGTAATTGCTAGTGTTTCTGAAGGGTTTTCCCAATTGTTTTAGCCTTGTGAAGTATTCTTAGTTATAACTTGCCTTTCAGCGATGGTACATGACTTGATTCAACGTTTGGTTCTGAACTTACACACTGATGCGTTTACTTACCTAACATAATCTGACAAGGTCTCAGTAAGGGAGCCATACATTTTTGTAACATTTTGATATGTTTTAATGCATCTGACTTAGATCTTACTGAAATAAAGCACTTTTCAAAGAGATGTGCCCTGTGGATGGGTCTGTGTGTGACTGCTGGGTGCGGGAGCTCTGTGTTGTGACAGGGTGGTTGTAAGGTGGGTGACAGGAACAGGAAGGAGCACCCACCAGATAAGTTAATTTTCTTCCCCGAGTTTATGGTTTGAACATGTTTGGGCCTGGCTGTTGTGTCCCAAATAGGAAGTAAAATGAGAAGGTCGTCTTAGGAGCTGCCAGTTGAGGGCTCTGGAGAGCCAGGAGTTGTGGAGGAAAGAGCTTGGAACTTCTACACAGTGAGGCTGGATTTCCACTCTCACTCCACCCCTTCCTCTTGGACCCTGGGACCAACCCAATGATCCTTTCTCTGGGACTTGGTTTTCTCACCTGTAAAATGGCTAAGCCCCCCTGCAGGGGTTGGGCACCTGGGCTTGCTTCTGTTGGAAGCATCCCCCCATGGCTCCCCAAGTGTGAGATTTTCAGACTAGGGCCCAAGTTCCACCCTATGGTATGGGGAAGGTATGATATTTAATTTTATATGTCAACTTGGCTAGGCCATGCAGCCCAGATATTTGGTCAAACACTAGATGTTACTATGAATTTGTTTTTTTTTTTTTTAAGTTGAGATTAACATTTAAATCAGTGGACTTTGAGCAGTCTGCCCTCCATAATGTGGGCGGGCCTCACCCAATCAGTTGAAGGCCTTAAGAACGAAGACTGAGATCCCAGAGAAGAAGGAATTCTGCCTCAAGACTGCCTTTGGACTTGAACTACAGGATCAATTATGTGAACCAGTTCCTTAAGCTCTGTCTCCCCACACCCACACCTCTCTCTCTCTCTACACACACACACACACACACACACACACACAGACACGCACAATCTTTGGAGAACCCTGACTAATACACAGAAATAATTTCATTTGTTCATAAAGTTTAATATGAGATTTGATGGTTGTCTTCCTAAGAAACCTGGCCATGGAGCATAAATAGTGACCATTATAATTTGGCCTCTAGAAGAACGTAACAACCAAGACCAGATTTTTAACGATGCTTCTGTAAACAATGCATATATAAGTATGAAAGAGAGAGAGAGATGGGGAAGGAGGGAGAGAGAGACAGAAAGAAAGTGTGGATAAATCACAGTTCCCTTGGAGTGTTGTTTTGATTTCCCATATTTAGAGTTTTCAATTCAAAGAGAGCTTTTCAGTTGCTGCTTTTAAGTTGGGTGAAACAGATGAGCAGTTAACCCTTCCAAGGTAGTGAGACTTTTGTACAGTGCATCATGCAGATGTAGGTGATATACACTGAAGATAAATGGTTCATCTGGAGTCCAACCACGACCCCCCAAAATGCAGTAAGCCTTGTAGGAGTTACAGTGCCTAAAATAACCAAAAAATTCTAATAGCCTTCTGCCAAAGGTGCTGGCAGTTCTTGGCTTGTTTTATAGAAACAGATTTTATGAAGTAATTTGGTATTATCTATTTTAGGTAATGAAGTTATTACTGAATGGAGTTTGCTATGAGTACAAGACTTCACTGTCAAGTTTTGAAGACATTTGAATAGGTTGCTGAAATGTTTAAATGCAAGAAAACACTGCTGAAAACTGAACTTGAGTAAAATTAACATTGCTATTTTTAGTTTAAAACCATGCAAAATTTTCTGCGGATCATATGGGGTCAGAAAGAAGAAAAGAAGAAATAATGCAAAAAAGAAATTGTGACTTACAGTTTAAGTATATGTCATATAAGTAAGTTAACTTTATATAAGTGATAAATTATAAGTATATGCTTTATAAGTGTATAATTAACTTTAGAAGTTTTAAAATGGTAGGTAGGCCCACTGGCAGAGACCATAAGTCCTGGTTTGCTTGGGACACTTCCACTTTATTCTGTGGTTATATGTAATTATTAACAGCATCCCCTTTTACTCTCAAAATGATCCAGTATGGATGATAAATATGATCACCCTATGAGCTGGCCAAAGAGCAGCTTATCATAATTTTGATGAGAAGTTTTTAAGCAGCAGCCATAAGTTGGAATTTAAGTGTTAAGTTTAAACTTTAGGAAAAACTGAAATCTAAACATGTGTTTTGACATAATGCAGAATCTAATATGGATTTTTATGTATCAGTGTTTTATTAACCCTGATTTAATTGTTCTTGCATTAGAGCAAGATACATTTTTGTTATTGGAGTTTTAAGCTTGGACTTATTCATAAGCCATAAACATGAATATTATTATTTTTTAATTTAAAAAGTATTTATTTTTCAGTTTTATTGTGGCATAACTGACAAATAAAAATGACATATATTCAAGGTGTACAACCTGATGATTGTTGTACATACACATTTCACATATACATTGTGAAACGATTACCACATCACATTAACACGTCCATCATCACACAGTTGCCATTGTGTGTGTGTGTGTGTGTGTGTGTGTGTGTGTGATGTCAGGACACTTCAGATCTACTGTTTTTTTCTTCATCCAGCCCAAAATGTCAAAGATCTACTTTCTTAGTGAATTACAAGTGAACAATACAGTACTATTAACTATAGTCACAGCACTGTATATTAGATCCCTAGAACTTACCTTGTAACTGAACATTTGTTCTCTGATTTTTAGGATATGACACAAAAAGCACAGGCAACAAAAGCAAAAACAGGCCAGGTGTGATGGCTCATGCCTGTAATCCTAGCATTTTGAAAGGGTAAGGTGGGTGGATTGCTTGAGCACAGGAGTTTGAGACCATCCTGGGCAACACGGCAAAACCCCATCTCTACAAAAAATACCCCCCAAAATTAGCTGAGCATGGTGGCATGCACCTGTAGTCCCAGTTACTCGGGAGGCTGAGGTAGGAGGATCGCTTGAGCCCAGAAGGCTGCGGTTGCGGTAGGCCGAAATCACATGCACTCCAGTCTGGGGGACAGAGAGATACACTATCTCAAAGAAAAAAAAAGGCAAAAATAAACAAGTGGGACTACATCAAACTAAAAAGCTTCTGCACAGCAAAGGAAACAATGAAATGAAAAGACAACCTATAGAATGGAAGAAAATATTTGCAAACCATGTATCTGATAAGGAGTTAACGTTCAAAATACATAAGGAATTTCCACAACTCAATAATTCATGACTTTGAATGTCCCCTGCTAGTCACTAAGCCCCTCTAAGCTGCCCTTGATGCCACCTACCCTCACCTGCAGAGCCATCTATGGGGTCAACAGCACCGAGAGTGGGGTATCTTACAACATCCTTCCCTGGGACAACCCAGGGGTTCTGAGAAGGTAGTTGGTGCCAAACACTGGGACAGATGGAACATGACAGCATGGGTATGTCTTGCTGATGGAAAGTAATTATGTCTCAGAGATGTCTAGGGTATAATTTTGGGAACAAACTACTTGGAACTCCCACACATTGTGGATATTGAATGTCTGGGACTACAAAGAGCCTTGATTCCAAAATGATCCCAAGAAAAGATCTTAATTGATACAGACGTGCTGGGAAGGGAAGAGCATGGTCCCTTTAAATGATACAGAAGTGGGGAAGTGAAGTGCTGGGTAGAGGAGGGCGTGGTCCCTAGCTAGGGCCCTACCCCCACGGACCTAGGTGAGGACAGTGATTTTTGCTTTGCTGTCCAAATGTTGCATTTCCCAAGACCACCCTGGCCTCTCATGCTCCCATCCTATGCCTATAAAAACCCGAGACCCTAGCAAGGCAGGGACAGAAGCGGCTGAAAGTCGAGAGGAGCACATCAGCAGGCACCGGCACGCTGGCTGGCCATGAACTGGCAGAAGGGCATGGAGTTTGGCTGGGGCAGTTGGAGGAGAGCCCGTGGGGTCGAGTGGCCTGACTCCAGGTGAAAATCATCTCCCTTCTGGCAACCCCCCCCCCGCCCCCTCCCATCTGCTGAAAGCTACTTCCACTCAATAAAACCTTGCACTCATTCTCCAAGCTCGCGCGTGATGCGATTTTTCCGGTACACAAGGCAAGAACACCGGGATACAGAAAGCCCTCTGTCCTTGCGACAAGGTAGAGGGTCTAATCGAGCTGCTTAACACAAGCGGCTTATGGACGGCTAAACTAAAAGAGCACCCTGTAACACATGCCCGCTGGGGCCTCAGGAGCTGCAAACATTCACCCCCTGGACACTGGCGTGGGGTCGGAGCCCCACAGCCTGCCCGTCTGTATGCTCCCTCAGAGGTTTGAGCCGCAGGGCACTGCAGAAGCGAGCCACAGTCCCGATCTCACGCCCTGCGAGGGGGAAAAGGGAACCGTTCCCGTTTCGTGATGTAGTGTTCAACTTCAATCGTTAAAGTTCCTTAGCCAAATATTAACTATAACACAAGTTGTCACAAAAATCACTAAGCAAAAAAGCGAACTCTAACATCTATGACCCATTAAAAGAAACCAACAAATAAAAGTTGAATTCAAGTTGGTCATCATAATCTAGAGATAAATTATTAGAAATATAAAATGAATTTTGCAAGGTTGCTAAAACAAGGAAAATATATAAAAATGTATTTCTATGTATTTCTAGGTGTATAATCTAATAAAAGATTAAAAAATAAAATTAAAAATGGGAAGATATGCCTCATTTATGGATTGAAAATTTAGCAGATCACTCCCAAATTATCTATACATTCAAGTAATCCCAATAAAAAGCCAAGTACATTTTTTTCCTTGCTTTCCTCCTTCTTTGTGATAATAGTATAGGTAAAATAAAAACCGTAAGCATGAATACTATTCTGCTACTGGAAGTGTAATTATCAAGTTTATGTAGAAGGCTGGGCGTGGTGGCTCACACCTGTAATCCTAGCACTTTGGGAGGCCGAGTCGGGCAGATCACCTGAGGTCAGGAGTTTGAGACCAGCCTGGCCGACTTGGCGAAACCCTGTCTCTACCAAAAATACAAAAATTAGCCAGGCGTGGTGGTGGGTGCCTGTAATCCCAGCTACTCAAGAGGCTGAAGCGGGGGAATCACTTGAACTGGGAGGTGGAGGCTGCAGTGAGCCAAGATTGTGCCACTGCACTCCAGCCTGGGCGACAGAGTGAGACTCAGAATGAAATTACATAATAGTTTATGTAGAAACATGGAAAATATTGTTATGTAAAGTAAATAAAATAGTATGTTCAATATGATTGCAGGCCTACATGTAAAGGCTTATGAAGAAAGTTACGTTGGGGTGGTGCTATTAGATTTTCTTACTGCTTCTATTACATTGGCTTTAAAATTAAAATTTCCTGCTTAGTAACTCCAAAAATATTGAGAATCCAAAAACGTATAAACACATACAAAACAAAACAACAACAACGAAAAACAATGGCCACAAGATTAAAGCCAGCCAGGCGTTTGTGTCTCTGGTAGGGTCAGTTTTTCCAAGCACTAGACTTCAGAATTCCTAGAAGAATAAGAAGCCCATTATGCAATGGAAATGCAGTCCCATATACCAAAAATCATATATATATGTAATGTAAATACACACATATGTAATACACAGACAAAATGGAAGGATGGCGTCAATAGTTCCAGGGCCTTTGAGGAAACCTGCCACCATGCCATGCCATCTCGAGTACGCGGGACCCTGAGGTTAGAGACCTCATGTGAGGAATTGGGAAATTCCCTGTGTTTAGAGTCAGTCACCCTGGACACCAAACACATTTTCAATCTGTACTCTCAATTCTCCTTTCAGAAACTGGACATGCAAAAGTTTTCAAAAGGAGAGAAAAATACACACCATAAATCCTGGAAACCTGAAGTTAGCCAGAATGTGCTGTTAGACAGTTCTACTTTCAGTTTCTTATATTCTGAAGTTCTCTTGATTAGGAATTGGGTACCAGATGCAGTGCCCGATTCACAAATCAAGCCCTTTGCTTGGTGTCTTCTGGATAAATGTGTGCCTTGTCCGGCCTGGGCACATGGGACACTCCTGCTCCCCCAGCCCACCCCGCCCACCCCATGCACCTGAGGCCTGAGCCAGGAGCTCAGGAGCTGCTCTGCCTTTCGTTCCCACAGAGGCCAAGACGCTGGCAGTGAGCATGATTTCTGGGCTGACTCAGATGACTATCAAATAAACTGAATTTAAAAATAGTTCACTCAGGTGCCTACTGGTACCTTCTCAGGATACACACACTAAGTTGACAATAAACAACCCTAAAATAACCCAAATGACTCTAAGGTTCTTAAAATGCCCTTAGAATTCCCCCACCCTAAAAAACCTCAAGGATCCTGAAGATCCCTGTAAACTTCATGCTAGTGGGGTTGACCTCTAAGAAGCATCAGAATCGCCCAGGGTTCCTGTGAAAACGCAGACTGCTGGGCCCCAACCCCAGAGTTCCTGATTCAGCAGATGGAGTAGGGCAGAGAATCTGCATCTCTAATATAAAGTTCTCAGGTGATGCTGATGTTTCTGGTGCACTAACTGTTCTAAATGAGCCTAAGGGGAACACTGCAATCACCCGGGGAGTTTTTTTAGAACACTGATGTCTATATTCCGTACCAAGAGATTGTGGTTCAATTCTTCTGGGCTGTGGCATTGGCAGCAGAATTTTTAATATTGCCTCTTTCTTACTAACTGATATGGTTTGGCTGTGTCCCCACCCAAATCTTATCTTGAATCCTAATGTGTTATGAGAGTGACCTGGTGTGGAGGGGCGGGTAATTGAATCATGGGGGCAAGTCTTCCCCATGCTGTTCTCATGATATTGAATGTCTCATGAAATCTGATGGTTTTAAAAAGAGGAGCTCCCCTGCACAAGCTCTCTTTGCCTGCTGCCATCCATGTAAGACTTGCTCCACCTTGCCTTCCACCATGATTGTGAGGCTTCCCCAGCCACATGGAACTGTAAGTCCAATTAAACCTCTTTCTTTTGTAAATTGTCCAGTCTCGGTTATGTCTTCATCAGCAGCGTGAAAATGGACTAATACACAAACCTCCTCTCCGATTCCTGTATGCACTGAATTTGAGGACCACTTTACCAACCTTAAAAGATCCTAAATGAATCCAAACAATCCTTAACAATGAAACACAATCCCCTGTAAAACATTTAAAGGTGATAGACAATTAAAATGACAACAATAAAATGACACTAAGATTCCTAAACGCTATTAATCAACCCTAGATGATCCCAGAGGACCCTAAAAGAAGCTAAACAACTTTTAGTGACTATAAACTCTAGAAAAAAATTTAAATGCTGTAATAATGGAAAAAGGTCCTAAATAACCTTAACGAAGTCAAGATATAATAAAAAGGTCTGAATGACAGCAAATGCTACATGACCAGCCACATTCCTACCAACTGTAAACCTAAGAACTTTAAAACCAAATCCTTAACAACAATAACCCTAAATCATCCCAAATGAATTTCAAAAATCATAAATAATAGTAAAAGATCCTAAATAGCCAAAAATATTCTACATGATCTTTGGTGGCTCCTAACATCCCTAGAGGTTCCTAAACCTTGAATGAGCCAACTTTAAAATCAAAGAACCCAAATGATATTCAGTGACCTAAATGACTGTAAACCTTTTTTTAAAAAAAAAATCCCAAGTCCTTATCTAGCCTACCTGGACCTGCTACTGAACCAACCAGGGGTTCAGTCTATGTCCTACTGCTTGCCTCCCAGAAAACCAATCACTGAGACAATGAGCCTTGCCAAGGAAGAAGGCTTTCGTCAGGTGCTGCAGCTAAGAAGATGGAAGATCAGTCTCAAATCCATCTCCCCGAGCAACTAAAATTAGGAGTTTATATAGCAGGAAATAAATGTAACCATGTGTGGGAAAACAGGAATTAGCAAAGGGTAAGCAAGAAGAGTTGATCAACAGGAAGCTGGTGGTTGCTTAGACAATCATGATGGGTAAGGGGGTTTTGCCTCTCATTGTCTAGATGCAATGATCTGGTGAGTGTCAGATCCTTGATGCTATCTAGAAGGCCTGATAGTTGGTTTCCTGAGAAAGGAACTCAGATAAGACAAGTGTCATTTTCTCAGGTTTTAAGACTGGGAGGATCAATTTCTCTGTTTATTCAAAGAAACCATAAACATCAGCTCTATGGGACAACTGGGTCGGTTTCAGACCTACATGGTCTTCCTCAGGCCTCTTCTTGGGATCAGCTACACTGGCCTTGCTGCTCTTCAAGCATGTCCAGACCTGTCCTGCTTCTGGGACTTGCACTTGCCACTTGGTCTTTTTGGGATACTCTTCACCCAAGCTCATCACATGCTTGTCTCCTTTTTGATTCAGGTCTCAGCTCAACTCTTCCTTCCTAGCAAGGCCTTCCCCGAACACCCAAATCAGCTGCTCTCCTGCCAGCTATCCTCTGCTTCCACGCTCTTCTAAGTGCTTTTTGCAGTCTGAATGTATTCGTTGACTTATGTATCTCCTCCACTAGAACCTAAGCTCTGTGAAGGCATCCCAACCACCTAGAGCAGCACCTGATTCTTGGTAGACACTGTGAAAGGAAAATAAACCTCAGGACCCCCAACTCACTAAGGCAAAGGGAAAAGTCAAGTTAGGAAATGGGTCATGCAAGCCTGCTTCCCATTTTGTTCAGAAAAAGATAGCTGCAAAGATAAAAAGAGTTACATACTTCCCTCACAATGTGCCCACAAGGAAATTCCTTGTGGGTCCAAAGATCTTTACCTTAAAAGAGTTCTATTGAATTTCACCCTGACTTTCACACGGATAGGACAAAGGACACAACTAAAAGTCATCTCTCTGTTCACCTGACTGCTTCCTCTGCCCTAAGTTTATTTTACCTTATGTAAAAATGCTGATTCTCTGAGCATCAGACGAATGCATAAGTGACTATTCCTCTACCCTTTTCTTGCATGTATAATGTGTATTCAGTGAACGCTGATAGAAGAAGACTCAAAAGAATGCAACTGCTTGCCTTTCTCATTGCCCACCCTTTTGTAAAGTTCCTTCCTTTTTCCCGCAATAGTTGCTTTTTTCCCTTTTAAATATTGAGGTCTCCAGATGCCCTTTGGAAAAAGCAAAAGACCACAGATTTTTCCTGAGCTTCTGTGTTCTTTTCCTGGTTGTGTCCTTAACCTTGACAAATAAACCTCTTAAAATGATTGAGACCCATCTCGGTCATTTTCTTTGATTTACAACACCTTGATAATATTTGTGTAGTGAACGAATAAATATCCAAATGTACCATAAACATCAAGACCTCAAACACCAAGTATGCCAATGCTAACAGCCTCTAAGTCCTGACCCAAACTCACTAACAAGTGTAATCCTTCTTAAAATGAACTTACATGATCCCATGCTATCGAAATCACCTCAAATGGTCCTAAATCCTTTGTGATCCTAAACTACCCAAAGTGGTATAAGACTTCAGACACTCTTAGAGATTCTGAAGTGGTATAAATTACTCAAAACAACTTTAAAGCTAAATAATCTTCCATGACTATAAACGGTGCCAAGTGACATAAACCACCCCTAAAAAGCTCTAAGCAATCAAAATAGAACCTAAACCTTAAAAATCTCTGTAAGAGTTTCAAGACGTTTGAACCCTAAACAATCCTAACTCTAAATGCATAAAATATCCTGAATGAATAATTTCAGGATATTCTTTAGAGTCTAAGCACACTAAAGAATCCAATCATTTAAATGACCCTATGGTAATGTATCTAACAACCTTAGAGACCTAATACCTAGAAGTGGCCTCAGATGCCTGTAAACTACCACAGAACTTGAATATGCAAGTTTTGTGATTCTGCAGAGGATCTTGTTAGAACATTGACTCAGATTTAGCAGGCCTAGGGTGCGGTTTGAGACACTGCCTTCCTACCAACTCCCAGGGGATGTGGATGCTGCTGATCCACAGGCCACACTCGGAATAGCAAAGCTAGAAGCTATATAAACCCAAAGGATCCTAAGTCAATTAAAACTACCCTAAATTCTAAAACACCCTCAGAGATCCCAGACAATCCTAAACCCTAAACAACTCTAAACATGCTAAAGTTTCTTAAATGATGTTTAAAACCTTAAGCCCCAGATTATCTCACATGACCCTAAACTAACCCAAACAACTCTAAATGACCCTAAGTATCTCAATAGACTCTAAGAGATCTTAAGCCTTATACCTCCCTAAGGGCCCTTAAAAATTTAAACTTGCTGGAAATGACTCTACACCCTAACAGTCCAAAAGACTCTAAAAGATCCAAGAAATCATAATTGCACCTAAAATACCCAAATTATTCTAAACTATTCTAATTGATCCAAAATTATCCTAAACCCAAAGTGGCCTTAAATAGTTGCAAAGGAACCCAAGTCTAATGAACCCAACCTTCTCAGCCTCAACAACATTAATGCTAACTCCAACGCCCTGGACATTAATGACTCAACAATCCTAAACCCTAACAGGCAATGGAGCAGACACCTCGTCAGTGACCTGTCCTGACCCTCATTATTCCATACCTCAATGACTCATCTGTTACCCAAATACCAGAGCTCTGTTTGTATACTTGGACTTTAACCTTGATTTAGGGATCCTGTTGGTGTTGCAACAGAAGACCCCAAATTCCAAATGATGATAAATTAATGGATGTTTGACCCTGAACCCCTTGACAATGACAACCCTAAAGGCCTAATTACCACAAACAAATGATCCTGAGCTCTGAACTCTGTGAAGAAGTTGGAGCAGACCCACATACGTTGTGACCAGAATCCGAACCCTACATCTCTCTTCTTAATGATCAGATACCTTCACCCTAATAATCCCAATGATACAAGAAGAGTGACAGAGACTACGTTGAGACTTTCTTGTTCCCAAATGTAACTTTGACCCTGATCCCAAGGGCTCTAAACTCTAATAACTCCAATCTTAAACCCTAAACCCTAAATAATGATAAAGCATTATTAAGATACTCAACTGTGACTGGGTGCGGTGGCTCATGCCTGTAATCCTAGCACTTTGGGAGGCTGAAGCGGGCGGATCACAAGGTCAGGAGATCAAGACCATCCTGGCTAACGCAGTGAAACCCCGTCTCTACTAAAAATACAAAAAATTAGCCGGGCATGGTGGTGGGCGCCTGTGGTCCCAGCTACTCGGGAGGCTGAGGCAGGAGAATGGCGTGAACCCGGGAGGCGGAGCTTGCAGTGAGCTGAGATTGTGCCACTGCACTCCAGCCTGGGCGACAGAGCAAGACCCCACCTCAAAAAAAAAAAAAAGATACTCAACTGTGAGGCTAACTCTGAAACTCCTGATAAACATCATCAGACTCTGCACCACGGCACTCCCTACCCTGGGCCCACGTGCATGCCCATCACCTGAGGATGTTATTATAAAGTAATATTAACTCACATTTCTAAAATAGATTTATTCCACTTTTGAACTGGGATCCAAAAATCCACTTGAGGACCACGAGCCATGTTTTTCTCATTTTAATCACCAAAATTCATCCTGAATTGAGGTAAAAAATAATGCAGATTTGGGGCTTTATGAGATGAAATATAAGTTACCCCTGCAGCAGTAAAGTTGCTCTTCAGGCCAGTGTGACATTCAGCATGTTGAAAAAGAGGGGGGCAAAGTCCCAGGAGTAGCTAGTTAAAGGACAAGAATTCATGTGGGATATTATAAATGAATTATGCTCAGGGATAATGACTTAAACTGCTTTATCCCCTCAAGGAGGATGCTCCAAAAATGCATCTCCCAGAAAATTCAAGATCCAGAATACTGTCTTTTTTGGGGGGGACATATTGAAAGATAACATTTTAGTTTCAATGGACTACATAAATGAGATTCAAGTCCTGGTAATAAAGATGGGTCTGTGTAATAATTTCTTCATTCAGAATTTGTAGAGGAAGGATATTAAAGCCTACAGACCTGTCACCCCACCAATTCTACTAGCTGAAAGTAGATGCCAAGACATAATGTTAAGTGAAAATAGTTGGTGAAAGATACATACATGATGATACTATTTATGTATCACATACACGCAAAAGTTGATCTTTATATATATATATATATAAAATCCTTACATTATATTAATAGATACATAGATCTCAATAGAGTCTAAGAGATCTTAAGCCTTTTTTTTTTTTTTTTTTTTTTTTTTAAGACGGAGTTTCGCTCTTATTGCCCAGGCTGGAGTACAATGGTGTGATCTCAGCTTACTGCAATGTCTGCCTCCCAGGTTCAAATGATTCTCCTGCCTCAGCCTCCTGAGTAGCTGGGATTACAGTTGTCTGCCACCATGCTTGGCTAATTTTTTGTGTTTTTAGTACAGATGGGGTTTCACCATGTTGGCCAGGCTGGTCTTGAACTCCTGACCTCAGGTGATCCACCCACCTTGGCCTCCCAAAGTGCTGGGATTACAGGCGTAAACCACTGCACCCGGCCAGATCTTAAGCCTTATACCACCTTAAGGACCCTTAAAACTTCAGATTTGCTTTAAATGACTCTAAACCCCAACGGTCTTTATATATATATATATATATATAAATATATATATTTTTCTTTACATATATATATATATATATAAAGATTGGAAGGCTATAATTGTTAAGGGTTATCGTGAGGCAAGGATGGGGGCTGGGGGTGGCGGCTTTACCTGTGATCAATCAACTTTTTTCAAAACACAGTTTGTCTTTTCTTCAGTGATAGACATGCACATGGTTAAGAAAGTCAAACAAAACCAGCTCTCTTTTGCTCCTACCACACTCTACCTCCCCTTCCTTCCCATGGCCTTCAATTCTTCTAGCTGATTCTTTGGTACTTGCCATCTTATCTGTAAGCAGCATGTTGGTGTTTCTCTTCCTGATTTGCTCATCTGGGGCCTTATCTTTCTCTACCTCCCTCCCCAATTCTTGGGTCTCCATCCCGCCAATCATAATTTTTGGTTAGCGCACATCTGCCTTTATGTTGTATAATTGTATAAACATGCTCTCTAAAGCTGAATGTGTACTGTATTGGGCTTATTTTTCCATTTTTAGCACAACTTTTTGTTTTCTTTGAAGTTAAAAATTGTCCTTCTGTTTGCTTAGGTTTTCAATGTATTTTTCATGAATTCAGCCCATATTTGTCCCAAATTCTCTAAGCCTTTCATATGTTCAGTCTCCCCCAGCATTCTATCCATTGTATCTCCTTGAGGACCTGTCTCCGGGGTGACTCTCAGCCTGGTGCTGCTTGTCAGCAGGACTGTCTTCGTCATCTCCTGGGGTTCGTGTAGCACACACACACACTCTCTCTCCCCATCTTTATTTCCTCTTTCCTGCAAACCACACCTTCCTCTTTTGGATTGACTTTCTGCTACTAGCAGGATTGCAAATTCTGACTTCTCAGGCAATGCTGCCCTGTAGAAGTGAAAGCTCCATGGGATTCAGGAATTCCTGATTTTTCAAGAAAATCCAGAAACCCAGAAACCCAGATTATTATCAGAATCTCTGGTTTTTAAAAACTGTAGTAGACAGGAAAAGACTGTCACTTGGATTGGCTTGTAGGCCACCACTTGGTTATCTCTACTCTAGTTAACTCAATCTAACTAAAGTTAAACTGGTCTCCCAGGCCATGCCTATATCCTTTTGCTCTATAGTTCGAGATTATTAAGACTTTAGGCCAGGCGCGGTGGCTCACGCCCGTAATCCCAGCACCTTGGGAGGCTGAGGCAGGTGGATCCCTTGAGGTTAGGAGTTTGAGACCAGCCTGGCCAACACAGCAAAACCCCGTCTTTACTAAAAATATAAAAATTAGCCAGGCACGGTGGCACATGCCTGTAGTCCCAGCTACTCAGGAGGCTGAGGCAGGGGAATCGCTTGAACCCAGGAGGAAGAGGTTGCAGTGACCCAAGACTGTGCCACTGCACTCCAGCCTGGGCAACAGAGTGAGACTCTGTCTCAAAAAAAAAAATTATTAAGACTTTAGAAGTCTATATGTTTAGAAGATTACAGAAGAAAACACATGTGTTTCCCCATCCAAAAACAAATGGAGGGGAGCTGCTGGCCTTACAAGATTTGTTGAAGGTTTCTTTAGTCACAAGGGTTTGGCTTGGGGCTAGACATTTGGGGCAGATACTAGTTGTGGAACCTAGGTTTGCCCCCTCCCTGAGATAAAGTTCATTACTCCTGCATCTCCATCATTCCAGCCACTGCAGGTGAGGTGCATGCCCTTGGCTGATAGGGCACAACCCTTCCACCTCAGCAGAACACCCTGGATGTCCCTGGGGCCTGCAAGGTGCGGAGGCAGCAGGGCCTCTCTCCTGAAGTCCCAGCAGGGGAGCACACCTGCCTCAAGATCTGTCAGGCATTTGGCTGCACAATTGTCCCACAGGCCCATGTGGTCATTTTCGCACACACGGCTATGCATTCCATCACCTTCAAGCCACTGAAACTACACCATGGCTTGGGTCAGCTTTCCAACTCTGTCCCAGTTGCCTCCTGATATGAGAGGGCCAGGAGGGCCATTTGACTCAGGTTCAAATTCATGAAGGGCCTTTAATATATGCTTTTGACATTCTCACTAAATGAGATGCAATAGGGTCTTAGCTTGGGCTCCTTCAGAAGCAGACATTAAGGCCAGGAATTGGGCCAGGCGCGGTGGCTCACGCCTGTAATCCCAAAACTTTGGGAGGCTGAGGCGGGTGGATCACAAGGTCAGGAGTTTGACACCAGCCTGGCCAATATGATGAAACACCGTCTCTACTAAAAATATAAAAATTAGCCGGGAGCGGTGGTGCGCGCCTGTAGTCCCAGCTACTCAGGAGGCTGAGGCAGGAGAATCGCTTGAACCTGGGAGGCGGAGGTTGCAGTGAGCTGAGATGGTGCCATTGCACTCCAGCCTGAGCAAGAGAGCAAGACTCCATCTCAAAAAACAAAAAACAAAACAAACAAACAAAAATAGGATTTGAGGGCTAGTAGTTTATTTGGGACTTGATTCTAGAAAACAATGGAAGTGGAGTGGGGAAGTCCAATAGGAGGGGAAGGAAGCTTATTTGGGTGTGTCATTAAATAAGTTCTGATGGTGGGCAACTGGAGTTCAGTCCCAGTGGAGACCTCTATGCGCCAGTGTAGAAGGTACCCCAGAGTTTCTCCACCTAGGGGTGAGGGAGCTGGGGTATTTATATACCAACTTCCATTAGGCATTGGTTGAAGTCTGCTCTTGGGGGCCAGAGAGGCATTAATTCCCTGAGACATCTGCAGTGTACACAAGCAGAGCAGGCTCTGGTGACCAAAAAAGCATGAAGGCCAAGGGACACGGTTGATGGCCATTAGAGGCATATGTGCACAGACATGGCGAGTGGATATTAGATGTCAATATTTAAACTATTCTACACTTTTGTGAACTCGTTTTGGCATTTCATCATCTTTTAATTTCCTGGACATCCTAAAAAGAAATACCTTTTTCCTCCACTCCAGATGACATTCTTGGAATTTATTTAAGGTCCACCTAAATATTAATAATCCAAAATAATCTCCCTCTCTCAAGATCCTTGACTTAACCCAATTTGCAAAGACCCTTTTCCCATATAAGACAATATTCATAGGTTTCAGGGATTAGGACCTGATATTTTTGGGGGACATTTTTCAGCCTACCACACTCTGGAAGATCTAAACTAGTTTGGAAAAAGTGAGGTTGGAAAAAAAAAAAAAAAGAAATGCTCTCAATCAGTTGGATAACCCTGTTTAATAGACAAGAAGATACACAACATGGGAAGTCTACTGCATTGCCCGGTCATGAGAGACAAAGGGAAGTGAATGTGGCTGAAGCAGGGCTAACTCCAGACCAGCTCTCAGCACCTCAACTTCCCTTCTTCTCTTCTTCTAAGCCAACTCCAAATCTCAATGCTATCAAAATTCTGGGTAAATCCCAGAGCAGTTAGTGAACTGGGGAAGCTTTGGTTCTTTCCTCAGTCCTTCATTTGACACTGGAAACAATTAAGATCCCAGGCAGAGAGAGACAAGAAAGAGTGTTTTCACCTCTGCAGAGACAGTGCGTCCCAGGAGAGGAGCCCTTTGGGAATTTGGAAGGCCAAACCTTCCTCTGTGGAAGCCTGAGGGACATGCTGAAATTGCCCCTCTATTTCCTTGCTTTCCACCCAAGTGATTTGCTCCAACTTGTCCCACTGTGGATGAGGTCATCTCCATTCTCTGATGGCCCCATCTGAGATATTCAACTTGACTTTTCTTGCTCTGAGGAGCTCAGGCCATTGGGTGTTTGGGGTTGGCTTTTGGTTGGTTTGCTTCATTCTCCTCTGAGCACATGGCTGTCAACTCCAAGGTACCTGCCAGATAGAAAGTATGAGGGAAAGCATTTTGCAGGCACTCTTTGGAGTTTTCAGCCACCTGCTGACATTACAGAAACCCCTAGTTTTCCCTGTGTGGACCAACCAGGTGTCTGTTCCCTGGAATGCCAGACCTCCTTAGGCCCATCCTGTGGACCCCGAGGCGGGGGTATTCACAGAATTCAGGCCAGTGGCTGGGCAATGCGCTTCCTGCTGATAGCACTCGGCTTTGTCCCTTTTCTTCTGGCTCTTTTTTTTTTTCCCCACATCTGCAACAGATTTATTTTTTAAAGGAAGGGATTTTGAGAGGAAAAGCATTGGGCAGAGAAGTATGGAATAGAAAATAAATACAAATGTAAGCCATTTAGCTAGTTTGTAACCACAACAAGCTAGTACAGAAAATGACCCATTACACAGTCTAGTAAGCTGGGAGCGATAGCGCCTGCCTGTAGTATCAGCTACTCAAGAGGCTGGGGTGGGAGTATTGCTTGAGCCTGGGAGTTCGAGGCCAGCTTGGGCAACATAGCGAGACCCCGTCTCTACAAACAAAGAAAAATGCAATGACATTTCAAACATTGAGATGTTCCCTTAACAAGGCCGATAATTTTGGTCTCTGGTATTTGGTATTTGGAATTTAGGCTATATTTTATTTATTTATTTATTTATTTTTTCTCCTTTTTGAGACAGGGTCTTGCTCTGTCATATAGGCTGGAGTGGAGTGGCAGAATGTCGGTTCACTGCAGACTTAATCTCCTGGGCTCAGGCTATCCTCCTGCCTCAGCCACCTGAGTAGTTGGGACTACAGGCATATCTATGCCCAGCTAATTTTTGTATTTTTTGTAGATATGGGGCTTCACCATGTTGCCCAGGCTGGTCTCGAACTCCTGAGCTCAAGCAATCTGCCTGCCTCAGCCTCCCAAAATGCTGGGATTATAGGCGTGATCCACCGTGCCTGGCTATCCTTCTTTAGACTCTGCCTGGAGGTGGTCCCAAGGCTGATTGGGTTGGGGACCTGTATCTTTCCTCCATGTGGTCCCCCAGTGACTTCCAATTGCACTTAGAATGAACTTAGACCTAGACAGACTTCAAGTACCTCATCAGCAGCCCCTGGCTACAGCCTCAACCTCCTCTTGCGTACCTGCCCTCCTGCTCCCTTTGCTCACAACGGTCTCCCCATGCCCTCATTGCGTTCTCACCGGGGGCCCTTCCAATGCAGCGTTTCCTCTGCCTGCAGCATCTTGGCAGGAAGAGACAAGATCCTGGCATGGCTAACTCCTTCTAGTTCATTCTCACTTTTCAGGTCTCAGCTCAAATGTCCCCTTTGCAAAGAGATCATCCTGATCACCCTAGTTAATGTCTTCCTTTCCCAGCTATTCTTCTTCTTATATAGAAAAGATTTTTGTCGAAAAATGTGCGTACAATGAAACACACCTATCTTAAGTGTTCAGTTTGGAGAGTTTGGCCAAATGTATACATCCATGTAGCAATGCCCCAATCAAGGATACAATAGTCTCCCCTTATCCATGGGGGATACATTCCAACACCTTCAGTGCATGCCTGCGACCACGGATAATACTGAACCTTATTGCCATCAATCAGAACACATTTCTCTTCATGTTTTTATCCACAGAATTAACGCCTTTTCCATCTTAACTAAGCTCTTATCATGCACCATGGCCATTACTTTACAGTCCGAGGTGTGACAGCAAAACTAGCATATATTTCTTTTTTCCATCTTCAGAATTTCATGAATCAAAGCTTCCTTGTTATCACAGATCTTAGCAACCTCAGCTAAGGTTGCTGATTAAGTCCACAACTTTCACTTTTCCCCTTAAAGCACCTTGTAGCTTCTCTTTGGCATATCCAAATTGCCAGCATCACTATGCTCGTGCTTTGAAGCTATTGTTAAGTAAAATAAGAGTGACTTTGAACACAAACCCTGCCATACCTCGATGTCATCCGAAAAACTGAGATGGCTACTAAGTAACTAACGGGCCTGGAGCATGTACCGTGTGGACACGCTGGACAAAGCGATGATTCATCCCCGGGGCAGGACTGGGAGAGATGGCACAAGATATCACGCTGCTCAGAATGGCATGCAATTTAAACTTAGGATTGTTTATTTCTGAAATGTTCCATTTAATATTTTTGAACCTCGGTTGAACATAAGCAACTCAAACTGCAGAAAGCAAAATCACAGCTAAGCCTTTTCCCAGCCTCTTCTTATTACCTTGCCTTGTTTCATTGATGTCACTTAGCTTGGCAGGACAGTGTCGTGCTTATTTATCTGTTTGTTGTCTCCCCAGAAAGCAGGCACCTCTCTGTCTTGCTTGCTGCTGTATTCCTCATGTTCAAGACACCCTTCTTACTGGCACTGAAGGAACCATCTTTTGCATTTACGTGAGCATTGCAGCCTCTGACTTCCAATGCTGCCCCTGACCCAGCTTCCGTGGGCTCAGGCATTGCCCTCTCCTTGGAGGGACAGAATTCAAGACGCAGGTGACTCGGGGTGGAGGGCACCCGTTGTCCCTCTGGCCCTGGGGGTGAGGATGCCAGAGGCTTTCCTCTCCCTCGCGCCCACCCTGAAAGCGCCACCTCGGAGTCACCGCCAGGGCCAGGAGGCGCCGCGGAAAAGCCAGACGTCGTTTTTGGCTCCTTTGGAATGTTTGGAGCACTTCTGGGTGTGAGAGCTAGAGTTTGCGTGCGTGCGGGGCGCCCTGCATCTTTCTGTCTAGCAGAACCCCCGACAGGTGTCCCCATAAGTCATCAAGGCAGACCATCAGAGACCATCTCCGCCAGGACCAGAGCGACGCCCTCGGGGCACTTTCTGTCTCTGTGACTATAGGAGGGTTCCACCTCCTATATCAGCTGAATGTTACAGCAGGTTTGCCTGTCCCGAGGACGTCCCTGGGAAGGATTTGGGGCTAGGAAAGACCTGGGCGGGCTGGAGGGCCCCCGAGGACCAGCTCTGCAGAAGGCGTTCGTGCGGTTCTTCCGGCTGCCAGGCGTCTGGGAGGGTGGCCTTGCCCGGCGGGGTGGGTGGTGTCCGCGCGCCCCCTCGTGGCCCGGACGCGGTGCAACGCCCGCTCCCCCGCTCTTCCTAGCAGTGGCGCCAAAGTGAGGAGGAAAAAGACTATAACTTCTATCTTGATATAATTAACATTTTTAAATCTCAAAAATAGTGACATTTGGTCTTGGTGTCTTTACTTGGTTTGTGTGTCAGCCCCGCATCACGAGACACCTTCCCTGGGCTCAGTAGTTTGGGACCTAAAGCTTTTGACACATCCCTGGTGTGTTTTGATGCCTTCTGAACCAGACTTCCAGGTTCAAATCCTGTCTCCCCTGCAGTGAGACCTTGGATACTGTCTGCCTGCCTCCATTTCTTCATCTACTTTATGGACATAATATTAGTATCCATCTCATGGGACTGCTTCAGGGATTAAACATCTTTAAAATATTTAAGTGCAGATTAGAAGGGATCATGGCGGACTGGAGGCAGGACTAGATTGCAGCTCTGGACAGAGCAGCATGTGGGGGCTTACACTGTGAATTTTAGCTCCAGATCCACTACAAGAACAAACCAGCACTCCCAAGAGGATGCACAGATCCTCTGAAGGAAGCAGAGCGCTCCTGCAGGGCCCGGGAGACACCCCAAATACTGTCAGTGCCCCAACTGAGGAAGTGAACACACACCCTCAGTGGAGAAGCTGAAGTTCTGTTTGTGGGGGAAGTTTCTGACTTTACCTGGAGCTGAGTCAAGTTAGAGAGCCGACCGAAAGACAGGGGTACAGGAAGTAGCAGAAAGGCCCTGGGAGCTCGCTGGGTCCCCAAGCATCCCATTCCTGCCTGGCATAACAGGGATCCATCAGGAGGGTGGCTAGAGGAGCAGGGGATAAAACTCCACAGGGAGAAGGAATTCCCCAGCTGAATTTTGTAACAGTTTGAACGGGGCAAGAAACCTCCTGGCCAGAACTTTGGGGAGGGTGCGAATCCAGCGGGCAGACTTCACAAGCAGGGGAAGAACTAAAGCCCTTTTCTCTCCCAGCTGGGAGGCGGATAGCCTCGGGCAAGTTTTCAAGCCTGTCACCTGCAGCCTGAAAACAGACTGGGCTGTTGGTGGGGGCACAGTGGGAGTGAGACGGGCCCTTTAGTTTGCGTGGGAGCTGGGTGAGGCCTGTGACTGCTGGCTTTCCCCCACTTCCCTGACAACCTGCAGGATTCAGCAGAGGCAGCCATAATCCTCCCAGGTACACAACTCCAGTGACCTGGGAATCTCACCTCCATCCCCCACAGCAGCCACAGCAAGACCCGCCCTAGGAGAGTCTGAGCTCAGACACGCCTAGCCCCACCCCCACCAGATGGTCCTTCCCTATCTACCCTGGGTGTAAGACAAAGGGCATATAATCTTGGGAGTTCTAGGGACTCACCCAACACCGGTACCTCTCCACGCTACTACAGCTGATGCTTTCTGGAAAGCGCCACCTCCTGGCAGGAGGCCAACCAGCACAAACATAGAGCATTAAGCCACCAAAGCTAAGGACCCTCACGAAGTCCAGTGCACCCTCCGCCACCTCCACCGGAACAGGTGCTGGTATCCACGGCTGAGAGACCCATAGACAGTTCACATCACAGGACTCTGTGCAGACAACCCCCAGTACCAGCCCAGAGCTGGATAGACTCGCTGAGTGGCTAGGCCCAGAAAAGAGACAACAATCACTGCAGTTCGGCTCACAGGAAGCCACATCCATAGGAAAAGGGATAGAGAACTACATTAAAGAAACACCCCGTGGGATGAAAGAATCGGAACAACAGTCTTCAGCCCTAGACCTTCCCTATGACAGAGCCTACCCAAATGAGACGGAACCAGAAAACCAACTCTGGTAATATGACAAAACAAGGCTCATCAACACCTCCCGAAAATCACACTAGTTCACCAGCAATAGATCCAAACCAAGAAGAAACCCCTGATTTACCTGAAAAATAATTCAGGAGGTTAGTTATCAAGCTAATTGGGGAGGGACCAGAGAAAGGCGAGACCCAATGCGAGGAAATCCAAAAAATGATACAAGAAGTGAAGGGAGACATATTCATGGAAATAGATAGCTAAAAGAAAAAAACAATAAAAATTTAGCAAACTTTGGACACACTTTTAGAAATGTGAAATGCTCTGTAAATTCTCAGCAATAGAATTGAACAAATAGAAGAAAGAAATTCAGAGCTCAAGGACAAGTCTTTGAATTAATCCAATCTAACAAAGACAAAGAAAAAAGAACAAGAAAATATGAACAAAGCCTCCAAGAAGTCTGGGATTATGTTAAACAATCAAACCTAAGAATAATTGGTGTACCTAAGAAGAGAATTCTAAAAGCCTGGAAAACATATTTGGGGGAATAATCGAGGAACAATTCCCCAGCCTTGTGAGGGACCTAGATATCCCAATACAAGAAGCACAAAGAACACCTGGGAAATTCATCGCAAAAAGATCTTTGCCTAGGCACATTGTCATCAGGTTATCCAAAGTCAAGAGGAAGGAAAGAATCTTAAGAGCTGTGAGACAGAAGCACCAGGTAACTTATAAAGGAAAACCTATCAGATTAACAGCAGATTTCTCAGCAGAAACCCTACAAGCTAGAAGGGATTGGGGCCCTATCTTCAGCCTCCTCAGACAAAACAATTATCAGCCAAGAATTTTGTATCCAGCGAAACTAAGCATCATATATGAAGGAAAGATACAGTTGTTTTCAGACAAACAAATGCTGAGAGAATTCGCCATTACCAAACCACCACTATAAGAACTGCTAAAAGGTGCTCTAAATCTTGAAAAAAATCCTGGAAACACATCAAAACAGAACCTGTTTAAAGCATAAATCACATAGGACCTATAAAACAAAAATACAAGTTAAAAAGCAAAAACCAAAGTACACAGGCAACAAAGAGCACAATGAAAGCAATGGTCACTCACATTTCAATACTAACATTTAATGTAAACAGCCTAAATGCTCCACTTAAAAGATACAGAACCGCAGAATGGATAAGAACTCACCAACTGGCTGGGCGCGGTGGCCCATGCCTGTAATCACAGCACTTTGGGAGGCTGAGGAGGGTGGATCACCGAGGTTAGGAGTTTAAGACCAGTCTGACCAATATGATGTAACCCTATTTCTACTAAAAATACAAAAAAAAAAAAAAAATTAGCCGGGCATGGTGGCATGCACCTGTAGTCCCAGCTTCTTGGGAGGCTGAGACACAAGAACTGCTTGAACCCAGGAGGTGGAGGTTGCAGTGAGCCGAGATTGCACCACTGCACTCCAGCCTGGGCAACAGAGTGTGACTCTGTCTCAAAAAAAAAAAAAGAACTCACCAAACATCTGCTGCTTTCAGGAGACTTACCTAACACGTAAGGACTTACATGAACTTAAAGTAAAGGGGTGGAAAAAGACATTTCCTGCAAATGGACACCAAAAGCAAACAGGGGTAGCTATTCTTATGTCAGACAAAACAAACTTTAAAGAAACAGTGATTAAAAGAGACAAAGAGGAACAGTATATAATGGTAAAAGGCCTTGTTCAACAGGAAAATATCATAGTCCTAAACATATATGCACCTAACACTGGAGGTCCCAAATTTATAAAACAATTACTAATAGACTTAAGAAATGAGATAGACAGCAACATAATAGCAGTGAGGGACTTCAATACTCCACTGACAGCACTAGACAGGTCATCAAGACAGAAAGTCAACAAATAAACAATGGATTTAAACTATACCTTGGAACAAATGGACTTAACAGATATATACAGAACATTTCATCCAACAACCACAGAATACACATTCTATTCAACAGTGCATGGAACTTTCTCCAAGATAGACCATATGATAGGCCATAAAATGAGCCTCAATACATTTAAGAAAATTGAAATTATATCAAGCACTCTGTCAGACCACAGTGGAATAAAACTGGAAATCAACTCCAAAAGGAACCTTCAAAACCATGCAAATACATGGAAATTAAATAACCTGCTCCTGAATGAGCATTGGATCAAAAGCAAAATCAAGATGGAAATTTAAAAATTCATCAAACTGAATGACTAACGACACAACCTATCAAAACCTCTGGGATACAGCAAAGATGGTGCTAAGAGGAACATTCATAGTCCTAAATGCCTAAATCAAAAAGTCTGAAAGAGCACAAACAGATAATCTAAGGTCACATCTCAAGGAACTAGAGAAACAAGAACAAACCAAACCCAAACCCAGCAGAAGAAAGAAAATAACCAAGATCAGAGCAGAACTAAATGAAATTGAAACAAACAAACAAACAAAAAATACAAAAGATAAATGAAACAAAAAGCTGGTTCTTTGAAAAGATAAATAAAACTGATAGACCATTAACAAGATTAACCAAGAAAAGAAGAGAGAAAATCCAGACAAGCTCACTAAGAAACAAAACAGGAGATGTTACAACTGACACCACTGAAATACAAAAGATCATTCAAGGCTACTATGAACACCTTTATGCACATAAACTAGAAAACCTAGAAAAGATGGATAAATTCCCGGAAGAATACAACCCTCCTAGCTCAAATCAGGAAGAGTTAGATACCCTGAATAGACGAATAACACGCAGTGAGATTGAAATGGTAATTTAAAAATTACCGACAACAGAAAAGTCCAGGACCAGACAGATTTATGGCAGAATTCTACCAGACATTCAAAGGATTCCACAAGATAGAGAAAGAAGGAACCCTCCCTAATTCATTCTATGAGGCCAGCATCACCCAATACCAAAACCAGGAAAGGATATAACCAAAAAAGAAAACTACAGACCGATATCCTTGATGAACATAGATGCTAAAATCCTTAACAAAGAACTAGCTAGTCGAATCCAACAACATATCAAAAAGATAATCCACCCTAATTAAGGGGGTTTCATACCAGGGATGCAGAAATGGTTTAACATATGCAAGTCAATACATGTGATAACCATATAAACAGAATTAAAAACAAAAATCACATGATCATCTCGATAGATGCAGACAAAGCATTCTACAAAATCCAGCATCCCTTTATGATTAAAACTCTCAGGAAAATTGGCATACAAGGGACATACATTAATGTAATAAAGCCATCTATGACAAACCCACAACCAACATAATACTGAATGGGGAAAAGTTGAAAGCATTCCCTTTGAGAACTGGAACAAGACAAGGATGCCCACTCTCACCACTCCTCTTCAAGAGTACTGGAAATCCTAGCCGGAGCAATCGGACAAGAGAAAGAAACAAAGGGCATCCAGGCCAGGCGTGGTGTCTCACACCTGTAATCCCAGAACTTTGGGAGGCTGAGGTGGGCAATTCACCTGAGGTCAGGAGTTTGAGACCAGCCTGGCCAACATAGCAAAACCCCATCTCTACTAAAAATACAAAAATTAGCTGGGCATGGTGGCAGGCCCCTGTAATCGCAGCTACTTGGGGGGCTGAGGCAGGAGAATCACTTGAACCCAGGAGGTGGAGGTTGCAGTGAGCCGAGATTATGCCACTGCACTCCAGCCTGGGCAACAAGAGTGAAAACTGCATCTCAGAGGAAAAAAAAAAAGAAAGAAAGAAAGAAAGAAAAGAAATAAAGGGCATCCAGACTGGTAAAGAGGAAGTCAAACTGTCACTATTTGCCAATGATATGATTGTTTATCTTGAAAACCCTAAGGACTCCTCTAGAAAGCTCTTAGAACTGATAAAATAATTTAGCAACGTTTCCAGATACAAGATTAATGTATACAAATCAGTAGCCCTTCTATACATCAACAGGGACCAAGCAGATAATCAAATCAAGAACTTGACCCCTTTTACAATAGCTGCAAAAAAAAAAAAAAAATACTTAGGAATATACCTAATAAAGGACTCAAAAGACCTCTACAAGGAAAACTACAAAACACTGCTGAGAGAAATCATAGATGACACAAACAAATGGAAACACATTCCATGCTCATAGATGGGTAGAATCAATATTGTGAAAATGACCATACTACCAGAAGTAATCTACAAATTCAACTCAATCCCCATCAAATACCACCATCATTCTTCACAGAATTAGAAAAAACAATTCTAAAATTCATATGGAACCAAAAAAGAGCACGCATAGCCAAAGTAAGGCTAAGCAAAAAGAACAAATCTGGAGGCATCACACTACCTGATTTCAAACTATACTCTAAGGCCATAATCACCAAAACAGCATGGCACTGGTATAAAAATAGGCACATAGACCAATAGAATAGAATAAAGAACCCAGAAATAAACCCAAATACTTACACCAACTGATTGTCGACAAAGCAAACAAAAACATGCAGTGGGGAAAGGACACCCTTTTCAACAAAGGGTGTTGGGATAATTGGCAAGCCATTTGTAGGAGAATGAAACTGGATCCTTATCTCTCACTTTATACAAAAATCAACTCAAGATGGATTAAGGACTTAAACCTAAGATCTGAAACTATAAAAATTCTAGAAGATAACATTGGAAAAACCCTTCTAGACACTGGCTTAGGCAAGTATTTCATGACCAAGAACCCAAAAGCAAATGCAATAAAAACAAAGATAAATAGCTGGGACCTAACTAAACTAAACAGCTTTTGCACAGCAAAAGGAACAGTCAGCAGAGTAAACAGACAACCCACAGAGTGGGAAAAAACAATCTGTACATCTGACAAAGGACTAATATCCAGAATCTACAATGAACTCAAACAAATCAGTAAGAAAAAAACATGGCCAAGGACATGAATAGACAATTCTCAAAAGAAGATATACAACTGGCCAGCAAACATATGAAAAAATGCTCAATATCACTAATGATCAGGGAAATGCAAATAAAAACCACAGAGCAATACCACCTTACTCCTGCAAGAATGGCCATAATAAAAAAATCAAAAAAACAGTAGTGTTGGTGTGAGTGCAGCGATCAGGGAACACTTCTACACTGCTGGTGGGAATGTAAACTAGTACAGCCACTATGGAAAACAGTGTGGACATTCCTTAAAGAGCTAAAAGTAGAACTATCATTTGATCCAGCAATCCCACTACTGGGTATCTACCCAGAGGAAAAGAAGTCATTATTCGAAAAAGATACTTGTACACGTATTTTTAAAGCAGCACAATTCACAATTGCAAAATTGTGGAACCAACCCAAATGCCTATTAATCAATGAGTGGATAAAGAAACCGTAGTACATATATATGATGGAATACTACACAGCCATAAGAAGGAATGAATTAACAGCATTTGCAGTGACCTGGATGAGACTGGAGACTATTATTCTAAGTGATGTAACTCAGGAATGGAAAATCAAACATCGTATGTTCTCACTGATATGTGGGAGCCAAGCTGTGAGGACGAAAAGGCAAAAGAATGATATAATGGACTTTGAGGACTTGGGTGGAAGAGTGGGAGGTGGGTGAGGGATAAAAGGCTACAAATATGGTGCAGTGTATACTGCTCACGTGATGGGTGCACCGCTCACAAATCACCACTAAAGAACTTAATCATGTAATGGCCGGGTGTGGTGGCTCACACCTGTAATCCCAGCACTTTGGGAAGCCAAGGAGGGTGGATCACGAGGTCAGGGTTCGAGACCAGCCTGACCAACATGGAGAAACCCCATCTCTACTAAAGATACAAAAATTAGCTGGGCGTGGTGGCAGGTGCCTGTAGTCCCAGCTACTCAGGAGGCTGAGGCAGGAGAACGGCATGAACCCAGGAGGCAGAGGTTGCAATGAGCCAAGATCGCACCACTGCACTCCAGCCTGGGTGACAGAGTGAGACTCCGTCTCAAAAAAAAAAAAACAAAAAAACTTCCTCATGTAACCAAACACCACCTGTACCCCAATACCCCAATAACTTATGGAAAAATGAAAATTTAAAAAATGCATGTATTTTTATTTTTATTTTTATTTTTATTTTTATTTTGAGAGACATGGTCTCTCTCTGTCACTCAGGATGGAGTGCAGTGGAGTGATCATAGTTTACTGCAGCCTTGGACTCCTAGGCTTAGCCTTGAACTCCTGGGCTCAGCCTTGAAGTCCTAGGCTCAGCCTTGAACTCCTGGGATCAGGTGATCCTCCTGCCTCAGTGTCCCAAAGTGCTGGGATTGCAGGTGTGAGCCATTGCCCCTGATCTAAATGCATCTAAAATAATTTAGAGAAGTGCCTTTGTGGGGACCATGCAAGTGGTAGAAATGATTATTTTTTTCAGTTTTACTTAGACTAAAACTGTCACAAAAATCCTAAGAGGCTTAAGCGTGAGTGCAAAAAAAAAAAAAAAAAAAAAAATAGATGAAGATAATCCTGTAACACAAGTGCAAGAGGGTGAGAAGATGAACCATTAAAATGAATGATATTTAAAAGTACATGTATGTAATGTTATACATAAGCATCAGCACATATTGAGAATGCTCACTGAGTGGGTGTCCAACCTGAAAAGTTTGGAGAACACTGCTTCTGAACCTGGATGAGGACCAGCGAGCCTCAGCACAGGTGTGGGCTTCCTTTTGCTCCTCTCCTTTGATTTACTCTACTGCCCTTTGGGTTGGTAAAGACCTCAGAGGTCAACAGCCTTGTCCAAAGTTACACTGGTGCTCATTGGCCAAGCCAGGATTCTTCACTCCAAAGGCAGCTCCCAGCTGCTTTCCTGTCTGCCCCATTCTTCTTGGAGGTACGAAGAGGGACCCCAACAACCTTTGCACCTTGTCCACTGGTTACCTTCTGCAGCCCCCACCCCCTCAAAGAATAAGCAGGTTTTGGACAAGGGGGATTTGGAGCTGGGTCCTGCTCTGAATTTCATCAGTTCTGTTGTGTCCATAGTAGAGAATGCCTCACATGGTCCTCGTCCCAGTCAGGGCCATGTTCATGGGCGTTTTCTTCTGCCCTGGATCAGGAGGTGGCTGTCGTAGTCCTTAGGGCCATGTCCAAACAATTGCTAACAAGTAGGTATGAAGTTGCCCGTTGATTAATAAAAGACTCCATCGTTAAGCAAAAGTTTGTCTATATCTGAGTCCATATTCAGCAAAAGCCATATCTGAGTCCAGGTGCAGTGGTTCATGCCTGTAATCCCAGTACTTTGGGAGGCCGAAGTGGGCAGATCACCTAAGTTCAGAAATTTGAGACCAGCCTGGCCAACATGGTGAAACCCCATCTCTACTAAAAATACAAAAATTAGCTGTGTGTGGTGGTGGGCGCCTGTAATCCCAGCTACTTGGGAGGCTGAGGCAGGGGAATCACTTGAGCTCAGGAGGCAGATGTTGCAGTGAGCCGAGATCACACCACCGCACTCCAGCTTGGGCAACAAAGCTAAAATAATAATAATAATAAAAAAATTAAAAAGCCGTATCTGAAAAGCCAATTACTGTCATGATGGTTTTATAGGACAATTGTCATCTAGAGGTAACACATGGGCTTCCAGTCTAGGAGTTCATTCAATGTATAATAAAGGGCCCCAACCATGTTGGCTCATGCCTGTAATGCCAGCAGTTTGAGAGGTGGAGGTAGGAGGATTGCTTGAGCCCAGGAGTTCAAGGTTGCAGTAAGCAGTGTTTGCGGCAGTGCACTCCAGCCTGAGTAAAAGAGTGAGACCCTGTCTCTAAAATAAACCACAACAAAACGAAAGTATAATAAGGGACTTGTTGAGCATCTGTCACGTGTCAGGTACTGTTCTAGGTGCTGTGGATACCAGGGTCCTGCTTGCTCATTCTAGTGGAGAGTGGAGAAACAAAAATATTCATCATGAATCACAAATCGTGGCAGTTGAATGACTGCCCACATTTTTTTATCCATCCTCCCTGTGGACACAGGCCTGCCTGGCCTCACTATGGATGGAGGGCATTTCCCCACTCTTTGAGTTTGGGCTTGATCACAAGGATATGCTTTGGCCCATAAAATGTGGTAGAAAGGATGTTGTGTCTGTTTTGAGCCTAGGCCTTGAGAGAGCCTAGGCCTTGAGAGAGTTCACGTCTTTCTGCTTGCTCTATTGTTCCTCTGCTATTACCATGAGAAAAACGGGCCTAGTCTCATCCCAGCAGGAGGTTGAGAGACATGTGGAACAGAACTGCCTCCCCTGACCCACAGCCCTTCCATGAGGAGCACAGGTGCCCAGCTGAACCCCAGCCAACCTGCAGTTGTGAGTGATAATAAATGCCTGTTGTTTTTAACCATGGAGTTTTGAGGTGGCTTGTTACACAGCGATAGCTGACTGATACAAGAAGAGAATGGCGAAGTGGAAACAGATAATGATGCAGTAGCAGAAGAAACCTACTTTAGAGAGAATGGCCTGGAGAAGCCTGGTGAGGAGCTGACATTTAGGCTGAGATCTGAAGTTTGAGAAGGAGCTTGTCACATAATGCAGGGAAGGGAGTGGAAACAAAGTCCTGAGGCTAGAAGGAACTTGTGTTTCAGGAACTGACAGAGAAACTGCATGGCTGAAACAGAGTTTGTCAAGGAAATAGGGGTCTAGTGACCTTGTAGAAAGGCACAGGGCTTTTGAAGCCAGTGCAAGAGTTTGGATTCTATTTAGGTACAATGGGAAGTTTTTGAAAAGTTTTAAGGAGAGAGGGTGAGTCAGATTTTAGACTTTTAATAGATTATTTCTGCTTCTGTGAATGGAAGCAGGAACATCAGTTAGGAAGCTGCTGTAGACATCCAGATGAAAGATGATGGTAGTGAGTAGAGGTTGCTGAGAACTGGATTAATAATGCATTTTTGAGTGGGTATCATAGGATCTCAAGATTTCTGGCTTGGAGCGTGATGGAAAACTAGCGTCAGTTACCAATTCCTTTCCCCCAAAAAGCCATCCCTGGAAATCTAATGGAGAGAAAGGAAGGTAGATGGTGGGTGGGCATGTGGCATTCGACTGTGAGCACACATACTGCATCAGTGCAGTAACTCATATTGTGGAGCACTTACTATGTTCTAAGCACTGCACTCAACACTGGGCATTCTCACACCAACTCCATGAAGCAGGTCAAGATCTCTACCTTACAGATCAGGAAACAGAGAGACCATGAGGATAAGTGACTTTCTCAAGGTCACACACAGCTGGTAAGAGAAGCAAAGTGTTCTGGGGCCTGGCACAGTCTCTGTCATGGCCATGCCCCAGAGGAGTGCCTCAGGTATCTGAATGGTGTTGCAGTTTGCCGTTGCAAGGCTTTCAGTTCTGAGCAATGGCCCCCAATACTGTGGCACCAGAGCTTGGATACCTGGATGCTCAAGGCCCCTGAGTCCCTCTCATGTGTAGGCTCATGGCATAAACCTTTCGGAGTCCTTGTCTACATATTCCTGGCCCCAGCTTGCAAGCTTAGCTTTGCTCCCAGCTATGGATGGTGGATGATGCACTTAAGAAACCTCTTTCTTGGTTAACACATGATTCCCCAGACTTAACATCTGCTTTTCAACAAGAGTTTTAAAGCAAATGGAAAAAAAATCTTGTCTTTTGGACCCAAAGTTTTAAGTCCCCTTTGAGATCTGGGAAGTCAAATTCTCGGGCTAATGCCTGGTTTGATGGTGACGGGCATGGGAGTCTCTCGCATTTTTTAGGCATATTCCCGGGAATGGCTTTCTTCCCCTACTCCAACACAATGAGCTCTCAGGCCAGCTGTAACATCTCTCCAGGGGTCCTCTGGTTTTCCTCCTTCTCTTTGTTCCGTCAGTTTCCTTTCCTGCCAGCTCCCATTCTTCCCACCAGCAGGAAGAGAGGACAAAACCCGGAGCCAAAGCTTCCTTCAGCTGGCCCGCACCATGCCCTGGACAGCTCTGAGACATGCAGAGAACAATGGAGCCCTGGAGAGCCTGGGGCCGGCTTCCTCTGGACAATCTTCATCCTCACCTGATGTTTCTGCTGAAGTCACTTTGCTCTCATGGAAAGGTGTTGGCAGTTGTGCCTTGGGGGTTGAGGTTTCCCTGTGTCCATATGGAGAGGGACCCTGTGTGCTAAGAAAGGGGAGGAAAGTTCGTGAACTTGAAATTCTCAGTATACTGCATCCCTGGTTCTTCGATCACCCAAACAAGAGGGCAGAGCTCAAGGCCAGCCAGGTCTTGCCTTTCCCTGGCCTGTACCTAGAGACGAAGGTCCCGGCCCATATGGCCTCAGCCCAGGCTGGAGGCCAGTGCAGAGGCTCCTGCCTCTCTCTGCCTGAGTTCTTTCTCTGGTGTGCCTGGAGCCACCCTTACCCTGTGAGGCAGGGCTGTTGGTCAATAAAGGCTCCAGCTCCCTTGCTACTTGGTGGGCAGATTCTGAGGTGTGTCCTGTGGTGTCTCAGTGGGTCCCCAGGGTGGGTGGCACAGTGCTCCTCCCCACACTTCCCATCTCCCTTCTCCCTTCCCCATGTGCTCCCATGCAAAGCACTTGCATTCAAATCCTTGTCTCAGGCTGTGCTTCTGGGGAAAACCCAATCTTGGAAAAGTGCTGCTAGAGATCTTGTTTCTACTGGTAGTTATAGAGGACAGGGGATGGTCATTTTGAGTGACAAGAACAAGTTGAACATCATAGAGATTTCCTTCAAGAATGAACAAAGCGTGGCTGGGGACAGTGGCTCACGCCTATAATCCCAGCACTGACTGGGAGGCTGAGGCGGGCGAGTCTCTTGAACCCAGGAGTTTGAGACCACCCTGGGCAACATAGTGAGACCCCATTTCTACAAAAGACAAGGAAAGAAAGAAAAAAGAGCAAAGTAGTTTGTAGCTCCAGTGGAACAGCCTGCTTCTTGCTTTTTAAATTTTTATTGAAGTATCACTTCCATGCAAGGAAGTGCACACATTTTAACTGTATAATTCAGTGAAATTTTCCATGTGTCTATGACTAGGTAGCTACCACCTGGAACAGGATGCATTTTGAACACCCTTGAAGTCTTCCTTGTTTCTCTTCCGAGATGAGGACCATCCTCTACCAGTATTTGAGCTTCCATCTCTATGGATTAGCTTTGCCTTCTCTTGAATTTCATTCAATGAAATTTTGGTTTTCTGGGGCCACTGTAACACATAACCACAAAGCATGTGGCTTAAAACAACCGAAACTGATGCTTTCAGAATTCTGGAGTTTGGAAGTCTGAAATCAAGGGGTCAGCAGGGCTGTGCTTCCTCTGAAGGGTCTAGGGGAGGATCCTTTCCTGCCTCTTCCTAGCTCCTGGTGGCTCCTGGCAGTCCTGGGTGTACCTTGACTTGTAGTGAAATCATTCTCCAATATCTGTCTCCATTATCACATGGCCTCATTCTCTGTGTCCTCTCCTCTTGTTATAAGAACCCCATTCATTAGATTCAGGACACATCCTAATTCAGGGTGGCCTCATCTTAATTTAGTTACATCTGCAAAGACCCCACTTCCAAGTACAGTCCCAATCTGAGATTCTAGGTGGATGTGAGTTTTGGGGAGATGCTATTCAACACCCTATGGAAATGACACAGCACATGCCCTTGTGTCTGGCTTCTTTGGCATCATGTGTGGGCTCATCCATGCTATTGCACGGGGCAGCTGTTCACTCCTTTTCTTCCTGTGGAGTGTTCCATTGAGTGTCTATGCCACAAATTATGCATTTAGTCTGCTGTTGATGGACTTCACCTTGTTTCCAATACACGGCTATGATGACAGACCTGCTGTGGACATTGTTGTCTGTCTTTGGGTTGACCTAACACCCTTTCCCATAGGTCTTTACCTAGGACTGGAGTTGACAGCCTGTCTTTGAAGGTTGGTAATTAAACTCTGCAGGATTTTTGGGCTCCATTAGCCATTTCTGTCAGTGGGTGGAGGGAGAATCCATGTTGGGTGCATATCTGAATGAGCTGTTCCTGCCAGACTCCTGACTGGTGAAGGTCAGGGGAGGGGACTCCGGGCAGCTCCAGATCCCACTTGATCGTTCAGCGTCTGAGGAAGACGCCCAGAGAAGGAGCCTCCCCCAGAGCTGCAGTGAGCCCTTTTCAGCAGGGGCAACTGGGTCCTCTCCTTAGCCAGGCGTGGCTGAGGTCTTATGGGAACCTGCAGTGCCTCATTGAGAGGAGAAGGTGCCCTAGAAGTTCTCTTCCTAAAAGGATGTGGTAAATAGAACAACTTGGGGACTGAGCAGTCAGTGGGACTGGCGTCTTGACCAATAAGTAGAAAACATGATTGCAGACTCCAGTCTGGGTGACAGAGTGGGGCCCTGTCTCAATAAAATAAAATAAAATAAAATAAAATGCATATGCTATAAAATTCACCCTTTTAAAGTGTGCAGTTCAGTGGTTTTTGGTATATTCACAGAGTTGTACAATCATCACTCTCTGATTCCAGACCTTTTTCATCACCCTGGAAATAAATCCCATATCTATTAACAGTCCCTCTCCAATTCCTCTCTTCCCTCTGGGAAGTAGATTGGAAACCACTAAGCTACTTTCTGTCTCTATGGATTTGCTTATTCTGGACATTTTATATAAATGGAATCATCCAGTATACGGTTCTTTGTGTCTGTTTTTTTCACTTGTCTTAATGCTTTCAAGATTTACCCATTTTTCATTTCCCTTTATGCCTGAATAACATTCCATTGTATAGATAGACCACATTTTGTTTATCATCCTCCTGTTTTAATGTTCCCCTTTGAAATCTGATCTCCACACATGCAGCAGGTACAATCAATGACTCTCATTTTGTAGTAATTATTCCATCTTCAAAGACTCACCTATTTCCTCTTTTTAACGTATGTGATAACTGATACAGAGCAGATATAAAGTGCACACATCTCAAGTGAGAAGGTAGCTAAGTTTTGACACATGTCTATACCTGAATGACCACCAGCCAGATGCAGACATAGAATATTTCATCTTCCCACTGGGCTCTCAAGCCTCCTCCCAGGCCATATCATCTGCCTGTACCTCCTTCCCAAGGAAACCACTATTCTAGTTTCTATCACCTTAGATTAGCTCTGCCTACCCTTAAACCTCATAGACACGGAGCTGTACAATATATCATTTTTTGCATGACATTTTTGCTTAGCAATCAACCCATGAGATTCACTCATGCTGTGTGTGGTAATAGTCTCTTCTTTTTGGTTGCTGTGTAGTAGTCCATTGTATGGCTATGCCACCATTTAGCTACTCTTCTATCCATGGACATTTGAGTTACTTGTAGCTATTGTGAATAAGGTGGATATGAACATTTTTGCATGTAACATTTGGGAGCCATAAGCTCTCACTTCTATTGAGTATTTACTGAGAAGTAGAATTGGTGGGCCATAAAATAAGCACGTTTAGTTTGAATAGATACTGCCCAGTTGTTTTCCAAAGTGAGCTGTGCCAATCCCACCAATAGTGCATGGGAGCTGTAGTTGTGCTACATCCTCATCAATGTTGGTGTCAGTCATCCTGGTACATAGTAGCATCTGGGTATAGTTTTAATTTGCATTTAACTGATGATGAGTGAGATTAGGCACCTTCTTATGTGCTTATTGGCATTTAGATAGCCACCCGTTACTTTCGAGTCATAGTTTCCTTTACAATGGGGCAAAGGGATCATGCCTTTCTTTTTCTCTTAGTTTCCTTAAAAATTCACCCTTGTCAATTTATACTTAATTGCACAAGTATTGTATGGATACATTTTCATTGTCTCTTCACACCCTTGCTAACATTGGATATCACCAGACCTTTAAAGTGAGAAGAGAAATCAGTCTTACTGGTATTTTAATGGAATGTGCATTTCTCTAATTATTAGTGAGATTAAGTATTTTTTCTTATGTTTTTTGGACACTTGTATTTCTTCCATGTATTGCCTTTTCACATCCTTTGCCAATTTTTAAAATCAGATTATTTCTCTTCCTCATTGATTCTGGAAGTTTTTTATACAGTCTATATAAGAATCTGTTATCTCTTATATATTGTAAATACTTTCTTTTCTTCTGTTGATTGTATTTTTATGTATTTATTTATTTTTTTCACATAGGGTCTCACTTTTTGGCTCAGGCTGGAGTGCAGTGCATTAAACAATAACCTCTAATTCCTCCCCCTCCCAGCCCCTTGTAACTTCTATTCTATTTACTGTCTTTAAGAATTTGCCTATTCGAGCTACCTCATATAAATGGAATCATACAATATTTGTCCTTTTGTGGATATTAATCTTTTCATTTATTTATAGATTCTTTGTTTTTGTTTTTGAGACAGGGTCTTGCTCTGTTACGCAGGCTGGAGTGCAGTAGTACGATCATGGCTCACTGCAGCTTTGGCCTCCTGGACCCCAGCAATCCTCCCACCTCAGCCTCCTGAGTAGTTGGGACCACAGATGTGCACCACAATACCTGGTTAATTTTTAAAATTTTTTGTAGAGACAGGGTCTCCCCCCATTGCCCAGGCTGGCCTAAAACTCCTTGGGCTCAAGTGGTCCTCCCACAGTGTTGGGATTACAGGCCTGAGTCACTGCACCTGGCCTTGATTGTATTTTTAAAAGACTTTTTTTTGTTTAGAACTGTTTCAAACTTACAGAAAAATTGAGAAGATAGTACAGAGTGTTCCCATATACCCATGGCCAATGTTCCCTTTGTTAACATCTTGCATGAGTAGGGCACATTTGTTAGAAGGAATGAACCAGCACTGATACATGATCATCGTGTCTCTTTGGGCTCCTCTAGCTGTGACAGTTTCTTAGACTTTCCTTGTTTTTGGTGACCTTGATAGTTTTGAGAAGTACTGCTCAGATATTTTCCCAAATGCCTATTTATTAAATTTGTCTAATGTTTTTCTCTTGACTTGACTGGGGTTATGAGTTTTTGAGAGGAAGTCCACAGAAGTAAAGTGCTGCTTTTCTCACATCACATCAGAAGTACATATGATCAACATGATTGATCACCACTGATACTGACCTTCATCAGCTGGCTGAGGTCGTATGTGTCAGGGTCCTCCACTCTAAGGTTACTCTTCTCCCCCATTCCATACTGTCCTCTTAGGAAGGAAGTCACTATGCTTACTCCACATTTAATGAGTCAGGAGTTATGCCTCACCCCCTTGAGGCAGAGTATCTGCATAAATTATTTGAAATTTATCAGTCCAAGGGACTTGTCCCTCCTCCCCCATTTATTAATTTATTCAATCATTTATTTGCAATAGTGAGGACTCAGGGGTATTTATTTTATACTTTGAATGATAATCCAGCACTGCTTTGTTTTGTTGCTCAAATTGTTCCAGCTTTGGCCGTTGGGAGCACTCTCAGTTGGCTCCTGTGTTTCTTTGATGTAGCTCCATTAATATGCATTTGTTTTTTGATTGTTTTTGAGTGCCTCCTTATTTTCTGGCACTACAAAATACTCCAGGCTCCTCTTGCATATTTCTGTCAGAGGCATAGAATTGGCCATTTCTCCAAGGAGCCCTGGTACCTTTCATTGGAGAGTGTTATTAGAAACCAAGGTCTGGGTGCTAGGTATGTTTTTTGCTACTGGGGTGCTGTTTCTTTTAGTCCTTCTCAGATGACAGAGCAAGGAAATATTCATGTGTATACTAACCTGTGAATATCACATATCTATACATATTTCTATATGGAATCTTCTGCCCCTGTATTAAGCTAGACATGAGTTCATACTGATGCCTCCAACTCCGCTCTGTTACCAAGTGGATCATTCTAGCCTCCTCCCCTGGCTTATCTGTAAATTTGCATTCCAACAGTGAGCAACCTGGCTCCTACCATCCACCATTTGTTTAATTAATTTTCAATTTCAGTATGCACGTATCAGAATTGTTAATGCATATCCCCATGAGAACAAACTTTATTAAATAGAGTAAGGTACAAAACTCATATGAGAGAAGAGGCCTTGGTGACTGACCATAGATGGGATTATCTTAGCCTGCTTGTGTTGTTATAAAAGAATACTTAAGGCTTGGTAATGTATAAAGAAAATAGGTTTACTTGGTTCATGGTTCTGCAGACTGTACAAAAAGCATAGCACCAATACCTGCTTCTGATGAGGGCCTCCGGCTGCTTCTACTCATGGTGGAAGGGAAAGGTGAACCACTGTGGGCAGATCACATGGGGAGAGAGGAGGCAAGAGGAGGGAGGAGGAGGTTCTACACTCTTCAACAACTAGCTCTTGAGGGAACTAAGAGTGAGAACTCACTCCCGTGAGGATGGCTGCAAGCCATTCATGAGAGATATACTCCCATGACCCAAACCTCCCAGTGGGCCCTACCTCTGACATTGGGGATGAAATTTTAACATGATATTGTTTTTGGAGGGGAGGCCAAATATCCAAACCATAGCAATGAATCTTATTTGCAGCTGGCCTGTGTTGGTTCAGTGCTTAACTTCAGTGGTATTTGGGAGTCCGGTAAAGACCCTCAGCCAAAATACTAATTGATTGTTCTTGCTGGTGATTTATAAGATGCTGTTTAAAGTCCAGAACTCCCTGGGAGGCATGCTGCAGCAGTATGTCTATATTATTTCTTAAACATATGTAGATTGATGATTTGCATTTGGTTTACATGTTTACCCAGCCTGATTTAAGCTATGTAATTAGTGGGGTATACAAAACCCCTTTGTAAGCTGTGCTTTAGCTTCCCAAGACCAAGGGATTACACACATATCAAGAAGAAAGTGCTCTTTCTCATGATGTGGAAATATTTCTTCATGTTACTGATAATGCAATAAAGTGTATATGCTTCTGAGTGATTTGCTAATGTGTATGTCAGCAACACATTTAGTATCCAGAATGGCTTGAAGTTACGCCTTCAGGGCCAAAATAACATAATGTTAAATTCTGTGGATTCAATAACAGAATTCATTAAGAAATCTGCACTGTGAGGTAAATGATTAAACACTGACTCTTTCTCAACATTAGATAATTCTTTTTATTCATCAGAGAAATGTGATTTATGACACATTTAAAAGCATGTTTAAGGCCGGGCATGGTGGTGTATACCTGTAGTCTCAATTACGTGGGAGGCTGGGGTGGGAGGATTGCTTGAGCCTAGTAGTTCTAGGCTGCAGTGCGCCATGATCACACCTGCGAATAGCCACTGCACTCCAGCCTGGGCAACATAGCAAGATCCCATCTCTAAAAAAGAAATTTTGTTTTAAAGCATGTTTAAAACATACATACACCAGCCTGGCCAACATAGCGAAACCCTGCCTCTACCAAAAATACAAAAATTAGCTGGGCGTGGTGGCACGTGCCTGTAATCTCAGCTACTCGGGAGGCTGAGGCAGGAGAATTCCTTGAACCCGGGAGACAGAGGTTGTGGTGAGCTGAAATTGTGCCACTGTGCTCCAGCCTGAGCAACAGAGGGAGACTCTGTCTCAAAAAACAAACAAACAACAAAAAAACCATACATAGAAATGTTCCAGTAGAATACAAAGAACCACTTTCTAGAACTGAATGCACCAGAGAGGATTAGAAACCCACTTATTCTCTCCCAGCTTCAAGTATTTAACGTTCCTACTTTTCCATGTGGCAGGCTTGCTGACTCAGATCTGAGGGCGTTGAAAGACAGATTCACAATTTCTGGTCCACATTTGATGCAAATATTTAGAACTATCTAGCAGAGCTTGCTGCCTTTCCAACAATCCAGTTAGTGAATTGAGAATGTTCTCATTTAATAGAAATGAAAGGTAAACGAAGGATCCACCTGGCCATGGGACTGGAGGAATGACCCAAGCCATGCTTCATAGAGGCACAGATAGACACCCTCAGGGAAGCCGAGACCCTTTGAAAAAAGGGCCTGGTGTGTGTATTTTCACACTGCCCCCTGCTGCCTGACACTGGAACATTGATTCTTCCTGCTGACACTGGAACATTGATTCTTCCTGTGGCTCTAGGACGACCTAACAGGATGAGGCCAGCGGCCCCCCGCAAGGAAACTTGAGCTAGAGGCAGTTGGATTTGGCTGAGAAGCTCTCCTCAGGGAAGGCCAGGTCTGGGAGTGGGTTTGAACAGCAGTGGAGAAATAACTTCCATAGGGCATGTCAGAGTAAGTTCTAATGTTTCCAAGAGAATGGGACAGGATCTTAGTGGAATTTAGAAGCCAGGCAGGTGGAAAAGCATCGAGGACCCCATCCCAAGGGCTCGAGTCCCTAGAGACAGCCTGGAAAGATTGGGTGCCAGCTGCAGAGAGGAGAGCAAGGCGACCAAACGCAGGGTAAGGTCTGGAGGTGCTCATAGTTCACTACGGGACATGTACATGAAAGTGAATAATTATGTCACAAGGTGCCAAGGGGGCTAGTTACCTCACATAGGATCTTAGAAAAGGTCTCCTGGAGACCATGTCTGAGCTGGTCCTGAGGTGTGAGTAGGGATTCTCCGCAGGGCGGGGAAGGACTTGAAAGAGTCTGGCAATATGGAGCACATCAGGATTATGGAAGGTGAGCTTGGAGAACAAGGCAGAGTCTAGCCTGTAAAAGGCCTCTTGCAATTTGTTGAGGAGCCATGACCTTCTCCCATGCATGGTGAAATGCCCTTAAAGGATTTTGAATAGATTTAAAAGACACTCAGAAACAAAAAACGGTAGATTCAAAATAGACGGTAGGGATCACTTTCTTCCGTTTTCTTTGAAGAATCAGAAGTGTTTACCACCACCTGGATTGTTTTTGGGCTTTCAGGTGAGTGGGAAAACAAAGAAATTCATGCCTGATCACGTTGAGCCACTTATATAATGTTGCTTTGACACTAATGGAGATGTAACTTCTCTTAAGACATAATAGAATCTCCTAAGTGGGTGTGGGAATCGTAAGAAGGAGGAATCTGGGCTTCTACAAGCAAGATAGCATGTATTCATTTATTCAGTCCGTCAGTCGCTGGATCGATGCGCTTAGCTTTGTGCTCTGTGCTGGGTGCTGTGTGGGATATAAAAGAAGGTGAGGCCGGATGCGGTGGCTCATGCCTGTAATCCCAGCACTTTGGGAGGCCAAGGCAGGTAAATCATGAGGTCAGGAGATCGAGACCATCCTGGCCAACATGGTGAAACCCCGTCTCTACTAAAAATACAAAAATTAGCTGGGCATGGTGGTGTGTGCCTGTAATTCAGCTGCCTGGGAGGCTGAGGCAGGAGAATAGCTTGAACCAGGGAGTCAGAGGTTGCAGTGAGCAGAGATTGCACCACCGCATTCCAGCCTGGCAACAGAGCGAGACTCCGTCTCAAAAAAAAAAAAAAAAAAAAAAGAAGAAGCTGAAATTCCAGCTCTTATCCCCCAAGGAATCTGTACATCTGTACTCTGCTTGGGAATCCACAGAAGAAGGAAAGAATGTCAGCAAAGTAAGATCATGCTGCATGACCTCAGGATAGATGTTAAGGACATTTTGATGGGATAAAGGGAATCTTTGCTGGTTCAGAGATGAGCTTTACTGGCTTTGAGCTAGGTGATAGACATAAGTGGGTGGAGTGCAACTGGGGAGAATTTCAGGCCTGGGTAAGGGCCAAGTGTGAATGGATGGTCTCATGTAGGAAGCCATCAGGATGGGCATAGCAAATCCAGGAGTCCTCTAGCGATGGAAAGAAGACCTTTGCTGATGTAGGAATCGCATTGCAGGTCAGTACTCCTCAGTGAACCTGGAGACCCTGTTGCTTCCTGTTTCCTACCTCAAGGCACTCAGTCTTACAACTTTGGGCTACATCTCTGAGACAGTAGACTCTGGAGATACTAGCCATATCTTCATCTTTAACATTCACTCAGGATGAGCTGATAAAGCACCTCTTTCATGAAATAGCTCTATAATTTCTATAATTAGAAGTTGAAACTACTCTCATCACATCTTTTGATGTTTATATGAACACTCTTCCGTTAAAAAAAAGATTGCCCTAGTTTTTAGGGCTAATATTAGATGTTTCTGGCATATTCTTTACAAAGCCTTCAAACTAAGTTATGGTATAATATTTACAATTAGAAAAACAAATACCCAAAGCATGTTTAGAGGTATTTATATCTTTTCTGGTGTCAATTGGATGTGGAGAGGCCACCAGTGCTCTGAATCCACAAGCTAAGATGAGCTACTTGTTAGGCTTGGCTGTTTGGAATTGTCTGTTCTTTGCAAAAAGCAGACAAAATGAAGATATGGTAGTTAGTGGGATGAGTGGGCCACCCAGAAAAGTCAAAGTTCAGGTTGGACTCATTTTCTCATGTATTTAAGTGTCTTTGCCATTTGTTTACCTTCTCCTGTGCCTCCACCTCTCATCATTAGGAGATGGGACCAGCATGCTCGGAAGCCCACTCAGCCTATGCACTCAGCAGGTTGGAACTATTAGGGAAGTACAGCCTTTGGGAGCTGTCCTTAACCAATGATGGACAGATCTTGGTGTATAAATTCCCCAGCTCCCTCACCCTGCAGGCAGCATAACCCTGAGGAATATGTTCTACTCTGGCATCCAGGGGCCACCCAAGCAGAGTGAAGCTCTGGTTGCCCATGCAATAAACATGCTAACACAGCCTTTTTGGGCTACCTTCCCTTCCCTTTTTCCATTCCCCACTTGCAGCATTTGCAGGGATCACCTCCCAAATAAACCACTTGTACATGAATCCTTGACTTCGCATCTACTTCTTGGTGAATCCAGCCTCAGGCAATGAGTAACTCACATAGAGACGGCCTGCTATCTAAGTATAAGCGAAGATGAAGGAAGACTCTATTTTCTTTGGACCTGATCAAGTTTATTTACAATCTTGATTTTATTATTATTATTAATTTATTATTTATTTATTTATTTATTTATTTATTTATTTATTTATTTAATCGAGACTGAGACTTGCTCTGTTGCCCAGGCTGGAGTGCAGTTGTGTTCTCGGCTCACTGCAACCTCCACCTCCCAGATTCAAGTGATTCTCCTGCCTCAGCCTCCGGAGTAGCTGAAATTACAGGTGTGTGCCACTACACCCGGCTAATTTTTTGTATTTTTGTATTTTTATGGGGTTTCACCATGTTGGACAGGCTTGTCTTGAACTCCTGCCCTCAAGTGATCCACCAACCTTGGCCTCCCAAAGTGCTGGGATTACAGGTGTGAGCCACCATGCCCGGCCTACAATCTCGATGTTAGACTTCACTTATTTTCTTCTGCTCTGTAACCCAGTGTGGACTGCAGTGGTGCAATCATAGCTCACTGCAGCCTCAAATTCCTGGGCTCAAGCAATCCTCCTGCCTCAGCCTTCTGATTAGCTGGGACTACAGGCATATGCCACCACACCCAGCTAATGTATTTTTATTTTTTGTAGAGATGAGGTCCCACTAGGTTGCCCAAATATCCAGCCCTAAAAGATAAAATCCTGGTTTCTGCCAAAAACCTTGATGATGTTCTGTTTTCTTTCACCGAATTCAACATGTTTTCACGTAGAACAGTTTCAAACACACGTTTCATAGAAGCTCAGAAAAGACATTTTTGGGCCCAGTGGGCACTCACAGAAAGATACAAATATCCAGCCCTAAAAGCTAAAAGTAAGGTTTGTGCCAAAACACTTGATGACGTACTGTTTTCTTTCGCTGAATTCAACATGTTTTCACGCAGAATAGTTTTCAAACAAATGTTTTGTAAATGCTTAACAAAGACGTTTTTGAGCCTAATAGACTCATAAAATGATACAAATATCAAGGCCTAAAAGCTAATAGAAAGCCTTGGGCTTACAGAGCTAGAAAGAGATAACAAGTTCTGCCCATGCCACACAGCCCAGTACAGGTTTATCAGGGCACCTTTTTCTGCTCCATTCTCTCACTTTTTCCTGGACTCTGCCCAAGTCTCACTTCTAATGTCCTAGGACCAGCTATGTGTCTGCCTTTGAGCTCCCACAGCAAATCCCCAAGTTCCCTTTGCGCCTCTGATGTTTCCCTATCACAGTAGACTGTGGACTTTCCAGAGCAGGACATTGTAGGATTTTTGCCAATCTCATTATACATGATTCCCCTCTAAAACTCAGTAAAGCTTGATTAGAAAACACAAATGGCCACTCTTTAAGTCTTGACCATATACTCCAGGGACAGCCATTTATAAAGCTCCCAAGGCACACCTGAGTCCAGCACTGATGCCACCCTTGTGCCAGGCCTGTCTTTTAGGGCAGATCAGACATCCTGTGACCATGCCTCAGACAGGCATTGGACATCTCCAAGAGCAACAAGTTCAACTCCTCATAGACAAGTGTATTCTTTTTACAAATTCATTATTTATTTATTTTTTAGAGTCAGGGTCTTGCCCTGTGACCCAGGCCAGAGTGCAGTGGTGTGATCATGGTTCACTGCAGCCTTGACCTCCTGGGCTCAAGTGATCCTTCTGCCTCAGCTTCCTGATTAGCTGAGATTACAGGCATGCACCACCACACTCAATGAATTTTTAAAATTTTTGCAGAGACAGGATCTCGCTATGTTGCCCAGGCTGGTCACGAACTCCTGGCCTCAAACGATCCTCCCACTTTGGCCTCTCAAAATGTTGGGATGACAGGTGTGAACCATTGTGCACCACAGAGAAGTGTATTCTTATTGATGAAAATGACAGTAATATTGGAACTGAGACCAAGAAGAATTGTCACGTGAATGAAAACATTGGGAATGGATTATTGCATCAAGCTCTTAGTGTCTTCTTACTCAACACCAAAATGAGCTACTGTGACAGCAGAGATCAGATGCTGAAATTACTTTTTGAGCCAGTTTCACCAATACTTGTTTGTAGTCATCCATTAAGTAATCCAGACAAGCTTGAGAGAAATGATGTCATTGGCATAAGTTGAGTAGCACAGAGGCATCTAAAAGCTGAATTAGGAATTCCCATGGAAGAGGCTCCTCCAGAAGAAACCTATTATCTAATATCAACTTGCAGCGAAGTCCAATCTGATGGCATCTGGGGAGAACATAAAACTGATTATATTTTGTTTGTGAGGAAGAACATAACTTCGAATTCAGATCCCAGTGAGATAAAAAGCTATTTTCTGTATGTCAAAGGAAGAGCTAGAACTTCTGAGAAAAGTAGTCATTGGTGAAATTAAAATAACACCATGATTTCAAGTTATTATGGAGACTTTTCTCTTTAAATGGTGGGATAACTTAAGTCATTTGAATCAGTTTATTGACCATGAAAAAATATATAGGATGTGGATGTGGAGATAAATGATTAATAAAGTACTGAAAACTTTCTCTACTTAAACTTAGAATAGGCTGGGCACAGTGGCTCACGCCTTGTAATCCCAGTAATTTGGAAGGCTGGGGCAGGCGGATCGCTTGAGCCCAGGAGGTCAAGACCAACCTGGGCAACATGGTGAAACCCTGTCTTTACTAAAAATACAAAAAATTAGCTGGGCATGGTGGTGCATGTCTGTGGTCCCAGTTAGTCAGGAGGCTGACGCGGGAAGATCGCTTGATCCTGGGAGGTCTAGGCTACATTGAACCATGATCATGCCACTGCACTCCAGCCTGGATGATAGAATGAGATCCTGTCAAAAAAAAAAAAAAAAAAAAAAAAGACTGGGCATGGCGGCTCATGACTATAATCCCAGCACTTTGGGAGGCCGAGGTGGGTGGATCACCTGAGGTCAGGAGATCGAGACCAACCTGGCCAACATGGTGAAACCTTGTCTCTCTAAAAATAAAAAAAATTAGCCAGGCATGGTGGCGGGTGCCTGTAATCCCAGCTACTTGGGAGGCTGAGGCAGGAGAATTGCTTGAACCCGAGAGACGGAGGTTGCTATGAGCCAAGGTTGTGCCGCTGCAACTCCAGCCTGGGCGACAGAGTGAGACTCCGTCTCAAAAAATAAAAAACAAACAAACAAAAAACCATAAAACCCCCAAAACTTAGAATAATTTGAAAAAAAGTTGGCTCCCAATTAGAATACTCATATGCCACCTTGATACTTTACATGTGTGAAAAACACATTTTCTTTCTCTTGTATCACACATACTATATATATGCACTGATATTTGTAAAAGTCATGTATAAGAGATCATTGTAAAAAAGAGACAACAAATAAAAATTAATTTAACTGTCCAAACACATGTTAATGACAAGTTTGGACAAGTAGGTAAAGCTCTTCACTTTTCACATGTTGCAACAAACATTTTGAGAACATTTGTAGAGTGCTTTTCTATTTCCCAGGTGCTTTATATATAATTTAATTTTTGTCATAGTCCAGAAAAGTGTTCAAAGGAAACTATGTGCTTAGCTAACTCAAAACAGTTCTAATTAACTTTCCATATTAATAGATTAGACTGGTAGAGCAGATTCAAGAACAATTAAATGGTATATAAATAATATGTCCCAATTTCTATCTTTCTAAGCTGAGTTTGTGGTTTAATCATTCTGGAAGTATCACTTGATACTTAAAGTCAAGCATTGCTTTTGATAATGACATTGGTTAGGTTAAATATTCTTTTAAGTAGTATATGCAAATTAGTCAAGTCTGTGTTTTCAGAATTACATTGAACAGAGAGGCTATTCATAAAATGGGAATTGAGTTGCACTTTACAACAGGGTTTCTTAACCTGGGCATGGTTGACATTTGGGCTGCATATTCCTTTGTTATGGGGTTCCATCCTATGCATTGTAGGATGTTTAGCAGCATCCTTGGGTTCTACTCACTGAATGCCATTATCTCCTCTGCCCCGATGACAACAAAAATTACATCAGATATTTCCAAATGTTCCCAGGGAGGCAAAGTCACCAGTAGTTGAGAACCACTGTTCTGCAAAGTCAAGCCATCTTGTAGGGGAAAAAAAAAATAACAGAAAGAAAGGCTAGTGTTCATGTTAAACAGATTCAGATTATGAAATATATATATATATCAATATTTAAAATTTAGCCTTGATTAATGCACCTTTAAAAGCTTGGTATAGCTAGATTTCTCAAATTTTAAATCTTAACACAGCTTTATTATCCTTAAAGGTTATATAATAATGTGTAATGAGAAAAAAATAAAACTCTGTTTCTTTTAAAGCTGAATGTTTTATAGATTCAATAGAATAACTCATGCTTTGCTAACCCTGAACAGTTAATTTATAATTTCAGGAGAAACTGCATAGCAAGTATTTATTTTATTGAAAAGGAAAAACAATAAAAATTACTACATAAAAAAATAAAGCTACTGAAATAGATCTTCCCCTAAAATAAATGACTTCACTCTGGAACAGGACTGAGTGACATTAAGCATGACTTTGCCCAATTCTGTAAAGCCAAGTCATGCTGCACAAGCTGGCACACAGAGGCCTGAGAAGATGTCCTGGAGTAGGAAGAATCCTGGGGGCTCCACATCCACCTTGGGAGGAGAAACAAGTGAGACAGGTGGTGAGGACAAGAAGCCTGACAAAAAGCAGAATCCAAATGGGATCCCTCAAGCTCATCAACGTGCCAGATTTAACTCATTCTTTTTTTTTTGAGAAGGGTCTTGCTCTGTTGCCCAGGCTGGAGTGCAACAGCAGGATCATGGCTCACTGCAGCCTTGACCTCCTGGGCTCAAGCGATCCTCCCATTTCAGCTTCCCAAGTAGCTGGGACTACAGGTGCATATCACCACGCCTGGCTGAGTTTTTATTTCTTGTAGAGACGGGGTCTCGCCATGTTGCCCAGGCTGGTCTCGAACTCCTGGGTCAAGTGGTCCTTCCGTCTTAGCCTCCCAAAGTGTTTGGATAAGAGGCATGAGCCACTGCACCTAACCTAGACTTAACTCTTAACCTTCTTTTTCTCTTCCATTGCTCCTGCAGCTGTGGCTGCCTGCAGCCCATCCTGCCCCCAGCACCTAGAGTCATCTTTAGAAATGCAAGCCTGATCGTGGAATCCACCTTCCTAACACCCTTCAGTGCTCTCCTCTTCGTTACACCCTTGCTATACAAAGGACAGTCCATGGACCAGCACCATCAACATAACCAGGGAGCTTGTTAGAAATGTAGAATCTGGTCCATCCCAAACCTGCTGAAGCAGAAGCCGCATTTTGCCAAGATCCCAGGGAATTTGTGTGCCCGTTATGGTTTGAGAAGTGCTTCCCAAGAGAACATACGGCAAGCCGGAGGGATCTTTGCAGATCTTGCTCCTTTCATTCTCTGGCCTCATCTTGTCACTCTCCTCCATCTGTGCCCACATCCCCACTGTACTGGACCACTTGCAGCTCCTTGAATGCAGCATAGTCTTGTTTTCTTTTTTGCAGTGATTCTACATCTTTCCCATCTTTTCCACCTGGATGCCTCCATCCATCCTTTCAGACTTCCCTTCTCTAGCAAACCTTTCTTGCTAATTCCCATGTCTAACACAACACTTCCCCACACTGCATGGCCATTATCCTTTCTGCATCAGACTGTGAGCACCTTGAAGGCAGTGGCAGTGACTCATTCATTGTGGCATCTGCAGATTCCAGTGGACTGCCAGGCATGCAATAGAAAATCAAAAAAGATTTACTGCTAAATAATCCTCAACTCCAGTGGCAGCTCCATGTGCCATTTCTCTTCTGCTCTGGCCTCGGCTCTTCCTGTGCCTACCTGGGGCTGGGCTTTCACTTAGGTGTCTGCATGGAAGGGAGAGCAACCTGGAGGACCATCGCCAATGCATCAATAGCCTCCCGGTTGAGATGACTTTAGCTCTGATTTGGAAGAACTATGACATTTCTTATAGAAGTGAATTATTATGTGTAAAGGCTACAAAGTAAACAGTTAAATTAAATTAACTGTGCTGGAGCAGGTCAAACAGGCTTCTGAGAGATGAACATACACATCTCTATTAACTCCACATTCAGTGAGTGTGGGTAAGTTGAAATTGGCTGGGTCACCATTTACATCATAGAAATTGGCAAATAGTACAAATTAGGGCTCCCTCACCCCTACTCGGGCATAGAGCTGGTACACTAGCACACCTCTGGTTATACATGCATACGTGTGCCACCAGATCAAAACACCTAACAGCAGGCACGTTGCCTCTGTTGCCCACCATTACAGCTCCCGCACGGAGCAGACAGACTCATGGCAGGAATTGAATGCATGTTTGTCGAGTGGAAGCATGAACAAATCCACAAAATGCCCAAGATGAGGCAAAGAAGGACATTAGCTCAAATGTTAAACGTAAGTTAGGAGCTGAGATAATGCCCAGAGGAAAAATGTTCTGTAATTCTAAGTAAAACCCATCTCTAAGGCAGGATGCTGCTTATGAGGGCTCCACAGACAGATGGGGGAGGCCTGGGTCCTGCCCTTGGAAAGAGTCTGACAGCTCGACTTCTGGAAACAGCCATCTGCACAGGTCAACATCTTCTTAGCTGACAGGGAGCAGATTTGCAGACCACATCACATTTGAAATTCCAGAAGAAACTTCTTGGAGTCTGCTCTTGTGCAAATGAGCCTAGAAAGCCCGTTAACTTTGGGTGGAGGCTTCCACCATTTGGCTATCCCAAGTGGGCCCAAAGCTAAGGAAAACCCACCAGCCCTTTGCTTCCTGCTTCCTCTATTTGTTTGCCCCAGGAAATCAGAGGTGATGACATGATTTGGCTTGGGCACGACAGGAATAAACGATATTTAAGAGACGTCATAAGCGCCTCCATTTTGTTCTTGATTGCTAAGTAGCCCCGAACCAGAACAGCCAATTAAAAAAATTAGAATCTTAATTACAGATTTTGAAATTCCAGCACACCACAACCGACATGGCTTGCACCTAGCCAGGACCCTGCCTGCACCTTACCCTCTGCTTCGTTCTTGAAAATCCCTCTCCTTGGTGCTGAATGTTATTTTTTTGAGCATGGAGCCCCTGGTTGCAAAACACCTTTCCCTGCTGGATGCTGGTGTCACCTCTGATAAGCCTGTGCATGTAATTCTCCCTTGGACACGGGGTGTATGGAAGGTCTCCTCCCCCCAACCAGTACCTCCCCTCTCCCTCCCCACCACCCACCTCCCACCATCCAGGGAGGCCAGCTGTGTGAGTTCATCTGGCCTTGAACTGCCTGCTTCCAGCTTCCTCTAGTTCCTCTCTGGCCTTCTGCCAATTTCCTTCGACAGATTATAGCCAAACCTGTTGGAGTCAAAACAATTTGCATTGTTTAAGAAAGCAATGCTTTCTCACAAAAGGGTTTGCATTAAAATAAGATCTGGGAATCCCCAGGACGGATGGGAGGGTGGGAGGGGCGGATGGAGGGATGAAGTTCAGTTTAGGGTACAGGGCATCTTGGAGGAGGGAGTGACACTTGTTAGAAATGTAGAATCTGGGACTCAGCACGGTGGCTCATGCCTGTAATCCCAGCCTTTGGGAGGCCGAGGCAGGTGGGTCACCTGAGGTCCGGAGTTCGAGACTAGGCTGACCAACATGGACAGACCCCCGTCTCTACTAAAAATACAAAATTAGCCTGGCGTGGTGGTGCATGCCTATAATCCCAGCTACTCAGGAGGCTGGGGCAGTAGAATCGCTTGAACCTGGGAGGCAGAGGTTGTGGTGAGCCGAGATCACACCATTGCACTCCAGCCTGGGCAACAAGAGTGAAACTCTGACTCAAAAAAAAAAAAAAAAAAAAAGAAAAGAAAAGAAAAAAGAAAAGAAAAGGAATGTAGAATCTGGTCCACCCCAAACCTGCTGAAGCAGAAGGTGCATTTCACCAAGATTCCAGGGAATTTGTGTGCCCATTACAGTTCAGTCCAGGGTACAGGGATGACACTTGAGTATTAGAGGATGAGCTCTTTTGGGGGGTCAGCTTTGTGCTGACCAGGAAGATCCCTTTAGAAGGGGCATGGTCAGTGCATGGGGCTCATTTTGGTCTGAGGCCTCTCATCCAATGCCAGAGGAGCAGATTCTCCACCCTCTGTTTGGGGTCTGGGGCTCACTGTGGGAGGGAGGCCTCAGGGCTTTAGTGCTCTGGGGGTGGAATCTCGGTCGCTTCCCCGTGCATGCTCCTGCTCCAAAGTGAGGCTCCCTAAAGCCACAGGCCCAGGGAAAGGCTCCCATTTGCCAAAGCTGAGTCTGTTTTTCCGGGGCAGTCTTTGGATGATCTGGAATGTGCTTTGAGATTTCTCAAAGGCATAGTATTTTAGTCTCATTTTGCAGGGAATATCTTGAGTTATTCCCATTTTGTAGGGATGCATTCCCAGAGGCATGAGGGTTGGGCTCCTTTTTCTTCCACTGGGGAAGCTGGGTGCCCACTGAAATGGGGTCTTCTGCCAGCACTGAGGATAAGGGAAGAGGAAGCCCTCGCTCATCTCTGACTCGTGGCCTCTGGGGAGACAGCAAACTCTTAGCCTCTGGCCTGAGCCAGGCTCACCAAGAAGTCTGTTCCTCAACAGAGTGGTGTCTGAGCCAGAAAAACTGAAACTGGTCATGATGCCATGTCTGTCTTTATCACTCGCCTGGCAGGTGTGGTCTGTGACAGTGCTGGTTACATGAAGGCACATGGGCCCTGCTGTCACATTTCAGTAGAGACTCTGGTAGACTCAGGATACGTCATGCAGCAACACAGAGACAGCTTAGGGTGCACGTGTCCATCCGTCTACAGCCATGATGAAAAAGTCTTGGGTGCGGGAACAAGATGTGACCACACCATAGGTACGATGTAGGGCCTGGGGTCCTTGACCCAATCAGCCACCACCCCAATCCAGTCACTTGTTGTCAGAAAGCTTGAGGTAGAGAGTGTGGGCGGCTCAAGACAAACTTAAGGCCACTGCCTGGGACACCCTATTAGGACCAGAGGGTGAAGTTTCTAGACATTGGCAGGCATATCCTAAGCAAGGTAGGGTGTGAGGGGCTCCAGGGAAATGCTGGTTGTCTGCCAGAGCCTGGAGGGGAGGAACAGCATGGGCTACTTTAATAGTGTTCTTAATTCTCTGCTCCTTTTGAGCTTTTGGATCTAGAGGGTATTCTGGCTGGAATGCAAATACTTGCATGTGTAATTTTAGTAAAAGTCAGTAAAAAGACCAGGGCATAACCTCACCTCAAGCCTTCCCAGTTGCTGGGGTGTGTGGAGCTGTGCAGACACACCACCCTCTGAGTTGGAAGCCTGCACACTCACTGCCTGTTTTCCAGGCTTCTCATGCAGATGTTTTGGGCCAAGGACCAGGTTTAGAAAGAGAATTGCTAACAGTTTTAGGAGGATTTTCAAATGGTCCTCATGGCCAAAAGTTTTAGAGAGCTTTAGGTGTGCCATTTGCAAAAGAGAGAAGATGTGTAGGCAACATTTGTAGAAAAGGTGGCTTCTCATAGTTAAATGACAGAAACTCTTCCAAATTAATGCCATAAACAGCTGGTGGGAATAGGATTTGCTCCAGCTATATGCGAGCATAACCCGGTCATGGCAGGTAAAATTTAAATTACACACAGGCTTTGTTCCAGAAATTTTGCACGTGTGAATCTATTTCACAGAAACAAAAGTACCAGACTGCAATGTAGTATGTACAAGGATGTTTATTGTTTGCAGTGGCAAAAAACTGGAAATAATCTGAAGGCCCATCAACAAGGCAATGATTCAATCAATCACGATACATCTGTATTAAGTGAGATTACGTAGCAATCCAAAAGAATGAGCCAGCTATCTAGATAGCTGTTGTTCCAAAGAGTTTCATGATGCAATGTTAAGTTAGGGAAGCCAAATTGCAGATGAATAAATGTTTTACATACATAGTATTTTTAAAATGCATAATCAAGTTAAAAAGCCCTCACTTATGTATCTGAGCACAGTTAAGATGGAGCCTACATCTCAGGCTGGAAGGAGGGGGCAGGACTGGGGAAAATGGGTGGGGAGGAAAGAAAACAAAGAGTAGGCAGGGCGTGGTGGCTCACACCTGTAATCCCAGCACTTTGGGAGGCCGAGGCAGGTGGATCACCTGATGTCAGGAGTTCGAGACCAGCCTGGCCAACATGGCAAAACACTGTCTCTACTAAAAATACAAAAAAATTTGCAGGGCTTGGTGGTGGGCACCTGTAATCCCACCTACTTGGGAGGATGAGGCATGAGAATCGCTTAAGCCTGGGAGGTGGAGGTTGTAGTGAGCCAAGATCACGCCACTGCACTCCAGCCTGGGCAACAGAATGAGACTCTGCCTCAAAAAAAAAAAAAAAGAAAGTATAGAAAAACGAGTAGAAAGCATTGAATTAAGTTAAGTAAAAATTTAGAATATAAAAGCTCACGTTTTTATTGCAAATATGAATGTTTATATACGCAAATGCTTAAGAACTAGGAAAGTACAGGGGAAACAGCAAACACTGACTCAATCAGATGCTGGGATTGTTGTATTATTTTGGTCTGGAATATCTGTTGTAATTTTCATGTCACTTTTACAATAACTTATATTTTAAAAAGTCAACACTTAGCAGGGGCTACGAAAGCAATGGTTGGCAAAATTATGCACACTGCAAAATGATGATATCCAGAATAATTCAGAAGCCCCTCCCAATGTCTCACACATAGTAGGCACCCCATGCCCCTTTGCTAAAGTGAAAAACTAGACTCAGCCTTTATTCCACCCCATGATTCATCAGCTTGAGCAAGAATGTTCAGGCACACACGCGTTCGATTAAAAGCCCCATAAACAAATTTTGCCTTTGAATCACCATGTACACATTCACGTCATACCCCACTGAAATCTGGTTGCCGGGACTATTAACAGAATGAGAAAAGGCAGCAATTACAGAAAATGAACGACATCATGGCCTAAGCGTTTTCACATCAGAAGTGAAGTCATTTGGCTGACGTGGCTGCACGTGCTGTTGTAATTAAACTTAGGAGAGCGAGGAAGTGAAATGTCAGTGTCAGCCTCTGAGTACTTTCTCTTTCTTTCTCTCTTGCCATGGTTATTATTTTTTTAATTAGAAAGCAGGAAATAACCGTAGAGGATACGTTCTGTACTTTTTTCTTGCTCTCTGATCTAGAATTAACAGGACTGTGGAAGCAGAAGGCGAGTGTAGCTCTGGCAGCGACGTGAACCCCAGTCCTGGCTGCAGGGTGGACGTCTCCTCCATGTGCCCAGTGTAAGGCTGTTTCTTTGTGCTGCTCTGCCCCCAAGTCCTCCGCTCACTTGCAATGTTAAAACCTTCCAAATGTGTCCTTGAGAAGAACACTGATAGCTGAGAGGACTCAGCACAAGAGGTGCCCTCATCAGCACTCATGTTGTGGAATGCTTTGGATAAATTGTCTGATAAAATGCATGTTCCCCCCTTACAAACTCTCTTTAAAGGAGAAATGATAATATTCAGTGGCTGTTTTCTCCAAATATAGTTCAACAACTCCTGGGAGTCTCTGAGAGTGGCCTGGAGCACCTGCAGGAGCCTCTTAAAGCATTCAATTCATAGTTTTAAATTTAAAACAGATTTTAAACATTATTCATATTGTGTTATATATATTTTTAGCTAATAAGGTGGTGTATCAACTCCTGCTTGTGGCATGGATTGAATTCTTTATTGGGTCTCCCTAAAGACACAGCTTTATTTTTTAAAGCTTTTTGGTGAGTAATTGTGTTTTTGTAGTGACAAATGGTTTACAGAGATGATGGCCTTCACCAGGCTGTCTTGAAAGAAATGAGAGACTTTGCGTAGAACACAGATATAAAGGGATTATATTTAAAGATACTCATATGGGTGCACATAAAACATGCATGTAGGGTTAGGGGAACATTAGAAGCAAATATGCCATTAACATTTTGTTTTTCTTAAATACATGCAATGTTTCAGGGATGGGAACAGCAAGCACTTACCCTTCTTTTGAAAAAAAATTTTAAAAAATCGAATCCCAGCACTATGGGAGGCCCAGGTGGGTGGATCACCTGAGGTCAGGAGTTCAAGACCAGCCTGGCCAACATGGTGAAACCCTGTCTCTACTAAAAATACAAAATTAGTCAGGCATGATGGCACACACCTGTAATCCCAGCTACTCGGGAGGCTGAGACAGGAAAAGTGCTTGAGCCTGGGAGGCAGAGGCTGCAGTGAGCCAAAATCATGCCGTTGCACTCCAGCCTGGGCAACAAGAGTAAAACTCCATCTAAAAAAAAAAGAGAGAAAGAAAATCTTCATGCCACAGGCACATCCTGCTGTATATGTGGTCTGCTCTGGGAATCAGCTTCCAATAACATTTCCTTACAATATGATTTCTGGGCCTTTGTCTAGCTTTACTTCTATTTTAGTTTAATTCCTTTATTCTATTTTAGTTTAGTTAGAAGGATTAAAATAGCCTCCATGTACCAGTCAAAGTACACAGCCACCAGCTCAGGTGTTTTCATTTATTTCTAAACATGGATCTTTCACAATTTCATTAGAGATACGTGTTTGGATGTGGGTCCCTGTGAGACGTAAAGTGATCACCAGACAGCTCTGGAATTGGACAGAGCAGAAAACCTGGGGTTAGACAAGCCAGGGTTGAATCCTGGCTCTGCCATTTTCTAGCTGGTGATGCTGGGTGCAGTACTTCAGCTCTCTGAGCCTCAGTTTCCTTATCCGTAAAACGGGAATACACCTACCTCTAAGAGTTGTTGGGAAGTACTGTGAAGCAGGTGGCGCAGTGCCTGATGTGTTCTTCTCATCAAGCATTTACTACTAATCTAGCGTGCCAGACGCTCTGCTAGGGGCTGAGAATGGAGTGACGGAGAAGCCACAGTCCCCCATCTATCAGAACACAGGCACATACCAGGGCGCATACGTGGGAGCGGCATTTGCAGTGCGAGTGCATCGCCGCTCCTGGACACCTTCAGAACACGCGTGGGTTTGGGGGAGAAGAGCTGGGTCACTTGCCAGGATTTGCTCGCTGCTGCGCTCTGTACTGCCAGCCTCCTGGCAAGCTTATTTCACCATGAGCCAGATGAAAGCCAGAAGGCAGAGGAGCACTGGCTGGTGCATGGTGACCCGAAGTCCCGCGCCCCTCTCCAACCAAAACTCGCAATGCTTGAGGGAGCAGAGCTCCCGGACCAGCCGCCAGAGCACCTGCTGGTGGAGCTTGTTGTCTGGCTTGTGGAACTCCCCCTGGTTCGCCGCCTGGGTGGCATTGATGCAGCCGGTGACAAATACCTCCTTGGTCACATTAGCCTCAGAGCAGCCGTTGTAGTGGATGCCATCGGGGAACTGCCAGTAGTTGGCCTCGTAGTACCTGTTGCCCTCGGCTCCGAAGTCAATGTCGAGCTTGCGGCCTTGCTTGATGAAGGCTCCCGGGCGGTTCTCAGCCACCTGGGCCTCAGTGATCTGGGCAGTGCTGGGCAGGGCCTTCCGGTTCCACTTGATTCTGTGCTTGATGCCCCTCGCCTGGACCGCAGAGAGGTGGCTGAAGAGCAGCATGCAGACAGTGGCCAGCCACCACCAGCTCAGGTGCTTCCTCATCGCGTCAGAACCTGCCAGAGAAACGGCGGTGGGTCAGCTCCCCACCAGGCCTGCCCGGGCTCCCCTGCCCCCTCCCAAGTGCAGGAGATTTTAAGGAAGGAATCGCATCCTTGTGCTATTTGTATGGTCTCAAAAGCATAATTGTTTCCCCATGTTTGGGTTGTGCAGGGTTAACTCAAACACCGAGCTCCTTTGCTATTGCTAGGATTACATTCACTCAGGGCTCTGGTCCCGGTTTCCTAGACAGGTAAGAATGGCAAAGGGCAATTATAGTGGCTTTGAATACGCATGGGAAAATAAAGGAGTGGTGACTTAATACATGTAGGTTTTCTTTGATACTCCCAAGTCTTTCAAATCAAGAAATCCCTGGAAGGAAAATACAATAGAAGAGTTGGAATCAAGTGCTGGTGGGCATGGACTATATGTGTGTATGTGTGTGTATATACATGTATATATATACACATATATATACATGTATATATACACACATATATAAACACACACATATATATACACGTATATATACACACATATATGTATATATACACACATATATATACGTATATGTACACACACACACATATATATACACGCACACACACATATTTTAGAGACAGGATCTCACTCTGTTGCCCAGGCTGGAGTGCAGTGGCATGATCATAGCTCATTGCAGCCCTGAACTCCTGGGCTCAAGCAATCCTCTTGCCTCAGCCTCCGGAGTAGCTGGGACTACAGGTGCACACTACCACACCCAGCTAATTTTTAAATACATTTTGTAGAAACGGGGTCTCACTATGTTGCCCAGGCTCAAGTGATCCTCCCACCTCAGCCTCCCAAAGTGCTGAGATTACAGGCACGAGCCACTGTGCCGACTTTAGATTGTACTTTCAATCTCCCCTCTTTGTTCTTTATTGCTCTGAGCTGGCACTGTCTTGGGGGCATTCTGCCATCCATTCTGAGGAATTCACTGGCTGCTGATCCTAAAGGGCTTTGCAGTAATGAGAGAGAGAGGAGGAGGAAGGTGGGGGAGAGGGAAAGATGGAAACGTAGTGAAGGGACCCCTGCCTCCCCTATGTCCAGGGGTCAAGTGTGCTCCAGGCATCCTTTCCAATCTCACCCCTGGGGGACAGTGTGACCATCTGCTTATCCTACTGGCTTTTTATTGCATACTTTCTTCATGCCTGCCACCGTGTTAAGCTCTTCTCTGACACTGCCTAACTTAATTCTCACATAGGGTAGGTACATTATTATCCCCATGTTATAAATGTTGTCCTGGGATTCAGAGAAGTTAAGTAATTTGCCCAAGGCTACACAGCAGGGAGGTGGCAGACCTGCACTGGGCTCTGTCTAATGCTGCACTGCATGTGTCCACTAGCCATGCCCCGCTGCCCATCTGGGTTTCAGGAGAAGACAGTGCTCACAGACTGTGCTTTTCACTCACTGGGTATGATGCCCCCTGAGCTGGACAAAGGGCAAAGGGCAGGGCCCTTGAGGAATTTCGGAGAAAATGAGATGAAAGGGAAGACAGGAGGGCCTGGGGGAACACCAGGAGGGTCCCGGGTCAAGGTGGCCCTGGGACATCCGAAGGGCTGCCACTGATGTCATGGAAAAGCCCCTCACCCCCCCCCCCCCCTTAAGGTTGCCTGTCACATTCGGCTCCTGAATCTACAATAGCCATCGAGGAAATCCACTTCCCAAGGCCAACTGTCAGGGCATTCTAGCACCTGGGTCTTTGCCTGTGTGGATCAGGGAAATGGAAGGAGTTCCCATAGCAGAGCTTGCCTAAGCTGTCTCCTAGGCAAAGACTTACTGTGAGGCCATGGGGCCCCAGAGCCAGAGGAGGCTGACAGGGAGCTTGTTTCGCCCCTCACACACCCTCCACCACCCTGCTGCAGCATCCCTAAAAGTGGCTAATGTTCCTCTGATAAAATGTTCAACTCTGATGCCACGTTGCTCCTTACATTAAAAAAAAAAAAAAGGCAAAACACAGCTGAAGTGATCTCTAGAAGCACATCCAGTCATCTCTAGACGCCTGCAAAGAGGCCTCACTGACCTTTCCTTGCTTGTAGACATCGCCTCGTCTCTGTCCCAGGGTGGCTATGAGCATCTGGACCCCCTCACCCCACTCTCTCTGCCCCCTGAGCACAGTGAACTCAGACTGACTTTCTCCAAAGAGATCCAAGCATGAAGCAAACATTCATTAGTCTCCTAAATAGCAGGCCATACTCCACATCATTCCTTTTTTAAGGAGAAATCTTAAATAAGAATAATGGCATAATAGATCATTTCAGGTGAGTCAAATAAAAAAAATAAAAGCACAACATTCTTGAGAAAGAGATTAGTTTTCATAGGCAGAAGCTTAAAGGCAAAACAAAATCCCTACTCACAAACCCTAAAGTAGGATTTTATTATAGCACCAACTTATAGAAAGGCAAGCCCAGTGATGACTGAGTGTCCTCGCAAGTCTCCCCTGAACTTGGGACCCATCCCCAGGTGTGGGAGTAAAGAAATCATTGCATGATTTTCAATCTGGGATAGAGCCTTGATAAGAAACCAGCAGTCCTGACCACAGAAGTGGCCCCCCACGTACCTTGGCTCTCTCTGGAGTGTGCCTCTGGAGCCTCGAGCTGCACAGTCCCCCAGCACACCCTCTTGGCAGCCAGGTCCGCCCAGCTATATAGGAGCTGCCGGGGGAGGTGGCATTCCTGCAGGTCTCCAAATAAGGCAGCCCTTCCCTCCCCGGCAGACCAATCAGGGTTTCCTGGACCACTCCTTCATCCTGAGAAGGATGGACCTTCTCATCACACTTTACTAAGGAAACCACGTGAAAATCTTGATGAAGTTCAGCAAGGCTTGAGAGGTTGCCTTTTAGAATTGGAATTAGATGTGTTAGAAGGAAATGCTTTTCCCATCAATACCTATGACAGATGTGGCTTCAACAAGCCTCGCTGGACATGCATAGTGTCCTGTACCTAAAGGCAGCCTTGGACAGCAAAGCAGTCTTTGCTGACAGCCTCTGTGGGGAGGTTCAGCTCAAAAAGAGGGCAAGCGTTCACCTGGACCACCACGCCCTGAGGGTGGGACCAACAGGGTGTGTGTGTGGGGGAGGGGGGGGGCCGGGGGGCGGTTACACTTTCATCGGGTAGTGGGAAAACAGAACTGGTAGGTATGGGGTGGAAGACACGTGAGAAGACTTCCTGGCATGTTGGGCGGGGAATGCTTGAAGGACTGAATTAGCCCAAAGGCCAATAAGTTAAAGATCTGTGGGAACCCCGGGAGCAGAGACACATTGACACGCAACCAGTCCCCTGGACAGGTGGTGCGGGCTGAGGGCGAGTTCTGCAGAGTGCCTTCTCCTCTACATGGTGTCCGAGCGCTGCGCAGAAGGGGCTGGAGGTGCATTCCTGGGCTTTCCAAAGCAAGAGACTCATCGGTATTGGGTGACCATTTTGGGCCTTATGCAGAAGGGACTTGCTCAGGTGTCCCTGTTACAATTAGTACTGCAAGGCAAAGTCAAAAGTGAATATGGGAGCAAGTATGGGGCCAGATTTTCCTGTAAACAGAATGCGATTTTTATGCTGAATGTGACCCCGTCAGTGTTCACGGTGGATTTGCGTCAGAGCAATTTTGCAAACCAAATTAAACGGTTGTTATCGAGAAGGACAGCAGATAGCGCCAGAGAGCTGACAAAGACTGCAGCCGGTCGGTGGGAAACCCGGGCTTCTGGGCTCTGGGTGGATTTGGGGCCTCCGGTTGGGCCTTTCTTTCTCCTCTGACTTTAACATTTGTTTCACTTCCCCACTTTTTTTTTTTAAGAACTTTTCTATTTCCTTTCTAGAACCACAGACTTTTTGTGCTTCTGAATACACACAAAACAGAAACACAGTAGTGTAATCTTAGTACAGACTGTTTGCAAAATGGAGATGAAAAAAATAAAAATCTCCTAATAGTTCAGTACACAGTGACAAATGTCAGGACAATTTTGTTTAAGATATAGATGCTTAGGGCCAGAGTGTTTAGAGCTAGACTCAGAATTCTCTGGTCCAGCTCCTTTGCATGGTGAGCTCACAGGCCCAGATAGGCTCAAGGTCACCCAGCCAGGCCGGCAGTGCAGCCTCGGTGGGCTCGTTGTCCCATTCTGAACTCTGTGCACTGTCCCCCTGCCTGTTCCCACTAGACACGATCATCTCCAACCCCCTCCACCCCTCTTCCTCCTATTCCCTTTCTAAGCAGGACTTTACCCAGAGAATGGTGGGAGGTTGGTTTAGAGCTGACGTGGCAGCAGATTCCTCTTGTTAGTGAACAAAAGGCTGTTTACAAAGGCACAGAGGAATGGGGAAGACTGAAATTGCTACAGAAGCAGGGAGGAGCTCTGGAAGCTGCAAACAAGGCAAGAAAACAATAAGCAGATGTGGAGAATGTGGAGCCAACCCAATCCTGCCTCGCATCCTCCCTCCCTGCCTGTAAAGATCGACAAACAGACCAAGGAATTAGTGTGAGAACATTCATTTCTTCAAAAGAACTGAGAGACTAGGGCCAAGTGAATTATACTATGTTACATAAAGTAGATTATATTATATAGTCTGGGAAATAGAACTGTGTGTAGATCATCTTTGAGAAAGCAGGAAGAATGAGATGGAGACCACAGATCTGGGTGTTCTATGATGCAGGGGTCTATGACATAGTTCTCTAGATCGCGTAAATAATAGAAAATTATGCCAGTTTCTAAAAACGCAACAGGGAATGGCTGAATTCTAGAATGCATGAATGGGTCATTATTTGATCAATTTCCAGCTTTGATTAGACCTTGGACCAGTTTGAGAGCATTTATAGGTGAATACAGTGATCGTTTGGATATAACCTAGCAGGCCAAATTAACTATACCAGGGAGGTTACTGTTTGGCAAGATTACCGACCATATTTGTGCCAGGAAAGGAAGAACACAAGAATGATAAGCCAGGTTCCATTGCTGGCCCATGGCCTAATGGTAGAGAAATCGCTGAAATGTGATTTGGAAAATAATACTTATTTAGCTGTGTAGCTACCTAAACAGCTGTTATAGTCTGAATGCTTGTGTCCCTCAACAACTCATACGTTGAAATTCTCACCCCCGAGGTAATGGTAATGGAGGTGGATCTTTGGGAGGTGATTAGGTCATATGGGTGAAGCCCTTATGATTGGGATTAGTGCCCTTATAATAGAGGCCTGAGAGTACTCCCTTGTCCCTTCTGCCATGTGGGCACACAGTGAAAGACAGCCATCTATGAACCACAAAGTGGGTTCTCACCAGACACCCAATCTGCTGGCACCTTGATCTTGGACTTGCCAGCCTCCAGAACAGTGAGAAATAAATGTGTGGTGTTTATAAGCCACCCAGTTTATGATATTTTATTATAGCAACCTGAATGGACTAAGACAATAGACATACTTAATTTTTTCTTTTTATTCAAGTCTGAGATCCACACAAAGGTGCACATATTTGCAATGTCCAGCATTATGGTTTTTTTTTTTTAGATGGAGTCTCACTCTGTCACCCAGGCTGGAGTGCGGTGGCGCCATCTCGGCTCACTGCAAGGCCCCGCCTTCCAGGTTCAAGCGATTCTCCTGCCTCAGCCTCCCGAGTAGCTGAGACCACAGGCGTGGGCTACCACACTCGGCCAATTTTTTGTATTTTTAGTAGAGATGGGGTTTCACCGTGTTAGCCAAGATGGTCTGGATCTCCTGATCTCGTGATCCACCCGCCTCAGCCTCCCAAAGTGCTGGGATTACAGGCGTGAGCCACCACGCCCGGCCCAGCATTATGTATTTTTACAAACCAAATACACCATTGTAATCTGCACCTAGATTAGGAAACTGAGCATGACAGCACGCTCCAAGCTCCTCATGGCCTCTTCACGCCACAATTCCCTCCCCTATACTGACCACTTTTCTGAGTCCCATGCCATAGATTAGTTTTGCCTGGTTTTGCATTTCATATACATAGAATTATATAGAATATAATCTTCTGTGTCTGTCTTTTGCTCGAATTACGTATTTGAGGTTCACCCACATTGTGTGTAGTTATAGATCATTCATTCCATTGTAAGAATATTCCACAACCTACTTATCCATTTCCCTGTTGATGGACATTTGGGCGGTTTCTCATTTGGGATCTTATGAATAGTGTTGTCATGAATATTCCTGCATGTTCTTCTTGGTGCCCATATTTCTGTTGAATATATACTCAGGAGTAGATTTGCTGGGTCATAGAATATGCCTATTTTTCAGCTTTTACTGTTTTAGAATTTGGACTATGGCTTTTTTAAAATCTTAAATTCACCCTCCTTTATGGTTTGCCCACTCTTCTGCTCCCAAACCCAGCCAGGAGTCTCCATGTGGTTCCCTTGCCACTTGGCACAGAGCCTATTACTGTAGTCCGTGGAGCCTCCCATTCACACATTCTGCTGAGCTCATAGAAGTTGAAGGACTGTGTTTCATTCACATGTGTTTGCCTGGCACCTAGCGCAGTGCCTGGAATCTAGATGCATCTAGATTCCCTTTATCCCTTGTTGATCGGTGACGGTCCAAATCGCAGTTGGTTGGAATACACAAAAGCAGCAAGAGAAAATTTTACAGGGATAAGGGAGACAGTTTTACAGTTGTTGCGGTTGTTTTTTTAATCAAGGGCAGCATGTTGAAGACCCGTCATGGTGGTAGTTGAGATTCTGTGATATAGAGTTGTTTAGAAGCAGAAAATGAGCCCAGAGGGTGGCCACGGCTTGGAGAAGCAAATGCCGTGCTAATCCATGGATCATTTCCCCTGCGGTTCTCTGCCCTTCCCGGTCAGAGTGCAGTTAGTGTTTCGAACTTGGCTGTGAGCAATTGACTCAGGGCAGGGATCGGGGTGGAGTATGGGGAGGATGGGAGGGAGGTGAGGAAGGGTGGGAGATGAGGAAGAGCAGTGGTCCTTCTGGCTCAGCCGGGACCACTGAAGCAGTTCTTCCTCTCGTGCAGAAATCACCCAGTGTATGTGGGACAGGATGTTTGTAGGTGAGAAGGTAGAAGATGGGGAGCCACTGAAGGCTTAGGGCAGGTACAGGATGAAGGCTGTGTTTTAAGGTGATTTGTCTCTCAGGCTGTCCAGAAAGGAGAGGCCCAGGAAAGGGCAGAAACTCCCACCTGCAGACCCGAAGAAGGGCAAAGAATGCCAGACTCAGCCACCACCAAGTTCCTCATTTAGCCTCCCCACCACTTTGCTCCTCGTCTGTGATGTTTTTAAAAGCATAATTAACCTGATAAGTTGGTCTGCAGTTTGTCACTCTCCCTAAATACACAGGAAAATGTCCAAATGGAGAAAGGCCTCCCCCAGGATTGGGCTACCTGGACCAGATGACGGTCCAGCTTTTACTGTGTCAGAGTCGGGACACCTGGGTTGCCCAGGGGTGGTGTTCATTCTTGGGGGAGGGGGGTGAGGGCAGGGCGCTGCACAGAGAGTGGACATGAGCCAAGGACATGAGTTCTAATCCCCAGCCTGCCATTCTCGGCTTTGCAGGGCTTAGTCATCATCGGTTACAGGGGAGCTTTGGCCTTCTCTCTCATGGAAGGTGGTTTCCACCTCAGACAATAAATGGTATATTTGCTGGGCATCTTTGGGGTGACATAAGTTCACGCTGAGGATGAGTTTTCTCATCTGTGCAGGGGTATCATGCCTGCTGCTCCCATCATTGTCACAGCTGCTGCGGATGAAAGATTATCAATTGCTGCTTGGCACAGTTGAAACCACAGAATTCAATACAAATCCTTCCCTGAAATAGTGTAAAGGATAGTAAGCTCAGGCCCAAAAGCTGCTTTGAATACACAGGTATGTGCTAACATGTTAATTACCAGCCTGCCAGAAATACTAATGAAGCACTGATGGTTGTGAAGGCAACTTAAGAGGTTCATGCCAGAGACTGTGGTTGCCCTTGTCCAGGAGGAAGTTCAAAGCACTGTGGAGAGAGGGATGGATTCAGCAGGGAAAAGTCTTTGCCAAGTCTCAGAGCCAACCCAAGTGGAAAATGCAGGGAGAGGTCACTTCTAGGTGGTGGTGGCTGCAGGTGGGATCTGGCAAGAGGTGGGAATGAGGACCCAATATATTGAATGCTTTTGTTGAAGTATAACATAATATAGAAAAATGCACGTGCCATAAGTACAACATTCAGTAGATTTCACGAACTCAATACCCTTAGGTAACCAGCAGAATATTCCCACCCCCCTCAACGGTAACCACTGCCTTGACTTCTAGCTTCCAGGCTGGTGTTTCACCCTTCTTTTATACAAATGGAATCATGCAATATGCATTGTTTTGTAACTGGTTTCTTTTGTTCAAAATTATGCTTGTGAGATTTATTAATATTGTTCCCTAGAGATGTTATTATTGTTTTTTAAATTGCTTTTTAATTTTTAGAGACAGGGTCTCGCTCTCTTACCCAGACTGGAGTGCAGTGGTGCCATCATGGCTCACTGCAGCCTCAAATTCCTGGGCTCGAGTGATCCTCCTGCCTCAGCCTCCCAAGTAGCTATGACTACAGGCGCACACCACCAAGGTGGCTAATTTTTTTTTTCATTTGGTAGAAGCAAGGTCTTTTCATGCTGCCTAGGCTAGTCTTGAACTTCTAGCCTCAAGAGATCCTCCAGCCTCAGCCTCCCAAAATGCTAGATTACAAGTGTGTGCCACCAAACCTGGCTGAGATATTATTTGTGAATTCTCATTCCTGTATGGTATATGGTTGTTTAAATAGATCACAACTTCTTGATCTGTTCTTCTCTTATGGACACTGGGATTATCCTTTGTTTGGGGCTATTGGAATACAGTTGCTAGGAAAATTCTTAGGCATGTCTCTTGATGACTATAAGCTCTCATTTTTGTTGGGGAAATACTCAGTAGTCAAAATGCTGGGTGATAGGATAGGGGCATGTTCAGCTTTAGTAGAACCTGCCAGTTTTCCAAAATTTTTCAACCAATTTAGATTCAACCATGCAAGAGGGCTCTGGTTGTATCACAATGACCTGCTTCATGCCAGCTCTCCTGTATACATTTCTAATTCTCCCACAACCCTGTAAGAAAGGTGCTTAATGGAGAATTTTTGTTGTGTTGTTTAAACAAACAATTACAGCATTTGGTAAATTATTGTAGAGCTAAGAACAAAGTATGAATATTAGGGGAGAGTAGACCTAACTCTGTCCTACCAATTGCAGGGGTTCTTAACTGGAAGGGGGCTGTCCATGGATAGAGATTGGCAAATACATGAACTTGGATGGGAAAAACCAACACATCTTTATTTTCACTCACCTCTACCTGAAATAGAGCTTTATCCTCCATGAAGAATGCAGGTAGCAACTCACAGTAGCGTTAGCTGTACCTGTGATTATAACACCACTAACAATCACAGATGCTTTCATGCCACATTACAGGTAGGGTGACCAACTGTCCCAGTTTGCCAGGGACTGAGGGGTTCTCCAGGACACAGGGTTCTCAAGTGCCAGTTTGCCAGGGACGGAGGGAATTTCCGGGACACAGGATTTTCAGTGCTAAACTGGGAAAGTATGGTACAAGCCAGGACAAGTTGGCCAACCTAATTCCAGGTGTAACAAATCTAAAAATATCCTTTACACATATCACTGTTAAATTATGTTTGTTATTAGGCTCGCCACTAGATCTTATTCAGTGAGTTTTTAGATATTTAAGTTTAATGAGTATTCACATATTTTGATAACTATATTTTAGTTTAATCAGTTTATTTTATAACCCATGTATCTTATTTTAAAACATTATACTGAGAAGGATTCATAGGCTTCATCAGACTGACATTTCAGATTTCAGTTGGGTCTTTTTTTTTTTTTTTTTTTTTGAGATGGAATCTCTCTCTGTCGCCTAGGCTGGAGTGCAGTGGCACGATCTTGGCTCACTGCTACCTCCGTCTCCCTGGTTCCAGCGATTCTCCTGTCTCAACCTCCCAAGTAGCTGGGATTACAGGCATGTGCCACCACACCTGGCTAATTTTTCTATTTTTAGTAGAGACAGGGTTTCACCATGTTGGCCAGGCTGGTCTCAAACTCCTCACCTCACGATCGCCCACCTCGGCCTCCCAAAGTGTTGGGATTACAGGTGTCAGCCACCGCGGCTGGCCGCTGGTTTGTTTTTATAAAGATGGTGTCTTGCTCTGTTGCACAGGCAGGAGTGCAGTGGTGCGGTCGCAGCTTGCAACAGCCTTGCACTCCTGGGCTTAAGCCATCCTCCCACCTTAGCCTCCCAAGCAGCCACCTCACCCACGCAGCCCCAGGCCACTGTAATTTTTGAATTGACTGATGGACCACAGTGGCTCTGAGAGGTCAGATCTTAGAAGCAAGTGTTAGTAAATTCCCTGGTGGAAGCAAGGAGACTGTTGTTCTTTGACTGGTAGGATCCTAGAAATTTGAGCACGTGCTACAAGAAATTTCTGCAGCACTGGCTACTTTCTAGAGGTTCATCAGAAAGGTGCTTGAATACATGGGTATATTTGGATTAGTTGGATGTGGGGCCCTGGGAAGAAGGTGAGGGGCAGCCATCCTGGGTGGTGAATTGACTGGGAGTCTCCCAATATCTAGGGGTGGAGGGACTATGGGAGAGGAGTAAGAACCTAACATGACCAGTCCTGACCTGTGGAGAACTTAAAAGCACTTTTATGACTTGCAGACATTTGCAAAAACTAAGGACTTTATTGCCAACTCCTTCACTCCTTTCCCCTAGAAGCTTTGGGGGCAGAACTGCCTCTAACATTTGCAGGGCTTAGAGGAAGACTCCAGAGGGAGGCCTCTGTCCCGTGGCCCACCCCCTTCTCTTCCCACTCGAATTCATTGTGTGCCTCCTGGGGGCCTCGAGTTCATGGATGTGGACTCCCAGCCTACATGTCCAAGTTTCTTCTTAGCCACCAGACCCAAACAGTGATGTCATGGCTGCCTCTTGGACATTGAGCTGTGTATACTGGTGGTGTGGTCCACTCGTAGGAGGACAGATAGGAGGACAACAGGGGCCCTGAGGCAGATAATTCCAACACCCTGGGCACCTGGAATGTGGTTTAGGAATAGCGGGACAGTAGGCTCTGAGTGGAGGCCTGGAGGAGGACCCTTTAAAGTGCACAGTGAGGGCAGTGGCCCCAGTTCTGTGTCTGAGGTCTATGTGGAGAAGCCAGTGTCTCAGGCACAGGGAGCAGTACTGCCTGGGACTGCATAGCACAGGACAGGCCTCAGAGGCTAACCTGAGGCTAACGCTTTGGCCTGTCAAAGCATCAGGAGATGATAGACCCAGGAGCAGCAGCTGTCGGAGTCAGCCCCAGCTCACTGGGGCAGGATGCTGGGGCTTTGCCCCACAGGTCTTTGATTTTGGAGGGGGCTGCCCCTGAGAATTCCCCAGTATAATTTTGAGTCTCATTTAAGTCTGAACACAAAACTACTATACACACCTTACATGTGCCACCTGGAGCCCCACAAGGCCCATATTCACCTTGGAGAAGCCACATAGGGCCAGACATAGTGGCACGTGCCTGTCGTCTCAGCCACTTGGGAGGCTGAGATGGGAGGATCGCTTGAGCCCAGGAATTTGAGACCAGCCTGGGCAATATAGCGAGATCCTATCTCAAAAGAAAAAAAAAAAAGAGAAGCCACATAGGTGAAAAGGCCACCTTTCTAGTCCTTTTATCTTGGAAATTACAGGCAATTTCTACAGAACAAGCAAGTCTGTTAAGGTTCAGGGAAATTGGGGATCCTGAGGGTGAAAATTTTGCAGCAGGGTGTTTGAGACTTCCTCAGAGAGAGCCCTCCCTTCCCCAGGGACAGTCAACTGTCTTTAGTTCTGAGATAAGCCGCTGCACTGATTCTGCTGTCTGGGTCCAGACAAGGGAATTGTGTGTGAGAGGCAGCACTTAGAGTTCAAACAAGGAAAGTGAAGACTCCACTGCCGGGTGCCTGAGCCCCAGTGCCTCCCGAAGCTCTCGGCCAGGGTTAGAACAGCTCTCCAAGATGACCTGGACCTCTAGGTCCTTGTTTCTCAGAGAGTGGTCCTTGCACCAACAGCATTGCATCACCTGGAAGCTTCTAGAACTGCAGAATCTCCGAGCTCACCTCAGAGCTACAGCCTCAGAACCCACATTTTAATAAGATCCTCAGGTGGTTCATGTGTACATCTGAATCTGAGAAGTGCTCTTCTCAAGTGACTGGGCACCATTTCCAAGTTTAACTATATCTCTCACTAAGGGTGGGCTTCAGGCCTCGGCTGTGCCTCACTATTTTCAGACGGCAGGAGTTAGTCACCTCCTTGCACCTCCATTGGCATTCACCCCTAGAGCTCCCAGCTCTCTCTTCCTCCCAGGCAGGATCCCCAGGCTCTTATTCCCCCGGCAGGTGTCTAGTCTCCACAGCAGCTTTGTGAGTATTTCAGGGTTGGGGCGGCTTCTGCTTCTTTTGCATCTGCCAAGCAGTGGTTTCCATGTGTCCTCTCCGCACCAGCAGCATCAGTATCACCTGGGAATTTGTTAGAAATGCAAATTCTCAGACCCCACCCTGGTACTAGGGAATCAGAAACTCTGGGGATGGGGTTCAGCCATCTGTGTTTAACAAGCCCTCCAGAGGTTTCTGACGCAGACTCTGGCGTGGGAACCCCCGGAGCCTTGTTACAATGCCGACCACGGGACGGGCACAGCGTCACCCAGCAGCATGTTAGAAACACAGACCTACAGTCAGGACCTGCAGATTCAAGTGCACATTCAAGTTCCAGGAGCCCTGCTGCAGGCAGAGAAGGGAGGGGTAGTTCCACAGAAGCACAGGCAAGGCACATGGACCAGCTGCAGCTTTCCTGAAGAACATGGGTGGGACTCAAAGAACGGAACAAAGGATGGACATACGCGGTTATTAGTTCAGGATGAGCTGAGTCCTAGGGGAGGAGTCCCCCAGCCAGGAGGAAGTCACCTTTCTTAGGTGAAAATGAAGCGCAGAATGCTTAGATCAGTCGGCAAGGTCAGGCCTTGCCTGGAGAAGCTCAGGTTCTGGCTGGGATTAAGGCTTCCCTTAGGGTGGGAAGCTGTACAGACCCAGATTTCCCTCCAAAGACAGACCCCCTTTGGTCTTAGCCCCAGATGGGGAGGGGGAAAAACAAGGGCAGCGCCTGGCTGTTCTCCGAATAACCCTTTCTGGGGGATTGAACTCAATTATGTTTATGCTGGTCATTTTAAACTTTTTTTCTTTTCCTTTTTAGTAAAAATTCCTTTTGCATGACTCACACGTTTGAAATAACAAAGGAAACATGAGGCCTGGGAAAGATACAGGTGGATATTATTCACTCTGGTCCTACAAGTAGCTATGCTTCGAACACTTTAAGTCTCCTCAGTTGACTCTTTTTGAGAAATTACTATAGGCAGGTAATGAAAAGTTTATTTTATTTTATTTTTTTGAGACGGGGTTTCGCTCTTACTGCCAGGCTGGAGTGCAATGGCGGGATCTCGGCTCACTGCAGCCTCTGCCTCCCGGTTATAAGTGATTCTCCTGCCTCAGCCTCCTGAGTAGCTGGGATTACAGGCATGTGCCACCACACCCAGCTAATTTTTTGTGTTTTTAGTAGGGATGGAGGTTTCACCATGTTGGCCAGGCTGGTCTTGAACTCCTGACCTCAAGTGATCTGCCTGCCGCGGCCTCCCAAAGTGCAGGGATTACAGGCATGAGCAACTGTGCCTGGCCGAGAATTGTATTTGTCATTCTTTCTGTTTTAGTAGTTTTGTGGGTGATGAGGTTTCAAGGAGTTGATTGATATCTTTCCATCTTTAATACAAAGCTGATCCTCTGATCACTGTAGGAGGTTAGCATTATATTGTAAATTTTTAAAAACTTCATATTTTCCTGATACCTTGACATCCTACAAATAGGCAGTGGGCACCCTGTCCAGGTAACCAGGTGCCAGTGTAATAAGGCTGGTCCCTGCCACAAGTTCCACTTCTTGTCTTCCCCTGACTGTGACTTAGTGACATTCAAACACACCAGTGAGATCCCCTTACACCTTGTGCTTGTGTCCTTCATCCTGGCTCCCAGTAAAGGCACTTGCCCAGGGGTTCTCTCTCTTTCTGTCTCATACATGCTGAGTTGCACCCAATCCCTGGGCACGCCTCCAATCCAGCCCCCTGCTTGGCATGACATGCCTCCCTCTCTAGGACCTATGAGTACAATAATTTCAAGTGCCTCTCCCCTAGAGTTTCCCTAGCCAGGCTGGAGTGATCCTTGAAGACCCCACCAGAGGCACTCCCCCATTTACAACACAGACGTTTGCTAAGATATTGGCCTGTGATTTCAACCACTGTCACTTCTGATTACCCCCTGCCTTTAGCAAATTAGTTGCAGGAGAAAACTTCTGCCAAGAATAACCGAGAGCATCACAGTGCTGGTGCGTCGAAACATGTAGAGAATGAGTTGGAAGATTATGACAAATCAAAGTCACCTTTCAGATCAAAGGTATTGAATCTGAGAAGAGTGTGTCACTAAGGCTCACAGGACCTGAGACTATTTTAGAGCCTGATTTGGGGTGCATAAAGCAGGTACAGGTGACCCTTGAACACCACGGGTTGGAACTGAGTCCACGAGACACAAATTTTCTTCTGCCTCTGCCACCCAGGAGACAGCAAGACCAACCCCTCCCCTTCCTCCTCAGCCTTCCTCAATGTGAGGATGATGAGATGAAGATCTTTATGATGATCCACTTCCAGTCAGTGAATAGTAAATATACTTTTCCTTCCTCATTGTTTTAACAACATTTTCTCTAACTTACTTTATGGTAAGAATACAGTATATAGTATATATGACATGCGAAATATGTGTTAACCAACTGTTTACGTTATTGGTAAGGCTTCCAGCCAACAGCAGGCAATTAATCTATTAGCAATTAAGTTTTGGGGGAGTTAAAAGTTCTATGCAGGCCGGGTGCGGTGGCTCACGCTTGTAATCCTAGCACTTTGGGTGGCTGAGGCGAGCAGATCACTTGAGGCCGAGTTTGAGAACAGCCTGGCCAATATGGTGAAACTCCATCTCTACTAACAATACAAAAATTAGCCGGGCATGGTGGCATATGCCTGTAGTCCCAGCTACTCAGGAGGCTGAGGCAGGAGAATCGCCTGAACCCGGGAGGCGGAGGTTGCAGTGAGCCGAGATCACGCCACTGTACTCCAGCCTGGATGACAGAGCAAGACTCCTCTCAAAAAAAAAAACAAAAAACAAAAAACAAAAACTTCTCTGCAGATTTTCGACTGTGCAGCAGGTCAGTGCCTCTAATCCCTGTGTAGTTCAAGGGTCAACAGTTCTTTAGAGCTTGTTAATTTTCATTTTAATCAAGAAAATCTATTTCTAAATCCAGGACTGATAAAAAGCTCCCAGACTGTTCCTCCTGCTGCAATAGTGCCTTTGCAGTTTACCAGTGCTAAGCCCACTTAGATACTTGTGGAGAAAATGCAAAAGCCGCAGAGATGAACTAGTGGGTGACTGGGAAGTGAGGACAAGGGCAGGAACAAGGGGAAGTGCGTGAACCATCGGCCATCACTTGAGAAGGGAGGACAGAAAGCGCCACTTGGCTCAGATTAACCCCCAAAACAGTCCCCAACACAGGGCAAGCACCAGGAAATACAACTGCAGACACGGGAGGTGGTGCTCATCTTCGCTCGTTTAATTTCAGTCAGATATTAAACATTTACAATTTTTTTATATAACAAAACAAGAACATGCAAAGTTACAAATATAGAAAATATAAAGTACATGCATATTTCAAAGACCTGTTAATGGTGTCCACTTTGGATTCTTATATGAAACGATTCAGTGCACATTGTAAGCCTAAGGACCACGCAAAAGGGTTTCCCACATATTAAGTATTCAGTACCTTACAAAAGTTAATGCATTAGACACTTCAGACGTTAACTGCTCTAAACAAAACTCCTAAGTCTGTCCTATGCAATATATATTTTATATACATATATATTTTTACACAGAATACTCACAAAGTGCAAGCCAATAATAACATTGCAGAAAAGTAATACATATCTGCTAGGTGACAATATCAAACAATTCAGGGAATAATTTTACTTTAATTAACATTAACAGAATTTCTTTTTCCACTTCAAATCAATCATATTTCTGTCATCTCCAACCTAAGATATTTTTTAGATTGTCTCCCTATTCTTTGATTCAAAAGCCAATTACAGAAACTATGAACTTGACCTAATTCTGGTTTTTGACAATTATGAGACAGAAATAAAGAAATGCAAGCAGTTCTTTTCTTTGCACACTGACCATTTTTTAATTACATCATCCTCTATGATGATGGTGCTTTCACAACTGCAGCTCTCCTGTATGTCAAGATCATTCTGGTTTCCAGGTAAATGGACAAAGGAGATTTGCCTTCAGTGTCTAGAAGGCAATTTACTTTTCAGCTGCCTTAATTACCTATAGTTTAAAGAAAGGAATGCCACATATAGCGTCCTTTAAACATCTAAAATGGGAGGTTGCCTCCAAGGGCACCATTCCCAAACATTTGATTTCAAGTCCCAGAAGCCTTTCATATATGTTACAGTTATGTTCACTGTGAATATGTCCTCTAGCCAGAGGTTCAGTGTTGTGACAATATTTACTCTTGTTGAACAGCTGCTGTGTAGCCCATACTGTGAAAAGTAAAACATCACCCCAGTTCTCAGTAGACACAGAGCTCATGCTCCAGCGGGCTGAGCCTGCATCCCAAGAGCTAAGAATTTCTAGGAATTTTTTGAATAAGTATCATGTGGCCTCCTAACAAACCTGGCAGAAATGTTGTCGGATTTTCTTAAAACGGAAAATATCTCTAAATAGCTATGAAATCTCTACTAAGATAGGGCATTAGTATACTGAGCTCTAGCTGCTGAAGGAGCCAGAGGTATCCAGGCAAAGGTATTTCAGACTGTTCTGAGATTTGTTTTAGCCTCAACCTGTTGCACTAAGTCCAAAAATAAGTCCAGATTAACCAATGGTTATTTGCTGTTATACTTTTACTGGCCTGGCATTAGCAACGGCTCATGATGAACTCAATCAAAGGGGGCTTGACTAGCATCTCAGGTCTACTCTATGTTTTCCAGTGCCCATCAGTGCCAAGGGTATTGATTAGCCTATCCGGGACAAAGAGAGAAGAAAGAGTGAGACACCACCACTAAAAGGGCCGCAGGTGGATACCGCCTCCCTCAAGCTGGAAAAAGATTAGAAAGATGGTGAAAACAGGAAGACCTTCCTCATCCCACTATCAGGAAGATGAGGAAAGAGATCAGGAGGATCACAGGTGGAGAGGAGAAGAGGACCATGCTCGATCCTCTCTGGTAATAGGCCTGAGATTCCCTCTCGTACTGGGTGATACACATCTGCTCAACCACGCGCTCCATCATCTTAACGTCGGTCTCGGTGAAGTTCTCCCCCTTGGTGGTTGTGGTGACCGTGTGCTGCTTGATTGTGATATTGACGCAGTCGTGCACAAAGTTGTTCTGGTTGCTGTACTGATCCATGGGCCTGTAGTACACTTGGTTGGGGTAACGGTGCATGTTTTCACGATAGTAACGGTCCTCATAGTCACTGCCAAAATGTATGATGGGCCTGCTCATGGCACTTCCCAGCATGTAGCCGCCAAGGCCCCCCACCACTGCCCCAGCTGCTGCAGCACCAGCCATGTGCTTCATGTTGGTTTTTGGCTTACTCGGCTTGTTCCACTGACTGTGGGTGCCACCTCCTTGACCCCAGCCACCACCATGAGGCTGTCCCCAGCCACCACCATGGGGCTGCCCCCAGCCACCACCATGAGGCTGCCCCCAGCCACCACCATGAGGCTGCCCCCAGCCACCACCGCCCTGAGGTGGGTAGCGGTTGCCTCCAGGGCTGCCCTGCCCCGGGTATCGGCTGCCCCCAGTGTTCCATCCTCCAGGCTTCGGGCGCTTCTTGCAGAGGCCCAGGTCACTCCATGTGGCCACAAAGAGAACCAGCATCCAGCAGCCAAGGTTCGCCATGATGACTGCTCTGCAAAATGAAGAGGAGAACGTCAGAGTCCCATATTTATGTTGAAATTACTAAATGTTTGCTGCATAATGAATGAGTGCATAGCAACGGTATCAGCTGCTCAGTAGAAACACTGTTGCCACCCTGTACTTCTCTGAAGCACTTAGGACAAAAGCAAAAGTAAGAAAAGGGTGAACACAACTCTTTCTCCTGCTCCAAGGACAAATGTGACCCTAAGTTATGGACTGGATGAATGAATTTTAGTTCATTATTTAACATTTTATGAGTGAATTATTTTCTTCTAATTTTTGTACCAAAACAACAAACAGATCAAACATCCAGAATAACAATTTATGACCCTTTGGAGAATGTACATTCATCAAATCAAAAATCTCTTTTCAAATTAAAGATCTCATTTACCCTGGGCACTTAGCTCCAAGAGCAGAGACCTATGACAATAGTAAAACGATTGCTAAACAGTACCTGCTGTACCCTAGGTCAAATCATAGGCTCCAAATCATCACTGTGTGCCGTAAAACCTAAAATGGCATATACTGGAACACTGAAGTTAGTCTTGTCCTCAGTGCTGGGATGATCTGCAATTGTTTTTCTCTCTCTCTTTCTCCTTTGTTATTTTTATTTTTTAAAAAAACAATACCTAGCTTGTTGAGATATAATTCACATACCATATAATTCACCATATACCATATACAGTTCAATGGTTTTTAGTACATTTAATGAAACGTGCAACCATAACTGTTGTCAATTTTAGAACATTTTTGTGAACTCAGAAACCCCTTACCTTTATCACCCAATTAGCTGCAAATTTTTCTAAAAATTAGAAAATTATTTTTCATCTCTTTCAGACTAATGATTAAATTGGATAATATTCATAAAAAAATTGTCAAATAAATAAATTAACATCCTGCTTATGTTTCTACTAACATTATTGAAATGGGAAGTTTTGCCTTGGTGGTCATAAGCAAATCAAAATATATTTGAAAGATACAAGCAGAGTTAAAGTACTCAGGTCATGCCAGTTAGGGTTTTTGGAGGCTCTTTTAGGTGGGGGTCTGTGGGGCAGGTTCTTTGCAGGCCTGCTTCCCTGATGTAGTCCCCACGATCTCGTGAGGCCCAGCTCTTGGCCTCCCTGATACTCATACACCCCAGGAAATCAAACTAGGGCACCATCCCCTCAGTCAGTAGCTTTCAGTCTAAAGGGCTTTTATGTCAGCACCTTCTCCATTCACTGCAATGGGTGACAAATCCAGCCAATGCTCTAGAGTGACTGAATTTTCTCTCACAGCATACATTGGGTCTATCAGCAAATCTCAGTAGCTTTACCTTGAAAATCAATGCTAAGCACCTCAGCTTCTCAGATTTTCCAACATGACCATCTTATTCGGCGCTTCCATCACTTCTCACCTGATTCCTTCAACAGCCTCCCAACCAGCCTCCCTGGCTCCTCCCCTGGCTGCCATTGAGCGCTCTCCTCTTAATATGCGGGTCACGTCATGCCACTTCCCTTGTCCCTCAGTGAGGCTCCTTTGTACTCTGGATAAAACACAAAGTCGTGGCCATACTGGCTGGGCCCATGTGACCTGGTTCAGGCCTCCCACTGCTCCTCAAACTGACAAGCCCATCCTGTCTCAGGGCTGTTGCACTTGCTGTTCCCTGGTCCTAGAAGGCTTTTCTTCCAGCTACTCATGTGGCTAAAGTTTGCTCAGTGGGGCTCTTCCCATCACTCTACCTAAAATAGCACCCCCTAGCCCACCCCCTTTCCTGGCTTCATTATTCTCTGGAGCAGTTACAGCTACTTGAGATATTATGTTATTTCCTCTGTGCTTATTATTCATGTTCTCCACGGGAGTGCAAGCTCCTTTAGGGCGGGAGTTTGGTTTTGTTCACAGCAGGGTTCCTAGACAGAGTGCTTGACCCATAGACATGCAAAATAAATGCTGGATAAATGAATGAATGGGAAAACACATGTTATAAAGCATAAGGAATAATCAAACTAAATACTAAATATTTATAATGGATATACAAAGAGAACCATATTTATAAATTTACAAAATAGTATTTTTGACAATGGCCAGCTAACATTTTCAATTCAGTCAAATAAACATTTATTTCATGTGCCAGCTACTGCAGTAGACTCTGGCTGGCTGGAGATATTACCTGAAATGGGTAAGATGGGAGGAAGAGGAGACTGCAGGGAATGACACTGAGTCGGGCTTTGAATGTGCGTCATTTAAAGCTGTAAGAGTTAAGGATCTATGAGCTCTTAGAGACACCTGAACAGGCGAGGACATGGCATAGTGAGAGAAGCACAGAGGAGAAGAAGCAGGCACAGAAGGTGGGTGAGGCCAGACAACTTTGGAGTGGAGATGGGTGGTGAGAGAGGACACTGGCATGTCTGGGGGCCTATACATCTAAGATACTCTCTGTCACCAGTCAAGTAGTGGCCTAGTCCTCTGGCATATTTCAAGATACCCTATTAAGTATATGGTAATGGTCAATACCTGTTTATTACTAAGAAGAATGCTAAGAATACACTCAGAAATACAACAGGGACATCCATTGTCATGGGACTCAAGGTGCTGTCCAAGGCCGTATGCAAAGAAGTAACAGGTGTAAGAATGGCAAGGAAAGTGCTCTAGCTGACACTATTTGCAATTAGTGTGATCATGCACATAGAAAATCCAACAGAATAACAGGGATAACATGAGAACCAACGCTAGAGTGCAAGGTTGTGGGACTGAAGGTCAGCCTACGAAAACCAACGGCATTCCTCTACAGTAGCAATAACTGACCAGAAGAAAATATATTCAAAGTAACAACCAAACTGTAAAGCGTCTAGGAATTGACTTAACTAAGAAAAGACTTCTGATGGGTGACACATTATAACTCTAATACAGAGAACACAGAAGATGGTCTGAAAAAAATGGAGAGGCATTCCATGGTCTTGATGGCGATAACTCAGTTTTATAAAGATGTCCATTATCCTAAATGAACTGGTAGTTTCAATAAAATGCCATTTAAAATTCCAGGTAATCTCAATTTTTTGAGAAATTCAGTAAACTTCTATGGGGAAGAAAATGTCCATGAATAATAAGGTCAACCTTAAAAAAAAAAGTGTAAAGAGGAGGGAATCTGCCAAAGCAGACATGAAATCACTACAAAACCACAGTGACGAAGACTGGACGGTAAAGCTCAGGAATAGACGGAGAGACCAAAGGAAACAGAAAAGCAAGTTGAGAGAGAAACCCACGTAGATACACTTTAACAGGGACTTGATGTGTGCTGACATGGGCACCACGAATCAATAAAGGAGGAAGGTTTCATGCTTCTGGGAAACAAGAAAAAGAAAACTAGATCCCTAACTACATACAAAAGTGAACTCTAGATGGATCCAAGACTTACATGTGAAAGGTACAAGTTTGGCGCTAGAAGAGGAAAATATTGGCAAATGTCTTTGTGACCTGGAGGAGGAATGGGGGAAGAACTTTTTAAACAAAAAGCACAAACCATAAGGCAAATAATTGATGAATTTGATTACATCCTCAAAAACCTAATGATGGAAATATCATTCGACCCAGCAATCCCATTACTAGGTATATACCCAAAGGAATATAAATCATCCTATTACAAAGACACATGCACGTGTATGTTCATTGCAAAACTATCCACAATAGCAAAGACATGGAATCAACCTAAATGCCCATCAGTGATAGATGGGATAATGAAAGTGTGGTACATATATGCTATCGAATACTATGCAGCCCCAGAAAAGAACGAGACCATGTTCTTTGCAGGGATATGCAAACTGACACAGGAACAGAAAACCAAATTCTACATGTTCTCATTTATAAGTGGGACCTAAATGATAAGAACACATGGACGCATGCAGAGGAACAACACATACTAGGGCCTATCAGAGGGCTAAGGGAGGGAGAGGATCAGGAAAAATAACTAATGGGTACTAGGCTTAGTACTTGAGTGATCAAATAATCTGTATGACAAACCCCCATGACACAAGTTTACCTATGGAACAAACCTGCACTTGTACCCTTGAACTTAAAAATTAAAAAAAAAAATTAAAATTTAAAGATTCTTGTTCAGCACGATAAAGCTGACTCTGGACAAAGTTAATAGAAAGAGTACACAATGGTAAAGGGGACTTTAGTACTTAAAATCAACAGAGGATTCATTTCTAGAACTTGCAAGGAATTCTTACAGAGCAGTAAGAGACAGTAATTCCAACAGAAAAAAATGGCCAAAAGATATAACTGATCATTTACCTAAGAGAGAAAACCAAAAGGATAGAAAAAGATAATCAAAATCATTAAGAATATAATAAAAATGAAAAAAATGATATAACACTTAACGCTTATCAGGATAGCACAAAAAAAATCTTTTAAAGAAGTTGAAAAATGTGAGGATTTGGAAGCTACATGGCTATCAGAGGAACATGGATAATACAACTGAATAGAAGAAGTAAAATAAAGTAAATGATTATTCAACTCAAAAGGAAGAAAACAGAAAACTTCAAAATAAACTGTTATAGTTATAAATTAATAATAGAGATGAAAATCGAATTTAATAAATAAAACCCACAAAAATGTGGAATTTCTAAATAAAATTAAGAGCTATTTGAAAATGTAACATACACACATCACTAGAAAACATATCTCTATAAGGGGAAATAGCCTTAGAGAATGCTTAAAAAGGATAATAAATTACTATATGCAACTTTCCTTAATGAATAAAAATATCTCTGAGATGGATTATCTTTCTATTAAGATATAAATTATAAAAATCTACTTTAGAATTCATTTAAGAAATATTTATGGAATAACTAGTATGTGCCAGTTTCTTTTTGTTGTTGTTTCTTTTCTGGTAGAGATGGGGTCTTGCTATGTTGCCCAGGCTCACCTCAAACTTCTGGGCTCAAGAGATCTTCCTGTCTTGGCCTCCCAAAGTGCTGAGATTACAGGTGTGAGCCACCATGCCCAGCCAGTATGTGTCAGCTTAAAAAAAAAATAGAAGGCTAGAACTGACCAATAACCATAGAAGAAATGGAAAAAAAAGCTGTCAAAAATTATACACTGTAATATAATATTTACAGTACCATAACCTTTTTTTTTTTTTTTGAGACAGGGTCTTACCCAGGCCAAAGTGTAGTGGCATGATCTCAGCTCTCTGCAACCTTCATCCAGTAGGCTCAAGTGATCCTCCTGAGTAGCTGGGACCACAGGTATGCAATACCACGCCTGGTTTTTTTTTTTGTATTTTTAATAGTGATGGGGTCTTGCCATGTTGCCCAGGCTGGTCTCAAATTCCTGGGCTCAACCAATCTGCAGGCCTCAGCCTCCCAAAGTGCTGGGATTATAGGTGTGAGCCACAGCTATATATAGGTGACCCATAACACATTATCGTGCCACCAAGCCTGGCAGAATAATTTATTGATTAGCTTAACACACATTTCAAGTGTCAGAATTCTAAGGGTCAAGAATTGTGCTAGGGGCTGAGGACACAGTTTTGAATAAGATACTTAGCTTGGTGGGCTTAAGGACCAAAAAGGAGATCAAATCTGTGGAGCCCCATGAGACAGTGGCAGGTGGACTGCTAAGACTAGGGAGGTGGTGAGGGTCAGATCATGAGGGCCTCATGGTCCACAGAGAGAAATTTCTATTTTCCTCTGAAAGCAGTGGGGAGCCATTAAAGGGTCTTAGTAGGACAGTAACATCATAGAATGTTTTTTCAAAAGCTCAGCTCAAGCCTATAATCCCAGCACTTTGGGAAGCTCAGGCAGGAGGATTGCTTGAGCCCAGGAGTTTGAGACCAGCCTGGGCAACATGGTGAAACCCCATGTCTACAAAACATTTTTTCTTAAATAGAAGAAAATTTAGTGGGACAAGAAAGGGAATGGAGAGGCCAGTTAAGAAACTGCTGCAGGAAGATGGTGGCGTGGCCTGGGATGGAGTCCACGCAGCTAGCAGGCTGTGAATAAATGAGACATATTTTACAGAAAGAGCCAATAAGACCTGCTGGTTGAGTGGATGGAGGAGTGAGAGTTGCCCGGGTCTGGGACTTCCATAACCAGGGAGATGGCGGTGATGCCATCTACTGAAATAGGACAAACTGGTGGAGGGTCATGCCTGGGAGAGAAAACCAAGAGTTTCAGTATAGACATGTAAACTTTGCCACACCTATGAGACATTCAAGTGGGAGTATCAATTTAAGCAATTGTCATAGGAATCTGTAACTCAGTAGAGATAAACATTTGGGCGTCTTCACCTGAGATGTAGTGTTTAGAGCCAATGGGATAAAGGGCCAAAATTCAAATGCTAGTACACAGGTGGGCACACTTAGCCACCCTGCCATGGCACCCTCCTCTCACACAGGTGCCAAAATCTAAAAAAACAGCACCCAACTTATTTTAACAGTTTAGTAAAAGAAGAATACATTATGACCAATATGGATTATTTTAGGAGTACAAGAATGGTTGAAAATCAGGAGCTCTATTAATAGGTTAGGAAGAAAAAAAGATTTTCTTCAGATGTTGAAAAGTTTTCAATGAAAATCAATATCATTCCTAAATTTTTAAAAACGTAAGCTATTTTTAAAACGTTTCTATAGAACTGGAAGGATAGTCTCTTTCCATCATAAAGAAAGGCTGTCACAAACACAAAGCCCAAGATATCATAATTTTAAGAGGAAAGGCATTCCCATTAATGTGGTGAACAATAATCTATTGCTTTTATGCTATTAGGTTGTTCTATAAATTCATCTAGGTATAATTTTTTTACCTGGAAAATCTCAAAAAATGTCTTAGAATAAATATGTGAGCTCAACAGGGTGGTAGTTTTTCAAATCAACAAATCAAAACTCAGTGAGTCCCTAAATCAGCTGTAGTTAAACATTTCATGGGGAAAAACATTCATTCATAATGGCAGTAAGAATTGAAAATATCTAGGATTTAACCTGAAAATAAGTAGTAGGCAAGCTACAAAATTTTACTGAGACATAAAAGAAGACTAGAAAAAGAGAAAGACATACAACGTTTTTTGTTCGGGAAACCAATATTGAAAGATACCAAGTCACCAGCAAATAATCTATAAAGTAAACACAATTTCAGTCAGAATTCAAACGTAATTTTATAACCCCCTGTTTGCTTTGGATCTCTTAGATTTTTGGACAGGAGATTTAGAAAGAAAATAAATAAGGAGGCATCAGACTTACACTTCACTTAGACCAAATGGATCCAAACAGACAAATACAGGACATTCCATTCAACAGCTGCAGAATACACATTCTTCTCAACAGCACATGGAGCATTCTCCAAGGTAGATCATATGTTAGGCCATAAAACAAGTCTTAACAAACTTAATTAGACTGAAATCATATCAAGTTTTTTTTCTAAGCATGATGGTATAAAACTAGAAATTAATAACAGGAGAAACCAGCATTATCCTGATGTCAAAGTCCCACAAAAACATACAAGAAAATGGCAGTATAGGCCAATATCCCTGATGAACATAGGTGCAAAAATTCTTAACAAAATTCTAGCAAAGCAAATTCAACAGCTCATTAAAAAGATCATTTACTATGACACAGTGGGATTCATCCCAGGGATGCAAGGATGGTTCAACATACACAAATCAATAAGTGTGATACATCACAGTAACAGAGTGAGACAATAACCATACGATCATTTCAATAGATGCAGAAAAAGCGTTTGACAAAATTCAACATTCTTTCATGATAAAAACTCTCAATGAATTAGGTATAGAAGCATTGTACCTCAACACAATAAAGGCCACATATGACAAGGTCACAGCTAACATCATACTTAATGGTGAAAAATTGAGAGCTTTTCCTCTTAGATCTGAAACGAGACAAAGATGCCTCCTTCACCCAATTTTAGGATTGTTTTTTCTATTTCTGTGAAGAATGTCATTGGTATTTTGATAGGGATTCTATTGAATCTGTAGATCACTTTGGGTAGTATGGACATTTTAACAACATTAATTATTCCCCCATGAGCACGGGCTATCTTTCTATTTGTGTCTCCTTGAATTTCTTTCATCCGTGTTTTATAGTTTTCAGTGTAGAGATCTTTCACCTTCTTGGCTAAATTTATTCTGAAATATTTATTTCGTAGCTATTGTAAATGGCACTTTCTTTTTATTTCTTTCCAGATAGTTCACTGTTGGCATATAGAAACACTACTGATTTTTGTATGTTAATTTTGTATCCTGCAACTTTACTGAATTTATTAGTTCTAATGGTTTTCTGGTGGAGTCTTTAGGGTTTTATAAGTGTAAAATCATGTCGTCTCCAAATAGGAACAATTTAACTTTTTCCTTTCAAATTTGGATGCTCTTTATTTCTTTCTCTTGTCTAACTGTCCTGGCTAGGACTTGCTGTACCATATGTTGAATAGAACTAGTGCGTGTGAGCATTCTTGTCTTGTTTCAGATCTTAGAGGAAAAGCTCTCTTTCTAATTTTGTACACAATACATATAATCTTATCTGTCAAAGAAAAAAATAAAAAAACTTGAAAAAGAATTCAAAAGAGATTGTAAAAGACATTATGAAATTATACTCAAAACTTAAAAGACTGAAGAAAATTTTTAATGAGAAGATAATCCAGGGTGCACTTGACCTGCCAGGTGTCAGAGTGCAAAGCTACAATAAGATCACATGGCACTGGTGCATGAGCAGAATGGCAAAACAGTGGAACTAGAGAGAGGGTACCAAAAAATCTATAAATTACCCCGTTCATCTTATTCCCATTTATAGATGGGAAGTGAGAGTTAGAGCTAGTAAGAACTTATCCCAAGGTTGTAAGAGTCCAAGGTGTTGGAGCTGAGATCCAAATATAGGCACTAAAGCCTTCTAGCCCATAAAACACATTACAACTTGAAGCTTAATTAGTTACATTGGGAAGGGGCAAATGTCAAACAGCCCCCGACCTTCACCCCATAGTGTCCCTTGTCTCTTCTGAGCTAAGTAAATTCCCTTGTTATATTTTAATTTTCTAAGGTCCATAAAGAACTTGATGTAAGCTGAAAAAAATTTTGCACAAAAATTGGGGGTAGGGGTTTCTCACTGGCACCTAGAAACCACAAACTGAACAGAGCAAAGGGTCCCCAACCTGGTCCATGATCAGAATTACCTGAGGAGCTTTTAAAAAACAACATTGCTGGAACCCATCACAAGCCAGTCAGAGAGTGCCTAGCGATGGGATTTGGGAATCTATAAAAGCTTCTCAGGGAATTGGCACCCGTGATCAGGCTTCAGTGCTAGGTCCTCAGGGGTCTAATCTTCAACATTTATAATGCTTTTCACTGAAGGATTACCTCCCTTAAAGTGATCACACAATACTGTAACAGTTTAAGTAGAATGCAGTTGGAGAAAAAGGAATGGTTAACACATTGAGAAAAAAAATTCTCCTAGCTGTGAGAATTGCTGCACACACTATTCACTTAGGAGTTATTTTATAATGCTGTAGCCATCACTGGGTTAGATACAGACATGTTTTGAATGTTTAATATGCAGCAGTTCACAGTGGATATAGTTGCCTTGGAAGAAGAAATAAGATCTGAAAAGGGAGAATGGACGAAGTAAGTTAAAACTGAAGTTCAGAGAATCTTTCACCTTGGTTTGGCTAGTTGGTTGAGAGCCATGTTCAGTGTCAGTGTGGTGCAGAAACTTCTGTTATGTTATTATTGTTATTTGATTACATTATTTTTAAAATGGCTGCTCCCTTACATAATTCAGCATAATTCTAAAAATCTGTGGCCATTTCTCTGCAAAATTAAGCTGATTTTACAAGAAATGATGATGCAGTGAGGTGTGAGTCACACAGATGGACCCAACTGGCCTCTGGATCAAGAGCTTGTGATCACAGCCTTTCCTGACCCTCATTTTCTGTGACATTTGGTGACTTTCAACCTTCCTAAGACCACAGAGGTTCTGCAGGATATGTACAATCTGTTGTGGTTCAGCTAAACTAGATTTGTGCCTCCAGGAAGACAGAAAGCTTAGACATGGCTGAAATTACTCAGTTTTGAAAAATATTCAGGAGTCCTTAAAAACAACAACAAAAAACTAGAATTGATAAATGAATCTAAGAACTGATTCTTAAAAAAACCCAATACACAAATTACTAAATCATTAATCAACTAAAAAAATGGAAAAATATTTGAAAAAGGAAACAAGGTTGGCTAAAAATCTTTTATTCTAAGTAGCAAATATAACAATCTCTCCTTTCTCTTACAGAAAACTGTGGGTCCATTTCATCTAAAAAATTAAAACCTGTGAACTATTTTTTAAATGTCCTTAGTAAGAGCAATATATTCACCAAAAGAAAATTAAGATCACCGACAATTTCAATGAAAACGTCCATTTTCTGTGCTTTTCCTTTCAGATTTTTCACATATGCGTTCACGTTAGAGTAAGCAGGTGCAGTTAATAACCCACTTTTTTACTTGTCAGTTTTTCCCCACATATCACAGGCTCCAAAATCATGATTCTTGATGGTTACATAATGTTCATTTCAGTTAATGTGTCATAATTCTCTTAGCTACTGCCCTGGTGTTATACATTTAGGCTCTTTTCCAGGTGTTCTAATTTTAGATCATTCTGGTAGGAATACATGCCTGTTTTTGTTTGTTTGTTTGTTTGTTTCTTCCATTGCAGGTAAATTCTCAGGAGTGGGGTTTCTGGGTCACAGCTTCCAACTTCTTAATGCATCACCAGATTGCTTAGCAAAATGTTTGTCACTGGTTCGAAATGCCCCCAATAACTCATACATACAGACGCAGAAAGTAGCTATCATTTCCTCCATTCTATGAACGGACAAAAGGAGGATCAGGAAATTAGGTAGCCTGCCCAAGGTCACAAAATTGACTGCAGAACCATCTTTGTGACCCCAAAGCCCTGCCACCTCCCCAGACACTTGAAAATGCCAAGTTTTGGGCAACCTTCCAGCAAGGGTTGCTGTTACTATTAATTATTTTGGTTATTTTAATAGATGTAAAATGATAACCCAAACATGCTCTAATTTGCATTTTATTGTGTAAATGACTCATCATTTTGCCATTTATCTATTATAATCTTAATATTTTCCTTTCGGTGTGGAAGACTTGTGTTAGATAAAAATAACATACAAATCACATCCTACCCCTCTGCCTGCTTTTCCCCTTACTGGTTAGCTTTTTTTCACTGTAAGACCTTCTCTGTGTTTGTGTAAGTAAAATTGCTCCTTTCCACTGGTGATTTTTTCCTCTCTTCTACAAATCTAAGAGCGTTGTTGATTTTTCCAGAAGTTTAACATATTTATCCAATTCCCTGTTCCTATGTTTTTGATAATTATATTTGTAAAAATCCTTAATCCTATTCTACCAGGAGTTTTCCCTAAGGAAACGGGAAACACCTCAAATCATATGGGGAACTGCTAATTAAACCGTGATGCTCTCAGAACAAGAAAATAACGCGGCCATGAAGATCCTCATCATTGCAGCAGTGAAACTGCACTGTGTTGTGTGAGAATCTGGAGGCTAGGAAACAAAAACGGAGAGCTGTGGCTTTGCGATGGCGAGGAAGGATGTGACCGTGGTGGAATTGCGAGGTTAAAAAAAATCTATTTCCTACAGCCACCTCAAAGAGAAGAGCAAAAAATTCCTTAAAAAGGACAGTAAACATGGATTTCTCCCCATTGTTTAATAATGAAACGTGAAGGCGCCTGCCGCACAGGTGGGGAGACCGGTGACCCAAGGGTCGTCATCCGAGGCTGGTTGTTCCTTGGAGCCCCCCATGGCCAGTGTTCTCCCTCCAGGGGGACTGGGAGGAATGTGACTGGCCAAGCTGGGGTCCGCCGTCGCACCTGGGGCCAGGCCGCAGACCTGCAGCTCCTCTCTCCCCGCCCCTGGCGAACAGAGGGTGGGGCCTCCCCGGACCCCACCCCCGCCGAGGCCCGAGGCCCCGCCCCCGCCCCCGCCCGTCAGTCCGCGTGGGCCGCTTCTCCAGGCGGTGGCGACGGCCGCAAGGCTGCGGCCCCCCTCGGAGAAGCTCAGGCGGCGAGGATGAAGGGCTGGGCCGCCTCCCGGGAGGAACGCTGCAGCTGCGGCGGGAGGCACCGAGGCTCCCGGAACTCCCCCGGCGGGCGCCCCTCTCTCCATCCCCCCAAGCACCCTCTGGGCATCGCGGAAGCGCCAGGCCTTGCCAAAGGGCGTTCTGGGTCCCGATCTCGGCCTCCGAGGGGCGGCCAACGGGCGGGGAGCGCGAGCCCCGCGGCCCCCAGGCGCCCCTCCTCGCCCCGCGCCCTGCGGAGCCCGCTGGCGGCCCTCCTGGAGTTCCCTGGGCGCCAGCGATCGCCCGCTGGGCCGGACCCGCGCGGGGTGCAGGGGGCGCTGAGACACCCCGGCGCCACCGACCTCCCTAACGGGGCTCCGCCAGCTCCCCCAGCCCCCCAACGCGGAGTAAAGGGAGCTTTCCTAACCTGAAAAGCGAAGCCAAGCCGCCTCACCCGAGCGGAGACCAGCGCACCCGGGCAGGCCCGAGACGCGTCACGCGCCCGCGGGGCAGCCCCCGGCCCCTCCTCACTGGGGTCCCGACCCCGCCCGGCCGGGCACCCTTGCGCCTGGGACCCGAGGCCCGGGGTCCTCACTCGGCCCCCGCGGCTCCCCTGCCCCCGCCCGCGTTCCTTCCACCCCGGGCGTTTACCTGCCTCGGTCGTGAGGAGAGGAGAAGCTCGCGGCGCCGCGGCTGTCAGCGACTGGCTCGGAGGACAGGCGACGCGCGGGGCCGAGGGGGAGGGACGCGGGGCGGGGAAGGGAAGCGGCGGCGCTCGCGGGCGGAGGTCGGCGCGGGGACCAATTGCCGCGCGGCCCGGCGCACACTCTGTGCCCCCGGCGGGCGACCGGCCGAGGTTTAAGTTAAAGGGTGCAGCGCTGCCAAGCAGGGCCGGGAATGAGTCACCGGAAAAAACGAGTTGAGATTCGCTTGAACACTTGCATCAGTTGGTACCGCCTGCGGGTGCCATCGCTCCCTGACGTGGCTCATTGACTGTAAAAATCATCTTGAATTGGAAATTCGGCCCAAAGCTCCAGCTCTCCGTTACATAATGGAGAAATCGAGAAAATGAAAGGCTCGGGAATGAGGAAGCAATTTCTGGAACTTTGGCAACCAGAAATTTCTAAAGAGGAAAGCAAAAAAATTTGCTTACCCTGGATTGAGATTAATATTTATGAATTTTCACATAAACTCTTAAATTTTGAGGCGTAGAAAGGACACTGACCATCACCTGTTCCTTCGTTCATTCACTTTCTACTCCTTGTTTTAGGCAAGAGATGATTTAGGTGGTGATATTAACAAATGAGAAAAATGCGCTCCGTTTAAAAACCCCTGTTTGCACATTACCTGAGATATCTTCTATGAAACAGGGTGGTGTGTTCTTGCCCAGGATTCCTGCTGACAACTGTCTCATTTTAAAGGAGAGCGAAGGATGAAGTGATAGAAGGACAGGATTTAGAGGGAGGGGGATCTTATAAATTATTACCCAAACTGGGCACTTTTAAAGTGAAATGGGCGTAAAGCAGGCATGCCCTGGGGAAAATAGGACATCTAGTCTCCTAGTTTTGGGTGAGAGGTTTAGGAAGCATGTAAGGAAAGAGATTTAAGAATGTTGACAGCCAGGTGCAGTGGCTCAGGCCTGTAATCCCAGCACTTTCAGAGGCCAAGGCAGGAAGATTGCTTGAGCTCAGGAGTTTGAGACCAGAGTGGGCAACATAGGGAGACCCCATTTCTACAAAAAAATAAAAAAAATTGCTGGGAACGGTGGCACAGGTCTGTAGTCCCAGCTACTGGGGAGGCTGAGATGGGAGGATTGCTTGAGCCCAGGAGGTAGAGGCTGCAGTGAGCTGTAATTGTGCCACTGCACTCCAGCCTGGGCCACAGGGCTATAGGCCAAGACCCCGTCTCACTCTTTCTCTCTCTCCAAAAAAAAAAAAAAAAAAAAAAAAGCTGAGGCTGCATTGTAAACATATGTGCATTAAATATTTGCATCTCAGGACCAATCACTGTCACTCAAGTTGCAGGGGAGGGGGACAAATGGCGAGAGACAGGAGAAGCCAGGAGAATGCACAGAGGAGAGCTGCTGTGAACAGTGCCTGGGCCATGTTTATGTGAGTGTGGGTGAGCACTTGAAAGGTCTGCTGGGAAAGGGCAACGGGAGGCCTGGAAAGCGCCGCCTTTGGAGGGAGCTGACTCAGTGCAACAGGGAGGACTGGATCGTGGCCAGTTAGAATGAGCACTAGGCAGCGAGGCCATTTTACAACCTATCAGTGTTATGTAATGCTTAGGTTGACATGGCATTCAGAGCCTTACCTCCTTTCCTCAGAGATGGCTCACTGGGAGATGAACTCAGCGGGCAGCACAGTGTCTCTTTGAGTCTCCTAGAGGCTCAGGGCCTGCAGGGAGGACAGAGCTGGGTGGGAGGACAGAGCTGGGGTGGGGCTGGAAGTGGGTGACCAGATCAGCCTAGGCAAGGGGCTGGCTGCCCACTGGCAGAAGGCGCTCTGTGAAGCTTGGTTCCAAGACGCTAAAACCCATCTTTTCCTCAAAAGAATCGTATGTTCTGGTCGACTGCTTTCCTCCCATCAGGAAAGGGCTCAAATGGCCTGGGATTTCTTGGAGGGAAAGAATTAGGGAACCAAAGGGGATTGACTTATGACCTATTCTGGTTATTACTGATGTGCTGCAAATACCCCACAACTTAGGTGGTTTAAAACAACTACCATTTTATTATGCCAAAGGATTGTTTAAGCCAGGGAGCTGGACAGGCACAGCGGGGACTTGATTCTGCCCCATTATGTTTGGGGTGTCAGTTGAGAAGACTCTAAGTCTACGGGTACCTTGATAGCCGGGGGTTGCAGTCATCTGAAGCCTATGCACTTGCCTGAGTGGCACCTGGGCTAGGAGGACTTTAAGATCAGATGTGCTGACTGCGGTGCCTAGCTGCGGCTTCTCTGTGTGGCCTGGTTTCCTCATGGTCTGGTGTTCTCGGCTTGGATGAACTTCTTACATGTTGGCTCAGGACTCCAAGTGTGAGAGTTTCAGCAAACAAGAAGCTGCAATGCCACTTCCTGCCTGGGCTCAGTAGTCAGGTAGCATCACTTCCACTGTATGCTGTTGACGTAACAGTTATATAGCCCCATTGCTGGGCGCCGTGGCTCATGCCTGTAATCCCAGCACTTTGGGAGGCCGAGGCCCATGGATTACTTGAGGTCAGGAGTTCAAGACCAGCCTGGGCAACATGGTGAAACCCCGTCTCCATTAAAAATACAAAAATTAGCCAGGCATGGTGATGCGCACCTGTAATCTCAGCTACTCAGGAGGGTGAGGCAGGGGAATCGCTTGAACCCGGGAGGCAGAGGTTGCAGTGAGCCAAGATGGCACCATTGCACTTCAGCCTGGGTGACAGAGCGAGACTCTGTCTCAGAGAAAAAAAAAAAAAGTCATATAGCCCCCAGATTCAAGGACAGAGGACATGGAGCCCACTCCTCAATGGGAAGAGTATCAAAGACCTTGTTGCCATTTTTAAAAGCTGCCACAATGGGGTTGATGGTCTGGCCTATGGATTCTTAGGAGTTTTTATTGACCTTATGAACCACTCCAAGGGTGGGCAACCCACAGGAAGTGGCTATTCAAATGGCCCTGCATAATTCCTCATTCCAAACTCACTCCCATTGCCTCTCCCATGACCACAACCACCCATACCTCACTATAAACAGTGAAAGTCGTTTTCCGGACTGGGTGGGGAGTGGGGTGTAGGGTTTGTCCTTGGAGGTCAAACCCTACTGTGTTTGCCCACAGAGCCCTATTGTGCTGAGGTTCACAGCATCATCAAGTCATTCTTTGGAAGTCTCCCTTCCCACCTCCTGTGTCCTGGCTGAAAGTGACTTGTCCACATCATATAGATCCTCCTCAGCAAGTAAGGAGAAACTAAAGAAGTTAGACTCTGAATTCATCTTCTCACAAAAGGAGAATTATTTCCTCCACTTTATTGAGCACTTAGTGTGAATTAAATAGTTACAGTCTCTGACTTCAGACCTCAAAGAGGATACAGGAAGCCATACAGACAGTGACCATAGGGCCTGACAGCCCATGACAGATGTTTGGGTTTTAATAATTAAATATGATAGGAAGCCCTTGAAGATTTAAGAAGGGGAATGATGCGACATGATTTTACCTTCTTTTTTTTTAGGTAGGGTCTCACTCTGTTGCCCAGGCTGGAGTGCCGTGGGGTGATCTCGGCTCACTACAACCTCTGCCTCCTGGGCTTAAGCTATCCTCTTACCTCAGTCTTCTGAGTAGCTGGGACCACAGGCGTGAGCCACCATGCCTGGCTGATTTTTGTACTTGTTTTAGAGACAGGGGTCTCACTATGTTGTCCAGGTTGGTTTTGAACTCCTGAGCTCAAGCAATCTGCTTATCTCGGCCTCTCAAATTGCTGGGATCACAAGCATGAGCCACCATGCTTAGCCTGATTTACCTTCTTAAAAGTCCACTCTGGTTGTTTTGTGGGCATGAGCAGTACCTGGGTGGAGGCTTTTGCAGTGGGCTGGGGAGAGAAAATTGTGGCTTGGCCTATGGTGGTAATAGAGGACAGATTCATGACAATTTAGAGATAGACCCACTAGATATACTATTGCTAATAGGGTAAGGAGTTGGGGAAAAGGAGGACTCGTGGATGACTTAAGTTTTTTTAATAAACAGCTGGGGGAATGGTGGAGCTATTTTCTTAAATGGAAAAAAATGAATGGCGACCAGATTTTAGAGGGAACATCTGGAGTTCCTTCCTTCCATTTGGACATGTTGAATTTGAGATGGCTGTGTAATCCCCAGATGGGTGCTGAAGATACACATTTAGAAGCTGTCAGCGTATAGATGATTTCTAGTCACGGGCTTAGATGACGTCATCATGGGAGAAAATGTAGCCAGAGAAGAGAAAGGAATCAGGATTTCGTCATGAGGAATGCCCACAGTTTCGGATTAGTCCTTCTCAGTCTCTAGTGTGCATCACCTGGAAGACTTGGCTAAAACACAGATTGCTGCCTCGCCCCTCCCGGACCAGAGATTTGATTCAGCAGGTCTGGGATGGGGTCCAAGAACCTGCGTTTCTAACAAGTGCCTAGGTGATGCTGATGCTGCTGGGCCAGAGACCACACTTTGAACCAGAGGAAGAGACTGAAAAGGGACAGCCTGTGAAATAGGAGGGTTCTGGAAGCTGAGAGGAGGGTGTTTCAAGAAGGCAGAGCCAGCTACTGAGAGGCCAAGTCATGTGAAGACAGGGTAGTGCTCAATGGATTTGGTGACGTGGAGGTTTTTGGGGACTTGAGGAGAGCAGTTTCAATGGATTAATGGGGGCAGAAGCAAATTGAAGAGGGAATGGAAGGTGAGGGAGTAGCGACAACACTTCTGAGTTTTACCCTGCAGGGAGCAGAGGAGTGGGCAGGAGCTGGAGGAGAGGGTGGGCGCTGGAAAGGGTGTTTTGAACTGCAGTACTGGAGGATCCTCTTCGGGTCAGGGTACATTCAATGGTATATTTATATCCTCACAGACCTCGTTTCTTCCCTGTTTCCACTCTGCCCTACCCAAGCTGGTGTTGACGGCTGTAGCAATTTGAGGCATCACATGGCATAGCACTTCAGACAGAGGAAGAAAACAGCTAATCTGTTTGTATGGTCTTCTCTTAGGCGTGAGGAACATTTTCTCTAAAGATGTGAATCATGAATTTAAGGAGAAACTATTGCACAGTTGCTGCAGAATGGTTCCTGTCTCCCCACCCTTTAAAAGCATTCAATGCTTCCTTAATGGCTGGATTTCAGTATCTGCAGTTAATGTTTACAGTCAAGGTCTCTGTGGAACCTTTCCAGTGATGCCTCTTTCTCTCTCTCTCTCTTTCTCTTTGCATTTCCCTGGGCGAAGCCCTGCAGGACCACTTGTCCTCCTTTAATTGCCTTGCTGAAGGTCCACTTGAGTAGTTCTCTCAGCCCTGAATTTCTTGACCCTGCTTCTCTTCTGTGGAGTTCTGGCTCTGATGCGTCCTTTTCTCTGAAATCCTTCCATATCTTCCCATCAGAAGTCAGCCTCCTTCCTTCTAGCTCCAGCAGCAACTGGCTTGTATCATCCAGTCCCATTTTAAACCGCTTTATTATTTAAAAATTTATTATTGGCCTGGTGAAGTGGCTCACGCCTATAGTCCCAGCACTTTGGGAGGCCGAGGCGGGTGGATCACCTAAGGTCAAGAGTTCAAGAACAGCCTGGCCAACATGGTGAAACCCTGTCTCTACTAAAAATACAAAAATTAGCTGGGCGTGGTGGTGCATGCCTGTAGTCCCAGCTACTAGGGAGGCTGAGGCAGGAGAATCGCTTGAACCCAGGAGGCGGAGGTTGCAGTGAGCCAAGATTGTGCCACTGCACTCCAGCCTGGGCGACAGAGCAAGACTCCATCTCAAAAAAAAAAAAAAATTATTATTTAAAGCCCTGTTGGTCTTTAACTGGACTATAAATTCCTTGGGAGATGACTCCTAGTGCTTTGCCCGGGAAAATCAGTTAAATGGTATCCTGAATATGGGGCAACCTCTCCCATCCACTCATGTTGCTTTTCTTCCTGTTTTCTCCTTGGTGTCTAGAAAAAAATTTCCTTTTCTCTTTCTAGCCATGTCTAACTGTCTAGGCGGGTCTGAGGTGTCTCAGTTACCCGAGACAATTTCAGCGTCACCTGGAACCTGTGCTGCACTTGGGCCCTCCTCCACTAGACTTCTTCTGCATCACAGCTTTTAGGAAATGGTCGGATTTTTTCTGATCTTCTTTGTTCCCACCCTGGGCTTGGCTTCTGACTTTATTTTTCTGGGAACCAGAACCTTCCTGTGTCTTTACTGGCAGTTCCTGAGGCCATGGTAATTTTCTTGTCCCTGATACCAGTGAATGATCCGCAGCTACCCTCATTCAGCCCATTCCTCGGTGTGTGCCTAAAAGGTTTCTTTTTATGTAGATTCTGCATAAGGCATATCAGTGTGATTCAAATTGGCACAACCAAGGGAGGGGATGCCACGTGATTAGAGGCTTTTCCTTTCATGCTTTATTAGACTCATGAGGTAGGTAAAGGCTTTAGAATGCACTTCAATGCCTGGTAGGACTCATATCACCCATTACTTTCTCTTTGTTTCAGAATATGTTCTGATTTTTTTTTTTTTTCTTAGATGGAGTCTCGCTCTGTCACCCAGGCTGGAGTGCAGTGGCACAATCTCACTGCAACCTCCACCTCCTGGGTTCAAGCGATTCTCCTGCCTCAGCCTCCTACGTAGCTGGGATTACAGGCATGCACCACTATGCCTAGCTAATTTTTGTGTTTTTAGTAGAGACTGGGTTTCACCATATTGCCCAGGCTGGTCTCGAACTCCTGACCTCAAGTGATCTGCCCGCCTCAGCCTCCCAAGGTGCTGGGATTACAGGCATGAGCCACTGTGCCCAGCCTGTTATTCTTGCTTATTTCTCTTTCCAGATTAATTTTGTAATCTTGTCAAATTCCATGATACCTACGGTTGGGTTTTTTTATTGAAATGGCATTGCACTTAAGAATAAATTTGTGAAGAATCATCATCTTTATGTAAAATGTATTGCTCCTATATCCAAGAAATAATACAAATGTTTACTCAGTTGGTTTTGTGTACCTCCCAAGAGAGTTGTGGCAGATGCTGTCGATACCTTGTCCTGTGTCCCCTTGGCCCATCTGAGTTCACCTGTGACTAAGGCTTCCAGAATGCTGACGCCTTCCCACCCTGATGCCTGCCTCTCTCTTCTCTGCCTGAGGACTTTTTCTGGCATCATCTGAACTTGCCCTACTCCCCCTAGAAGCACCCCCAAAGTGTGTGGTGTCAGGGGTCCCAGGGCAGTTCTCCCCAGTGGGAGATGGGAGTCTGTGGATAAATGCTCCAACTCCTCACTCTTGCAGCTGGATGACCTGAAGTGTGCTACCACCCTCTATCTCGTAGAATGTTCTGTGGGGGGTGAAGCCCCAGTTGCTCACAGTAATTGATCCATTACCACACCTGCACATGTGTGGATATTAAAAATGGAAAGAGTTGTAGCACATGAACCTTAGAAGCTGCTGGATTTCTAGGGAAACAAAGGAGAAAAAAAGGGTGTTTTCACTTATGCTTGGGGCACTACCTGGCTTGGGGGTGGGAAGTCCCTGGGGCATCCTGAGGCTTCCAGAACCTCCACGGTGGTGACTGTGGTGGCCTATGAAGAGGGCCTGGCTCCAGGGGCTCGAGCCTGAGAAAGGGACTTGTTCTTCCTGGATACACATGCAGGAACATACACCTGTATTTCCACAATCCTTGGACAGGCAGACGCTGTTTTGTAGGAAACTGGGTCCTGCATTAGCAGGTGAGGAACCCAGATGTCTCCCGAATCTATCTTCAGTGCTCTAACTTTTTACTCCCAGCTCTTTACTTGGCCTTGGGGGTTGGTTGGGAGTGGGGACAATAAAATAAAGAAGGATTTATAAAGGAAGCATGTTTTATCTTCAACTTTCTTCCCCTATTTCCTCTCATTAAAACTCAATTTGCTTATGCTATCATTACACAGTGGTTATTTCCCACTACATCATGAATGGACCTTGTTGGTGATGAGTTCCTGAAAGTTTGCAGGTAATTCAAGATGTTTTTGAAATAAAAGTGTGAAAATATGTCAAAAGTGTATTAACTTTGTAAATGTACATTATATAAAATGGGCCTCTCCTTAATGAATGTATTTTGTGGGTCCATATTCTCAGATGCTAGGTTTGCAAGGGACATCTTCAAGCAGCTTTCATGTGACTCCTGGACCTTGGGTAGCTGGGATCCCTCACACAGTGTTCTAGGAGGAGGGCAGTGCATTCTCTTAGGAGGATGTGTTCACACAGAGGGTGAACACTGCCTTCACCCTCCGTGTGATTGTTCTTCATTAGGATGGCAGCATCCTGAGGCCCTCTGAGCCTCCTCCCTCAGCTAGATCTTTGTCTTGTTACTTTAAGTGTTGCCAGCCAGGGTCAGCTTCCAGGCTTGCTGTCCTGACCACACAGTTCTTTCCCTCCAAACCCTTGGTGTTCAAAACACTTACTATTGGCGTGTCACATGTTAAAATTCTAACTCTCTATCAACTTCTATCCTCTGTCTTGTTTTCAGCTTTGTTTACTCATCCTGTGGTATTTTCTTGAGAGACTCTATTCTCTATCTTGTTTTCAGCTTTGTTTACTCATCCTGTGGTATTTTCTTGAGAGACACACAAAGATTTTAATGGTTTTCATTTTTCTGATGGACTGTTATTTCTTTGAATGGGACTTTATGGCAAGGCTGACCTGAGAGCAGGGCTGTCTTTAGGTTAAGTTATAATTGCCTGACTGGGACAACAATGGGAAATACCCCCACATTTTTAAATGAGTGACATCTGAACAGAAGTTAATAGCATGTAATGGAAACAAAATCAAATGGCAGAATTAACAACATGAAAGTAAAAATGGTCAGAGGTGATGTCAAAGCTCATACACAGTAGTGTTCTTTTTTTCTTGTTCTTGTTCTTGTTCTTTTATTGAATAAAGCAAATGAGACAAACCAGGATTGGAAATGCTGCCATTTGAAGCAATCTGGAAAGTTACTCTGAAAATTCTGGCTTATACTTGTTCATATTTTGCTTTTGATTTTTCTGCCAGGGAGAAGCATCTTGAGACTGCAAAGGGTAGAATGAGCACTGGGTCAGAGGGAAATGGAAGCTCAAATGGGCTGAGGGAGGAGGCAGAAACTTTCATTTGTGTTAAATGCATTCAGGTCTCCAGGTCTGTTGGATCATATCTTAAGGAAGTAACAATTTGTGCATGACAATGGAGTGTCATACCTGTGGCTCAAGCCTCACACGCAAACCTCTACCTTCTTAGAAATGGTTTGTCTGAGATGACAAAGTATTAACCCTAATACACAAATAATATAAAATGGTGCTACCGTTTGAATGTGTCCCCTCCAAGATCCAGGCATTGAAACTTTTTCTTTTTTTAGACGGAGTTTCGCTCTGTTCCCCAGGCTGGAGTGCAGTGGCATGATCTTGGCTCACTGCAACCTCTGCCTCCCAGGTTCAAGTGACTCTCCTGCCTCGGCCCCCCAAGTAGCTGGGATTATAGGCACGTGCCAACACACCCGGCTAATTTTTGTATTTTTAGTAGAGACCGTGTTTTTGCCATGTTGGCCAGGCTGGTTTCGAACTCCTGACCTCAGGTGATCCACCCGCCTCAGCCTCCCAAAGTGTTGGGATTACAGGTGTGAGCCACCGCACCTGGCCCGGGCATTGAAACTTAATGGCCCATGGGACAGTATTAGGAAATGGAGGCTTTAAGAGGTGATTCAGTCACGAGGATTCTTTCCTTGTGAATGGGATTCAGGCCCTTTTAAAAGAGGCTTCACACAGCAGCATCTGGCTCTCTTGCCCTTCTGCCTCGTGCCATGTGAGGACACACTGTTCCTCCCCGCTAGAGGATGCAGCATCAAGGTGCCATCTTGGAAGCAAAGAGCAGCCCTCACCAGACACCAAACATGCCAGCGTCTTGATTTTGGACTTCCCAGCCTCCAGGACTGTGAGAAATAAATTTCTGTTCTTTGTACATGTGTCTCAACCATTCCAGATGTTGAGGATTTGAATTTATTTCCACAAGTCTCAAAGTCTTTGGTGATGCAGGTGGTGCTGCTGAAATGTTACAAATCAACATGTGGGTTTCTTGTTTGGCTAAAAAATATCTCCAGATTCCAGATGATACAAAGTTGGGGTTAGAGTATTAGGGAGCATCGATGGCAAGATAAAGAAAGCCACTCAGCCTGGCTTGAGTTAAATGAAGTTTGTTATAATAAAGCAACAGATGGCAACCACCACGGAGTGGGCAGCCAGGCCTTGTCAACCTAAATAACAAACATTTTGAAAAGAAAATGACATTTATTTGGGAATAGGCATTGCGATGGAAATGCATGTACTATAATACACTATGTGCCTATTCAGGGAGGTAAAGGAAGACAAGGGTTTTTAGAGGAAAAATAAGGAGGGTTACATAACTGTTTTGGGATAATTATCCTTGACTCCAAGTTTCAATAACGAGGGTAGCACCAGTCTGAGGTTGGACAGGCAGTTGCTGGGCAGATGTCCTTGTAGAGGTATTTTTTTGAGTAAGGTTGAGATGGACTTTGTGCAAGGTTGTGATTTTTGCAGTCTTGCGATAGTTTTTGTACATGACAACCCTCTCTTCAAGGTCTCGTCTGGCTCTGTTTGTTGGGATTTTTAACATAGGTGACTTCATTTTGATTCTGAGAGCTTTCACAGCCTCATGTCGCAGTATTTAAAACACTTGCTCCCCACTCTCTCCTCCTTTTATAGGATCATTGAAGTTATTTTTTCTTGTAAAAGCAATACATATCAAATAGACATATTAGAAAATATAGAGAAGACTAAAGAAAAGAATAAAAGAAAATGAAGAAAATATCTAAAATATTTATAAAATATTCATAAGTCTATCCCCTTCATATTACTTTTATGTATATATATAATTTTTCCTTACCCAAATACAACCATAATTTTTGAGCTAGGCTCCGCCTCCATCCCATATCACAATATATTCTGCAACAATATTTTAATGGCTGCATAGTATTCAGCTATTTAATGGCTGTATATCACGTAGCTGGGAAGAACATCCCTGTAGTTAAATAAGTTGTCAGGAGTAGAAGGTGCAGAAAAGATGGGCATATTTTTAAGCTTTTGAGGCATGCAGCCAAAGTGGTTGCACCAATTTAGATTCCCACAAAAGCGTGCTCTGAATATCCCAGCATGATATTATCACTTTTTTCCTGATTATTACCAATTTGATAAGTGAAAATAGCATTTGTTTTAGTGACTGATTAAAGCTTTTTGATTGCTGTAAAGTTAATTGTGAAACCCTGGCTTTTACAAAGAACCTCAAGAGACAAAGTGAGGAGGAAGCATATTCGAACAATTTTTAAAGTCACTGGCTACTGGCTTCTTGGTCTTTTTTCGCTGTCTTATCTGGATAAGGAACCCAGCTACTCCTGTAATTGATTTAACACCCCATGTTTCTGGTTACCTATGTGAATGCTGATGTATTCATATTGGAATATTCTCAAGTTATTTTCCCTTTATAAATGAACCAGAGAAATATGTGAAATTATGATAGAAAAGTTTAGAAAGTTGAGAATTTCTTTCTGGTCAGACATCTGTGAGAAATTATCTTTATTATCTTTGAAATTCTTCTTTCTTATTGTGTAATATACTTTGCTGAGGCAAGGTTTTCTCTTTCAATGCATTCTTTGTTTATAAGAAACTAAGTCAGTTGCAATAATTCTGTTGGACAATTTTCTTGCTTTCTGCTCCATCTTTTTTTCTCTAAAGAACAGACAAAAGAAATGAGAAAGAATAAGAATGCTATATTTCGTTGGTATTTTTCAACTTTCTAAGATTTTGGTGCTCAAAAAATTGTATAGAGGCATTCTTATGTATACACTGCTTTTATGTTTATTTGTTAGAATTGTTATATTCCTTCCCAGTAGAGAGGTACTTGCATAATATTTGTGGAATTTGTAAGTGGAAATCATATGTAACAATAATGCAAGATTACTCATAGGAAAATAACAATTCTGTGTGACCATCTGATGTTGACCATCAGAAGAGGGATTCACTTTGGGTTATTTTTCTAATGATATTGTCAGATTTATCTTAATTTGTCCACAGCTTCTCCTAGCCTTTCTTGTCCCAAGGGCACACATTGGCAAGAAGCTTGGGGTGGTCGGGGAAATAGTTTTTGTCCAGGAATTGAGTTAATTTGGCCCACATGACCCCCATGGCCATTTCTAAACTTCAAAAAGAAAAAGTACATCATCAAAATAAATCCTAAAATTCACAATAGAACAAATATGTAAATGTAGAAAACTACAGTTTCAGAACTGATTAAATAAAAGGAATCCTCAGATCAAAATGTCAGTTTTAACTATAGTGTTCACAGCTGCATGTTCCATAGCTATAAGCCACATGTGCTGTTTAAATTTACATTAAAACATTTAAATAAAACGAAAATTTAATTCCTCAGTCACACCTGCCACATTTTAAGTGTTCATTAGCCACACATGGCTGATGTTGGTCAAATAACTTTTACTCTTGTTTTTTTTAAGTTGTCTGTATACTTTGATCCTGAAAAACCTTTTTAGCTGGAGAGAGACTGTTCCTCCCTGGGCCAGCCAATTCTTAGAAATAACGAAGGACCCAGCCAGGAACTTGCCTTTGATATGAAAACAAACCAGTCCTAAACCGGACCTTCCCTATCTGGCCCATGCAGCTCAGGAAGCAATATTACTCTGCCTTAATCATCCCAGGGCCAGGTACTGGGCAACTAGAGATCACTACTATAGGCCAAAGATCAACCAAATTATGCAAACGAACCAATCCTAAACTGTTTACCCTGCCCTGTTCTGCTTTTCCCACTGAAGCCCCAATGAAGGCTCTAGCCTCGGCTTTCTCCTCCTGTCTTTTGCTTCCTGACCACTCTGGTGTCTCTCCCATGTGGCCCTTCACGGCTTGCCATGCCTCCGGTCTCTGGGACCTGTGAGTACAAGAGACTTTGTTTTTTCCTGAGCCTCTCCTGTGTTTCCTTTTGTAGCTGCACGTGCTCATCTCATAAAAGAAACAAGGGGGCCAGACATGGTGGCTCATGCTTGTAATCCCAGCACTTTGGGAGGAATTCAAGACCAGCCTGGCCAGTGTGGTGAAACCCAGTCTCTACTAAAAATACAAAAATTAGCTGGTCATGGTGGTGAGTGCCTGTAATACCAGCTACTGGGGAGGCTGAGATGGGAGAATTGCTTGAACCCGAGAGGCGGAAGTTGCAGTGAGCCAAGATCGCACCATTGCACTCCAGCCTGGGCAACAGAGTGAGACTCCATCTCAAGAAAGAAAGAAAGAACAAAAGAAAGAAAGAGAAGGAAGGAAGGAGAGAAAGAGAAAGAGAGAAAGGGAGAAAGAGAGAAAGAGGGAGAGAGAGGGAGGAAGGAAGGAAGGATGGAAATGAGGGAAATGCATACAGAAAGGTAACTGAAAAACAGAAGTTACATATGTTCATGTTATTCCCCAAACACACTTTAAAGAGTTGGCTTTTATTATTGCTTTATTTATTTATTTATTTATTGAGATATAGTCTCACTGTGTTGCCCAGCTGGTCTCAAACTCCTGGGGTCCAGCAATCCTTCTGCCTCAGCTTCCTGACTAGCTGGAACTACAGGTGCTCCCCACCCCACCTGGCTAGAGTTTATTGTTCAGGAATAAAGTTTAAGCTTTTGTGAGTGAGGAATATACTTATTCCAACCCATTAGTGTTGAGCTTGTCCGTGTAAATTATGCTGGCCAATGGCATGTTAGTGGACGCGGTGTGTCCAGAGGCTTGAAATGTGCTTGTTTTCTTGTTCTTCTGCCTCCATCATGAAAAGAGCCTGCCTTAGACAGCTGTTGGTCCAAAAAGGATGAAACACTCCTGGATCCAACCTGCAATTGAGATCCAAGCCTGCTAAACTCAGTCTATGTTGGCCCAATCCCAGGCAACCTGAGGATGCATGAGTGAAAATCAATTATTTGGTGTTGAATGCCAATCCATTTTGGGTTGATGTGCTATCTCATACCACACTTACCCTTTCATCTTTTTTTTTTTTGAGACAGTGTCTCGCTCTGTGGCCCAGGATGGAGTGCAGTGGTGCAATCTCAGCTAACTGCAAACTTCACCTCCCGGGTTCAAACAATTCTCAGGCCTCAGCCTCCTGAGGAGTAGCTAGGGTTACAGGTGCCCACCACCACACCTGGCTAATTTTTGTATTTTTAATAGAGATGGGGTTTCACCACATTGGCCAGGCTGGTCTCAAACTCCTGACCTCAGGTGATCTGCCCACCTCAGCCTCCCAAAGTGCTGGGATTACAGGCCACCACGCCTGGCCCCTTTGATCTTTTTTTTTGTATAAATTGTTCTCTCTGCTTTGAATATTCTCCCTATCTTTGTCCACCTGGGTGAAATCCTTGGTATACTTCCAGCTCCACATTCAAATATCACATCTGCTGTGCAATCTTCCTGGATTTGTTTTCTTCTACCATCTAAATATAGTTGTAAGAAATATTTTTTAAAAAACACCCAAACTTTAAACAAATTTTCTACTCACACTCACTATACAATACTTCACCTCTGGTCACTGACATGTGTGGGGATTTCTTCCCACCAAAAAAAACCCCAATTCTCTGGTAGACATCAACTAAGTGTCATACAATGTAACTCAGAGTTAGTAGGCACTGCTCCATTATCTAATTTCCTGGATAGTATTTCTTGGCTCTAAAAGTGTTCATGATTTTTTTTGAAGTTTTCTTCTCCTTGTATAGTTTCAGTGTCTTCCAGTTGATTATTTTGTATTGGTTTGGGATTTATCTTTCCTGTACCTTTCTTCCTCAGCCATCTGGCAATCTGCTCGTGTGGAAGGGTGAGCCCTTCACAGCTGATTGGATGCTCCGAGTGCACAGGTGGGGCTTGGCAGCTTCAACTGTCTGGGCCCTTTGACTGGAAACCTCTCTGCTTCCTGTTGGGATGGTGGCTGGCGTTCTGGGAACTGCATGAGGAATGAGGCCGGGGGAGGGGATAGGGCTGCCCCAGCATCCACAGTGCCCACACTCATGTAGTTCTCCTGTTCTCAGTGTGACACCTTGCTTTCCACTGAGTTCAGTGTCTCCTAACCAGATCCTGTATTCACCCTCTTGAAATGAATCTCTGGCTTTCTGCAGGGGAGGGCAGAAAGTCAGTGATCTGGCTAAACAGAGTTGGGGAGATCTGGGGATCTGACAATTCCTTAAACAGCTTTTTTCCAATTCTCATTACTTCAGCCTTTTCCTCCATCTTCATGCCCAGAGGGCCCAGGTGTCACCAATTAATCAGCCTTTTGGGGATTCAATGGTAAAAATAGGGCAGGCCTTTGGCTTCCTCACTGCCAACCCAGCATTCGACTCCAGGGATCAGCGACCTTAGTGACCTCTCCAAAGTGCCCTTGCTGCGTCTCCTCCCCCATTCTCCCTGTGCTCACCGCCCACGGTATTTTCATGAGTGTTCAAGCTGCTGCTTTTACACAGGAGTGCTGATCACGCCATCCTTCTCCAGCCATGCTCTTCTCTTGGCTTCTTGAGTGCCCCGTACCTGGTTCCCTTGTCTCCCACTGGCACTCCTCTTGTTGCTGCCTCCCCCTCTTCCTCCTCCTCATCCTGTACGTGGGTGCTGCCACAGGACTTCAGCCAAGGCTCCCATTTGCCTCTGTCTGTACTCTCCGAGTGATCTCATCTGGTCTCATGGTTTTAAACAATATCTGTTTGCTGGTGACACCCAAATTTGCATCTCTAGCCCTGCTTTCTCCTATTTGAATAGATACTAGAAGGAAATGAGAGTCAAGCTCCGTGGATGTCTGGGAGAGTGGAATTCTGGGCACAGGGGGCAACAAGTGCTGGTGCCAGAGATGCGGTCTGCCTGGCATATTGAGGAGCAGCTGGGATGACCTTGAGCAGGAAGGACATATGGTCTGGTGTCTGAGTTAGGAGTCCACGGTGGCCACAGCCATCACCTACTACCCTGCTCTACAGGAGAACAGATGGTGAAAATAGTGGAGTGGAGCATGAGTGTACGAGGTCAATGCTGAGGGCATGACCAAGTCATGGGGCCTATGTAGGACGTGAGAGTCACGGGACTGATGCCTACATACTTGATGGAAAAGCCAGGTGTGAAAACAAGAAGACCAAAGGTAGAAAATAGAGTACGTCTTATGACCTTGCTACTCAGACTGTGGTCCCTGGACCAGCAGCATCCGCATCACCTGGGAGCTGGTTAGAAAGGCAGAATCTCAGGCCCATCCCAGACCAAATCAGTATTTGCATTTTGGCAAGAGCCTCAGATAATTTGTTTGTACCTTGAAGTTTGAGAAACGCTGCCTTAAGTGTTCCTAGTGAAGGACCATTGGGCACTCGGAGGAGAGCAGGTGTCTGATGCTCACACAAGTTCCTGAAGATATTCTGCTCATGGTTTGAAAGGCCTATATGTTACTAGATTATACAGTCACCAACCATATAAGATCTAAGGGACACCCAGGCAGAGAGAGTCAGGGATGTAGCCCAGGGCATCCTGGCACTGGAGTGGACCTCAAAGCTTGGACTGGGAACCCCACAGGTTCCTTTCCAACACCAAGAATTTATGCTTCTATATACAATATCTTTGTACATTATCTTTGCCTCCTTGTGCAAGTGATTTATGTAAGACACATTCCATAAGTGGGCACACTTAAAATTTTCATAGATATTGCCAGATTTCTCAATGAAAAAGGACACCCATTTGCATTCCTGGTATCAGAACACATGTGTTCTCCACGCTGTTGCCAACATAACTTATTATCAATCTTTTACATTTTGGTACTTGGATACATTAAAAAGTTATATTTAGTGATTCAAATTTACGTTATTGGAAGGTTGGACATCTTTTCATGTGTATTGATCATTTGTATTTTTTGCCCTGTAATAAGTCTGTTCACATACTTCTCTAATTTTTTTAATAAGGTGGTTTTTCTCATTACTGATTTATGCAAACTTTTTGATAAGTGGGAAATTAATTTTGGTCTTTTTCGTTACAGATATTTTCTTTTGATTTCATTTAAGACACATACACACACACACACACAAGCACAAACATACCTTTACAGTGTAGAAATGTAAAATTGTGGCCAGGCGCTTATGCCTGTAAATCCCAGCACTTTGGGAGGCCAAGGTGGGCAGATCACTTGAGGTCAGGAGTTTCAGACCAGCCTGGGCAACATGGCAAAACCCCTCTCTACTAAAAATTAAAAAAATTAGGAAGGTGTGGTGGTACATGCCCATAGTACCAGCTACTCAGGAGGCTGAGGCGGGATAATCGCTTGAACCCCAGAGGGAGAGGTTGCAGTGAGCCAAGATTGTGCCGCTACACACCAGCCTGGGTGACAGAGTGAGACTGTCTCAAAGAAAAAAAAATTAATAAATTTAATATTGTTAGTCACATTCATTTATCATGTCCTTTGTGGCTTCCAGGTTTCATGTTCATGCTTAAGAAGGCTTTCCCCCTTCCTAGCTTATTTTAAAAATGCACCCATGCAGGCCCAGTCAATTCATCAAATGATAAATTCAGTCTTTTAGAATTGTATCTTCTATGGACTGAATGTTTGTGTTCTCCCTCCACTGCCCCTGACTGCCGCCCCTTCATATGTTGAAGCCCTAACCCCCAATATGATGGTATTTGGAGGTGGGGACTTTGGGAAGTAACTAGAACCCCTGATGGGACTAGTGCCCTTATAAGAAGAGGAAGACAGGCCGGGTGCGGTGGCTCATGGCTGTAATCACAGCACTTTGGGAGGCTGAGGTGGGCAGATCACGAGCTCAGGAATTCGAGACCAGCCTGGCCAAGAGGGCGAAAGCCCGTCTCTACTAAAAATACAAAAATTGGCCGAGTGTGGTGGCAGGTGCTTGTAATCCCAGCTACTCGGGAGGCTGAGGCTGGAGAATCGCTTGAACCCAGGAGGCGGAGGTCACAGTGAGCTGAGATGGCGCCACTGCACTCCAGCCTGGGCAACAAGAGGGAAACTCCATCTCAAAAAAAAAAAAAGAGCAGGAAGACAGAGGACTCTCTTTCCACATGTGTGCACCCAGGAAAGGCCATGTGAGGACACAATGAGAAGATGGCCCTAGTGTGCAAAGGCAGAGGGAGAGGGAGCATTTGACTGTCAGCAAATTGTTTTCTGGTGAATTGACCCACAGCCCAGAAACCGGCTCTTGGGTGGATTGATCAATTTACAGATTTTTCATTTTCCCCTCATTAGTTGCTATTTTTATTACATTCTTCTTTCAGTCTTCTTTATGTTACTGTGTTGAGTGCTGGGTTAATTTTTCCATTTCTCCTCATGTCACAATGAGAGCATTTAAGGAGATGTGTTTCCCTTTGAGCACAGCTCTTGCCTCTCTTCCCCCATGAAACTGTTGCAGTACAAAAGAATTTATTCAGCTTGGACCCCAAAGTCCAAATTCTAATGGGATGACGTGGGGTCTGTGGTAGTAATGAGGCCTGGCCCTTCTGCTTCCTCCTTTGCTACTTGTATGGCTCTCCTAGAACCAGAAAACAGGCTTGTCATGAAAGCTTCACTACTTCACGGAACTTAAACAAGTGTGTGCTGTCACATTCCAATGCTGCTTATCGTGGCTAAGCCATTTAAACCTCAGGGATTAATAGAAGAGTTACTACATGTTTTGTATGGGTTTTTGCATGTTTGAAACTCATTTTGAATTATCTTGAGTATTTAGGCTTTATTTAAAATGAAAGACTGTTGAATCACCTTGTGGCTAACCTTTTATCCCCTGCATAAGCCTTTACATCATTTACTGTCTGGAGTCTCTGAAATGCTCCATATTAACAATGTTTAAGAATTAGATTAGATTAGTCGGGCACGCTGGCCCACGCCTGTAATACCAGCACTTTGGGAGGCCGAGGCAGTGGATCACCTGAGGTCAGGAGTTCGAGACCAGCCTGGCCAACATGGTAAAACCCTGTCTCTACTAAAAATACAAAAATTAGCCAGGCGTGCTGGTGCACGCCTGTAATCCCAGCTAGTGGGCAGGCTGAGGCAGGAGAATTGCTTGAACCAGGGAGGCAGAGGTTGCAGTGAGCCGAGATTGTGCAACTGCACTCCAGCCTACGCAACAAGAGTGAAACTCTGTCTCAAAAAAAAAAAAAAAAAAAAAAAAGAATTAGATTAGATTATGTACAAAAGTGCAGATAAGGCTATGAAGAAATGTACCCCAGTATTAACTGTGGTTAATTCTGGGTAAGTGGGTTCTGGGCAGCTTTTTTCTTCGTATTTTCCCTCCAATTTTAAACCTTTTCATTAGCATGTATTAATTTTATAATTTTAAAAGTGTTTTTAAATGATAGAAAATTTACATTTTTTATATTGTGTAAATTGCAATTATGTAAAAAATAATATGTATGTTAATAGGACTAAAAGAGATGTGCCAAAACATTAACAGAGTATTTTTCTGGGTGGTAGTGCAAAGGATGATTTTTATTCCTTCCTTTTGCTAATCTGTATTTTCTTAGAATATATTTGTATATTCTTTATTCTTTTCATAATGGACAAGTTAATTCTCTTTTTTAATAAAGTAAATCGAATTCTGCCAGGATGTCCTGGGTACAGAGCTCTTCTTTTCACAGATGTTTCCTGCAATGTAAAGAGTTCTTTGAATTTAAATATTCAGATTTAATCTTTTCATTCTTGGGACAGTTTTGTAACTGCCCAATAGGGTTCACCTTGCCCACTGCCTAGACAGAGATGATTCGTCAAGATAGGGGAATTGCAATAGAGAAAGAGTAATTCACGCAGAACTGGCTGTACGGGAGACCCGAGTTTTATCATTTCTCAAATCAGTCTCCTCAAGTATTCTGGGGTCAGAGTTTTTAAGGATAATTTGGTGGTGGGGGGCAATGAGTTAGGAGTGCTCATTGGTTGGGTCAGAGATAAAATCATAGGAAGTCGAAGATGTCTTCTTGCGCTGAGTCAGTTCCTGAGTGGGGGCCACAAGATCAGACGAGCCAGTTACCAATCTGGGTGGTGCCAGCTGATTCACCAAGTGCAGGAACTGCGAAATATCCTAAGCACTGATCTTAGGTTTTACAATAGTGATATTATCCCCAGGAGCAATTTGGGGAGGGTCAGAATCTGTCTCCAGCTGCATGACTCTTAAACCATAATTTCTAATTTTTTGACTAATTTGTTAGTCCTATAATACAAAGGCAGTCTAGTCCCCAGGCAAGAAGGGGGTTTGTTTTGAAAGGGATGCTATCTTTGTTTCAAACAATAAACTATAAACTAAATTCCTCCCAAAGTTAGCTCAGCCTACACCCAGGAATGAACAAGGACAACTTGGAGGTTAGAAGCAAGATGGAGTGGGTTAGCTCAGAACTCTGTCACTGTTTCAGTTATAATTTTGCAATGGCAGTTTCGGTTTTTCTTAATTATGCCTTTGATTATTTGTTCTAGTCTAATGGTTGTTGCTTCTTACTCAGGAACACCCTCTATTCTTCGGTTTGATCTCTGGTCTCTATACTTTTATATCTACCATCTTCTCTCTCATTTTTCATCACTTTATCATTTTTCTCTTCATCTGGGAGAGCTTTGCAAGTTTATCCTCCACATCAGTGCCCAAAGAACAGCCTCCCTCATCCTGGAAATGGGATTATAAGAAACTCATACCTGTTTAGAGGAGAAATTGAGAAACAGTCTGTGAATGCAGCCCAACTGAATGATGTAAAAGAAGTGAGGGTTGTTAGTGACATCCAAGAACCCTGGGAGCATGTGTCTGGGATTGCTGCTTGAACTCAAACCATGGGCCTGACCAGTTAGGATATCGTGGCAGGACAGGCCAACACGAGGGCCCAGGAGCCAGCTGGGAACCCCATCTCCCTCCTAGGGAGGGGAGGCCACAGGGGAAAGAGAGTCACAGGACGGATCTGCTGGGACCAGCCCTGATACACAGATGCTAATACACACAGAAAGAGTTGTTTCCAGAGTTCCAGCACCACAGCTCCTCCCTCCAGGAGGAGCTCTTTTTTGAGAAAGAGTCTTGCTCTGTTGCCCAGGCTGGAGTGCAGTGGCTTCATCTTGGCTTACTGCAACCTCCACCTCCTAGGTTCAAGTGATTCTCCTGCTGATACAGAATGGCTGGGTTCCAGCTAAACCCTACCCTCAAGCCTGGAACCTTGGCCCTAAGTGAAAGCAGCTGACCCTGCAGGTCTGGGTTCCCAGCTAAACTCCACCCTCAAGCCTGGAACCTCGGCCCTAAGTGAAAACAGCTGACCCCATTTTTCTGCCCAAATGATTGCCTTTTTGGCCTGCCACGCCCCTATGCTGTGCCCATAAAAAGACTTCAGCTGAAAGAACAACACAAGCGGCTGATGCAAGTGGTCAGGGATGCAAGCTGCTGAGTATCAGAGATACATGCGGCTGAGCGTCGGTGACTATGGACAGACATAGTTAACTTCAGACGGTGTGGCTTCAGGGAAAGATCACCTTCCCGCACCATCTCCCTTCCAATTCCCTGTCCCGCTGAGAGCCACTTTTACTGCCCAGTAAAATCCTTCACATACTACCCTTCAAATAGTTCATATGACCTGATTCTTCCTGGACACCAAACAAGAACTTGGGTGTCAGAAAGGGCAGGTGCAGGAGGCTGTCACCCTGACCCTTCACCAAGTTGTTAACACTTAGCCATCCATGAACTGCAGGGTGAATGAGATGAGTGACTCCAGTTCCTGCCCATGAAGGGGGTCAAGGGAAAAATTTCACCTCAGTGCCTCAGCCTCCTGAGTAGCTGGGACTACAGATGTGTGCCACCACGCCCGGCTAATTTTTGTATTTTTAGTAGAGACAAGATTTCACCACATTGACCAGGCTGGTCTTGAACTCCTGGCCTTAAGCGATCCACCCGCCTCTGCCTCCCAAAGTGCTGGGACTACAGGCATGAGCCACTGCACCCTGTCTGTTGCATTGCTTTTGAGGTCTTTGTCATAAATTATTTCCCTAGGTCAATGTATTATTAAAAAGTCAAAAAGCAACAGATGTTGGTGAGGATGCAGAGAAAAGGGAACACATACGCTATTGGTGGGAATGTAAATTGGTACAACCTCCATGGAAAACAGTATGGAGATTTCCGAAAGAACTAAAACTAGAGTTACCATTTGACCTAGCACTCCCACTACTGGGTATCTACCCAAAGGGAAATAAATCATTATATGACAAAGATACCTGCACTCGTATGTTTATTGCAGCGTTATTTACAATAACAAAGTCATGGAATTAACCTAAGTGTCCATCAACAGATGATTGGGTAAAGAAAATGTGGTATACATACACCATGGAATACTACTCAACCATAAAAAAGAAAGAAAGAATGTCTTTTGCACCAATATGGATGGAACTGGAGGCCATGATCCTACCTAAAATAACTCAGAAACAGAGAGTCAAATACCACATTCTCACTTATAAGTGGGAGCTAAACAATGTGTACACATGGACATACAGAGTGGAATAATAGACACTGGAGACTCCACAAGGTGGGAGGGTGGAAGGGGGATGAGGGATGAAAAAGTACCTATTGGATACCATTTACATTATTCGGGTGATGGTTACACTAAAAGTCCAGGCTTCATCGCTATGCAACATATTCATGTAACAAAAATGCACTACATTTATAAATATTTTTTTAAATGTTATTTTCTTTTTGTCACCAAAGTTGGGCTCCCATCAGAGCCACCTGGGCCTCTAATGATTCCATTATTTTGGTTGTACTAGCCAGCCTTCCTGGAGCACTGTGAGGTTTGGGCCTTGGGGCTACAACCCTTTGGTTTTACGACATGGATCTCTCTCCCAGGGTGTGTGATGCCCCATGGGGCTGATTTACAGAGGCTTTCCCAGCACAGTCTCACAGTGACAGGAGCCACTGCTCCCTGCAGCATGCACCGTCCTGCTGAGTATATTCCTCCTCTGCCCTTACCATGGGAAGCTGTCTGTCAGGGCCCAGTGCTTGCCCTGTTTCCTGGCTTCATCACCAAGTCTGATGAAATGCTAAGTTCAGGTCATTACCATGGACTTCTGCACTCCATAGAAGTCCAGGTGGCCAGACGCAGTGGCTCACATCTGTCATCCCAGCACCTTGGGAGGACGAAGCTGGAGGACTGCTTGAGCTCAAGAGTTTGAGACCAGCCCAGGATGGCTTTGAATGAGGCTCAACACAAATTCATAAACTTTCTTAAAACATTATGAAACTCTTTTTCGTGTGTAGTTTTAGCTCATCAGCTATTGTTAGTGTTAGTGTATTTTATGTGTGGCTCAAGGCAATTCTTCTTCTTCCAATGTGGCCCAGGGAAGCCAGAAGATTGGACACCCATGGTTTTATTAATATAGTTACCCCTCACTTTTAAACATAGTTTTACTGAGGTATATATTTCATGCACTGTAAGATTTACCCCTTTACAGTGTCTGTCTTAGTGGTTTTAGTATATTCATAGAGTTGTGAAGCTATCACCACATTTAATTTGAGAACACTTGACCACCCCAGGAAGAAACCCCTTGCACATGAGCAGCCATTCCTTATTCATGCTATCCCTTGCTCCACCCCATCCCCAGGCAACCGCTAACCTGCCTTCTGTCTCTGTGGATTTGCCTTTTATAGACATTTAATATAAATCAAATCATCCAGTGCGTAGTCTTTTGCGACTGGTGAGGACTAAGCTTTGATTTTTTATCTTGCCCAAATTCCTATCTAAGGGGTCTGGGGAGTCATGCCCTACAAACCATAAATTTTCATCAGATGGGTTTTATTTAGCCCTATATATCGTGACTTACTTTCCAAACTGACTCTGGCAAGTTGGAAAACATTATGAGGCAAGAAAGAAAATAAAAATATTTTATCCCAAAACATGTTTCTGGAAACGGCCCTACAAAGCTGTCCTTTGTGGGGGAAAATGTGCACCTGTAAAGAATCTCTATTTGCAAAGCTAGATCTTTGTCTTCCAGGCCCTCCCAATCCTAAAGAGATTAATTAAGAGTCTAGTGCCTTTTAAAGATCTGAATAGGAAACATTTCTCATCTATTGTCTCCAAGGGTAGTCACTATAAGACTTCAAAAGAAACTTGGGCCAGCCGCGGTGGCTCACGCCTGTAATCCCAGCACTTTGGGAGGCGGAGGTGGGCGGATCAAGAGGTCAGGAGATCAAGACCATGGTGAAACCCCGTCTCTACTAAAAATACAAAAAATTAGCTGATACAAAAAATTAGCTGGGCCTGGTGGTGGGCGCCTGTAGTCCCAGCTACTCGGGAGGCTGAGGAAGGAGAATGGCGTGAACCCGGAAGGCGGAGCTTGCAGTGAGCCGAGATCGCGCCACTGCACTCCAGCCTGGGCGACAGAGGGAGACTCCGTCTCAAAAAATAAATAAATAAATAAATAAAAAATAACAACAAAAAAGAAACTTGATCTAACCTGAACATTTTCCTTTCTAGAGATCCCAGGTCTTAAACTCAACCAATTGTCAACCAGAAAATGTATAAATTTACCTATATTACCTACAGCCTGCAGGTGCAAGGCTCTTGTATTGGTTCGAAACCCGAGAGCGCGCCGACAAACACCACAAGGTGGTTTGGAGCAACACGTTGTTTTAATGAGCACCTGGGTGCAGGTGGGCTGAGACCTAAAATAGTGTCAGCACCAAATGAGGACGGGGCAGGGGTTTTATAGTCTCCTGTAAACAGCAAGTGTCTCAGTCTGATGTAACGGCTACGCGGTACCCCGGTGGCCTCTCTCGGTCTTCAGGGAGTACGTGTCTTCCGGCCAGCTCTCTTCCTGCCTCTGCTATCTTACTGATGCAGGTTGCTGGCGCAAGTGTCCTTGCACCTTGGGACTGGGCCTGAGGAGGGAGGAGTTATTCATTCCCTTAAGCTTGCAGGCCCCGGAGAGAAACTTTCAGCCGGAAGCAACCCCCTCCCCTGCCCTCCCTCCCTCCCCAGTCCCCCTGAGTTGTCTCACCTTTCTGGACCAAACCAATGTATTTCTTAAATGTATTTGATTGATGTCTCATGCCTCCCTAAAATGTATAAAACAAATCTGCACCGCAACCACCTTGTGCACACGTGCTCAGGACCTCCTGAGGGCTTTGTCACAGACCACAGTCACTCATATTTGGCTCAGAATAAATTCCTTCAAATATTTTACAGAGTTTGACTCTTCGTTGACACTAGCTTCTTTCACTTAGCATAATAAGTCAAGGTTCGTCCACGGTTGGTACGTCTCAGCACTTTTTTTTTTTTGAGACAGGATCTTGTTCTGTCTCCTAGCTTGGAGTACAGTGGCATGATCTGGGCTCACTGCAGCCTCTGCCTCTCAGGCTCAGGTGATCCTCCAGCCTCAGCCTCCTGAGTAGCTGGGACCACAGGCATGCGTCACCATGCCCAGCTAACCTGTGTATTTTTGTAGAGACAAGGTTTTGCCATATTGCCCAGCTGGTCTCAAACTCCTGGGCTCAACCAATCTGCCCCCCTCGGCCTCCCAAAGTTCTGTGATTACAGGCATGAACCACTGTGCCTGGCCCACTTCGTTCTTTATTATTGCTGGATAATATTCCATTGTGTGGATACCCACATCTTATTTCTTCACCAGCTCATGGACATGTTTTCACTTTTTGGCTAATACTAATAATGCTGTTATGAATATTCATGTACAAGTTTTTGTGTAGGCATGTGTTTTTATTTCTCTTTCATTACATTTAAAAGTGCGATTGCTGAATCACATGATAACTCCATGTTTAACATTTTGAGGAACTGCAGGACTGTTTTCCAAAGTGATTGTACCATTTTACATTAGGATCAGCAATGTATGAGGATTCTAATTTATCCATGGCCTCGCAAGCACTTGTTATTGTCTGTCTTTTTAATTTCAGCCCTCCTAGTGAATGTGAAGTGGCAATTTTCATGCGCGTCTGTGTGAAGAGACCACCAAACAGGCTTTGTGTGAGCAACATGGCTGTTTATTTCACCTGGGTGCAGGCGGGCTGAGTCCGAAAAAAGAGTCAGCGAAGGGTGGTGGATTATCATTAGTTCTTATAGGTTTTGGGATAGGCGGTGAAGTTAAGAGCAACGTTTTGCGGGCAGGGGTGGATCTCACAAAGTACATTCTCAAGGGTGAGGAGAATTACAAAGAACCTTCTTAAGGGTGGGGGAGATTACAAAGTACATTGATCAGTTAGGGTGGGGCAGAAACAAATCACAATGGTGGAATGTCATCAGTTAAGGCTATTTTTACTTCTTTTGTGGATCTTCAGTTACTTCAGGCCATCTGGATGTATACGTGCAAGTCACAGGGGATGCGATGGCTTGGCTTGGGCTCAGAGGCCTGACAGCAATCATTGTAGTTTTCATCTGTATTTCCCTAGTGACTTATGATGTTGAACGTCTTTTCCTTTGTTTGTTGGCCATTTGTATTTCTTCTTTGGAGAAATGTCTGTTCAAAGGCTTTGCCCACTTTTGATTGAGTTATTTATCTTTTTGTTGTTGAATTGTAAGATTTATTTATATATTCTGAATACCAGCCCCTTATCAGATATATGATTTTCAAATATTTTCTCACACTCTGTGGGTTGTCTTTTTACTTTTTTGATGATGTCCTTTAAAGCACAAAAGTTTTAAATTTTGATGAAGTCAACTTACCTATTTTTTCTGTGTGTGCGTATTTTGTGTTGTATCCAGACAACCAGTGCCTAACCCGATGTCACAAAGATTTCTCCAATATGTTCTTCTAGAAACTTTATGCAATTTAGCTCTTGAAGTTAGGTCTATGATCCATTTTCAGTTTTTTTTGTGTGTATAATTTGAAGTAGGGGTCCAAATCATTCTTTAGCGTGTGTATATACAGTTGCCCAAGTACGTACCACTTATTAAAAAGCCAGTTTTCCCCACTGAATTGTCTTACGCTCTTTTTGAAAACCGATTGACCATAAATGTGAGGGTTTATTTCTGGACTCTCAATTCTATTCCATTGACCTATGTATTTATCCTTATGTTAGCAGTACATTTCCTCACTTTCTACCTGGGCCTCTATATCTAAAGTGGTTTCTATAATATGGTTAGGTCTTGCTTTTTTCTTTTTTAAATTTCATTCAACTTGATTATCTCTGTCTTTTAACTGGAGTATTTACATCTTATTTAAAGTGATTATGGATATAGTTGAATGAAAAACTACCATCTTCACCATCTTCATAACTATTTTTGTTTTCATTTGTTTTTTGTTTCTTTTCACTCCTTCCTTCTGCATTCTCTTGTTTTAATTATTTCATATGATTCCGTTTTATCTTTTATCCTGGAGTATCATTTATACTATTAAAACCTTTTTAGTGGTTGTTTTAGAGTTTTTACAATCTGCACTTAAAAATAACCTAAGCCCGCATTCAAATAATACTATACCACTTCATATCTAGTATAGGTACCTCATAATACAGCATTCCCAACTTCTTTTTCCCATCCCTTGTGACATTACTATCATTTATTTCACTTATCCATATTAGATATTTTTAAATATCTAATAGCTTGCAGTTCTGGAGGCTGGGAAGTCCAAGCTTACAATACACTGTTAATTACCATTTTCAAGTTTTCTTTTAGAACAATTAAGAATTTTAAACAATTGTGTATTATCTTTGTTTAGCCTTTGATGGTGTTCCTTTCTTTACGTAGATCAAGGTTTCTGACCTAAATAATTTTCTTTCTGCCTGAAGAACTTTAACATTCCATGCTGATAATGAATTCCCTCAGTTTTTGTCTGAGAAAGTGTTTATTTCTCCTCCTTTTCTGAAGGATAATTTCTCTGGATATAAAATTTTAGATTGGCAATTTCTTTTAACACTTTAAGGGTTTTGCTGCACTTTCTTCTTGCTTGCATGGTTTCTGACGAGAAGTTCACTGTAATTCTATTCCTCTGCAGGCCAGGTGTTCTTTCTACCTGGGGACTAAGCCTTTGCTAGGAATGATAGTCTGGGCAGGTTTTAAGACGCCTACTCTTCTCTTCTCCCATCTTGACCAGAAGGGGCTCTTTCTCAGATTATCCCCATGGGAACCTAGTGGGGCTTCTGGAGTGACAGTCCATGTAAGTGTCAAGCCCCTCTCATGGCTGCAGGCCCTCACCAGAGTTTCTCACTCTCATACAAGTCTGCACTCAGCCTCCTGCAGTTCACCGAAGTAATAATTTAAGTGTTCCCACCAGCTTACTGATTCTAATGGCTTTTATTCTAGGTAAGTAGATCTCAGGAGCAATAGCTCTGTGGATGCATCTGTCTCTCCAGAGCTCGGGGTAGTGGTTTGCCCTGTGACCTCAGTCTCTGATGGTTCCAAGAAGAGTCTATTATCTTCAATTTGTCCAGCTTTTTCTGGTATACATAGGTATGATGACTTAGTAGCTCTTTTCGTCTAGGAGCTTGTTTGTGTGTTTTTTTAAAGGTGCTTGAATGGATGAATAACTGTTTACCGTAAGACTAGAGAAATCTGTGTGTCTGCTCCTCAGGTTGAACCCCAGTGGGTGGTGAACGAGTTAGTGCCCAAGCCCTAACCTATTTTTTTAGGCAAAGGCTCTGTCTTCTGCCTCCTCTCATGTAAGCACTGAAATGTTAATCAGCAGCTTAGAGTTGCATTAAACCAGGGTTGGGGTTTAGCCAGGTGAGTGAGGACCAGAGAGTTGAGGGTGCATGTTAAGTGAGTGATTATATACGTGAATCATAAAATTTAAGCCTGAAAAGTAGAGAAAGGAGGGACGGTGAAAAGGCAATAGGAACTGTTGTAGGTTCTGGTTTCTTTTATATAGTTAGATAGTAATGACTCTTATTACCTAGTCAGCACTTTCAATAGAAATCAACAACTGTTTTGGGACCATCACTAGGCAAGGCACTGTGTTAAATGATGTAGCACAAAAAAAGACCATCTGTGCCATTCAGGAGAGGTAAGCATGCAGTTCAAGGAGACAAAGTATTCCAAGTACTATACTAAAAAGCAAAAGATTCTGAAAAGAGTCTAGTATCTTCAGTTGACCACTCAAAACTTTCCACAATGTGATGCTAAGCCATTTTTTGTTCTTATCTCCCTTACTTCCCTAAACAAATCCATCGTGAGTCCATCATCATTTTATAAGCATAGTTTTCCTTTTTCCCTTGTCTGCACCTTTTGCATGCTGGTAATGTTCTTCCTAGAATGCTCACCTGTATGACCTCCTCCAGCAAAACTCACTTGCCATCCTGAAGGCTGAGCTCAAATGATGAAACCAGGAAGCCTTTCTAATATCTTTAGCAGTAGTTGTTTCCTCTCTTCTCAATTGTTCACATGGTATCTACCATATGCAGATACTTGGATCACGTCCTCCAGCGGACACCGTGGACATTTTCCTGCCTGTCTGTGTAGCAGTGCCTGCCCTTTATGTAAGTAAGGGAAGCCCACGAGGAAAAGAGAAACATAAAGAAGGAGGTTAGAACCAGATGGTTGAAATCAGCCACTGCCTTGGGCTTCCTGGTTGTCATGGATATGATATTTTCTATTGTTCATAACTCTGGTATCTATGGTGAGCTCACAATTAAAGCTAGAACTTTATAAAGGCAAAAAACAAGATTGGCAGTGGCTTACTTAATATTTCAATGAAGGTGGAGGGCACTGTCTTCGTTGGTTTTCTGCTTCTAGAACAGAATACTCAAGACTGCGTAATTTATAAAGAAGAGAGATTTATTTCGTTTACAATTCTGGAGGCTAGGAAGTCCAAGATCAGATGGCCACATATGGTGAGAACCTCATGGTGTGTCACAGCATGGTGGAAAAGTGGAAGGTGAAGCCAGTGCCTGTGAGAAGAAGAGAAATGAAGTGGGCTGACCCACTTTATAACAACCTACTCTCTGGAGAACTAACCCAGTTTCTTAAGAACTGCATTGGGAATTGAACAATGAGAACACTTGGACACAGGAAGGGGAACATCACACACTGGGGCCTGTTGTGAGGTAGGGGGAGGGGGGAGGGATAGCATTAGGAGATATACCTAATGACGAGTTAATGGGTGCAGCACACCAACATGGCACATGTATACATATGTAACAAACCTGCACGTTGTGCACATGTACCCTAGAACTTAAAGTATAATAAAACAAATATATATGTAATATAAATATAAATATAAATAAAACAAATATATATATATATATATATATATATATATATATATATATATATATACACACACACACACACATAAAGAACTGCATTAATCCCTTCATGAGGGTGGAGCCCCATGACCCAAACACTTCCCATTAGGCACCCCCTCCCAACACTGCTACATTTAGGAATTAAGGTCCCAACACATGAACTTTTTGAGGGATATACTCAAACCATATCAGGCAGGTATGGCAAGGAGAGATAGATGGGGTAAAGATTAAAATAAATACGTACTTTTCCAATGGTTTCCCTCCCCAACAAAATATTACATGTTAAGTTAGCTCAAATCTTGTTTTAGGTCTATTTCATCTTTTCCTGTTAAGAGAGCAATATAACTCACTCCACCAACTGACTCCCTTCTCACCACCTCACAATCCACGGTATCTCTTAAAATGACCAACTCACCACTGGCACGGTGGCTCACGCCTATAATCCCAGCACTTTGGGAGGCTGAGGCTGGTGGATCATCACCCGAGGTCAGGAGTTCAAGACCAGCCTAGCCAACATGGCAAAACCCCATCTCTACTAAAAATACAAAAATTAGCTTGGCGTGGGAGCGCACCTGTAATCCCAGCTACTTGGGAGGCTGAGGCAGGAGAATCGCTTGAACCCAGGAGGCGGAGGTTGCAGCAAGCCAAGATTGTGCCATTGCACTCCAGCCTGGGCAATAGAATGAGACTTCGTCTCAAAAAAAAAAAAAAAAAGACCAACTGAATATGATAAGTGGAGAAAAATAATCCATGTCAGGGATTTCAAGGAGTATGTACTGAATGTGGCATATACAGGACAACACTGAAGAAGAGGTTGACAGTAGGCTTTCTGGTCTCTCTCTCAGTAAGTAGATGGGACTCAGATGGGACCCTCTAACTTAAGTGATGAGGTACGGAGGTAAGGGAGCTAGGGACACGTGGGAGACTTTCAATACTTGGACTGCCTTTTGCCCAGCATTTACAGGGTTGGCTTCAGCCAACATAAAACAGCAGCCTTAGGTAAGAGGTAGTGTACGGTCTTGGCTGGACCTTGGCATAGTTCAGTACCTGGCATTAGCCAAACTGTAAACTTTGAGGACACAGTTTCCACACAAGAACACCCTCTGTTCTGATGCCAACTATAAGTTTGAGGGCTTCCCCAAAACGCTTTTAGTTTTGATAATTCACTAGAAACCTCACAGGACTCACTGAAAGCTATTATACTCACTGTTATGGTTTATTAAGGGAAACGATACAGATTAAAATCAGCCAAAAGACTAGGTACAGTGACTGTTACCTGTAATCCCATTGTTTTGGGAGGCTGAGGCAGGAGGATCACTTGAGCCCAGGAATTTGAGGCTACAGTGAGCTGTGATTGTGCTACTGCACTCCAGCTTGGGTGACAGAGGGAGGCTGTTCAACTAATTAACTAAACTAAGTAACTAATAACATAATAAAATCAGCCAAAGGAAGAGATACATAGGGCAGAGTCTGGGAGTGCTCCAAACGTGAGGCTTCTGTTCCTTCCCCGTGGAATCAGGACATGTCACCCTCCTGGTATAGATATGTGACAATACTCACAAAGTATTGCTAATCAGAGACGCTCACCAAAGCTTCAGTATCTAGAGTTCTTATTTGGGGCTTTGTTATGTGCTCATGATTGATCAATTGATTGCCTTGTTGCTGAACTTAGTCTTCAGGTCAATTGATACTTCATGCTCCAAAGCCCCCATGCTAAGTCACATGATTAGGCTTTCTGTCATGGCCAGCTTCTATCCTAAGCCTTTAACCCAGTGTGGCCAGCCCCATCCTTAAACAAGGCTCTCCTATTAGATATGGCATAGCTTACCTCCTAGAAGCCTAAGGCAAAGGCCAGATGTCAAGTGGGGCAGGACCAAACTCTTCACTACACAGCTACACGGTAAGTTGGAAACAGAGTTAATTCATGGGATAGTGGTTTTGCCCAACAGAGAAGAGCAAAAATAAAGCTCCCTTGCAGGGGAGTGCATGAATCTTCTTCCCTCTTCTCCCTTGGCAGGTTGTTGGATTGTACAACTAGAACTGCAAGTTTATATCAACTGGGCCTCCAGCCTAAGAAGTAAGAGGAGGATACTAATAACAGAGAGGCTCACAGTGAGGAAAAACGTTTTACTTAACCACATCCTAAACACCTGGATTGGATTGACTTTTCTTTGTTCAAAAATTAGTAAAAAGAAAATACTAATATGGCAGCTAAGAAAATAATTTATAGTTAAAAGATGGAGAATTGAGATATAGAAGGGGAGAATTATTTGGAAAAAAAATTTATTCAAGAAGGAGATTAGCCTAGGTAAAGAACTTATGGCTAAGACCCCAAAAGCAAATACAACAAAAACAAAAATAAATAAATGGGACCTAATTAAACTAAAAAGCTTCTGCACAGCAAAAGAAATAATCATCAGAGTAAACAGACAACCTATAGAATGGGAGACAACATTTGCAAATTATGCATCTGACAAAGGACCAATATCCGAAGCCTACAAGGAATCAAACAAATCAGCAAAAACCTCACCAGATAATCCCATTAAAAGGTGGGCAAAGGACATGAATAGATATTTCTCAAAAGAAAATATAAAAATGGCCAAAAAATGTAAGAAAAAATGCCCCACATCACTAATCATGTTGGAAATGCAAATTAAGACCACGATGAGATACTACCTTACCCCAGCCAGAATGGTCATTATTAAAAAGTTAAAAAAAAAAAAAAAAGATGTTGGTGTGGATGTGGGGAGAAAAGAAAACTTATACGCTGCTGGTGGGAATGCAGATGAATACAGCCTCTGTGGAAAACAGTACAGATACTTCTCAAACAACTAAAAGTAGATCTACCATTTGATCCAGCCATCCCACCACTGGGTATCTACCCAAGGAAAATAAGTCCTTATGTCAAAAAGATATCTGCACATGTGTTTATGGCAGCACAATTCACAATTGTAAAGATATGGAATCAATCTAAGTGCCCATCAACTGATGAGTGGATAAAGAAAATGTTATATATATATTTGTGTGTGTGTTTATATATGCACCATGGAATACAATTCAGCCTTAAAAAGGAAGAAAATAATGTCTTTTGCAGCAAATTGGATGGAACTGGAAGCCATTATTCTAAATGAAGTAACTCAGGAATCAAAAACCAAATACTGCATGTTCTCACTTATAAGTGGAAGCTAAGCTATGGGTATGCAAAGGCATGCAGAATAGTATAACGGACAATGGAGACTCAGAAGTGGGGAGGGTCAAGGGGGTGAGGGATGAAAAACTACCTATTGGGTACACTGTACACTACTCGGATGACAAGCGCACTAAAATTCTAGACTTCACCGTTATATACAATTCATCCTTGTAACCAAAACCACTTATACCCCTAAAGCTATTGATATATAAAAATTTTTTTAAAAGAAGGAGGAAGTTTTAGAAAGTGCCTGTGAAGTGTTCTCAATATTCTTAGGATATGATCTTGAAATGAGACTAATGGTGAATGATAATACAGCAGAAGTGACAAGGTAGGTGGCTGATGAGCTATCTTAAATGGGGGTTAAAAAATAGGCAGAGTTTAGTTATGGAATTTAAATCTTCAAAAAATAATGAAGCTGAATAAAACCTGTTTAAAATTAGATTAGTGATGTGGAGAGAAAACTTGAGAAAGCTTCCCAGAATAGAGCGAAAAAGGTACAGGATGAAATGCAAGACAGGAAAAAGTAGTAAACATTGAGAAGAGAGGAAGGAGGCCCAACATCAGATAACTGGTGATAGCGATGGGATGCAACATTCAGAGAAATCGGGGGGTAAAGTAGAAGAAACTTTTCTTGACCTGAAGAAAAACGTAGCACCAGGGAAAAATAATTTTTAAAATGTGCCCACCCTCCAAGATGGCTCCCAAGGTCCCCACTTGCAGGTATTCACACTGGATTAGGGTAGGTCTGTGTGACTAATAGCATATGGCAGAAGCAATAGTCTATCACTTTTGAGATTAGGTTGTAAAGACGCTGTAGCTCTGTCTTGGTGGTTCTTTCTCTTGGATTACTTTTTCTGGAGGAATGAAGTCACCATGTCATGAGTAGCTCTTTGGAGAGGTCCATGTGGGGAGGAACTGAGCCCTCCGACCTCCCACCACAGCAAGCCTTCATATGACTCTAGCCTCAGCTGACATAGTGAGATGCCCTGAGCCAGACCTATTCAGCTAAGCCACTCCTGGATTCCTAGAGAGATCATCAATATTTGTTGCTTTAAAGTGCTGAATTTTGAGGTAATTTGTTATGGAGCAATAGATAACTAATACAGTCATGAAGTAGAAGGAACTAGAAAGGAGATTAGGGAGTAGCTGGAAAAACAGGGGAAATCTAGAGATTAGGGCATGTTTAAATGCTAGTGGAAGAATTCAATAGACAAAGAGAAAGGTTGGAGGTACAGCAAGGAGAAGGGGCTATGTAATCACATGAGGCTCCTGAGAAGGTGGGTAGGGGTGGTATCCAGGGGTAGGTAGGTATAGGGATTGGCCTTCAGAAGGAGCAGGGGAACTTTTTGAGGGTCTCAAAATCAAATGCTTAGTTGCCTGGCAATGTAGGCATTTAAGTCTGAGATCCCTCAAGAGAGACAAGCCTCTGATAAGCTTACTTGAGAAAATGCAATTATGTAACATTAATAAGAAAGAGGATATTATGGAGAATGAGATTAAAACCATGTAAGAAAAATGATACACAACTCTAAGCTTAAGAATTTGAAAATTCAGAGGAAATTTTTTCCCTAAGACAATTATCAATTGCCAAAATTGTTTCAAAAGAAACAGAGGCCGGTCACGGTGGCTCACATCTGTAATCTCAGCACTTTGGGAGGCCAAGGTGAGCAGATCACTTGAGCCCAGGAGTTTGAGACCAGCCTGGGCAACATAGTGAAACCTCATTTTACTAAAAATACAAAAAGTAGCGGCGTGGTGCGCACCTGTAGTCCCAGCTACTCTGGAGGCTGAGGTGGGAGGATTGCTTGAGCCTGGGAGGTGGAGGTTGCAGTGATCCAAGATCATGCCACTGCACTCCAGCCTGGGCAACAGAGCAAGACCTTGTCTGAAAAAGAAAAGAAAAGAAAAAGAAAGTCAGAATAATAACCATAGGAGAAATGGAAACAGTTGTTAGGAAATTACATCAAGAAAGGTGTTGGACACATGGTTTCATAGGTTATTGCATTAATTAAAATTAAATAAAATGGAAAATTCTCTTCTTCAGTTTCACTAGCCACTTTTGAAGTGCTCAGTAACCACATATGGCTCGTGGTTGCCATATTGGAGAAGAGAGATATAGAGCATTTCTGTCACTTCAGAAAGTTCTATGAGTCAGTGTTGCTTTAAAGGGATAGGCAGTTCTTATTCTGTGTAACTTGTTTCCAGGTGCATAAAAATGCTGTGAATCTCCCAATTTGTTTTGTGAAACTAGAGGTGCACTGATGCTAAAACACAGCCAAGTTGACATCACAAAATTTAGAAACAAGTCTCACTTGTGAATAGATGCAGTACTTCAGACTCAGATGCTCATTCAGGAAAAATTCAAATTGGCATTCCGAAAGTGCAAGGATATTTGAATAATAGGAAATCCATTAGTATGGTTCATCACATCAGAATAGAAAAGGAGAAAAGCATATGATTATCTTCATAGATACAAAACAACATTTGAAAAAAATTGAACGGTCATTTCTGAATACACTAACAGGAAGGATCTTTATTTAGTATACTGAAGAAAAGCCTCTTCAGACATCATTATCATCCCAAACAGCCAATCTGATATTTAATGATAAAAATACTACAGGCATTCCAATTAAAGTAAGAAATAGGATCAAGGCCTTCTACCATTTTTATACTTTGATAGTGTTCTAGAAATTCCAGTATAAAATTATAAAAGAATAAAAGGAGTAGAGAAAAGAGAGAAATTATATAAAATTTGTGACATATTTTTAAAAAATCATAACTAGAAGTCCAAGAGGATCAATTACAAACTAAGAGAGTTCAGTAAGGCATGAGAAGTGGCCCCTGACAGCTGAGAACAGGCATTACCACCGGGCTGCTGTCATCTCCTGTTGAACATAAACACTTAAGCAGAACACAAACATCAATCAAGGCCACTTTATCTCATTGATGGATCAAGACAAAACCCAAATTTCTCTGTAATCATGTCTGAACCCAAAAGAAGACATTAAAAATGACCAAACATGCCTTGTCCAGGCTGAGTTGTGATTCTGCTTCTTTACTTCACTTTATTCTTCCTGCCTTCTAATTCTAAATACCAGCGATTCAGATACCCAATCATAGAGCTGCCCCTGTTTCCAGACAGTAGCCAATTCAGAGCACAGCCTTGCTCCCTGGAACCCTTCTCAAAATCAGCTAATACAAGCCCCAATCCTCTAATTCTTTTATAACATCCTCCTACTAAGACACCCTAGGGTTCCCTGAGGTGTGTATTTTTCTTGATTACAATGAGCAGCAAACCCAATTTGTTCAACTCCTTGGAGGTCTTTAACTGATAGGCATTGACAGGTGGCTATTAAGAAACACATTCGCAGCTGGGCACAGTGGCTCATGCCTCCAATCCCAACACTTTGGGAGGCCAAGGCAAGTGGATCACTTGAGCCCAGGAGTTTGAGACCAGCCTGGGCAACATAGTGAGACCCTGTCTCTACAAAAATTAGCTGAGCATGGTAGTGTGTCCCTGTAGTCCCAGCTACTCGGAGGGTTGAAACAGGAGAACCAGTTGAGCCCAGGAGCTCGAGGCTGCAGTGAGCTGAGATGGCACCACTGCACTTCAGCCTGGGTGACAGAGTGAGATCTTGTCTCAAAAAACAAAAACAGAAGCAAAAACCACATATGCAAATAGTAGCAACAGTAGCAACAACAATAAAACATCAATAAAATATACTGTGATAACCAGTAAGAAATATACAATGAAAAAAGTACACATACAGATTTGTGCATTTGAAAAAGTCTTAAGAGAAAAGGTATCTAAATGTTAACTTTGGTTACCTTCTACTTTGTGGAACTTAGATTACTTTTTTGAACTTCTAAATTCTTTTTTCTTTTTATTGTAGTTAGAATGTTTAACATGAGGTCTACCCTCTTAACAGATTCTTAGTGTACAATACAGTATTGTTAACTATATGCACAATGTTGTACAGCAGATCTCTAAAACTTATTCATCTTGCATAACTGAACTTTATACCCGTTGAATAGCAACACCACATTACCCCTGAGTAGCTGGGATTACAGGCGCCCACCACCAGGCACAGCTAATTTTTTCTTTTTTTTTGGGGGGGATTTTTAGTAGAGATGGGGTTTCACCGTGTTGGCCAGGCTGGTCTCAAACTCCTGACCTCAAGTGATCCACCCACCTTGGCCTCCCAAAGTGCTGGGATTACAGGCATGAGCCACTGCGCCAGGCCCAATTTCCTCCTTTTTAAAGGCTGAATAATATTCCATTGTAGGTACTGTATATATCACATTTTCTTTATCCATTCATCTGCTAATGGATACTTACATTGTTTCTCTCTCTTGGCTATTATGAATAATACAGGGGAGTGCAGATATCTCTTTGCGATCCGGTTTTCAATTGATTGGATGTATACTTAGAAGCAGTTCTATTTTTAATTTTTTGAAGAATCTCCAAACTGTTTTCCATAATGACTGTACCAATTTACATTCCTGTCAACAGAGTACAAGGGTTCCAATTTCTCTACATCCTCACCAACACTTGCGATCTTTTGACTTTTTGATCGTAGCCATTCTAACAGGTGTGAGGTGATACCTCATTGTGGTTTTGATTTGCATTTTCCTAAAGATTCCCTAAAGTAATGTTGAGCATCTTTTCATATACCTGGCATCTCTATGTCTTCTTTGGAGAAATGTCTATTCAAGTCCTTTGCCCATTTTTAAATCATGTCTTTTTTTTTTTTTTTGCTATTGAATTGTAGAAATTCCTTATGTATGGTTGTCATTGGTATGTGCAGGGAGCTGGCTCTAGGATCCCCTGTGTATACTAAAATTCATGCATACTCAAGTTCTGCATTTGGCCCTGTGGAACCCATGTATATGAAAAGTCATCCGTCTGTATACACAGGTTTTGCTTCCCCCAAATATTGTATTTTTTATCCACATTTGGTTGAAAAAAATCTGCGTATAAGTGGACCCACACAGTTCAAAGCCATATTTTTCAAGGGCCAATTGTATTATAGTTTTAAACTCCTTATCAGATATGGTTTGCAAATATTTTCTCTTATCCCATAGGTTGTCTTTTCACCCAGTTATTTCCTTTGCTTCGCAAAAGCTTTTTAGTTTGATATAGTCCCAATTATCTATTTTTGCTTTTGTTGCCTGCACCTTTGATGTCATAACCAATAAATCATTGCCAGAACTATATCATAAATCTTTTTCTATATGTTTTATTCTAGAAATTTTAAAATTTCAGGTATTTAATTCATTTTAGCTGATTTTGTGTGTGGTGTAAGATAAGGGTCCAGTTTCTTTTTTTTTTTGCATAAGGATATCTGGTTTTCACAATACCATTTGTTGAACTGACTATTCTTTCTCTACTGTGTATTCTTGGCACCCTGTCAAAGATCAGTTGACCATATATGCCTGCATTTATTTCTGGGTTCTGTATTCTGTTCTATTGATCTATATGTCTGTCTTTATGCCAGTACCATACTGTTTTAATTACTGTAGCTTTGTAATGTATTTTGAAACCAGGAGGCTGTGATGTCTCTAGCTCTTTTCTTTTTGCTCAAGATTGTACTGGCTATTTGCGGTCCTTTGTGGTTCCATACAAATTTCAGGATTTTTTTTTTCTTCAACTATAAAAAATGCCATTGGGATTTTGAAAGAATATGCATTGAATCTGTAGATCATTTGTGTACTGCGGGAATCTGAACAATATTAATTCTTTCACTTTATAAACACAGAATGTCTTTTCATCTATTTGTGTCTTCATTAATTTATTTCATCAGTGTATTGCAATAGTCAGTGTACAAGTCTTTCACCTCTTTTCTTAAGGTTATTCATAAGTAATTTATCTTTTTGATGCTACTATAAATGGGATTTTTTTTGGTTTCCTTTTCAGGTAGTTTATTGTTAGTGTATAGAAATACAATTGATTTTTACATGTTGATTTTATACCCTGCAACTTTACTGAATTGGTTTATTCTAAGAGTTTTTTTCATGGACGCATTAGAGTTTTCTATATATAAGATCATGTTGCCAGGTGTGGTAGCTCATGCCTGTAATCCCAGCACTTTGGGAGGCCAAGGTGGGCGAATCATCTGAAGTCAGGAGTTCAAGACCAGACTGGCCAACTCGGCCAAACCCTGTCTCTACTAGAAATACAAAAATTATCTGAGCTTGGTGGCATGCACCAGTAATCCCAGCTACTCAGGAGGCTGAGGCAGCAGAATCGCTTGAACCTGGGAGGCAGAGGTTGCAATGAGCCAAGATCACACCACTGCACTCCAGCCTGGATGACAGAGCAAGACTCTATCTAAAGAAAAAAAAAGGTCATATTATTTTCAGAGATAGTTTTGGGTGCCTTTTGTTTCTTTTTCTTGACTAAGTAATTGCTCTGGCTCATCAAAAAATCATAAGTTGAACCATCATAATCAAAGACTGTCTGCAGTGTTTCCAGCAATAAATGCATTTTTGACTGATGATATTTTCAACTTCTGATGGATTTATCAGGATGTAACCCCATCATAACTCAATGAGCATCTATATAATATGTCTTAGTGTGGATTGACTGCTTTCTTTGCTTATCTGTAAGAAGCAACTCCTCATCTATTCAAGTTTGATCGTGAGGTTGCAGCAATTTAGTCACATTTTCAGGCTACACTTCTTCTTCTTTTTTTTGTCTTTTTTTGAGATGGGGTCTCATTCTGTTGCCAGGCTGGAGTGCAGTGGCATGATCTCGGTTCACTGCAACCACCACCTCCCGGGTTCACGTGATTCTCCTGCCTTAGGCTCCTGCATAGCTGGGATTACAGGCATGCGCGACCACGTGTGTATTTAAAAGGGAAACCAGAGCATAAAAATTTGGAAAATTTGCAGCCTGGCCGTGTGGTAGAAAAGAAAAGCCCATTTTTTTCAGGGAAGGAATTCAAGCAGGCTGCAGAAATTTGCATAAGTAAAGAGGATCCAAGTGCTAATATCCAACACAATTAAAAAAAGTCCTCCAAGGCATTTCAGAGAACTTTGTGCAGCTGCTCCCATCACAGGCCCAGAGTTCTAGAAGGGAAGAATGGTTTTGTGAGCCAAGCCTGGGCTCTGCCACCCCTTGCAGCCTTGGGACACTGCTCCCTGTGTCCCAATTGCCCCACCTCTAACCATGGCTTAAAGCGGCCCAGGTACAGCTTGGGCTGCTGCTTCAGAGAGTGCAAGCCATAAGTCTTGGCACCTTCCATGTGGTGTTAAGCCTGTGGGTGCTCAGAGTGCAAGAGTTGAGGCTTGGGAGCCTCCACCTAGACTTCAGAGGATGTATGGAAAAGCCTGGATGTCCAAGCAGAAGCCTGCTGCAGGGGTGGAGCCCTCATGGATAACATCTGCTAGGGCAGTGCAGAGGGGAAATGTGGGGTTGGAGCTTCCACACAAAGTCCCCACTGGGGCACTGCCTAGTGGAGCTGTGAGAAGAGGGCCACTATCCTCCAGACCCCAGAATGGTAGATCCAATCTTAGCTTACACCCTGCACCTGAAAAAGCCACAGGCATGCAACGCCAGCCCATGAGAGCAGTCACAGGAGCTGACCCCTAGAAATCCAGAGGGGTGGAGCTTCCCAAGGCCTTGAGAACCCACCCCTTGCATCAGAGTGCTCTGGACATGAGACATGGAGTAAAAGGAGATTATTTTGGAGCTTTAAGATTTTATGACTACCCTGCTGGGTTTTGGGCTTGTATGGGGGCTTTGGGCCATTTTCTTTTATTTGGAATGGCTGTATTTACCCAATGCCTGTAACCTCATTGCATCTAGGAAGTAACTAACTTGCTTCAATTTTACAAGCTCATAGGCAGAAGGGAGTTGCCTTGTCTCGGATGAGACTTTGGTCTGTGGACTTTTGAGTTAATGCTGAAATGAGTTAAGATTTGGGGGGACTGTTGGGAAGGCATGATTAGTTTTGAAATGTGAGGGCATGAGATTTGGGAGGGGCCAGGGGTGAACAATATGGTTTGGCTGTGTCCCTACCCAAATCTCATCTTGAATTCCCACATGTTGTGGGAGGGACCTGGTGGGAGGTAACTGAATCATGGGGCAAGTCTTTTGGAATGGAGTATTTACCCAGTGACTATATCACCACTGTATCTTGGAAGTAACTAACTTGTTTTTATTTTACAGGCTCATAGGTGGAAGAGGCTAGCCTTGTCTCAGACGAGACTTTGGACTATGGACTTTTGAGTTAATGCTGGAATGAGTTAAGACTTTAGGGGACTGTTGAGAAGAGATGATTGTGTTTTGAAATGTGAAAAGGACATAAGATTTGGGAGGGGCCAGGAGCAGAATGATACAGTTTGAATCTGTGTCCCCACCCAAATTTCATATTGAAATATAATCTCCAAATGCTGGAGGTGAGGCCTGATGGGAGGTGGGGACTCATGGGAGGTGATTGAATCATGGGGATGGTTTCTAATGGTTTAGCACCATCCCCCTAGTACTGTCCTCATGATAGAGTTCTCATGAGATCTGGTTGTTTAAAAGCATGTGGCACCTCCCCACTTTCTCTCTTCCTCCTACTCCAGCCATATGAACTGCCTCACTCTCCCTTTGCCTTCCACCATGATTGGAAGCTTCCTGAGTCCTCCTGAAGAAGCAGAAGCCACTATGCTTCCTGTACAGCCTTTAGAATCATGAGCCAATTAAATCTCTTTATAAACTACCCAGTCTCAGGTATTTCTTTACGGCAATGTGGGAAAGGACTGATATACACTCAAAGTCATCCATGAGGGTTGGAATCAAATCCTACCAAACTTCAGTTAATGTTGCTATTTTGATTTTCTCCCATAAATCACAAGTCTTCTTAATGGCATCTAGAATGGTGAATTCTTTCCAGAAGATTTTCTATTTAGTTCACACAGATCCATTAGAGGAATCAATATCTATGGCAGCTATGGTCTTACAAAATATGTTTCTTAAATAATAAGTCTTGGAAGTTGAAATTGCTCCTTGATCCATGGGCTGAAGAATGAATGTCGTGTTAGCAGGATGAAAACAACATTACTTTCTTTGTACATCTGTATCAGAGCTCTTGGTTGACCAGCAACATTGCCACTGAGGAGTAATACTTAAAACAAAACAATCTCTTTTTCTGAGTAGTACGTCTCAACTGTGGGCTTAAATATTCAGTAAACCATGCTGTAAACAGACGTGCTGTCATCCAGTCTTTGCTGTTGCATTTTTAGAGCACAGGCAGAGTAGATTTGGCATAATTCTTAAGGGCTCTAGGAGTTTCAGAATAGTAAATAAGCATTGCTTTCAACTTATAGTCGCTAGCTGCATTAGTCCATAACAAGAGTCCAGCCCATCCTTTGAAACTTTGAAGCCAGGCATTGGCTTTCTCCTCTTTAGCTGTTAAAGTCCTAGATGGTATCTTCTTCCAATAGAAAGCTTTTTCATCTACATTGAAAATCTGTTGTTTAGTGTAGCCATCTTCATCAATTATCTTAATTATCTTCTGGATAACTTGAGGCAGCTTCTACATCAACACTTACTGTTTCACCTTGCACTTCTATGTTACAGAGACAGTTTTCCTACTTAAACCTCATTAACCAACCTCTGTTAGCTTCCAACTTTTCTTCTGCAATTTCCTTACCTCTCTGAACCTGCAAAGAATTCAAGAGAGTTTGGATTTTGCTCTAGATTAGGCTGTGGCTTAAGGGAATATTTTTCCTGCTTTGATCCTCTATCTGGACCACTCAAACGTTCTCCATATCAGCAATAAGGCTGCTTTGCTTTATTATCATTTATATATTTACTGGAGTAGCACTTTTAATATGCTTTAAGAACTTTTCCTGTGCATTCACAACTTGGCTGACTGTTTGGCACAAGAGGCCTAGCTTTCAGCCTGTCTTGGTTTTTGTCATCCTTTCCTCACTAAGCTTGATCATTTCCAGCTTTTGACTTAAAGTGAGAAATGTGGGACTCTTCCTTTCACTTGGACATTTAGAGGCCATTGTAGGATTATTAATTGGCCTAATTTCAATATTGCTGTGTCTCAGGGAGTAGGGATGCCCCAGTAGAGGGAGATAGATGGGAGAATGGCTGGTCAGTGGAGCAGTCAGAACACACACAATATTTATCAATTAAACTTGCCATCTTATGTGGGTATGGTTTGTGGTACCCCAAAACAATTACAACGGTAACATCAAAGATTATCACTGACAGATCACCATGAAAAACACAAGAATAATGACAATGTTTGAAATAGTGCAAGAATTACCAAAATGTGACACAGAGACTTTATGTGAGCACCTGCTGTTGGGAAAATGGCATTGCTAGACTTGCTTAATGCAGTCTTTTTTTTTTCAATTTATAAACAAACGAACAAACAAAAAACACACACAGTGTCTGCAAAATGCAATGAAGTGCAATAAAATGAGGCGTGCTTGAATCTCCATCGTATTGAGACTGTTTCCGGAGATTTATCCTGTTGCTTTGTTCCGAATGTATTTCCCTGTTTCTTCATTTTCCTTGAGTTTTTGTGTCAGTGTCTATGCATTAGAAAATGCAGCCACCTTTCCCTACCTTCACGGCTGAACTTATGCAGGAGGAAATCCTCATCAGTCAGTCTGCCCAGATATTTTGGGGGCCTCTCAAACCTTTGTGCTTTGTTCTCAGAGGCCCCCAAGGCATCTTGATTTTACTAGGTCTCATCAGTGCTCTCAGACAGAAGAGACAGAAATCAATCCCTTGAGCAGCCCCTGGAAAAGTTGGAAGGCTGGGTACCTGCTTCAACTCTTCTCCTAGGGAGAAGCTGGGAACAGATGGTTTCCTTCTGATGGTATGGTGATGTGTTGGGGTAGGGATTACAATGAGAGTGTGTTTTCAGTTTTCCTACTGGCTTCAATGCGGCTGGTTTCATGTCCATGCAGGGCGCAGGAGCTTCTCGATTAGTTTCTGAATTCCTCACAAAGGGAATTTGTCCATGCACCATTGTTGAGCTGTGTCCACTGGGAGAAGGAGAGTCCAGGGCTTCCTACTTGGCCATCTTGCTGATGTTGTCCTTCCCATGATGTCTACATAGTCAATGATAAAAATGCATTATTTTTATAGACAGGTAAATTGCTATTTTCTGAAAGCAGTGACTAGTGAGAGATAAATGAAATTCTAAAATGAGATTATTGTGTTATGAACTAATAAGGTTATAGAAAGTAGGCTGCAGAATGGAAAGAATCTAGATTGTCAGTTTTCTCCAGTTCACAGGTAGCTCATTGCTGCTTCTGTGGAACTACGGAGGAGGCAGAAGAGGCATGAGTAAAGGCTGATATCCCAGATAGGACAACCCTGTTCACTCTTTCTGCCAACATAGATGCTCTCTTTTGCTTCTAGACCAGCAAACCATCACATAATGTGTTCTGGGCCTCTTGAAGTCTGGTCTTGAATGTGGTCACTGACAACACTAAACCTTACCTAAGAGTACCCTGTAACTCTTGGAAAACAGTGAGGGTTAAGAAATCCCCCTACTTTTGTGTTCTGGGAAACAAAAGGCATGTACTGCAAAGACGCTCCCCGCCCCTTCCACATAGAACATAGATAAGAGTCATGGATGCCCCTTAGTTCAACAGTTCTCAACCTTTTTGGCACCAGGGACCAGTTTCATGGAAGAAAACTTTTCCACAGACAGGTGGGGGCAGTGGTTCCGAGATGAAACTGCTCTACCTCAGGTCATCAGGCTTTAGTTAGATTCTCATAAGGAGTGTGCAATCTAGATCCCTCACATGCACAGTTCACAATAGGGCTCGTGGTCCTGTGAGAAGTTAAAGTCCTGACAGGAGGTGGAGCTCGGTGGTAGTGCTGGCTGGCCCGCTGCTCACCTCCTGCTGTGTGGCCCAGTTCCTAACAGGCCACAGACCGGTACTGGTCCGTGGCCCAGGGGCTTGGGACCCCTGCCCTCGTTTACCTAGAAAAAGCCAGATACGAACCTGCCAAATTCCTGTTCTTTACCTCATAAATGATTAGCTGAGCAGCAGGTCCCTATTGATCAAACAAAACAAAACCCTTCTTAATAAAAATCTCCTTTCCCCAGGGCCCTGAACTTGGCCCACTCTCAGCCTGGGCCAGAACAAGCTCTTCCTCAGCAGCCCCTCCTGAGCCTAGGCCCACCTAGGGTGCAACGTTCTCTGATCTACTCTCTTTTTTCTTTTCTTTTTCTCTTTTTTTTTTTTTTTTTTTTTGAGATGGAGTCTCACTGTGTTGCCCAGGCTGGAGTGCAGTGGCATGATCTTGGCTCACTGCAGCCTCCACTTCCCGGATTCAAGCGATTCTCCTGCCTCAGCCTCTGAAGTAGCTGGGATTACAGGGGCCCATCACCATGCCTGGCTAATTTTTTTGTATTCTTAGTAGAGACAGGGTTTCACCATGTTGGTCAGGCTAGTCTCAAACTCCTGGCCTCAAGTGATCTGCCTGCCTTGGCCTCCCAAAGTGCTGGGTTATGAGCGTGAGCCACCCACTGCGCCCAGCTGATGATCTGTTTTCTGATCATGACACTTCCATTTACCCCACTTTCTAGCCTCATTTTCTCCTCCCTATAAAAGAAAACCCCTTTTTGCTTAACTCTTGAGACATTTGCAGATCTTATGGTTAGAGAGTTCTCCCTATTGTAATAAGCCAGTTTCCTTCACCTTTACAATAATCTTTTTTGTTTTTGTATGAGACAGGGTCTTACTCTGTTGCCTAGGCTGGAGTGCAGTGGTCTGATCATAGCTCACTGCACCCTCAAACTCCTAGACTCAAACGATTCTCCCACCTCAGCCTCCCAGAGAGCTAGGACTACAGGTGTGCACCTCCACACCTAGCTAATTTTTGTATTTGTCATGGAGGCGGAGCTTTGCTGTGTTACCCAGGCTGGTATGATGACCTTTTGGAATCAGGTTTCTCTGTACTACTCCAAGATTTATTTTTGCTTTTGTTTTTGATGCCATATAAGTAAGGGGGGAAAAAAAGAAGAAAAAAGTCTTAATCCCACTCTGGGTTAAGGATGGGAGTTAGTATAAACATTCACCCACAAAAAGAAGTTCCTAAACACAACACTTAGTTGAAAATAAGACACCTCAATAGATAGAACCAAAGCAAAAAAAATAACCCAGAGTGGAGAGATGTAAAATCTGGAATGAAAAGTGTATGTTGTTTTCTGGGTGAGATGGCTCATGCCTGTAATCCAAGCTACAGGAGAGGCTGAGGCAGGAACATTGCTTGAGCCCAGGAATTTGAGGCTGCTGTGAGCTATGATTGCATTACTGTACTCTGGCCTGGGTGACAGAGCCAGACCCCAACTCTCTATTTTATTTTATTTATTTTTTGAGACAGGGTCTCACTCTTTTGCTCAGGCTGGGGTGAAATGGTACGATCTTGGCTCACTGTAGCCTCCACCTCCCGGATTCAAACAATTCTCCTGCCTCAGCCACCAGAGTAGCTGGGAGGCGTGCACCACCATGCCTGGCTAATTTTTGGATTTTTAGTAGAGATGAGGTTTTGCCATGTTGCCCAGGCTGGTCTTGAACTCCTGAGCTTAAGCAATCCACCCACCTTGGACTCCCAAAGTGCTGGGATTACAGACATGAGTCACCGCGCCTGGCCAGACCCCGGCTCTCAAAACAAAAAGCAAAAAACGCATGCTGTGACATAAAGAGAACAGGGCATCATCTGCAAAAATCCAACTCTAAATATCCCTGAGAAAGAAGATTATGAAGCACATGGAATAAAAAGAGGGCCCATTTTATATAAACTTAATGCTGAAAAAAATTCTTTTTTTAATTGCACTTGAACTGTGTATGTAGAGAAAAACGTATTCTAGATTAGCCTTCTTTTTGCAAAATTTGTGTAGGATTTTCTTGGTTTGCCAGTTTTCTGGAAAGAACATCATTTTCTGGTGTGTTTTTTCTTCCAACCCTGCATTTTCAAGCTTGTATTGTTCTAGTGAACAAAGCGAGACTCTTTGATCTGGTTTGACACTATGCAGAGCAGAATTTCAGCTATCTGAAAAAAACAAACTTCAAACCTGTAGGAGGATTATTAAAAGGCATAAAACTTTACAACCATTAAGCAAAAACAGGCTAGTAGTTATACTTACTAAGGATAATTATAGCATTTAAGTTTAATGGCATAAATTGGTCAATGGATAATTTAATCTGGCAGACATCAAAATTACATTTAAATATTAGAGAAAGGAGACAAAACACAAAGAGATGGTTGTTAGATGGGCTCAAAAACTTTTCGAATGCCTTTCTAAAGCTTCGAAATATCTCCTTTAATGTCTTATTTCTTTTCCCACTTAGAGTCAGGTTTATCTGAAATTGTGGCTTTTTGGAAAACTCCGTTTCCACTGAGGTGTGGTAATAGTCGCTTCTGTTATTATTGCAAACTTACTGTGAATATCTCAACTCCATAACCAGTCAAAGATATGTAAGCCTTCATCTCAGCTCATCATTTGGGAGAAATGAGAGCCACCAAGGCTCATATAAGAACCCACCTGAGGCCAGGCAAGGTGGCTCATGCCTGTAATCCCAGCACTTCAGGAGGCCAAGGCAGGCGGATCACCTGAGGTCAGGTGTTAGAGACCAGTCTGGCCAACATGGCAAAACCCCATCTCTACTAAAAATACAAAAATTAGCTGGGCATGGTGGTGCATGCCTGTAATCACAGCTACTCAGGAGGCTGAGGCAGGAGAATCGTTCGAACCCAGTGGGTGGAGGTTGCAGTGAGCCAAGATTGTGCCATTTCACTCCAGCCTGGGCCAAAGAACCCACCTGAATTTGTAAAAGTCTATCGTGGATTTTAAGGGATAAGCTTATTTGTGAGAATTACATAACTTTCTAATCTTGTTAACTTAAAAATGTGGGCTAGATTCTACCTTGGGTTCCCTGATGAGATCTGCATCCATTGTGTTTGTCCCCGAATATTTTTCTTCTCTCTTCCTTTGAGGAATCACATGCCTAACATTAATACTCTTGTTGGGCAGAGCCCTGCTAGCCACTAGCTTCAGGAGATTTTCCAGCTAAGAAGAGCTTAGTGGTGGGGGAAGTGGGGAGTGGCTGTGAGGATTTGCTCATTAATCATGCAGAGATGCAGGCTGCATAATGACTGGCAAAGGTGTGGATAAAAGGATGATGCAGGTATTTTTCAAGGACAAGCTTTGGGGTTAGAGATTCCATTTCTAGAGGCAGGACAGACTCAGGAAGCCCAGGGCTCCAGGAAATGTTGGTGTGAGGTAAGGGTTGTGGCTGCTCCACCTACCTCTAGCCCCAGATCTGCTGGCCCCAACTTTGTGCTGAGAGGGCTGTGAATCACTACACCCCCCCCACCCCCCCAAAAGCTCCTATCCACTAAGGTTACACCATTAAAGCAGCTTTACTCCTGGAGGTTTTAGTAATTGATCTGTCAGTGTGTCACCATGGCAACATATTTGTGTATCTCAAATGCCATGAGCTCCAGCCAGGATTTGAAAAACTGCTTTACCTAGTGCCCTAGCTAGTGATTAACAAAGGATTATGTTGTAGAACACAGGGCATGCTGGTTGGCTCCAAGGCAAAGGAGGCTTAGGGAACTAATGTTCATTTTTCCTCCTTTAGAAGCGGCTGAGATTCCATTAAGGGATTGGGGAGCAGCAGACCCCTTCTGGCTTCATGGGACACATCACGACCTCCTAGGGGCACTAAAAGAGAAATCCTCTGCTGTCCTCCACTCTGCTCTCCTCTCTTCCACTCCTTCTTTCTCTTCTCCCATTTATTAATTCAATAATTCCAAGGAAGGATAAAAGATTCGAGATTTGACTCATTCACCTCAATTCTTAGGCACATGCACTGGTACAAGACTTTTCTCTCATTTTGTTTCATTTAATTTCCCCCTCTCATCCCTGATGCCACATATATTTTCTTCCCCATTATAAGTGCTTTTTATTGGACTTCCTAGAAGCAGAACCTGGGACATAGTTTCTTTTTCCTTCCTTCCTTCCTCCCTCTCTCCATCCCTTCTTTTCTCTTCTCTTCTCTTCTTTCTTTCTCTCTTGCTTTCTTGATTCTCTCTCTCTCTCTCTTCTCTCTCTTTCTTTTAATAAAGAGTCTCACTCTGTTGCAGGCTGAAGTACAGTGGCATGATCATGGTTCACTGCAGCTTTGACCTTCTGGGCTTAAGTGATCCCCCACCTCAACCTCCCAAGTAGCTGGGACTACAAGCATGTGCCACTATGCCCAGCTAATTTTTAAAATTTTTTTTGTAGAGACAGGGGTCTCACTATGTTGCCTAGGCTGGTCTCCAACTCTTGGGCTCAAACGATCCACTCAGATGATCTCAGCCTCCCAAATTGCTGGGATTACAGGCATGAGCCACCATGCCCTGCTTCAGAGTTTCTTGTTCAAGTGGCTTACGGTGGGAGAACTCTCAAGAAATACTGGTTATGGGAGCAGGAGAGGGAGAGAAGTGGGCTTAGGCATGTCTAGCATCAGCCTACTGATAGGGCACCCTGGAGCATGAACAGCACTGCAGGATTGCCTTCCCCTTCCCTGTCCTGCTGACCCTACCGGGAGGCAAGGGGCAGGCCTGCCATCCATGGCGCTGAGGGTTGCCGGCCAGGCAGCTCTCCTCTGCTGAGGGCAGCTCCCCAAAGAAGCAGGGCAGCTGTGAGACATTCGAAGCCGACACACACAGCAGCTGGGAGGATGCGGACTCCAGAACAGTGAAAGAGATTGGGTGGGTCACCAACAGCTACAACAGGCAATCGGGCTTTTGTATTTAATAAGCATCTGTGTGTCTGTGTGTTTATCTGTTACTGCAGAATACTTAGTACTCATTCAAAAAAATTTATTGAACCCCTACTCTGTGCCTATTTCTATTCTGAAAGCTAGGGGGTTATAGTTATGGTGAAAACAGATGGGATCAACCCTGCCCTTAGGTTGTTGTTAAGTGGAAGAAATAGATATTAAACAATGATTCACACAGATGAACATTTCAGAATGCAAAATGTAATACATGCTGAGAGGGAGAAGCTGAGGTGTGACAAGAGATCACAATGGAAGGTGAGATGCATGCTGGGGTGGAGGGAAGGCCTCCCTGGGGATGGGTATTTATGGCACTGACCTAGAGAGGAGTTGGTGCGAGCTGGCCAGAGAATGGGAGGGAGGCTGCTCCAAGCAGAGGGAGCAGAGGGAGCACCGTCCTGACAAGGAGAAAGGGCTCTGTGAGTTCAGGGAATTGAAAGGAGGTCAGTGTGGCTGGACACAGTGACAGAGGGGTAAGGACATGAGAACAGCAAGAAAGGGGGCCCATGGCAGCAGATGCCAGGCCTCGGAGGTCATGTTCAGGACTTACAGCTCTCAATGAAAGCCAGTGGAAATCCACTGAAGACTTTGGGCAAGAAAGAGACATCATGACCTTGGGTGGCTCAAGGGCTGTGTGGGGTTTGGAGAAGGCAGGAGTGGAAGCTGGGAGGCTTGTGGAGGTCGAGGGAGAGATGCCAGTGCTCTGGACATGAGTAGTGACAGTGGATGTAAGGAGAAGCCGCTGGCAGAGGAGATTTCAGAGGGAGCAGGCGCAGGGGTTGCTGAGGGTTTGGGTGCAGGGGTGAGGGAAGGTAGGAGTGTAGGTTCACACTCACGTGGAGAGAAGTGCCATTTTCCAGTGGAAGATGAGGGGCAGGCAGTCGGGAGGATGCGTTCAGAGCTCAGGGGATTGGCTGCACTGGAAATTTAAGCCCAGTGGTTGTCAGCACATTGCTGACACTTGGAACCCAGGGATAAAGTACTGCTAAGGAGCAAAAGAAAAGAGAGAGAGAGCAGGACTGAAGCTCATGCGCAGAGAGGAAACCAGCCATGCATCTGAAGAAGAAACCAGAGAGGCAGGAAGAACACAAAACATGGTAGCAATGAATGCAGCAGAGGAAGTTTCAAGGAGGAGGGTAATGAGTCCTGGGGTATGCCCACTGTCGGGTGCCAATCAGATGGTCTGTGGACAGGGCCGCAGCAGGGTGCGGTGGAACACGAGGGCTGCAGCCTGCTTTCCACAGGTGCAGCTCTGCTGGGTGAGGAGGGAATGCAGGCTGGATGCAGGGCACTCTTAAGTAAGTTTAGTTATTTGTGGAGGAGGGGAAGGGGTCGCTTCCAGAATGGGAATCAAGATCAATTTTGTTTTTTTAAGATGGGGGAGATGTTTGAATGCTGGGGAGGAGTTGGTTTATGGGGACAGTTGATGGCACAGGAAAGAGAGGGGTTAATTGCTAGAGAAAAGTCGCTACAGAGGTGGGAGCAGGTGGGAACAGACCACTATTCCCATTATCTGGCCAATGCTGAGCCCATGCACACTTGGGTTCCAGCCTAGAGAGATGACAGCAGAGGAGGGATGGGAACATCTAAGTGGTGAAACTGTCCCTATAGACTTTATAAAATTAATCAGGGAAGAAGTAAGGGGGAGAAATGAAGATAAACCAAGCTTGCAGCACACTCAGCATTGACCATGAGGTCCGCTTGCTCTCTGATCCACTTCCTCACAGCTGTCTGGGGCCTATTGACTCAGGATTACATGAACCCTGTTACGAGATGATCCTTCTCCTTAGCTGCTCTATAGATAACAACTTCAACATTATAAAACATTAAATTTTCCATTTGAGATACTCTTTCAGTTTCTGCATACCAATGAAACTACTAATGCCAGCTGGTCTTAAGGACCTCACAGGAGCTGAGTCACCAAAGAATGCAGTTTTCACATCCCAATGATTTCTTTCCCCTTACCCCAACTAATCAACAACCCCAAATTCTTATCTAGAAATGGACCAAATTCCTTGATATTGACTGGCACTGGCCGAGGCTTCCACATATGGCTCAGTGGATATGTAACAGGATCGTTTGCCCAATGCCTGGCAAGTCAATATAACAAGACAAGGGGGATTGCTGCAGAGAAAAAGTAATAATCATAGGAGAGCTAAATGAGGAGGTGGGAAGAAACCTCAAATCCACCAAACTAAGGAATTTGGAGCTACAGATATTAAGGGCTTTGGAAAGGGCTGAGATGTGGGGATTGTTGATTGGTGGAAGAGTGCAGGGTGAAGTCATAGGACAGGGAGATGAAGAAACTGCATTCTCATGCTGATTTGGTTCCTCGTGGGGTCTTCAAACTCGTTGGCATCAGCCTTTCCTGCTGGAATTCAGGATATGAAGAATATCTTGAGCAATTCTTAAACAAAAGCCTAATGATTCTAACATCAGAAGTCCTATCTATGGGGAAAATGGGGATTTAAACAGTCAGTATCTTGAGCTGCACGACTTTCAGTTTAAGGAAGTGGGCCAGAGGGCAGCCTGATTAATGCTTAATTATAACTATATTTCTGCCCCAAACCTGGCATCTAAATTCTTGTTAACCCTGTGAGGATGGTTTTATTATTAATATTATTATTATTTTTATAAAAGAAAGAGGTTTAATTGTCTCATGGCTCTGCAGGGCTGGGGAAACCTCAGGAAGCTTACGATCATGGTGGATGGGGAAGCAAACATATCCTTCTTCACATGCGGCATGAAGGAGAAGTGCTGAACAAAGGGGGAAAACCCTTACAAGGGATGGTCCTTATAAAACCACTAGATCTTGTGAGAACTCACTTACTATCACAAGAACAGCATGGGAGAAACCACCCCGATGATTCGATTACCTCTCACTGCATCCCTCCCACAACACATGAGGATTATGGGAACTACAATTCAAGATGAGATTTGAGTGGGGACAAAGCCAAACCATATCATTCCACCCCTGGCCCCTCCCAAACCTCATGTCCTCACATTTTAAAACACAATCATGCCTTTCCAACAGTACCCTAAAGTCTTAGCTTTTTCCAGAATTAACCCAAAAGTCCAAATCCAAAGTCTCATCTGAGACAAGGCAAGTTTCTTCCTCCTATGAGCCTGTAAAATCAAAACAAGTTAGTTACATCCTAGATACAATGGGGGTACAGGCACTGGGTAAATATACCTATTCCAAATGAGAGGAATTGGCCAAAACAAAGGGGCTACAGACACCATGCAAATCTGAAATCCAATAGGGCAGTCATTAAACCTTAAAGTTCCCAAATGATCTCCTTTGACTCCATGTCTCACATCCAGGTCACACTGATGCAAGAGGTAAGTTCCCACAGCCTTGGGCAGCTCCACCTGTGTGGCTTTGCAGGGTACTGCCCCCTACTCCTGGCTGTTTTCACAGACTGGCGCTGCGTGTCTGTGGCTTTTCCAGGTACATGGTGCAAGCTGTTGGTGGATCTACCATTCTGGAGTCTGGATGATGGTGGTTCTCTTCTCACAGCTCCACTAGACAGTGCCCTATTAAGGACTCCGTGTGGAGGCTCTGACCCCACATTTCCCTTCCTCACTACCCTAGCAGAGGTTCTCCATGAGGACTCCACCACTGCAGCAAACTTCTGCCTGAACATCCTGGCATTTCCATACATCCTCTGAAATCTAGGCAGAGGTTCCCAAACCTCAATTCTTGACTTCTGTGTACCTGCAGGCTCAACACTATGTGGAAGCTGCCAAGGCTTGGGCTTACACCCTCTAAAGCTACAGCCTGAGCTGTACTCTGGCCCCTTTTAGCCACAGCTGAAGCAGCTGGGATGCAGGGCACCAAGTCCCTATTTTGCACACAGCAGGGGTCCCTGAGCCCAGCCCAGGAAACCATTTCTCCCTCCTAGGCCTCTGGACCTGTGATGGGAGGGGCTGCCATGAAGGTTTTTGACATACCGTGGAGACCTTACCCCATTGTTTTGGAGGTTAAAATTTGGCTCCTCGTTACTTATGCAAATTTCTGCAGCAGGCTTAAATTTCTCCCCAGAAAATGGGTTTTTCTTTTCTATTCCATGTTCAGGCTGCAAATTTTCCAAATTTCCATGCTCTGCTTCCTCTTGAATGCTTTGCTGCTTAGAAATTTCTTCCACCAGATACCGTAAATCATCTCTCTCAAGTTTGAAGTTCCACAAATCCCTATGAGGATGGTTTTAGACACTCTTGAGTGATTCGTCTCCCTGCAGGTATAACGCTGAACCATGCTTCTGCAGGCATCTGGTCCCTGGCACAATCAGTGACTCCAGAGCCAGTCCAGCCCATCAGGACAACCCTCTTCTCAGGCCCCAGACTCCCCTCCTCCCTACTTCTGGCCATTGAATAATGAAGTCCACCAAATCTTGAGATGACACTGTCAACCCTGCTTTCCCACAGCTCCCTAATTCCATGTCTCCCATAGTCTCCGATTATTTCCAGGGGTGCCTTGAAATGTAAAAGATATTCAAAGCAAAATTTGTTGGCAGTCAACTTAATTTGTACAAGCATTCCATTAAGGCACTTAAAGGGATGGCAGAAAATCAAACAATGGGAGGGACACGCTGCCCTTGAAAAGGAGTTTCTTTGCTGATGCCACCACTGGAAATAGTGCCATTAATTTTATAAAAGAGGTATCATATTCAGAAAGACTCTATCAACCACTGTAAATGCTTTGGAGCCTCTAACAGTTGTGAAATGTGGAAGCCAAGGATGTAGGGGCCTGTTGGAGTGCGCCCACTCCTGGATCTGGGAAGGAGACGCCTTTGAAGCTGTACCTCTCGGATGGCTTTGATCCTCCAAGACCCAGATATAAAGACAAGATGAGGGAGGTGTTATTAGTGTTATTATTTATACTTAGTGGAGCTTACATGTGGGACCTCCTTTATAAAGTGCTTTGGGCACTACTGATTTATAAGTAATTTCACTTCTCACAGCATCACTTCTGGGTGGAGGAAGAATGCCAGAGGCAGCTCTGGAAATAATCACTTTTCTCCAAGATAGAGTACTCATTAATCCAGGCCTAGTGGGAACATCTATTCCCTTTATTGTATCCTTTTACTGGAAATTATTTCTTTAGTAGAAGGTCATGTGCCTCAGTGACCTGGAATGGGGGTTCTCCAGTAATTTCTATCATTCTCCCCTGTTGAAAGCTTATGTATTGAGAACATCTGGGTAAGAGTCACAGGCAGCTTGGAAAAGAGGGAAGTGATTAGGGATTTCTAGTTTTATTATTTTTTTTTAGCGTTTGTTGAGATTGGTTTAAAATCCAGGACATGGTTAATCTTGGTGAATGCTCCCTAGGCACTTGAAAAGCACATGTATTCGGCTGTTATAGGGTTGTTTGTTCTGTTAGATCCTGTTGGTTGAAGGTGTTGTTCAATTCTTCTATATCCTCATTATTTTCTTTTTTATTTTTTTAGAGACAGGGTCTATCTCTGTTGTCCAGGCTGGAGTGCAGTGGTGCAGTCATAGCTCACTACAACCTCAAACTCCTGGGTTCAAGTAATCCTCCTGCCTCAGCCTCCTGAGTAGTTAGGACTACAGGCTTGTGCCACCATGCCTGGCTAATTTTTAAAATTATTATTTTTTCTCTTTCTGTGCCTAACGTAGCCATGACTCGTGGTCCCAAGAAGCATCTAAAGCAGGTAGCAGCTCCAAAGCATTGGATGCTGGATAAATTGACTGGTGTGTTTGCTCCTCATCCATCCACCAGTCCCCACAAGTTGAGAGAGTGTCTCCCCCTCATCACTTTCATAAGGAACAGACTTAAGTATGCCCTGACAGGAGAGGAAGTAAAGAAGATTTGCACGCAGCGGTTCATTAAGATCAATGGCAAGGTCCGAACTGATATAACCTACCCTGCTGGATTCATGGATGTCATCAGCATTGACAAGATGGGAGAGAATTTCTGTCTGATCTGTGACACCAAGGGTCACTTTGCTGTACATCGTATTACACCTGAGGAGGCCAAGTACAAGTTGTGAAAAGTGAGAAAAAATATTTGTGGGCACAAAAGGAATCCCTCATCTGGTGACTCATGATGCTCGTACCATCTGCTACCCTGATCCCCTCATCAAGGTGAATGACACCATTCAGATTGATTTGGAGACTGGCAAGATTACTGACTTCATCAAGTTTGACACTGGTAACCTGTGTATGGTGACTGGAGGTGCCAACCTGGGAAGAATTGGTGTGATCACCAACAGAGAGAGGCACCCTGGATCTCTTGACGTGGTTCACATGAAAGATGCCAATGGCAACAGCTTTGCCACTTGACTTTCCAACATTTTTGTTGTTTGCAAGGGCAACATACCATGGATTTCTCTTCCCCAAGGAAAAGGTATCTGCCTCACCATTGCTGAAGAGAGAGACAAGAGATTGGCAACCAATCAAAGCAGTGGGTAAAATGGTCCCTGGATGGCATGTTAGATCTTTGTATGTAATCAAAAATAATGTGGCATGATTGATAGCCAAAAATAAAATAATTATTATTATTTTGTAAAGACAGGGTCTCATTAAGTTTCCCAGGCTGGTCTCAGACTCCAGGCCTCAGGTAATTCTCCTGCCTTGGCCTCCCAAAGTGCTGGGATTACAGGCATGAGCTATCACGCCTGGCTCCTTGTGGATTTTCTATCTAGTAGTTCTATCAATTACTGAGAAAAGAGTGTTGAAGTCTCCAACTGTAATAGCAGATTTGTCAATTTCTTCCTTTGGCTGTATCAGTTTTTGCTTCATGTATTTGAAAGATCTGTTTTTGGTGCATACACACTTAGGTTTGCTATCTCTTGTTGGTAGATTGATCTTGGTCTTTTATCATCATGTAAAATTCCTCTCCGTGTCTGGTAATTTATTTGCTCTGAAGTCTACCTTGATATTCATATAGCCACTCTTCCTTTTTAAAATTTAATACTTATGTGATACATCTTTTTCTATGCTTTTACTTTTTACTTAGCTATATCATTATGTTTGAATTGAGTTTTTTATAGACAGCATATCATTGGGTAATGTTTTTAAATCTACTCAGCTAATCTTGTCTCATTTTTAATTTAAAAAATTTTTACACATAATAATTGTATGTATTTATGGAGTACAATGTGATGTTTTGATACATAAATATATTGTGTGATGATCAAATCAGGGTAATTAGCATATCTATCACCTCATTTATTATTTATTTGTTACAGGCACATACAAAATCCTCTTTTCTAGCTATTTTGAGATACTCTACTGTGCAATAGGACATCAGAACTTATTCTTCCTTTCTAATTATAACTTTGTACCCATTGCAATCCTGTCTCTTAATTAATGTATTTAGTCCATTTACATTTAAAGTAATTATTGACATGTTAGAGTTTAATTTGTTTACCATTTGTTCCCTGTTTCTTGTTACCTGGTTATCTTCCTTCTGCCTTCTTGTGGGTTACTTGAATGTTTTTTAGAGTTCCACTTTTATTTATTTATATATATTTTTAGTATACCACTTTGTATAGTTTTTGTAGTGGTCGTTCTAGCTACTATTCTATTCATATGTAAGTTATCACAGCTTACTGGTGTCAATGTCTTACCATTTCCACTGAAGGGTAGAAAGCTTACTTCCTTTTAATTCCTTTATCCTCCACACCTACAAAAATATAATTGTCCTAGGTATAACCTCTACATACATATCAGAAAATGTATAACTTTTGCTTCAACCATAAATACGATCAAAGAAACTAATGAATGGATGTTGAATATTTACTTCTATTTTTACTGAAATGGAATAATAAAAGGCTGAAAATCCCAGCCTTTTATTATCATTGTCTTTCTGTTTTGAGGGATTTTGTTAGCAATTCTTTAAAGGTAGGTCTGCTATCAACAACTTCTCTTAGTTTCTCTATGCCTGAGACTGTCTTTTTTCCCCTTACATTCCTGAAGAATAGTTTCACCATCTATATAAGATTTATGATTGGGAGGTCTTTCTTGCAGCATTTGGAAGATATGCCACTTCCTTCTGGAGTCCACAGTTTCTGATGAGGAACCTGTTCTTCACATTGGGGTTCCTTTACAGGCCATGTGTTGCTTCTCTCCAGCTGTGACCTCTGTCTTCAGTGTTCAGAAATTTAATTATGATATGTCTTGGTGTAGGTTATGCTAGGTGGATTTTATTTGAAGTATGCTGAGCTGCTTGGATCTGCAATTTTATGTTTTTTGACACCTTTGGAAAATTTTCTTTTTCTTTCTTTCTTTTCTTTTTTTTTTTTTTTTTTGAGAGGGAATCTCACTCTGTCGCCCAGGCTGGAGTGCAGTGGTACGATCTCGGCTCACTGCAATCTCTGCCTCCTGGGTTCAAGCGATTCTCCTGACTCAGCCTCCCAAGTAGCTGGGACTGCAGGCACATGCCACCATGCCTGGCTAATTTATGTATTTTCAGTAGAGACAGGTTTCACTATGTTGGCCAGGCTGGTCTCAAACTCCTGACCTCAGGTGATCCACCTCCCTCGGCCTCCCAAAGTGCTGGGATTACAGACGTGAGCCACTGTGCCCAGCTGAAAATTTTCTTTTTTTTTTTTTTTTTTTTTTTTTTGTTTTTTGAGACAGGGTCTTACTTTGTCACCCAGGCTGGAATGCAGTGGTTTGATCTTGGCTCACTGGAGCCTTGACCTACCAGTTTCAAGCAATCCTTCTGCCTCAGCCCCCCAAGTAGCTAGGACTACATGCACACACCACCATGCCAGGTGAGTTTTTGTAGAGATAAGGTTTTGCCATGTTGCTCAGTCTGGTCTTGAACTCCTGGCCTTAAGTGATCAGCCAGCCTTGGCCTCCCATCGTGCTGGGATTATAGGCGTGAGCCACCATGCTTGGCCTATGGGAAATTTTCAGCATTATTTCTTTGCATACTTTTTCTGTCCATGTTCTTTCTCCCTTATTTTCTGGACTTTAATGATATGAATGTTGGATCTTTTGTGATTGTCTCAGAGATATCTGAGGCTCTGTTCTTTTTTTTCAGTCTATTTTCTCTTCATTGTTCAGATTGTGTATATGCTACTGACTTACCCTCAAGTTCACAGATTCTATTCCTGTCATCTCTACTCTACTGTTGAACCCATCCAGTGAGTTTTTATTTTGATTGTAGTATTTCTAAGTTCTATAATTGCTGTTTGGTTCTATTTTTTGCTGAGATTCTCTATGTTTTCATTTGTTTCAAGGTATAATATTATGGAATATATATTTTGATTTTGTCCACAGTTCCTGGCTCATAACTCTTGTAATTTCCTGAGTGACTAGAGCAGTAGGATTATCTTTTGTTAAAATATTTGACCTTTTGTCCTCGGATCTGAAATAGTTTTAGAATAGCTCCAGAGTTGTAAGGTGAACATGTCTTTTGTTATTTATAACAATCCCCTTTTGACCACACTTGAGTTTGTTAATGAGGTGGTTTTTGGAGAGTCCCTAGATAACCACTGGATGGGTGACTGGTTGCCAGGGGACCCAACCATGTGATTAATGGGTTGGCACTCACAGCCCCATCCTCCACTTCGGGGGACAGGAGAGGGCGTGAAGTTTGAGTTGATCACCAGTGGCCAATGATTTAATTATGGCTACATTATGAAACCTCTGTAAAAACTCAAAAGGACAGGGTTTGGAGAGCTTACAGAAGCTGAACACGTGGAGGTTCCTGGTGAGTGGCACGCCAGGAAAGGACGTGGAAGCTACATGCCCCTTCCACCTGGCTGTCCATCTGGATCCTTTGTAAAATCCTTTATAATAAATGGGGAACTATAAGTAAAGTGTTTACCTGAGTTCTGTGAGCCACCCTAGCAAATTAATCAAACTCCAGACGGAGATCATGGGAATCCGTGACTAAGAGCCAGTTGGTCAGAAGTATAAGTGACAACATACTATTAATACTTGTGACTGGCATGTGAAATGCAGGGGGCAGTCCTATGGGATTGGGCCCTCAGCCTGAAACTGTCCTCACAGGGCTAACAAGAGTTACATGCTGGGTTCTGGAATAGAAATATAGTTATGATTAAAATGTTTCTGGGGTCGTGGGCAAGATGGCTGAAAAGGAACAGCTCCGGTCTGCAGCTCCCAGCGAGATCAACGCAGGTGGGTGATTTCTCCATTTCCAACTGAGGTACCTGGCTCATCTCACTGGGACTGGTTAGACAATGGGTGCAGCCCATGGGGAGTGAGCCCAAGCAGGCTGGGGTGTCGCCTCACCCAGGAAGCACAAGGGGTCAAGGAACTCCCTTCCCTAGCCGAGGGAAGCCGTGAAGGACTGTGCCGTGAGGGATGGTGCCCTCTAGCCCAGATACTACACTTTTCCCATGGTCTTCGCAACCTGCAGACCAGGAGATTCCTCAGGTGCCTACACCACCAGGGCCCTGGGTTTCAAGGACAAAACTGGGCAGCTGTTTGGGCAGACACCGAGCTAGCTGCAGGAGCTTTTTTTCATACCCCAGTGGCACCTGGAATGCCAGCAAGATAGAACCATTCACTCCCCTGGAGAGGGGGCTGAAGCTAGAGAGCCAAGCGGTCTAGATTAGCAGATCCCACCCCCACAGAGCCCAGTAAGCTAAGATCCACTGGCTTGAAATTCTTGCTGCCAGCACAGCAGTCTGAAGTGGACCTGGGATGCTGGAGCTTAGTGGGGGGAGGGGTGCCTGCCATTACTGAGGCTTGAGTAGGGGTTTTTCCCTCACAGTGTAAACAAAGCCACTGGGAAGTTCGAACTGGGCAGAGCCCACTGCAGCTCATCAAAGCTGCTGTAGCCAGACTGCTTTTCTAGATTCCTCCTCTCTGGGCAGGACATCTCTGAAAGAAAGGTAGCAGCCCCAGTCAGGGGCTTATAGACAAAACTCCCATCTCCCTGGGGCAGAGCACCTGGGGGAAGGAGCGGCTGTGGGTGCAGCTTCAGCAGACTTAAACGTTCCTGCCTGCTGGCTCTGAGGAGAGCAGTGGATCTCCCAGCACAGCACTTGAGCTCTGCTGAGGGACAGACTGCCTCCTCAAGTGGGTCCCTGACCCCCGTGCCTCCTGACTGGGAGACACCACCCAGCAGGGGTTGACAGACAGCTCATACAGGAGAGCTCCGGCTGGCATCTGGTGAGTGCCCCTCTGGGACAAAGCTTCCAGAGGAAGGAACAGGCAACAATCTTTGCTGTTCTGCAGCCTTTGCTGGTGATACCCAGGCAAACAGGGTCTGGAGTGAACCTCCAGCAAACTCCAGCAGACCTGCAGCAGAGGTGCCTGACTGTTAAAAGGAAAACTAACAAACAGAAAGAAATAGCATCAATATCAACAAAAAGTATGTCCACACAGAAACCCCATCTGAAGGTCACCAACATCAAAGACCAAAGGTAGATAAATCCATGAAGATGAGGAAAATCCAGTGCAAAAAGGCTGAAAATTCCAAAAACCAGAATGCCTCTTCTCCTCCAAAGGATCACAACTCCTCGCCAGCAAGGGAAAAAAAAAACAAAACTGGACAGCGAAAGAGTCTGACGAATTGACAGAAGTAGGCTTCAGAAGGTGGGTAATAACAAACTCCTCTGAGTTAAAGGAGCATGTTATAACCCAATGCAAGGAAGCTAAGAACCTTGAAAAAAGGCTAGAGGAATTGCTAACTAGAATAATCAGTTTGGAGAAGAACACAAATGACCTAATGGAGCTGAAAAACATAGCACAAGAACTTCTTGAAGCATACAGAAGTATCAATAGCTGAATTGATCAAGCAGAAGAAAGGATATCAGAGATTGAAGATCAACTTAATGGAATAAAGTGTTAAGACAAGATTAGAGAAAAAAGAATGAAAAGGAATGAACAAAACCTCCAAGAAACATGGGACTATGTGGAAAAAACCAAACCTATGTTTGATTGGTGTGCCTGAAAGTGATGGGGAGAATGGAACCAAGTTGGAAAACACTCTTCAGGATATTATCCAGGAGAATTTCCCCAACCTAGCAAGACAGGCCAAGATTCAAATTCAGGAAGTACAGAGAACACCACAAAGATAATCCTCAAGAAGAGCAACCCCAAGACACATAATCGTCAGATTCACCAAAGTTGAAATAAACGAAATAATGTCAAGGGCAGCCAGAGAGAAAGGTCGGGTTACCCCCAAAGGGAAGCCCATCAGACTAACAGTGGATCATTCTGCAGAAACCCTACAAGCCAGAAGAGAGTGGTGGCCAATATTCAACATTCTTAAAGAAAACAATTTTCAACCTAGAATTTCATATCCCACCAAACTAAGCTTCATAAGCAAAGGAGAAATAAAATCCTTTACAGACAAGAAATACTGAGAGATTTTGTCACCACCAGGCCTGCCTTACAAGAGCTCCTGAAGGAAGCACTAAGTATGGAAAGGAAAAACCGGTACCAGCCCTTACAAAAACACACTAAATTGTAAAGACCATTGACACTATGAAGAAACTGCATCAGCTGGGCGCGGTGGCTCACGCCTGTAATCCCAGCACTTTGGGAGGCTGAGGTGGGCAGATCACGAGGTCAGGAGATCGAGATCGTCCTGTCTAACATGGTGAAACCCCGTCTCTACTAAAAATACAAAATAAATTTAGCCGGGCATTGTTGCAGGCGCCTGTAGTCCCAGCTACTCGGGAGGCTGAGGCAGGAGAATGGCCTGAATCCGGGAGGCAGAGCTTGCAGTGAGCAGAGATCACGCCACTGCACTCCAGCCTGGGTGACAGAGTGAGCCTCCATCTCAAAAAAAAAAAAAAAAAAAAAAAAAGAAAGAAAAAAAAGAAAAAAAAAAGAAACTGCATCAACTAACAGGCAAAATAACCAGCTAGCATCACAATGACAGGATCAAATTCACACATAACAATATTAACCTTAAATGTAAATGGGCTAAATGCCCTAATGAAAAGACACAGACTGGCAAATTGGATAGAGAGTCAAGACCATCAGTGTGCTGTATTCAGGAGACCCATCTCACATGCAAAGACACACATAGGCTCAAACTAAAAGGATGGAGGAATATTTACCAAGCAAATAGAAAGCAAAAAATAAAAAATAAAAATAAATATAAAAAAGCAGCGGTTGCAATCCTAGTCTCTGATAAAACAGACTTTAACAAAGATTGAAAAAGACAGAGAAGGCCATTACATAATGGTAAAGGGATCAAAGCAACAAGAAGAGCTAACTATCCTAAATATATATGCACCCAATATAGGAGCACCCAGATTCATAAAGCAAGTTCTTAGAGACCTACAAAGAAACCTAGACTCCCATACAATAATAGTGGGAGACTTTAACATGCCACTTTCAATATTAGACAAATCAACAAGACAGAAAATTAGCAAGGATATTCAGGACTTGAACTCAACCCTGGACCAAGCAGACCTAATAGAAATCTACAGAACTCTCCACCCCAAATCAATAGAATATACATTCTTCTCAGCACCACATCACACTTATTCTAGAATTGACCACATAATTGAAAGTAAAACACTCCTCAGCAAACAAAAAAGAACAGAAATCATAACAAACAGTGTCTCAGCCCACAATGCAATCAAATTAGAACCCAGGATTAAGAAACTCCCTCAAAACTGTGCAACTACATGGAAACAGAACAACCTGCTCCTGAATTGCTACTGGGTAAATAACAAAATTAAGGGAGAAATAATAAGTTTTTTGAAACCAATGGGAACAAAGACGCAATGTACCAGAATCTCTGGGACACAGCTAAAGCAGTATTTAGAGGGAAATTTATAGCACCAAATGCCCACAGGAGAAAGCAGGAAAGATCTAAAATTGACACCCTAACATCACAATTAAAAGAACTAGAGAAGCAAGAGCAAACAAATTCAAAAGCTAGCAGAAGGCAAGAAATAACTAAGATCAGAGCAGAACTGGAGGAGATAGAGACACAAAAAAACCCTTCAAAAAATCGATGAATCCAGGAGCTGGTTTTTTGAAAAAATTAACAAAATAGACTGCTAGCCAGACTAATAAAGAAGAGAGAAGAATCAAACAGACACAATAAAACATGATAAAGGGGATATCACCATTGATCCACAGAAATACAAACTACCATCAGAGAATACTATAAACACCTCCACTCAAATAAACTAGAAAATCTAGAAGAAATGGATATATTCCTGGACACATACACCCTCCCAAGACTAAACCAGGAAGAAGTTGAATCGCTGAATAGACCAATAACAAGTTCTGAAATTGAGGCAATAATTAATAGCTTACCAACCAAAAGAAGCCCAGGACCAGACAGATTCACAGCCGAATTCTACCAGAGGTAGAAAGAAGAGCTGGTACCATTCCTTCTGAAACTATTCCAAACAATAGAAAAAGAGGGACTCCTCCCTAACTCATTTTATGAGGCCAGCATCATCCTGATACCAAAACTTGGCAGAGACACAACAAAAAAAGAAAATTTCAGGCCAATATCCCTGATGAACACCGATGTGAAAATCCTCAATAAAATACTGGCAAACTGAATTCAGCAGCACATCAAAAAGCTTATCCACCATGATCAAGTCGGCTTTATCCCTGGGATGCAAGGCTGGTTCAACACATGCAAATCAATAAACATAATCCATCACATAAACAAAACCAAAGACAAAAACCACATGAGTATCTCAATAGATGCAGAAAATGCCTTTGATAAAATTCAACACCCCTTCATGCTGAAAACCCTCAATAAACTAGATATTGATAGAACATATCTCAAAATAATAAGCGTTATTTATGACAAACCCATAGCCAATATCATACTGAATGGGCAAAAGCTGGAAGCACTCCCTTTGAAAACCAGCACAAGACAAGGATGCCCTCTCTCACCACTCCTATTCAACATGTATTGGAAGTTCTCACCAGGGCAATCAGGCAAGAGAAAGAAAGAAAGAAAGGGTATTCAAATAGGAAAAGAGGAAGTCAAATTGTCTCTGTTTGCAGATGACATGACTGTATATTTAGAAAACCCCATCATCTCAGCCTAAAATCGCCTTAATCTGATAAGCAACTTCAGCAAAGTCTCAGGATACAAAATCAATGTGCAAAAGTCACAAGCATTCCTATACACCAATAACAGACAAACAGAGAGCCAAATCATGAGTGAACTCCCATTCAGAATTGCTACAAAAAGAATAAAATACCTAGGAATATAACTTACAAGGGATGTGAAGGACCTCTTCAAGTAGAACTACAAACCACTGCACAAGGAAATAAGACAGGACACAAACAAATGGAAAAACATTCCATGCTCATAGATAGGAAGAATCAATATTGTGAAAATGGGCATACTGCCCAAAGTAATGCTATAAGCTACCACTGACTTTCTTCACAGAATTAGAAAAAACTACTTCAAATTTCATATGAAACCAAAAAAGAGCCTGTATAGCCAAGACAATCCTAAGCAAAAAGGACAAAGCTGGAGGCACCACACTACCTGACTTCAAACTATACTACAAGGTTACAGTAACCAAAACAGCACGGTACTGGTACCAAAACAGAGATATAGACCAATGGAACAGAACAGAGGCCTCAGAAATAATGCCACACATCTACAACCATCTGATCTTTGACAAACCTCACAAAAACAAGCCATGGGGAAAGAATTCCCTATTTAATACATGGTGTTGGGAAAACTGGCTAGCCATATGCAGAAAACTGGAACTAGACCCCTTCCTTACACCTTATACAAAAATTAACTCAAGATGGATTAAAGACTTAAACGTAAGACCTAAAATCATAAAAACCCTAGAAGAAAACCTAGGCAATACCATTCAGGACACAGGCATGGGCAAAGACTTCATGACTAAAACACCAAAAGCAATGGCAACAAAAGTCAAAATTGACAAATGGGATCTAATTAAACTAAAGAGCTTCTGCACAGCAAAAGAAACTATCATCAGGGTGAAAAGGCAACCTACAGAATAGGAGAAAATTTTTGCAATCTCTCCTTCTGACAAAGGGCTAATATCCAGAATCTACAAAGAACTTAAACAAATTTACAAGAAAAAACAATGCCATCAAAAAGTGGGCAAAGGATATGAACAGACACTTCTCGAAAGAAGTCATTTATGTGGCCAGGAAATATATGAAAAAAAGCTCATCATCACTGGTCATTAAAGTAATGCAAATCAAAACCACAATGAGATGCCATCGCACACCAGTTAGAATGGTGATCATTAAAAAGTCAGGAAACAACAGAGGCTGGAGAGGATGTGGAGAAATAAGAACGCTTTTACATCGTTGGTGGGAGTGTAAAGTAGTTCAACCATTGTGGAAGACAGTGTGGCAATTCCCCAAGGTTGTAGATCCTGAAATACCCTCCCATTACTGGGTACACATCCAAAGGATTATAAATCATTCTACTATAAAGACACATGCACACGTATGTTTACTGCGGCACTGTTCACAATAGCAAAGACTTGGAACCAACCCAAATGCCCATCAATGATAGACTAGATAAAGAAAATGTGGCACATATACACCATGGAGTACTATGCAGCTAGGAAAAAGGATGAGTTCATGTCCTTTGCAGGGACATGGATGAAGCTGGAAACCATCATTCTCAGCAAACTAACACAGGAACAGACAAGCAAACACTGCATGTTCTCACTTATAAGTGGGAGTTGAACAATGAGAACACATGATAATGGGGAGGGGAACATCACACACCACAGCCTGTCGGGATGAGGGGCAAGGGGAAGGATAGCATCAGGAGAAATACCTAATGTAGATGGTGGGTTGATGAGTGCAGCCAACTACCATGGCACATGTATACATATACAACAAACCTGCACGTTCTGCACATGTATCTTAGAACTTAAGGTATAATTAAAAAACAAACAAATAAATAAATAAAAAGAAATATAGTTATAGGTAAGCATTGGTCAGGCTGCGCTCTGGCCCACTCCCTTGGGGCTGCTTGCTAACTGAAAGTCGCGCACTAGACTATTTTCATCCCCACTGTTCCTATAGACGGAACTTCTGATGTTAGAATCATAAGGCTTTTATGAATTGCTTAAGATGTTTTTCAGATCCTGAATTCCAGCAGCAACGGCTGACACCCACCAGTCTGAAGACGCCCCACAACAAGGAACCAGATCAGCTTGAGAATACAGTTTCTTCATCTCCCTGTCTCCTGGCTTTACCCTGCGCCCTTCGACCAATCAGTGATTCCCCAGACCTCAGCCCACTCCAAACCCCTAAAAACCTCTGGCCCCAAACTCCTCTGGGTGGTGGATTTGAGGTTTCCTCCCCCTCATTTGGCTGCCTTATGATTAAACCTCTTTCTCTGCTGCAACCCTGTGTCTCAGTGCATCGGGCAACGAACCTGGTAGAGTTACCAACCTGTGGGATCTGATGCTATCTCCAAGTAGAAAGTGTCAGAATTGAATTAAATTAGGGGACATCCAGCTGGTGTCCAGTGGAGAATTGCTTGCTTGGTGTGTGAGGAGAAACCCTCACACATCTAGTGTCAGAAGCATTGTGTTGAGGAGTGTGTGAGAGTAGAGAGTAGGAAAAACATTCTGAGTTCTGGATACGGTGCAGTTTTTTACTGCATCCTGGACATTTTGATTCTTCTGTCAGGAGACTCTTTTTTTGTTTTTTGTTGTTTTAAATTTTTTTGTTTTTTGAGACAGGGTTTTTTGCTCTTGTTGCCCAGGCTGGAGTGCAATGGCATAATCTCAGCTCACTGCAACCTCCGCCTCCCAGGTTCAAGCAATTCTCCTGACTCAACCTCCCAGATAGCTGAGACTACAGGCAGGTGCCACCATGCTCGGCTAATTTTGTATTTTTAGTAGAGACGGGGTTTCACCATGTTGCCCAGGCTGGTCTCGAACTCCTGACCTCAGGTGATCCACCCACCTCGGCCTCACAAAGTCCCGGGACTATAGGCATGCGCCACCATGCCCAGCTGGAGATTCTTGATCCTAAGTCTTCCATTTCAATGAGGCTTCACCTTGTTTAGGTTTGATTCATAGGATCTGGTCAACTTTTGTGGGCATTTGTATCAATGACAGTTTAGTTTTCTGAGCCCTTTGAATTCTATTCTGGTTTTGTTTTGTTTTGTTTTGTTTTTCCTCTTTGTTCTCCTGGTGTTGCTGGGGTTCACACTCAGCCTTTGCTGGTGCTCTCTGGGGGTGGAAGCACACTGTGGAATCTCAACAGAGAACAGGGAGACACAGAGCTCAGCTGATGCCAGCCCAGCTGGTGGATCAGACGGGCTGCAGGGACTCTGGTTGTGGAAGGAGGATTCAGGATCCCAACTCAGGCTCTGCTGGGCTCTCCCTTTCGTTTGGCTGGACAAAGCAGGCTTCTCTTGGATTATTTTGTCTATTCTTGTTGGTGGTTCCAAGTTGCAGGCCCATCGGGTGCCCAGCCTGAAGGTACGTGGGAGATAAAAAGGAAACCTAGGGGACTCACCAGACCTCTCAAGTCTTGAAGCTCCCAGCCAGTCTGCCTTCCTTTTCTCGGCTTTCAGAGTCCTTGTATCATGGTCCATTGACTAATTAGCGGGGTATGTAGTTGTATTTAGAGGGTAACAACAGAGAAAAGTGACTCAGTGCCATCTTCTTCTGGAACGGAAAGCCCATTTGGGTGACTGATTTAAAAAAAACAAAACTGGAAAACAAATATTCACTAATGCATTTTGCTTGATAAGCAAAATGTTTCAAAATGTAGAGGAAAACAGTAAGAAAATCTCTGGTTGGTGTTATAGATTGAATTGTGTCCATTACAAAAGATGTGTTGAAGTCCTAAATCTAGTATCTCAAAATGTAGTGTTATTTGTAAATAGGGTCATTGAAGAGGTAATTAAGTTATAATGAGTTCACACTGGAGTAGGATGGGTGGGCCCCTAGTTCAATGTGATTGGTGTTCTTCCAAAAAGAGGACAATTTGGACACAGACACAGAGGGAAGATGGCCATGTGGTAAGATTGCTGGTAGAAATGAGAACTGGACATCCCAAAATGAAAGCCTCAGAAACAGCCTCTTCCCCAGGGTGGGCCATAGAAACCAGAGCCCCCTTTCCCCCAAGCCAGCCATAAAACCTAAAAATAGTCTAACTTTCCCTCTCCCTCTCTGCCATTTGGTATAAAAACTGGCCGTAAAGACATTAATTATTTGACTTATCTCATCTGATAAGAGCTTATAAGGCCCCGTTCCAGAGATAGTCCTGCCCCACACACAGAAGGAAAGTATTATGGTTTGGCTGTGTCCCCACCCAAATCTCATCTTGAATTATAGTTCCCATAATCCCCATATATCATGGAGAGACCTGGTGGAAGGTAATTTAATCATGGGGGCAGTTACCTCCATGCTGTTCTCGTGATAGTGAGTGAGTTCTCATGAGATCTGAACGTTTTAGAAGGGGCTTTCCCCTCCTTCGCTCTGCACTTCTCCTTGCTGCTGCCACATGAAGAAGGACATGTTTGTTTCCCCTTCCACCATGATTGTAAGTTTCCTGAGGCCTCCCCAGCCCTGCTGAACTATGAGTCAATTAAGCCTCTTTCCTTTATAAATACACAGTCTTGGGTATGTCTTTATTAGTAGTGTGAGAACAGACTAATACAGAAGGAATGCTCTACAGAGAGGCCAAGAGGAATCTAACAGACAGCCTTCATGGGTTTCCCCACTCAGCCTATTAACATTAGATCTTATCCTCTTTGTCCGCTTATATTTCTACATAGCTGCCCATAGTTTGTTGAACCTAAGCATAAAAATGGCCAGTTTCCCTATATCTTTGGGTCTTCATTTTGAAGGCTCCTGGGTGATACAAACTATGACCAAATAAGTTTGTTTGTCTTTTCTCCTAATGAATCTGCCTTCTGTCAGTTGATTTTCAGTGAACCTTCAGAGGGCAAAGGGGACATTTTCCCTAGGCCCCTGCAAGGCCGAAATTGGAATGGTGCATCTGTAAGCCAAGGAACTCCAAGGATTGCTGGTTGTTACCAGAAGTGTGGAGCAAATTCTCCCAGAGTCCTGAGAAAGACCAACCCTGCCGGCACCTTGATTTCAGACTTCTAGCCTCCAGAGCTGTAAGGGAGTAACTCTATGTTGTTTTAAGCAACAAAATAGTTTGTGGTACTTTGTTACAGTAGCTTTAGGAAATTAGTACAATTGGGAACTAGTGACCTGGTATGCTTAAACATGGGAGAGACAAACAGGCAGACACGATGCATCACAAACTCAAAGTCAGGACAACCCGTTTTCTAGGCACACATTCCCATAATGGGACAGAGAACTGAGAGCAAAGTCTAGGAGGTGTAGAGACTGGTCTGGAAGCACCTGGATGCTTGGTTTCAACTGCCTGCCCTTGAGTGGGCCACATGGCAACATGCATCTCCCCGTAACAATGATGGACTGAGGTCAGATACTCCCTTCTGTTGGCTGGGCAAACAGCAACCCTTACATTACAAATGGTTGGGATGAAATATTTACCCAAATGACATTGCTCAGTGTGGGGTTGTGGCATAAGGCAGCTATCTCATTTATTAAAGCTGATCTACATGGACTGATTTTGGCTTCCACAAAGAAACAGTGAGGTCCTAACTGTAGTACCTCCAAATATGACCTTATTTGGAAACAGGGTCACTGAAGATGTAATTAAGTTATGAAAGTTACTTTGGAAAGTAACTTCAAATGAAGAAGTAGGGCAGGAAAAATGTGTCCCCTAACCACCATCCAAAACAGGAGGATGTACATGTATTTCATCCGTTACATTTTTTTCCACAAGTATTTTTGCTTTGAATCCTCACTTTAGAAACTGTTTCTCCTGAAAGCTAGGTGGCATTTCAGGGTCACTCTCTGCTAACAGGTGAAGGCCTGTCACAATTTATTACTATTTCAGTTAAAAGATTCACTCAAATAAATCACAGAGATTCTTAAAGTTGCTACAGAATCAGGGCACTTTTTGGGTTCTAACTTGGAGGGAGGAATTCAAGACCACAGACCCCACTTTGATGTAAGCATTTACACAGAACTTGGATCTGACTCAGAAAATTTTAGGACCACCTGGGGCAGATGGAAGAAAGTATTTAATGAGCACCTACTGTGTTCCAGGACCCATGGAAGGTGCATTTCACGGAAATCACATCTGTTACCCTGTGGTCCCGTGGCAGAGACATACAAAGGGGGTCGTTTCAAATGGAAAACATCTAGTTAGTCTGCAATGATCCAAACAAAAATTTTAAAAGAACACGACAGTTCCTTCTCTTAGAAGCCCAAAATCCACTTTCTTGGAGTCTAATGAAATGAGCCCTTTTTTTTTGGAAATGCAGTGACTCCAGGGTCTCCCAGGCAGGAATAAATCCTGGCTCTGAGTAGACCTTTCATCCCCTGTAATGAATTCCTCAGGCCCTGCCAGTCCGAGAGCAGCAACGGCTCCCTGAGAGGACAGAGTTTCATTGTATTCAACACTGTGATCTTCCCGCCGAAAATTAATCCCACAAGCTGCATCTTGAACAACACCCCCACCCCCACGCGGTCTGAGCCTCTGTCAGACTTTTGAATTTGAAGAAGTTAGAAAGATTTGGAAAGCGGGGGTTACTTTCTTAAGCAGGACAGATGCATTGAGACCACCTTGCCAATCATAAACAGAAGACTGGCTTCAGTTCCTCGGTCATAATTAAGCAAAACCACAATTGTTTCTCAACAAGCCCCTAACTGTTGTGTTCTCTGTCCAGGTGGCCGGATCACAAGACCCCAGGTACTTTTAAGGAAGTGGACTGGTCATGTGTGTGTCCTCTATATCATTCTTTTTGGCTCTCATTGTCGTTGTGTGATTAGTTATGGTATCATGACAAGACCTGGGGAGAGCGAGGTCACCTTCTGAGATAAGACACTCAGCAAGTGCCCCCCAGTGGTGGTGGTGGTGGTGGTTTTTAATTGACAAATAATAGCTGTATATATTTACAGGTTGCACTGTGGCTAGAGGACATTATGCTAAGTGAAATAAGCCTCCGGCAGTTGCTAGAACAGGTGAGGCTCTGTGGGTTCTCAAATAACAGTTACTATTTATATGTCCCTGAAGAGTCTTCCAGATTTGGGAGCTGCGGGTGAACGGTATAAGCAATCGTAAAAAATCTGAGCAGCTGCAACTTCCACCTTGCCTGGGCCTGGCTCCCGCCTGCAATATCCCCCTCCCAACCTCTCTCCTTTATCTGTCCCCCATCCCTCCCCATGCCAGAGTTAGGGGCTTTGCATGATACTGTTCTGCCTAGTGCTTGCTTTGCTGTTAAAATTCGGTCAACCTGAATCGCTGAATCCCTGGAGCAATTGAGTGGTTAAAATCTCAACATGGGAATTTTAGGTCCTTGTCAATCATATTCTAATTTTGACCTGGGCAGGTGTGATGCATGGGTCCTTCTCTCCCTCTGCCCCACCCAGATACATCATCCCAAACTAGCACCAGGCTGTCACCCACTCAAATACCTCTAAGGTTACATAATTGTCTAAATATAAAATCCAGACTCTCTGGCCTGGCATTCAAACTTGCCTACTCCCAGCCCTTCCCCAGAAGACACCCTAACGTACCTTCCAATGGTCTTTCCCACTTATTATTTATTTATTTATTTATTTATTTATTTATTTATTTATTTATTTTTGTGAGCCAGAGTCTCACTCTGTCACCCAGGCTGGAGTACAGTGGCGTGATCTTGGCTCACTGCAACCTCCGCCTCCTGGGTTCAAGTGATTTTCCTGCCTCGGCCTCCAAGTAGCTGGGACTAAAGGCACCTGCCACCACGCTCGGCTAATTTTTGTATTTTAAAAGAGACGGGGTTTTGCCCTGTTGGCCAGGCTGGTCTCGAACTCCTAAACTCCTGACCTCAAGTAATCCACCCACCTCGGCCTCCCAAAGTGCTGGGATTACAGGCATGAGCCACCACGCCTGGCCCCACTTACTGTTTATTTTTGAAAATCACACTGCTTTTTCAAAAGTTACGAGAGACATGTTAGTTGCCAAACCCAAAGCACTAAGTTCTAGCCTCTGTACTGATTGGTGCCAGGCACCTGCTGACCTCTCCTGCTTTCCTAAACATCTCCCTGCCTTTCCTTCCACTCCACCATGCTCTCCTGGCTTTTTAAAAGCAGCTCCACTCCGTTGCCTTTTCTCTAACCCCTCTTCCTTCTTCTGTTCATTTAACTTGGATTTCATAAGAATCCTAAGGACCCTAGCTGCCATTCCCTGGGCTCTGCCCTGGTGCCAGGCATTGAAATCAGGGCTTTACACACACAATCTTATTTAATTCTAATCATTGCCCTGTATGGGAGTTTCTATCATTATGCCCAATTTACAGATTAAGAAATTAAGGCTCAGAGAGATTCAGCAATCTACCCAAGGTCACACAGCTAGTTAGTGACAGAGCAGGGCTCAAACTCAGGTATGACACCATAGCTGTGGTGTTCATTACCGCCCTGGAGGCTGTTTGGCCTCCTTTCCTCTCCCCACTCCTCCTCTCCAGTTTCTTCTCCTCTTTTCCTCCCTCTACTCCCCTCCCCTCTTCTCTCCACTTGCAGTCCTCTTCCCTTTGGAAATCTCATGGATCTTGGAGCTTTGCACTGTTGCCTGAATGACCTCCCCTCAAAGCTCAACCTTCAGCCTCCATTTATTGCTTAAGCTCCAAACGCATCCCCATATTTACAGCTTTCTGATGGTCACCTCTTCCTTCGTGAGCCTTGTAGGTCCAAAGATAGCCCCTCACCTCCTCTCTTCTGCCTTGCCCCAAGACCCTGCATTCCTAGCCAGCATCACTCTCCTCCTGCTCACCTAGACTCAAGGCCTCTCTTTCCCTTGGGTCACCTTTCCCTCCCCACCCCCACCCAGTTCACACACCTCACTGGTCCTTCCCTTCCGCCTCTCAGTGGCTCAAATGTCTTTCTTCCCCTCCATCCCACCTCCATTTGGCTATGTCAGGCGTGGGTACCGCTTATTTCCATCACTGCAAGGGCCTTTGGTTTCAGAGCCTGTTTTCCTAACTCACATAGCGATGTCAAGTAACTTTTCATGAGCTGGAGCTCAGATTGAATTCATAAAAGCTAACTCTTACCTAACACGAAATGGCAGGCCCTACTGCAAGAGCCTTACCCACTCAGTCGTCACAACAACCCTAGGAGGTAGGTACTGTTGTTATCCCCATTTTGCAGATGGGAAACTGAGGCTCAGAGAGGCGTGGTCACTTGTCCTAGATTCCACAGCTAATAGGTGGCAGTGCTGGTATCTGAATCCAGGCAGCCCAACACCAAAATGCCTGCGCATAACCACTACTCCCAACTGGCTCATGTCACACCCCTGCTCAAAACATTCAGTGGCTCCCCATGGCCATTCTTGAGGCCTCCAGTTCTGTGATGGATAGTATCTGTGTGCCTGGAGGGACAGAACTGGCTCTTGGAGAAGTTTGCATTGTGCCAGCCCTAGACATTGTGCATCAGTGGCATAGGCAGAGGGGTTCTTGCAATTTGCCAACCAGCCAAGTGAATCGATTGTCCTTAGTGGGGTCCTGTTCCCAGAAGGGGCAGCAAGGGAGGGAGGGAGACACAGATAAGTTGTCCATTTCACATTTATCTCAGGGAGTGAGAGTTGAGATAGGGTCTCCTCGTACCACTGGTGTGGACAGAAAGAGCAACAGGGCAACAATGAACACTGGTGGTGGCCCTGGGGAATTTGGCCTTGCAGGGTGAAGTAATCATAATGTATGTTGCTTTTTAAAGGGGTGCCCAAGGAGCGCCCTGTCCTCAGACCTCCCTCGCTCAGGGATGTTTACCTGGAAGAACGAGAGGGCCCGATAACAAAGACATTGGGTTCTCGCCTCCAGGCCTCGAGACTGACTCTGTCCTAGCTGCTGTATCTTCAGGGGCTGAAGATGTTGAGAAAGTCGGAGGGAGGTTACCCAGGATAAGATAGAAGGCTCCAGACTACACAAGCCCTATTCTTTTAGAGTGAGTGGTGCAGAGTCCACGCATGAAGGTTTAGAGGCAGATCTGTGGTCCCTGAAGGAGGGATGAGTGTCCAGCTAGGACCCTTAGTGCTGGGGAGATTTCTGGGGGGAAATCTCAGGGTGCGTTTTGCAAAGGACCAACCTTCTCTGGCATGAATGCCTGTTGTCAGAAGAGCTTGCTGTCTTTGGGTATCCATAAGCAGGGTCTATTTTCAGCCATGGCCCCTGTCCCCCAAGCCCAGTGACAGGGTCAAAACATCCACATCCTCAGGGAGGGCCTAACACAAATGAGAAGGACTGGCTGGAGGAGCAGTGGGTGCAGGGATTCCTGAGACATCATTGGCTGAGTGTGGCCAAGGGAGGCCTCAGAAGATGTTTTACATTTTTATTTTCTTTCTTTCTTTCTTTCTTTCTTTCTTTCTTTCTTTCTTTCTTTCTTTCTTTCTTTCTTTTTCTTTCCTTCCTTCCTTCCTTCCTTTCTTTCTTTCTCTCTTTCTTTCTTTCTCTCTCTTTTTCTTTCTTTCTTCTCCTTCCTTCCTTTCTTCCTTCCTTCCTTCCTTTCTCTTTCTTTCTTTTTTTTCTTTCTTAGACCAAGTCTTGCTCTGTCGCCCAGGCTGGAGTACAGTTGCATGATCTCAGCTCACTGCAACCTCCATCTCCCCGGTTCAAGCAATTCTCCTGTCTCAGCCTCCCGACTAGCTGGGACTACAAGTACACACCACCATGCCTGGCTAATTTTTGTATTTTTAGTAGAGACAAGGTTTCACCATATTGGTCAGGCTGGTCTCGAACTCCTGACCTCAGTGACCCACCCACCTCAGCCTCCCGAAGTGCTGGGATTACAGGCATGAGCCACCGCACCCAGCCTAATTTCATTTTTTGATTGAGGTGAAATTCACATAACATAAAACTAACCATTTTAAGGTGTACAATCCCACGGTGCTTAGTACATCCACAAGGTTGTGCAACCACTACCTCCATCTATAAAGGTTTTGAGGCTCCCTAGCAGGGCCAGGGCAGGTGCAGGAGCTGCTGCTGAGGGAAGGGAGCGAGGTTGTCTGCACGGGGAGTGAGAGGCAGGCCTCGGAGGATCTGGTAGACATGGCTCGGAAGAGGAATCCAGATGTGGGGTGGGCAAGAGTCACAGCCTTGAGTGTGGAGAGGTTGCTGAGGGAGAGAGCAACCAAGGCAAGTAAGAAGACCTCCAGCGGAAGCCAAGAGCCCCTTATGTTAATGGGAGGAGGAAATGGGCCAGGGCCAGAGGCTGCCAGCCTTCCACACAGGCCCAAGGAGGTGTGCTTTGAGACCAGCCTTTCTTCCCTCTGTTGTGGCCTGAGAAGTGTTGGGGGAGGAGGGTGCCAACGGGTGGAGGGAATTTCTCAGCTGCTACGGATGGCTGGGCTACTTCCTGCCAAGGTCCTTTCTTCTTCTCCATTTCCCCAGCTATAGGGGACCCCACCACTGACTTCATTCTTCAAACTTTCTTTGAACAGGGATGTGCTTTGTAAGCCCTGCAGAACAACAGTAGTCCTGGTAGTTCTTGCAGTCAGGAGACCTGCACCTGCCCCAGGTGTCGGACTTTGAGGTTCCTCACTGGCGTTTCCCCCAGGGTGCGAGGGGCCCATCAGCCCAGAGCACATCTGGCCAGAGCTTGCCCTCTTCCTTCTGCCCCTGCTCTGGGTGCCTGGGATGCTTGAATTCCCAGCCCCAAAGCCTCAAGCATGCTTTCCAGGACCTGCCATGGCTGCCGCCTCCCAGGGCCTGTCCTCCCAAGGGGCCAGCACTATCCTTGTGCACAGCCCCCGGCCCGAGGGGGCCCAAGGGTCAGCGTTCTTGTGGAGGGTGTGGATAGAGCTGGGATGTGCAAATTGGGGTATCTTTTGTGCGGTGCCCCTCAGAGGTTGGATGAAGGAAGAGGGCAGCTGGGGGCTTCTCCCCGGGCTGCCGTGTCCTGGTGTGGAATTCTGAGAGTCCAGCGGCCTTGCAGGGCTTCATGAGGGTGTATTTGTTAATGGAGGAGGATAGACATGTTTTATTTAATAGTCTGTTAGGTGTGTTTATCATTGTAATTATCTAGGTATGTGGTAACCGCTCACTGATCATCTCACCCTGTGCCCTGTCCATGTCAGGAGGGGCCCTGCCTACAACCTCCTCACCAGGTTAGACTGTGATGGTTCCAGGCATGATTTTGAATGTGTTTCTTCACCTTAGAGCCTGCAATATGGTGATAGGGAATCCTTTCTTAGAAGAACAAACCTGCATGATGAGCTCCGTAAGTGATAGTTTGGTCAACCTTCCTAGCTCCTCCATCACTCCCTTGTATAGCACCTTTGTTGGAGGGCCAGGAATACGGACTTGTGTGTGTGTACGTGTGTGTGCATGTGTGTGTGTATGCATGCATGTGTGTGTGCACATGCATGTGTGTGTATGCATGCATGTGTGTGTGCACGTGTGTGTGCACATGCATGTGTGTGTGCACATGCATGTGTGTGTATGCATGCATGTGTGTGCATGTGTGTGCATGTGTGTGTGTGCATGCATGTGTGTGCGTGTGTGTATGCATGCGTGTATGCATGCATGCGTGTGTGTGCATGTGTGTGTATGCATGCATGTGTGTGTATGCATGCATGTGTGTGTGCATGCATGCGTGTGTGCATGTGTGTGTATGCATGCATGCGTGTGTGCATGTGTGTGTATGCATGCATGCGTGTGTGCATGTGTGTGTATGCATGCATGCGTGTGTGCATGTGTGTGTATGCATGCATGCGTGTGTGCATGTGTGTATGCATGCATGCGTGTGTGCATGTGTGTATGCATGCATGCGTGTGTGCATGTGTGTGTATGCATGCATGCGTGTGTGCATGTGTGTGTATGCATGCATGCGTGTGTGCATGTGTGTGTATGCATGCGTGTGTGCATGTGTATGCATGCGTGTGTGCATGTGTGTATGCATGCATGTGTGTGCATGTGTGTATGCATGCGTGTGCATGCATGTGTGTGCGTGCATGCGTGTGTGCATGCATGTGTGTGCGTGCATGTGTGTGTGCATGTGTGTGTGCATGCATGTGTGTGTATGCATGTGTGTGTGCATGTGTGTGTGTATGCATGCATGTGTGTGTGCATGTGTGTGTGTATGCAAGCATGTATGAGTGTGAAGTTTCCCCCACTTTCGCCTAGGAACCCATTGTGTGTGCTCGCATGGTGACAAGCCCTTGTGAAATCTCTAGAAATCCTCATCCAGCCTCAGGCTTAGATTCCAACTTGCCGGAGGACCCTGACCAAACCACAGTACAGTAAGCATCATGACAATTGCCGCATCACCCCTATCTCCACCCTGTCACCAGCCTCCCCACCTCCACTGCCCCTACCTCAGACATTGCCACCACCCTCACCACTGTCATGACAAATTCCACATCATTAACAAAGAACTATTTGGGCATCTACTTTGTGCCAGACACTGTTCTAAGCACCTGGGGTACTCCACTGAACAAAATAGACTATGCCCCTGTAGAGCTTAGATTTTAGGGGGAAAGTGGGGAGACACAATAAGCCATAATAAATAAGGAAATTAAAATGTTAGAACTTGTTAAATGCTATGGAAAGAAGTAGAGAATGGTAAGAAGGATGGGGAGGTGAGGCCAGTGGGCAGGCTGCAGTTTCATACAGGTTGGTCAGGGACATTTGAATCAAAACGTGAAGGAGGTGAGAGAGGTGGCTGCGCTAGTCCACACCATTTACTGAGTGCTTTTTGCACACTCACAGTTGTTTTTTTTTTCCCGCTCAGTCCCACAGGCTGCAACCTCCATCTCCCAGATTCAAGCGATTCTTGTGCCTCAGCCTCCCGAGTGGCTGGGATTACAAGCTCGCACCATATCCGGCTAATTTTTGTATTTTTAGTATTTTAGTAGAGATGGGGTTTCTCCGTGTTGGCCAGGCGCATCTTAACTCCTGACCTCAAGTAATCCGCCCGCCTCTGCCTCCCAAAGTGCTGGGATTACAGGCGCGAGCCACCTCACCCGGCGATACACCCACAGTTTTATGAAGAGGCCTCTGAAATAGACTGAAATGGCAAAGACTAAACTCCTTCAAGAGCGTTTTAACTCAGGCTCTAATCCGGTTGAGATTTCACGGTGCTACTGAGAAGCATCGCCGGGTTTCTTTTACAATGCTGCCCCCTGGTGTTGAGGAAAAGCAGTGCAGGGTCAACACATTCCAAAGTGGTCAGGAATTCAAGATCCCACCGTGGGTGAGAATTACCCACCCACTCCCAGACAGTAGCACAGTAAATGTTCCAAAATACGGAAAAAAAAATCATGACACAAACATGTTTTAAGTTAAAAAATCGGCCAAGGCCAAAAGTAAAAGGTACGGGACCAATCTGAGAATCTCACAATTGGCAAAAATATAAAATTGTATTTTATTAATTATATTAATATTTTATGTGGATTAGTGATATTTATATATTTTAACCAAATAGAGTTTATAGTTTTGATGCAAGGAAAATTATCATCATGGTCACATTAAGAAAACCCAGAAAGGGCTGCTCTGCTGATGGAGTAGTCATTCTTTTATTCCTTTACTTTCCAATAAACTTGCTTTCACTTAAAAAAGCAAAAAGAATGAAAACCAAAAAGAACTGCCCTGTAGGCCGGGTGCAGTGGCTCATGCCTGTAATTCGAGCACTTTGGGAGGCCGAGGTGGGCGGATTACTTGAGGCCAGGAGTTTGAGACCAGTCTGGCCAACATGGTGAAACCCCATCTCTACTAAAAATACAAAAATTAGCTGGGCGTGGTGGCATGTGCCTGTAGTCCTAGCTACTCGAGAGGCTGAGGTGGGAGAATCGCTTGTACCCGGGAGGTGGAGGTTGCAGTGAGCCGAGATCGTGCCATTGCACTCCAGCCTGGGAGACAAGAGCAAAACTCCATCTCAAGAAAACAAAAACAAAAACAAACAAACAAACAAAACAAAACAAAACAAACCCTACACTATTAATGAGAATGGAAGGAATTATCACTTACTGCACATTTGCTGTGTGTCAAGTACTGTGTTGGTGCCTTCCATTCATTCCTTCTCAATTAAACTTTACAGTGTTCTAGAAGGGACGTATTATCACATTTTACCTGAAGCTCAAAGAGATTATGAATATCTTATGGTTGGTAGAAGGGTACTGAAGCTCTAATTAACTAAATGTTATCTAGTCCCAAACCTAAAGTTCTCGTAAAACAGGTATGATGAGCCTGCACAACACAGCAAGACCCCATATTTACAAAAATTTAGAAACATTAGCCAGGCAAGGTGGCGTGTTCCTGTAGTCCCAGCTATTCAGGAGACTGAAGGGGGAGGATCACATGAGGCCATGCACCACTGCACTCCAGCCTGTGCAACAGAGCAAGAACCTGTCTGAAAAAACAAGAAAAACAAATAGGTGTGATGGATTCTTCCTTAACCAGATAGAAAGTATGTCTTTTAAACCAAGAACCAACCTGCTACCCAATGTGGAGCTGGACACATCCTTAGTGGTATAAAATACATCCATCTCCACCCAGACATGAGCATCATGTTTAATAGGAAAACATTAGAAGCATCTTCATATAAGTTTGGGATGAGAAAAGCCATCCACTACCACCGTACTATTTAATATTCTAAAGGTCAATGCAATTAACCAAAAAAGAATGATTTTAGGAGTTTAAAAATTAGAAAAGAGGAGGAAAATCATCAACATTTGAGATGGTGTTACAATTGTGTGCCCAGAAAATCCAAGAAAATAAAATGAAAAAGTATACACATAGCAAGGTAATCAGTAAAGTGGCAGGTACAAAATTAACATATGGAACAAAATAGCTTTCAAATAGCAACTAGTTAGAAGATACAGTGGAAGAAGAGGCCCCATTTACCATACCAGTAAAAAAGATGGAAGATATAGGCTTACATTTAATGTGAAAAGCGACTTGCCTAAGACTTCAAAATGCTTCTGAGAGGTCAGAGACTTGGACAAAGGGAAAGGCAGACCCTGTTCTTGGATGGGAAAACTCAATACCATCAAAATCTCCCCAAGTTAATTTAAAAATTTAGGGTGACTAACAAAAAAATCATTAGAAACTTGATTTGGAGGAGCTAGATTCATTGCTTTTAAAGTTTCCGTGGAAAAAATAAACATTCAGGAATAGCTTCGTGGTGACTAAAATTAATGTCTTGTATATTTAAAAACTGCTAAGAGAGTAAGCTTCAAATGTTATCACCACAAAAATGAGAAATATGTGAAGTGATGGATATGTTGATTAGCTTGATTTAATCGTTTCACAGTGTATACGTATATCAAAGCATCACATTGTACCTCATGAATATGTACAATTATTATTTGTTATTTAAAAAAAAGAATAACTAGGAAACCTCTAGGGAGAATAATGAAGGACAGAACAATGCTACCAAATATTAGAATATGTTACAAAATTATGATGATTTAAACAGATTAGACAGATCGATGGAAGGTATTTGCAAAAGAAAGTTAAGGAATCAGACCCAATGCACATGGAATTTTACTACATAATAGAGGTGGAGTTTTAAATCAATAGGGGAAAAATAAGGATCATTGAAATCCGGGGATTTGGAGACTTGAGAGGCCACTTGGAAAAATGTGGAATTAGAGCTATACCTTTTATATTACACTAAAATTAATCCTGGATGGGTCAGACTTAATCTAAAAAGGAGTCTAAAAAGGGAACTCATAAAAGTGATAGAAGCAAGAGAGAATTCTTTTATAACCTCAGAGGGACAAAGGCCTTTCAAAGTATGATACAAAGCCCAGAAGCCATAAAAAATGATGGATTGGTTCCAAGCACCAGAGATAAGTGAGAAGCAAAAAGGACAAATAAAGATGTGTGCAAAATAAGAGGATGGCCCCGTTAACATGATTTTCAGTAACAAAGTCAATTTCATATCATGCCCGGCTGGGAGCACGTGAGGACCCTGAAATGTGGGTAGAAATTGGTAGAAGGAAACTGACATAGGGTTTATCTAAATATTTTTGGTTTTCCAGGCTCAGTGGCTTGTGTCTGTAATCTCAGCTACTCAGAAGGCTGAGGCCTTCCTCAAGTAAGGAGAATCACTTGAGGCCAGGTGTTTGAGACCAGCCTGGGCAATATAGTGAGACCCCATCTCTAAAAAAAAAAAAAAAAAAACAGAAAATTAACTGGGCATGGGGCCATGTGCCTGCAATTCCAGCTACTCAAGGGGCTAAGGACGGAGGGTTGCTTGAGCCCAGTAGTTTGAGGCTCCTGTGAGCTATAATCGTGCAACTGCACCCCAGCCTGGCTCTGGAATTAACAACCTCATCCAGCCTGGGTGACAGAGAGAGACCCCTTCTCTAAAAATAAATAAGTATTTTTGGTTTGGGGAGATATGCTCGGTACCAACAAGAGCCTCCTTCTAATTGGAACATGTCAGTAAGTGTTCAGTAAGCAACGCCTTGTATTCCCTCTCTTACAATAAAGGAAAACAGCCAACAGAGAGAAATGAACTAAATTGTTACTGAAAACCCGACATGATGAAGAGCCATTGTCCAGAGCACACGATGAGTATGAAGGGCAGAGCGTTTATACAGAACGGGAGATTACAAAGAACAGAAAGATCTGGCAGAGCGCTTACATCAACACACTTGCATTAAGAACGGCAATAAAACAGATTAGAGTACTGAGAACTCTCTGAGTTATGAGTAATATAAACTGTAAACGTAAACAGCGAGGAGAATGTTCGAAACCAGAAGCGAACCCCAGAGCTGGGCTTTAATCACACTCCTTCTCCGGGCCTTTCTAAACTGGAGGGAGACAACAAAGACGTGATTGCTGGGGCGGATCTGCAGAGATGGGATCTGGGCCATGGTTATGGGTCCTGTCTTTTAAGAAAAGCAGCTTGAGAAATGATGAGGATGATGACATGGACAGTCGTGGCATTGGAGAGAGCAAAGGTGATGGTGTTTGGACTCCTGCCCTTCTTGAAATTTGTTACAAACCAGCAAACAATTCTCCTTTCTCCACCTAAGCATTGTCTAATTGGGCATCTGTCCCTTGAGGCTGAAAAATCCTGACTAGTAACTTGTCCACGATGTGGTACCATGTTTGATGTAGTTTGATGTAGGCTTGAGGCTTGAGGTCACCCAGGAAGACACGACTCCTGTCTCAGTTCAGCTCCTTTTCACCATGGCACAGCACAGTTGTTTGCTTCTAAGGAAGGAGACACGTGTGTTGCTGAGATGGCTCCTGAGGCACCTGCAAGGAACCCCAGAATCCAGCAGGGTCCACCTTTAGAAAACGCATGCACCAGAAGGAGCAGGATCTGCAGATTTCCCTTTGTGGAGTGGTAATAGTTGCTCAAATGAAAACATGTTGGCACCATCCTCATCCTCTCCAGACATCATCAAAACCACACATATTTTGGCCATCATCAAGAATCCTTTGAGTAATTGACTGGATGCTCCTAGCTGTGCCAGAGAATCAGCTGGAAGTACACTCTGAGTCACCTACCTTACTAATGGGTCAATGTTTCAGCTACATTTTTTTTTTTCCTTAGGGATAGGGTCTCGCTCTGTCACCCAGGCTGGAGTGCAGTGGATAGATCATAGCTCACTGCAGCCTTGAACTGAGCTCAGCAATCCTCTAGCCCTAGCCTCCCGAGTAAGCTGGGATAACAGGCACACACAAATACAACTGGCTAATTAAAAACAATTTTGTTGTTGTTGTTTTGGAGACGGGGGTCTTGCTATATTGCCCAGGTTGTTCTTGAGCTCCTGGTCTCATGCCTGTAATCCCAGCACTTTGGGAGGCCAAAGGGGGAGCATGATCCACTGCATCCGGCCAGACCTAAATCTTTAGGCAGCACTGCCAGGTGAGCTGGGGGAATTCCTGGACACTGGTCCCTGAGGCGCTGCTGCTGCAGCTCTGAGAGGGGTCCACTCTCTTTGAAATGTGTGTAAATAGAGGCCCGGGCCTCACTGGATCCTGCAGTGCCACAACCCAGAACCTTCTCCAGGCGGGCAGCCAGGTGGTTTTGGTTACATGAATCAGTGTTCCAGATGGGTTTGGAAGTAATTTTCCTCTTGGGCTGAGTTCCCAACTGCTTCGTCTTGGGGATGAAGTGAGGGAGGTGACCCCATCATGTGGGATGAGATGGGCATTACAGGGCGCCTAGCAGACCTATGCCTGGTGCAGTTCTGAGAGTGTCAGACAGGACATGAGCAGACCTAGTTTCCCGCCTGGCTCTGGAACTAACAACCTCATCTCCATCTGGAAAATGAGATGCTTGGGCTAGAATATGGGTTCCAAATATTTGGCTTATTAGTAATAGAGATTTTGTATATAAACTTGTATACAAACCCCTGCAAGTAGAGCTCCCTGGTAGCAGCTGGAGGTGTGTCCAGAGCACCCCACTGTCCCCACCATCATATCACATGTCACTGTCCCCACTGTCAGCTGGCGGTGGCTCTGCGGATCTCAGGATGCCTTAGAACACTGAACTTCAACCAGAGTGCCAGGTCCACAGGAGAGATTGACTGCTCCCAACACACAGGCTACTAGGTAGTTAGATAAAAATGAGAAATAGAATGTCACTGTGATTAAAAACAAGAAACCCACGCCTCTGGATAAGAAATGGGAGAAGGTCACAGCTGAAAGCAGGAGCTCACACTTGTGAGGAGCTAAGAAGACAAGTGGGCTTGAGAGGGGCTGGGATAGCAAAGCTGCCCGGCAGGGGCTGAGCTGGCCACCCTGCACTGGCACGGGGCCAGGACCAGCTGCCCGATCATCGAAGGGGCTGAGAATGCTGCCCACACACCATGGGCTGTAGCCAGATTCCAGGCTGCTTGCCAGGAGCTGGGCAGAGGCCGCGGATGAGACAAGTGCTCAGGCCTGTGCCAGGTCCTAAAACCGCTGCACCCATTGGAATGTGGAGCTAAGCTAAGCCACTACCATAAGACCTGCTTGGGAGCTAGGCACCCTGTAGATCCTTTAAAAAAATAAGCCTTAAAACGGCCCTGAAGAGAGGTGTACCTGCGGGAAAGCCCTCCAGTGGAAAAGGGGCTGTCAAACATGAATTTCTAAACACATGATTCTAAAGACATGAGAAAATCTAGCACCAAGAATGACAGATCCACAAAAATAGAGGAATTTATGACTGAGGAAATAGACATAATAAAGCCATCTGAAAATGACATTAAGACTTTCAGGTTTAGATAAATACATGAAGAAAGAATAAAACATTAAAGTAGATAAAAATAAAAATGAAATTAAGTGAAATAATAATTTTTAGAAGTTAAAAACTGTCACATAAATAAAGGACAGCATAGTATCCATGAAATAATATGAAGTTATGGGATAAGAAAGGCAGTTTTGAAATAGAAGAGGCAGATATGGGAGAAAAAAACCTCTTGGTTAGAAATCTGGGGTATGGGCCAGGTGCGGTGACTCACACCTGTAATCCTAGAACTATAGGAGGCCGAGGCAGGTGGATCACCTGAGGTCAGGAATTTGAGACCAGCCTGGCCAACATGGCAAAACCCTGTCTCTACTAAAAATACAAAAATTAGCCAGGCGTGCTGGCACACACCTATAATCCCAGCTACTCGGGAGGCTGAGGTAGGAGAATTGCTTGAACCCAGGAGGCAGAGGCTGCAGTGAGCTGAGATTGCACCACTGCACTCCAGCCTGAGAGACAGAGAGACTCCGCCTCAAAAAAAAAAAAAAATCTGGGGTATGAAAATGCGGTCATAAAAAATCCCTCAGTAGAGTATAGATTGCTTTCAGTTGAAAGCATGGCTGGGAAATTAAAAGACAGGAGTGGGGGAAAATCCCAGGATTTAGTAATGATATGGAGAAGCAAAGTATGAAGGAAAAGAGACAAGAGTTCAGTGGAGATGTCCAAAGAGAGTTTTCCAGAAATCAAGACATGGCTCACTGAATTCCAAGCTGGGAACCTTGACAATTGCACCCCTAGACCTGCAGTGCAGCTGCAAAACATAAAGAGAAAACATTAATAAGACAGAGAGGAAAGACAGATAATGGACAAATAAATCACAGACAGGTGACAGCAGGCTTCTAATCAGAAGCCACAGATGTCAGAGGAAATGAAGAACTATCTGTAAAATGGTAAGGGAAAAATTGTGATCATTGAATTCTATTCCCAGCCAAAGCATCATTCAATCGTGAGTGTAAAATAAAGACATTTTCAGACATTCAAGGAGTCAGAAGATAAGGAACTCATGGATCCTCACTGTGAGAATTAGAGAATATATTTCAGCAAGAAGAAAAATGAACTCTGGAAGGAGTGGGATGCAAGAAGCAACAATGAGCAAAGAGATTGGTAAGAAAATACATTGGTGATGCTAAACACTTTATTTCATCCCATCTAAGATGTTACCAATTATAAGATACACTGTTATGTAAGATATACTGCTACTTTATTAACTTCTAAGAAAAAAAATCAATTATAATTAAAGACAGAATTTAACCTCACGATCATAGGGAAGTTAAATAGTGAAACAATGTATATCTCATATATAATTGATAAATATGGTAAGTATTCACTCAAAATAATAACAATATAAATTATTATTATTGCTATGCCTTTTATTATGATATAATATAACAATTATGATATAATAAAAGACTTAGCTGTAATTATAATAATTTATATGAACAAAAGAACAATTTATGTTTTAAAAGAAGTCAGAACTAAAACTGTAGATAAGAATGACATAGTTGCTGGTGGGAGCTAAGTTATGAGAAAAGGGAAAGAACTGAAAATTCCAAACCTTGTTTAAAAAGGGGGTACACTGTCTTGATTTGTGAGAAACATATGAAATAAAGATGCCTATGACAAATATAAAAGTAACTACTAAATGAATAAAACAAAAATATTTAAATTCCAAGCAGGCAGGGAGAACAAAAGGGAATAAAGAACAGATGTGCAATGCCAGTTAGAATGGTGATCATTCAAAAGTCAGGAAACAACAGATGCTGGCGAGGCTGTGCAGAAATAGAAACACTTTTACACTGTTGGTGGGAGTATAAATGAGTTCAACCATTGTAGAAGACAGTGTGGCGATTCCTCAAGGATCTGGAACCAGAAAGTTGACCCAGCAGTCCCATTACTGAGTCTATACCCAAGGGATTATAAATCATTCTGCTGTAAAGACACATGCACACATATGTTTATTGCAGCACTGTTCACAATAGCAAAGACTTGGAACCAACCCAAACGCCCATCAATGACAGACTGGATAAAGAAAATATGGCACATATACACCATGGAATACTATGCTGCCATAAAAAAGAATGAGTTCATGTCCTTTACAGGGACATGGATGAAGCTGGAAGCCATCAGTCTCAGAAAACTAACACAGGAACAGAAAACCAAACACCACATGTTCTCACTCATAAGCGGGAGTTGAACAGTGAGAACACGTGGACACAGGCAGGGGAACATCACATACCAGGGCCTGTCGGCAGGTGAAGGGCAGGGAGAGGGAGAGCATTAGGACAAACACCTAATGCATGTGGGGCTTAAAACCTAGATGACAGGTTGATGGGTGCAGCAAACCACCATGGCACATGTATACTTATGTAACAAACCTGCACATTCTGCACACGTATCCCAGAACTTAAAGTAAAATAAAAAATAAAAATAAGATAAAAAAAGAAAGCATGTGCAATCTACCAGAAGTCAGAGAAGGAAAAAGTCAGCAAAGGGGAAGCAGGTTAAGTAGTAAACACAGCACTAAGTGACAGAAATAAGTCCAATGTAATGGTAATCACAATAAAAAATAAATAGGTGATAGACCCCTCATAGTCACCTAATCTAGATATCCAGATATTTTTGGATTAGAGCAAAAGCCACAATTACATGAAGTGTAGTTCTATGCTGTTTATGAGAAACATAAATCAAAAGACACTACAACATTAAAATGAAAGGGGCAACCACCAGGCCAATGTTAATGACACTAAAAAAGACAATGCAGCAATGCTAATATCAGACAAGATAAAATTTTAGGAAAAAAGGCAGTAAAAAAGACAAAGAGAGATGTCTCATACTGGAACAGTCCACCAAGAAAATACAACACAGGAACTTGTATGCTCCTAGAAGGATAGTCTCAGAACAATAAATAAATTATACAGTCACAGAAGAAATAGACACAGAATCAGAATTAGAGGTTTGGGGCCACATCTCTTGGAATAGATTAAAACATTGAGAAAAAAAAGATGGCCAGGCATGGTGGCCCATTCCTGTAATCCCAGCACTTTGGGAGGCTGGGGCTGGTGGATCATCTGAGGTCAGGAGTTAGAGACCAGCCTGGCCAACATGGTGAAACCCCGTCTCTACTCAAAATATAAAAATTAGCCGGTGCGGTGGCACATGCCTGTAATCCCAGCTACTCGGGAAGTTAAGGCAGAGAATTACTTGAACCGAGCAGGTGGAGGTTGTGAGCTGAGATTGTGCCACTGCACTCTAGCCTGGGCAACAGAGCGAGACTCTCTCTCAGAAAAAAAAAAAAAAAAAGAAGGAAAGAAAAAAAGTAGATTGAAAGGAAAAGAAATAGAATCAGGATGGCCAATGAATGAATGAATAAGAAAATCAGGATTAATACACCTGAGCATAAAGGGAGGGGCTGAAAGGGGGAAGAGAGGAGAGAGAGGGAGGGAGGAGGGGAAGAGAAATGGAGGGAGAGAACAGAAATCTTTGGCCCCATAGAAAGCATACACGTTTTTTAAAATTTAGGTTCAGGGGTACATGTGCAGGTTTGTTTTATAGGTAAACCCATGTCATGGTGGTTTGCCGTACGTATTATTTCATCACTCAGGTACTAAGCCTAGTACCCAATAGTTATATTTTCTGCTCCTCTTCCTCCTCCCATCCTCCCATCTCAAGTAGGCCCCAGTGTGTTTTGTTCTCCTGTTTGTGTCCTTGAGTTCTCATCATTTAGCTTCCACTTATAAGTGAGAATGATAAATAAATTATACGCTCACAAAAGAAATAGACACAGAATCAGAATTAGAGACTTGGGGCCACATGCCTTAGTTTGCTAAGGATAACTGCCTCCAGCTCCATCCATGTTCCCACAAAAGACATTATCTTATTCTTTTTTATGGCTGTATAGTATTCCGCAGTGTATGTGTACCACATTTTCGTTATCCAATCTGTCATTATTGGGCATTTAGGCTGATTCTATGTCTTTGCTATTGTGAGTAGTGCTTCAGTGAACATATGCGTGCATGTGTCTTTATGATAGAGTGATTTATGTTTTGGAGGGTATATACCCAGTAATGAGATTGCTGGGTTGAATGGTAGCTCTGTTTTTAGCTCTTTGTGGAGTCACCACACTGCTTTCCACAATGGTTGAACTAATTTACACTCCCACCAACACATACTCCCAGTGTATAAGCATTCCCTTCTCTCTGCAACCTCACGGGCATCTGTTATTTTTTGACTTTTAATAAGAGCCATTCTGACTAGTGTGAGATGGTATCTCACTGTGGTTTCGATTTGGATTTCTCTAATGATCAGTGATATTGAGCTTTTTTTCATATGCTTGTTGGCTGTGTGTATGTCTTCTTTTGAAAAGTGTCTGTTCATGTCCTTTGCCCAATTTTTAATGGGGGTTGTTTTTCTCTTGTAAATTTGTTTAAGTTCCTTATAGATGCTGGATATTAGACCTTTGTCAGATGCATAGTTTGCAAATATTTTCTCCCATTCTTTAGGTTGTCTGTTTACTCTGTTGATAGTTTCTTTTGCTGTGCAGAAGCTCTTAAGTTTAATTAGATTCCATTTGTCAATTATTGAAAGCATACAGTTTTTTTCTCACAAGACCACATAAAACCTTTCCCAAAATTGACCATATATTCAGCTACAGAAGAAATTTCAACAGATTCTAAAGAATTCTTTTACAGACCACATTTTTCTGATCTCAATGAAATAAAATTGAAATAATTCAGGGATTAATAAGGAAAACATAATAGAAAATCTGAAATATTTATCTTAGGCAATAATACCAATTTTACTTCGCCAAATTTGTGAGATGAAACTAAAGTGGTCCTTAGAGGTAAATTTTTTATTCTAAGATAAACTTGTTAGAAAAGAAAGACTAAAAATAAATTAAACTATTTGTTATGAGCTTTAATAACATCCAAAATATGCATGGGAGAGAAAGAAAAGCACTCTGAACATGTTAAATGGCTTTAAAAAATAATATTTAAAAAATGAAAACTTGTTGAATGAAGGTAAAATGAGCATTAGAGGTAAATTTATAGCCCAAGTGTACATTTAAAAAGTATAATCTGAATCTAACAATGAGGAAAGAATTATAGGACATTCTGCAACTTATTTTCAAATGGTTCATATACATAAATAAAGATTTTTCATAGTCTCACTGTTGATAAGGGCAAACAATTAGAAATAACTTAAATATCCACCCACAGGAGAATATGATGAGTAAATGAACTGTGATTACTTACACAATATAAAATAACAGCTATAAATATGAGTGAGTTACAGCTATACAGATCCCCACAGCAGAACCTCACAAACAGCCCAGGCACGGTGGCTCATGCCTGTACTCCCAGCACTTTGTAAGGCCAAGGTGGGTGGATCACCTGAGGTCAGGAGTTCGAGACCAGCTTGGCCAACATGGTGAAACTCCATCTCTACTAAAAATACAAAAATTAGCCAGGCACGGTGGCACATGTCTGTAATCTCAGCTACTCGGGAGACTGAGGCAGGAGAATAGCTTGAACCTGGGAGGCGGAGGTTGCAGTGCAGTGAGCAGACACGGCACCACTGCACTCCAGCCTGGGTGACAGAGCGAGACTTCTTCTCAAAAACAAAACCAAAAACAAAACCAGAAGAATGTCACAAACACAAGCAGAAAGCCAACTTGCAGAGGATTTCATGTGTTATGATGCATTCATTTATTAAAGTTTAAACATACTAGACAGTGTTTGAGGATGCATACATTTGTGGTGAATGTTTAAATGAATGCATGGGAATGGTGAATAGCAGATTCAAGATAATGTTCAGCTCTAGGGAACATGAGCAGGCAGACATGGTCCTGGAGGCATTCACAGGGGGTTTCAACTGCATTGGTTTAAGGTGTTACATTTTTAAGCTTCATGGTGGATACATGAGTGTACATAAAATTATTATTTATGTTATTCTATAATTTTAACAATTATACCACAGATAATCACTACTACATTTGATGTATGTCTTTACAGTGTAAAATACACAGACATCACATATATATGTGTGCCATAACAAATCTGCCTTCTTAAAAGAAGTCTGTTTTAAATTTATCCTTTTATGCTCAAGAGTCTTGCTCTTGGCTGATTCCTGGACTAGAAGCCTATTAAATGCAACTGATAGCTGTCCGTGGCATAAATTAATAAGCAAACATTGGGTGTTTCATTTTTGTGTAATTGCTTACCAGGGCAGGGCTGGGCAAATGTGGAAGATCAGTTGGATATCTGAAAACACTATATGAAATGATATTCCACCTGGCACACTTTCGTCTAAAGAGTGTCTGGTTAGTTGAAGCAGAGTAACAGCATTTCATGTTCATTTCAGATTTTCTTCTGGGAAGTTCAGCCCATTCAATTTAAGTAACTGGCTGCTGTATTCAACCTGCATCTACATCACATTGAATTTACTAAAATATGTGTTTATAATGGACCTCATTTTATGCCAAGGTACACAAAGTAGACTTCAACTTGTATCACAGCTGGGTTTAGGAGAAGCTGCATAAAAACTGAACTTTTATAAATTTAATGCCTTCTCCCCATTGATTTACATTATAATGTCAGATGCTTTGATTTCCTTTTTGAAGCTTTTTAATAAAAGGTGGAAAGAGCGACACATTAGCAACAAAAATCTCTTTAAATGGCTAATGATCCATCAGAAGCTTTTCAATTGCTTTAGGTTCACTTTTAATGGAATCCTTTTCTAATATGTGTATTTATAGCTCCTATTCTCCAAGACCCAGTCATCAAACCTTCCACGTGTGAATAATTATCCATCTAATTACAATCACGTAATCCTGTTATCAGCCAGACTTGTTCTCATGTTATCCATGATAAAGTGCCCGTGAAGGTGATGTGAGGAGCCAAGCTCTTTGTGTCCTTCTGTGTGCCCAGGAGATGGGCAGAAAAATATGCAATTTCTCATGTTTTCAGTTTATGCTTTACCATGAGTTTGAAGGAATCTTCCTTGTGAAGCCTCAGTCTTTGCAATGATGGTTTACATTCTGAGCATCCTGTGGAAGGAGCAGACTGTTCCAGCACCAGGAGGGGATCCATCCAACCCGGGCAGAAGGATGGTGAATAAGGAATGTCAAGGAGCAGATTCCTACCCTTGAAGGAAGATTCACTTGAAAGTAATTTACTAAGGGGTAGGCCTCAGGAAAACCCAGGGAGTGAGGAATTGGGACTGGGAAGGGAAGGAGGCCAGGCGAGAGTGCAGAGTGGAGCTGCAGTGTGGCTCCTGCTTCCCCAACCACCTGTCATGATGAAGATCTGCCCTCGGGGGCTGTGATGGTTACTTTTATGTGCCAACTTGGCTGGGTCGCAGGTTGTCTGGATGTTCAGTCAAACATTCTGAGTGTTTCTGTGATAGGGTGTTTTTAGATGAGATTAACATTTAAATCAGTAAGGCTGATTGACCTCTGCAATGTGGGTGGGCCTTGTCCAATCCGCTCAAGTCCTGAATAGAACAATAATGTGGAACCTCCTCCAATTAAGAGGGAATTTCTCCTTCCCGACTACCTTCAAGTTGGGACATCAACTTGCTTCTTGCCTTTGGACTTGGACTGAAACATTGGCTCTTGAGCCTGGCAGCTTTAGGACTGGAACCAACCATGGGATCTCCTGGCTTGCCAATGCAGATCTTGGGACTTGTCAGCCTTCATGATCATGAGGCAATTCCTTATAATAAATCGATTTATCTCTCTCATATATATACATATATATATATATGTACACACACATATATATGTATACACACAGATGCATACATGCATATACATATATATACACACACACATATGTATACATGTATATATGTAATCCCATAAGTTCTGTTTCTCTGGGGAACTCTAATATAGGCAAATACGTCCCCTGATCCCTGGCACTTCCAGGCTGCTGCATGTGGTCCAGGGAGGCTCCAGCAGCCTGGGACAGCCCTGCAACAGAGAAGCGAGAAGATGCTGGCTGTCTCCCCACAGAGAAGGCACACAGAGGACAGGGGCACAGGAAGAAGGAGGGGCACCGAGGGAATGTGTGGAGGCACGGGTCTGCTACACACGTAGTAACTCACTAACCTTACACCAAATCAGGACACAGATACTACAGTTATCCCCGTTTGAGGAACCTGAGCATGAGGAGAGTCAGCAAGCCGTGGAGCTAACTCAGATCTTGACCGCTGCTTTGGAGGAAAGTTATGAAATATCCTGCTGGGCTAGAGGTAAAGGGAGGAATAAGCAGTCATCAACACCCCTACGAGGCTGAGTTAATTCAAGGAGTCGAGCAAAAGAGGCAGGGGGAGGGGTAGCTGACAGCAGCGGGCAGAGGAGAAATGCTTGGACAGGGGATGCCGGGGAGAGCGGAGGACTCTGTCGCGCTGACCAGGGCATTCCCCAGCGTGGACTGCAGAAAGATTGCAGCAGAGACGATCTCTGCAGATAGGTCGTTTTCCTCACTGCCCTCAAACACCCAGCGTGGGCTGCTGCCCGCCGGGCCTAGGCTGGAACGAACCACAGGCTTCTCCAAGGATGCGAGGGTCTCAGCCGGCGGCGTTCCCGGCGTGGCCGCGAGAGGGCGCGCCAGCCTCGGGCACCGCCGGGGTCGCGTCCTCCGCGGGAAGCCTGGCAGCCGCGCGTCCACTCCAGGCTGCCTTGGGGAGGGGGTGCCCCGGGGCATTTCCTCAGAGCCCTCCAGCTCCGCCTCACTTTAGAGCACCCCCGCCCCTTTCTGCCCCCTTTCCCAGGTGGCAGCGTATGGGCGAGATTTAGACGGTATGGGACGTTGCCCTCCCCGCCACCCCCTGCCCTCATAGCCTAGTGCAAAGTCTGAAAAAGAAACTGGCCTTGGTGGGTCCCGAAAGATTGCAAATGTGGATAAGTAAACAAAATCTGAAGGCAGCCTCTTAAGTTTAAACCTGGGCCTTGCTTCTGTTTGCTTTGGCTTGAAAACGTTTGGGGTGGGGCTAGGCGTCAAGATGGAGTGATTGTACCAACATACCCCATTAAAGGGACTGTGCGGTTCCGCCACACAACGGGAGGGTCCTTCCGCACGGAATACACCACCCCCACTATCTAAAGCAAGCCCCTCTTGAGGGCCACCTCCTCCAGGAAGCCCCCGCCGGCAGGAGGACCCTCTGAATGTTGGCATTACTGGCCTGCCCACTGGTCCCTCTGTCCATCCCAGGAGCAATGCCCTGGGAATGCCCCTGGCAGGGGCCAGTTCCTGTCTGTACCCGAGACCCTGAGCGCTTGCAAATTAGAGATGGTTATTCTTTCCCTACTAGGAATTATAGGCTGGAGTCTACATAGAGTAAGAGAAGAAGGCCAATCACCGACCTGGAATTCCTAGCACCCCTTTGACCCGGCCTTCAGGTCAGAGCTGGCTGCGGGTAGATGGGCCATGGGGGAGATGGGCTTGAAACAATAATGCATAGGCCATGGGGAAAAGGGAGAGAGAAATTAGTGTCCCTTCCAGGTACTCTCCTGGACTCTAGAATGAATGTCTACGGAAGAGTATAAGGTCTTTTGGGGAAACTGAAGTCCAGAAAGGAGAATATTCCCAGCCAGGATCACACAAGCAATCAAACACCATTCAGATACGGTTAAATCGACTGGACCAACAATCCAAAGGTTTCCGTCCTGGAAGCTGTATCGCTTTGGGCAACTTGTTTACACCACGGAGGCCTTCATTTCTGAATGTGTGAAACGGTGAAGTTCTGCGGTGTGCGGTGTAAAATGGGGCGGGTGTGTGTGTGCAAAAAGCAACAACCCAGGTGTGCAGACCTGCCTCTGCCAGAGTGACCCTTCCCCAAACAGCATCTAACCCAAGAATGGGAGAATTGCTTGCTATGGAGAAATCTAAATATCACACATCAAACCCGTAGGAAACATTAGAAAATATATAGTCATCTGCCTTGAAGGGCAGATACGTGAACTTTTTAACCCAGAGCAGTTGCTACCAAGCTAGCTTTGAAATTTACTGCTTTTGGTCAAAATATGCTCTTCAGCTAGTGCTTTCTTCTAGCTGGTTGTCTTCCTGCCTGCCCTGTGTCATAAAAATGGGGGGCCCTTACTGCTTTATCAAGGGGAAGTCAAGACTGGGACTTCTAGTGCACAAGAAGAGAGGCACCACTGCTGCCTTCGCACAGGTTAACTTGGAAGACAAAGGAGCTTTGGCTAAGCTGGTGGAAACTATCAGGACCAATTACAGCGACAGATACGATGAGATCTGCTGTCACTGAGGAGGTAATGTCCTGGGTCCCAAGTCTGTGGCTCACATCACCAAGCTAAAAAAGGCAAAGGCTAAAGAACTTGCGACTAAACTGGGTTAAATGTACGCTGTTGAGTTTTCTGTACATAAAAATAATTAAAATAATAGAAATTTTCCTTAAAAAAAGAAAATGTATGGTCATCTCAATAAATCCTGAGCATAATCAATTACAACTCAGTCATCATTACTGAGAGGAAACTCATTGTAAACCAGGAGCAGAGTACCACTGCCTAGGACCATCAATGTACTTATACTGAGTATTAGAACAGCATTCTACTATAATCACAGTGAATGCCATTCCTGACATTTAAACAATAAAGGCATTGCTTTAGTCCCTTCCGGCTGCGATAATGAAATACCATCAGCTGGGTAGCTTGTAAACAACAGAAATTTATTTCTTTCAGTTCTGAAGGCTGCAAACTCCAAGATCAAGGCACTGGCAGATTCGGTGTCTGACAAGGAAGTCTCCTCCTTCCCCATGGATGGTACCTTCTTGCTGAGTCCTCACATGTGGCAGGGGATAGCCGGCTCTCTGGGGTCTCTTTTATAAGAGCACTTATCCCAATCATGAGGGCTCCTCATGACCTAAGTATCTCCCAAAGGCCCCATCTCCTAATACTATCACCTTGGGGGTTAGGATTTCAACATTTAGATCACAGCAGGCATTCTCACTAAAACAAAAACCAGAAGGCAGAGTACTTTTTTAATTTGAAAATTTGGGAGTTCTGGTCATTTTAATAAGAAATGTTAGGAATAATATTTTTTAACACTTGGAAAAGAAGAGGATTTTTTAAAAAACACTGTCATTATTTGAAGATGTTATAATTTAACACAAGAAACTAAAAAAAATCAATTGCAAATGCCGTGTTAAAAATGAGATTGTAAATTAGGTGGTTGGATACAAAAGTAATATCTTAGAAAAATGTTTTTCTATGTGCCAACAATTATAAGCTGGAAAGTAGAAAGGAAAATCTTCATTTGTAACAATAACAAAGTCTGAAAAGCCTAAGCAAAAATGTAACCAAAAATGAGTAGGAACTCCAATCCTTTTTTAATGAAAAGTTTCACTGAGAAACTAGCTTGAAAAAAAAAAAACTTTAATAAGTAAAACATCAAATTATGGTCCTGGTTAGGAAACCGCAAAAAATAACAATACAAATTCTTTTATATATCATTTGTAATTTTAAAATAGTTTTAATGAAAAGTCTTAATGGGACTTTCATGGGAAATCAATGAAATAATTCTAAATTTCTCTTGTGTTACCTTGGAAGAAAAAAATAAGTAAAAACATTTTATTTAAAATGAGGGCAAACTTATACCAGATTAAAACATATCACAAAGCTATACTAAATAGAACAATATGAATCTGGACTAGGGGCTGATGGAAAAGTGGTAGAGAAAACGTAACTCCAGGAACAATGTTACTATTAATTAATCGACTCATGTGAAATTGATAATATAGTTTTGAGCCATGAAGACATCAATTTGATGGAGTTCAACCTAATATATAATGCAAGGATTATTTCATGTAGTTCATAACAGGTACTTATAGGTACTTTTTTTTTTTTTTGAGATGGAGTCTCACTCTGTTGCCCAGGCTCGAGTGCAATGGTGTGATCTGGGCCCACTGCAACCTCTGCCTCCCAGGTTCAAGTGATTCTCTTGCCTCAGCCTCCTGAGTAGCTGGGATTAAAGACATGCACAACCATGCCCGGCTAATTTTTGTATTTTTAGTAGAGATGAGGTTTCACCATGTTGGCCAGGCTGGTCTCGAGTTCCTGACCTCAAGCGATCTGCCCACCTCAGCCTCCCAAAGTGCTGGGATTACAGGTGTGAGCCACGGCACCTGTCCCATCATAGCATTTTTAAGAAAAAATTGGGAAATGTTAAGTCTAATGGGGAGATGATTAAATATGTTTGGTTGCATTTTTATGTGACATATATGCGGTCATTAGAAACAGTTTTTTTTTCTTTTTGAGATGGAGTCTCGCTCTGTCGCCCAGGCTGGAGTGCAGTGGCACTATCTGGGCTCACTGCGAGCTCCTCCTCCTGGGTTCACACAATTCTCCTGCCTCAGCCTCCCGAGTAGCTGGGACTACAGGCGCCTGCCACCACGCCCAGCTAATTGTTTTTTTGTATTTTTAGTAGAGATGGGGTTTCACTGTGTTAGCCAGGATGGTCTTGATCTCCTGAACTCGTGATCGACCCGCCTTGGCCTCCTAAAGTGCTGGGATTACAGGTGTGAGCCACTGCACCCAGCCTACAGTTTTTAAATAGAATTCAACACTACAGAAAAAATATGACATTAATGAGAAGAAAACAGCATTTTGAATTGCATGTCTTGTGATTCCAGTTTTTGGCAATATATTACATATAAAATTATTGAGTATATATTATCTCAGAAAATCCATCTCTTCTCCATTTATTTATGATGCTTCTCTTATGCATGGGAAAAGGCTGGAAAATCGCTATGTATATGCATGTATGTCAATACATAAGTATATGCATATATGCAAATTCATGTTTGAATATTAAAATAACAGCACGGATCCAAATATGGATGATTACATATTAGGTAGTCTCAGCATGGGTCACTTTGGAGGGCTGTGATATGAGGGAAGTGGGGGCAGGAAAGGAGAGGGAGAAGAAAAGAAAAAAAGACTGAATTAACAAATTCCACAAAACTCTGTGTTCTGTAGTTCCTTCACTCCTCCTGGGGGTGCAGAGGGGTGGGGTGAGATGTTCTGGTGCCCTCTGGCTCTACTCCCCTCCTTAAGGGGCTTGAGGGGCAGTGGGGAGAGGGCAAGGCATCTAATCGTCAGGGGTCTCAGTCTCCTTTGGACCACAGACCCCTTTGACAATCTGGTGAAGCTTATGAAACCTTTTCAGAATTTTACTTTTAAAAAATAAAACATTTAGAACTGCAAAGGAAATCAGTTACACTGAAAAACAGTTATCAAAATACTTTTACAAAAACCAAATTGATGGGCAGGGCGTGGTGGCTCACGCCTGTAATCTTAGCACTTTGGGAGGCCAAGGCGGGCAGATCACTTGAGGCTAGGAGTTCAAGACCAACCTGGCCAACATAATGAAACCCTACCTCTACTAAAAATACAAAAATGAGCCGGGAGTGGTGGCTCACACCTGTAATCCCAGCTACTCGGGAGGCTGAGGTGAGTGGGAGAATCGCTTGAACCCGAGAGGTGGAGGTTGCAGTGAGCCAAACTTGCGCCATTGCACTCCAGCCTGGGCAACAGAGCAAGACCCTGTCTCAAAAAAAATTGATGACATAATAATAAATGTTCATGTTTATTTAAGTACTAAATAACCAGATCTAGCAGCCAGGTGGCTGTGATTTTTAAGTCCCATCTGAATGGAGGTGGCATTCTGAGGTATCTGCGCCAGCTGTCATGTGACTTGAAACTCCGGGATTTCTTTTAGTTATAGTCATGAATTCTGCTATCACTCCTGTGGCTTGTTGCTTCCATCATCAAATGAAGGAAATGCCCAATTTCAGTTACAGAAAAGTGAAAACAAAAGGGTATAGTTTTTCCATCCATGTTTACCCAAATTCTATCCCTGGGTCCCAGATGAAGCATCTCTAACTGTTGTGACCCCTGAATTCCGGTGTCCTATTCTGGCTCCTCCAGGGCACTAGGAGACTGAGCCTTTTTCTGCTTTTGTTTTCCTGCCTGCAGGAAGCCATGCAGCAAGTTGTGTCCTTGACTCCTGGAGAAAGAAACAGCCGCATAATGTGGATTTGCTGTGCTGTGGTCCATGCCTTCCTTGGCCTTCTCTGGCCTGACAAGAATGGGAGAAGCATCAGGATGCTGTAGAATGCTGGAAGGTCTGAGACACACGGACCTGGATGGACACATTTGTCCAAAACCTGAATTCCTTCTTACCACCCCAGTACACAGTCAGATCCTCCCTCAGGGCAGTTGTAGGTGCAGCCCACTCTAGGCCTGTTCAGTTGGTGCTTCTGGTTCCTTCCATTCCCAGGCCATCATGACATGAGAGTGGGAGGTGCCCTTTGCAGATAGCCAACTGCCCATTCCATGTTTTTTCTTCACTGTCCTGTTTTGTCCCCAGTTTTCAGAGGCCTGTTTTTCTTATGTAGCTTTTTAACTCAAGTCTTCATTTTACTAAAAGACTAAGAAACCTACTTATAATTTTATTTTACCCCAGCACTTTTTATGATTCAATAGGAATAATCCTATTTTGTTCCCTCTTTTCAGAGGCCTATATTTCTTACATACATTTTTAACTCAAGTCTGAATTTTACTAAGAGACTATGAAGTCCACTTATAATTTTATTTTATCCCATCACTTTTTATAACTCAATAGGAATTATCCTTTTAAAGGAACCCCAGGGATTCTCTGACACCTGTCACTAGAGTAGAGATGAAACATGTTTAATGGCCATGGGACAAGCTGCTATATCTCTTCTATCTTCATTAAGGACTCTACTTTTCTTCAATATAAAATGAATCTCTTTGTTCCATTTTAATGCCTTGAATTCTATGTAGTCTGAAACTAATTTTGTTATTCTTGCCATTTTGCATTTGCCTGATAAATCTTGACTTTTTTTTTAACATTTATTTTTAACTTTTCAAAGTTAAAAATGGGTTTTGTTTTAGTTTGTCTCTTGACAGCACCATATAATTCGAGTTTCTATTTTAACCTAATAATTTCAGAGTCCTTCTTTAAAAACATTTTTATTGTTTTTTTCTTGTAACAGGAATGTAAGTTCACTATTGAGAAAACAGATAAGCAGAGAGAAGAAGAAAAAAGAATCTTTCTCTTTGATTTTGTTAACATCCCTGCAACTTTCCAATACACTCATTTTTTTTCTGAATTATGAAGATTCCATTCTTGCTGCTTGCCATGGAGGGCCTCACAAACATGATCTCTTGAGCTCTAAGGTGTGGTAAGAAGTGCCTCAGAAAGCCGGGGAGGGGCAGTTTGGACCAGATCTGTTCTTGGTTCAAAGAGGAACTTCTGTCTTCACTTCGACACTCATTTCCTTGTGTTCATCTTTTCCAGCCAGCTTCCTTCTCTTCTCTTCTTTTTTCTCTTTTCTTTTCTCTCTCTCTCTCTTCCTTCCTTCCTTCCTTCAACATGGGATCTTGCTCTGTCACCCAGGCTGGAGTGCAGTCATGCCATCATAGTTCACTGCAGCCTCGAGCTCCCAGGCTCAAGCAATCCCCCTGCCTCGGCTTCCAGCTTCTTTCTTGTCATAGGATTGGAAAGATCATCACGTTCAAGATTAGGGTGAGAATCTAGGGAAATGGATCAATTAGGCAACTGTGGTGATCTTAAAGTATGCCCCCAAATTCTTTGACAATCTTCCCTTCAAAAGGTGTAAACTAATTATCTTTCCCTTGAAAGTGAGCTTGTTTTAGTGACTTGCCTCTAACTATGGAATGTGATGGAAATGCTGCTATGTGACTCCTGCGGCTAGGCCATCAAAAGGATGGTTTCAACCTGGCTCTCTCTCATCACTCATTTGGAGGTAAGCCAGCTGCCATGTCATAAGGGCACTCAAGTATCCCTGGGAGGAGTCCACTTAGAGAGGGGCTGAGGCTCTCCAGCAAGAGTCAGCACCAACTTGCCATCCAGTGAGTGAGCCACCTTGGAAATGGACCCTCCAGTTGAGCCTTCAGATGAGTGCAGCCCCAGCTGAAATCTGATGTAACCTCATAAAATACCCTGAGCCAGAACCACCCATCTAAGTTGCTTCAGAATTCTGAGTCACAGAAACTGTGAAAATAATAAAGCTTACTGTTGTTTTAAGCCACTAAGTTTGCAGTAATATGTTACTCAGAACTAAATAACTAATACAGCAACCATTATGCCTTTAGTGTGTGTGTTTGAGTAAAGAAACAAGACAAATTCCTATGGCTGCCATGATCTAGCCTAATTTACAAGGGCTGGGGACTCCACAATGGAATTTGGGGCTAGAGTGTCTTGGTAACAAACCAGGCTCATTTTCCTTGAGTGTCCATCAACCTAGCTCTCTCGTGGATCTTGGGTGGCCCCTTTGCTGGTTGAAAGTATAAGAAACCATAGTCCCAGCTGTCTCATGGCTTCCCATAAGAAACATCACCAACCTCTGATATGTCTTACATTGGAGGCTTCTCTGTAGCCCCACTGCCACCTGGTCAAGGACTTATCTTAGGTTGGGATCTCCTATAAGCAAACCCTGAGATAAGAATCTGAGTATAAGTAGTTTATTTGGGAGGTGATCTTAGAAGTTTCTGGTGGGGGAGTGGGGAAGTGAGACAAGGAAGGGAAGGCAGCTCTACAGGATGACTAAGGAGCAGATTAGTGGGCAGCTGAGGCTCAGTCATGCTGGGAACTTGGTGGTGCCCACCTGAGAGATGAGGAACCTGGAGTATTTATCATCTCTGCCCCTCTCTTGTTGAGGGTCATGCCTGGGGCTAGTAACTCCTTAACACTTCTGGTCTGCCCCGCACATAACCCTAGCATGGTTCAACAGTCAGAGAAAGCCCTCAGACAGTGAGATGCCCTGGGTGTATACAGCAACAGTGAGAGCTGGCCGGCATGAGCAGGTTACTGACCACATCTGCTACAGAGCTCCACCCTATATCTGAATGATTGCAGCAGCCTCTCAACTGGTCTGTCTGCTCCTCTTTGTTTTTTCACTTGGACCCTCTGATCTCTTGTCTACATAGAAACCCAGAGTGCAAATCTGATCAAATCACTAATTTCTTTTTTTGAATTACATTAAAAATTTTTGGCCAGGCACGGTGGCTCATGCCTGTAATCCCAGCACTTTGATAGGCCAAGGCAGGTGGATCTCTTGAGGTCAGGAGTTTGAGATCAGCCCAGCCAACATGGTGAAACCTGGTCTCTACTAAAAATACAAAAATCAGCTGGGCATGGCAGCGGGCACCTGTAATCCCAGCTACTCAGGAGACTGAGGCAGGAGAATCTCTTGAACCCGGTAGGTGGAGGTTGCAGTGAGCCAAGATCAGGCTACCGCACTCCAGCCTAGGCAACAGAGCCAGACCCTGTCTCAAAAAAAAAAAATTAACTTTTATTTTAAGGTAAGAGTACAAATGCAGGTTTGTTACATAGGTAAACTTGTGTCATGGGGTTGTTTTGTACAGATTATTTCATCCCACAGATATTAAGCCCTAGTACCCATTACTGATTTTTCTTGATCTTCTTCCTCCTTCTACCCTCCACCCACCACCCTCCGATAGGCCCCAGTGTGTGTTTCCCTCTTTGTCTCCATGTGTTCCCATCACTTAGCTCCCAAACTTATAAGGGAGAACATGCAATATTTGATTTTCTGTTCCTGTATTAGTTTGCTAAGGATGATGGCCATATTTCTTAACGCACGACAAATTTCCCTGTTTCCCTAAGGATGGAGTCCACATTCTTTAGCACCACACCTGTCATATCGAAACCATTTGGTGAACATTAACTTTTGTATCATTATTGTCATTGTTATTGTCATCATCGTCATCATCACCATCATCACCATCACAGAGCATTAGGTGGAATACTCGTATCTCTGACTTGGAGGATCTCCTATTTCATGTTCTATCCACCCAGAACACTCTTTCGTGAAGCCAGCAGCAGGTTTTCAGATATTTCATGCATTCTACCTTTATGACTGAATCATCACCTCTCTGAATGTCAGACTGTGTCTATTACTTCTTGTTTTTCCACCCTGCCTAGCCTAAGGATGGAAGCTTTAAGGGAACTCCATCATTTTTGGTTGAGATGTTCAATTAATTACCATCCCTTCCCATCTGATTCATAGTCAAGCCATCACCAAGTTCCATCAACCTCTTCCATCTCTTAAATCTGTCCACTTTTCCCCATCTCTAAGCAACCACCCAGCTCAGCTCCTTCATCTCTTGCCTGGATCACTGTGCTAGCTCCGTAATCATCATCCCTACATCCAGCATCACTTCTTCCCAATAGGTTCTCCACAAAGCAGCAGAAGTGACCTTTGAAAACCAACCCTAATCACATCAATTCACTTGTCTAAATGCCTCAGAGGTTTCTCATTGCTCTTAGAACAAAGCCTTAGTCATGTTCCTGCGCCAATGCCTACATGGATTGGCCTTTCTCCACCTCCCCTCCCACCTACCTTCCCTTCTGTGTTTGGATGCATGTGACACTGACTTTCTTACAGTCTCTCAAATGTTCCAGCATCCTTTCTAACCCAAAGGTTTTGAAAATACTGATTTCCCCATCTGGAATGGCCTCCTCATCCCTCTACCACCAGTGCGTATCATCTTATTATCCAAATATCTGTTTCAATGTTCTTTTCTTTTCTTTTTGTTTGGAGACAGAGTCTCACTCTGTCCCCCAGGCTGGAGTTCAGTGGCACGATCTTGGCTCACTGCAACCTCCGCCTCCTGAGTTCAAGCGATTCTCATGCCTTAGCCTCCCAAGTAGCTGGGATTACAGGTGCCCACCACCACACCCTGCTAATTTTCATATTTTTAGTAGAGATGGGGTTTCACCATGGTGGCCAGGTGCATCTTGAACTCCTGACTTCAGGTGATCTGCCCGCCTCGGCCTCCCAAAGTGCTGGAATTACAGGCGTGAGCCACTGCACCCGGCCTCAATGTTATTTTCTTGGAGAATACTTCACTGATACCCCAGACAAGATCAAGTGCATTGCAGAAGCTATCTTTTAACACCTCATAATTTTCCTTAAAAACACTTGCTATTTGTAACTAAATTTTAGACTGTGGTTCCCCAGAAGCAGAGCTTAGATAGTTTGGGGGAGTGATCCCAGGGAACAGGAGGTGGAGACTGGAAAGACTGAGACATGACAGGAGGGAAAGTCAATCGAAAGTGTGTTAATGAGTTGGTCACTGCAGTAGGCTTGTCCTGCTAAGGACTCTCCAAAGAGCCATGTAGAATGAACCTCAAAAATGTCCACCTGCGGGACAAAAGAAAGGAGCATTTACATTGGCTCCTGTACCCTATCGGTGAAGTAGGGTACTAACTTCCACATTCTTCAGGTTGACATATGCATCAGAATGGGTGAATGGATTCCTGTTCTTTCACTGTAACTGCTCCAGAGAAACGCTGGAGCAGAAGACAAGTGGTGCTTGATATATTAATAGCTGAGGCAAGGTGCTGTCATCCCACCTGTGTGCAGTTGGTTGCTGCAGCAATAGCTGATTAAATGAATTGGCAGAGAGGATGTGAGAGAGTAGGTCTTGGGAGGTGTATTTATTTTTGTGAGTATTGAATAATGAATAAAGATGAAAGCTTCTTGAGGGAGAGATCAGGCTTTTTTTGCTCACTATCTTCAATACCAAGCACACAGCAGGTGTTCAATAAACATTTGCTAATGAATGATCTATTGATTAGGTCTTGGTACATTCAAAGCAAACTAGGAAATAAGTAGTGCTAAAGACTTCCAAGTTCCATTTAAATGAGGCTCCTGTTTTCAGGTAGAGTCTGTGTCTAGGGCGTCAGGAATTGTTACAGCAGCTGGTGGCCTTGCTGAGCAGTTGGCACAAATGTCTTAAAGTTCCATGGAGGAGCAAGGACTGTGGACTCTTCCAGGAAAAGTGCCTGGTTCTATGCAATGAGAATCACATCGAAGAAATAGACTGTGATTACAAGATAAAAAGATAAACTTTGAAGTGAGATAAGGAAGAATTATTAGGAAACTGAACACACAACTGCAGATTTAAACCCCACTTCAGAGGCAGCATGACACCTAAATAATACAGCTTAAAGCCAAATTAGTGATATGGACCTCAAGCTTGAAAATGTGGAGGAAAATGACGAGCAAAGGGGGCAGCTGTGAAAGAGTAAGATACATACAGAAATGGAGACGTGACAGTGGGAAGAGCATTCCTATGCACTAATATTTCTGTTCTATTAAGGATATAATGGATTCATTTTTCCTGATGTGAAGAAAGATATATTTCATGCAGATTGGAATCATTCAATAAGGGACCTATAACTAAATGTAGATTGTAAACAATTTTGAATTTTTTTTTTTTTTTTTTTGAGACGGAGTCTCGCTCTGTCACCCAGGCTAGAGTGCAGTGGCACGATCTCGGCTCACTGCAAGCTCTACCTCCTGGGTTTATGCTACTCTCCTGCCTCAGCCTCCTGAGTAGCTAGGACTACAGGCGCCCACCACCACACCCAGCTAATTTTTTGTATTTTTGGTAAAGATGGGGTTTCACCATGTTAGCCAGGATGGTCTCGAGCTTTTGACCTCATGTTCCACCTGTCTCAGCCTCCCAAAGTGCTGGGATTACAGGCATGAGCCACCGCATCTGGCCAACAATTTTGAATTTTTAGGATAAAGGAAAAATAAATACCCCAATAGGCCACTCACTCCCAAATTTAAAAAGTTGTCTTTAAGGGAAGAAAAACATCAAGCTGATCTAAATTTTCACTGTCAACTCTAAATGTCAGAAATAAATGATGCAATTTGGGCCTGGTGTGGTGGCTAAAGCCTGCAATCCCAGCACTTTGGGAGGCCAAGGAGGGTGGATCTCTTCAGGCCAGGAGTTCGAGACCAGCCTGCCCAACATGGTGAAACCTTGTCTCTACTAAAAATACAAAAATTAGCCGGGTATGGTGGTGTGCACCTATAATGCCAGCTACTACTCGGGAGGCTGAGGCATAAGAATCCCTTGAACCCAGGAGGTAGAGGTTGCAGTGAGCTGAGATTGCACCACTGCACTCCAGCCTGGGCAACAGAGCCAGACTCTGTCTCAAAAAAGAAAGAAAAGAGGGAAGGAAGGAAGGAAAGAAGGAAGGAAGGCAGGCAGGCAGGCAGGAAGGAAGGAGGGAAGGAAAGAAGGAAGGAAGGAAGGTAGGTCATGTGTATTTCATGCATGAAAATAACACAAAATACTTCCTAAATTTCAGGGATTCAAAGATGCAGAATCAATGTGTCTATCTAAAGATGTGTTCTTATTGGCAGAAAAGCACAAAATAAAGAGCTAAAATTGGGGTAATCATAGCAAAGAAAAAGACTGAAACTGTTAAAAATAGTTAAAATAGAGATGTCAAGCAATTATGGTATGTTTGATTATAAAGCTAAATGCAAATATAAAAAACCATTCTCTAAAAGTAAGGTATATAACATGAAAATAACCATGTCATAACAGTCATTTGCTTTTAAAACCCAGATTATATTAACAAAGATGGGAGGAAGACAAGCAAAAGTGTGGCTAAATTGGTGGTTTCAAAAAGCAACACTCAAATAATAAAATTTCCTTTTTGACTTTGGCAATTAGAGGCATAGAAGTTAAAGAGTGCCTTTGAAAAACTTTAGATGACTAATAGAGGAATAAAAATATTGAGAAACAAAATCATGAAGGGTAAAATTGATCATAAATATTTGTACAAAAAAAGAGACTATGCTTGCACCATAAAACAGAATTCAAAGTACAAATAAAAATTGGCAACTTTAAGAGATTAAAGGAGAGTAAACATTTGGCATTTTGCATGATTTGGTTCACAGAAGCATTTTTAAATGCTTAGCCTAAACCATACACTAATTTGCACACATTTGGGATAATCTGTTAGTAGATTAACTCTGCTTTACCGTCTCTATTCCTTTGTTCATCAGTGTCACCTCAGGTTGGATCTCAGATTGGGACTTGGGTAGTTCGACCTATTGCACATTGAGTTAAGATTGTGGCAATTGTGTCAGACCACTGAAGGTATCAAATTTCATGGTTCACAGAGATGAGGAGACTGCCTAGTGTGTGGTTTTAATGAGAAAGTACAGAAAAAAATGAAAGAAGACAAATCATAAATATCAGTGTTAAATAAATTAAATTAAGATAAAATCCCATAGTTAAACATAAAAACTCTCAGATTGCATTAGAAATCCAATAATATTGCTTATCAGAAAAAAGCCACAAAAACCCCAAAAATTTAAATATAAGAGAATGAGAAAAATATGCCAAACAAATGAAAAAAAAGAAGGTAGAGGTAACAACATTAATACAAAAAAATAAGAACTAGTAATAAAGGCATTAAGTGAAAATAAGAACTAGTAATAAAGGTATTAAGTGAAAAGAGAAGAGTTTAAAATTAATTTTTCCCCATTCGTTACTTTCTGACTTTTAATCTGGGATCATTTCCTTCTATTTTAGGATATAGTAATTTGTAGCATTTTCTTTCATCATTTCAGTTGATGACAAATTCTATCAATTTTTTTTGTGTCTGTAAATATCTTCACTTCAGCTTCATCCTTGAATATTTTCACTAGATATAGTATTCTATATTGGAAGTTATTTTCTTTTAGTACTTAAAGATGCCACTTTGTTTTGCTTTCCATTATTTCTGTTCAACAGTGAGATATCAGTCTAATTGTTGCTCCTTTCAAGGTAATCTGTTATTTTCTCTTTGGTTTGTATCAATTTTACTACAATGTGCTTTAATATGTGTGGGCTCATTTTTGTTTATTCTGCTTGGGGTTTGTAGATACTCTTGAATCTGAGACTTAATGTCTTTCATCAGTTTTGAAAATTGTCAGCTATCATCTCTTCAGCTATTTCTGCGTCCTCTCTCTTCTCTTCCAATACACGTAGGTTAAACCTTCTCATTGTATATCTTACATCTTTTACACCTGCTCCTCTATTTCATTCCTTTGTCTCTCTATGATTTATTCTGAATTTTTTTCTTTATGGCTTCTATGCAATTCCCTCATTTTTTATTGTTTGAGTCTAATCTGCAGTTAAATCTATGTGCATTGAGTTCTGAATACCAGTTACTTTGCTTCTCATTTCTAAAATTTCCATTTCTTCGTAGTTTTTAACTCTCTGCCAAAATTTATGACATTTTCTTTCCTTGTATATCCCAAGTGTAGTTATTTAGAAATGTGTATCTGAAATCTTTGTTATCTAGAACTTCTTTGGGTATGTTTCTACTGTCTGTGGTTTTTCATTCACGTTGTTATGTTCCCTCATTTAGATGGTTATTTTTTTATTGACAGCCTGTCCTTGTTCATGAAAAATTACAGAAATAATTTGAGGACTAGGATAATGTTACCTTCATTCTGAGGGATTTATAATATTTTCTGGCAAAGGAATGAGGACCCCAGTAATCTGAGATCACCTTAGTTTAATTTTAGGGATTGAGATGATTTACAGCTAAGTTTAGTCTGTAAGAGGGAGGGTGGGTTTACTTCTAGTTGGCCTTTTCTCTTAAGGTATAGCCTTTTAAGGTTCTAACCAAAGTTGGAGTTTCACCGCTTATTGGGATTTGAACTTCAATTGTTGTCTTTTCAATTCCTTGGAGCTGAAAACACAGTTTAAATGTCTCTCAGTCACCTTTTCCAGAATTGGCACTCCTCTCCAGAGAAAAAACTCAGTTTTTTTTTCTCCTGTATTTTGACTCCACAATTCTTCACTAGTTTGTTAGCTCGCCAATGCCTTTCATCAGTTAATTCTTCTCCAGATTTTCTAGTAACTTTCAGTGTGATGGTTTGTCCAATTTACCTAGCATACGGGTGAGGTAACCACTTTCAACTTTTTAACTGTTGCTTCTGGCAAGAACTTCCATGTTTCTAAATAATATGTGTATATCACTTTTAAGATTTTACAAAATTATATCCCATCTTTCTTGCACAACTTTCCCTTCCAAATTTCCTTATTCAATCTTCTCAATATAGTTATGCAAAAAATCGATCAAACTGTTCAGAGAGTATTCTGCCTGTTCAGACATTATTCATTGTTTGACCAAATAATAAACTTTAATAATGTTTTCTCTCTTTTGCAAATTTTAATGTTTTTCTGAAATTGATCGTTGTTGAGCTCATTTTAAGGTTTATTTAGTTTTTGCTGCGACTGCTAAGTATTTCCCCCTCCACGCCTTGACGTATCTGTGAAATGCCTGGTAAGCAGCCGGTGAGGCAGGAGTAGAATCAGAAGAGTGTCATATCCCGGAGGTCTAATGCAGAAGGTATTTCAAGGAAAAGGGAGTGATCAGTTGTGTTACATGCTAGTAATGGGTCAAATGAAATGAGGACTGAGAACTGACCAATGGATTTGGCCATGTGGAAGTCCTGAGTGACCTTGACAAGAGTAGAACATGAGAGACAAATGTCTGAATAGAAGGGATTCAAGTGAGAATGGAGGAAGGAAAATTACAGACAATGACATAGACAACTTTTTAAGGAGTTTTGCTCTAAAGGGAGTAGAGAAATATGGAGAAGAATGTAGGTGCAAGGAAAGGATTTGTGGCAATCAGCCTCCAAGACGGCTCCCAGTGATCCCCACCTCCTTGTTTTCACACCTGTATTAGTCCATTTTCATGCTGCTGATAAAGACGTACACAAGACTGAGCAATTTACCAAAGAAAGAGGTTTAATGACTTACAGTTCCATATGGCTGAGGAGGCCTCACAATCATGGCGGAAGGCAAGGAGGAGCAAGTCATGTCTTACGTGGATGGCAGCAGGCAAAGAGAGAGATTGGGCAGGGAAACTCCCTCTTATAATACCATTGGGTCTCATGAGAATTATTCACTATCACGAGAACAGCACGGGAAAGACCTGCCCCCATGATTCAATTACCTCCCACCAGGTCCTTCCCACAACACATGGGAATTCAAGATGGAATTTGAGTGGGGACACAGCCAAACCCTATCAACCCCCCTTGTATAGTCCCCTCTTGTGTTGTACCTGGCTTGGTGCATGTGGCCAATAGCATATGAGAGAAGTCATGGTATATCACTTCAAAAGTTAGGTTATAAAAGATGGCAGCTTCCATTTTAGATGCTCTTTTGCTTTTCTGCTCTCTTGGATCTCTCATTCTGTGAGAAAATATGTCATATTTTGAGTAGCCCTATGGGTAGGTCCACATGATGAGAAACTGAAGCCTCTAGCCAACAATCCATGAGGAGCTGAGGCCTGCCAGTAACCAGGTGAGTGAGCCTAGTGCAGATGCTCCAGCCCCAGCTGAGACTTGAGATGACTACATGGAGGGCCCTGCATCAGAACCACCAGGATAAGCCACTCCCAGCATCCTGAGCTTTATAAATTCTGTGAGAGAATAAACATTTGCTGTTTTAAGCTGCTACTTTGGGGGATAATTTGTTATGCAGCAATATAACTAATATTGATTTTTTTTGAGATGGGACAAAGAATAGTATATTTGTGGGTTGATGGGTAGAATTTAGTAATAAGGGAAAAGTTGATGTAGGAGAGAGAGAGGAGAATTTCCAGAGGGATGTTCTTCTGTAGGTAAGAGAAGATGCAACTTGATTTACCAGTGAAGAAGTTGACCTGAATTTCGGCAATTTTTCTATAGTAACAGGTGGAAAGATGCAGGTAGATGGTTAGACGTGGTGGTGGGAGAAAAAAGTGGTTGAGAGGACTTACCTCTCAGTGTAGCATGTAATTAAGTGCCCACATTCTGTGGGGGAGACCTGAGTTCCAGTTCTGTCTCTGCTCTGTGCTACCTGTAAGATGCTGGGCAAATTATTAACCTCTTCAGGGCCTGATATGTAGGACATCTGCAAACATTTGTACTGTCAATCAATTCACAGGATTCAAGGGATGTTAGAGGACATCTAGTCCAAGATTTCTTTTTGTTTGTTTTGTTTTGAAACAGAGTCTTGCTCTGTTACCGAGGCTGGAGTGCAGTGGTGCAATCTTAGCTCACTGCAACCTCTGCCTCCCGGGTTCAAGCGATTCTCCTGCCCCAGCCTCCCAAGTAGCTGGGATTATAGGCATCCACCACTACGCCCGGCTCATTTTTGTATTTTTAGTAGAGACAGGCTTTCACCATGTTGGTCAGGCTGGTCTTGAACTCCTGACCTCAGGTGATCCGTCCGCCTCGACCTCCCAAAGTGCTGGGATTACAGGCATGAGCCACCATGCCCAGCCTAGTCCAATATTTCTTTTGTTAACTCTGTGTGTGTGTATGTTTGTGCCAGAAAATTATCACTAAATAAACAGAATAAAATACATTGAATTGCAAAGAAAATTGACTAAACTCTATTTATTAAAATGTTAAGAGAAAATAAATTTGCAATATAGTCATATATGTGTTTCATTAATGCACATTAAAAATAAGATCTAGACACAAGTTTAAAAACTTCAGTTTTTGAAATTTTTGTATTTTAAAAAATTTTTTTTATGGAGACACACTCTCCCTATGTTGCCTAGGCTGGTCTCGAACTCCTGGACTCAAACAGTCCTCCTGCCTTCCAAAGTGCTGGGATTACAGGCAGGAGCCACTGTACCCAGCCAATCTTCAGTTTTTAAGTAGTAATGAGAATAAAATATATTATAAAATATTTGCAGAATCCTTAATGTGACATAAAACATCTGTGATTTCTATTGGCGACAGTCATGGATGGTATTAATACTAATTGCCTACATTCATCATTGAAGGACATGTTGAATTTCAGTTGGATGCTGACAAAAAAAAATTTTTTTCTATGCAAATTTTACCAATTCCCTCAATTCTGGGGCTGTAGATCACAAGTTGGGGACCCTGACCCGGGCCAATCCCTCTATCATATAAAGATGAGGAGACCGAGCCTTGGGATGCAAACTGTCAGGACTGTACACATACCCTATGGCTGACCCGGAGCAGGAACCCAATTCTTGTATCTCCCACTGCAGTGGCTTTTGATTACTCTCCTTAAAATGTTTCAAACGGAATGACTAAGTACTCCATGAACCGTAGCAGCTTTTACCTTCCTTTAAGATGATTCTCAGCATTTAAAGGGGTTTTACCAGAACCCATGACTGAGCAGATTAGGGGTTACTTATTTCTGTTTCCTGTGTTGATGAGGTTTTCCCTTCCCCTCCCCACCTCTCGAGGTCTCAGTGTCTCCCTGTCGTTTTCCTCCTCTGCTCCCTCTCTCCGTGGGTGTATTTCTGACTCTGCATCCTTTGCTTTGTGCTATCCTGGAGTTTCTCTCCATCTGTCACTTGGTTCTCCCCTCTTTCCCAGCAGATTTAGACGTCTAGGTGAAGGAGACTTGGAGAATTCTTGGACAAAGTCCCCGGAGGACATGGTAAGTAAGCTCACAGTGTGTGCGTCATCTGTTTGGCGCACTTGGAAACCCTGCATTAGCTCATTCACCACAAAGCAAATATATGCTAGCATCCCAGAAACTGGCCTAGAGCCTTTTTCATCCTCTGTTATAAATCCCCCTAGGTGGCATTGATAGATTTCGGGGGTTCCCACTGAGCCTTTGTCATTAAGATGTTATATTTTCCCCTTGGTCTCTGCCAAAATGTTTTGTAAGTACTTACAGGGGACAGCAAATAAAATGTTCATGTTTTTGTGTTCCTCCTTAGCGTAGTATCTTCTACCACAGATACCTTTTGGGCTATTGCTGGTACAGTTATCCAGGTAAAAGACAGAACCATGTCACGTGTTAAACAGCAGGATTTATCTCTTATGTTAGGAATAGACCACTTAGATAAAACTCTCTCTTTTAAATGATATTAAAGCTTTCCTGTATACCAGGTTCATTTTTTTCCGCGTTGTTACTGAGTGGTTAGGTGGAGAGCACAGGAACATTTACACTCAGTCTCGAAACTCACAGTGCTCTCAAAAGACTCGGAGAGACACACTCGAAGCTGAGTAATCATTTAATAGTTGCTTAATAAATTTGAAGTAAGTACAATAATGGCCCCCAAAGATGTGCACATCCTAATCCGTGAAAGCTGTGAAATGCTGGGTTACAAAACAAAAGGAATTAAGGCAAGAGACTCTGAAACAGGGAGATTATTTTCAATAACCGAGGTGAGCCTGATGTCATTATATGGGTTCTTAAAAGTGGAAGAGGGGCCGGGCAAGGTGGCTATAATCCCAGCACTTTGGGAGGCTGAGGTGGGCAGATCACCTGAGGTCAGGAGTTCAAGACTGGCCTGGCCAACATGACAAAACCCCGTCTCTACTAAAAAAAAAAAAAAAAATTAGCCGGGTGTGGTGGCATGCACCTGTAATCCCAGCTACTTGTACTTGGGAGGCTGAGGCAGGGAGAATTGCTTGAACCCGAGAGGCAGAGGTTGCGGTGAGCCGAGATTACGCCACTGCATCCAGCCTGGGCTACAGGCTCCGTCTCAAAAAAAAAAAAAAAGAAGAGGAAGGCACACAAGATTGGAGAGATGTGAGAACCAGAAAAAAGGAAGGAAAAATACAAAGTGTGAGAGGAGCTCAACCTGGCTTTGAACAATCAGAATAAGCAAGGAAATGGATTTTGCTCTAGAGGATCCAAAAAGGAACACAGTCCTGCTGGTGCGTTGATTTTACCTTAGTGAGACCCATGTCAGACTTCTGACATGCAGAATTGTTGGATAATAAATATATGTTTTTTAAAACGCTTGGTTTGTGATAACTTTTTATAGTAGCAATAGAGACTAATGCAATAATAAAGACAAGGTGGTATGCAATCATGTTTCAAGTGAGAAATATACACAATTTGCTATGTGTTCAATGCCACAGAATAGGATAATTTTGCCGTGTGTGTGTGTGTGTGTGTCCAGTCGATGGGAATGTTTAGAAGTATGGTGGCATATTGAATTAATGGGTCCAAATGTTTACCCCTCCCTGTATTCACACTCTTTGCTCTGTAGCTCTGCATTCCCTCCCACTGAAGTTGGGGTGTATTTTTCTACCCTTAATTCTGGGCTTGGCCATGTGCCAAGTCCCTCTTTCCTAGTGGACATCACAGTTTTGCTGAGAGACGCTGTTCCCCCTCACAGTTTTGTCTTTGTTACATAACGACTCTAGCTGATAGGTCTTGATTGGTCCAAGTCAGTCATGGCAGTCTCATTCTTCTTACCTGGGATTGGTTCAAGGGTGGGCTTGTAACCTAGTTTTGACCAATGAGATGTCACTTCCCCTAGGGGTTTCTGGGAAAGTTTTTTATTAATCCTAAAAAGGAGGGAGAAGAGGATCATTTCTTCACCTGGACACTGTCATTTCTGCATGTGACGTCTGGAACCTATGTATTCATCTTGGGACTCAAAAGAATCAAGGAGAGGACAGAGCTGATCTATAGTAAATGATGACATGCAACTGGGGAATGCTTTGTCCCTTGCGTTGTTTCAGAGTTACTGAATTACCGACTTGGAGGGACTCCACTTTTGTGTTAGTCACGTAATACATTTTCTTATTGTCTAAGCCATTCTGAGTTGATGTTTCTGCTGTATAAAGCTGAAAATAGTTTTCAAATGCAAAATTTCACTTCTCTGGTTAAAACTTCTCAATGATTTCCCTATGCTCATAAAGGTCAAAAGCCATTGGCATGGCCTGTAAGACCCCACCCCCTCGGGCTCCTGACTGCCCTCCTGCTTCCTCTCCTGTGTCTTGTTTCTCATCATCCTTGCCACCCTTTTTTAATGTGCCATGGTCCTCTTGCCTCAAGACTGTGGCAGATGCTGTTCCCTATGGAAGAATGCTATTCCTTCTACTTTACATGGTAACCCTTGCTCCCTGACCCCCTTCCACTTTTCAGCCAAAATTTCATTTCCTCAGGAAAGGCTTTCTTGCCACCCCAGAATAGATGAAGTTCCCTGGTCATAGGTGGCAGATGGAATTGTCCGTCTCAGCTCTTCACCCTTCCCTGTATCCTGACCCATTGCCATGTGACGTGGTTTGGATGTTCGTTCCCTCCACATCTTACACTGAAATGTCATTCCCAGTGTTGGAGGTGGGGCCTGGTGGGAGGTGTTTGGGTCATGGAGATGGATCCTTCACGAATGGCTTGATGCCTTCCTCATGGTAATGAGTGAGTTCTTGCTTGGTGAGTTCATGCAAGAGCTGCTTGTTTAAAGGAGACTGGCTTCTCCCCTCTCTCTTGCTCCCTCTGGCCATATGATACACAGGCTCTCCTTTTGCCTTCCACCATGATTGTAAACTTCCTGAGGCCCTCACCAGAAGCTGAGCAGATGCAGGTGGTACACTTTCTGTACAGCCTACAGAACCATGAGCCAAATAAACCATTTTCTATTCTAAATTACCCAGTCTTAGGTATTACTTTATAGTAATCCAAATGGACTAACACATCATGTGACTTCACAACTCTTGCCTTTAAGGTGAAATGTGCATCCCAGCCCATTAGCTTTGGATTTGACTATGCGGCTTGCTTTTGGCCAGTGGAAGTGGCAGGATGCTGGTTCCCAAAAGGATTTAAGAAGCCTAATATGCCTCTTCTTGTTCCTTTTTGCTTCTGCCATTTTCATGAGAACATGCCATGGCTGGTCCACTGGTCCAAAGAGGATAAAATAGACATGGAGCAGAACTGGATCCAACCTGCTGCTTAGAGACATCCAACTGAGTCCAACCTAGATCAGGTAAAACCCAGCCAACCTGCAGATGTGTGAGCAAAATGACTGCTTATCATTATATACCACTGAAGTTGGGTGGCTGCTGCACAGTAAGAACACATCATAGCACATCCTGTACTTCCCTTTCTTGATATTATTAGAAAATGACCAATACAAAAGTTAGTCAGGTCGTGGTAGTGTGTGGCTGTAATCCCAGCTACTCAGGGGGCTGAGGCAGGAGAATCACTTGAACCCGGGAGGCGGAGGTTGCAGTGAGCAGAGATTGCGCCATTGCACTCCATCCTGGGTGACAGAGTGAGACTCCATCAAAAAAAGAGAAAATTATCAAATATAGAATGGAGGTAACTGCTAAAGATTTAGCTGTGATAATTTCTGTGATATATACAATTCTTTGGAAATGAAAAATTTGGAGGTTTTCATTTAGACAATAGCTAAATATATAAGTGCAAACATTTTATGGATTTTTAAGATAACTGAGTCCTGCCTTGTGATTTTTCAATGTCCTTATTCATTGTGTTTATGATCCTGCTGGTATCAGGCCAACTAAAGAATGAGGTGGATTTAATTTATAAGTGATCCTTCACAGCAGGGGTAAGCTGGTGAGTATTCTGGTGTACTGCGTGGTGGCAGTTTGCTCAACAATGGAGCAAAGTGGTAGAAGAATTTGACTGCAAAGCAAGGTTATGCTAAATTTAAAAAGATCTTGTGGCAGTCTTCATTACAATCGTAGTGGGAGCAATAATTTCATTTCAGCCAAATGGCTGACAGTTTATAGCATGTCTTTCGTGTAGATTCCATAATTGAATCCTGGAAGTCTGGGAAATTTTTTTTCTTTAAAAGGAGGTTCAAACATTTTTATTTTCAAGTTCAAGATCCTGTTCTTGGCTTATCAGGGCAATGAATCTTATTGAGTTGACTGAGAGGGGGAATTAACCTTTGAATTTGGAGAGTTAGAAAATAAAATAGCCCAACCTACAAGTGTAGGTGCATGGGGCTGAAATCAAGACTTGGAAGTAGATTCTTTGAAAGGCAGATGCCTAATGCACTCTAGTATAGCCATCACCTCTGAGATGGCAAAGTTCTGGAGAATGCTCTGTGGGTGTCTGTGAGGGATGGAAAATGGTAGCAGTGGCCTGGAAGTCTCAGTAAAGTGCATCTGTTGCTGAGCTTACCACTGATGGCTGCAGTTGCTTCTATAGCTGAGCAGTAGCACTGAATATGTGGTGGAGGACCAGCACGTGGCAGTGATATAGTTTGGATGTCCCACCTCCCAAATCCCATGTTGATGTAATCCCCATTGTTGAAGATGGGGCCTGGTAGTAAGTATTTGGGTCATGGAAGCAGATCCCTTATGGCTTGGTGAGTGAGTGAGTGAGTTCTTGTGAGATCTGGTTGTGTAAAAATATATACCCCACCCCCTCCACTCTCTCTCTTGCTCCTCCTCTGGCCATGTGAGGTACTTCTCCTGCTTCACCTTCTGCCATAAGTAAAAGCTCACTGAGGCTTCCCTAGAAGCCAACCAGATGCTGGCACAATGCTTGTTCAGCCTGCAGAACTGTGAGCCAATTAAATCTCTTTTCTTTATAAATTACCCAGCCTCGGGTATTTCTTTATAGTAACGCAAGAGCAGCCTAATACAGGCAGCACAAACCAATGGCAGTAAAGATAACATCAGTTCAACAGACACCAGACAGAGCTCTTCCAGCCAGAAGTGGAATTCGATGGTTCTGCCATTTTGTACTGTGTAAGCTCAAGGGTTCTTTGATGAGTGATGTCAGTGAAGCCTCCGAAATGTGGTACTAGTCTCTCTACCAGTTTAGGGGAGCTGGTTCCATCCAGTTTAAGAAATAAAAAACTTCTACCTTGAATGTGCAGAGGAGTTCATACCTATCAAACATGTAAGTGTTGGGCTGAATAAGCATGATTTGTGACATATTTTCAGGGAACAGCTCACCTTCTCTAGTAGGTAGAAGCTGTTTCTGATCCTTTGATGTTGTCCTACAGAGGAAGGTGATAAAGACTTGGCAAATACAGAGCTCTGACACACAAATATTATCGAAGTAACAGTTTTCTCTAGGCCTATGTTATCAACAGGAAACATTAGACTGAAGGATAGTCCCTGATGTGTTTATTTGGGCTTGTGAATTCTTGAGAAATGCACTTTGTTGGTACGGTGATCTTCTCCTCCAGTTTAGAGTACTGCCAGACTATGGGAGAAGCAGAAGTCAAGGGGGTGGGGTTCAGCAAGCCCCTCATGCTTCAGTCACGTCACCCTCAAACTCCAGCATAATTTCCACTTTATCTGATATGGTTGAAAAACTGCATCTAGCAACCTAAACCACCTAGCTGTAATTTCCAAGTTCTGGGCACAATGTTTTACTATGTCACTGGTGCCATCTGGGTTACACAATATTGGCAAAAATCAAACAAGCCCAGTTAAATTGCTCTTATATAAAAATGACCAATCCATAAATAAGCAAATGAATTAAAGACCTAGGAGAGCCTAAGCTCAGTGGGCCTGTCCAGGGATTAGCCCACCCTTTTGGATATGACCATGTAGGTGGGGAAGACCAAAAAGTTCTACTGGTACTGGCACTACTGTCAAATGGCTTTGGCCTCTCTGGGCCTGGTGGATATTTGCAGCAGGTGGACCCCTCTCATGACCCTCCTTTAACTGTTTTCTCCCACCACTCCCTTGGCTTCTGGTTTCCCAGCTTTTCACCCCACTGGTAGGGTCTCCTTACTTTCTGGCAGAAACTCTCTTATTAAGCAGGTTTCCTTTCAAAATAACCCCAAGTCAACATTCCTATTTTGTGTGGCAGGCTGTCCCCAGCTGTTTTTACCTGCATGAATCTAAGCCCTTTGCAACGTTCCTGGGGTGAGTTCTATCTTCCCACCTTTTGAATCTGGCCTGGCCTTGTGACTTGTTTGACCAGTAAAATACTGAAGAAATGACAGTGTGTCAGTTCTGAGCCTAGGCCTTCAGAGGCTGTCCTTGTTTCTTATTGCTGTGTAACAAATTGCCACACATATAGTGGCTTAAAACAGGAGCCATTTATTATCTCACACTTGTTTAGGTCAGAAGTGTGGGCTTGGCTGGTTCATCTGCTTTGGGATTCACAAAGCTAGAGTTAAGGTGTCAGCCAGGCTGGGCTGTTATCTGGGGAAGAAGCTTATTCCAAGCTTATTTGGTTTTTTAGCCAAATTTAATTCCTTGCAGTTGTAGGACTGAGGTCCTTGTTTCCTTAATGGTTATCAGCCAGGAACTGTTCTCTGCTTCCAGAGACCGCTGTATTCCTTGTCATGTGACCTCCATCTTCACATCAGCAGTTGTGTGTCAAGTTCTCATGCTTTGAAACTGACTTCCTCTTTTGCTACCAGCTGAAGAAAACTCTCTTCTTTTAGTGTTCATATGATTATATTAGGCTCACCCATATAATCTCTTTTGTTATTACTCAAAGTCAACTAATCAGTAACCGAATTACATCAAAAAATCCCTTTTGCTATGTATTATTACATAATTATGGGTATGCTATCTCATCATAGTCACATACCAAGGATAATAGGATGAAATATCTTAGGGGGTTATTTCAGGATTCTATCTACCACAGTCCACCTCTGGTCCCCCAAATTCACATCTCTTCCATGTGCTAAATTCACTTACTCTTTCCCAAGGTCTTCAGGAGTCTCAATCCACTGCAGCATCAACTCAAATTAAAAATTATATCTAAATTAGCTCAGCAACTTTCTATATTCCTCTCCCCTCTGGCCCCAGATGACCACTATTCTACTCTCTTTCTGTGAGTTTGACTATTTCAGACACTTCATGTAAGTGGAATCATTCAGTATTTGTCCTATGGCTGGCTTATTTCACTTAGTGTAATGTCTTCCAGATTCACCCATGTTGTCGCGTATGGCTGAATTTTGTTATTTTTTAAAGGCTGAATAATATGCCATGTATATTTGTGTACTACATTTTCTTTATCCATTGATGGACACTTAGGTTGTTTCCACATCTTGGCTACAATATGAATAATGCTGCAATAAACGTGTAAGTGTAGATATCTCTTGAAGAAGATATTGATATACATTATTTTGAATAAATACCCAGAAGAAGTGGGATTGCTAGATAACATAGTATTTATATTTTTAATTTTTTGAGGAACCTACATATTGTTTTCCACAGTGGCTGCGGCTGCACCATTTTACATTCCCACCAACAGTGTATAATGGTTACAACTTCTCCACATTTTGTCGTTTTTTTTTCTCTATATATATGGAGATGGAGACTCACTCTGTCACCCAGGCTGGAGTGCAGTGGCCCCATCTTGGCTCACTGTGACCTCCACCTCTCAGGTTCAAGTGATCCTCCTGTCTCAGCCTCCCGAGTAGCTGGGATTACAGGTGCATGCCACCGCACCTGGCTAATTTTTGTATTTTTAGTAGAGATGGGGTTTCACCATGTTGGCCAGGCTGGTCTCGAACTCCTGACCTCAGGTGATCCACCCACCTCAGCCTCCCAAAGTGCTGGGATTACAGGCATGAGCCACAGCGCCTGGTCTGTTGTTGTTTTTATAACAACCATCCCAACAAGTGAGAGATGATATCTCATTGTGGTTTTGATTTGCACATTTCTGATGATTAGTGATACTGAGCATTTTTTATATACCTCTTGGCCATTTGTATGTCTTCTTTGGATGAATACATTTTAGAAATCTGCTGTACAACATCATGTCTATCATTAGCAATATTGAATTGTGTACTTAAACATTTAAGAGGGTGGATCTCATGTTAAGGATTCTTGCCACAATAAAAAAATAAATCTCATTTGGTCAAAGTCTAAATTCTCAAAATTTAAATCAAATGATGATGATTTATGAAATTTCATGGAGTATGCAAATTCATGGGTCACAATTCTCCTCCATCTGTGGACCTGTGAAACTAAAGGGACAAGTCATCTGCTGCCAACCATCTCAACATATGATGGCAAGACCATGCGTAGATTAATAGTTATGGACATTCTGGTTCAAAAGGGTTGGTAGATGGGGAATGGAAGGCAAAAATGAAGTCACTGATACAAAGCAGCTTTGAAATTTAGCCAGGAAAACCTTAGCCAAAATTCCTTGTTTAGGTTTCAAGCCCTGGGAATAATCCTCCATGGCTCTTGGCTTTGCTCTGTGGGCCCTTGGCTCTGCATTCTGGTTCTTGGTTCTGCCCTATAAGTGATTCATTTTTCATAAAAGATAGCAAGTGGTTGAAGCATAGTAGTTTTATCAGCCTGCTTTGAACCAGTGGAAATTTGGAGGTTTGAAAGCCTTCCTTTGTGTTGTATTGTCTCTGTCCACTTCAATCAAGTTGGTAGTGTTTCTGCTGATATAATGTTCTCAAGAACTTTGTGAATCTCTTGTGGATGTCTTAAGGGTTTATTCCATTATGCTTGAGCCACATCACAAATATTTTCAAGATAATGTAATTTTGGCTTCTGCTGAGATGGATGAAGGACAATGATTTTAAACTTCTTGAGGCCTTTTGGTTTGATTGAGAATATCTGTGAAGAACACTCTTTATCACTTGGAAAGTTACTGCGTAGTCGAGTTCTTTGACCTTTTGATATTATCCTTCTCAACTAGAAATATTTAGATGAGATCTGAGGTTTCAGCAAAGGGTCATACAGTCACAAACTCAGACTTTTCTCTACTTCACACTTTCAGCAACCATTTTGGACTTTTAGCATCTTTTGACATCTGGAGAGGCTGAGAATTTCCAAAGTCTTTCCAATTCCTTTTTGTTTAATAGTTCTTCCCTCAATTTATCTATCTGATCTTGTATTTTGCTATAAGGAATACAAAGAAGCCAGGTAACACCTTCAACACTTTGCTTGGGAATTTCCTTAGCTACACGTCCAAATTTATCACTTACATGTTATGTTTTCTACATGACTACAGAATACAATTTTGATAAGCATTTGCCAGTACATAACAGGGATCTCCCTTTCTCCCATTTTCAGTAACATGTTTCTCACTTTCTATTCAGCACTCACCATCAACATTCTTAAAGTCAAGATTTCCACCAATAGTCTGTTCATGGTGCTTGCAATTTCTTCACAGTTTCTCTTGGAAACTGGATCTGACTCCCATAAAGAAGCCCATGCTAACCTGCTAAAGAATAAGACCATACGGAAGAGAGATGAGTTGTTTAACTGGGGCCGTTCTGGACTATCCAGCCTACAGCAAACCTGCCAGCTGACTGTAGATGCGGGAGCAAACCCAGCCAAGATCAGCCAAGATCAGCCAGTCCCAGCAAAGACAAGAAGAACATCCTAGGTGGCCAATAAACTTTTGATCAAAATAAATCCTTTATGTTCTACACCACAGAAGTTTTGTGGCTGTTTTTTATGCAGCATTATTGTGCAATAGATAATTGATACACATGAAATTTGTATGCCTTGAATTCTTGTACATTTGACATATTTTTGAAAGGGAGAGCAATTGGTTTCAAAAATAGCACAATTCTCTCTTTTCCCTCCCTCTTCTAGCTTAGGCTACCTTTAGAGTCCTCAGACCTGTGAAATACATTACTATTCCCTATAATTGCAGGAATACACATCAGATCTCCAAGGGGTCACATTAAAGATCTCGTTTTTGGGGCTTGCATGAAGAGAAAAGCACCTTCATCCTTCCTCATTGTGGGGAAGCTTATGACAATGATCGCTTGTAAGAAATCCTCCTTTCAAATCCTCTCCTTTTCTCCAACTATTCAATGCCCATTTTTTGGTCTCCTTTAGGGAAGGGGCTTGTCAGAAACTTTTAAAACTCAAATGTTGATCTGGCAACTCATTTTGGAATGTATTATGATACCTTATTTGAAACTTCAATTTTAATATCCAGTTACACTTGAGTAATGTCTGTCTCCTCCACTAGGCTGTAGTTCCGTGAGACACAAACTCTTCTTGCTCGTGTCGCTGGCATCAGCACCAAGGACAGTACCAGACACATGCCTCACTCCACACTTACTTAATGAATCAATGTGAATAAACCTGTTATACATTATGTCATGAATATAAATTCATAAATTGCCTATATTTCTTTTTCACAGAGCATGGATGTGGTCATTTTTCAACAGATCTTTTAACTCTTTTATGGAGTGCCACATTAAAGATCCCTTTTCAGAAATGCTTAGCAATGTGGGATCCCAGCTGATTTTCACACTCAAGTTATTGTTGCCTAGGAGAGGACACAATGAGGTAACTTTCACATAAAACAGAAGTCTTCCCTAATAAGGCTTCTCTGAAAATTCTTCAACCTTAAAATCAAAGAACAAAACCAGAATGTAGTGTCTTACAAACATTAACAACATTCGTACTTTATTCTACCCACTTGTGTATATAAGTGTCAACTCTGGCTCCTCTCTGGCTGGAACACCCTTCATGAGACTACCCAGTGGAGTAGGAATCAAGCTCCTTTGGTTCTAAATTTAAGGCAGCCCAATTAAAACATCTGACTCATCCAGGCTGTTCATGGGGAGCATTCTCACATTCATAAATTATGGAATGGGCTGTAGAGTCTTTGAACACTCCCTGGCAGCTGTTTTAGTATCTTTCTAGATAAGAAACAAATGCAGATTTTTCATCTTTTCAATTATTACCATCACTCATTATCATTCATATTACATAGCATGATTCATGTCTGGAGATCAAGAGAGCAGAAGGATTTTAAGGGCAAACTGTGAAAAGGAGAGTGAAAAAAGGAAGGGAGAAAGTCAGAGAGAGACCACAAGTTGAAGATCAGTGGGTTCTTTTTTCCAATGATGGCTGTTTTTTATTTGCTGATAAGCTGAGAGTTTAATTACTTTGGTAAACATTTATTTGTGAAGACTTGGTAACAGACTAATATATGACCCATTTTGGTTTCATCAAAGCCTCAAGCCCAAGGGATACTAGTCTATGGAGGACATTTAAGATATAAACAGCCAGTGGTTAGGGGCATAGTATGGTGGTCCTGGATATTTAGAAATCATCTTTAGCACGCAGCTTCTGCCACAAAGGGGCTAAAAGATCATAAAAGAGTACATAATATTTTTCTTATATGATAGTTCAGATTATTTTTCAGGAAATATTTGCCCCTTTGCACCTCCAATTATAGGTGGAACATACTTCCCCACCTCCTTTGATGTTGAGTTAAGCTAGATAACTTTATGGGCCACTGGGATGTTAGTGAACATGATGCAAGAAGAGGCTTGTACTGTGCTTGAAGCTTTGGGCTTGTCCTCTTTTGATTCTTCTATGAATAGGTCCTATCTCATCTCCTGGTTCAAAGGTAAGAGACATATAGAGTTGACCTGGACCCTACCATAGCTTGAAGCTGGGCCCAGTCATGCTTATCCTAGATCAGCTAAGCTATAGGTGTGTGAGAATAAATAACTCCTGTTTTAAACTACTGAGTACTGAAGTGATGTTTTATAACTGAAAATTTGGCTAGTTTATTTCCCATTTCTGGGAGAGAACCTCTAAATTTTTGGAATTTCCTGAGTGATAGGAGTGTCTTTGTTATTCATGGTGGGTCCCTTGGATCACAGGTAAATTTATGCTAATGAGATGACTCAGGATGGGGTCTGGTCATACCAGAAAGACCAAGCATGTAATCAAAGGGTTGGAGCTTTGGTGATATCTGCCTGATCTTCTGATAAAAGAGAGGGTCTGGAAATCAAGTTTAATCATGTGGCCAATGAGTCAATCAATTATGCCTATGTAATGAAATTCCGAGGAAAACTCTGGACACCAAAGGTCTGGTGAGCTTCACTGGCTGGTGATACACATCAATGTGACAGGAGAGTAACATCTTGAGGACACAGAAGTTACATGGTTGGAACCCTTCCAGACCTTACCCTATCAGTCTCTTCCTTTGGCTGGTCCCAAAATTGTATTGTTTATAATAAAATTATAGTTATAAGTATAGTGTTTTCCTGAGTTTTATGAGTTATTCTAGCAAATTCTTGAACTTGAGAGGGCAGGGGGAATCCCTGAATTTGTAGCCAGTTGATCAGAAGTGTGAATGGTCTGGGAACCCTGGAGTTTGCTGATGGTGTCTGAAGCGAAGTAGTCTTTTGGAAGACTATGCTCTTTATCTGTGAAATTTGATGTAACTCTGGGTCGTTAGCATAAGAATTACATTCAGGTGGTTTGTTATACATCAATATCTGACTGACACACACTATCTACATAAAATGGTGATCAAATAAGATATGAGTGTGAAAATGTTTACAAACCATAAATGCAAAGCAGATTTAGGGAATTATTCTTGTAAGCTAACCATAAGTATGTGAATGTGTTCCCTTCCTGATAGGCAAGGCAGAGTCTAGTGATTCTTCAAGGTTGGATTCATCTGATATGTTCATCATGATGTCTCCTCTAATCTGCCACTTTTTGATTCATGGGGTTCTCTTGTGACTCTGATTACCTCCTGCCTTGATGATGGTTGTATTCATGCATATATCTTATCCCTAACCTGAAACTGTAAACTTCTTGAAGTTAAAAGCCATGTCTGATGTCCAGGGATGCAGTGGATTGTGATGAACATTTCAGGTGATTGACAGAACTTCTCTGTGCTGGATATTTTTTGTGTGCTACTCGGATACCTACTATCCTTTTCCACCTTGCTCTTTGCTCTGGGAGGCCCACCAGTATCGACTACCACAATCAGCTCTTGGACTCTCTGGTTACAGTTTGGGGTGAATTTGTTGCTCAAATTGTTCTAGCTTGAGGATGCAGAGAACTGGATGACTCATATTTTGCTGGCGGGAATATAAAATAATACAGCTGCTGTGGGAAATAACTTGACAATTTATTTAAAAACTAAACATGCAGCTGTCATATAACCCAGCAATTTCAATTCTGGGCATTTATCCCGGAGAAATGAAGACTTTGGTTTACATGAAAACCTGTACATAAATGGTTATAACAACTCCAAACTGAAAACAACTCAGATGTCCTTCAATGATGAGGATTAAACAAGCTGTAGTGCATCCATACCATGTAATATTACTCAGTGATAAAAAGGGATGGCAACTGATACATCCAGCAACCTGGATTAATATCCAGACAGTTATGCTGAGCGATAAAAAGCCAACCTCAGAAGTTTACATACTATATTACTCCATTTATACAGCATTCTTGAAATGACAAAATTATAGAAGTGGAGAACAAATTAGTAGGTAGCTGGGAATTAAGGAGAGAATGGGAGTAGGAGGGAAATAGACGTGGCTATAAAAGGGCAACATGAAAGACACTTGTGATAAAAATGTTCCGTATCTTGACTGTGTCAATGTCAATATGCTGATTGTACTGTTGTACTATAGTTTTGTAAGATGTTACACTGGGGGGAAACAGACAAAGGGCCCATGGGATCACTCTGCCTTATTTCTTAGAACTGCATCTGAACCTACCGTTTTCTCAAAACAAAGAGTTTAATTTTAAAAAAGAAGCTGGCCGGGCGCGGTGGCTCACGCCTGTAATCCCAGCACTTTGGGAGGCCGAGGTGGGCAGATCACGAGGTCAGGAGATCGAGACCATCCTGGCTAACACAGTGAAACCCCGTCTCTACTAAAAAATACAAAAAATTAGCTGGGCGTGGTGGCGGGCGCCTGTAGTCCCAGCTACGCGGGAGGCTGAGGCAGGAGAATGGTGTGAACCCGGGAGGCGGAGCTTGCAGTGAGCCGAGATCGCGCCACTGCACTCCAGACTGGGGGGCAGAGCGAGACTCCGTCTCAAAAAATAAAAAATAAAATAAAAAATAAAAAAGAAGCTAAAAATATTCCAGCCATTGGGAGCCCTTCATTTGGCTCCTGTGTCCTTTTGACTTAATGTGGCTTTTTGCTCATTTTGCCAACTTTAATCTAACACCACATGAATCATTCTATTCTTCCTCCTTTATATGTCAGCAATCTCCTACACTAACAGGAAGAAATCTGACTCCCAATATCCACCCTCTAATTACTTAATGGTTCAGTACCAGTATACATGTCAACCAGTATCGGAATTGTGAACCCATACCCCCTTGGGAAACAACTTTATCGACTACAGTACCATGCTTATATAGAATCCCTTTTGCCTTTAGTCTTACAGTCTCCACTCATTTCCAAGGTTACTTAGGTCAGCATCTCCCCCTGCCCAAACACACCCTTCAATAAGGGTATTTCACACATTTGTAATACAATTAGACTTTTTTTCCTCATAGTCTGCGTTTCCTCATGGGATCTCCCAACCTCTTAAGTAATTTTCTTTTAATTTGTGTATATTAATATTCACTCTTTGTATCAAGTTCTATTTATCTGTCATTACAGCATCGTACATAATAGTCACTCCCAAAATAATTCTCTGAGCCCCACCTATTCAACTCCTTCCTCTCATCTGAACCCTGGTAACCACAGACCTGTTTACCATCTCTATAGTTTTGCCTTTTCCAGAATGTCACATAAATGGAATCATATATTATGTAGACTTTTAAAGTTGGTTTTATAAGCTTAACAATGTGCTTTTAATCCATACATGTTTTGCTTGGCTTGTTTATTCCTGTTTATTGCTATTGTATTGATGTACCACAGTTTATCTATTTACCTATTGAAGGACATTTGGGTTGCTTTCAGTTTTCAGTGATTATGAGTAAAGCTGCTGTAAACATTCACATACAGGCTTTTATGTGGACATAAGTTTTCAAATGAGTTGGATGAATGCCTAGGAGTGTGATTGTTGTATTGTATAATAAGACTATGTTTAGCTCTACAGAAAAACCTGCGAAACTGTCTTCTAAAGGGGTGGTACTATTTTGTATTTCCACCAACAATGAGTGAGAGTTCATGTTGCTCTACAACCTTACTAGCACTTAATATTGTCAATATTTTCTATTTTAGCCACTCTAATAGGCACGCAGTGTCATTTCATGTTGGTTTACTTTGCAATTCTCTAATGACAAATAATATTAAACACCTTTTCATATGTTTATTTGCCATCTTTTTTGGTGAGATGTCTGTTCAGATCTTTTGCCCATTTTAAATATGGGATTGTTTGTTTTCTTACTGTTGAATTTCAAGAGTTTTTAATGTATTTTGGATACAAATCCCATATTAGATATATGGCTTAAAAATAAGTCCTTCCAGTCTATGGCTTATCTTTGATCTCTTCACAGTGTTGTTTTTAGAGTAAAAGCCTTTAATTTTAATAAAGTCTAATTTAACCTCTTTCTTTCAATGAATTATGCTTTTAGTGTTAGTGAGTCTAAAAACTCATTGGCAAACTCAAGGCCACATAGATTTTTGTCCTATGTTTTCTTCTAGATGTTTTAAAGTATTACATTTCATGTTTAGTTCTATCATTCATTTTGGGTTAATTGTTGTAAAAGGTATAATCAGTGCTTAGACTTTTTTTGTTTTTTCCATTTAGAAGTTCAATTGTTGCAAAACAATTTGTTGAAAAAATTATCCTTTTTCCATTGAATTGCCTTTGCTCCTTTTTCAAAGATTAGTTGACTAAATTTGTGTGAATCTATTTTAGGGGTCTCTATTTTGTTCCATTGATCTATGTGTCTGTTCTTTTACCAATACCACGCTGTCTTGATTACTGTGGATTTATAGTAAGTTTTGAATTCTGGTAGTGTCAGTCTTCCAACTTTGTTCTTCTTTAGTATCATGGTGTCTATTCTGGGTCTTTTGTCTTTCTCTATAAACTGTAGAATTAGTCTGACAATATATACCAAATAAGTTGCTGGAATTTTGATTGGGACTGTATTTGATCTATAGATCAAGTCAGGTGTTATCAAGAGTTGACATCTTAAGTATATTGAATCTTCCAATCCATGAACATGGAATATCTCTCCATTTAGTTAGATCTTTTATTTCTTTCATCAGAGTTTTATAGTTTTCTGCAAATAGATTATACACATATTTACCTAAGTATTTCATTTTTAGGGTGGTATTGTGATATTGCATTTTTAATATTAAATTTCAGTTCATTCATTGCTGGTGTACAGGAAAGTAATTGATTTTTATATATTAACTTTGTATGCTGTGACTTTGCTGTAATCAATAATTTTTTTTTTTTTTGGTTTTTTGGGAATCAACAAAAAGCTCCTGATTATAGGCATTTTTTTCAAAGACCATTTTATTTCTTCTTTCCCAATCTGTATACATTTTGTTACTTTTTTTTTTTTTTTGCACAAAGTAGGACTTTTAGTACATGCTGAATAGGACTGATGAGAGAAGACATCCTTTCTTTGTTTCCCATCTTAAGGAGAAAGCATGTGGTTTCTCATTATGAAGTATGATATTAGCAGGAGATACTGCAGTGCAGGTGTTGCTGTGTGCTCTCCTCTGTGTCCTCCAGCCATAGAACAGAGACAGCTTTATACCAGCTGCAGCCCTGAGCAGCCATCCCCAACTCTTCTCAATCTTCTTATTTGAAGGCTTTTCTTCTAAAAACAACATTGCAGTTAATGTCTTGTACACTGAACATTGCCCAATCAGTAACTAGATCTGTAAGGTATGGTCCTCATAACAGAATTGCTGGGTCGAAAATATACACATTTGTAATTTCAGTAGATATAGCCAAGTTGCCTTTTGCAATGTGCATTTCCACTGCAGTGCATGAAAATGACCATTTTCCACACACTTGTCAATATGATATGAGCCCATAGGCAAGTTACTAAATTATCTGTACTTTAGTTCCTTCATCTGTAAAAGGGGGTAATAATGAGATTCACCTCATGGATTTACTGTGAGCACTAAAGATGTGTTAAGTATTTGCAACAGTGCCGGGCACGTAGTACATGTTCTATAATTACTAGTAATTATTCTTACAATTGTCAAATGTTTTGATATCTGACAATGTGGGTGGTGAAAAGTAGTACATTTTGTTGTAGTAGTTTAAATTAACATTTATATTAAGTGAGATTAGGCATTGTTTCAATTGTTTTAAAACCATTTGCACTTCTTTTTTGTGAATTGCTGGTGCAAATCCTTTTACACACACAAATCGCTTCTGCTCATGTGCCATTGGCTAGAATTAGTCATGTGGTTACCCCTAGATACAAAGATGGTACTGCTTGGAAATATAGTGCATTGGGCTGCCTCTTTACAGTGACCGTTTCATACTGCGATTTGTTTCCATATTTGTGCCTACCCCCACTTTTTTGGACTAAGATAGCTGACAGTTTATTTAATTTCGCATTTTTTCAAACAATTAGTTAATAATTTATTAATTTTATTATTTTTTGTTTTTCTATTTTAAATTTATGTTTCTGTTTTATATTAAATTTTTCTTTCAATATGTAATCTTTAGGTTTATTTTGATATTTTTCAATACTTGTGACTGGGACCTTACGTTATTTATTTTCATTTGATCTCAATTATTAATATATTGAAGGCTAAAAGTTTCCTCTGAACACTGCTTTAGCTATGTCTCATATGTTATATATCTTCATATTCTACACAATTGTCAGTTCTGAAATTTTCTTTTTTAGTTCAGAATTATTTAAATTAAAAAAATTAAATTTTTTATTTTATTGTTGTACATTTCTAGATGTATTGCATTAGTATCAGAGAATAGTATTTGATTATAGCTCTAATTGTGTCTTATTTGAATCAACTGTTCTAATATAGAGTTATTTTATAAATATTCTATGGGTACCTAAAAAGATAAAAAGTTTATTTCCAAGGATCACACACAAACATACACACACATTAAGTTTTTATCTATTTTACATGTATATATAGTATGTGTGTGTTGTATATACACGTAAAATAACTGATAAGAGGTGTGACATGAACTCACCTTAAAATCACTAAAGCAGGCTACAAACCAGAAAGAGGGTTAAAAGAGGGGTCATAGAAAGAATCTTCACATCAGTACTAAACTTCCTGGAAGTTGACATATATTTATTTTCTCTGCTGTTATTGGCTAATTGTGGCTTTGGCTCTTTAGAAGCTAACCAAGCTCACTGATATCAGTATGTTTACACTGCTGTATAAATTTCAATATACTTAATAATATAGTCTTTGCTTAAGAACCTTTCTAGGTCTCTTGTTGAGAGGTATATATCCAAAATTCATTTAGGTAGAGACTTGTCTCTGTGTTCCAAATAAATGAAATGTCTATTTTAATGGGAATTATCCTGGATAGAGGCGTACATTGACTTGGTCAAGGAGTAAATGTTGAGCAAATTTTGCCATGAGCCAAAAAGTTTTATCCCAGAAATAGTCTTACCAAAGGGTCAAGACATACATTGAATTTGCTGGAACAGCAGCCTAAGCCCAACAAAGCTTTGGCTAAAGCTTGTGAGTAATTCTGCTATCATTTCCTGTTTATAATCACCAGAGTAGAAAGGCAAGCTCGGTGACCGAGTGAATCCATCCATGCTTAGACAGGGCCGAAAGAATCATGAGCAGCATCCAGAGACTGCATGAACACTGTATCTAAGTGAGGGTAAAGGGAAGATGAGATTCTTGGATAATTCCCTTTCTTGATGCCCTAAATTGCATCTCATTGCAAATAAAGAAATCATAATTGGTCTGGTTTAGAAGGGAGAGGCAGCTTCAATTATGTAATTATGTCAGATCTAACAGCAAAGGGAAATTACATCAAGCGTAAGCTTCCTCCAAAGACCAGTTTAGAGTTCTCTAGTGTCATAAGAGTAGCCTCCCTTAGAGTTGCAGGTGATTAGCTAGAATAACCAAGAAAAGGAAGTGAAAATGGACTTTAAGGTCTAAAAGGAAACTTGCCTGACCAGTGGTATGGATCCTTGGAACTGTGAGGGGCTCATAAAGTGGGATAACCCAGTCTGGATTCTTAAAATCATTTGGTGATCTGAGAGGTGGTTGTATATATGAACTGAAAAATCTTAGCAAGTAAAAACTGCAAATTTGGGACACAAATAGGACAGAAAAACCCAGAAGGGAAAAGGTACATACTGTACTAATAAGGCAAGTGGGTCTTAGCTATTATTTGTAAACTTGAATGAAATATTCTTATTTTCTTCAAGAGTTTGTGGAGCAGTTCTCACTGATTAACTTATTTCCATTGATTCTCTTGGCCATTAGTTGTTAACTTTTTTAAAAGAGCCATGGACCCCTTTTCCTCCTGCATATGATTATCCAGTTTAGAATTATGTGGGAAATTATCTTCAGTATATCCACCTAAATGTAAAAGTTTGTCTATAATTTCAGGGGGCTCCAACAGTGTCTGAAACTTATCCTCGGACCTTGAGTTAAGGCCATTTTCTTTAGGAGGCAAGCAAGATTAGTATTATTATTTCTGCCTTACCAATGAAGAAACGGAAACCCAGAGTTGTCAAGTGACTTGTTTTAGGTAACACAGCAATGTAGTGTCAGATTTTAGACCAGAACCTAGATTTCGTGTTCCTTGTCACCACAGCATCCCTTGGAATGCAATCAGTATCCGTCTAGCAAAACCACCAGGAGTGTACACCTTTACTGGAGCATGCTGACGTCATGTGAGAAATGCTTCTGGTGTAGATTTTTTTATGAGAGAGTTGAGGCTGGAGCAGGCTGCATTGCATTCTGCTTAATTTCTTCATCAATAACCTTGCTGGACTTGCCAGTCCTTGCAAACACTGAGAAATTGGCTTGTCTTTGAATTTTTTATTGCATTATTATGCTCCCAATCGATATGAGAATCTCTACCGTCCTGCTGCCCTTGGAGAAGGATACATCAGAAGACATTTGTATTCTGAATTCTGCCTTGCATTTGTTTGCTGGGAGAGAGCTGGAGAGCCAGGGCTTGCTGGGAGACAGGAGAAACTTTCATTGTGGTTGCTATCTTGCCTCTCTGTTATGTACATCCTTGTCACAGCACAACTGGCCTTTCTGTTCGAAAAGAAGTCAGAAATGTCCAGGAGCTCATTTGTGTAGGTGAGCAATTTGCCTTTGATAGTCTTTTGCCTCCTACTTAGACATCCTACCATCTTCTAGGGTTCTTCCCCACTCCCCACCACAGACCTCTCTCTCAATCAACTAGTAACTGACATTTGTGTAGGTGTTAATAATGGATTAGACCTTTATCTGTTCAAACTTACAGGAATGTTTACATGTTAATAAGGGGCTCATGGAAAGCATCAATAATAGTGCTCCATTATGGGCCGACAGGCAGTGTGACAGGCAGCAGACAGATCTGGGAATTCCCTGATCCCATCTGAAATCCCCTGAATAACATATCGGGAGTCCCCTTTTCTTCTATGCATAAGAAAGTCCTTACTTATGGAAGATAGTATGGCGGTTCACTTGCCTCCATTACAACCCCTCCCATTACATAAATGCTGAAAAGCTAGAAACAATAATTTCTGCACCACCTTAGAGTTAGAGTTCCAGCTATGTTTAGGCTCCACCAGTTAGGTGAATTTGTGCAACCCAGAGACATGGAAAGAAAAGGAAGGGTGTAGGGAGTCTCTTTTGCTGGTGGGGATTGTGGTAGAAGTGGCATAATTTTAGAGCAGTAGTATAGCTTTCCTGGTCATGACAGGTTAGATGCTCATTCAATAAGTGACAGTGTTAGGAGTTTTCTGATCTATCAGTTGCTGCAACAGGATAAAGTGGCTCTGCAGAAACAACTGGATGCTCAGTCTAGAGTATTTTCTCTTGACCTTTCAAACAATTTTGGGAGCACCAAATCCCCTGCTTCAAGTCCCTTGCTGGTGACACTACCTAATGTGGATCTCTTGCATGCACCCAAACCCGGATCAGTTCTGGTTTGGGCACCAGAAATGGCTGCAGACAACAGATTTCCAAGGCAATGAGAATCTGGATTTGGCAATCTGACCTGGCTGGATTTGAAGAGAACATGGACCCAGTTGCATATTTTTAAGTGGACAACTATGTTTTTTATTATAAATTTTAATAGAATAAATAAAATAAAAAGGATGTAATTTCTAGCATATTGTAAATACTGCATTGACATTTCAAAATATAATAGCCCCATCATTCTTTTAAATGTATCCAATGGAATCTAGCTACCATGGTGATTTATTATCCTTAATTGTTCACTTTTAAAAGTACACAAAGTCCTCCTTAACAGTTAGAAATTGTATAATGTTTATATTTCCTCCTTGAATTTATATTTCCATTTCATATCTACCATAAATTATGTCCTCACAAGTATGTATTTTATGCTCAAATATTTGTATTGTTAGCCCTAATATACTTCATTGCCAAAAAAAGTTTATAAAATGAAATTTTAATTGTTTGATATTTTCTGTGATCATAAAAATCCTCAAGTTCTAGAATTTACCTATATATTGTTGTTATTACAATTATTAGTATATATAATTAATCAAAAGAGTATAAATATGTTACCCATTAAATAGGTAATTATTAAACATAAAAATTGATGCTATTGGAAACATTTCTCTCAATGAGATGAATGAAGCTAGTTTTTTCCATTTAGATTATGTTCACATGAATGAATGTTACTGCTACTAGAATGAGAGAGTTTCATCATCAATTCGATTTCATTTTTAATTTTTATATATGTAACCACTAAAAAACTTTATTTACATAAATAAGTAGATGGGAATGAAAGGAATTTTGTCATAGCAGTGTCATTCAATTCTCTGAATGCCTTCCTAAAATAAAATGGCTCTTAAAATTATTTTAATGACTATTGAAAAATTCTACTGGTTTTCCTTCAGTTTTTTAAACAAAAAAGTAAGAATCTCCTAATCTGTAAAGGGGGGTAAAAAAGAAAATTGTTGCCGAGTCATCAGATTCATCCACTTTCTCAATTGCTGGGCAATCATTTCCAGACTTACAAATGACTATTAATTATAGCTGTTTCTCTTTCACTTAAAGAAACTGTATTTAATCTCATAATTCAGAAAGGTTTGGAGGAATAAAAAATATTCTTAATTTCAATACACTTTTACCAATGCATTTTTTTGTGGTAAAATACTTTTATGATGTAATTTAAATAACGTTTTTATTCAAAATCTTAGAGCTGCAGATTAAGCTCATTCAATTTATGAAAAATGCCTGCCATATATCCTAATTGACAAAGCCAGTGTTCACGGTCAAATTAATGAGCCAAGTCAGACCTAATTTCTGTCAGAAATACTCTGACTCCATTTTTCAATTCAAATAAGCATGTTATTACGCATTCCTATGACAGCCATTTAACTTCTGAATTCTATGTCCAAGATAGAAGGGCAGATAGGATAAAGCATGCATCCTTGCTGAGAGCTTGCCACCTGGGTGAAATCAGATGCCTCCAGCTTCCCCAGCTCTCATGTATAGGCTTTTTGTTTTGTCCTTAGGTTGCTTTCCATAAAAATTGATACATCCTTTACCAAGAGTCAGGAAATACACGTGGTGAGATCATTATAACACTTCTCCCTAGTCTATAATATATGCACTTTCCATAAGGATTGATACATTCTTTACCAAGAGTGAAGAGTTACAAGTGGTGAGGTCATTATAACATTTCTCCCCAGTCTACGATGTAAGAGGGCACCTCAACACAGGCCAAAAGCCTGTTTCTAATGCCATAGTCATTCCTTAATAGATGTACATGCAATATAAGAAGAACCAGTCTTGATATGCCTTGGATCAAGGAGATTCCTTGACACAAATATTGGAAATTGTACCTTTGATTGATACCCTGGAAATTTCTAAATCCTAGGTCAATGCACCATAGGATTGGTGTATAACATTTAATTAATTAATTAATGTTATGTATTTTTATGCTCAAATAAAATTAATAAAATGTTATGATTTTCTTTTGAAAAGTAATTAACAGTTTTCAATGAGAAGGTAGAAATAGAAAACCAACAAAACACCCCAACTCCAAGTAGAACAGTTTTATGAAAGTACATATGGAAAATGAGATTATACCAATTGATTCCCTTAAAACTATTCATGTCTTGGGAAGAGTGGTAGACATACCCTGGCTTAAAAATGCTGAGACAGAGAGGGTTCTGTTATTTGCAACTGGAATCTGCAATGGGAAGAATTCAGAAATATTACCTGCAATACTGCAGATGTTGTGGGGCATTATCACAGGATGTGGACGATTAATCAGGATATGAGCAAGGAGGGGGTGCATAGTATGGCCTCAGACGTGCTGCAGGCTAATGGCTTTATGAACATTCCTGCTAGGGTGACCTGATGTCCTGTGTTGTACTCAAGTAGCTCCTCTGCTGCTGACTCTGATCCTTCCATGTATATAGTAGGTGCTGAAGAAATATTTCAAATCAGAAAATGTTAAAACTGCTGGGCATCGTGGCTCACTCCTGCAATCCCAGCACTTTGGGAAGCTGAAGCAGGTGGATCACTTGAGCCCAGGAGTTCAAGACCAGCCTGGGCAGCAGGGTGAAACCCTGTCTCTACCAAACAAACAAACAAACAAACAAACAAAAATTAGCTGGGTGTGGTGGTTCATGCCTATAGTCCCAGTTACCGGGTAGGCTGAGGTGGGAGGAAGGCTTGAACCTGGTAGGCAGAGGTTGCAGTGAGTTCATATGGCTATACTCCAGTGGTGTGCACTGGAGTTGCCTGGGTGACAGGAAAGAAAGAAAGAAAGAAAGAGAGAGAGAGAGAGAGAGAAAGAGAGAGAAAGAAAGAAAGAAAGAAAGAAAGAAAGAAAGAAAGAAAGAAAGAAAGAAAGAAAGAAAGAAAAAGAAAGAGAGAGAGAGAGGGAGAAAGAGAGAAAGAGAGAGAGAGAAAAAGAAAGGGAGAGAGAGAGAAAGGGAGGAAGGGAGGAAGGGAGGGAAAAAGAAAGAAAATGTTAAAATTTGGTGAGACTTGAGCAATCATCTAATCTAATAATCTCCATGTGTAGATGAGAAAACTGAAGTGCTGAACAGAGAAACAGTTTGTCAAAGGTGACAATACTCAGTGAAGTGGTTGACCTACCATGGCTCTGCTCTGTCTCAATGTGTCTAACAATTTACTTTTTAAAGTTTCCAAAACTAACAGTGTCTGCAAAAAAGCAAATACACCAACTACAGATAAATATCTGGTTTTAATACACTATCTTGAGGATAATGAGATCCCTTGTCCAGTGGTTACAGCCGCGTGATTCTTAGCCACAGCAGGGTTCAGGGAAGAATGTAGAGGCAGTCCTGGTGTGGTATAAAAGGTATAAAAGGAGCAACTAGGGTAAGGTCAGGGATAGGGAGCTATGGCTGGCTACAATGCCTGACTCCAAAGAGGAGAGAAAAATTTCGAGTTGAATTCACAGTTAACAGTGGGTCTTACTCAATGCAGTAGCTATGTTTCAGGAACTTTGCATATTGAGTTTTAGGAAATACAATCCTGTTTTAAACAGGGGGTGGCACTAGTCATTTAGAAGACTGTTACAATGGATCACTTTTCGAAGTGAAAGACTATAGGAGCTGCTCAGTGGTAGACAGGGTCGAATCCACGGATAAGTGAACAAGTGCATTGAAGTGCTAGGCCAAATTGTGGAGGTGCTGGGAGGTGACAGAGCAGTATATGCAAGGAATTTGGTGACACATGGCAAAGTAGGTTGTCTGGGCCAATCACAGGGCATAGCCCTTGGCAGGAAGACCGTCATCTTTGGGTAGGTCTTTTAGCAGAGTCCAGCAGCGCTCTAATGCAGAATGGCACTGGGGCAAAGGTCAAAAGCAGGCAGATCTAAAGACCTGGAAAAATTGGAATAGCAGCAGGTTAACTAAAGTAGAGAGTTTATTCAAATAGTAAAACCAAGGCCCAGTTACAGAAAGAAGATAAACCATCGTTATGAAGGCAGTATGGCAAAGTGGTCGGGGTGCTGGCTGTGCAGTCAGAGGATCCCCTGAATGTTGGCTCTACAATTGACCGATTATATAACCAGGTAGATGGATGGCCAAAAAAAAAAACAAAAACCCCAAATAGCCTCAATTCTCCACACCTCCCTATATTCTCATTCTTTGCAATGTAACTTTGCAGTTCTTTCTATCAAGAGGAGGAATCTATTTTTCTGTCTTTTGAATCTGGGCTAGCCTGTGACATGCTGTGGGCAAAAGAAAGGGGCAGAATTGTGATGCGGTGCCAGTTCTAACCTACAGCCCAAGAGGACTTGCATACCTCAGCTTCCTCTGTTGGAATCCTGTTTAGCTGCCATGTGAGCATGCTTGCACTAGCCTACAGGGGCAGAGACAAGTCAGCTCAGCTGTTCCACCTAAGGCTCCGGACTTGTGTAAGAACCCAGTCAAGATGAGCACATCTGATGTGCATCTGACTACACATGCCACAGAGACTTCATGCAAGACTAGAACCACCCAGCTGAGCCCAGCCAAAATTGCTGATCCACAGAATTATGAGCCAAATACATGGTTATTCTTTTAATCTAGTAGGTTTGGGGTAGTTTGCTACACAGCAATAGAACTGATACAGTGATCCTGGGAAGGTTAACTAGCTATTTTGAGCCTCAGTTTCTCCTAGGTGAAATGCAGATGATAATAGCGCCTACTTCATAGAGTTATTATGAGGATGTAATGAAATAAAGCCTAAAATTATTGAAAATATTATTTGGTAACTACTAAGGGCTTAATAAATGTTGTTGCTATTATTACTAGATTGAGGCATAAGGGTGGTTATAGGATATGATTTGGAGACATAAGAGGACTCTTGAAATCCCCCCACATGCATTATTTCAAGATTCAGCAGGAAAATGGCTTAGTGAATGTATCTACAGGGAACAGGAGCTGGGTAGGAAGCCAGCCCAGCTTTGTAATGGGTATCCCCTTATTTACAAAGTTTGCAAATCTGAGTTTCTACATTTCAAGTTTTCTGAAAACTGGACTTGCCTGCACTAACTACTATTTCTATGTTCTCAATATAGAAGCTGAATGAAGCTGTTCTTTTGTAAAGACTTTAGAAACTCCAGCTCTCTATGAGTCAGTAAAAACCCCTTTTAAAAAAGAATCTGCAGGCTGTTTAGGTACTAATTGTCCCTGGACTATTTTTAATAAACCATTTTTTTCAGCTTATCATTCTCCATCTGCTGATACCTCTGCACAGGTAAAATGAAGTACAATTTATCTTACCAGACTAAAATATGATCCATCTAGCACTGAATGGGTTTTAATCCAAAGCAAGTAATTAATCGTCATAGCCTAGTAATTACCAAGCAGGGATAGGATTACATAAAAATGGCTCTTGGATGGGAACATGATTCTGTCCAATTTTAAAATTCCTTTTGGTCTTATCCTCTGATTTATGAGCCAGCTCTAAAAGGCTGAAGCAGGATTTGGTGCCAGTCCTTGTCCAAGTGAAGTCTCACCCTCCATTTAGGTAATTAATGGAGGCCACTAAAACTCAGATCTCGTTAGGCTTCTTTATAATCAATTGCTTCCAGGATTAAAATTGAGACTCTTGATTGGGGAACTTGAAGCAGATCCAGCAGCCTCAGCTTTCTGATTGCAGTTTTTAAAGCTTCAGCCATTTGAACTTGACAAATAAGATTTGTACCAAGCACCCCAGGGATGTGGAGGCCAGCAAGGTGGCCAAGGTCAGAGGATTGGCAATAGATTCAGAACCATGATGTAGTTCCTAGCAATGGGATTTCTGCAAACACTTACGTGCATTTTCCTATATGGCCATGTTGTATCCTTCTCATTTAAATAAGGCAAACTCAAATTGTGAGGTCTGTGCCTTTTCCATTAGATTTCTTATTCTGAAATTTTTATGATTCTAAAATTTTATCTTACAAAAGATTCACTAAGGTATTTTTCCAAAAATGCATATTACTAGCTGTATGTTTGATTTGGTAGGTCTGAGGTGGGGATGTAGAATTTGAGTTTTTAACAAGGTCCTCAGGTGATTCTTATGCTCGTTCTCCAAGGACCACTCTGTGAAGACATTGCCGCAGTGATGAATTTCTAAAGGTTCTGTGTGTCTATGAGAAGAGCGGAGGATGAGGTTGTTATCTCTGCATGTTATTTCTGAGTTGTTATCACTGCCCACACAGTGATCACAGTAAAGTCCTGCATTCAGTGGTATCCAATAAAAGTGACTCATTATTACTCACTGTGCTAGAGTTCATACTCCACCAGATGGAATTCAAGTAGCCATTAATTTATGCCATAAAAAGTTGGGAATGTATTAGTACACAGACAAATGTTTGTTCTTTTAAAAGAGCAATAAAATTGATAAACGCTAAGCAATAGCAGTAATAAGCAAGAAAAAAAGAGAGACGGCACAAATACCAATATTAGGAGTTAAAAAAATTTGATGCTGCTACAAATCTATCAGATATGTATTAATCATGACTTTTTATTTTCTAACATTTTGGCATCTGGGCCCTTGCTGATCTTAGAGAGCCTTCCCATCTCAGAGACTTCCCTGTCTTAGGGCTGATCCTGAATAGACTTTTCCTCTTAGGGCTACCCAATTCCTAGACATAGTAAAGAACTTACCTGCAAGGGTTCCTTTCATATGCAAATAAACCAGTTCAACAACCCCCTTTGTTGAGCTCTCACATGCCTTGCCATTATTTCCCTGCTCCAATCACCCCAGGTCCAGGTTTCCAACAACCAGGGGCGGCCCTTCTCCCTAGAGCCTGCTGAAATTATTCCAATTAGCTAATCATAAACCTACTTAGCACACTTACCCTGCCTTGGCATCTCTTTCCACATACACACACATGCACACACACATACACACAAACACATACACACACACACACAACCAACACAATACTCTTGCCCATGTTTCCCCCTCACTCCCTCTGCTCCTGACTGACCCTGCTGCTTCCCCATGTATTTCTCTGTGGCATGCTGTGCCTTCTGCTTCTACGGAACTGTAGATATTAATACAAAAATCTTCCTTCATGATAGTCATTTCTGTGCCTGTGTATTTTATCACACATGATTAAAACAAATCTGATGGACATTTTACAACACATCAAATCAACAATGGATAGAACATCCAGACAGCAAATCAATGAAGAAACATCAGACTTGAACCACACTATACACCAAATGGACCTAATGGATATATGTAGAGCAAGCTTGTCCAACCCGTGGCCCACAGGCCACATGCAGCCCAGGATGGCTTTGAATGCAACCCAACACAAATTCATAAACTTTCTTAAAACATTATGAGATCTGTCGCAATTTTTTTCTTAACTCAACAGCTATTGTTATTGTTAGTGTATTTTATGTGTGGCCCAAGACAATTATTCTTTCAATGTGGCACAGGGAAGCCAAAAGATTGGACTCCCTTGATGTAGTACATTCTACCAAACTGCAGAGGAATACACATTCTTCTCAAGCACATACAGAACATTCTTTGGGATAGATCACATATGAGACCACAAAATAAGTCTTCACATATTTAAGATTTAAATCATATCAAATATCTTCTCTGACCACAATGGTATGAAATCAGAAATTAACAACAGAAGGTAAATTAGAAAATTCACAAAAATGTGGAAATTTAACAATGCACTCCTGAACATTCGATGAGTCAGAGGAGAAATCAAGACATACCTTGAGAGAAACAAAATGAAAACAATACATACTAAAACTTATGGAGTACAGCAAAAACAGTAATGAGAGGGAAGTTCATAGTGATAAATGCCTGCCTTAAAAAAGAAGAAAGGTCTCAAATAAACAACCTAACTTTACACCTCAGGGAATTCGAGAAAGAAGAACAAACTAAACCCAAAGTTAGTGAAAGTTAGTAAAGATTAGAGCAGAAATAAATAAAATGGGAACTAGAAAAACAATAGAAAAAAATCAACAAAACTAAGAATTAGTTTTCTGAAATGATAAATAGAATTGGCAAACCCTTGACTGACTTAACTAACAAAAAAGGAAAGAAGACTCAGATAAATAAAATTAGGAATGAAAATGGAAACACTACAGTTGACACCACATGAATAAAAAGGATCATAAGAGACTACTATGAACAATTATACATCAAGAAATTGCATAACGTAGTAGAAATGGAGAAATTCCTATAAACATACAACCTACCAAGACTGAATCATAGAGAAATAGAAAATCTAAACAGACCAATAATGAGTAAGGAGATTGAATCAGCAATCAAAAACTTCCCAAGAAAGAAAAGCCCAGGACTAGATGATGTCATTGGTGAATTCTATCAAGCACTTAAAGAGGAATTAATGCCATTTTTTCTCAAACTCTTCCGAAAAATTGAAGAGGAGCAAATACTTCCAAGTTCATTTTATGAGGTTGGTATTACCCAGATACCAAGGCCAGACAAAGACACTACAAGAAAAGAAAACTACAGTTCACTATTTCCGATGAGTAAAGATACAAAAATTCCCAACAAAATATTAGCAAATTAAATGCAACAACACAGTGAAAAGATCATATGCCGTGATCAAGTGTGGTTTATCCCTGAGATGCAGGGATATTTTAACATACACAAATCAATACATGTGATACACCAGATTAACAGAATGAAAGATAAAAATCACATGATCATCTCAATAGATACAGAGAAAACATTTGATAAAATTCCACATCCTTCATGATAAAGACACTCAACCAACTAGGTTTAGCAGGAATGTATTTCAACATAATAAAGGCCACTTATGACAATCCCCCAGGTAACATCTTAATCAATGTTAGAATGGCTCTTATTTAAATTAAAGATAACACGTGTTGGCAAGGATATGGAGAAATCAGAACTCTTGTACACTGTTGGTAGAAATGTGAAATGCAGTCACTATGGAAAACAGTATGGAGCCTTCACAAAAAAATTAAAAATGGAACTAGCATGTTATCCAGCAATCCCATTCCCGGGTATACATCCATAATAATTGGAGTCAGAATCTCAAAGACATATCTGCATTCTCATGTTCATTGTAGCATTATTTACAATAGCCAAGGCATTTGTGTTGGGAAACTACCCAATTGTCTACTGACAGATAAATGGATAAAGAAAATGTGGCTTTGTATATATAATGGAATATTATTCAGCCTTAAACATGAAGGAGATTTGTAACAACATGGGTGGACCTGGAAGACATTATGCAAAGTAAAATAAGCTAGTCAAAAATAACAAATATTGCATAATTTTATTTATATGAGAAATCTAAAATAGTCAAACTTTTAGAAGCAGAAAATAGAATGGTGGTTGCCAGGGAAGGAGAGAAGGGGGAAATGGAGAGTTGTTGCTCAGTGGGTATAAAGTCACCATTATACAAGATGAATAAATTCTAGAGATCTGCTGTACAACATTGTGCCTGTGGTTAATAATACAGTGTTTTCACTTAAACATTGAAGAGAGTAGATCTCATGATACATGATCACACACACACACACACACACACACACACACACACTAAAGCAAAGAGACACAAGGAACTTCAGGGGTTGATGGGTATATTTATTACCTTGATGGTGGTGATGGTGGTATGGGTGTGTATATGTGTCCAAACTCATCAAATTGTATACATTAAGTATATGCAGTTTTTGTGTATATCAATTATACCTCAATAAAGCTGTAAAAAGATAAGAGGATATTATGAGCAACTTTATGCTAATAAATTTGAAAATAGAGATGACATGGATAAATCCAAGAAAACCACAATTTATGAAAATTGATAAAAAATAGAAAAAAATCTCAGTATCACACATCTGTTTAAAGAAGGTGAATGTGTGATTTTAAAAATCTTCCAAAAAGAAAATTTCAGGTCCAGTCCAGATGGCTTTCTTTACTCTTGAATTCTTCCTATTTTTTAACTTTTTATAAATTTTAAGCAGGTCTACTTAATTTTCTATCATCATTACTTTAGTTCATTATATTTATGAAAATAGAGCATTAAAGCAAAATTGTATTGTAAATTAAACATTAGTGAACCTAATAAATTGTTGACTTTATATTTTTTATAACAGATATATAATTTAAATAAATGTATAAGATTTTTTCATAGATTGAAATTGTTTACTCTTCAATGAGTAAAATATAGTCTCAATTTTAATATGAATAAGAAAATATGATGAAAAAATTGTTTTGATACAAAAGAAGACAAAGACATCATGGAGAGAAAGAAAAGAGAACAATCTCTCCTGTGAACACAGATGCCAGTTCTGGGTGGCACCCAGCACCCATGAGGATGTACCTTCAGTGGCTCCAGGTAATATAGGCTGGATTCACCTGACCTATATTATTTGATGGATCCAATAGTCTTCAAAATGTTTGTAGCAGTTACGGAGGTCATATAGAGAGTTTGGTAAGTTCCAATATGAAAACTATAGTACACCCATAGGATTTTGGATCAAGGCAATTAGACTTCCAGTAAGTGACAATTTTCCCTTAAGTAACAGCTTTGGGCCTGATATTGTGCTGTGTTTGAGATTAAACATCTGAAAGATCATGTGGCCATGAGTTCCGAGCAGTCCATTATATCTGGATGCAATTTTATTCAATCCATCATAAAGGGAGGCATCTTCAGCGTGCTCTGTCATCAAGGGGAAGAGATACATGCAGATCAAGCCTCAACAGGTCCTGAACGTGCAGGTTAGTTTCAGAAGTTGTGGGTTGCAAACCCGCTCAGAACCCCTATTCCTGTCTCTCTGCTCCCCTCCCTTAATCTGCACCTGGACACATGAGGAGCTCCTTATGATTGGTTAACTAATGAGGAAAAAATTAGAGCTTTGTGTACAGGTGACTATGCAGGTGACTATGCACAATATATCATGGATTACAGTGGTATTAGAGCCCTACTCAGATGTAGCTTTGAAGCATAATAAAAAATGGGAAATTTTTCTGTGGGCAGAACTTTAATGATTACAGTATATAGTATTTCCCACTTGTCCTGGGCAGAGAGACAAACAATTGTAAGGATTTACACAGACAGTCGGGCAGTAGCTAATTTTTTGGGTGAAGGTTAGGAACTCAGAGAATGATTCAAACATGAACTATAAGGAAGTTCAGGAAACATATGTGGGTCCAAAATATGAGCATATTTCTATCCTGTATACATAGTACTAGAAATCCCTCACTTCAGAAGACTACTTTAATAACCAAACAAGGATGGGCTTATCTCCTCTGGATGTCAGTCATCCACCTGCCCCAGCCACCTGTGGTGTTGCTCACATTGCCCATGACCAGGGAAGCTATAGCGAAATAAACTTGCCCTTGCCACCACTGCTGACACCCCAATGTGGCAGCAAAACAATTATCCTCAAGACCCTTACATGAAGCCATACTGAATACCTGGTAGCTAGTAATTCCACTGGACCCTTTTCATCACAGAACATGCAGTCATTATTTTTCTTATCAAACTATTAATAAACACGTCTGGGAGCTGAGTTTTCTGTTCTTACACATGGATGTACTGAGAGCCTTGTTCACTATTATGGCTTCTATTCCATACTACACTTCTCCTAAATAGGAACTCACCTCAGTGTGCAAAATGGAAGACAATGAGCTGATGGGATACACTGGTCTTATCACATTATGTTCCCTATAACCCAGAAGTAGCTGACCTCATAAAATGGTGGAATGTCCTGTTAAAGACACAGAAAAAGCAAAAGAAGGACTTCTGAGGAATTAGAGACTTTCAGGAGTGAAACATTGGTTACTCCACTTGGAAGGAATCCTACTGACTGAAAGACTGAATAAGGGCGAAACAACATCAGATGGGCAGGATTCACACATAATAGCTATGGCATAGTGACCAGCTGCATAAAGACCAGTTAGTCATGGTGAAATCTATCTTTTAGTCCATAGGTTACAAAATTGTGAGATGGTATTATGGCAGACCTAGAGGATGAATAAAAAATACCCAATAACATACAAGCAAACACTGAGACAAGAATTTGGGTTCATGCCACTTATTTGAGAGGTGACTCTAGGAAGTATCAGTAGGACAGTGGGAACATGAGATTGAGGAAGAGAAAGTGCAGGCAATAAAGGATACACTACTGTGCATATTATCGGTGTGAGCAACTGGAGCATAATCCCAAAGGATTAAGCACTCTGGAAAACTGTAGAATATACACCTAAGAGTTCTTCCAATAGCTCCAGAAAGGGTGAGGAAAAATATATATTTGTCTATTAGTTCCTTTAGTCATTGGTTGAGGGCTGCTCCCGAAGTGGTGATAACTTTTAGACATTTCCTTCCCTACCCCAAAAACGGTCAAAGAAGTCTCCAGTGGCCAGAGAGAGCCTACAGGCAAAGAGTGCTGGCAGTTGGAAGTCAGGGCCAGCATGTACTGAAATAGTACATGGTAAAGAGATATGAGATGTACTTAGAGATTCTATCCTGGGAGAACAGGGGCCTGGAGGCCTTGATTCCAGGTGCAATAGCTGGCTGAGACTTTCAGGAAGGAGTACAGTTGAAGGTTTACGTGGTATGATTTTGTAATGTTAGATGGCAGCATTTGTAAAATTCTGTGAATGGAGATATGGACAAATGGATAGCCAGAGGGATAAATGTAGTGGATATCTATGGCTTCCATCTGCCCAGCATCTCTTTCTTTGGGAGAATTGCAGGCCCCCCTCCCTTTCCTTCATGCCCTGCCACCAATATTCTCTTCTGGTAGAGAAACTCATCAGAGGATAACCCACACTCCTGCTCTACTGACCACAGGTGTTGAGCACATGCCCAAACTAGGCCAAATTCCTTCTCTTGGGAGCATCTGAGTGGGAATGCACAGGGAGGTAAGATGGTTGGTTCTGAGTTGTATGAAGGTAACAGTGTAATGATGAAGTCTGGGAATTTCTGTCTGTGAGATCCCTGAATCTTTCCTGACTACATACTTCCAGAGACTGGTTTATTAAGCTCTTTAGTTCTATAAACTACCAAGCATATTTTCACTAAACCCCTCTTTTGCTTAAATTAGGGTCAGTTTAGATGCCTTACCTCCAAACAAGCTGAACTCATGCAAACATTCAAAGTTCCCCGGATGTCAAAGCAAAAAATTGCCTGTGTAAGAAATTACATGAGTCCTATTTCCAAATAATTTTAGGTTTATTTTCCCCAGATTATATTAATTTCTCTGAACAAAATGGGACTTGAAGGCAGATAGAAACTTAAAGCTAAGTATCTGCCTCTTTCATGTTCAAAAGGAGAGGAATTCGTTAAAGAACTAAAAGACCAAAACATGGGCATGGAACTAACTGTGATACAAATTGATTAAGCTTCAAAGTGCTGAAGTCTTTAGAAGATGGAAATCGATAAAGAGGGAGAAACTGGGGAAGTTTCTTTAGCATTAATCTTTCTGAACCACTCTTAGGAGAAATATACATCCTTCCCCAAGGAGAAGGCACTTTGGAGGTCCTGTAGATTGCCCAGTTGAGGAAGGGCGGGAGGAGAGAGATGCATGAAACCCAATAAGCAGGCAGCCTGAGTTGGTAGTCAGCTCACCTCCCAACTGGGAATTTCTTTACCTATTGGAGAGGAAATTTGGCAGCAGCTGACTTTTGGATAATAATGAGCTGTTGCAAATAAATGCCAAGGAATGTTAAATGGCCCATGATGTACCAATCTACACTGATTTATTGTCAATGGCTAATGAGAGGGTAAAACTTGATTAAACACTTTAAGATAGGGCTGATTTAAGAGTCCTAATATTGTGTAAAATTGTAAATATCTTCCCAATTCAATTGCAGGACTTTAAAGATAAACCTTTTAAATTTGTATTTAATACCTGTCTTAGTTTGGATTGCCCCAGAAGCAGAGCCTAAGATCTCTAGAAATAACTCATTTTGCATAAAAGAAACTTTGTACCCTTTGACCAACATCACTTCATTCCCCTTCTCCCACAGTCCTTGGCAACCACAATTCTGCTCTCCACTTCTGTAAGTTTGACTGTTTCAGATTCCATCTATAAGAGAGATCATGTAGTATTTCTGTTTCTGTGTCTTGCTTATTTCACTTAGCATAATGCCTTCCAGCTCCATTCTTACTGTCACAATTGGCAGGGTTTCCTTCCTTTTTAAGGCTGAATAATATTCTGTTGTACACATACACCATAGTTTCTTTATGCATTCATCCATCAAAGGACATTTAAGTTGTTTCCATATCTTGGCTATTGTGAATAATGTGCAATGAACATGGGAGTACAGATATCTCTTTGCAAACATGGGTTTTTTTTTGTTTTTTGTTTTGTTTGTTTTTTGAGATGGAGTCTGGCTCTGCTGCCCAGACTGGAGTGCAGTGGCCCGATCTTGGCTCATTGCAACCTCCGCCTCCCGGGTTCAAGTGATTCTCCTGCCTCAGCCTCCTGAGTAGCTGCGACTACAGGTGTGCACCACCATGCCCAGCTAATTTTCATATTTTTAGTAGAGATGGGGTTTCACCATGTTGGCCAGGCTGGTCTCAGACTCGTGACCTCAAATGATGCAACCACCTCAGCCTCCCAAATCGCCGGGATTACAGGCATGAGCCACCGTGCCTGGCCTTTTTTTTTTTTTTTTTTTTTTTTTTGAGACTGAGTTTCCCTCTGTCGCCCAGGTGGGAGTGCAGTGGCACGATCTCAGCCCATGGCAGCCTCTGCCTCCCAGGTTCAAGTGATTCCCCCGCCTCAGCCTCCCTAGTAGCTGGGATTACAGGAGTGTGCCACCACGCCTGGCTAATTTTTGTATTTTTAGTAGAGATGGGGTTTCATCATGTTGGCCAGGCTGGTCTCGAACTCCTGACCTCAAGTGATCCGCCTGCCTCTGCCTCCCAAAGTGCTGGGATTACAGTCATGAGCCACTGTACCTGGCCTACAAACCTGTTTTCAATTCCTTTGGATATACACGCAGAAGTAGGATTGCTGTACCATATACTAGTTCCATTTTTAATTTTTTTGAGGAACCTCCATACTGTTTTCCATAATGGCTGTAGTAATTTACATTCCCACTAACAATGTATAAGGTTTCCTTCTTCTCCACATCCTGACCAACCATCTTTTGCCTCTTTGATAAGTAACCATCTTAACAGCTGTGAGGTAGGATTTCATTGTGGTTTTGATTTCCATTTCCCTGATAATTGATGTTGGGCACATTTTCATACGCCTGCTGGCCACTTAAATTTGCTCTTTCATGGAGTGTCTATTGAGGTCCTTTGCCCATTTTAAAATCATCCTTTTTGCTTATTTTTGCTATTGAGTTGTAGTGGCTCCTTCTGTATTTTGGATACTAATCCCTTATTGGATGTAGGTTTGCAAATACTTTTCTTATATCATATGTTGTCTTTTCATTTTGTTGATTGTTTCTCTTGCTATGCAGAAGTTTTTGGGTTTCATGTTATCCCACTTGTCTATTTTTACTTTTGTTGCCTGAACTTTTGGGGTCATAACCAAAAATTATTGCCAAGACCAATGTCAAGATTGGTTTTTCCTATGTTTTCTTCTAGGAGGTTTACAGTTTCAAGTTTACATTTAAGTCTTTAATCCATTTTGAGTTAATTTTTGTATATGGTGTGAAATAGGGGTCTAATTAAATTTTTTTCTTGCATGTGGATATCCAGATTTTTAAAAATCACCATTTGTTGAAAAGACTGTTCTTTTCTGTTTTGTGTTATTGACACTCCTGACAAAGGTCAATTAATCATATATATGTGGGTTTATTTCTGGGTTCTCTATTCTGTTCCATTGGTCTATGTGTTTTTATGCCAGTACTAAACTCTTTTGATTACTATAGCTTTGTAGTATATTTTGAAATTAGGTGGTGTGATGCCTTCAATTTTATTTTTCTTACTCAAGATTGCTTTGACTATTTAGGGCTTTTTGTGGTGTCATATTAAGATTTTTTTTTTCTATTTCTGTAAAACATACCATTGGGATTTTGATAGGGATTGCATTAAATCTGTATATCACTTTGGGTAGTAAGAAGATTTTGACAATATTAATTCTTCCAATTCATGAACATGGGATATCTATTCCTTTATTTGTGTCTTTTTAGATTTCCTTCATCAATGTTTTATAATTTTTGGTATATAGGTCTTTCATCTCTTTGCTTAATTCCCAAATATTTTATTTGTTGCTGCTGCCATTGCTAATGTATTAATAAATGGAATTGTTTTCTTAATTTCCTTTCAGATAGTTTGTTGGTGTATAAAAATACCACTGATTTTGTATGTTGATTTTGTATCCTGCAAATCCTTCATTGAATTTGTTTATTAGTTCTAACAACTTTTGTTTTAGTGAATCTTTAGGATTTTCTACATATATGATCATACCGTCTGGAAACAGAGATAAGTTTACTTCTTCCTTTCCAATTTGGATACTTTTAATTTCTTTTTCTTGTCTGATTACTCTGTCTAGGACTTCCAGTACTATGTTGAATAGCAGTGGCAAGACTGGGCACCCTTGCCTTGTTCTGGATCTTAGAGGAAAAGCTTTTAGTCTTTCTCCATTGATTATGATGCTAGAGGTAGGTTTTTCATATATGCCTTTATTGTGAAGAAATAAGTTATTTCTATACCTATTCTGTTGAGAGTTTCTTTTATCATGAAAGGATATTGAATTTGTCAAAATACTTTTCCTGCATCTATTGAAATAATCATGTGGTTTTTGTCTTTCATTCTGTTAATGTAGTATCTGTTGTATCACAATGATTGATTTTTGTACATCAAACCATGGTTGAATCTCAAGGATAAATTCCACCCCATCATGGTGTATGATCCTTTTAATGTGCTGTTGAATTCAGTTTGCTAGTATTTTATTGAAGATTTTTGCATGTGTGTTCATCAAGGATATTGGCCTGTAGTCTCTTTTCTTGTGTTGCCTTTTTCTGGCTTTAGTATCAGGATGATGCTGGCCTCATAATATGAGGTTAGGTGTGTTTCTTCTCCTATTTTTCTGAAGCATTTAATAAATGTTGGTGTTAATTTTACTTTAAGTGTTTGGCAGAATTCACTCATGAAGGCTTCTAGTCCTGGGCTTTTCTTTGTTGAGTGCTTCCTACCTTTCTGACATTACCTAAATTACATTAAATTTATTTTTATTAAAAATAATCCTTCCTGTCATTCAGGAAGGAGGGTATTTATGTAAATGCAGTGCATCATCTAGATCCATCTCCACAATTAGTTTTGTGAGTAGCTTGATGTCTGTGTATTCCACCTCTTCTTCTCTGTACTTTTTCTGTCCAACATTGTTCCCTCTCCCCATGGCTGTGTAACATAGTTAGACTTTAGAGTTTGGTAGACTTAAATTCCAGTCCAAGTCCTACCACTTCCAAGCTGTTCAATTAAAAAAAAAGTAACAACTTTATGCAGATATAACTCACACACCACAAAATTTACCATCTTAAAGTACACAATTCTATGTTTTAAAAATATATTTAAAGAGTTGTGCAAACTTCACCACTAATTTTAGAAATTTTTTTATCAGTACTAAAAGAAGCCCTATACCCATTAGCAGACACTCCTCTTTCCCTCCTACCTCCTGAAACTCATTAGTACTTTCTGTCTCTGTGGATTTACCTACAGAATGGAGAAAAGAATATTTGCAAATTATACATATAATAAAGGGTCTATATCCAAAATATGTAAGACTTCTCAAGAGTTATCTTAACAGGCTGGGCACGGTGGCTCACGCCTGTAATCCCAGCACTTTGGAGGCTGAGGCATGCAGATCACTTGAGGTCAGGAGTTCAAGACCAGCCTGGCCAACATGGTGAAACCCTGTCTCAACTAAAATACAAAAATTAGCCAGGAGTGGTGGCATGCACCTGTAAGCCCAGCTACTCGGGAGGTTGAGGCAGGAGAATCGCTTGAACCCAGGAGGTGGGGGTTTCAGTGAGCTGATATCATGCTACTGCACTCCAGCCTGGGCAACAGAGTGAGACTCCATCTCAAAAAATAAATAAAATAAAATTTAAGAGTTATCTTAACAACAAAAATACAAATAACCCAATTTTAAAATGGGCAAAGGATTTGAATAGACATTCCCCAAAGAAGAAATTTAACTGATCAATGAGAACATTTAAAAATGTTCAAATTGGCCAGGCACAGTGGCTTACACCTGTAATCCTAGCATTTTGGGAGGTTGAAGTGGATGGATCACTTGACACCAGGAGCTTGAGGTTACCCTGGGCACATAGTGAGACCCTATCTCTACAAAAAATTAAAAAATTAGCTAGGCATGGTGGCATATGCCTGTAGTCCTAGCTACTTGGGAGGCTGAGGTGGGAGGATTGCTTGGGCCCAGGAGTTTGAGGTTACAGTGAGCTATGATTGCTCCACTATACTCTAGCCTGGGCAACAGAGTGAGACACTGTCTCTAAACAAACAAACAAAATTACAATGAGATATCACTTTATATCCTCTGGAATGGCTATTATCAACGAATCAGACAATAACAAATATTAGCAAAGACGTGAAAAACTTAAAACGCTAATATATTGCTGGTGAGATTGTAAAATGGTACAACCACTTTGGAAATATGTTTGAAAGTTCCTGAAAATGTTATAGAATTTCCATGTGGCCCAGTGATTCCACTCCTAGTCATGTGCTTAAGATACATAAAAACATATGTCCATACAAAAACTGTACATGAATATTCCTAGCAGAATTAACTATGATAGCCAAAAAGTAGAAACAACCCATGTGTTCCCCAACTGATGAATAGATTTTAAAAATGGGTTACACAATTGAATATTATTTGGCAATAAGAAGGAATGAACTACTGATACATGCTACAACAGTGAAAACATTCTGATTGAAAGAAGCCAGGTACAAAAGACCATATATTGAACGATTGCAAGTTGTTTGGTTTGAGGATGCTAACTTTCTTTGTATGAAAAATGAGAATAATAATACTTATCTCAAAGGGTCATTATAATATTAGCAAATGTACGCAAAGTGTGCAGTGGGATGACTGGCACAGGAAAGCATGTGAGTGGAGATGATAACATCGCTGTCATCATCTGACACAGGACTAGACACAGCAGATGCTTAGAAAAGGCATTTTGACAGCTTGATTTTCAGCTCCAAAGACTTCCATGGTTGGCTAAAATTCTGGGACACGTCTGAACCAAAACTGTGAATCTAGCCTTTCTTGGGCAGGCAGGGAAACATTTCTAATTTCCTGATCTGAGTCTGCTGCTTGAGCTGCCCCTCTGATGAAATGCCACACATCTTCCCCCACAGCGTGCGACAGCCGCCGCTGACCTGACTTACAAAGACACTCTTTGAGCAACGAAGAAGTAACAGTGTTCTAAGGAGATTTAAATCTAGTCTTTTGGAAAACTCAATTTTGGGTTTCTTTCTTTCCCTGGCATTTTCTCGCAGGGAACCTTTCTATCCCTTTACTCAAAATTAAACAACATAGTTTTATAGAGCAATTTGCCTGTGGAAGACCTCACAGGGGAACAGTTTGTAAGCCAAGGCAGTAGATCTCTGCTTGCCATGGTAACTTAGTCCCTGAAAGACAATATCCCTAAAAGACAACCCAGTTTCATTTTTCCCTGGGTCTGGTTGGAGTAAATACTTTCAGGGGCTTCCTGTGTACCTCTTGGCCCATTAAGTATCCATGCTAACAAGTACACGGCAGCTGGGGACATGGTGTGGGCATGCACAAAGTTAGATTTTCAGTCAACAAAGATCAACGGCACTTAACTACAGCCATTCTTCTATTTGGTGGGAAAAAGAGTGATTCTTCTATTTGGGGGAAAGAAAGAGCTGAAGGGCTGTGCTGAAGAAAGAATAAGAAAGTAAAAAAAGAAAGAAAGAAGAAAAATAAGATAGAAAATAAGAATGAGGTTTTGGAAAGAGCCAGTAGCCCCAGGTTTGAGAAAGCTCTAAATCTGCCTCATTGCGTGATCTTGGATAAGTCTCTTTTCACTCATATTTCATTTCCTTATCAATAAAATGAAGGATTTCTTTTGGCTTTTTAAGTTTAGGGTACCTGTGCAGGTTTGTTACGTAGGTAAACTTTGTGTCATGGGAGTTTGTTGTACAGATTATTTTATCATTCAGGTGTTAAGCCTACTACCCATTAGTTATTTTTCCTGATCCTCTCCCTCCCCCAACCCTCCACCCTCAGGTAGCCCCCAGTGTGTGTTGTTCCCTTCTATGTATCCATGTGTTCTCATCATTTACCTCCTACTTATAAGTGAGAACACGTGGTATTTGGTTTTCTGTTCCTGCATGAGGTTGCTAAGGAAAATGGCCTCCAGCTCCAGATTTCAGAAATCTACATTTCTGAAAAGGACATGATCTAGTTCTTTTTTATGGCTGCATAGTATTCCATGGTGTATATGTACCACATTTTCTTTATCTAGCCTAACACTGATGGGCATTTAGGTCGATCCCATGTATTTGCCACTGAAAATGAAGTATTTCAACTTTGTTATCTCCTAGCCTTTTCTGTTTCCAAATTTCATGTTTTTATACTGTGATTCAGAAGCTTGCAATAAAAACGTCTTGCAAGTGTAGATCTTAGATGTGAAAGCATATTCACATCCTTAATTTCATTTGATTGCAGATCCAAATTTACCATGCCAACAGGGGTTGAATGTTTTGTTATTTGAGAGACAAGAAACACACTGAGAAGTAAAAGGGTTTTCCCAATGTCACAACTAATAAATGGAAGAATGGTGACCAGCTACTCAGTTGGTCAAGCCAATTATAAGACACAAATAATAGCAATTGCTAAGACCCTTGATGTTTGCTTCTTAAATTCATGAGTCTTTTTTTTTTTTTCCTCCTTCACTTATTCTCTCACTTCTGAGCCCGTTTCTTGAAATCTCACAGTGGAGAAGGATAAACTTTCTCATAAAGACAGAATCATAGGGCAGTGACATTGTGAGTTAAGCCCAGGACAGACACGTGCACAGGATCCTGAGGGAGCACAGCTGGAAGGGTAGGGAACATTGTTTTTTAGGGAAGGCTCATTTGAAGGAAGAGATATCTGAGTTGAAACTTGCAAAGAAGAGGATGGAAGGAACAGGGAGCCTGCGTTTTGTTAAAAAGCATAGCACTGGCAAAGATGCAGATTCAATAAGCAGCTCAGAATCTGTGGAGCTCCAATGGCAGTGGAGGGAGAGTAGAGGCAAAGAGTTCTAGGAGGTAGGGTTGGAGATGTGGTTAGATGCCAGATCCTGGAGATCCTGGGGTTCCCTACTTGGCAGTCATGACTTTGTCCAGTACGCAATTGAAGTGGGGCTGGGGAGCACAGAAGAGCATTAAGGATGGAAAGGCAGGTCAGGTAGGTACAGGGTGTCCCAAAAGTCTTAGTGGAGTTGTTTGTTTGTTTGTTTGTTTGTTTGTTTGTTTTGAGATGGAGTCTCACTCTGTCGCCCAGGCTGGAGTGCAGTGGTGCAATCTTGGCTTACTGCAACCTCTGCCTCCTGGGTTCAAGTGATTCTCCTGCCTCAACCTCTTGAGTAGCTGGGATTACAGGCATGCCCCACCACACCTGGCTATTTTTTGTATTTTTAGTAGAGGTGGGGTTTCACCACGTTGTCCAGGCTGGTCTCAAACTCAGGTGATCCACCTGCCTCAGCCTCCCAAAGTACTGGGATTACAGGCATGAGCCACCACGCCCGGATGTTAGTAGAGTTTTAATCTTCAATAACTTGAGAAGTATGAATGCTATTAACTTAAAAAAAACTTGAAATTTAAAATATTCAAATTTCTGTTTTACTCATTTTGTGAATTTTGAAAGGTAAATTTAAAAACTTTGTTTTTCCCATAATTTACTGAGGTAAAATTGACAAATAAAAATTGTACGTATTTATGATGTACAATGTAATGTGTTGATGTACATATACATTGTGAAGTGATTACCACAGTCCATCATCTCCCAGAGTTACCAGTTTTATTTTTTATGATAGGAACATTTAGATCTGTTATCTTAATAAATTTCAAGTCTACAATACATTAATTATAGTTTGCATGCTGTGCAATAGATCTCTAGTCCTCATTCATCCTGCATAACTGAACTTTGCAACCTTTGACAAACATCTCGCCATCCCCCGACTCTCCAGCTCCTGGTAACCAATTTTCTACTCTGCTTTTATGAGTTTAACTTTTTAAGATTCTACATCTAAGTGACATCATCCAAAACTTGCCTTTCTGTGTCTAACTGGCTGCACTTAGCATAATGTCCTCCAGTTTAACCTTTGTTGTCACAAATGGCAGATTTTTCCTCTATTTAAAGGCTGAATAATATTCCAGTATGTGTGTATGTGTATATGTGTGTGTGTGTGTGTGTGTGTGTGAGAGAGAGAGAGAAAGAGAGAGAGAGAGAAAGAGATAGAGAGAGAGAGAGAGAGGGAGGGAGAAAAAGAGAGAGAGGCATAGATAGAGATATATCTATAATTAATTACCCCACAGTTTTTAAAATTCATTTTTCCATCAGTGGATACTTAGGTTGGTTTCATATCTTGGCTGTTGTACATAATGTTGCAAGGAACATTGCAGATAACTCTTTGAGATACTGAGTTCATTTCCTGTGGATATATGCCCAGAAGTGGGATTGCTGGATCATATAGTAGTTCTGTTTTCAATTTATTAAGGAACCACCGTAGAGTTCTCCATAGTGGCTGTACCAATGCACATTTCCTCCAACAGTGCATGAGGGTTCCTTTTTCTCCACATCCTCATCAACACTTCGCTTTTGTCTTTTTCACAATAGCCATTTTAACGGTATGAAGTGTTATCTCTTTGTGGTCTTGATTTGTATTTCCCTGGTGACCAACGATTTAGCATTTTTTGATATACCTGTTGGTTATTTGTATGTTTTCTTCAGAGAAATGTCTGTTTGTTTTCTTGCTATTGAGTTGTTTGAGTTCCTTATATATTTTTTATATTAACCCCTTGTCAGATATATGATTTGCAAATATTTTGTCCCATTCCACAAGTTGTCTCTTTACTTTAGGAATTGTTTTCTTTGCTGCACAGAAGCTTTTCAGTTTGATGTCATTTCATTTGTTTATTTTTACTTTTGTTGCCTGTGCTCAAAGTCACCATCCAGACCAATGTCTTTTCTTTTGTTTTCTTCTAGGAATCTTATAGTTTCAGGTATTAAACTTATTTTGAGTGATTTTTTGTATATGGTATAAGATAGGGTGCAAATTAGTATTTCTGATTATGATATCCAGTTTTTCCAACACCATTTGTTAAAGAGACTTTCTTTTCCCCACTGTATATTCCTGGCACTTTTGTCAAAGATTAATTGACTGTAAATTCATGGATTTATTTCTGGGCTCTCTATTCTGTTCCATTGATCTGTATGTATGCTTTTATTACAATACTATGCTGTTTTGGCTACCATAACTTTATAGGACATTTTGTCTGATGCCTCCAGCTTTGTTCTTGCTCAAGATTGCTTTGGCTTTTCAAGTTTTTTTTTGTGGTCCCATACAAATTTTAGAATTGTTTTTTCTATTTTAATAAAAAATAGCATTGAAATTTTGATAGAGATTGCAATAAATCTTCAGAATGCTTTGGGTAAGTATGCACATTTTAACACTATTAATTCTTCCAGTTCATGAATATGGGCTATCTTCCTGTTATTTCATCAATGTTTTACGGTTTTCAGGGGTGATGATCTTTCATTTCAGTTAAATTTATTTCTAAGTATTGTTAATGCTATTATAAATGGGATTATTTTCTTAATTCTTTTTTTGATAGTTTGTTGTTAGTGTATAGAAATGTCACTGATTTTTCTATGTTGATTTGTATCATACAACATTACTGAGTTTTTTTATTAGTTCTAACATTTTCTGTGGAGTCTTTAGGGTTTTCTATATATAAGATCATATCATTTCTAAATAGAGATCATTTTACTTCTTCCTTTCCAATTTGGCTGCCTTTTATTTCTTTTTCTTGCCTAATTGCTCTGTCTAGGACTTCCAGCACTGTATTGAATAGAAGTGATGTGAGTGGACATCCTTTTCTTGTTTCTGAGCTTACAGGAAAAGCTTTCAACTATTCACCACTAAGTATGATGTCAGCTGTGGGTTTGTCATAAATGGCCTTTACTATGTTGAAGTACATTCTTGCTATACCTAGTTTGTTAAGTGTGTTTAAAATGAAAGGTTGTTGAATTTTGTCCAGTGCTTTTTCTGTGTCTATGGAGATAATCATGTGATTTTTTTCTTTCTATTAATATGGTGTAACACATTTATTAACTTGTGTATATTGAACCATCCTTGAATCCTAGAGGTATCACTTGATCACGGTGTATGACTTTTTTACTGTACTATTGAATTTAGTTTGCTAGTATTTTGTTGAGGATTTTTGCATTACTGCTCATCAAGGATATTAACCTGTAGTTTTCTTTTCTTACAGTGTTTTTGTCTGACTTTAATATTAGGGTAATCCTGGTCTCATAAAATAAGTTTGGAAGTGTTTCCTCCTCTTCGATTTTTGGGAAGATTTTGTGAAGAACTGAAGTTAATTCTTCTTTAAAGATTTGGTAGAATTTATCAATGAAACCACATATTTCTGGATTTGTTGTTGTGAGGTTTTTGGTTTCAATTTCTTTAATCATTATTGATCTGTTCATTTTTCTATTTCTTTATGATTTAGTCTTGGCAGCTTGTATTTTTCTAAAAATGTCTTCATTTCTTCTAGGTTATCCAATCTGTTAGGGTATAATTGTTCTTTGCAGTCTCTTACAATCTTTCATATTTCTATTATATACGTTGTAATATTTATGGTTTCATTTCTGATTTTAAGTCTTCTCTCTTTTTTAAGTCAATCTAGCTAAAATTTGTCAATTTTGTTTATTTTTTTAAAAACTATTTTCAGTTTTATTGATCTTTTCTATTGTGTTTCTAGTCTATATTTCATTTATTTCCAATTTATTATTAGTTTTTTTCTTCTGTTTTTTTTTTTAAATAAACTTTCTGCCCTTTTCTCTTTCTCTGCTCCTTGTGATACCCTCATCATGTGAATTATCATATTGGTTTGCTTCATGGTGTCCCATAAGTCCTGTAGACTTTCTTCACTTTTTTTCATTCTATTTCCTTTTTGTTTCTCTAACTAGGGAATTTCAAATTACCTGTCTTCAGACTCACTGATTTTTTTCCCTCTGCTTAATTGAATCTTCTGTTGAAGTTCTTTATTGAATTTTTCAGATTAATCATTGTGCTGTTCAACTCCAAAATTTTCTGTTTGGTTCTTTTTTGTGGTTTATATCTCTTTGTAAAATTTCCAATTTTGTTCATGTATTGTTTTCCTGATTTTTTTGGTCTAGTTGTCTATCCGTGTTCTCTTACAGCTCACTGAACTTCTTTAAGACAGTTATTTTGAATTCTTCATCAGACAGTTGTGGATCTGCATTTCTTTAGGGTCTGTTACTGGTGCCTTATTTAGTTCCTTAACAGTGCTATGTTTCTCCAATTATTCTTTATCCTTGTGGCCTTGCATTGGTGTCTGTGTATTTGAAGAAGTAGGCACCCCTTCCATTCTTGCAGACTGGATTTAGCGGGGAAATTCCTTCAACAGTAAGCCTGTCCAGAGATTCTAGGAAGCCTGTCTGGTGAAGTTTTGGCAAGCTTGCTGCTGAAATCCTCCAGTGGGTTGGCCTGGTGCTTGGGTCTACAGGGGCTGGCTTGGTGCCTGAATTTGTGAGGGCAGGTCTGGAACCTGGAGTTGCAGGGGCTGGCTTGGTCATGGGGTAGGCCTGGAGTCTTGTCTTGCAGAGGCAAGCCTGTGCTGGGATTTACTGGAGTGGGCCGGGTGCTAAGGTCCATGATGAAATTGGGTGCTCACCTCACTCTCTTTCCCTGACTCAGAGAGAATCTGTCTCCTCACTGTGTTGCCTGTGTTTGGGGAAGGGGTAACATGGGTGAAGCTATCCTTTCTACTCTCTTCAATATGTCTCTTTTTATTTCCATGCTCCACCTAGGTACTATAATCTCTCATCTGGATTCCTTAGTTCTTGTGAAGGTATTTTCATGCATGAATAGTTGTTCACATTGATGTTTCTGTGAGAGAATGAGCCCTGGAAACTTTTATTCTGCTATCTTGCTAACATTACTTCTAGGGAGACTAACATTTTATTTTTTTAATTAACGTAGAATAAAATTGACTTTTTGGGATTCAGAAGCAATGTCAATCTTAATACATATATAGATTCTTGCCACTACCACAACAAACAGAATACAAACATTTGCGTGACTTAAAAAAACAAAACCCAAAAAACCTCCCTCCTTCTATTCTATTGATGTAACACCTGACTCCCTGTCAATCCCTGACAACCACTGAACTATGCTGTTACTTTAATGTTTAGCTGTTCAAGAATGTCACATAATTAAAAATTATACAATATGTAACCTTTTAAAACTGACTTCTCTCACTCAACAAAATGCCTTTGAAAATCATTCAAATTGTTGCATGTATCAATTGTTTGTTCCTTTTAATTGCTAGGTAGTATTCCATTGATTGACGTGGCACAGTTTGTTTATCCATTCACCCACTGAAAGACATTTGGATTGTTGTCAATTTTTAGCAGTTATGAATATAGATCTGATTCAAACCTTCCTATACAGATTTTGGTGTGAATATAAATTTTTACTTCACGAGAGTAAATGCCTACAAATGGGATTGCTGGATCACATCGTAAGTGTATGTTTAACTTTATAAGAAGATGCTACACTGTTTTTCAGAGTGGCTGTCCCATATGAGGTTCCAATTTCTCCACATTCTCATCAACACTTGGTATTGTTAGTATTTTTTATTGGAGACATTATAACAAGTGTGTAGCATCTCATTGTGGTTTTATTTAGCATTACACCAATGACTGATGCTGCTGAATATGTTTTCATGTGGTTTTTGATAATCTTTATATCCTTTTTGGTGAAGTGGCTTGTCTTCATCAGCTTGGGATGCTAGAACAAAGTGCCATACACTGGGTGACCTAAACACATTTACTTCTCATAATTCTAAAGGATTGGAAGTCCAAGACCAGGGTGCCAGCATGGTCAGGTCCTGGTGAGGGCCTTCTGTGTCTTGCCTTTTGACTGCCCTCTTGCCATATTTCTGGCAGTATTTCTGGCTGCCTTCTTGCTGTATTCTCACATGGAGAAGAAACATGGTGTTTCTTCCTCTTATAGTGACATTAATCCTATCATAGAAGGTCTAAGCCCAAGTGTCAGAGCTTTTAGTTCTTGGGTTGGAATCTGGGACTTACCACCAGCAACTCATCCCAAGCCCCCTGGTTCTCAGGTTTTGGATCTCAGATTGGGAGTTACACTATCAGTTCCCCCTGGTTCTCAGGCCTGAGGACACAGACTGAATTACACTTCTGGCTTTTCTGGTTCTCCGGCTTGCAGATGATGTATCAGAGGACAGCCTCCATAACCACATGAATCAATTCCTATAATAAATCTCTATCTATCTATCTATCTATCTATCTATCTATCTATCTATCTATCTATCCATCCATCTATCTATCTATCTATCTATCTATCTATCTATCTATCTCTTATTGGTTCGGTGTCTCTGAAGAACTCTAGTACACCCTTCCTTAGAGTTTTAGGTTCCTTTGCAGCCCCACTGCCATTATTGTCATGGCCACCACCACAATTAGAGTATTGGGTGTGAGAGAATGGAGAAAAGAAACAATAACAACAAGGAATTTCCCTACTCTGTCTAAGCATTGGGAGATATTTCCCACTCCTTTATCAAGAACTAGGAGATTTTTCCTGGATCTCTCTCTGTTGGCACTAATGCACACCTCAAATACTGATCTTCCCCATCTGCCTGCTGCTATTTGCTTTTCAGAGTCCTCAAATAGTTGCTCCACGAATTCTGTCTAGGTTTGACAGTTGTACTTAGTGGCAGGGACACATTGGAGTACATTTACTCTGTTTTGCTTGGGCTTGTGAAAGATAAATTTTTAATTTTAATTTTTTTGTATTAGTGAACATTTGCCATTTCCAATTAGAGGCATATTAGATGTCAAAGCTACTTACTCATGTGCACAGGGTACCTCCTGTAGTATACAGTCTGACCAGCTACCTGTGGTCTCAGCTGAGAGGCTGGGAGTCTCCAGAAAACTGGCCAGCATTCCTTGAAGGCAGGGATCAGCAACCGTATTTTCTGAAAGAACCAGATAGTAAATATTTTAGGTTTGTAGGCCATATGGTTTCTGTTTCCACTACTCAACTGTGCTGTTAGAGTGTGAAAGTAGTCATGGACAATATGTAAATCAGAAGGCACAGCTGTATTCCAAAAACATGTTATTTGAAAAAATAGCTGGTGGGCTGGATTTGGCCTGGGGACTGTAGTTCCCTGACCCCTGATTTAAGAGGTCAGTCCCAGTTGGGAACAGCAGTTACCTTTCTTCTGTAGTGAGTTCCTGTCATCTTTTTCCAATTTTTACCACCCTAGAACAAGGGTTTCTAGCCTAGAGGCTCATAATCTAGGAAAATAAAAATTTTTTTCTCAATTTTAATTTCCATTAACCTGTAACTAAAATTCAGCATTTCCTTTTAGTGTGAACGTAAGCAACTGTTAACAGTACCTGTGACTTTGCTACCAGTAGAAATTACAGGTCCTTCATTGTATTATGGTTCTTACAGCTATCCCAAAATATTGTTTATGCTCATCACTATTTTAAAATCAGGGAAGTTCTCTGACCTGCCACTAGGTATTGTTTTGTGGATTAAAAAATTGTTATGTATTATATACTACACCACAGGAGGCAATGGTTCAACAATCCCAAATCCTTAGCTCTTGCTTTTTCTGTTTTAAGATAATTTATTGAGGTGAAATTTATACAGCATAAAATTAACCATTTTAAAGTGAACAATTTAGCGGCAGTTAGTGTATTCACGATATTATGCAACTACCACCTTTGCTTAGTTTGAAACATTTCCATCACTCCAAAGTAAAACCTCTTACCCGTTAAGTTGTTTCTCCCCATGATTTCCTCCCCATTGTCCCCAAAATCCACTAATTTGTGTCCTGTCTCTATGAGTTTATCTCTTCTGGATATTTCATATGAATGGAATCATGCAATATGTGATCTTATGTGCCTGACTTCTTACACTTAGCATAATGTTTTGGAGGTTCATCCACATTGTAGCATATATCAATACTTCATCCCTTTTTATGGCTGAATAATATTCCATTATATGTATATACATCAACTTGTTATTTATTTATCTATTGATGGGCATTTGTGCTGTTTCCATCTTTCGGCTATTGTGCTGCCATGGATATGTGTGTACATGAACTTGTTGGAGTACCTGTTTTCAATATTTTGGTGTATATATCTAGTAGTGTAATTGTGGGGTCATGTGGTAATTCCATGTTTAACTTTTTGAAGAATTACCAAATTGTTTTCCTCAGTTGCTCAATCATTTTTAATTTCCACTAACAATGTACATGTTCCACTTTTTGTTTTTTGATTATAGCCATCACAGTGGATATAAAGCTCATTGAGGGTTTGATTTGGATTTTCCTAATAACTAATTATGCTAAGCATCTTTTCATGTGTTTCTCGGACATTCATATGTCTTCTTTGGGAAAATGTCTATTCAAGTCCTTTGCCCATTTTTAAGTTGGTTTGTTTTCTTTTGTTCTTGAGTTGTAAGAATTCTTTATATATTCTGGACACTAGACCTTTATCAGATATATAATTTGCAAAATATTTTCTGCACAGCCATAAAAATGATGAGTTCATGTCCTTTGTAGGGACATGGATGAAACTGGAAACCATCATTCTCAGCAAACTATTGCAAGGACAAAAAACCAAACACTGCATGTTCTCACTCATAGGTGGGAATTGAACAATGAGATCACATGGACACAGGAAGGGGAACATCACAATCTGGGGACTGTTGTGGGGTGGGGGGAGGGGGGAGGGATAGCATTGGGAGATATACCTAATGCTAAATGACGAGTTAATGGGTGCAGCAGACCAACATGGTACATGTATACTTATGTAACAAACCTGCACATTGTGCACATGTACCCTAAAACTTAAAGTATAATAATAATAAATAAAATAAAATATTTTCTGCCATTCTATAGTTGTCTTTTCACTTTTTCATAATGTTCTTTGATGTGCAAAAGTTTGTAATTTTGATGAAGTCCAATTTAACTATTTTTTATTTTGTTGCTTGTGCTTTTGGTGTCAGATCTAAGTGTCTATTGCCAAATCCAAGGTCACCAAGACTTACCTCTGTGTATTCCTCTAAGAGTTTTATCATTTTAGCCTTTAAGTTTATATCTTTTTTCCATTTTGATTTAATTTTTGTGTATTATATAAGGTAAGGATCCAATTTCATTCTTTTGCATATGGATACTAGTTTTCCCAACATCATTTGTTGAAAAGACTGTTTTTTCCCCATAAATGGTCTTGGCATTCTTGTTGAAAATTGAGTGTATATGCAAGGGTTTATATAATATATGGGTTATCTGTTCTATTTCATTGGTCTATATGTTTATTCTTATGCCAATACTGTCACGGGATCCTTGGGTTGTCATTTCACCAGCTGGAAACCTCTGTGGCCAGCGGGGCCTTCTGCCTGAGTATTGCTCATGCCCGCTGGGCTTGTTCTGCCCACATGGCCCAGCAGACTGTGCTTAGCTTGTGCTACCAGCCCAGATCCCACACCTGCCAAGGACAAGCTAGGCATAGAGTGGCGAGGGGTGTGTGAGGGAGCGAGCGCGGGGTCCAGCCACTGCACACAGCCAGGCATGCCAGCTGCTGCAGTGGGGCAGGCAGCTACAGGTGCCAGCTCTGTACAAGGCTGCAGCTGGACCAGATGTACTACATGTGGCTTTCACGTGGGCACCTTCACCTGGATGAAGGGAATGTGGTGGCTCCCAGAAGCTTGGAGATGCCAGGAACTGCAGAGCCCCAAAGAAGGTGTCATAGCCCTGGCTTGGGGATCCCCTAGGTTTGGGCTCCCAGAAGGGCTGTAGCTCTTCTCTCCTTCTCAATGTCCACAACGAACGTAGTGAGTGAGGGACGTGTTTCAGCCCTGTTGTGTTACAGCTCTTTCAGTCCCACCATTTGGTAGGTACTGAGTTCTTGTCCTGTGTCCAGGAAGAATGAAGTACGAGGACAACTAGAGGGTGAGCAAGGCAGAGAGGAACTTCACTGAGCACCAGAACAGCTCTCAGGAGACCTGAATTGGTATCTCCTGCCCACAGCTGGTCATCCCCGATGTCTCTGTGAGTCTGGCTGAGTCTTGAGGTGTTTATGGGCTTCAGAAGTGGGGAAGTGTGTGCTGATTGGTCCATGGGCAGCCATGGGTGGGCCCAGAAAAACCATAAGTTCTCCAGGATGGGACTCCACCCAGAACTGACAGCCCACCCCTCAAACTTCGGGCCATCCCTGGCTTGAGGATGGGGCTTCACGGGGACCAGCCCCTTTCTGCTCAGGAGTCTGTCTGCCTCCTGCTGCCATTGATCATGCCATCCACGGTGCCTGAGCTGTTTGTTCTGAGGAGTGCCTGCAGGCCTGCATTGAGCCACCCTTGGCACCCCTCTTCGGCCTCACTCTTGTGCTTGTGGCCACCCAAAGTTCAGAGGGGGCTGAGGCGGAAGGGTGCTGAGGTGGCAGGGGTCTGGCATGTCAGTGCTGCCCCAAGTGCACACACACCCGGCCAGGTCATGACAGTGCCTGGGCTCGGCCTCAACTTTGCTTTGAAATCAGAGTGGGTGCCTGGAGTAGGCAGAGGCCAAGCAGGGGGAAGAGGCACTCCCAAGCCTGTAGGGGCAGAGGGGGACTTCCTGGGCCCCTGAGAGTGCAGGGATGCCCGGGTCCACAGCCATGGTTGGGCGGTTGCAGCTATGCCAGGAAGGGCAGGGCTCCTACCCCACCAACCTGGAAGGGGACAGGGCTCTGGCCTGTTCCTGGCTCCCACCCTCTCCGTGGAACCTGCAGCCCTGGCCACGCCTCTTTTCCTGCAGCCAGCATCTTCCCAGCAGCCGTTCCAGGTGGGCCACCACTGCTATCAGTACCACACTTAAAAAAAAAAAAAATCACTGTAGATTTTGTAGTAGGTTTCAAAATTGAGAAGTGTAAGTCCTCCAACTTTGTTCTTCCATTTCAAGATTGTTTTGGCTATTTAGAGCCTCTTGCAATTCCATATGAATTTGATTGTTGACTTTTTCATTTCTTAAAAAGTGGCCATTGAGATTTTGATTGGGATTGCATTGAATCTGTACATATCTTTGCGTAGTATTGACATCTAAAGAATATTAACTTTTCCAATCCATGAACACAGGATGTCTTTTCATATATTTAGGTCTTCTTTGATTTCTTTCAGCAATGTTTTATTGCTTTCATTGTACAGGTCATTCACCTCCTTGATTAAATTTATTCTTAGGCATCTTATTCTTTTGGATACTATTATAAGTGGTATTGCTTTCTTAATTTCCTTCCCAGATTGTTCATTGTTGGTTTATTGAAACACAAATTATTTTGGGGTGTTGCAAGTTGTACCTTGCAACTTTTCAGAATTTGCTTATTACCTCTAGTAGCTTTTTTCTTGCAGATTCTTTGGAGTTTTCTATAATAGGATCATGTCATCTGTGAATAAAAATAGTTTTATTTATTCTTTTCCAATATGTCTATCTTTTATTTTTTTTCTTTTTCTTGAATACTTGCTCTGGCTAGGACTTTAGGTACAACATTAAATAGCAGTGATGAAAACAGGTATCCTTGTCTTGTTCCTGTTCTTTGTCCATAATCTCACCTCTCAGCTTTTATTTTAAGAATTTTTTGCCACAGAATCCGTGGTTTCCCAGAGAGAGGACAGCAGCTTCCTTTGAAATTGAGCCTTTGTAGCTATGTGGGCTGCCACTGCTGTACCTTAAAATAAGGAACCTGTAAACCTTTATAGGGACCAACCATGCCTATTCCTATTCCTGATAGTCAGTGAGAAAAGAAAGAGACAGAGCCTAGAAAACAGGCTGTGCTTTATATATTGACAATAATAATCAGACCTAACCATGAGGACAAAATGCTTTCACTTTGAAAGCATTTCACTTTGATCCTCTCAACAGTCCCCACCTGCAAATGTGGAGCATCACACGGTGTGAGCATCACACAGGCAGTGACTGTCTCAGTTTTGATGACTGAGGATATTTAGCCTTAACCTTGCCCCTTGGTCCTTAGGACCCAAGGAAAGCCTGAGGGACAAGGTCCTAAAGCACTCTCCAACATGGCTCTGGGACAGCCCTTGGGCATTTCTTTCTTCCCTTTACTTATGGTAGCTAATCAAGGTAGCCCATGAGCTACCTGCCAACCTGCTGGATGAATTAAGTCTTGGTTGCCTCTGGTGTTCTCTGGCTTTGTGGTGGCTGCTTCCAGGTGCTGCCCCATTTTCTGTGAAACAAAACCCTACCCACCTCAACTGCCGCCAAAGCCTGACCCTGGGAAAAGCAGTGCAGCCCCAAGCCCTCTAGGAGGCACTGTTGGCCCCAATTGCAGAATCTTGAACTACATCAAGCCCTTAGGTGCCCTTGGAAACATTCCAGTGCCCAGTGGGGATCTGGATGCCAACACCAGCCATCCTGCAGCCAGCCATCTCATGTTGTTGGCCTCATGTAGATATTTATTCCTTAAATAAAGTAAAACAAAATGTGTGCTGTTGTAAAATGCAGACTATACAAGAAATGTCAAAAGGGAAGGGCTATTTTTTTCCTTGCACTTCCCAACCAGGAGATCTAATTCCCCTGAGTGTGCTTAGCAGAACTTGCCTGCGGTGCTCCGAGTGAACAGAGGATTTGGCATGTAAGGGGCGCACAGTCCTCTCATGCTCTGCCTTCAGAGGGTCCCAGTGGAAGTCCCAGCAATGCTGCTTACTGTCCAGTTAGCTGTGTGCTCTTCAACCTCTTCCCTACTTGTAAAGTGGGAATAATGAGAACACATATTCTACAGGGTGGCTTTTAGGATTGAAATAGAAGACGCATGTTTACCTCCATGTTTGGCACAAGGTAACCTTCAGTGATGGGGTCCATGAGTGAGGAGAGATGGTTCTGAGCCTGGATGAGCACAATGGTGAAAAATACAATTCTGAAAATAATAGGGGTCTCCATTAGATCCCCCACAGGCAACTCAGGCCACCATGTCTCTCTGAGCTGCAGGGGCCAAGGCAGCTGGCAAGCCTTGTTCAGGCTGTCGGCTTCTCTGCCTGCCCAGGTGGCTGCCACTTATCTTACCTTCCCTGCCTGGGCTTCTGGTTTCCAATAGAATCCAGCTTGAATGTGCTGAGCTCCCCCTTACCTCAAACCAGGGCCTAAGCTACCCCATGGGCAGGGTTTTTCCTCCCCTGGTCAGAACCATCATGCTAACCCTACAAATTTGTGACCCCAGATGCAAAAAGGCTGAAGTTTTGGGGAGAGCCTCCCCCATAGTGTGGGTCATTTTCCTCCTTTTCTAGTCTTCACTGCCCCTTCCATTGTCTAAGGCAGGGGCCCCTAACCTAAAGCTCCATGTGGGTCTAGAAGTAAAATTTTAGGGGGCCTGTGGACTTGGACAGGAAAGAATTACATCTTCATTTCTATGGATTTATGGTTGAAATTTAGCATTTCCTTCTATTATGGAAGTAGCTAACACAGTTTAATGGAATTAGCAGTAACTGTAACTTTGTCATCAATGGAATTCACAGATATTTTTATATCACATGTCAGTGACAGATTGTTTATGTTAACCACGACTTCAAAATTAGAGTCATTATTAGACCTAGAGCTAGGTCTTGTATTGAATACAGAGCTGCTCAGAGAATGGTTCACAAACAGGTGCCAGCCCATGAACTCTTACAGATTCATGACCAAGTAAGAAGAGGCATTGAGAGGAAGATTTAGAAACTTTTACAACAATTCGACACAATAATTTAATATACTTTGGGTCTGAGAATAATGGGATTTGTATTTCCCATTCTTTTTTATTTCATATTTTTATTTTATAAAAGTTGTCAGTCCAAGATGGATTGGAAAAATAAATTCGTCCTTTTTGACAGATAGTTTGAAAAGCACTGATTTAATGGGTTAACAGGGAAGCAAACATATTTTTTAAAAATGCTTTCATAACTGTATTTCAACCTAATTGTTTTCCTTTGTATTCCTATACTGTCTTATTGAAAACATCATTCTGAAATAGAGTCAGTTTACTTCCCCAGACTTCTAGAGGAGTCCACAGCATAAAAAGAAGTTAGGGGCCGGGCACGGTGGCTCACGCTTGTAATCCCAGCACTTTGGGAGGCCGAGGCAGGCGGATCACGAGGTCAGGAGTTCAAGACCAGCCTGGTCAACACAGTGAAACCCCGTCTCTACTAAAAATATAAAAATTAGCTGGGTGTGGTGGCGGGCGCCTGTAATCCCAGCTACTTGGGAAGCTGAGGCAGGAGAATCGCTTGAACCTTGGAGGCGGAGGTTGCAGTGAGCCAAGATGGTGCCATTGCACTCCAGCCTGGGCGACAGAGTTAGACTCCATCTCAAAAAAAAAAAAAAAAAAAAAAAAAGAAGTTAGGAATGCCTGAGTAAGGGCTCTGGGGCCCCTTAGTCCTACTCTTTGTCTCACAGTGGAGCAGGCTTATCTCTCATTTCAGTCCTGGGACATAGGTGAATGCCCTTCTCCCCCATTTCCTGCTGTGTTGAGGGGCCAGTATGTTCAGGGCTTTAGCTTCCCTTCTGTCCTTCCCTCGGCCTGTTGATTTCCAGTCCAGCCACACTTTCCTCCCTAGATCTGTAGAAGGATCCTCTGTCTCCCTAGACTTGTTTCCACTATGTCCTTTCTTACCATTTCCAAAATTAGGATTAACCCTCTCGTAGAATTTGTACTTGCCTTAATCCTACACATATTTCAAAATCCAGCCAAAGCCCAGCTTCCTCAAAGGAGATCAAGAAGACCTGCCCATCCCACACAAATCTCTTCCTTTCCTGAGATGCCATCTGACCAGGACCTGGTGGCATGGGCAGAAGACTGGACAGGAGGTGGGGGCAGGTGGTGGAATGCCTACCCCTTCAAGCTGGGGTCAGAACAATGACAGCCAGGATAGTAGGGGGAACACGTTGCTAAGCAATGTCAAACTGTGCCAAGTGTTAGGGAGGCAAATACAGACTCATAGTGCCCAGAAAAAAATGGTCATTTGATTGTGTTGTGTTCATGCAACATTGCAGTGAGTCACATGTGTGTTGGCCATGTGGGTTGCTGAAAAGGTAGAAGGAAGTAGTGTTAGCAAAAGTAAAAACATTTTACCAGGAAAGTTCTATGGTTATGTGTGTGTTTGGCATAAGCATCTTTTAAAGGTTCAAGAACCTTCCTTCATTATATGTGATATATAAATATTACTCTCTCTCGCGCGCTCTCTCTCTCTACATATATATATATATAAAGTTGATTTAAGAATTGGCGACTGTGACCTTGGGCCAGTTACTTTATCTATACCTCATTAGACTCCTCATCAGCAAAATTGGGATAATAGCCCCTACCTCTTGGGGCAAATGAGGACTAAAATGTGCAGAACAGTGCTCAGTATTATGTTAGTGCTTATAAAATAAAATCTTCATTGTATAGATGAAGAATTAGAGGTACCAAGAGATGTGTCCTGTGAAGAGGGAGATATTCCTTTTGCTCTGTCTTTATTCTGGCTGGGTTTTGCCCACTCCTTACTAGTGTCTGTCCCTTATCAAAGACAAAGATGGCCAGGTGTGGTGGCTCATGCCTGTAATCCCAGCACTTTGGGAGGCTGAGGCAGGACAATCACTTGAGTCCAGGAGTTTGAGACCAGCCTGGGCAACATGGTGAAATCCCATCTCTACAAAAAATACAAAAATTAGCCTGGCATGGTGGCATGCACCTGTGGTCCCAGCTACTCAGGAGGCTGACTTGGGAAGATTGCCTGAGCCCAGAAAGTAGAGGCTGGAGTGAGCTGTATAACACTACTGCACTCCACTTCAGCCTGGGGGCCAGAGCAATACTCCGTCTCAAAAAAATAAAAAATAAAAGTACAGTTGCTTAATTTCACTGCTGAGCTTGCAGACATGATAAGGCCATATCTACTCGTGGGTCAGAATCCCTAGCATTAAAGGTCTTGCCCATGCATGGCTCTCCTTCTCTAGGCCTCTCTTCTGTTCATATGGTGGACCTCTCTCTCCAGCCATCACAGGCACCCATGAGCATGTTGACATTTGCTTTTGGCTTAGATTTGCATTCTCCAACGCAGCATCAGGAGGCCTCTGGTAATTAATATCCAATAACTCCTCCCCAACACAGAGCTCAGCACATTTGATTAGTTGTCTTCTGATGGCTAGATTGGCTTCCCCTAAACTCCAGCCCTATCATTCCCCTGGAGAGGGGTCCAACAGTGGGGACAGACCCCTTGTACACCCTAATGTTTGGGATCAACAGAATGGCATTTAGAACACAGCCAATTAGCCTCAGGACTGTCTAAGATTAAGATCTGGATGAGAAGAAGACCCGTTATCAATATCAGAGCACTGTCCCCAGGTCTTCCCAGCCTCCTCCGCTTTCACATCTCCCCACCCTCTGTAATCACTTGCCTGACTTCCAGGATAAGGAAATGGACCCAAGATCAGTCCACTTGCAGTCTTGGGGGAATAAATAAAACATTCACATGCCTATTGGAAGCAAGGAGGTAAGCAATATGTCACCCACAAGCTCAAAAGGTAAACCCTTCTTCAAATTCTATATAGGCCAAGCTTTTCTCCAAATTATAATGCATTCTCCAATCACCTCCTAACTCTGCTCCCTCCCGCCATGAAGACTACCTACCTTCCATGATAAGCACATGGGGATCACTATTAACAGAAGCAGACAGGTGAAACTTATTGTTTCTCTTCCTCCTTATACTTGTCCTCCTCTTCCTCCTCATCCTCCTTTCTCATCATTGTCATTATCATGTTCATTATCACACTATCTCCAACATTTGTTACATCTAACTATGTGCCACATACTGAACCTAAATTATTTAATTTAATCCCCTCAATGACCCTATAAGGTACATGCTATGATTACAGCACTGTTCTCTTTCCTTGTTGGAGAGGTTATGTAACATGATGGTTAAGAGCTCAGCTCTGGAGTCAGCGGACTTAGATTCAAATCTCACTACAATACTTATTACCTGTGAAACCAGTTATTTAAATTCTATACTCTTCAATTTCTTCATCTATAAATAGGGATATAGTGCCATTGTAGGGCCTACCTGGTGCCTAAGGTTCCTACTGGAAGTAGAAAGGGAAAGAGAGAAAAATAGGGAGAGCTAAGTATGATTACAGAAAGATGTTTCTTACAAGTAAATGGTGTGATTTGGCTGTAAACCGGAAGAGATTAAGGTAAATGAGTGATTACAAAAGAGTTGGTTGAATCAGAAGAACCTTTGGTCCAGAAGATCATAAAAAGTACATGGGCTTTGATTTCCAACATGTCCCAGCTCAGGGACCGGAAATGTATAACCTTGACTGTGGGAGTCTGGGGAACTGAAAATCTGGTGGAGCCTATTCTGTTACCCAGCTCTCCCCTGGAGGAACCCCACCTTGGCTGTCATATTGGCATTCCATGCTGTTGGGAGCCTCTGTACAGGAGGGCTTCCCTCCCCAACAGCTGGTCTCCTTCTGCCTTTGGGGCTCTGTTGGACCAGCTTGAAGAATATCTCCAACATACCCACTCCTATGTGGCCAAGGAGATGGGTTTGGGGGACAGAAAGTAACCATCTCTTCAGCACCCTCATCTCTTCCTACATGCACACACACTCACAGGCACAATATCTGCATAGACTTGCCACCTATGAAGGTGTCAGTGCTTCTTCTCCCAATACCTGGTTAGTGACTTGTGTATGAAAACTACAGAAACCTGTAGACCTAGGAAACAAAGACACTTCCAAATCTGGAAGTCTCAATTTGCAGACTGGATTTCCAAAGATGTTTTGGGTTCGATGGTTGGACACTGTCATTGACATTTTTCTTAGTAATAATATTCTTAATGGTGTTTGTGTCCCCATAAAAGCCTATATCACTCAATGTGGCTGAAATGTTGTATATTCACAATAAAAATATAAAGTTTCAATATTCATAAATAGTATACCAACTGCTAGTATTGAATATGATCAAGGCATTTCTGGGGCATCTTGAATATTGACGGTTGATAACAAGGAAACGTATTAGAGGAGGAAAAGAAAGTTGATAAAGAATTTTACAATCTCTGGACATCAGTAGATGTCATTAAACACTTTGATTTTTCTTGAAGTGTAGCCCAAGCATTACTCATCTTAACCTTGATTAAGGTTGTTTTTGGCTCACATTCAGACCACAGGAACTGGGAGAGAGAGTAAGAGAGGAAAAGGGAGGAAGAAAAAATAAGAGAAAAAAGAGGATGAGGACATGTGTAACGATGGATTTACAAATGGAGAAATGTCTTGTTTGATGTGAAATTCCCTACCATGAATGGGGAAAGGCAATGGAAAAGGGAATATTTAAAAATAAATATCAGGTCAGACAGATATTTGTACCAGTTTCCTTCTTGGTTGCTGTCTGAAGCTGGAGGAAAGGCATGAGAGTGTGGGGGGATGGGGGATTTCAGAGTGGTCAGAGGAAGTTGGAGGATGAATCAAAATTAAATTTTACATGAATCAGTCTTTGGAGAGTTAGACATTTCTAACCTAAGGAGTGTCTGTGTTTGCTTTGTCCATAATAACCTCTCATAAAATGCTTATAAAACTGAACACTTTGTGATATCTCATTCTGTTACCATTTCCATTGTCTAGAGTTTGACATTGACATTGCCAGAAAGTAAAATTTCTGGGTCTAAGGTACATTCTCCTATCCTTCAGCTGGGTCAATGTGTTCCATGACTTCATGCACATATGCGAATGACCTACCCCCAGGCATCACAAATCCTCTTGATCCATGCCAAACTCCATCTCTACTTGGGTTGTTGAGTTTCACACAATTGAGACACCTGATTAAATACATATTGTCTCTCTACTGCAGTGGTAAGAAAGAAGAGGGAAGAATTTTGTGAATGGAGATATTTCTCTCAGCTAGACATGGCAACTTAATAGAAATAGTTATCAGGTGAGTCATCCTTGACTCATCCTTTATGAATGGAAAATTAAGCCGTGCAATGAAGTTTTCAGCCTTTGTTCTCAAGTCTGGAACATGCCTCACATGATAGGTTGTTGCCTAGGGAATCAAGATTATAATAGTTGGGATCTTAAATAAGAAAAGTTCTTCTCAGGGTGAGATTGTCCAAAATGCATGTCCTCAACTTGAAGAACAAAGTCAGGTGTATAAAAGGCTCTTAATGAATATTTATTGAGTGAACTAATTTATGAATGAATAGGTTGGTGAGGAAGAGAGAAGAGCGGAGGGTTACTCTTAGTTTCTGGCTTGGGGAACAGTGTTGGCTTGTGGTAGTATTAACGAAGAGGATATACAGTAGGAGGAGGTCTTGAAGTTTGGGTTAAAAATCAGTGTTATGGTGAGTTCAGTTATGGACATGTTGAACTGAGGAGTCTGCAGGACATTCAAGTAGATACCTGGGTGTTTGTTGTGCAGAGTGTGTATTATGAAAATAAAAAAGGCCTTGCTGATGTAAAGAGAGTTTTGCCAGGATTAATTCTCTTTTCTTCCCTTCCATGCATTTAATCTTTCTTTACAGCTTTTCTACTTTCTTTTCACAAACATTTCTGGGTTGGCTGTCATTTGCAGAGATTTGTGTTAGGTACTGTATATACATGAGAAGGAACAGTTTTAACTCACTCATTTAACAGTTTTATTGAGCTCCTACTATGTTCCAGACTCAGTTGTTATATTGGTCTGTATACAAGTGTACAAGTAGACATAGTCCCTTCTCAGGAAGAATTCAAATCATTTAAATAATAAGGCACAAATTCGTGAAACAAGTAACTGTTCAAAATTAAAGATCATTCTTTGCCTTCAACATAGGACATGTATATATTAAATGATTACTCCAAAGTCAAATAAATGATTTTTCAAAATTGAACAAAGATTTCCTATGAGAAATCTTTAGCAGGAATTAATTGGGCCATTCACTTACAATCCTTCTTACCATTTGAGCCTTTTAAGAATCTATATTTTTAAGTGGCCCTGCAGAGAAGTCCTTTGTCCGTAGTATAGATGGTGGAAAAACAAACCCCATGAGGTTTCCAAAGGTCTAGCTACTAAGAGGAGACTGAAGTTTTGAAAGGGTCCCTTAGTAATGGAAATGCTAATGATGACTGGAGTTCATTACTGTAATTGCTATGTTTTTGCAAACCTGAGTAATAGATGATCTCATTCAATCCATCAAGCACTGCTTTACAAATCCAGGAGTGTGAAGTTTTAAAAACAACAACATTAATTCAGTTGTTTCATTTTTAATATGAATTCTGACTAATTTAGCAAACATTTTTTAAAAACTTTAAAAGGAAATACAAAATAAAACTATAATACATGTACTTCTAAAAGAAAAAAGTCTGAAAATACCAAAGATTGGCAAGAATGTAGAGCAATTAGAATTGTCATATATTTCTGTTGAGATTAAAACTTGATACAAACACTTCAAAAAATTGTATTATAGTTTCTTATAAAGTTAAACATAACTACATTATGATTCCTGGCTATATGGGCTGAGTGCCTATTTTCACTAAAAGGTATCTACGAAAATGTCTGTAGTAGCATTTTACATAGTACCTCAAACTGGAAACAAACCAAATGCCATCAATAGTAGACTAGATTAACTTGTTGGGATATATTCATACTACTACATACTACTCCTCAGAAATGAAAAATAAAACACAACTGCTCCATGCAACATGGATGAATGTTCAGCAAAAGCCAGACACAAAATAATACATGCTGCGTAATACCATGTATATGAAGTTCCAGCACAGGCAAAACTAATTGATGATGATAGAGTAGTGGTTATGTTTACAGAATATTGGCTGGGAGGATTTGAGAGAACATTTTGGGGCGCTGCAAATGTTCTACATCTTGATCTGGGTGATGGGCCACACCCAGGTTTAAAAAGTTACACACTTTTAGGATAGAGATTCTTTAAAGGCATGAAATGGTAGGCAGATGAATTTTTAAAAGAACAAGATAATGAAATAATGTAAGTGGAAGAAACCATGACTATTCTGAACTTACAGTAGGTGATCAATAAAAGTTAATTAAAGTAAATGACCCACCTTCAGAGTCCAGGCAGCAAGCAATGTCAAGGCAGGCGGAGAGTGGAACGGTGGGATGCAGGGAAAAGTGAGTGGCTGGGGGCAATGATGGGTCATCTAGAGACTTGCTCCCTTGTTTGAATGAACTGGACATTTTCCTGGGACTGCAGGTGTGAGCACTGCAGAGAGAGGTGTGAGATGTGTTCCCCTTCCGTGTGAGGAGTATGGCAAAGTGCCCATTCTGGAAAGTACCTCTCCCTACTTTGGCCCGGATGTCCCAGCCTCACTCAGTGGGGCCATATGGTCCTAGGGTTGTGCTGAAACTGATGTTTGAGGAACTTAGAAGCAGAGTCTGCCCACCATTTCATGGGAGGGGCAGTTAAGCAGCTGCTGAAGAGCACTCTCCACTTGGTCACAGTACATCCACCATGTTGGTTGTATGAGGCAGGCACCAAGGTCTGATAGGAAGAGCAAGGGTGTTCCCTTCCCATGCTTGCTCACAACAAATCAGAACTTCAAGCATATCACTTGGGCCCATTTGCTTATTGTCTTCCCAGCACCACAACCTTCCTTAGAGAAGGAAAACAGAATCTAAAAGAGAACAGGATGAGAAGGTCCCATTTCCAGTTTCCATTATTCCAACACCCTGCTGTGAAGCATTTGCTGAACATTCTTTGAACTTCAGTGTCCTCAACTGTAACAAGGGATCACTGCTGAGTCACCCACATCCTGGGCTCTTTAAGAGAATAAAATGAGGAAGCTGATATAAAAATGCCTGTGAAAAGTTAAGCATTTTCCCAATTAAAAATAAAAACAACAGATGACTTGAACAAAACTTTTACACAAGAAAATACACCTCTCCCTCTCCCTCTCCCTCTCCCTCTCCCTCTCCCCACAGTCTCCCTCTCCCGCTCTTTCCACGGTCTCCCTCTGATGCCAAGCCGAAGCTGGACGGTACTGCTGCCATCTCAGCTCACTGCAACCTCCCTGCCTGATTCTCCTGCCTCAGCCTGCCGAGTGCCTGCGATTGCAGGCGCGCACCGCCACGCCTGACTGGTTTTCGTATTTTTTTGGTGGAGACGGGGTTTCGCTGTGTTGGCCGGGCTGGTCTCCAGCTCCTAACCGCGAGTGATCGGCCAGCCTCGGCCTCCCGAGGTGCCGGGATTGCAGACGGAGTCTCGTTCACTCAGTGCTCAATGGTGCCCAGGCTGGAGTGCAGTGGCGTGTTCTCGGCTCGCTACAACCACCTCCCAGCCGCCTGCCTTGGCCTCCCAAAGTGCCGAGAGTGCAGCCTCTGCCCGGCCGCCACCCCGTCTGGGAAGTGAGGAGCGTCTCCGCCTGGCCGCCCATCGTCTGGGAGGTGAGGAGCCCCTCTGCCTGGCTGCCCAGTCTGGAAAGTGAGGAGCGCCTCTTCCCGGCCGCCATCACATCTGGGAAGGGAGGAGTGCCTCTTCCCGGCCGCCATCCCATCTAGGAAGTGAGGAGCGTCTCTGCCCAGCCGCCCATCGTCTGAGATGAGGTGAGCACCTCTGCCCTGCCGCCCCGTCCGGGATGTGAGGAGCGTCTCTGCCCGGCCGCCCCGTCTGAGAAGTGAGGAGCCCCTCCGCCCAGCAGCCGCCCCGTCCGGGAGGGAGGTGGGGGGGTCAGCCCCCCGCCCGGCCAGCCGCCCCGTCTGGGAGGGAGGTGGGGGGGTCAGCCCCCCACCTGGCCAGCCGCCCCGTCCGGGAGGGAGGTGGGGGGGTCAGCCCCCCGCCTGGCCAGCCGCCCCGTCCGGGAGGTGAGGGGCGCCTCTGCCCGGCCGCCCCTACTGGGAAGTGAGGAGCCCCTCTGCCTGGCCAGCCGCCCCGTCCAGGAGGGAGGTGGGGGGGGTCAGCCCCCCGCCTGGCCAGCCGCCCCCTCCGGGAGGGAGGTGGGGGGGTCAGCCCCCCGCCTGGCCAGCCGCCCCATCCGGGAGGGAGGTGGGGGGGGTCAGCCCCCTGCCCGGCCAGCCGCCCCGTCCGGGAGGTGAGGGGCGCCTCTGCCAGGCCGCCCCTACTGGGAAGTGAGGAGCCCCTCTGCCCGGCCACCACCCCGTCTGGGAGGTGTACCCAACAGCTCATTGAGAACAGGCCATGATGACAATGGCGGTTTTGTGGAATAGAAAGGGGGGAAAGGTGGGGAAAAGATTGAGAGATCGGATGGTTGCCGTGTCTGTGTAGAAAGAGGTAGACATGGGAGACTTTTCATTTTGTTCTGTACTAAGAAAAAATTCTTCTGCCTTGGGATCCTGTTGATCTGTGACCCTACCCCCAACCCTGTGCTCTCTGAAACATGTGCTGTATCCACTCAGGGTTGAATGGATTAAGGGCGGTGCAAGATGTGCTTTGTTAAACAGATGCTTGAAGGCAGCATGCTCGTTAAGAGCCATCACCACTCCCTAATCTCAAGTACCCAGGGACACAAACACTGCGGAAGGCCGCAGGGTCCTCTGCCTAGGAAAACCAGAGAACTTTGTTCACTTGTTTATCTGCTGACCTTCCCTCCACTATTGTCCTGTAACCCTGCCAAATCCCCCTCTGCGAGAAACACCCAAGAATGATCAATAAAAAATAAAAAAAACTAAAAAAAAAAAAAAGAAAATACACGAGTGCCCAGAGAGCAAATGAAAAGATACCCAATATGAGTCATCAAGAAAACGCAAATTAATACCACAAATATCCCTTCACACTCACTCAGGTGACTAAAATTAAGGATTGACAATACCAAGTGTTGGTGAGATGGCAGAGCAACTAGAACTCTCATACGTTGCTGGTGAGAACATTAGCTGATACAGGGACTTTGGAAACTGGCCGTTAAAAAAAAATTAACATAACTCCTAGGTATATATACAGGAGAAATAAAGGCCTATGTCCACAAAAAACACTAGTACAAGAATGTTTATAGCAGATTTTTCTTAATAGCTGCATCCTGGAAACAACCCAAAAGTCTATCAACAGGAGAATTGATAACAAAATAGTGGCATAGTCATACAATGGAATATTATACAGCCATAAAAAATAATGAACTTCTCATTCAAACTGAATGTATCTCAAAACAATATGCTGAGAGAAAGTGAGATAAAGTACATACTGTATGATTCAATTTATGTGAAATTCAAGAATAGACAAAACTAATGTGTGGTATTAAAAATCAGAGTAGAGCTGGCTCTGGGGTGAGGTGGGATAGGACCAACTGGAAAGGTGCAGTGTTGACATCTTGATTTAGGTGTTTGTTCACATGGGCGTATACATTTGTCAAAATTCATCCAACTCTGTGTATATTTAAAATCTACGTATTATAAATATGTAAATTATATGCTTCAATTTTAAAAGTTGTGGGTTTCTTAGTATTATAGAATCAAAAGACATTTTACATGTTTAAAAAGTATAAAAAATATGGACATTACAGAAATTATAAAGAACAGAAATTCTCCAATTAACTATTTTGATTTATGTCCTTCCAGGATTTTTCTATATGTACATTCTTTTCTTTGCTGAATCAGACTTCTAAAGGTAATAGTGCAATGCTTTCATTTACAGAGGAAGATACTGAAATCCAGGTGGACAAACAAGTCGAGGTTGGTCCTGTACAAACCAGTTGGGACCGACTCAAAGCTAGTTCTTCAAGCTCCAACCCTGTGGTACTATAAAGAATATATCTGGTATATAACAATTTATGTATAATAAAGAATATACCCCTGGTTCCTGGCACAGAGCTTCAGAAACCTTTGAAATTTCCTGAGTGATTGCAGTATCTTTGTTATGCTAATAAGGTGACTCATGGTAGCTAGCATCAGGATGGGGGCTGGTCCTTAGAAACACCAAATGTGATTAGAGAGTTGGGATTTTCAGTCCTCGAGGAGAGGAGAGGAGGACTGGAGATTGACTTTAATCCCATGGCCAATGATTTAATCAATTATGTCTATGTAATGAAACCCCAGTGAAAACTCTGGACATCGAGGCATGGTGGAGTTTCCTGGTTGATGACCACACTGATGAGCACGGAAACTCTGCATCCAAGACCCCTCCAGATCTTCCCCTACATGTAGCCTTAATAATAAAAGTACAATCATAAGTACATTGCTTTCTGTGAGCTCGGGGAGCCATTCTAGTGAATTATGGAAACTGAGAGGGTCACGAGAACTCCCAAATTTACAGCCAGTTGGTCGGAAGTGGCCTGGGGCCCTTGAAGTGCAGCTGGCATTTGAAGTGAGGGCAGGCTTGTGGATGACTTTGCCCTTCACCTGTGGGGTCTGTGTTAACTCTGGGTACTTAATATCTGAGTTGAATTGGAGAACATCCAGGTGGGGTCAGACCAGTTAGGGTAAAAATGGAACAAATCCCTTTTCCTTTCCGATTTCTAGCTTGTCAGTTGACTTGGTGCCCATCCCAATGCCACCGTCTCTCATCTCACCCTAAGTGCCCTGAGAGTTCAGGTCTCAGTTCTGCACTTTTGTGATCCAGAACCAGCAGCACCAATAACGCCAATCACTGACTAAGCTTTTACTCTGCACCAGGCCTTTACGCCTCTCACCCTTCTAGCATACAATACCATGCAGTAGACATTATTATCATCCTTATTGTGCAGACAAGGAAGCTGTGGCTCAGAGAGGAAAAAAATCGCTGCTCAAGTCATAGAAGTTAGTAAGTGACGAGGCCTGCTGGTTCCACACCTGTTTCCTTCCGCTAAACAACATCACCTCCAAAGCCAAAATTCTATTTCTCTTCTGTCAGTTCTTATGACTTTTATCCCCTTAGCTCCACACAGAAACCATATCCTCTCTCCCCAACACTATTTCCATAAATATTTGTTAATTTTTATTTGATCACAAATGCATTTATCTGAGAACTAGAGTCCCTGAAGAGCAGGAGCAAAGCAGAGACCATTAAGAGACGAACTCTGCTCTGCTTTTTGGACCCTGTCAAATTTGTTACCCTTTCCACTGAACTTGTTAGTTAAGGTAAAGTCTTGTTAGCTTTGAAAATTCCACACTGGTCCCCAAGGCCAAGGAGATGACCCCAGGCATCTGGGAGGGATCAGGATTCTAAGTCCAGGAGAGGAAAACAGCTCCCTGTTACTGATTGCTAGGGGTTGTGCTCTCCACAATTGTTATTTTAATCAATTTCCCTGTTCAGAGTGCAGGGCAGCAGCCTTCTAAGCATCGAGGGAAATTAAACACATAAATCATTCAACCGCCCTTCCTCCACCCCCTCAAAACACACATGGCGCTATGGAGAATTGCATCAATACAGCAATTAGTCCAAGGAGGAAGAGCTAGTCTCCCTCCATCTGATTCAAAGTCAAACTTCCTACAGCATACCTTGCATTTTCTACTTCTATTATCATTTCCTCATAGTACATGACTAAATTCAGAAGATTTCCTATTAAGGAGATTTAAATAGCACACTCGTCATCAGATTTAATTGCATTCTTTCATTTCCTTACACAAGTCTGTCATTTTAAAATAGTCTACAGCAAAGTCAGACACCTAAATGTTGGAAGCCATGTGTTGGGGCAGAAGAGAGAAAAATCTGGTTTCTAGCAAGGACCCCTATAATCTTCATTCTCCTTCTCTCAACTCAGGAAGAACCTATTTGATTCTCTCTGAAAGCAAGTTGAGAGTATATTGAATCATATATATATTTTGAAGTTCAATTGTAGATCAGTTGATTATTTTTCTTCATTTTATTATTTTAGTAAGATATTTATAACATAAAATTTGCCATTTTAACCATTTTGTAAGCATTCAATTTAGTGGCATTAATCATATCTACAATGTTATATGTAGATATGACCACCATTATTTCCAAAAATTTTTCATCACCCCAAACAGAAACTCTGTACCCATAAAGCAGTAATTTCCTATTCCCCTGCTCCCAGCCCCTGGTAATTTCTAATCTTATTTCCATCTTTATAAAGTTCCATCTTTATAAACCTATTCTAGATACTTCAACTAAGTAGAATAATACAATATTTTCTTTTGTGTCTACCTGGCTTATTTCATTTAGCACAATGTTTTCAAGGTTCGTCCATTCATTTTGTAGTAGGTGTAAAAACTTCACTCCTTTTTATGGCTGAATAATATTCCATTGTAAGTACATACTACACTTTGTTTATACATTCATCTGTTAATGACACTTGGGTTGTTTCCACCTTTTGGCTATTGTGAATAATGCTGCCTCAAACATGTACATACAAATATTTGTTTGAGTCTCTATTTTCAGTTCCTTTGGGTATATACCTAGGAGTGGAATTAATGCATCATCTTTTTATAAGAGTGTGGGTCTGCACTTGCTCAGCCGTAAGATCTTCATATTTCTGTGACTGTCAAACTCTTCTTCCTCCCTCCATCCCTCTCCTCCTCCCTATCTTTCTCTAGAATAGTTGTTTCTTTTTGGTTCATGTGCCTCCAGACATTTTTTCTATTCATTACTAAATTTACAACCATATTGAAAATATGTAGTATTGTATAGCTATTTTTATATAAACACTATCATCCTGTATTATTTTGAAAATTGTATTCACTCAACAAAGTGACTTTAGATACTTTCTGTGCAAATAGGTATAGATCTATCTTATTCAAACTGGTGCATAGTATTCCATAGTAGGGATGGACATGGTTCATTTGGACTTTCCCTTGTTGATAGACATTTTCTTTGTATTCATGATTGCAACAGTGTTGTAATAAACATTCTAGTATGCCTTTTTCAGCCCATTTGCTAGGGCTTCTTGGATTGCTACCAGGAAGCTAAGTTGCTGGAACACACAACAACCATGTTTTAAATTTTAAAAGTCACTGCCTTGGGTCCTCCATAGAGCCTATAACCAGTTCAATTTTCTGTCAGTGGCATGTAAGAGAACCCACTTACCCACATCTTCATGACATTGATGTTATGTGTGGCAGACGTAACCAGCTGTCTGCTAAAGAGTCCTGCTCTTGTTCTGTAGTCTAGAGTTGTTGCTAAGAGGCAGCCACCCAGTTAAGACTGCATTTCCCAGCCTCTCTTGCCTTTAGGTAAGGACATGTCACTGGTCTGCCCAAAGCAAATTGGGCAGAAGTAATAAGCTGGCCTGTACAAACCTCTGGTGCAATCCCTTTCTTGTAAGGGGGGCAGAGGATCTAGTGAAAACTCCAGGGCCCATGGGGGTAAACAGAGCCACCGGAGGGAATCAGTCTGAGCCTGTGAATGTCGTCATGGAACTGAGCATCTCTCCCTGTCACTGCTGATTGGTCTTTAGCTATAGAGAAAATTAAGTCTATTGTATTAAGTTGCTGAGATTTTTGAGGTTTATCTGTTAATAGCAGCTAGCATTCTGTTACTAACATATTATTTCACTTTGGCCAATCTGATGAGTAAAAATTGTTTTAATTTGCATTTCCCTGGATGCTAGTGAAATTGGGCATGTTTTCATATATTTATTTGTCACTGGCACTTTAAGTGTGGACTCTTTTAATCTATAATAGTCTATTAATTCATTGTTATAACCATTTAGGGATAAATATTTGCCCTGGGTCCTATTGCTAGTAAGTGATGAAGGCAGATTCTAAACTCAAGTCTGTCTGGCTCCAAAGCCATTTGAGGTGGGGGATGGGCAGAGTCTGGGGCAAGGTGAACATTAGTTCATCTCGACAGGGGATTAGTTTTCACGCTTTTATTTTTAGTCATGGAAACCTGCCTTCAAAGGAAATTTTATGTGGTGACTTAATAACAGATGATGATGATGACGATGATAATGCTGATGGTGATGAGGATGAAGAAGATGATGATGAGCATCAGAGTCAAGCTTTTGGGCTGGAGGGAGACCAGGTCTTTCCATAGGAGAATCCTTATTACTTTTCTATATTCATTCATTTGTTCATTCATTCAAAAAATATTTGTTGAACATTTCTTATATTTTAGGTACTATTCTAGGCCTTTGGGAAACAACAGTGAGCGAGACAAAATGTCCGCCCCCATGAAGGGCTAATACATCACATAACTCCAGGGGTCATCACTCATCTTGTATCATATATAAATGGCAACTTCTGGAGCTGTGCAATGTGGTCTGCTGGCCCATGGACCTAACACTCTAGTGGAGATAACAGATAATAAACAGGCAGACAAATAAGTAGAGAGTATCCTAGCAGGGGCTATATCTGCTATGAAAAAAAGACAGCAGGGAAAGGGGTGTAGAGGGAGGGTCTTCCTGTTTATTGGGAGTACTAAAAACCCAGAGAAGGGGAAAACATGCAGAACTATGGAGTAGGAAACGGTGTTGTTTTCTTGCATTGTGTGCCACACACAGACTCCTCTGGGCTCCCATAAGCATTAACTGTAAGTAGAGCAATAGTACTTAAACTTGGCTGCAGTTAGAATCACCTAGAGAATTTAAAAAATTACTGATTCCTGGGTCTCACTCCAGGGATTGAGGTTTAATTGATCTACGGTGTCACCTGGGCATAAGGATTTCTTAAAACTTCCCTCTGTCATCTTCTGAAAGATCTTGGAATTGAGATGAGGAGATGGATTTAGCTCATCATTGATGTGGGGATTTCTCTTGGGGTTTCCCTCTTCTCACCTCCAAACATGAGCAGAATCTTAGAAGGCTTTGCAGGCAGGTTGATGTAGCCCTGCTGACACTTGGTTTTGTGGTGACCAACTGTCCTAGGTCACTAGTCACTTGACAAGCTGTTAGATTGGAGCAGAATTCTTCAAAAGCTCTGTCTGCAGGTGACCAGTTCCCCTCTCACTGTCATTAACTTGCATCCCCACCATCTGCTTACGTGTGAGATTGACATGTTTTTCTCCTCTGTTGTGACAGTGGCTTTTTTTTTAAAATCAGAGACTATCAAAGGGTTTGTCCCAATTTTACCTTCTTTGAGATAATTCCTAGCTCTGTCAGTTATTAGATGTGTGGTCTTGAGAAGGTAACTGAACCCTTCTGTCTTTGACTCTCTCATCCGCAAATGGGGATAATGAGATCTACCTGGAGTCATATCAACCAGAAAGGGCTAAACAAAGGGTTAAATGGAAAGCATGTCATAGAGTGCCTGGCACATGGGCATCACAAATATTAGTTTTCTTTCTTCACACTAACGCCAAGACAATTATTGGGAGTTTTGAATATAATTCTCCAAAAATTCCCATTGAGGAATGCCTGTGACTTGCTAGGTCTTGCTAATGTTTAATGCCACACAAATCCCTCAGTCCATGGATGCAAACTTTGTCCTTCTACCCTAACTTACTCCCAGGCTTACCTAGGACTGGCTTGGTCCAAGTCAGTCATGATCAGTAGTGCCACACAGTGGGAGTACGGCTGCAAAATGTGAAGGAGGGATTTTCAGTTCCCATTAAAGGAGTTGAAAGATTGACTATAATTTTAGTAACTTTTGTCCGTTGAAGAAAAATGCCCTCCCCCATCAGATGGCATGAGTTGCTATTGTATGGTTGTGGCATATATATTTTCTAAAGATGGCTACCATAACACATCCTATCCCACACCTACTTCTTATGATGTACCACTGATACTCCATTCATGAAGTGGTGGGAGTCCCTATTCCCTTCTCTTGAACCTGAGTGGACTTTTGTGACTACCCATGCAGCACAGTATGGCAGAAGTGAAGTTATGTGACTCTCAAAGGTAGATCATAAAAATTGCATGCACTTCTGCCTTGTTCTGTAAGGACTCTTCCACTTGAAACCTAGCCATCAGACTGAGGAAACCCACGAAGCCCCATGGAGAGAATGCACGTTGTGTTCTGATTGACAGATGAGGTCCCGGCTGACAGCTAATATCAACTACCAGACATGTGAGTGAGTGCAGTGAGTCTTTGGGAGATTACAGCCTCAGAGGGTGAGTCACTCCCACCTCTCCAACTGATACCTGAGCAGATAAGCTATGCCAACTGCGCCCTGTCCAAATTACAGATTCATGAGCAAAATAAATGATTGTTGTCATTCGAAGACACTAAGTTTGGGGGTGGTTTATTACCAACAACAGTTAATGAATACAATAGTCATTTTGTTATACTGATATTTTGTTATCTAAAACCAAGTTACACTGTAGTTGGTTGAACAGGAATCTGCTAGAAGGGAAGCCCTCATTCCTTGAATGCAAGCATGTTGTTTCAGAAGATAAAGTGAAATTTGGAGTCAGGACTTTTGGGAAGAATGTTGACAAATATTCATTCCCTTTCCTTCCCACTGTGGAAAGAGGGTACTTCTCTGCCCCTCCTTGACTATAGGCCAATTTGCTACGGACCAAAGAGACATGGGTAGAAGGGGCAGTGTGCCAGTTCTGAGCTTGGGCTTTAAGAACATGGCAAGTTCCCACTCGCCGTCTTAAGCACGTACCATCCACCGTGAGAAGAACATGGCCGAGTAGTCACTGCTCCTTCAGTCCCAGCCCCAGAATGAAGACACACAACAGACCTTGACCAGACCTCAAGCCTGAGGCCACTTAGGCTCAACTGGGCCCAGACAACCCACAGCCAATCTATAGCCAACCCACACACCTATGAGAAAGAAATAAGTGCTTGTTGCTGTGAGCCGTAAAGATCTTGAGCTTGTTGGTTTGTGCAAGAGTAGCTGACAAATTCAGGAGGCAGCTGAAGTGGATCCATCTCAAAGACCAGATCATGTGTACAAGCCATGTCTAATATTCAAACTTAACTACTTTGAGTCCTGGTCTTGCTACTCAGTGGTCAGCTGTGTGACTTTGGGAGATTTGTGTAACATCTCTGAGCTTCCATTTCCTCTTCTTAGAACACAAGATGTTGTGAGGATTAAGTAAGAGGATGTTTGAGGGGGTCTGTTCCAAGATGCCCAAATAGGAACAGCTCCTGTCTGCAGCTCCAACTGTGATGGATGCAGAAGACGGGTGATTTCTGCGTTTCCAACTGAGGTACCTGATTCATCTCACTGGGACTGGTTGGAAAGTGGGTGCAGCCCACAGAGGGCAAGACAAAGCAGGGTGGGGCATCACCTCACCTGGGAAGCACAAGGGGTCGGGGGACTTCCCTTTCCTAGCCAAGGAAAGCTGTGACAGACTGCACCAGGAAAATCAGGACACTGCCACCTAAACATTGCTCTTTTCCAATGGTCTTACAAAAATGGCACACCAGGAGATTATATCCCATGCCTGGCTCAGAGGGTCCCATGTCCACGGAGCCTTGATCACTGCTAGTCCGAGATCGAACTGCAAGGTGCCAAGCCTGGCTGGGGGAGGGGCATCCGCCATTGCTGAGGCTTGAATAGGTAAACAAAGTGGCCGGAAAGCTCGAACTAGGTGGAGCCCACCGCAGCTCAATGAGGCCCGCCTGCCTCTAGACTCCACCTCTCCGGGCAGGGCATAGCTGAACAAAAGGCAGCAAACTTCTACAGACTTAAACATCCCTGTCTGACAGCTCTGAAGAGAGCAGTGGTTCTCCCAGCACAGTGTTTGAGCTCTGAGAATAGACAGACTGCCTCTTCAAGTGGGTCCCTGATCCCCGTATAGCCTAACGTGGAGACACCTCCCAGTAGGGGCTGACTGACAACTCATACAGCCCCGTGCCCCTCTGAGATGAAGCTTCCAGAGGAAGGATCAGCCAGCAATATTTGCTGTTCTACAGCCTCTGCTGGTGATACCCAGGCAAACAGGGTCTGAAGTGGACCTCCAGCAAATGCTAACAGACCTGCAGCTGAGGGACCTAACTGTTAGAAGGAAAACTAACAAACAGAAAGAAATAGCACCAACATCAACAAAAAAGACATCCACACCAAAACCACTTCTGTAGGTCACCATCATCAAAGACCAAAGGTAGATAAAACCACAAAGATGGGGAGAAACCAGAGCAGAAAACCTGAAAATTCTAAAAACCAGAGTGTCCTTTCTCCTCCAAAGGATCACAGCTCCTCGCCAGCAATGGAACAAAGGAGGACGGAGAATGACTTTGACAAGTTGACAGAAGTAGGCTTCAGAAAGTCAGTAATAACAAACTTCTCTGAGCTAAAGGAGGTTGTTTGAACCCATTGCAAGGAAGCTAAAAACCTTGAAAAAAGATTAGACGAATGGCTAACTAGAATAAACAGTGTATAGAAGACCTTAAATGACCTGATGGAGCTGAAAACCATGGCATGAGAACTACGTGACACATGCACAAGCTTCAGTAGGCGATTCAATCAAGTGGAAGAAAGGGTATCAGTGATTGAAGATCAAATTAATGAAATGAAGCAAGAAGAGAAGTTTAGAGAAAAAAGAGTAAAAAGAAATGAACAAAGCCTCCAAGAAATATGGGACTATGTGAAAAGACCAAATCTACGTCTGATTGGTGTACCTGGAAGTGATGGGGAGAATGGAACCAAGCTGGAAAACACTCTTCAGGATATTATCCAGAAGTTCCCCAACCTAGTGAGGCAGGCCAACATTCAAATTCAGGAAAGACACAGAACACCACAAAGACACTCCTTGAGAAGAGCAACCTCAAGCCACATAATTGTCAGATTCACCAAGGTCAAAATGAAGGAAAAAATGCTAAGGGAAGCCAGAAAGAAAAGTCAGGTTACCCACAAAGGGAAGCCCATCAGACTAACAGCGGATCTCTCTACAGAAACCCTACAAGACAGAAGAGAGTGGGGGCCAATATTCAACATTCTTAAAGAAAAGAATTTTCAACCCAGAATTTCATATCCAGCCAAACTAAGCTACATAAGTGAAGGAAAAATAAAATCCTTTACAGACAAGCAAATGCTGAGAGATTTTGTCACCACCAGGCCTGCCTTACAAGAGCTCCTGAAGGAAGCACTAAACATGGAAAGGAACAACTGATACCAGCCACTGCAAAAACATGCCAAACTGTAAAGATCATCGATGCTAGGAAGAAACTGCATCAACAGGCAAAATAACCAGCTAACATCATAATGACAGGACCAAATTCACACTTAACAATATGAACCTTAAATGTAAATGGGCTAAATGCCCCAATTACAAGACACAGACTGGCAAATTGGATAAAGAGTCAAGACCCATCAGTGTGGTGTGTTCAGGAGACCCAACTCACATGCAGAGACACACATAGGCTCAAAATAAAGGGATGGCAGAAGATCTACCAAGCAAATGGAAAGAAAAAAAAAAAAAAAAGCAGGGGTTGCAATCCTAGTCTCCGATAAAACAGACTTTAAACCAACAAAGATCAAAAGAGACAAAGGCCATTACATAATGGGAAAGGGCTCAATTCAACAAGAAGAGCTAACTATCCTAAATATATATGCACCCAATACAGGAGCACCCAGATTCATAAAGCAAGTCCTGAGACACCTAAAAAGAGACTTAGACTCCCACACAATAATAATGGGAGACTTTAACACCCCACTGTCAATATTAGACAGATCAACGAGACAGAAAGTTAACAAGGATATCCAGGAATTGAACTCAGCTCTGCACCAAGTGGACCCAATAGACATCTACAGAACTCTCCACCCCAATTCAACAGAATATACATTCTTCTCAGCAACACATTGCACTTATTCCAAAATTGACCACATAGTTGGAAGTAAAGCACTCCTCAGCCAATGTAAAAGAAGAGAAATCACAACAAACTGTCTCTCAGACCACAGTGCAATCAAATTAGAACTCAGGATTAAGAAACTCACTCAAAACCGCAGAACTACTTGGAAACTGAACAACCTGCTCCTGAACGACTACTGGATAAACAACAAAATGAAGACAGAAATAAAGACGTTTTTTGAAACCAATGAGAACAAAAACACAACGTACCAGAATCTCTGGGACACATTTAAAGCAGCATGTAGAGGAAAATTTATAGCACTAAATGCCCATAAGAGAAAGCAGGAAAGATCTAAAATTGACACCCTAACATCACAATTAAAAGAACTAGAGAAGCAAGAGCAAACACATTCAAAAGCTAGCAGAAGGCAAGAAATAACTAAGATCAAAGCAGAACTGAAGGAGATAGAGACATAAAAAACCCCTCAAAAAATCAGTGAATCCAGGAGCTGGCTTTTTGAAAAGATCAACAAAATTGATAGACCTCTAGCAAGACTAATAAAGAAGAAAAGAGAGAAGAATCAAATACACGCAACAAAAAATGATAAAGCGGATATCACCACCGATCCCACAGAAATACAAACTACCATCACAGAATACTATAAACACCTCTACGTAAATAAACTAGAAAATCTAGAAGAAATGGATAAATTCCTAGACATACACCCTCCCAAGACTAAACCAGGAAGAAGTTGAATCGCTGAATAGACCAATAACAGGCTCTGAAATTGAGGCAATAATTAATAGCCTACCAACCAAAAAAAGTTCAGGACCAGAGAGATTCACAGCCGAATTCTACCAGAGGTACAAAGAGGAGTTGCTACCATTCCTTCTGAAACTATTCCAATCACTAGAAAAAGAGGGAATCCTCTCTAACTCATTTTATGCGCCAGCATCATCCTGATACCAAAGCCTGGCAGAGACACAACAAAAAAAGAGAATTTTAGACCAATATCCCTGATGAATATCAATGCGAAAATCCTCAATAAAATACTGGCAAACCAAATCCAGCAACACATCAAAAAGCTTATCCACCAAGATCAAGTTGGCTTCATCCCTGGGATGCAAAGCTCTTTCAACATATGCAAATCAATAAACATAATCCATCACATAAACAGAACTAAAGACAAAAACCACTTGATTATCTCAATAGATGCAGAAAAGGCCTTCAGCAAAATTCAACAGCCCTTCATGCTAAAAACTCTCAATAAACTAGGTATTGATGGAATGTATCTCAAAATAATTGGAGCTATTTATGAAAAACCCACAGCCAGTATCATACTGAATGGGCAAAAACTGGAAGCATTCCCTTTGAAAACTGGCATAAGACAGGGATGCCCTCTCTCACCACTCCTATTCAACATAGTGTTGGAAGTTCTGGCAAGGGCAATCAGGCAAGATAAAGAAATAAAGGGTATTCAATTAGGAAAAGAGGAAGTCACATTGTCCCTGTTTGCAGATGACATGATTGTATATTTAGAAAACCCCATCGTCTCAGCCCAAAATCTCCTTAAGCTGATAAGCAACTTCAGCAAAGTCTCAGGATACAAAATCAATGTGCAAAAATCACAAGCATTCTTATACACCAATAACAGACAAACAGAGAGCCAAATCATGAGTGAACTCCCATTCACAATTGCTTCAAAGAGAATAAAATACCTAGGAATCCAACCTACAAGGAATGTGAAGGACCTCTTCAAGGAGAACTACAAACCACTGCTCAACAAAATAAAAGAGGACACAAACAAATGTAAGAACATTCCATGCTCACGAATAGGAAGAATCAATATCGTGAAAATGGCCATACTGCCCAAGGTAATTTATAGATTCAATGCCATCCCCATCAAGCTACCAATGACTTTCTTCACAGAATTGGAAAAAATTACTTCAAAGTTCATTTGGAACCAAAAAAGAGCCCACATTGCCAAGACAATCCTAAGCCCAAAGAACAAAGCTGGAGGCATCACGCTACCTGACTTCGAACTATACTACAAGGCTACAGTAACCAAAACAGCATGGTACTGGTACCAAAACAGAGAGATAGACCAATGGAACAGAATAGAGGCCTCAGAAACAACACCACTCATCTACAACCCCATCTGATCTTTGACAAACCTGACAAAAACAAGAAATGGGGAAAGGATTCCCTATTTAATAAATGGTGCTGGGAAAACTGGCTAGCCATATGTAGAAAGCTGAAACTGGGTCCCTTCCTTACACCTTATACAAAAATTAATTCAAGATAGATTAAAGACTTAAACGTTAGACCTAAAACCATAAAAACCCTAGAAGAAAACCTAGGCAATACCATTCAGGACATAGGCATGGGGAAAGACTTCATGACTAAAACACCAAAAGCAATGGCAATGAAAGTCAAAATAGACAAATGGGATCTAATTAAACTAAAGAGCTTCTGCACAGCAAAAGAAACTACCATCAGAGTGAACAGGCAACCTACAGAATGGGAGAAAATTTTTGCAATCTATCCATCTGACAAAGGGCTAATATCCAGAATCTACAAAGAACTTCAACAAATTTACAAGAAAAAAATCAAACAACCCCATTGAAAAGTGGGCAAAGGATATGAACAGACACTTTTCAAAAGAAGACATTTATGCAGCCAACAGACACATGAAAAAATGCTCATCATCACTGGTCATTAGAGAAATGCAAATCAAAACCACAATGAGATACCATCTCACACCAGTTAGAATGGTGATCATTAAAAAGTTGGGAAACAACAGGTGCTGGAGAGGATGTGGAGAAATAGGAACGCTTTTACACTGTTGGTGGGACTGTAAACTAGTTCAACCATTATGGAAGACAGTATGGTGATTCCTCAAGGATCTAGAACTAGAAATACCATTTGACCCAGCGATCCCATTACTGGGTATATACTCAAAGGATTATAAATCATGCTACTGTAAAGACACATGCACACGTATGTTTACTGTGGCACTATTCACGATGGGAAAGACTTGGAACCAACCCAAATGTCCATCAATGATAGACTGGATTAAGAAAATGTGGCACATATACACCGTGGAATACTATGTAAATAAAAAGGATGAGTTCATGTCCTTTGTAGCGACACGGATGAAGCTGGAAACCATCATTCTGAGCAAACTATCGCAAGGACAGAAAACCAAACATTGCATGTTCTCACTCATAGGTGGGAATTGAACAATGAGAACACTTGGACAGAGGAAGGGGAACATCACACACCGGGCCTGTCGTGGGGTGGGGGAAGTGGGGAGGGATAGCATTAGGAGAAATATCTAATGTAAATGATGAGTTAATGGGTGCAGCAAACCAACACAGCACATGTACATATATGTAACAAACCTGCACACTGTGCACATGTACCCTAGAACTTAAAGTATAATAAAAAAAAAAGTAAGAGGATGTTTGCAGTTTAAGTACCCAATACATGGCAGGCAATGCTGAAATACTTGTTCCCTCTTCCTCACTTTTATTCCCATTGCCGCTGGGATTCACTGGATCTAAAAGTCTAAAGAAGGGACTTTTAGGGAAAGAATTTAAGGGTGACATCCACATCTAAGATGTGTGATGGAATCTAAGAATCCCCCAAATCGAGTTAGCTCGGGAGGAGTCCCAGCCTGCTCTGGAAATTGTCCTGTTTTGATACTGTGAGGAATCTGCTGATTTCCCTTAGGGTTTAGCATTTTTTCATGTCTCTGGCTATCTAAGCTATGCTGAGATGACGAAGATGAAGGGGAGTTTTGCTCCCAAGTGGGCCAGAGTGTGACAGGGGTGCATCCTAGGCCTGAGGGCTGATGGCATGAGAGTCTCAAAGGGGAAAAGTGAAACTCAGCTTTCCCATTAGAAAACTTTCCTCACATCATACATCACACACACACAGACACACACACACACATATATATATTTTATATATATATGTTTTAGTATATATATATTTTAGATTTATATATTTTTTATATTAAAATACATATATTTTAGAGAGAGATATATATTATATATATATATATATATAAAATATGTGGACATGTGGTATCCGTCAAGATCCAATTGGAAAGCAGAACCACCATGACTATTATGAAATGAGAGACCACTTACATGGACATTAAACCTTCGCAAATGTGGGAGGGGCTTGCAAAATAAAGGTCCAGAAAGGTGAGTCGGGAGGTCAGAGGAAATTCTCTCTCTAGCCCTTCTGAAGCACTGGCATGGGAGGACAAGTTGGAGTCTGCAGGGGAGGTGGGGAGGTGGCCAGATGCACCAGCTGCCAGCGTGGGGTTGCAAAGGGGAAGGGAGAGGCTGTGGAGGGCTGCTCATAGCCACCGCTGCTGTGAGATTGCAGCCCCATATTAGGGGGAAGGCAGCTGTTGGTCAGCAGGGCCAGAGTTGAGAAGACCTGGTTGCTGAGTAGGGGAGAAATTAGGATGAGGTAGAATCCACCAGCACCTTTTTGTCTGTCTTTGTCACTAGATCTGGCCACAAAGGCTATCGGAGAATAAAGGCTGTTGATTTACTTCTGCCCTCCATGTCTCCTGCAAACTTCTTTCTCAGCAACTCTACGTTAGAATCCTAAAGAGAAGGGGATTGTAAGAAGCAGCTCCAGTGCAGCCAAGGTGACACACTGCAAAACCACTGTTCATACACATGTGTGTACACGGTTGCAAAATTCACACACGCACATGTACTTGCTGGAACAAATTCAAATGAAATCATAGAGTATAAAACAGGAAAGCTAATCCTTCCATTTCTACCTTGGAGTAACACCTTAAAAGTCTTTGTTTTTCCTGTGTGTAGATGTAACACATATGTGTGTATTCATCATTATACATGAATAGATTATATATATTACATCCTTTTTATATACAAAACCAAAATCAGGCCATAAATATTCTTTTGTAACTTATGTATTCAATGAATGCCTATGGACTTCTTTTTACATCAGTTTGTAGAGTTTTCTCTCATTATTTGTGTAGCATAACATTTTTTATATGGACTGGAGATTTAGAGTGTTTCCTGTCTCTCTTTGTTGCAAACAATGCCGCACAGACACACATACATACGTTTCTGAGCTTGTACACAATTTCTATAAACCATATTCCTAGAGGTAAAATGTCATTTTTAATTTTACATTTTAATGACTCTAAATGACCCAAAATTCTTAATGATCCAAAAGGTTATACTGACCTACATGCTCATCAACAGTGTATATTTATTTCTTTTTTTAATTTTTTCTGTTCCTAATAGATTATGTCCACTTTTCTAATGCACCATTTGTCTTTTCATGTCCATGTGTTGACTTCAATATGATGTGAATATATTCTCCAATATTGATTATCTTTTCATTTTGTTTGTGGTATCTTTTCAGTTTAAAAGTTTTATATTTTTTGTATTCAATCTTCTCCTATATGGTTTATAGGCTTAATCATATGTTTAGACAACATCTACACCCCAGGATTGTAAAACTTTCATCATATTTTATTATGGAGCTCTAATTTTTTTCATAGTTAGGTCTTCAAGCCACCTTGAGTTTCTTGTTATGAGTATGTAGTAAAGAATTTAACCTTGCCCCAAAAGACATCTAGCCTTTGATGTTGGCTTCTGGGAGTTATGCCCTCAGGCCTTGACATGATATTCCTGAAAGAAGTGTCTTGGTTTGCCTGGAAGCCTTGGGTCACAGTGGGTAGTCTAATAGTACAATTTATGGTCGAGCTGGCCATGTCTTAAAGTAGGGACTGGCCATGTGATTTAGGATAGCAGCTTAGGGTCATGAGGTATCAATTGACATGGAGACTGAACTCAAACACATGGGCAATCAATCAGTCAACCATGACTATGTAATGGAGCCCCAGTAAAAACTCTAAACTCAAGGCTTGAGTGAGCTTCCCTAGCTGGTAATACTCTGCATACTGTCATGCACCAATACTGGAACAATAATGCATCCTGGCTACACAGGGAGAGGACAATGGAAGCTCCACATTTAGTACATCCCTGGATTCCACCCAATGAGCTCCTGCCCTTGGCTAATTTTAATCTCTTTCCTCCCCCTATAATAAACCATAATCATGAGTATAACAGAGTTCTGTGAGTCCTTCTAGTGAATTATTGAAACTGAGGGTGGTTTGGGGAAACACCCACACTTACAGTTGCTGTCAGAAGTGAGGGTGGCCTTGTGTGGACTGTTCTAACTTTGCAGTTGGCTAAACTCTCACTGTGAGAAAAGGTAGAAACCCAACACGTCGTCTCTCTTTTCCCAAATGGAGACCCAATGTTGTCAACTCCTCTCTTCACTGACTTGGAAGGAGAGCTCAGTTATAATCTAAACTCAGGGAGTTATTAAGAAATAAAATATTGGTGTGTTTAGACGTGAGACTAAACTGCTTAAGGAAGTTTGTGACTGGGTTGAGATGGACAGGACGTGTTTTGGGGTGTTTCTTGGGGCCATGTTGAAATCAGCAATGTTCTGAGGGAAAGAATAAGGACCCAAGACATAACAGTTCTACCCGTGTTTCTCCCTCAAGCCCTGTTCCCTAGTCATCATCATAGGGTTTATGCCCCCTCAGGCCATCAGCTGTCACACAAATGCATCCTCAAACAGGATACTGATTAGGGTCCTCTGGATGCCATCACAATGTGGGTGACCCATCCTAGAGTCCTTGTTTCACCGGTGTGCATCAGCTCTCTTTGCCCAGTCCCCATTCCTACACATGCCCCCCTCATGGAGTATTTATTAAGTGATAGGAATTGTCTTTGCAGACCTCCCATCCAACAGGGTCTTCACATGGTGCTTCTGGCCCCCTTGAATACATAGACCCACAAACCCTAGAATTCACCTCATGCAGTGGCCAAGTTTTTCCCACAATTCCATTGTTTTGTTTTGATACTTAATGAAAAACACACTGAGCATATTTGCACAAGAATCATCTTGAAGCTGGGGGGTCACTCCTCTCAGAGTAGAAAGTCATGGGAGAGAACAGCTTTTCTGACCCCTCCTGTTTTGGTTTTGAAATGCCTTGCCTAGCATCTCTAATTTCTAGTCACTCTTCATTTCTCTTTCCTCTCATCTGGCTGTAAGGATAACACATTTATGAATGCCTCCTTCCTCTTTCCTCAAAAGGCCAGCTTATTTTTCTGTCTGTAAAGGACACATTCCAAAGAAGGCAGGCTCCAAAAATCAAGAAGTCCTCCTTTTCAGCTTTTCTCTTACATCTGTACCAGGAGTCCAAATACCTTGACCTTTAGGCACCCACATACTTGATCCCAAATTTTCCCATGTTGAGGCTTGTCCCCTCAGGCTGGCTGCCTCCAAAGTGAGGACCATTCCATCAACCTTGCATTCCTGAGCCCCTGCCACAGGGGTTGGGAACACCGCCAAACACTCCAAGTAGCTAAAGTTGACATCAGAAATACTGGTGAACACAACAGAACAAAATGCAATTTAGTAGAAAAAGCAAGACACTAGAGTGGTGCAGTCCAATGCGGTAGCCACTAGCTGCACACAGCTATTAAAATTTCAATTAACTGAACGTTTTAAAAAGCTAACAATTCAGGTCCTTAGCTGCCCTGGCTGCATTTCAGGTGCTCAATGGCCACATGTGGCTAGTGGCTACCATACTGGGCAGCACAGATATTGAATTTTTCCACGATCACAGAAAGTTCTATGGAACAGCACTCCTCTACAATAAGCCTTTCCCAGTTTGTCTGGAGACCTGGATTCCAGCTCTACTGGGTTGTCTTGGGGTAACACTGGCTCCCTTTGTGACTATCACTGTACCTATGGCTTTTTTGTTTTCTCTATGGCTGTGAGTATTGTTTTCATTGATGTATCGCAAGCCACATATTTTGACAGATAATTTTATTTTCAAATTCCCACTGGGAATTTACATTTGATTCTCAACAGACCTGCTGAAATGAGAATGTGTGCCATCCGTTGCAAGCATTGAAAACCCAGTAGATTTAAATGACGATATATATGAATGTGTGATGGAAAAGTCCAGACATTCTTCTTCAAGGAACATGTTTGTTTTCCTATTTAGTAAGTTACCATATGAATAGAGAGGAGGTTTAGGAAATCAATGTTCTAGTGCTCAATCTGTTTATTAGCAAGGGGCCCCGTCTATGTCGTTATGCCTCAAAACAGTTTGGAGAGAAACATCTGTGGGTGGCAAGAGCAGGCTGTCACTATTGCAAGCCTTCCCCAGTGATTCTCTCAGCCTGACTTCCTCACTCTGCCCCTCTTTATAGGCCATTGAGACAGTGTGGTGACATTTTTATTTGCTGCCCAGATTTTCTCATTCTTGGGCTTTCTTCTCCTGGGGTATAAGTGGTGATGTGTCACAGTTTCTGCAGCTGGAGCAGGGTGCTGGATGGCATCTCCCTGTGTCCTCTATCACAGCAACTGCTGCATTATTGCATTTCACTTCCTTTTTGGTTTCTTGCCTTTGGAGTGTTGCTAGCATCTCTTGGAAATGCATCAAAGTAGTCATAACAATTGCCCAAGGAGCTGGCAGAAAAACAAGTAGGAACAAAATAAGTGCCTCCTGAAGACAAGCAAGGTCTTCCATCACACATTTGTCCAGCTCCTAAAGCTGTTATCTCAGCCAGTGGAATTCCAGCTGTGGCCTGGCTGTGTGAGAATCTGCTGTCCAAACTGTCGGAGAAAAAGGAGGCATTGCCTCCTGAAAATGGCTTGGCTGGGTTCTCTAATGTCCACATGCTGCCCTTAGAATGGGGTGGCCAAGGATGCTTCAGGGACCAGTATCTGCAGGCTGCCAGAGGCAGCTGGGGCCGGGCAACAGAGGTAGCCAAGGGTGAAGGGCAGGGGAGCAGGTCCTGCCTGGGCACTGCCTTTTCTGCAGAATGAACCTGGGAGGTGCCTTAGCTCTCACAGCCTCAGGAGGAAATGGAGATCTCTCTCAGGGCTCTGGCAACCTCACAGAATTGTGATGCTAAGATGAAGTGCATGCATGACTGTGCTTCTCAGATGGTAGATGACATTTATTGGGTATGTGCTGGAGAAGCACCAGCCTTTTCCCTCTGGTTCCCCAGATGGGTCTGAAAGACTAGCGAGAACGCCCACCTGGCAGAATGTCTCTCCTAAACTATTTCATAGTCACCCTGGTTAAACCTAGCTCTGCATTCTTTATGCCACATACGTAAATAGAGTTGCCCAAGTAGTCACTCATTCACTTTACCTCTAGCTACAAAAGGAAGGCTCTGATTAAGTTTTAAAAATAGGAGTCAGAATTAGCAAAGGGGTACTGGGCATGTTACGCCTGTGATAACGTGATCCATTAACAGCCCTGATTCTCCACCTCTCTCCATAGCTACACTTCTCACCACATAAGTTTTTAGCTTCTTTCATTAAATAGGTGGAGCCTTTCTCACCTATTTACTTGGTGATCTGGGTTTCATTTTGGTCTGGGTTTCACCGTGTGACTTACTTTAGTCAACAGACTGTTGCAGAAGAAACAGTGTGGCACTTTTGAGCCTAGACCCCAAGGAGCTCTGAACAAAACAGATCTTGTTGTCCAGGTGTCCCAGCCAAGGCCAGCCTTTACCGGCTGACAGCCAGCCAGCCCCAGCCCCAGCCCCAGCCCCACAGCAAGCCCTGCCAAGATCAGCAGAGCTGCCTAGCTGACCCCAGCTGACCCCACATGCATGAGCGAAATAGATGCTTGTTGCAGAATGCCACTGAGATTCAGTGGCTGTCTCTTATGCAGCATTATTGTGGCAACAGATAACTAATATCCCCTTATAGAATGAAGGGTGACCCCTTCTTAGTATTGAGGATGAACTGAGAGTCTGTATCTCAGAGGGATAATAAGATTTTGTTAGCTTTTCTAGAAAGAAGTGCAGGCTTTAACATCACAGTCTCTTTATGCCATTGCAAGTTTTTAATTCTCAAAGGTGACGCTAGTGACTTTACTTTAGGGCCATCCTTGTCTCAGGCCCTGGGTCAGTCCTTGTCCCATTTTAGTAGGATTCAGGAAGCCCTACAGCACTAGCTCAATGATTCAGAGGCCAGCACTTGGCCGCAGGGTCTGTTCTATTCCCTTACTGGGTTCTCATCTTGCCTCTAGTGACTAAGTCTTGCTTTACTGGGCTTAGTCAGCTGTGGCCATTTCCATTCTCAGGGTACACATTCTCTCCACTCCTTTAGGTTGCTGGAGCCCTTTTGCTTAAGTCTGGTTTCTGGAATAAAAGCACCACACAGCGACATGACTAGGGTGTAAGTAATAAAAACAAACCCCAAAACAAACAAAAAACAATCAAAAGTCTTTACTTGTCACTGTATGAGGCTCATGCATTGTTCCCACCACCCCTACCTCCTATCCCAGGCTGCCTTTACTCTATAAATCCCTTTCTGCTTTCACAACTGACTTCTCTCATCACCATGCCCCAAGTGCTTGCTCCACTCTGGAGGAGTGATTTTTCTGTCTTAGGTCTTAGCCTACCACCAACTCAAATATGCCGGAAAAAGGAAGATATAGGGAATCTGGCTGTTGGGGACAGCTGCTGTGACACTGATAAATGCCAGGGAAAGATGGTGTTCAGCATCAGGCCAGTGGCCTTTTGCAATAAACACTGGCTTAGAATAAAAGGTTAAGAGACCTCTGACCTCATCAGAGCCTAGAAACCACCTTAGCAGCTGGAGAGTGATTCTATTTTAACCAAAGTTAACAGAAGAGAGAGAAATCAGAGTGGAATTTCCCAAAGCATAATATTGGGGGATATTAGGCGTACAGAAAAAATGAGGGGATTCTATAGTGAAAAATACAGGGAACACTGAGGCAAACATTTAACATGCTTCTTTGTTGTAGTTCTTCCTGGAACATTTTATAAGTGATTATGCACTGTCAATCTCCAAAAGGCAGGTTTTGAAAGTGCATTTTTTTCAGGGACTTTATCACAGAGCCTCTCAAAGGACGTTGTGGAACATTGATGTAGAGAACAGGTTTGAGACCCGACATCCCAGCAACGGCCCAAAGGGTCTATGCAGAGCAGCCCAGACCCCAGGAAAGAACTCAGGCTCTGGAGGTGCCAGGGATAAGGTGGAGCAGAGCCAGCAGGCAGTGTAGCCTGGGGACACTTGGGAGAGGCAGGACATCTTCCTATAGCCAGGACTGGCAGCCCTTTTGTGCCCTGGAGATCTAGTCAAAATCAGACAATGGTTCTAGAAAGGCTGAGGCTTTCACTTGCCTGGGGAGTGGATCCAACTCTAATTTCTCTTGAACCAAAAGCTGGAGCATCTGTGTGGCATCAGGAGACATTCCAGAAAGGCTGAACTACGAAACAGGCTGTATCTCACCACCTCCTACCACTTCCACTCAAAAATCAAGTCAGTTTTTGTTATCTGCTAAAAGCCAGGATCAGAAATCTGTATCCTACAAGTGCTTGGGAGTTACAGGCTCCACCAAGTCTTAACTCTCTTCCTTTGATCTTTTTGTCTTCTCAGCTTAGAATTTTTATGATGGAGAAGTGTCTTTCTAACTCCTTTTTTTTTTTTTTTTTTTTTTTTTGAGATGGAGTCTTGCTGTGTCACCCAGGCTGGAGTGCAGTGGTGCGATTTCGGGCTCACTTCAACCTCTGCCTCCTGGGTTCAAGTGATTTTCCTGCCACAGCCTCGTGAGTAGCTGGGATTACAGGCATCTGTCATCATGCCCGGCTAATTTTTGTATTTTTGTAGAGATGGAGTTTCACCATGTTGGCCAGGCTGGTCTCAAACTCCTGACCTCAGGTGACCCGCCCACCTCAGTCTCTGAAAGTGCTGGGATTACAGGCGTGAGTCACTGCACCTGGCCTCTAATTCTCTTTTTTAAACAACCTTAGAGGATACTTAGGGGATATTTACAGTTCTTTATGAAAATTGAGGACAGAGACTTATTCTTCTCTATAGATAGGGCAACATGTAACTTACTACTCACACTGAGATGCTTTTGAGAAAAAAGGGGGCACTGTGAATAACTGTCTGAAACAACATACTGGAGCCAGGACCGACCCAGCAAACTGAAATGTGCAGTCACCTTGTCCATAGGTATATACAGATCTGTACAACATGAGAGTTTCAGTAACAGATGTCAGACTTCGATGAGGCTGTGGTAATGAGGGGCCAGGGAGAATACATGGGTTAATGGCACGGAGGGACAGAAATCCTTTAAAAAAGTGGATGAGTTCTGGTTATTAAGGTAAAGTAGATTGTTACAGTTAAGGAAAGGTCGACTTGGGAGAACACTGGAGATAATGTTAAAATGCAGAGAAAGGGTTTTGCTTCAGTAAATTTTGGAGGAAGTTTATGTCTTTGAATTAGGCTCAAGTTGTAGCATAGCCTATTCTGAGGCTGATAAAATGTCCTGCTCTTTGTAAGGCAAGTGTGCACTGGCTTCTGTAGTTCAGTATGCTAACAGGCCTTTGCCATAAGGGACTAGGGATGCCCAGGAAGAGTAAGAGTTTGCTTTGGGGTTCTATGATGTTTTAGTGTTGTTAAAATACCTCCCACTTTTCTACCATGTGGTATTAGGAACCAAGCGGTATTAGGATTTGTAAATTGCTTTTCATAGAATTACTACTTTCTGTAAAGCATGCTCGTATGATGACAGTTTTAAAATAAACTGGAGTAATCAGAGATGTGGCATATGTCTAGGGTTAGAAAACAGAAAATTTCTTTAAGTAGAAGAAATGTGAGACTAATTTCATGTAGATTGGTTATTTAAAACATTTTTGTGTGCTCTTCCTCTTTCTTCTTCATATTATTTGTAGTTGTACTCTATTGTTTTCCTAATGTTCATGAACACTATGCTAAGCATTATTAAGTTCCCATTTTACAGATGAGAAAACTGAGGTTTAGATAGGATACATGACTTGTCTAAAATCAGAACACCAGTAAATAGGCTTAACACCCAGGTCTCTCCTTCTCCAAGCCCCATGCTAGTATTAACCTCAACACACCAGCCAAATTAACATGCCTAGGACAACCTGTCATTGAATATTTGGTCAGCATTTCCAAATTTTGAAAGTATAAGAAATCAGAACCTGTCTTTTCCTTGATTCTTTGAATTTAGGAAATGGTAGTGGCTTCCAGACTAACAGAAAGTAACAAGAGGACATGAATCTGTGACTTGTGACAATGGTATACCCTGTACATTTGAAACCCCAAACAGATCATTTTTAAAACTTCTCTAGCAAAAATTTTTTTCAGTAGCAATCATGTACTCATCAGTAATAATTACCATTTTCTTCATTTATTCTTTAGTTCAAAAAAAATTAAAAATACTAGATTTGCACTTTAAAAACGTTATTCAAATTTGGTAACATATTTCATGTACGAATGAAAATTTGCACGTATCCAACAAAAACATGACCCCTTGATGTTTGTATACTGTTTTACTATTTTAAAATTTAAACACAAGTACAACTCCGAGTGGTTTCATAAAATGACAATTGAAATAACTCATTTGGTTTTGTACTCTTCACAGTCACTGTGCTATGATTGTTGTTTTGAATCTACTGTCGAAATACAGGAACATGGAGAGCCAACAGCGTTGGATACGAGAACAATGCTGGAAGTCAGTTCAAACTATCTGCAACTTTTAGAGCCAACTTTTGAAATGAATGGGTGAGGCTGAGCCCACCTATGTGTCAAAGCTGACTCTATAACTGGGAATGCTTCAAATTAACTCCTGTGTAGAATACAACGTTTATGAAGGATAATAAAAATGTACTAATAAGAGGCTTACATATGCATTATTAAAACTCAATAGCAATCATCGCCATTGTTTAGAAAGTGGTCTAACAAATGATTTTATTGAGGAGAAGAATTGTATCACAGGCCTTGTTTAGAATTGCTGGCACACATGATAATAAAAGGCACCTTTTTAGCATTGATTTGATATTCTCTACAGACAATGCACCCCTTTACTGCCTTTACCTGGGTAGACCACTCCCACTGCCCACCACCCATTCTTAGTATCCCACTACTTTGGGGGGACCCCAATCTGGTTTGGGGGCCACTTGCTTCCCTTAGGGAATGTCTACGCTGTTGAGATGCTTTAGGAAATTCATACTTTAATTGAAAAAACAGTTCTTTGTGGGGAGTTCTCAGTCATGTCAAGGAGACGTGGCTCCCCTCTACAGAGGGCTGAGGTCAGGAGGACAAGTTTGTTCTTGAAAACCTGAGTCTGATTTGGAAGGGCACCTGCTCTGAAACAGAGCTACAAGAAAAGATTGGTGCCATCAATAGGAGTGTGCCTTTTAGAGAAGGTAGACAGGAGCTCCCTGAAAGTGATTCCAGGATGTGGCTCTAAGGGCTCCCCAGGGACCATAGGCGGGTAATAAAAGACAGGGGCTTATCATCAAACCACCCTTTAATTGCCTTCCAGAGCTAAGTGGGTTGAGGGGCCCCAGGTGCAGAAGACATGTTCTGCCAAGCACTGACTGTCACGTATTCCTGTGAGCTTGCCAGAGATGAGAGCAGGCAAAAATTTCATAATTCTGAACAAATTATGGAGAGGGACAGCTTGTGAAAACTCACATGAAATTTGGAAAGATTGGAAGCTTTATTGTTCTCAGCTATAAACTGGTCTCTTAAATTAATGTCGAAGGAACTGGTGCCAAGTAAAGGTCTTGCCAGATGTACTTTAATGAATGAGAAAGAATAATTTGTGATTATAATTCATAGCTGTATTCAACTAGGCCCCGAGTGGTTGAAGGGGGGTTTTCTTTACAATGTCATTTTTTCTGATTATAAAAATAATACAATCATTACAGAAATGGCAGAAAAATATTAAAAAATAATAATCACCCACAATGTTATCTCCAAGAATTAGCCACTATTAATATTATACTATACAGATTTTAAAATCTTGTGTTTTTTTTTTTTACTTAATAGTATGCTAAAACATGCTCCTCTGTCATTAATCATCTGTGGAATGCTTTTAATAGACACATATTATTTCATTGTGTGAAGTTGCTATAATTTATTCATCCTAGAGCATTTTTCCTGACACTTAGAAGGACCTTTAACATTTTATTATCACTGGAATTTGACATTTTCATTTTTTTCATATAATAAATAACACTGTGACAAACATACTTGAAGATAAATCTTCCTATATATTTCTGGATGCTTCCCTATTATAGATTCCAAATTATGGGTTACTGGGGAAGGGTATAAACATGTTAAGACTCAGTACATATTTCCAGGTTGCTTCCATAATAGAGGTTTTGATCAACTTACCTCCCACCAGTCGTGCTAGAGAGGGCTTCCCTCTCCCCACTCCCACTGTCATTGAAATGTCCCAAATTCCCCCAGTTTTAATGAAACAAAACAGCATTGTTTTGCTGTAATTTTGTTTATGATTGTGGAATAATAAATGATATATCTAGTTTTTATCCCTAGTTCCTGGCACAGTTTCAAAAACCCTTGCAACATCCTGAGTGAGAGAAGTATCTTTGCTATGCTAATGAGGTGACTCAGGAAAGGAGGGAGGGAGGGAGGAAGGGAGGGAGGGAAGGAAAGAAGGAAGGAAGGAAGGAAGGAAAAGAAGGAATGGTAAGGTAGGGAGGGAGGGAGGGAGGGAGGGAGGAAGGAAGGAAGGAAGGAAGGAAGGAAGGAAGGAAGGAAGGAGAGATTGGAAATTTGGGTCAGAGGGACCTCTGAGGAGGGGAGAGAGGCTGAAGATTGAGTTCAAAGATGTAGCCAATAATTTACTCAATTATGCCTATATAATGAAACCCCAGTAAAAACTCTAGACCAAAGCTCAGTGGAGCTTCATTGTTGGTGAAAGCACAGATGTGTCGGGCAAATGCCTCCTGATTCCACAGGGAGAGAGCATGGAAGCTCTGCATCCCTCTAACTTTGCTCTGTGCATCCCTTCATTTGGCTGTTCCTGATCTATATCCTTCATAATAAAACTGTCATCATAAGTGTAGCATGTTCCTGAGTTCTGTGGGTCATTGTAGTGAATTACCACATCTGAGGGGGTCATAGGAACCCCAAACTTATAGTCAGTCTGAAGTGTGGGTGGCCTGGGGGCCCCTGAAGTGGGGCTGGCATCTGAAGTGGAGGCAGTGCTGTGGGGGACTCAGCCTGTAACTTGTGCGGCCTGATGCTAAATAACTCCAGGTGGTCAGCATTCAAATTTTATTGTAGTACACCCAGTTTTGGGTGAAACAGAATAACGACTTTTGATAAATGGAATTGTTCTCATGATTACATCCAACAGATAGTTATTGCACACCTTCTAAGTGTCAGGGAAAATGCTAGATGCGAGGAATTCCACTGGAATTTCTGTGAGCAAAAATCACAAACTATTCTCATCTGTTAGGAGTTACATCTGGTGGTGAATGGAGACGTTAATCAAATAATCACCCACATGTAAAATTGTACAATGGGGAGGGGTATGGTGCGATGAGATCATTTACTAGGAAGATCTGACTTAGAGAAGTCAGGGAGGGCTTCCTTGAAGAAGCAATTGAACTGACCTCTGAAGAAAGAGAACGAATTCATTAGGAGAAGAGGAGTGAGTGGGAGAGTGAGGAAGCACTGTAGGCAAAGAGAGTGGCCACACAGAGGTCAGAAGTTCTGGGGTACAGGGAGAGAAAAGGAAGAAAAGAAGGAAGGAGGGAGGGAAGGAAGGAAGGAAGGGAGGGAAGGAAGGGAGGGAAGGAAGGAAGGAAGGGAGGGAGGGAGGGAGGGAGGGAGGGAGTGGGTGATGGGACTGCCAGGCTAGGAGTCTGGTACATAGGGGCATCCTATTCAAGGTGATTTAAAGTGTTGATGGGAAAGGTTTCTGGCTATTTTAAGGAATTAAAAAAGTACAGGAGGCAGCTGTGAGGGAGGGTTTCCAGGACCACTAGCACATGAGGCAGTGGACCTGCTACTTAGAGGCAGAGGTGTTTGCCTAAGAGCCCCACAGACCTGGGGTGTATTCAGGGAGATTTCAGGGAATGATAAGGACCTGAGAGCTAGGGAAGAAGGGAATGGAGCAGCTGATGTCTATAGACCCCAAAGATGACAGTGCTGACAGGAAAGAGTTAAGACTGCCAAGGTCACTGTTGGTGGTTAGAGATGTATCCTGTCTTTAGTACTTCTTCCGGTTTGTTCTTTGCAAGATAAAGAGTGTGTATGTTAAAAAAAAAAAAAAAAAGAAGAAGAAGAAGAAAAAGAAAAAACAATGAACCTGTTGGATTGCATGTGCAACTATTCTCAATGCCCTTTCCTCACCTCTGTGACAGTTTTAACCCCCATGCATCTGACAGCAGCTACCCCAAGTGGGTTGTCTTGTGGGAAGTTAGTTCCCCTTCTCCTGCTTCAGTCTTGAGAAACAAACATGCTTGTTGTGATGAGATGTTGGAATTATAACAACTGCTTTCTGAAAGGCAATCACATTTCCTTCTCTACCATAGAAAATTCTGGAAACTCATTAGAGAACTTTAAACCCTGGGAAACTTTTTTAATTGAAAAGAGATTAGATTTATTAAATATACTTAGAAAAAATATATTTGTTTCGATATTTGAAATCAGAGACCCTCCAACAAGGGAGAATAACAAGCCCTGTCTACCTTTACATGTGCTTTGTAGATGTGAAAGAACAGCTGGTGGGGTCCATGCTCTCAGGATGACTTGAGAGGGTGCCTAGCACAGGGCCTGTGTGGCATCGAGTAGGCACTCAAAGAATAAGTAATAATTGATTCTGAACGTGAATGTGAAAATTAGCTCTTGTTCTCCTGGGATTTCCCACTAAATTTAGAATCCACTTTAAGTCAGGGACGCAAAGTTTATAACATTGACCCAAGAAGTAGAAATTTCTACCAATATTTTATAATATGACTAAATTGGGAAGATAAGGAAAGAATGATATAATCCTCCCTCACCCCCCACCCCCACAAAAAAAAATCCCTGTGGTTTAAAGAAGGGATGGCCTTCCCACTGGGGCTATTGCTAAATGATCAGGTACTCCTTCATGCCCAGAAGGAAGCAGCCTCAGAATCTTTCTTAACAACATACTCCAGAGGAACATTACCAATTATCAATTTGTTGAGCAGACTTGGTATGCCAGGCGAAAGCTATCTGAAATCCCTTGCCTCAAGCTATTCAGATCATCCAATTAAAATGGTAATAACTAAATTGTCAATGAATAAATAATGATCTTTGTAAGCAAATAAGGAATCTGGCACAGAGGTGTCCCAAGTTACTGAATATTCACATCAATATGCAATTCTTAGGAACAGCTATAGTTTTTCTTTTTAAGTAGTAAAGCAGTTGTGATTGCTAATTAGGTAAAAATTAACCGAGATTCAAACGAGTCTGACTGTGAGGGTTCTGCCCACTTGCTCCAAGTGGGACAACAAGCTTGGATCTGCGGCTGTCCCACAGACACATGTTTAACATCAAAATCAAGACTGGTGACAATAATATAACAAGGGCATGAGACAGAAGGGATTTCAGGCCCTAGGGTTAGCCTAGAAGAGACTGTGGGGTCAGAATGGATCAACTTGCTAGAGACCAGGATCTCACTTAAATATCACAGCCACTGTATAGGGTAGATTTTATTTTTCTTTGACTCGTGCAAGCTGAGGTTCAGACAGTGGAGCAGTGTGCTTAGGGTCACGCAGCACATGCAGTATGTAAGTGGTAGCATTTGAATTTGACTTAGTGACAGCAGGCTCCAAGGAAAGCTCTAAATAAAAACACCAGACTGCTTAGAGGTAGCAGGCATGAGGCCCCGAAGTAGATAGTGGGAGAGTTGAACACAAGGATGAGTATTCCAAGAACGCCTAGAGACAGGACAACTGGGAGTGATGAGATGTTAGTAACCCTGCAACTTAAGTTTTGCATTTTTATTTACCTAATATTATTAAAATAACAGTGTGCATTAGTTAAGTGCTCCATTTAGAGCTGGCTAAAAACAGAGCTGCAAGCACTTCTAGGGTATGAAAGAAATAGGCCATCTGAGTAGAATGCAGTACCTACTTTTACCTCCCTGTGTCTCCAGATGAGGTACAGCCTCACTACTCAGTGTGGTCTCTGGGCCAGCAGCTTTGGCTTCGCCTGGGTATGCTTTAAAAATGCAGAGTTTCAGGCCCCACCCCAGACCTACTGAATCAGAACGTGCACTTTAACAAAATCCATAGATAACTCTTGTGCACATTAAAATTTGAGAAGCACTGAGTTCGGGGATACAAACCAGAAGAAAAGATAGGATATAAAATAGCAAAAGAACCAGCTAGCTATACTCAGGAAAAAAATAAAGCAAAAAAAAAAAAGTGTTTTGTTGGTTTTTTTCTCAGAGGAAAATAAAGGCAATTTGAAGCTTAGTGCAGACAGATAATTTTTTTTCCTGGTAAAATTATAAGTAGGATCTGTTCACTTGAAACAGAATAAAAAAGACTGGAGACCTTTGAGAGTTGTCACATCTTGTGGGCACAAAACTGGAATGAGCTAAATAATAGTCCCACCATCCCTTTGTTTAGAAGCTGGGCTCAATGGCTTCAGGGTCGTTTTTTTCCTTTGCAACATCCCAGACCCAAGGAGATGCATGTTATTAAACATCTTTAAATGCCCATGATATCTTATGAGATGGGGCAGAAGAGTTGTAGGGATGGGGACGGAGGAGACACAGAGTACCTGACCCTGGTCAGAAAAACTGAGGGCAGACCCTGGAACAGGGAGGAGTTTAGGAAAGTGACTATAGCTGCTTATCTTGGGCATTTCTGTTGTCACTCTGCCCAATTACATTTAAATTTTGGCTCTCCATAAACACAGCTTTCAGAAATGAAAATAAAGAATAATTTTATTCGCCAACAAGTAACCATCTATTTTTTCTTCAAAATGGAAATAGCTTTTTTTATGATTATGAAAATAACACAATTGAAAAGAAATTAAGACAGTGAAGAGAGAACAGAAAATAGAAAATGAAAATCCCTTCAAACCTGAGAGACAAAACTAGCAACCATATATTACTGTTACACACATGTGCATGCATGCACACACAACCACACACCACTCACATGCACACAATTGGTAGACCTGGCATCAAATGAAATGGCTTCTCCAATGCCATGCTTGTAGAAGGTACTGCTCTGTAGTCCTAAGACCCAGGGATGGTTGAGATGGTCCTTTCTAGTTTAAGGGTTAGGAGAAGTAGTTTCAGGTAATTAACATTAATCTTTATTATTGTAGAACAGTTTCTTTTCTTTATTATTGTAGAATAGTTTCTTAACTCTCACTAAAAAATTAAAAGTCTTAATTAAAATATATTTAAAGACTTTTCATTAAAATCTTCATGCTGAAATATCAGTATTTCTTCTATAAAATTCACTAGAGCAAGGTAAATTTATACAGCTAAAAATAGTCAATTTACCTTCATTTAATTCAGGTTTATAACCATCTTTTTCTCACTTTTTTTGAGGTATAATGAACAAATAAAAGCTCAATATATTTACCATGTACAACATGTTGTTTTGATATATGTACACATTGTGAAATGATTACCATAAACCAGATAATTAATCTATCACCTTGCATATCTTTGTGTGTGTTTGTTGTGAGAATATTTAACACCTATTCTCTTAACAAATTTTAAGTATACAATACATTATTGCTAACTAGAGTCATCATGCTGTGCATTGAATCCCAGAGTTCACCCATCTTATAACTGAAACTTTGTATCATTTAATCAACACCTCCTTAAAACCCTCTCCCCTAGGCCCTGCAAACATCATTCTGATTCTACTCCCCGTTTCTATGAGTTTGACTTCTTTAGATTCCCCATAAAAGTGAGATCATACAGTATCTTTCTTTGTCTGATTTATTTCACTTAGCACAATGCCCTCAAGTTTCATCACATTATTGCAAGGATTTCTTTTGTGGTAGGATTTCTTTTTTCTTTTGCTAAATAGTATTCCAGTATATATATCATCGTATAGTCTTTATTAAGCAGTTGACAAACACTGGGGCTGTTTCCATGCCTGGGCTATTACGCATAGTGCTGCAATGAACATGAGAGTGCAAATATCTTTTGAACACACTGATTTCCATTCTTTTGGATATATACCCACAGTAGGATTCCTGGATCGTGTCATACTCCTACTTTTAATTTTTTGAGGAGTCGTCATACTGTTTTCCAGAGTGGTTGTACCAATTTACATTCCCAACTGAGAGTCTGTGAAGGTTCCCTTTTCTTCATACCCTCACTGGCGCTTAGCTTTTGTCTTTTTTATAAGTCATCCTAATAGGTGTGAGCTGATATCTCATTATTGTTTTAATTTTGCATTTCCTTGATGATTAGTGATGTTGAACACTTTTTCATGTACCTGTTGGCCATTAGTTTATCTTTGGAGAAATATCTATTCAGGTCCTTTGTCCATTTTAAAATCAGATTACTTATTATTATTATTTTTTGCTATTAAGTTGTATGAGTTCTTATATAGTTTGGATGTTATCAGATATATGGGCTGCAAATATTTTCTCCAATTCCATAGGTTGCCTTTCCATTTAGTTGATTGTTTCAGTTGATTGTGCAGAAGACTTTTAGTTTGATGTAGTTCTACTTTTATTTTTTAGCCAGAGGGTCCTGCCAGCCCCTCCTTCCTCCACAGCCTCAGCATTTCAGGGTACATCTCCGGGGGTCAATGCTCTGACACCCACACACCCTTTTTTTATTTGCAAAACCAACACATCTGCATTGCATCAGGGAAGGTGGCGATTCAAAGACATGAGAGAAAAACAACTGTTGTTTTCATTACCTTCAGAGGAACAAAGAAAGACGGGGCAAATCCCTCCCCATGGAAACCCTACAAACATAACAATGGTTGAGAAGATGGCATTTTTATACCTTGCTCACTGGAGGATGAAATCAGTGGGTGAACAAATGGTACCTTCTGTGTCATTTTTCTATGCTGTGAGAACCAGGTTTGAGGTACCCCTTTAGGAAAAGTTTTTTGGTTTGTTTTGTTTTTTTACAAAATTCTTGGTTACTTTCCCAGATTCTTTTTAAAAAAAAACAAACAAAATCTAACCCAAAGGCAAACACACACACTCTTAATTTGAGCTGATTCTAACCAATCCAGACACATTGGTTATGAGCTCCCTCAGAGCCAGTGTGCGGACTTGGCTCCCACCTGCTTCTTCTGAGGCAAAGGGTAATGGAATGGAACATCATAGTTGAGGTATTGGCAAGTTGAGGTATTGGCCAATTCACGGGGCTCATTGGCAGAGGAGAAACTTGGCAAACCGCAGGCACCAAGAAGGGAAAAGCTCTTGGTATTATTTATAGACGTCTGGGGCTGGCTTGACAGTGACTCAAACTAAGCAAGCAGTCAATTTGGTGGGTGCAGCAAACCAACATGGCACATGCATACCTATGTAACAAACCTTCACATTGTGCACATGTACCCCAGAACTTAAAATATAATAAAAAATTAAAATTAAAATTAAAAAAAAGAAGAAAAAGAAAACTCAAAGGAGGCCGGGTGCAGTGGCTCACGTCTGTAATTCCAGCGCTTTGGGAGGCCAAGGTGAGAGGATTGCTTGAGGCCAGTAGTTTGAGACCAGTCTGGCAACAAAGAGACCCATCTCTACCAAAATAATAAAGTTAGCCAGGTGCGATGGCTCATGCCTCTAGTCTTAGCTACTCAGGAGGCTGAGGTGGGAGGATCACTTGAGCCCAGGAGTTGGAGGCTGCAGTGAGCTGTGATCGTACCACTGCACTCCAGCCTGGGTGACAAAGAGGGACCCTGTCTCAACAATAAACAACAACAACTGGAAGGAGTCATGTTGTTAGGTCTTCACAGGAACCTCTTGCTGTAAGTGAACTTTTACCTCTTCCCTTGGCTATGAGGACTAAGCTCTGATTTTTTATCTTACCCAAATTCCTACCTAAGGAGTCTATGGAGTCATGCCCTACAAACCATAAATTCTCATCAGATGGGTTTTATTTGACCCTATATATTGTGACTTACTTTCAATCTGACTCTGGCTTAACATTATGAGAAATGGAAAAAATACTTAACCCCAAAATATATTCCCTTGACATACCTTGAAATTGCCCTGCAAAATCTCTTGTGGGAAAAATCCACATTCTATAGAGAATCCCCTTCCCCCTTTGTTTTCCTTCCTTTCTTTCCAGATCCAGGAGATAATCAACTAAGAGCCAGGCACCCTTTCTAAGTCCGATAAGAAACAATTTACAACCTGCTCTCTCTGAAGTCTGCTATCTGAGAGCTTCCTCTGCACAATAAACATGGTATCCACAATCTTTTATCTTTAATCTGAACATTCCTTTCTATGGATCCCAGGTCTTTAGACAAACCCAACCAATTGTCAACCAGAAAATGTTTAAATTTCCCTATAGCCTGGAAGCCCCCACTTTGAGTTGTCCTGCCTTTCTGAATCAAACCAATGTATTTCTTAAATGTATTTGATTGATGTCTCATGCCTTCCTAAAATATATAAAACCAAGCTGCACCGACCACCTTGGGCACACGTTCTCAGGACCTCCCAAGGGCTATGTCACGGGCCATGGTCACTCATATTTGGCTCAGAATAAATCTCAAGTATTTTACAGAGTTAGACTATTTTCATCAACAGCTACTTTGGTGTGATTTATGGCTCACCTGTGGTCATCTCATGTTTCTTCTTGATCCACAGGTCTGAAGGTCAACCTGCTCTCATTCTCACCTTCTACTGACTGATGATGGTTTTCATCATACCTTAAACATAGATTTTACTTGTTCTTCAGAATGGTCCTTTGAGGAATCCAGCTGGAAAGACAGTGATACAGGAGGTGAGGTGAGCTGCCCAAGGTCACCAGGAGGGGTGGAGGAGCTGGAACTGCCTCCCGGCCTTGCTCTTCCTACAAGTCATCTGCCCTTGTTGGCCTTGCTGTGGCTCCAGAGTGTGCTCCCTGGTTACCACCAATGCTTGAATGACTGACTGTTCATCCTACCCCAAACCCTGGGTCTAGCGATGTCCAGAGCAGTCTTTCCTGTAGATACATCATTTTTCTGTCTGTGTCAAGTGGTTTTGTTCCTAGTATTTCATGGTTAAATGTCTGAAATAGTGCTTTGAAATTAGGTAGAATAATATTAATAATTCATTCATTCAACAAATACTGGGAACTGGTAATGCTAACAGGGAAACGGGGATGGTGTCAGGCACTGGGGGTCTGAGTGTGTTTAAAATATCTTTCCCAGCTGCCTTCTTCGAGCTGGACGTTCCTTACTGCCAGTGATCCCATCATATTCTAGAAGTAAGATGTGAGCTTAGAGAAGGTGGCAGTGAAGAAGGAGTGGGTGAGGCACCAGGTTTACCAACGACGGAGCATCTACTATGAATTGGGCACAGTGGTGGGTGCAGACCACAGAGGGGGCAGAAAACACAGGTGTAGTCCTGCCCACAAAGTCTCCATCCAAATGCCTATGCAGATATTAAACACATAAACATGCAAATACATATTTAATTAAAATGGAGATAATTGCTATAGCTATAGGAACAGAGCAATATGAGAAAGAATAAAAGGAAAGGACTTAACGTGGGGTGATGGTGTTAGGAGAAATTCTTTCTGAGAAAAATGAGGTTTAAGCAGAAACCTAGCAGAGAGTAGGAACTAGCCCAAGGAATTTTAGAGGGAATGGTGTCTCAAGCAGAGGGAATAGCAGGTACCGAAACCATGGGGAGGGGTTTGTGTTTTATCCTAACCAAGAGAGTGACACGATCAAATGTAAAAGGGCTAGGGGGAAAAGAGAGATAAAGATGAAGAGAAAGGAGATAAGGGAAATGGGAGGGAGAAAAGGAAGAGAGAGGCATATGATGGGAAAGGAAATGAGAGAAAAGACTCTGAGAAGTATGAAGTGTTGGGTGTTGTCATCATAGGCCTGTGACATTGAAGGAGGTTGGGAGGTTTAGGGTTGAGAGACAGCCTTATAGAGCACAACCATACCCCCAGAGCCAGCTCCAGACTGGGATTCTGGGTGGAGGGAGACCATGGAGGCCTTGGTCATCTTCTGAGACAGAAGTCAGAAGACCTCCCACAGGGCATCAACTGGGGCTCTGCTCCAGGCAGCTCCAAGCAGCTCAAGGTTCAGAGATAATGAGAGAGACCCTTTTTGGCTCCGCCAAACAGAGGCCTCATATCCTTACCCCAGGGGAGGCTAATACTGAATGTTTGTGGCATGCACACACTTCTGGAAAGCCTGGACCCACCAGGATGTGGTTTTGCAGATTGAACAAAAGCCCAGTTCTTTAGAATCTGGGCTTAGAAAATAATTAATTGTCACTTGGTACAATCAGTATTATAACTACAGATATCATCTTACAATAGTTGTATTTCTTATTTTATAAATAAGAGATAAGGATTTGATTAAAAGCTGTTATGAAAACTTATACAAAACTTGGAAATAAGGCAAAAGAATGACTGTATGTCCTTTCAATGTTACAATGGAGTATTGTCTAAGAGGTTCTCCCAAAGATTATTCAGGCAATGGACCTCTATTAAACTCACTATTTACTGTTATATATGGCCCAGACTCTAAGAAGGACGTGCATGTCCTCTAGCCCAGCTATGTGTCCTACAGTGCAGTTATATGTCGCTCTCCTCAATCTTTTTTTTTTTTGAGACAGAGTCTCACTCTGTTGCCCAGGCTGGAGTGCGGTGGCACAGTCTCTGTTCACTGCAACCTCCTCCTCCTTGTTTCAAGTGATTCCCCTGCCTTGGCCTCCCAAGCTGGGGTTTCAGGCATGTGCCACTACGCTCAGCTAATTTTTGTATTTTTAGTAGAGTTGGGGTTTCACCATATTGGCCAGGCTGGTCTTGAACTCCTGACCTCAAGTGATCCACCCACCTTGGCCTCCCAAAGTGCTGGGATTACAGGTGTGAGCCACCGCACCCAGTCACCCTCCTCAATCTAACATGTCACTGCCAGTTCATACCATAAGCCCAGTGAATTCAGCCTTCCATTAAGTTTCTCTGAATGATTTTGGCCCTTTTATATTAGGCCCTATTTCTAATCAAGTGCTTGATGTCAACTTTAATTATTGTTTGGACCATTTACTCAGCTAAATATATATATATATGTTTCTTGTCCAAAAGGTAATTATGGGAATGAGACCAGTCCCCCAAAGACATATTATTTACTTGACTCTCTTTACAAGGCTGCCATAGGGATGCAAAGACGGGAGCAGTATCTCTTTTTACATGCAAAAGGACAAGTGGAAAAGCACAGGACATATGTCTCACCAACTCCACACTCTCCCTCAAACTAGATCTACCCAGGCTCATGCATTTGAAGCAGCCACTTGGGGAAGATGAGAAGGGAAGAGAGACATCATTTCCTTAGGCACAAGCAAGAGTTGGAGGTGAAATTTAATTTGAGTAACATTTACTCCCAACAGATTGATTGATTTGGGAAATGAATTGAACAAATTGATCATTGGCTTGGGGGTTCCGGATATAACCTGCATCTTCGACTGTGATTCCAAGACTTCTGGCGCAAATCAATGTGGTAACTTTTGTCCAAAATCCAGCTAGCCAGCCATCTGGATGTGTTGGCATCATTGTTGAGGGTTTTACTGGATTACTGCCTGAATTCAGAGAATCTTTTGGTGTAGAATGTCAATGTTGCTAGTTGAAATGACAATTTTTATATCCCTATAATTGAATTGACTAGATATTTGGGTATGGTATGGCCAAAACTACTATCATGATTATAACCTCTCTGGGTCTAGTTTCGTCACTGGTAAAACTGGGAATTAAAATACTGTTACAGACTGTTCTCCAACCCTGCACAAATTCATATGTGGAAACCTAATCCCCAATATGATGGTATTAGGAGGTGGAGCCTTTGGCGAGTGATTAGGTCATGAGGGTGGAGCCTTCATGAATGGGATTAGTGCCCTAATAAAAGAGACCCCACAGAGTCACCCTGCCCCTTCCACCGTGTGAGGACACAGTGAGAAGGCACTGTCTATAAACCAGAGAGCGGGCTCTTACTAGGCACTCACTCTGCTGGTGCCTCCATCTTGGACTTCCCAGCTTCCAGAATGTAAGAAATAATTTTCTGTTGTTTATAAGCTACTCAAGTTATGGCGTCTTGTTATAACAACCTCAATTGTTTAAGATAGATACTCACCTTGCTTCCTTCGTGTGGGTATTTAAAAAAAAGAATGGGAGTATTCATGAGAAAATGGTGAAACTTTATACAATGGTATAACACGAACTAGAAAACTACCATGAAAGTCCCCATTTGATAGAGGAAAGAGGAGAAAACATTCACAAGTCACTGGCCTATATCAGTGACGGGATCCTCTCAGGCAGGCCTCTGTCCTGGAGGTGATGGGAGCTGCTTCCTTGACCATATTTCTCTACTGGGGAGGATGCAGTTCTTGGGGGTAGTATAGTCACATAATTCACCCTACTCTTGCAAGTTTGAGGCCTCGGTGTAGCTTTACAATCACAGGTTTTTTAAGCCAGGCTCAGAGTTTCTCTGACAATTGCTTCAAAAATGTGGTGTGCTTCTCTTTGGTTTGCTTCCAGTTGGTTCCATGTACCAGAAACAACACCTTATATTCTTTCCCAAATATATTCCTCAAGCTTGCTTTATTTCTTTGCTTCCCAGCCCATACTTCTCTTTTTCCCAATGTAATGTACTTAGTTTGAGACCAACCGAATCAATAGGTTTGGGAAGGCAATATTCTTAATCTGAGCTTTGCCATGGGTCTCATCCTCTTTGTTTTACTGAAAAGCCCTAGAGACTTTGCCTTTAAAATCCTTTTTCTTACTATTTAAGGTCCAAAAGCAGTAAGCCTCTCCAACACTCTAAGATCTGCAGTCTCTGAACACTCCCTGTTCCTTTCGCCGTAAACCAAACTTGCTTGAGCTCGTCTCTCTCTTGTAATACTGCAACGCCTTGCTAAACCCAGCAATAGCCAACATACACCAACACTGTGAATTATTCCAGCGTTTTCTGTAGAGCCATGGACTCAGCATGCATGTGGTCTGCCTTCGAAGTTATGGAAGGTTTCATTTTAATGAATGTGTTGTCACCACATCGAATGAGTCTCCATCTCTCCTCCTGCTATGTGGGTTACCCCACCACTGCTGCCTGATCAAGCCCATGCCACACAACTTTAGTCTTCTGATTAAGCCCGTGCCACACAACTTTAGTCTTCTGAATATGGAAGCATTCCACTCCATGGGACAATTTTCTGTGCTAGTTTGGCCAGGGTAGACTGTGGTAACAAAAAGACTCAATAGGTGTAATAGCTCAACACTTGGCCATTTATTTCTCACTTACAGAATACTCCAGGGAGATTCTAGATTAGCAGGAAGACGTGTGTGTGTGTGTGTGTGTGTGTGTTTCTGCATCACACAGCCATTTTAGACACCAGTATTACATATGTGACTTCCAAGCTTGCCTGGGGAGATGGGGCACCATCCCATCAGCTAGAAGTGAAAAGAGGATCACAGGTGGGTGATAGCTATGGGTCAGTACTGGAAGCTACACGCATCACTTCAATTTCCCTTCCATTGGCTGGAACTTATTCACATGGCCACAACTAACTTCGAGGGAGGCTGGGAAAGGCCTTCAAGGGAAGCTGGGAAAGGCCTTCAAGGGAAGCTGGGAAAGGCAAACTTCAATTTGCTTTCCATTGGCTGGAACTTAGTCACATGGCCACAACTAACTTCAAGGGAGGCTGGGAAAGGTAGTCTAGCTGTGCGCCCAAAACGAAGAAGAAACAGATTTTTGTGAACGGCATGCGGTGTCCACAACAGTGCCCCTTTCTGAGATACCTCATGCTTCACACGTGAAGGGGAGCTAACCTCACAAGTCTATGAGGAGGAGAAGGTGAGACAGTGTTGTGGGATGGCACCCTGAAATGCTAAGCATGGGTAAAGCACATTGTGGAGAGCATAGCAAAACATCAGGTAAAAAGTAATTGAACAGAGAAACTGTCTCCACATGGACTACATTAGTAATACTTTTCCTTATTTTAGACTATTCCTTTATGGAAAAACATGCCTCTCCATCATCAGAAATAACCTCCAGACATGTTTATACACATCCATGCACACCTCGCACCTAGCAAATAATTTGCTGCTGCCTTTCATAAATTGACACTGAGAGCTTAGCCTTTAGCATGAGAGCTTTCACAATAATGTGATGCCTGAGCCATTTCCAGATATTTTGTCTACAGTGAAAAATGTGAACTAGAAAAATGAGCTGCTGCTTTTGCCGCATGGCTGTGACACATGCCCCACATCTGTGCCAACTTGGGCCAAATGGTGGTGGTGGAATCCAATCCTGTAGGGAGATGTTTTCAGGGTGAGTGATGGGAAGTATTGCATCTCTGTGCTCTTTGATCTCCGGAAGGACCCAGGGGATGCAAAGATGGAGGGATGACTTCTGCTAGCTTTCTGGGGTGAGGGAAGGAGGCAACCCTTGCTTTTGGAAACACCTGAGTTAACAAGCTCTAGTGGTGGTGGAGAGGAGTTTCTGGGAAGAAAATCTGAGCGTTTAAATGGCAGGTGGATGAGCATTTGACTGAGTATTTGATCAAGTCTCTGCATTTGAAGGATAGGAAGAGACTTTTGTGACATGCAAAGTCATTTGTAAGTGGTGGATCTGATTTCATTCTTTTTATTACAAAACAAAGCTTTCATTAAGACCCCTGCCCCCTTCTTCTTGGGCCATATTAGCACAAAAACTAAAAGGTTTGGGCTACCTTCCCAGAACAAAATGAGGGGTGTATGTGTGCACGCGTGGTTCTAAATTATCAGATTCTTGTCTGTTTTTCCCTCAAGGTCATCCTGGAGCACACAGAAATAGTAACTATTTTCAATTCTTTATTTTTTTAAGGTCATGCAACTTTAGTCTTATGCTATGTTTCTTTGTCTAAATACATGGCGTGTGTGTGTGTGTGTGTGTGTGTGTGTGTGTGTGTGTATAAGAATTAATTGTCCTGCAAAAAGAAAAACAATGGATGAGCCAGATCAGTACTCAAGGAGATGGATTGCTTGTGTTAGTAATGATATTACTGGTGATATTAGTATTAATGTCATTATCACTATTTATTGCTATAAATATTAGTATTAGTGTTAGATAGTTGGAGTAAATGACCTTTGAGGAGTAAACCAACCCTAAGATTTTAAGATTTTTTGATTTTGTGATATTTGTATTGAATTACCCCTTAGGCTATTATATCACATGCTCAACGCACTTACATTTGGGTTTGTACCCATTAATTCCCATTTTTACTCACATAGAGAATGGGAGACAGCATTTTAGGTGGAAGGGACAGCCCATGCAAAGGCCTGGAGGTGGACATGAGTCTGTGAGGGCAAGGGGACTCCTGAAGAAGTTGGTTCCTCCAGTCATATGTTCACCTTGGACCTTTGGTTGAGACCAGGATTGGCTTTTAATTGGATTGGCTAAAGATAAATCAAGCATAACCACATGTGAATTTCAAACAAATGATTCTATTTTATTAGGCAGATAGAGTGAGCTTTTACCCTTGCACGTTATAGTTACTCATTGTCTCCTATTCCCAACATTGTTAATATTCTTTTCTTTTTCTTTTGTTTGTCTGTTCTGCCGGAGGGTTAATATTTCATGGAGTGGAAACTTGGATTATTGCATTGATCTTATTAGGCAAAAAGATGCTGCATTTCCTTTATTTAGCAGCCCAGCAGGGCCATGTGGACCTTCTTTAAGGCCTGAGTTAGAAGATGGTTCAGTTAAAGTAGGAACACTCATGAAAGGGTGATGTTTCCATTTGGGCCAAACCTGGGGCTAGGTGAGGGTATGCTTGGCAACCTGCAGCCTTCTTGCCCATGAACTTTCGAGAACATAAACATCCTTGCCCTCTTTATGAAGGATCAATAAGGCTAGCCTTACTTTGGGGAATGTCAATTAGTGCTGTCAGCCAAAGTAGATAACACTTTAGATCATTTCTTTCATCAGAACTTGGTCAATTCCATGAGCAGCCCAGGAACCCTGCTTAAGAAATGCTAGAAAGACAAATAAAAATGAATGTTCCATTCTTGGAGATGAAGGCTTGGTTTGGGGTTTCCAAACCAACATTCCACACCCGGGCTTCCAGGAGCAGAATTGTACAGACATGTGTGTGCACTTCCTCCTGCCCCAGCCTCCCAAGATGAGGGTTCTCTGGCTTTCGTAAGATTCTCAAGGGAGTCCATGATCTTAGAAAGTCAAGGAGCACTAGTTTGGTACGGAACCTCGATACAAATAGTTCAATCTTTGGTTATATCACTGCTTGACTCTTATGAAAATGAGCCACTCAGTTGTTTTATCCATGCCCTCCCTAAAGGATCCAGATCTTATCCTCTGAGCTGGCTAAGGATTGCCCATCATATCCTTTCCTTGTTTTCTCCTCCCTCTTCAGGCTCAAAAGCTCCCAGACCTGGTCTCCCCCTTGGTTCACCAGCATGGCCACAGTTACAAAACTACACTCATAAGGACCAAACCAACCTTTTTAGGACTTTAGACTGTTGCCATTTCTATGTCACTTAAATTATTTGTTCTATCAGTAAAATATTTTTATTTTATGCTTTCCTGGAATTTAATAGACACCAAGCCTGGCTTCCTTCTACACTCCCTGCAGTGATATCCCAGCAACGTTTTTACAAATGCCACCATCCCCGTTACCACGAATAACCAACATTTGTAATCAATACTATCATACCCTATGTTAAATGGGCTGTTTTCTTTCTGTATATTTCTAGATGTGTTTCCTTTGAGCCTTGCAGTATTGCTGGAGGCAGGCAGGAGAGTTGCTCCTCATTATTTTCAAAGATAAGACAACAGAGCAGAGCCTAAAGAGTTAAGTGACTGGCACACAGTCTGGAGTAAGTTAGAGACACAGCCAGGAATAGAACGAAAGTCTGAATTTCCCTTCTTGCTTCCTGCCACACTATACCTTTGTGTACATTTTTTGGTGAGGAGTCAGATTTTATTTTAAGCCACTCCAAGGCCCTTAACTGGCATCTTGTTTTAATTATGCCACTTGCAAACTGAATGTATTATGGTTTGACCACTTAAGTCACTCTGGAGGAAAGCTCTGGAACTGGGCTTTTAATTGGATTGGCTAAAGATAAATCAAGCATAACCACATGTGAATTTCAAACAAATGATTCTATTTTATTAGGCAGATAGAGTGAGCTTTTACCCTTGCACGTTATAGTTACTCATTGTCTCCTATTCCCAACATTGTTAATATTCTTTTCTTTTCCTTTTGTTTATCTGTTCTGCCAGAGGGTTAATATTTCATGGAGTGGAAACTTGGATTATTGCATTGATCTTATTAGGCAAAAAAATGCTGCATTTCCTTTATTTAGCATTCAGGAGCAGGATCTTTGCACCTCTGCATACTCTTCTCTTTCCTACTCTATGCACAGCAGAGCCAAACCTAGAACACCAGCCAAAGCTTTGGATGGTCTGGAATGTGCATTAAGAGCTGTCTGCATAGCCCAGAACCGGCCCAGAAGGAGGAAGAGAAATAATTCCTAATGTTGTCAAGTCCAACTCTGAAATGTCCAAAGCACTGTGGAGCCTCTGGACGGATGGAAGTGACAAAGTCCCTTCCTCATTGTGATTATTGACAAACAACGTTTGCCTGTTTCATCACCTTCTGCAGGTACCAAGTCTCCCTGGTAGAAAGCCAAGTAGGAGATGAAAGTAAGGTAGGTCATTGGGGGTAGTGTATTTGTTCTATGGATAATTAGTACCAAATAACCTTGTGGACCAACCAGAGTTAGCACAGTTGGCAAACAAGTGTTTTCATATGTGCTGAAGGGTGCTATGTGTGGTGCGGGGAAGTTGGTGGGGTGAGTTGTGTGATGAAGAATATGGAGACCTGGTTACCTCCAGAAACCTTTCTTATTTGAGAGATCTCCATTCTGGGTGTGGCCTGGGGAATGATACTGTAAAGAAGAGGGCTCACCTGGGAAGGAACCAACCCCGTGCAAGAAGGGAGTAGCTGAGGCCAGAACCGTGGCTATGGGATCCTGGGCCTGGAGCCTGGGGAGGAGCAGGGAGGTTCTGGGTGGCGGGGACACATCCTTTTTCATGGAATTTGCCATAGGAATCACATCAGAATGAAACCAGGCTAAAATAGCCTGGTTATTGCCATTCACAATATTTCTAGCGGCCACGTGGTAATCGGGCCACCCTCCAGGATCTCTGTGTCTCAATTAACAAGCCCCATTGCCTCTGGGCAAACCAATGGAGTCATTAATTGTGATCTGGCTATCCAAAGCCTTTCTCATTTAAGTAGGAAAATTTCCAAGGATTCTTGTTTTGGGATTATCTTTCAGGAACCTTTGGGGTGGAAGGAAATCTCCCTATGCAAGTATGAGTTGGCTTATTTCTTTATCACACTGGAAGACCTAGTTTGAAATTTCTCATAAATTCAAATAACAAGCAATACTTTGTCAAACCAGGAAACAAGCTACAGTGGCTAAACTCTTTGGATGTAATATGCCACTAAAGCATTAATGAAATGAGCAAGTGTATTCAGCATTCTTTAAGTCAACTCAGGAAATATTTTTTAACTCTTTACCTTGTACAGAGCATGGCAGTCTGTGAAAAGAATTTCAGGAAAGTTCTGTAGTGGGGAATGAAGGGCAGAGGGAGCCTGAATATAGGCTTAATATTTTTCCATTTCTGATGTTTCATTTTAAGCCTGAAAAATCAAGGACAAGCTGGAATTTGACAGTCAAAAAATGAAAACATGTTGAAACCTACCACGGCATTATCTGGAGTCCTCACTTCCTAAAATGCAGCACCCCCGATGGAACAAGTTGCACTCCAACCTAGCTTCTCTTGGTGCCTAAGCTACTTATGAACTGTGACTACATTTGGAAGATGCATGTAATACTTTTTCAGTAGCCTAAAATCAAATGGCCCATTAGGCTGCATACTGGTGACCTTCAGAAATATTCAACAGAGACGACCTTAGAGAGTGGAGGAATTTAATAGTGTGATGCTTTCCACTAGGCAAATAGACATTGAATAGAAGAAAGATTTGCTTTATGGTGGAAGGAAAATTTATCTGATAGGCAATTTCAGCAATGTGGAAGCATAGCCAGGATTTCTCCATAGTGACTGGCTCTCCACAAACGTACACAGCTGATTAAGTTTGCCATTGAGACCTGCAGACCCATCCTCTGCTCCATTCCTCACTCCCAGGAGCTCTGCATTTCAGTCTACAGGGCACTGTCCTTGGATACATATCTGTCAAAAGCTGCTCTTTTCTCTGATGTGACTCTTCTATGATTCACTCCAGCCAGTTGCTCCCCTCACCTTTCTCCATCTTTCACTCCAAATGCAACCAACTGGCCAAGTATTATTGTTTTCTAGCTTTATTCCCCTGTGCTTAGAGATCATACTTTTTAGGATGTTGAGACTTGGAATTTTGTTGAAAATTGCTTTATATCCCAGCAGCATATAATCAATTTTGACAAATGTTCCATGTGGACTTAAAAAGAATGTGCATTCTGCAGCTGCTGGATACAGTGCTGTGCTAAAAATCCCCGACTCTAACTATGGATTTGTCTATTTCTCCTTTCATTTCCGTCAGTGTTTGCTTTAGATATTTTGAAGCTATATTATTGGGTACATAAAAATTTAGAATTGTTTTATGGTCCTGTTGGACTGACTCTTCTGTCATTATAAAATATTTCTCTTTATCTCTTATCTACTTTATGCAATAACCATATACCGACATCCTTGGTCTTTTATTTAAGGTATGCATGTTGGATTATATCTTATAATCCTCTTACTTTTAATCTTTCTGTATCTTTATACTTAAAGTGTGTTTCTTATAAGCAATAGTTTTTAAGTCTAATTTCACAATCTTTCTCTTTTAAATGGAATAAGTCTACATATTCATATTTAATGATATATTTGAGTTTAAATCTGTTATTCTACAATTTATTTTCTATTATTAGCCCACCTCTGTTTGTTCATTTTTAACCCTTTCTTGCCTTTTTTTGAACAATCAAGTATTTTTATTGATCTGTTTTATCCCTCTATTGGCTTGTTAGTTATATGATCTTTTACTATTTTTAAATGTTACCCTCAAAATCACAGCATTTATTCTTGATTTAGAATATAATATACATTAATATTTTACCACTGTTTGTATAATTCGAGGTCTTTAGAACACTTTAACTCTATTTATTCCCTCTGTATTCTATTTTATAAAGTAGGCCTTTGAAATTATTTACACTTCCCTGTTTCTTTATTGTTGTTACTCATCTGTTATGACATCACATCCTTTTATGTGCTTATAGTTTGCTTAATCTTTCTGTTATTTAGCATACAATTTAAAGTAATTTTTTCAAGGATTTCTGATGGGATGTTCTCAAGCCTCTGAATGTCTCAAATTCGCCTTCTCTTGCATTTCCACGTAAATAAGAAGTTCTCTGAATATAAAAGATAGCATTCACAAACTTGAACCCTTATTGATAATCTGATTTTGTTTTAAATCATGAGACTTAGAGGAGTATTTTTTAAATTGTAATTCAAATATTTTCCAGTTTTTGTCTCGAGGGTCTTTTCTCATTGGTTTTACCTGTTACAGTTCTCTATTTATTTATTTGTCTATGCCTTTAAGTGCCAAGCCCTATGCCAAGGATATAACAATGAAAGATATAATCACTGCTTTCAAGTATGCTTGGGGGTTAGATAAATAAAATACTCATTAAAATTTAATAGGTTAAGGACCATAATGTGGGAAAGATAAGGCAGCATGGGCTCACGGAAGAAGAACACAAAGTCCAGATGAGAGTCTCAGGTAAGGCCTCCTGGAGGAAGATCCAGGATCTTCTACACCACAATAATTTCTGGACAGTATTATTATTATTATTATTATTATTATTATTATTATTATTACTTTAAATCTAGCCTCTGCCTCTCTGAAAACAGCCATGATCATAATTGTAATAAACATATCTTTGTGCCCATGGCTGGGACTCCCTCCTAGTTGGACTGAGAAAGCCTGTTTATCTTCTCAACCAGTTAGTCCAGGAGAAAGTTACAACTGCAGGAGGAATTGTAATTTAATATTATTCATGCTAACTAATGGCTGGAAGATTGCTCATTGGTCTCAGTACAGCCAGTTGACTGAGTTAGGGCTTTTGAGGAATTGGTGTTGGGAAATTCTAACGCAGAACCCATAGTTGGCCTCTTCAAGCACAGTGTGATAAACGACTTGTATGACATTTTCAAATACTCTTGGAGGCAGCCAAGCATGACATCTTAGCTTGAACATTTTTCACCTTCCTCTCCCAGCAATGCTTGTTTACAAAGATTGATGAGGCTAAAACAAATAATAAAAATTATTATTTGTCTTAATTTAGTTTTTCCCAGAAGAAGACCTTGAGACAAGGTTTCAAGTGCAAGTTGTGAATTTGGAAGGTGCAGAGAACACCAGCATTGAAGTGAGGCAGTGAGACAGGGATGGGAAGGGAGCCAGTAAAGCGTTCATTCTTAGGACAGCTACTACAAAGGGCAACCAGAGCTTCATCTCTAGTGGAGACCTCTGATTGCAAGTGTAGAGCACATGCCTTAGAGTTTTCTCACCCAAGAAGCAGAAGATCTAGGATAGCTGTACAGTAGTTCTGGGCAGACCATGGTTGAGGTCTGCTCCCAGAAGAGTTGATACCAGCCCTTGCAGCTGCCCTATGATGAGTGTGGGTAGAGTGGCCTTCAGGGAATTTAGAGAGAACCCTCACACAGAATAGAGATACTGGCAGTCAAGAGTGGGAAGGGGCTCTGTGAAGTAGTAAGGCCTAAGTGCTATGGACAGGGCCAGTGTCTGCTCCTGGTTCTTCATGCTGTTTGTCCAATGCACACCAATCCCCATAAAATAACTCCTGGGATTTAAAAAAAAAATCCCACTTTCTGGATCCTTGAAGCAAAACAAACAAACAAAACATGTTTGAAAAGCTCAAGCTAAATCATCTCTTCCCTCCTCCTGGAACATCCAGCAACTCAGGGCAATCCAACATGGTCCCCAGGGCCATCTTTTCTTACCTAGCCTGCCTCTGCTGGGGATAATTAACTTCACCGCCTTTGGCATAGCCCATTTTTCAACCAAACAGTTTGAGGGGGAAAAAATTTATTATTTCATGGAGCAAACAGTTACTGAGCAGCTCCTCTGTTCTCCCAGCAGGGCCGTTAAACACAGTAGTTACAGTACTTTGTGTTTTTTTGCCATTCACAAGCAGCTTCCTCCCTCCTGCAAATTCCCATCACAACAAATCTGTGGTCATGCAGAGCCACTCCACTACTCTTATGCCTAAGCCTAACTATGGGTTCTACCCTTAGAATTTCCCAACACTAACTCCTCAAACTTTCATATTTGTCATCATAAAGTATATAAAAATGATGACATGAATGATTGAAACAATATAATTAGTAAACTACAATTAATAACTATTTCAAACTTTGTCTTATGCAGTTATTATTTATCTTATAAAGCATATTGTATTTGCATTGCAAAATACACTTTCCTGCTAATTAGCCACAGGATATTAAAAAGTATTGAAAAATGTAGTCAGCCATGAGAAAAATAATAACAAAAATCATAAGTCAGAAAGATGAATATATGCAATCTATGTTCTCAAAGAAAAGTATAACTTAACTGGAAACAACAACAAAAGATTAAACAAATTTTATGAATACTCTTTTGAATAAATTTCTGATTAATGAGGAAATAAAGGGATTTGAAAACAGCTAATTGAAAAATAATGAGAATCAGAATAATTCACATTTAAGATTATGGAATATGTGTAAAGTTGTTCTCAATAAATTGTAGTGTTAAATGCATGTTACATTTTTAAAAGTAAAAGCAAGAGAAAATAATTTCAACTAAAAAGTGAAGAAAAAAGGAACAAAGGAAGCAGAAATAAATATATTAAAATATAAAAACAAAAAGTAAAATTAGCAGCAGGAAAACGCACAATGGCATGAATAGATAGTGAATCTCAGAGAACGTCTTTGAAAAGAATCAGTAAAATGGCCCAGCTGCTGGAAAATCTAATTTTAAAATGCCATAATCAAAATGAAAAAAGGAAAGAAAAAAAATGGCTAGAACTTATATAAAAGTTTTTAAAAATTACAGTATAATTAAGTGCTTATATTTTGAAAATCATTTAAGATGGAAATTGTATTAAGAAATTTAGATGACTAGAATTGACTCAATTGGAATCACATGGTTAAATCACTTAAGGAAGAAATTAAGAAAGTTAAAGAATTATTCTCTCACCCCAAAGAAGGTGATTGTATACTGAAACATTTATAAAGCAATGGCAATTAAAACTGGTTCTGGGGATGGAATAGACAGATTGGGCCAGCTAGAATGCTTTGGCAGCAAGAAACAGAAAAATCTGCTTGAAATTAATTGAAACATTAAGGAAATATATTACCTTATGTTATCAGAAAGTCCACAGGTTGGTGGCTCCAAGCAGCACATAATCAATGCCTCGAGGATGTCACCAAGAAGCCCAGTTCCTACCAGGTCTCCACTTAGCATCCTGACTGTGCTGGCCCTGGGCATGGTTGCAAAGTAACTGTGGCAGTTTCAGGCATCATATCCAGACATGATAAGATCTGCAGAAAGGAAGAGTCTGCATCTTCCTTGGGGTTCCATTTAAGGGTGAGAAACTTTTGCCCTATACCAGCAGATATTGCCTCACATCTCAATGGCCAGCAACGGGTCACACATCCATCCCTAAAATCTTTGGCAAGGGAGTGCCTTAACCATGGTTAGATAATTAAAGACATTGGGTATTGAATTATTCAAACCAATACACAGATTGGTAGAATGAAGACTCCATGTCCGCTCTTGGTGTGTTTCAAGAGTGTTTTAAACTTTTCCTCATGTAAGTTTACATGATTCTTGTTAAGTTTATATTTAGATATTTATATTTTCTGTTGCTAATAAAAACAAAAGCATCTATGCCACTACATTTTCCAACTCATTGCTGTTGTTATATATGAAAGCTATAGATTCCTATGTATTAATTTTTATAGCCCATTTATTTGCTGCAGTCTCTTTTTGTTTGTAAAGATTTTCAGTTGATTCTTTTAGATTTTCCAGGTCATATTATCCACAAATAGGGAGCATTTAACCTTCTTTTTCCCAGTGTTTATAAATGAAGTATCATGCTTTTGTCCAATAGGAGTGGCAAATACTTCCAGCACAATATTAAATAGAAAAGGTAATAATGAGCATCCTTATTGTGTTCCTAATTCTACTGTTTACAAATTCCTTTTTAAAAAGTGTTTTAAGAATGGGTCAAATGCCTTTTCAGCATCAATATGTTAAAAATTTTCTCCTAAAATCTATTAATATGTTATATTAGTCTGTTTTCACACTGCTATAAAAAATACCCAAGACTGGGTAATTTATAAAGGAAAGAGGCTTAATTGAGTCACAGTTCCACATGGCTGGGAAGGCCTCAGGAAACTTGCAATCATGGCAGAAGGGGAAGCAAGACAAGTCTTACATGGCAGCAGGAGAGACTAGGTCAAGGGGGAACTTCCAAATACTTTTAAAACATCAGCTGTCATGAGAACTTCCTCACTATCAAGAGAACAGCATGGGGGAAACCGTTGCCATGATTCAATCACCTCCCACCAGGTCCCTCCCTCAATACCTGGGGATTACAAATGGAGATGAGATTTGGGTGGGGACACAAAGCGAAACCATATCATATGCTGACTTGTAATGAATACCTTTCCTAATACTAATCCATCCTGGCATTTCTGAAATGGAAACTTTGTGGTCCTGCTACTAGTCTTTTAATGAGCTGTTTGAATCTAATTGCTGTTGTTATGTTTACAACTTTAATATGTATATTTGCAAGTGAGATTAACATGTAGGTTTTTTTGTACAATTTTTGTTACATGTTGGTGTCAATGTTATCCACATTATATAAAAAATTTTGCAACTTTTTATATGTCCTGGAAAAGTTCAAATAGCATTGTAATAACCTATCCTATGGAAGCTTAGTGATAATTCTTATGTGAAAGTATCTGGGCTGATATATATGTTCTATGAGTTGATGGAGGCTTATTCTTTAAATACTTTATTTCTCTAATGAAAACTTGTCCATATAGTTTTGGTTCATATAATCATTGTGTTTCTTCTGGAATTAATTTTAGTAAATTATATCTTCCAAGAAAATTATTTATTACATCCAAGTTTTAGAATTTCATTCACATTTGCATATTGAAAACCTACTTGTATAGAATTGTATAAATAGCCTTATTTTTTAAAATTATTAAGTTGTTGAGGTTATTTTCTTTTGTCTTTTCTTATTGTTTGTGCTTCCTCCCTTTTGCTTGATTAAATTTACTGCTTGTCAATCTATTTTATTCATTTTTTAAGAGAAATAGATCCTAATTTGTTAATTCTACAATTCTTCCAATGCATTGATTTTTGCTTCCATCACTATAAAATTCTTCCTTCTTCTTTTAGTTTATTTTGTGTTTTGTCCCTATTTTTTAAAGTTAGATACTTGGCCGGGCACGGTGGCTCATGCCTGTAATCCCAGCACTTTGGGAGGCCAAGGCGGGTGGATCATCTGAGGTCGGGAGTTCGAGACCAGCCTGACCAACATGGAGAAACCCTGTCTCTACTAAAAATACAAAATTAGCCAGGTGTGGTGGCCCATGCCTGTAATCCCAGCTACTAGGGAGGCTGAGGCAGGAGAATCACTTGAACCTGGGAGGCAGAGGTTGCAGTGAGCCAAGATCGCACCATTGCACTCCAGCCTGGGCAACAAGAGTGAAACTCCATCTCAAAATAAATAAATAAATAAAATAAAATAAAATAAAGTTAGATACTTAATGCATTGATTTACTTAGTTTTAATTTTGTTGATATAAGTATTTAAGACTAAAATTTTTCTGAGCTCTGCTCTGCTTATGTCTCACAGTTCTGATGTGTATTTTAATTCTCACTGTTTTCTGGAAACAATGAGTAAACATAAATGTACTTGCAAATTACCTGGGTATCTTATAAAATGTAGACGCCAACTAAGACCTGGGACACCCAAGATTCTGCATTACTAACAAGCTCACAAGAGAAACAGATGCTGCTGTTTACGGACTGCAATTTAAATAGCAAAAATAAGGGTTTTATTTTAATTCCCAGTTTTTTTCTGATGTTATTAATTTCTAGTTTCATTGCAATGTGATGATGTGATTGGAGATCATTGCCTGTATTATACTTGCTTCTTCAAATTCATTGAGCTTTTCTGGTGGCTAATATGGGGTCAGTTATCATCAATGATCATGTGCTTTTGTCAAGAAGATGCACTTATTGTTATTAGGATGCAGAGTTCCACCTATATCTACCTCGTTGCTTATTTTCCTTAGTTAATTTTTGTCCACTTGATCTGTCTTGGACCAAGAATGTTAAATTAAAATCCCCTATTGTTAGTGTGTTCCTGTTTCTTTCTTTGTAGCTCCTGTACTTTTGCTTTATCAAACTGTATCATTTGGTACTTAGGTACATAGAAATTCAAAGTATTATGTCTTTTTGATAATTGTCACCTTTTTGGAATGATATACTATGTCCTTGCACAGGAATATTCAACATCTAATGAGTCATTTCCCCTCATTAGTTTATTGGAATCATATTAAATTTATATTAATTTAATCTTATTAATTTAATTATTTTAGAATTATTTTAATATTTAATTAATATGATTCTTATAAAAATACTAACAGCTTACCGGGTAGTTTTTCCCTAGAACTAGACAAACTAGTTCTAAAGTTGATTTGGAAAAATAAGCAAAAGGAGCCAAGAAGATTCTGAAAAGGTCTGGCTCTACCAGGAATTAAAAGTATGGTCAAACTTCAATTAACTACAATGATGTGCTACTGGTTCATGGATAGAAAGATGGATACATGGAATAGAAATATAAGCCTTGAGATAAATCCAGATACACATGGGAATTTAGTATATGATAAAGGTGGCATCTCAAATATATAAAGATTTTTTTTCCCAAAAGTGTATTGGAACAATTGAGGAACCATGTGATGAAAGATAAAGCTGGATCCATATCTCTACTACACGTTCCAAAATAATATAAATGTAAAAAATAAAATAAAATAATTAAGAAAAAAAGATAGGTTATTTTACATTAGAGTAGGAAAGATTATCTAAAAATAATGCAAAAGTTCAGTTATAAAATAAAGCTTTGATAAATTGTGTTAAATTAATAATACAAAGCTGTCACATGACCAAAATACCACATAAAAAGTCAAAAGACAAATGAAAAAATGCTCCCCAAATTGCAACTCATAGACAAATGCCTAATCTTAATATAGAAAAAGCTACTGGAAATTAAGAAAGAATAATGCAACAAGCCAATAAAAATTTGATTTAAAAAAATGAAGACAATTTACAGACGAAGAAATAAAAGGTGGCCCATCAAAATATGAAAAGATGCTCAATGTCTACAAAAAAGGGTCAAACTCTGTGAAAGATTTAAAGAGGCTTATTCCAAGCCAAATGTGAGGACCGTGATCTGTGACTTCATCTCAGAACATCTTGAGAACATTTGGCCATGGTGGTTTGGTTACAACTTGATTTTTTGCATTTTAGGGAGACAGAAGTTACAGGCAAATACATAAATCCACACACATAAGATTTACATTGGTTCAGCATGAAAAGGTGGAACATTTCAAAGCTTTGGGGGGCTTCTAGGTCATAGGTGAATTCAAAGATTTCTTGATTGGCAACTGGTTGAGAGAGTCAGGTTTTGCCTGAAGTATTCAAATTGGTAGAAAGAAATGCTTAGGGTTAAGATAACAGGCGCCGTGGAAGCCAAGGGTTCTTGTTATATAGATAAGCCTCCAGGTAGCAGGTGTCAGAGAGAATAGATGGTACATGTCTCTTATCAGACCTCAAAAGGTGCCAAACTCTTAGGAGTTAAATCTCTCCTAAATCAGGAAAATACCTGGAAAGGGAATGGGATTCTCTACACAATGTAGACTTTCCCCATAAGAGATAGCTTTACAGGGCCATTTCAAATATATCAAATAAATATATTTGGAGGTAAAATACTTCAATTTCTTTCAAGGCCTGCTATGTGTCACGTGATGTTATGCTAGTTGGCATTTGGTATCTCATTGCCACAAAGAGTCTGTTTTTATCAGTCTTAGGATCTCTATTTTAAATGTTAATGCTGGTCAGTTGTGCCTGAATTCCAAAGGGAGGTGAGTATAACGAGGTATGTCCAATCCCCTCTTCCCATCATGGGCTGAACTAGTTTTTCAGGTTTACTCTGGAATCACTTTACTTGTAATATAAGACATCTAAATTAAAATTACACTGCAATAATTTCAATGCTATTCCCTCTGCTTCCCATCCTTCATTCTCTTAATATCACTATTTGGGCTAAATTTTATTCTGTGTTTACAGTGTTATGCTTATACAAATATAATTCACAGCTGAGTATTGTAACATACTACAGTGATGTCTCTTTTCTTACTTTTTGTTTTTCCTAAAGTTAATAATTGCCTTGCTTTTGATTTGCTTAGACTTCTTTTTACTCTTGCTAACTCTCCCCACAGCTTCCTCTCAGTGTGATTTTCTACAAGGTCAATCACATCATGTAAACTGTTGTTTCTACTTTTTTCTTAGAGACATGCTTTCTGGGAACCTCCATTCTACTCTCCTCGGGGTTGGTGGCCTGTTAGGCCTGATGAGAAGCTGTAACCCTAAGATTTCTTTTTATTGTCACATTCAAATTTCCTTTGCCTTTCTTCTGGGTTGTATTCTCTATTCTGGTATCACATATCTTCTTCCCTTTTGGTTTATTCCCATGGTACAGCACAGAGGAGGGACTTGATCAAGAGGGTGAATGTAGAATCTGGCTTCTAGTGCTTGGGAAATTGGCCTGGGGTCTCTGGACAAATAAAAAACATTACTAAACCACAATAGTAAACAACATACCTACAGGGAGGAGGGAACATGAAAGGAGTAGAATATTTGGATTGGATTATGCAGAGAGGCAAAAACATTTGGAAAAATATATTGTCCTCATAGATTGCTTTCATCTAGGGCTTTGCCACCTCCCAAGTCACCTCTGTTTATCTCCTTTCAATGTGTTCAGTACAGGCACTTGACACCTGGCAGTCACAGTTGGACTGCTTGGGTTATGTGCTGGCCTGTCAGGGACCTGGGCTGCAGTGACCCTTGCAAGAATCTGTGACTGTATGATTAGGATGATTCCTGGGCAGGACAGCCTTGACTTGCGGTTAAATGCCTTGTCTTTTGAGTGCATCTCCAGGCAGGCAGAGAGTCTTATTCTCTTTAGAAGTTGCCAAAAAGCTCAGATGTTTTCTTCAGTTGATGCTGAAATTACACACCCCCTCCTCAAGCAAATGCTCCTAGGAAATTGTTTAGACACTTTGTTTGAGCTTCCAATATTGTCCTCAGATTTAAAAGAAGGTGAGTCACTGTCCTAATAAAGTTGACTCATTCTTTGAGTTCACCTGGAACAAACCAGTCCCCCAAAAAGGAAGTGTCAATGAAGGTAAAATGAAGAAAGTGTTAGGAGAGGGCAGGTACTCCACCAGTGCGAAAAGAAAGATGAAGATGATGTGAGAGCACAGAAATTGCCTAAAATATCAAGGAGTTACTTAATAGGCCAAGGTTAGGAGAGTCTTTGCAATAAATACTCACTTATGCTGAAATAGTGTGGGCTGGGCCTGCCCCCTGCAGTACCCATGGAATGTGGGGAGAGTTGATCCTGCTGAAAGAATTCACCTACAGGCATTGAGAGTGTGACCCATGACATTTGTTCTACAAGCACTGGCTGGCTGATTAGGGAATGGGAACAAAAGGGCATAGTTCCTCCCCTCAAAGAATTATCAATTGAGGAGGAAAAACAGACAAGTTAACAACATAAAATTGAATGAAACCAGGGCTACATGAAAGAACAAAGTGAAATCCCTTTTTTATAGTTTTTTGAATTTTAAGTTCAAGGGTACATGTGCAGGTTTGTTACATAGGTTACATTTGTGTCATGGGGGTTTGTTGTACAGATTATTGCATCACCAGGTATTAAGCCTAGTACTCATTATTTTTCCTGATCCTCTCCCTCCTCCTACCCTCCACCTTCTGATAGGCCCTAGTGTATGTTGTTCCCCTCTATGTGTCCATGTGTTCTCGTCATTTAGCTCCCACTTACAAGTGAGAACACGCAGTATTTGGTTTTCTTCCTGTGTTAATTTGCTAAGGATAATGGCCTCCACCTCCATCCATGTACCTGCAAAGAACATGATCTTATTCTTTTTTATGGCTGCATAGTATTCCATGGCTGATATGTACCATATTTTCTTTATCCAGTCTACCATTGGGCATTTGGGTTGATTCAATGTCTTTACTATTTTGAATAGTGCTGTAATGAACATGCCCATGCACGTGTCTTTATAATAGAACAATTTATATTCTTTGGGGTATATACCCAGTAATGGGATTGCTGGGTGGAATGGTATTTCTGTCTTTAGATCTTTGAGGAATCACCACACTGTCTTACACAATGGTTGAACTAATTTACACTCCCAGCAACAGTGTATAAGTGTTTCCTTTTCTTCACAACCTCCCCAGCATCTGTTTTTTGACTGTTTTAATAATAGCCATTCTGACTGGTGTGAGATGGAATCTCATTGTGGTTTTGATTTGCATGTGATATCCCTTTTGACTGGGAGATTGGGGAAGGCTTCCCCACAGAGGTGGCATCTGTGTTGAACTCCAAGAAAAGACTAAGAATTAGTGGGAAATGGGGGAAGAGGCATTCACAGCTGAAGAAAACATTAGCCCAAGAACTGAAGAGTAAAAAGGCCTATCCCATTGGGTGAATGGCTAATGGCCTGATGTATTTGGAGTTAGGAAAGTGGGAAATATAGCTGAGAAGAAAATTTGGGACAAGATAAAGAGGCTAAATCCTTAGAGAACCCTGAATTTAATTTTCGGGACCTTAGATTTTACAATAGAGGAAACATGTGTAACAGCCGAAAGGGTTCACCTTGTCCGCTGCCTAGACAAAGCCGACTTATCAAGACAGGGGAATTTCAATGGAGAAAGAGTAATTCATGCAGACCCAGCTGTGAGGGAGACTGGAGTTATATTACTACTCAAGTCAGTCTCCCTGAGCACTCGAGAATCAGAGTTTTTAAAGATAAATTGATGGGTAAGGGCTTGGGAAGTGGGGAGTGCTGATTGGTCAGGTTTGAGATGGAATCATAGTGGTCAAAGTGAGGTTTTCTTGCTGCCTTCTGTTGCTGGGTGGGATTGCAGAACTGGTTGAGCCAGATTACTGGTATTGGTGGTGTCAGCTGATCCATCAAGTACAGGGTCTACAAAATATCTCAAGCACTGATCTTATGTTTTACAATAGTGATGTTATCCCCAGGAGCAATTTGGGGAGGTTCAAACTCTTGCAGCCAGAGGCTTCATGACTCCTAAGCTGCAATTTCTAATCTTGTAGCTATTTTGTTAGTCCTACAAAGGCAGATTGGTCCCCAGGCAAGAAGGGGGTCTTTTTGGGAAAGGGTTATTATCAACTTTGTTTCAGTCACACCATAAACTAAATTCCTTCCCAAAGTTAGTTTGGTCTATGCTCAGGAATGAACAAGGACAGCTTAAAGGTAAGAAGGAAGATGGAGTTGGTTAGGTCTGATCTCTTTCACTGTCAAAGGTGGTTTCACATGGAGTTTCTGATTATTCATTGAGGAAGTTATGTCATGATTGGATTTGCGTTTTGCAAAGATCATTCTATTAGAAGTTTTGAGAAGGAAGATTAGGAGGCAAGAAGGCCACTGAGGAAGACAGCCATGGAACAGGTGCATTCCTAAGAAGCTCGCAAGAGATTTTGAGGCTGCTGGGTCCTTGGGCCATGCTGTGAGTAAGGAGCTGTAGATTGTAACCAAGATAACCAAGGATCACTGGAAAGGTGACTCAGAGGAAAGGTGGAGGGGCAGGTAACTATGTACATTTTATGCTAAAGTAGACAGCCCTTCCCAAAGAAACATGAGGAAGGGCAAAGGCCTTGGCCAGTGGTTCTCAAACTTGGCTGCACAAATTTGGAATCATCAGAGGAGCTCTAGAAACAACTGGTGACTGGGCCACATCCCAAGAGATTCTGATGCAACTGGTCTGGGACATCACCTGGGAATCAGGATGTTTACAAGCACCCTAGGTGATTCTAATGCACAGCCAGGGGCTAAGAACCAAGTGTTACATATTACCAGGTGTGAATTACTGATGCAGGGACAAAGGACTCAAATGATAGTTACCTGGCTGGGTATCCACAAGCTAGTAGAGTAACAGTCTACTTTCTTCAGTGTTTTGGAAGATAATATATAATTTTTAAAATTCTACTAGTTGTTAATTTACTATTTTGAAATCATTATTTAAATTATGTTTTCCCAACAACTTTCAGAGTCGAGCACATAAATTAGTACTTTTTTATTCCCACATCTTTAGATAAAACCTTCACTTTCTTTTTCCTCTATTTTCTTTGTTAATATAATCTGGGGTTCTATATATAAATTATAGTTACTATACTATTTTTAACATTAGAGTACTTACATTTCAAGAGTATTTTTGGCTTTTTCATTTAATTTTAAAAACAGATGTACAGTCTCCACATTTTTACTTTAATTGGTTTCGGTGTCACCAATAGTCATTTTTTTAACCATTGTTTTCTTAGTTTTATATTTTGTATTCAGGAAATGTCTTCAAGAATTTTTTTTTTTTTTTTTTTTTTGAGACAGAGTTTCACTCTTGTCGCCCAGGCTAGAGTGCAATGATGTGATCTCGCCTCACTGCAACCTCCACCTCCCAGGTTCAAGCAGTTCTCCTACCTCAGCCTCCCAAGTAGGTGGGATTACAGGCATGAGCCACCGCGTCCAACCAAGAAATTTGTTTTTTAAAATGCCAGCATATTTTGTGAATCCTTATGTGATGGACAAATTTATGTGTCGATTTGGCTAGGCTATGGTGCCTCATTGTTTCATCGAACACCAGTCTAGATGTAAAGGCATTTTGTAGATGTGATTATTTACAATTAGTTGATTTTAAGTAAAGCAGATTGCCTTCCATAATGTGGGTGGGGCTCATCCAATCAGTTGAAGCCATTAAGAGCAAAAACTGAGGTTTCCCTGAGAAAAAGGAAGTCGGCCTCCATCAGCAACAGGAACCCGGTCTGAGTTTCTAGATTGCAGGCAGATTTCAGACTTGCCAGCCTCATGATCACATGAGACAATTCCTTAAAATAAACAATTTAGGAGGAATTTAGGAGGCTACATGTTCTTTCATGTAGCTCTAGTTTCATTCAATTTTATGTTGTTAACTTATCTGTTTTTCCTTCTAAATTGCTAATTCGTTAAAATAAATCTCTTTCTCTCTCTCTCTCTATATATACACACATATGTATATACACACACAGAGGCATATATATTTAGCTGCATAGAAACTTTGATATAGTATATATAGAGAGATTATATACATATTTCTATTATATATAGAAATATATTATGTAATATGAATATGTAAATATAAATATATAGATTTCTATTATATAAAATATATATTATATATTATAATATATAGTAGTTTCTATTACATATAATAGAATATATTCTGAGAGACATAATTTTTATTATATATAAAAGATCTATTATAATATATTGTAGTTTCTATTATATATAATAGTATATATATATTCTATTGTTCCTAATAGAATATATATACTTATAATATATATATATATATTCTATTGTTTCTGTTTATATATATATAGTCTATTGGTTCTGTTTCTCTGGAGAACTCTGACTGATACACCTAGCATGTTCTGGCAATGTCTTTTTATAGCTATTAAACATGAACAACTTGGCTGAGTGAAAAATTCCTGGGCCACAACTTTTAACCTCTGTGAACTTTCAACCCTTGGTGTTGGAGAGCAGTCAAAAGACAGCCCAGCATTTATTCTTTTTTGTGTAATCTGATATTTAGGCCTGGCAACTTGTAGAATTTTTTTCTCCAAGAGTTAAAAGTTTTTGCCAAGAAGTCCTTAATTTAGGGTATTTTCCATTAACATGCCTTAGAACCCAAGTGAGTCTTTCAATCTGCGTAACTTGAATCTTTCTCTAAGGGAATTTTCTTCTCTTAACGTATTTTCTTGGTTCTAATACGAAATTAATTGAAAAAGTACATCACTGACTACTTTTGGGCAGGAGGGAATGACAGGCAAGATTTAAAACATAAGATGCATCTTAATTTCAGAAAAATCAAAAGGACGGAAACAGTATAACAGAAAACGTGAGGCATTGATTTCACCTGCATTTGTTTTGATCTTCCCTTGAGGATTTTTGGTGTTTGGGTTTTCTATTCTCCATCCTCTATTTCTATCATATTCTCTCTCACCATTTTCATCTCACTGTCTTTTCCCTGCATACTCAGATTTGCATAGTATGTCACTTAGGCATGTTCCTACCTCAACAAGTGAGTGCTTTACTATCTTCAAATGTGATTTTAAGTTCAGCATTTGTGGAGTTATCTCTTTTCTTTACATCCTTTCCAATCTTGTACATGTCTACTTTTCTCATCCAGGTGTCTTTGAATAATTGCCTATAATCTTGAGATTTTTGTTCCCGATATATATTTGGTTGGTGCATAATGGCAAAAACCACAATTACTTTTGCACCAATGTAGTACAAGCCCTGCCTTTATGCACATTGCTGGGAATGCCACAAGGTTTCTGAAAAATGTCCTCAGGATACTGCTGGTGACCATTTTGAGAGCAGGCCTGTCCCCTGCATCTTCTGGACATACCACTTCCTTTTGGAGTTTTGCTCAACTTTTCCCATAGGCCCCATTTCCCTCTTCCCTGGCCGGCTTGACTCCCTTTCTCTCCACAGGTAGTCTACATCTTTCCTACCACTCACTTCTTTGGCATTTGAGGCCACCTCTCAGAACCATAGCCAAGGGTAAGGTTGCTGTGTAGGCTCCTGATCAAATTCCCCATTCCCAGTAACCTCTCCCTTTTGCTCCCACAGTTATTCATCCTCCTACCTGGTTCTCTGGACCACTGAGGCAATACCAGCATACAATCAACCCCAGAATGCACTGCTCTCAGGCCACTTCCTGGTTTTATCAGAGACCTCCCTATGGGTCACAAAGTGATTGTGAGAAAGTAAAAATGGTTCCAACAGCTGGCAGCCAACAGCTAACAACTAGGCTGAAGCAAAATGTTCCCAACTGAACATAAACAACTTTCACAGAATATAAGCAATAATCAGAAAAGGCTACTCTGTGACCACGCCTAAAACACGACAGAAACAAAGCCATACCTCGACCACCAAAATAAAGACTTTCTTTTTATTTTTGCTTTTCTCACTGATAGGAGTAACCATTGTTTCTTTACCAATGACAACTCTCTGAAACTGCTTCAATCCTTTTACCTACCGGATAAAAATTACCAAGACACCCAGTCGCCAAGTTTCCCGCACTTTCTGTAGAACTGGCCCCAGTTCTTATAAGCAACTGATGCATAATTCTAAACATTTTAATGTATGAATAAGGGCTAATGACCAGTACTTGGCCTCCTAGTATTCTGATGTGTGACTAGGTTGTTGTGAGGATTCAGATTTGGTGTTTTCTGAAATATGGCTCACACTTTGTACTTGCAGAATTCCTCCCACGTAGGCATCAGGGGCACTCTGTTCTCTGCATCCTCAGTGCTGGGGTGATTAAGAATTGAGTGGCTCAGCTTCAGTGGGCTTGGCTGCCTCTTGGCTCTCCTTCACCTCCTTCATCTTCCAGTAGACTAGCCCAGGCTTGTTCTCACTTCTGCTGTATTCCATTAAACAAAGCAAGTCATGAGACCAGCCCAATATTCAGAATGGGTGGGGACTACAAAGTTACAGGGCAAAGGGCATGATATTAATACCACTGGGTGGCCATCGAAGAAACCCAGCAATGCTACTGTTTAACCTCTCTGTGTCTTAGTGTCTTCACCTGTAAAACAGAGAAAATAATACCCACCTCATAGAGTATTGTAGGGCCTAAAGATGTTAATATCCGCAAAATGTAGAGACTAGTGCCCAGCACCCAGTAGGCAATATGTAAATGTTTGGTTATTATTATTGTCTTAAGGTGATTAGAGTTTAAAATTAAGGCACTTCTCGCCTTATAGTTTCACATTTTTCTTGGTTTTATTTAATTATCTATCTGTTTGCTTAACCCTATGGTAGGTGGTGACAGGTACATATTTTCATCACAAGTGGTTTGGGCCCACTGTTGTCAGCTATCAGGCCTTAAGATACATATGCATTTGGAGTAATAAGATATCCATTTTCTTATTGCTAAAGCAGATATCTATGTAACTCCCTCTGAATTTACTTGCTCAGTATCACTTTATTAGCTGTGCTTCCCTTGAACTTGTCTTATTAGAATAACTTGCAATCAAATCCCAAATTATGTCTAATAAAATTACTCTGTTATTTCTAAGGGTCTAGAGCATCATTTTATAATGTAAAATTTTGTATACATTCATATTGCAACTGCGTTTTCTTCCCTCTCCAATTCTCAGTCAGTGCTCTTCTCCACTGGAAAATGGGATCGGGAAGGCAGACCCCCTAGAATTTTGCAGTGCACAACCTGTGTGACTATATACAACAACCTGGGGACTGTCAAACCATCTAAGTGAGGTTCAGTCAAATAAAGTTGAACCACCCATTAAGAGTAACCTCCAATGTAATGCTCACTGTACTCTGTTCCTGAGGAGTTTATTTTACCGGTTTCTCTTTATTGTTTTTCATAATGCAAGGCAAATGCTGCTTACACAGGGCTTTCAGCATAAGCCAGCCATTAGACGGATGCCGGGACACCTTTCAGGTGGTTGGCCTCACAGTGTGACTCGCTTTCATTTCACAGAGCTTGGTCAGATCCAGTGAGCTTTCCTGTATGTGTCTCCTATTATGCTCACCGTGGCCAGCAGGGGTAAGAACCATCTTCCTTCTGCAAAACACACACCAGACTTCGCGTGGTATGTGCAAGGTCAGATAGTGCATTTTAACACTCCGACTCAGAAGCAGCTTCTAACTCCAGCTTCTAGCACTGCTCACTACACTATACTTTCTCTTTTAGAAAAACTGCGAAAAGGAAGGAATAAAGAAAGCAGAACATTGAGGTCAACAACAGGCTATTTCTAAAGATAAAACTGCTGTTTGGGTACTGGTGGGTTGCAACTATTAAACCTCCCCAAACAAGCCACTTAGAGTTACTGTTGCGTAAGAGAAAAGCCTTTTAAATTGGTTTTCAAATAGAGACAGTATTTTTCTTCGGCCTTACAGAACTGCAAAAATGACTGAACACTTTGGGCTATACATTTTTTCAATCTTTTCCAAGTGAAATCACCTTTGGTAGAGGACCAAGAATGGAAAATTTCAGCTTGAAAAAATAACTTTGTAAAGCCATGCAGCAATTTAGAAAAAGTGGTGGAAAGAAAGCGTGTGTGTAACCGCAGGTGGTAATACTGGTTGGTCCGACACAGTTGGGGAATAGGTTATTTTGAATAGATACATTTCTATATAACTGAAGCATAACTGATTGTTGTTTTGCATGAAAATTCATTGATGGTTTTGTTGTTAACTGTTTAAAATAATGTAGCGCAAGTATTTTTAGAAGAGTATTTAAATAAATTTGGGGACCACAATTTCATATTTAATGTCTTTATGATACAAATGAAAAAGTGAATTCCAGATATTTGGAAGGTTTTTAAAAATCTCTCAGTGTATATGCTAGAAGTACTTACATTTACATTACCTGGAAATAACTAACCAGGAAGGCAAGTTTTTTAATCAGCCAATATTCAGACAAGGCAACTCTGTCTAAACCATGCCCAAAACATGACAGAGACAAGGGCATACCACAAATTGGTATTTTTGGTAAATTTTTAAAAATCAAGATTTTCTAAAAAAATTGGAAAATTGTAAACAAAGAGTAGAAAATAAAAATAACCTATGGCCCCTATTCAGAGATAACAGCATTAACTATTTGCCTTTTTTTTTTTTTTTTTTTTTTTTTTTTGAGGAGTCTTGCTCTGTTGCCCAGGCTGGAGTGCAGTGGTGCAATCTTGGCTCACTGCAACCTGGCGATTATCCCACCTCAGCCTCCAGAGTAGCTGGGACTACAGGTGCCTGCCACCACACCTGGCTAATTTTTGTAATTTTAGTAGAAACGAGGTTTCAGCATGTTGGCCAGGCTAGTCTCAAGCTCCTGGCCTCAAGTGATTCACCCTCCTAGGCCTCCCAAAGTGCTGGGATTATAGGCATTAGCCACTGCACCCCGACCTATTTTCTTTTATTCTTAGAGTCTCTGTGATTGTATGTGTACAAATTTAACTATTTTTATAAAAATGAGATTATACTCTACAAATTATTTTTTAATTTTTTTCACTTAATAACATATTTTATGAGGTAAAACTTTAATATCATTTCCAAATAAACCCAGGTCCCCAAACTGTATTCTCCCTCACAACTGTGAATGTCTCCTTTTATGCTTTTGATTAGCTCATTTAATCATTTTATTTGGCTACCTTGCTATTTCTGTCTATTATTCCAGGAACAAAGTATTTAAATTACAAGGTTTTTATAATTTTTCTTAATTTGCAGGATAAATGAAATCTTTAAAATTCTTAATTTTTTTTCTCGGCTATTCTTTCTTGATGTTCTTCTAAAAGACCTTTAGGTAATTCTATGGAAGTCTAAAGAAAGAAAAATTATTAAACAGATGTTAGAGATTAATTTGGGTAGAATTTGAGTCCTTACAATATTATCCTCCCATACTAGAACATTTTATATCCCCCTAATTTATCAAACTTTTGTATCTCTTGGTAAAGTTTTCCCACATAAACAATGTTATATACAATGTATAAAATGTCCTGTGTCTTCCATTTTAGTGTTTATACTTTGTATTTCTTTTTCTTGGGTTACTTCACTAGCTAAGACTCCCAGAACAATGATGAACAGAAAGGGAGAGAGATGACATACTTATTTTGCCAGTTTATAGATGCTTTATGTCAGGTTAAGGAAGTTTTCTCTATTTCTAGTTTTCTGAGAGCTTTTAATCATGAATAGATATGTAATTTTATCAGTTACCTTTCCTGCATGTATCGAGGTCACCACATGGTCTTTATCCTTTAATCTGTTAATGGCTTTTCTAATGTTAAACTTTCTTGTATTCCTGGGATCAAACCAACTTGGTCATGATAATATTTTCTTGAGTTGAACTTGGTAATTTTTTAATACCTTGCAAATAAGTTCACAAGTGAGATCAGCCAATAATTTTTCTTTCCTTATGTCTTGCCTGCTATGGGTATCAAAGTTACACCCATGTCATAAAATTCATTGGAAAATATTCTTTATTTCCCTATGATCTGAAATAGTTCGCATATGTTTGAAATTATCCATTACTTAAATGCTTGATAGAATTTGACTTTGAAACCATCAGAGTCTAGTATATTTTTGAAGAAAAATTTTAAACTACTAATTCAGTTTCTTCAAGGTGTAGTTATAAAATACTTATCTATTTCCTCTCAGGTCCATTTTATTAAATGGTATTTTTAAAAGAATTTATCCATTTCATATCTATTTTCTGATTTATGATTTAAAAAGTTATTCCTTATACTCTCTTCCTATGTTTTTAGTTTTTTACATCTGTTGTAGTTTTTCCTTTCTTTCTAATATTACTTAATTTTGCTTTTTGCATTTTTATTGATTGATCTAGCCAGATATTTGCCTATTAATATTTTCAAAGAACCAACTTTTAGTTTTATTAACGCCCTAAATTATAAAACATTTACTAGATTTTGGATTTTTATTTTTAACTTGATGTTTCATTTCTTCTACTTCTTTGCATTTGTTTTTCTTTTTAAAATAACTTCTTAAGTTGCATGCTAAGTTCGTTAAGTCCTAGCCTTTCTTCTTTCTTAACATAAGCATTTAAAATATTAACTCTTCATTTACTATACTTCTTTAGCTGCGTCTGTAAGTGTTGATGTTTGATTTTTTTTGTTACAGTTCAGGTTTTTAAACCATCTTTTCAATATTATTATGATTTGTTTTTTTGCTCAGTGAGTTGTTTAAATAATTCATTTAGAAGAGTAATTTTAAATATGTGAATACAGGGGAGGCACACACTGAGTCCCAAACAGTGAAACCTGTTTCCTTTGTCAGAACAACAGACACAGGGCATGCAGCTGCCAGCAAGTGCCTAGAGACACAGTGACACTAAGAGGGAGGAGGGGTGGAAACAGAGATTGAGGTTTAAAATATGATGATAAACTTTGATGCCAACTCTGCCAATTAATAGCTGAGACTCATTCCTCTATAAAGGAAAATAACAATATCAGTGGCTAAGTTTTTAAAATATGTATCCTTTAACTACAATGATGTCTCTGAAGACTGCCAGTGTTTGTTCTCCTTTCACAGGTGAATAAAAATTATAGCTTTAAAACATTACGTGACTATTATTGTGTGGTAAAGAATTTAATCTTGCCTAAAGGGAGGTGTGACCATTACCCTAGGCTCTTGGAGGTGATCTCCAACCGCTTAGAATGTCATACCTGATAGGAGTGTCTTTGCTTGCTGGGGTTAGGGTGGTGAGACTTAGACCAGCCAGATGGCAAAAAATGTGATTTAGGGTGGAGCTTTAGGTCACCCAGTATGAGACTGACTTCCTGAGGGACTAGAAATTGACATCAGCCATGTAGACAATCCACCATGCCTAAGTAATGGAACTCCAATAAAGACTCTGGACATAGAAGCTCAGGTGAGCTTCCTGGTTGGCAATACTCTGTGCATATTTTCACATTTAGATGCTGAGAAAATAATGCTCCTGGCTCCACAGGGAGAGGACAGTGGAAGTTGTCCTCTCAGTGGAAGCTTACCCAGAGTGTGCCCTATGCTCTTTTTCTTTGGCCTGATTTTAATCTCAATCCTTTAGCTGTGACAAACTGTAACTGTGAGTATAACAGGTTTCAGTGAGCTATGTGAGTCCTTCTAACAAATTATAGAAACTGAGGGCTGTCTTGGTAACACCCTGACCTTGCAGCTGGGATCACAAGTGAGGGTGGGCTTGTGGACTGTTCTCTCTAATCATATTGTTGGATAACTTTCCAAATGATCTAGGCTAAAAGCAGTGAAATTCGAATTCCATCTGATTTTGAGGAACATGCTCTTAACTACTGTGCTTTAATGTTCATCTCATGGGGATAATGCAAGTATTAAATAAAGCTCTGTGTTATATGCCCGGTCCAGAGCTTGCACTAATCAGGCCCTTGATAAATATCCATTTCCCATCCTCTTAATAATTTTCACACGGAGGGCTATGCCATCCTTTCATGAGTGTATTCATTCTGTAAACATTTATTGAGCATCATGCCCTGTGCCGATTGGTCTGACAAAAGGAATGGGCTTCACAGCTGGGAATTTAGAGTGTGCCTCCTCTTTTGATTCTCATGTTTGCATATTTTAGAAAGTATGCTTTGAAATAATTCATATGTGAAAGAACAAATCATAATAGGAATTGGAAGACAAACTGAACTATAGCAACAAATAAAAAATCACTTACAATTTGTGGATGAAGCTAAAAGGGTGCAATTAAATCAGGTCCTGTGGGTACCATTTATTATTTTAAACAGTCACCATGTATGAGAACACACCAGACTGTGTTCCCACCTCACACCATACCCTAAGTTCATGTACAGCATCAAGGTTCTTGACCCACAGGAAATTTTCACTCTGATTGGGTAGTGGCCTAATTGCTCAACCCTTTCTGTTGAAAGAACCATCTCTAGTCCCCTGTCTAGTTAAAGCAAAACCACAAGAGATTTCTTGCAAAGCCAAGACTCTTTTAATTGCTACTCCTACACTGCTTGGAAAATCTTCCAAATACCTGCACACAACAGCATCCATCAGAACCTTTGTTCTACAGAATTAATGGAAGACGCAGACAACCCGTTCCAAAGTGGACATTTGGTATCACAAACGTGCAGAAGTTCACAGGTGGGCTGTGAAGCAAATCACCATGAAGCTGCCAATTTTTCCTTTCAGAAATGATTGCTTTATAATAAAAAACCCTGGGATCCATCTCTCTGTAAGGCAGCATGGCCAAGGTTTCGGGGTCTTTCTGCTCTCTCCTCTTCCCCTAAATAAAAAATTCACTGCACTTCTGGTTTGCAGTCTGGATTATAAGGATTTTGGAAGTCATCACTCCATTCTAACAACAAGTAAAAAGCTGAACAAACTGAAGGATCAGTTTGTTCTTAGATCTACAAGATAAGTGAGGTCACAGGGCAAACTGCTGCCCCAAATTTGGGGAGACACACAGGAGGATACTCAGAATCACAACTTACCAGAGCAAAAACCCGTGACCAGAAACTTCTGCAGACAGCAGCCCTGGGATAGAAAAATCTGTAGCTCACGAATTGCTGGGGGTTCAGTGTGGACAAGTCTGAGAGCTAAAAACTCCAGGGGGCACCCAGTCATAGGGGAGCCCCTGTGAGCTTTGGCTCCAGGAGCTCTACCAGGTTTTCAAAGTAAGTATCAGAGAAAATCCAGAGGGGACAAAAAGTAACCACTCACTTTTTGTCCAGAATGGCCAGTGCATTCTGTTCTTCTTAACAAGGCCTGTCCTTAAAAGAAACTGTTTTATTAGAGCTTAAAGTACTGGGATTTTTTCAGCGCCTGACTGAACTGAGGGAAGGGAAATGCCCAATTCAGCATCCTGTAGGCTTCCATGTGGGGGAAGGGACATACCCAACTCCATTCTACTCTAGTCATTTTGTTCCACCTAACAGTGGGGTTGGGGTGGACTCAGAAGCACCTAGGGGCACAAGCTCACTAAATGACTGAGACCTAATCCTAGGATAAAGAACACTTCCCCTCCCTGACCCCTTACCACCATATTACTACAGGCCTACTTATCAGAGTTCCTTTTACCCAATACATCATTCCCAGCTTTCAAGAAAAAAGTGCAAGGCATACTAAAAGGACAAAAAGAAAACACCACAGTCTGAAGAGATAGAGTAAGCATCAGAACCAGATTTGGATATGGCAGGGATTTTTGAATTATCAGACTAGGAATTTAAAACAATTTTGATTACTATGTTTAGGATTCTAATGGATAAAGTAGATAATAGGCAAGAACATATGGGCAATGTAAGTAGAGAAATGATTATTCTAAGAATCAAAAAGAGATGTTTGAGATCAAAAGCACTGTAACAGAAATGAAGAATGCCTTTGATGGGACTTACTAGACTGGACACAGTTAAGGAAAGAAAACATGAGTTGGAAGATATGTCAATAGAAAATTCCAAAATGGAAAAAGAAAAGTGGAAAAAAATGACTGAAAAAAAAATATCTGAGGACTGAGACAAGTACAAAAGGTGTAACATACATGTAATGGGATTATTAGAAGAAGCAGAAAGAGAGAAAGGAACAGAAGAAATATTTGAAATAATAATTACTGAGAATTTCCCCCAAATTAAGGTCAGTCACCAAACTGCAGATCGAGGAAATGTAGAGGACATCAAGCAGGATAAATGCCCCCAAAACTATACCTAGATATGCCATATTCAGACTTCAGAAAATCCAAGACAAAGAAAAAATCTTGAAAAAAGCCAGAGGGAAAAAGCTGCCTGACTTATAGAGGAGCAAAAATAAGAATTACATCTGACTTCTCATCAACCGTGAATTACATCTGACTTCTCTTCATCAAGGGAAAAAAGAGAGTAAATGAAATATTTGAAGTGTTGAGAGAAAAAAAAAAAATCCATCAACCTAGAATTTTGTACCCTGCAAAATTACCCTTTAAAAGTGAAGGAGACATAAAGATTTTCTCAGACAAACAAAAATTGAGGAATTTCCTGTAAGTATTAACAGCTGCCTTATAGGAAATGTTAAAAGAAGTGCTTTACAGAGGAGAAAAATGATACAGCTCAGAAACACGGATCTGTATAAAGAAATGAAAAGCATCAGAGAAGGAATAGGTAAATGTGAAATAAAAAGTTTTATTTTTCTTAATTGATCTAACAGATAACAGTTCAAAATAACAGCAACAATGTATTCAATTGTGTATGCTTACATATGTATGCTTATGTATAAATGAAAGGGATGACAGCAATGATAAAAGGGAAAAGAAAATATCATTATTTTGTTATTATAATGTACTTATGCTATCCATGAAGTGGTATAGTGTTATTTGAAAGTGAACTTGGATTAGTTGTAAATGTATATTGAAACTCTAGGGCAACCACTTAAAAAAGCTTTAAATAAATGTATAACTGATATCCTAAGAAGGGAGAGAAAGTTGAATAATGTAAAATATTCAATTAGAACCATAAAAGGAATAAAAAGAGCAGAAGACAAAAATAAAAATAAAGAACAAGAACAATGAACAGAAAACAGTAATAAATATAGTAGATATTAATCCAATTACATCAGTAATCACTTTAACACCAACGTCTCACGCATCTTGGTGCTCTGTTGTTAGACTCGTATACATTGAGGATTATGTCTTCTCAGAGAACTGAACCCACTATCATTATGTAATATCCCTCTTTTCCCTTTTAACTTTCCTTGCTCTGAAGTCTTCTCTGTCTGAAATAAATATAGCTACTCCTACTTTCTTTTCGTTAGTGTCAGCATGGTACATATTTCTCCACCCTTTACTGTTAACCTATATAAGTCTTTATACTTAAAGTGGGGTTTTTGTATATAACATATTGTTGAGTATTTTTTTTAATTCACTTTGACCATCTCTTTTAATTGGCATATTTAGACCATTTGCTAAAAAGCATTGAGCTATCAAGCCATGAAAAGACGTGGAGGAGGCCAGGCATGGTGGCTTATGCCTACAATCCTAGCACTATGGTAGGCCGAGGCGGGTGGATTACCTGAGGTCAGGAGTTTGAGACCAGCCAGGCCAACATGGCGAAACTCCGTCTCTACTAAAAATACAAAAATTAGCCAGGCATGGTAGTGCGCGCCTGTAGTCCTAGCTACTCAGGAGGCTGAAGCAGGAGAATCGCTTGAACCTGAGAGGCGGAGATTGCAGGGAGCTGAGATTGTGCCACTGCACTCCAGCCTGGCCAGGTGACAGAGCAAGACTCCTGTCTCAAAAAAAAAAAAAAAAAAAAACCACCAACAACAACATGGAGGAACCTTAAACACACATTACTAAATGAAAAAGGCCAAACTGAAAAGACTACAACTATATAACAGTCTGGGAAAGGCAAAACTGTGGAGATAGTAAAAGAATCAGTGGCTTCCAGGCATGGGGTGAGAGGAGGAATGAATAGGTTAAATACAAAAGGTTTTTTGGGCAGCAGTAAAACCACTGTGTATGATACTACAATGGTGGATATATGTCATTATACATTTGTCCAAACCCATAAAATGTACAACCTCAAGAGTGAACCCTAATGTAAACTAAGAACTCTGAGTGATAGTGACATATCAATATAGGTTCATCAGTTGTAACAAGTATACCATTCTGGTGTGGGACTTTGATAGTGGAGGAGGCTGTGAGTATGTTGGGGCAGGGAGTATACACACAATCTCTGCTTCCTCCTCTTAATTCTTCTGTGAGCCTAAATCTGCTCCAAAAATTAAAGTCTATCTATTAAACACACACACTCACTCACTCACTCAAGATTGAATTATGCTAAGATTTGCCTTCCAGGGTTCCATCCTGCCTGGGACACCAAAAGAGACAGCCTTTAAACCTAAGCAAAGAAGTCAGGGTCCCTCTGGCTGGATCTCCCCAAACAATAGCACCAAAAATTCTTCCCCCACCTCTTTGATGGTCCTACAAATCCTGCATGAGAGCATCTCCTATGCCCTGAACATCTGCTGAGATGCAAAGGCCCCTAGGAGAGGGTCTCAGGGTCATTTCCCCTCTGTGTGAATGTGTTTGTTAGAGCCCCTCCTGACGGTGGGAAGCAGGCTGAAGAGGGACAGAAAACACCTGAACAGGGGTCTTCAGACCTGTAGCACACAGCACTCAGCACAGGAAAACCTTTGACTAACCAAGACTGATCCCAGGTCTCAGCTCACCACTGCTCCCAGAGAAGGCACTGCCACTTCAGGTCTCAGGTCTGCATGTTCACATGGGCTTTCTGTAGAAATGCTTCATTCTTATGGGGGAATTGCAGGCAGCATGCCAGTCTGTGCAGGGCCAAGTTTGGGGAATGCACAGCCTTTTTAGATTTTAAAGCCACACTCCGTAAGGGCTGCCTACTCTGTTTATGTGTAACTGGTTCCAAACATGAATTCCACTCATCCACCCCACCCTGTGCTGCGGAGCCAGTGGTTGCCATTAGCAGCGAGAGGGATGGGAAAAGTTATCAGGGTCACTGGAGGGAGGGAAGGGTCAGGAGTTGGGTAGAAAAAAGACAAAATAAGAAAGGAAATGTGTCCTTCCTGCTGTAAATCCCATTGAAAAAGAAGGGACTGAACGCAGAACCCTATGGAGCTCGTTCCATGTGCATTGTGGAACCTGCCACCACCCAAAGCCCTCACCTGGGTTGGCCCTGGAGACTTGTTTGTTCTGGCTTAGGACTGCAGGCCCATTTTGCCAGCCACCCCCAAGTCTAAACTGGCACAGCAGAGTGTGGGCGTGAACTCTATCTTTGGAAGTTCTTCCTCTCTCACCATTAAAAATAACCCATCCCAGCTGTCCAATGCGGTTTGCAACAGACCCTCACAGTGACCCCACTCCTACAACCAAGGAAAATAGAGATGATCTATTGAGTGTGACATGGGTCTCCCAGCCACTGCCTCATTCTCTCCTCCCCACAACCATTTCTCCCTGTTCAAGACTTCTTGGAAACACTTGATTTCAGGAAAAATCATCAGGTTATAAAGCCATGTGCAACATCTCAGTCTATTTCATGCTGCTATTACAGAACACTGAAGACCAGGTAATTTGTAAGGAACAGAAATCTATTATCTCAGAGTTCTGGTGGCGGGGAGGTTACAATCAAGGCACAGGCGTCTTGCAAGGGCCTTCTTGCTGCATCATCACATGGTGGAAGGCAGAAGGGCAAAGCGACAAAAGGGGACCAAACTCCCCCTTTTATAATGGCATTAATTCCACCCATGAAGGCAGACTAATCACCGCTCAAAGGTCTCTTAATACCTCTTAATATTGTTATAATGGCAATTAGATTTCAACATGAATTTTGGAAGAGACAAATAGTCAAACCACAGCATGCAGTATAAAGTGACAAAGACAATTATTTGGTGATGCCTGGAATTTGGGATTCATAAATATGAGTGACTAGGGAGGAATAAAAAGCCACAGTTGGTGGGAAACCCCAGGGTAGTCCTTTCCCTAGAAACAAGGGCCATCATCAATGGGACAGAAACAAAGAAAAACAATTTATTGTGACCTTGAATCATATTCATGAGTGGTGATTTCTTTCTGTGGTCAACCATTCTAAGCAAGAACTGCTTGAGTGCATGTGATTCATTTCTGCAAACTTGTTCTAACCTGAGCTTTGAATTTTAGACTAGAGATCCAAGTTAAATATTTCATGTGAACAGACCAAGAATAGAAAACGAGAAAAAAAGAAAGATAGAAAGCCCTTCATTACACAAATTGCAATGCATATTCAACCAACGTTCATGGAGTGCCAACGATGAGTCAGGCATTGTATTCCAGATATTTCCGCATCTACTAATATCCCTCATCATACCACACCATTCAAAACCATGCCATCTTGGATTCCATTTCCTTTACAAGGAGACTACTGGTCAACTTATGCATGCAAAGTTTTCCTGGTAGAGTTACCACTCCTTTTGGCCCCACTCTGCCTGGCTCCAAAGGAATGACTTTTTCAAGGTGGTATAGCCCTGAATGGGCTGAATAAGAGAGAAGATATCTGGAACAGCCACCAGTACGTGGCTATCTGTAAGTCTTAGCAAGGAATTGCTGAGTGGCCTGTTTCAGCCCATCTCTCTGGGGCTGCTTGTCCAATATCCTACCTTCCATGATTTGGTAATAGTCTCTCTTTTCCTGCCTGCTGTGGACAAAGCAGAAGTTGGGCTCACAGGGTCCAAACCATCATCTCCTTCCAGTCCTTGCTCAATGAACAGCCCCAAGTGTGGTTGGAATAGCTGTGAGCACCTCATGTGGACAGGGATGGGCTCCGTTATCACCTTTCTCCAAACCACCTGCAATGATTTGAATGTATGTGTCCCTCCAAAATTCATAGGTTAAAACCTAATCACCAAGGTGATGGTATTAGGAGGAGGCTTCTGGGAAGTGACTGGTTATAAGGGCTCCACCCTCATGAATGGGATTAATGCCCTTACAAAAGAGGCTTGAGAGAGTTGCCTCCAGCTTCCACCTTCTGCTATGTGAGGACGCAGTAACAAGGCACTATCTTGGGAGCAAAGAGAGCAACCCTCCCTTACCAGACACCAAGCCTGCCAGCACCTTGATCTTGGACTTCCCAGCCTCCAGAACTATGAAAAATAATTTTCTATTATTTATAAATTATCCCATCTAAGGTATTTTGTTATAGCAGCAGGAAAGGACTAAGACACCTCCTGTTCCCATGTCCAAACTGGGACCTCCCTGGGGGGATGACAACTCCCCAAAGTCCCTCCACACTGGGGAAAGAATAAGACCTGGGGTTTGGCACACCTCCAGGAGCCTGGTTCTAACCTGTGGGATGAAATTAATGAGCTTTATTTTCTTCTCATAAGATTTTTTAAAACTTAGAACTTCACTCCACATCCAGCCATATTTGATCATGTTTAGCTTTTGGCTTTAGAGATGGCATTGGGCCAATAGCCTCCATGGAGGAAAACGCCTTAGTTCCTTGCCCACCCAGGACCAGGACAGCTGATTGCTGAGGAATGTCATTTCCCCGCCTGGCACCAGGTCACTTCCTGATCCTAAAAGGCTCCACTCAAGTCAGCTCCTGCCCAGCCCCTGGGGCAATGCCGGACAAGGCTCCAGCAAACTGATTAATGTGTCCTGGGCCAGACAGGTTCCTTGGTGGCTATTTTTACTCACTCACTCACTTGGGGTTTTAGACAAATCCTATAGTCATGCCAATCCTCCTGCAGCCTACCACCCGCAGTTTATAAATCCCACCACTGAAATGTAGGTCCTATTTATAGTGTGAGCTAAATCCTGTAAAGTGCGATCATTCATTAAACCCCACATAGATCTCCCCATGCCCTGGGTGAGGCCAATGAGCAGGAAACACAAAAGGCAGAAAATGTTTGTTTAGAAGGCATTAGCTGCAGATACTTCCTCCCAAGCCACCTTATAGGTAGGCAGAGACCTTTGGTGAATAATCCAGGGTAACATTTAGGCAGCTGCTCAGGGCCTCATAAATAAGTAGTATCTGGATAGCAAGGGGAGAGAATTTTTTTTAATTTCCTTTTTTTTCTTTTTTGAGACAGAGTCTCACTCTGTCGCCCAGGATGGAGTGCAGTGGCGCAATCTTGGCTTACTGCAACCTCTGCCTCCAGGTTCAAGCAATTCTTCCACCTCAGCCTCCCAAGTAGCTGGGACTATAGGCACCTGCCACCACACCTGGCTAATTTTTGTATTTTTAGTAGAGATGGGGTTTCACCATGTTGGCCAGGCTGGTCTCGAACTCCCCGCCTCAGGTGATCCACCCACCTTGGCCTCCCAAAATGCTGGGATTACAGGCATGAGCCATCACACCTGCCCAATTTCCATTTCTATTTTACATTCAGGAGGTACATGTGCAGGTTTGTTACAAGGGTATATTGTGTGATGCTGAGATTTAGGCTTCTATTGATCCCGTCAGCCAGATAGCAAACATAGTACCCAATAGGAAGTTTTCCAGCTCTTGCTCTCTCCCTCCCTCTCTCCTTTTGGAGTCCCCAGTGTCTATGGTTCCCATCTTTATGTCCGTATGTACCCAAGATTTAGCTCCCACTTATAAGTGAGAACATATGATATTTCGTTTTTCTGTTTCTGAATTAATTTACTTAGGATAATGACCTCCAGCTGCATCCATGTTGCTGCAAAGGACATGATTTTATTTTTTTCTATGGTTGCATAATATTCCATTGTGTATATGTGCCACATTTTCTTTATCTAATTCACCATTGATGGGCACTTAGGTTGATTTCACATGTTTGCTATTATGAATAGTGCTGCAATGAACATACAACTGCAGGTGTCTTTTTGGTAGAGCGATTTATTTTCCTTTTGGTATATACCCAGCAATGGAATTGCCAAGTTGAATGGTAGTTCTATTTTTAGTTCTTTGAGAAATCAGAAGATAAATCTTTAATTTTACACCTACCATTAGCTAGGAACTATAAATGATGCATTGCTTTGTCCCTGAAAGCCCCATTTTACACCCATGAGAAAAATGAACCTCAAAGAGCCAAGAACTTGCTCATGGAAAGTGGTAGATCCAGGTTTTAAATGCAGGTCAGACCCAGTCCCTGCGTTTGTCCCGTATGCTATGCTGAGATGTCTTGGATGAATGTGCTTATGGTGAAGCCTCAGCAAAATTGTGGGTACACCCAGCTTTGTCTCCTGGCCCCAAATCTCCTTTTCCTTACTTTGGGCATTAACTGCTGTTGAGGTCTCACAGCCTGATGGTCATTATCCCTGAATGGCATAAACCAACAGGCTGTATGAGCATTGTGTGAGATTCTACATGAGGGAGAGCATTTCAAACCCATGACAGATGAGAGAAGTTAGTACCTCCATCATCTTTCTGTAGCCTGGGAGCTCCCATCACCATTCTGAGCATGTGGGGAGGCCTTGCCTCTTCTGAGGCTAAATAATCCACCCCTAGGGTTTTCAGGGACTCTAAAACTAAACTGGCTTGTGCCACAGTCAAGGCATTTGAGGATATTCCTATCATGTCTCTCATCCTGTACAGCTTGGAATCCATAAAAGAGCAACTCTTGGCTGGGCATGGTGGCTCCTACCTGTAATCCCAGCACTTTGGGAGGCTGAGGCGGGAGGATTGCTTGATCTCAGGAGTTCAAAATCAGCTTGGGCAACATGGCGAGGCCCCGTCTCTACAAAAAATAAAAAATTAGCCTGGCATGGTGGTGCACACCAGTAGTCCCAGTAACTTAGGAGGCTGAGATGGGAGGATTGATGGGAATATTGCTTGAACTTTGGAGGTTGAGGCTTCAGTGAGCCATGTTTGGGCCGCTGCATTCTAGCCTGGGCAACAGAACAAGACCCTGTCTCACAAAAGTGGGGGAAACTCCCTCCCCAACCCTTCATCCTTTGCAGACCTTTTTTCTTCTCCTGGATCCCCTCAATAGATGCCCAGCCTACCCATCACTATTCCATCCTAGTACCTCTCTGGAACTTTCCTTCCATTATAAGCAAACCCCCTTGTGTCCTAAACCACTAGCAGGAACTCTCCCTAAGGACCGTGACTTTTCTGCAGCCCTCTTCATTGTGGGCTGCTCTTCTCATACTCACACACCACTGGGACATCCTCCTGATCCCATTTTACTCCTCTGATGATGGTTTGGACCCTGAGAGCCCATTGAGTAAAAATCCCTCTTTCTTTGATGCCCCCATCATCCAGGTCTGCCACTCCGTGGCTCATCTGGTTAGTTTAAACTGCCCACCTCCTCGCCTTGCCATCTCATTCACTAACCACTTGAATTCCAGTCTGTGGTCCTTCCTCTGCACCATTTCCTGATGTTCTGGGTGATCCCAGCGGGCTGGCCCTCTGACAGCCCATCTGCACACTTTGTGTTTTCTTCCTAGGTGCTTGCTCTATCACTTCTGTTTTATCTCAGCCTTTCAGTTCCACTGGCACTGATGGATTGGCCACGCATTCAACCCTGGATTCCTCCACTTCTCTTCTTCTACCTCGTAGAGGTCTCTGTCCCTTGACACACCTCCCATATCATGTATCTTGCATCTCAGCTGCATCCTGGCCTGTTTTCTGTTTTGTTTTGTTTTGTTTTCTCTCAGATGGAACACTTTCATCGGATGGTCTTCTATCCAGAACGCTCGGTTTCCTTGTACATGTATCTGTCTGCCTCACCTGTCCTGCAAAATGCACACCCAGGGTCAATACCCAATCCATTTTCTCCACTTCTGAAGCCAAGGGTTGCTGGAGAAAATCAGATCATTATAAATTCAAGTTCTCCAAACTTAATTTGGTGCCTGAATTAAGCAATTCTGTTACTCATCTTCTGGGGGAGGGAGAGGAGGATTCATCTCCCTCCACCATCTCAATTATTCTAAACTTCTTTGCCCTCATAGAGCCCCTACTGAAGCCTTCCCCTGCTTCTCACTGTCAGTGATGACTCTGCCTTCTGCTTCATGGAGACATGAACGCCATCAGACACGAACACCAGCTTCCTATCCCTACACCCTCATATGCCTATCTACACTCACAGCCACCCCCTACCTTCCCCTGTACAAGGCCAGCCCCTCAATCCAGTCTTCCTCTTTCCCTAACACTTTCCATTTGTCTTTCTCTGCTGGAAACTTCCTCTCAGACTCTAAACAAGCCTGACATCTGAAACAGTCATGTTTATTTGTTGCCCTCTGTCTGCTCTGTAATTGCTCTCCTTCCCTATTCGTCCACATCCTTCCAGAAGACTTGGCACCGTTTTACCCATGAAATCAGACCTTGCTTTTGCCAATTAGTCCAACTACTCTCCCAGCAAAGTCACACATTACCTCTATACCATGTTCAGTTCTAATCTCGCTGGATTTCTTTGTATCTTTGGAATTCTCCATCTCAGTCTACTAGGGCTGCTATTTTTTAAAATGCCATCAGCTTGATGGCTTAAACAACAGAAATTTACTTCTCATGGTTCTGGAGGCTGAGAAGTCTATGTGGTTCCTTGTGGGGGCTCTCTTCCTGGCTTGCAGATGGCCACGTTTTCACATGGTGGAAGAGAGAGAGAGGGAGAGAAACCTCTCTGCTCTCTTACAGGGTCACTAATTCCACCACGAGAACCCTGCCCTCATGACCTCATCTAAATCTAAAGGCCAAAGGCCTCATCTAAATAAATTTGAATCCCAAGGTCTCATCACCAAATACCATCACATTAGGGGTTAGGGCTTCAACATATGAACTCTGGGAGAATATATCCCGTCCATAGCACACTCCCTTCTCTTTAAAACATTCTATTCCCTTCCCTTCCATATGACTGCACTCTCCTGAGGTCTCTCTAGCACTGCCTTCTCTCCTTTTTTGGGGACCCTCTTCCTTTGCTTGCCCCTCGAAAGTCAGTCCATCCCCACTGCTCTCTAACTCCTGCAATGACCTTATTAGCTTTCCGTTTTATTGCCACCATATGCGGATAACTTCCAGATCCACCCCTCTATCTTAGACCGTCATGCACTCACAGACACTGACCATCCTTGGATGCCCCATGGGCACCTCGAACTCGACAGATCTAAAATAGCATTCATTACCTTTCCCACCTCCAAATCGCTCCTGCTTTTGGATTCTGTCTCTCAACTGGGGGCTTCACCACACACAGCCAACAAATTAGAAACTTGAGGGTCCCCCCTGAACCCTTAATCTTCCTTACTCTCTACATCTATTCACTGAATTCAGTCAATCCATTTGACTTCCTCAAAGCCATGGCTGAACAGCAGCATAAAAGCCATTTAAGCATTTATGGCATTTTCCAAAACAATGCAATCACCTCCTTAGTAAACTAAATGAGTCCCACACCGCCAGTCAGAAAGAGTGTAAAATAATGTTTTTCAAGATGGAATTACTGGGGTTTCTTTCTAAATACAGAGAAGAGATCAAACCTACGGAAGCAATAGTTAAAGTGGCATTGTTGACACTAAAAGGTCACATGATTGCCAATAAGCTCATAAAAACAGCTGCAAAGATATTCACAGAGACGATACTCAGAAAGGAAGTAGAATGGTGTTTTACCAGGTGTCACTGTGGGTATCACTTTGGGATATCATGTGAAATATGAATTTCTCCTACCTGTGTATGTATTAGCTTACATTTTGTTTTTCTGTTGGGATCTAACCAACAGTGTACACACAGACCATAAATCTACCACTTGAAAGCTCCTCGTATTTGTATGAAAGAAGTGGTTTACAGAATGCTTCATTTTCTTTACCCTTGGAAACCCAGGCTACAAGGGAAGAGATTTTTTATATGAAAAATAATTATTTTGAAAGCTGTGATGGAGACAAGTATGTGCAATAAAAGGTTGTAGTCACCCAAAGAATGACCTTGACTACTAATTTGCACATGGCTTTACTCAAGAGCAGTTGGCCTTGATTAAGCGTGGTAGGCAGTGGTGGGCTCGGGTAGGGTCCACTTCTCTGTACTTCTATGAGCCCCATGTGGGTCTCTCAACTACGGCACTGGGACTGCTGATTCAGGGAGAATATTCTTGTTAGATCATTGCCCTCATCACGCTGAACTAAAATATTATGTATCTGCTCCTGTATTAGACAGTGAGTGAGTGGAGGTTAGTTCAATGCATGGCACACAGTCAGTGCTGGGTAATGATAGCTGAGTGAATCAACAAGGTAGTCAATCAGAAAACGGAATTGAAAGGAAGATGGGGTTTATTTCTTCAGAAATTAAACCTGGAGCATTTTTCACACCTCCCTGGATAACATATCTCGTGTCATGCCCTTATTTCCCACAGAGAATTCAAATCACAAGACCTTGGGAAAAAGCTGACTATCAAAGCGGGTGGACTCTGGTCTGGACACAAATAATTCACAAGAAACAACTCTGGCAGCCAACTCCCCTCCTGAACTAGGCAGTGGTGAAAAGGGCAGGCAGATCCCTGGGGAAGTTTCTCTCTCTCAGCCCCTGAACCTGCTTCTAAGTAGAGTTCTAGATCAAAAGAGGGAGGAATTGAGTTCATGTGCAATGTTAGTGCCAACATTATACCAAGTGCTGTGAGCTCTACCCATGTCTCAAAGTCCATCTCTTTTGAAAGTGCCCCTATCTCTCCTCTGGCTCTATTCACTCTTCTTTTCTATTAACATTAATATTACTCTGTGCTGGCACCATGACAAGCATTCAATGACAGAGATGGGGTGTAAATGGACCCCAACATTTTTGACCCCTTGTTGCTGTTTAAGAAATATTTTTCCTGGCTAGGTACAGTGGCTCACACCTGTAATTCCAGCACTTTGGGAGGGCGAGGTGGGTGGATCACTTGAGGCCAGGAGTTTAAGACCAGCTGGTCAACATGACGAAACTCTGTCTCTGCTAAAAATACAAAAATTAGCCAGGCGTGATGGCACGTGCCTGTAATCCCAGCTACTCGGAGGCTGAGGCACAAGAATCATTTGAACCCAGGAGGTGGAGGTGCAGTGAGCCAAGATTGTGCCACTGCTTGCAGCCTGGGTGACAGAGTGAGACCCTGTCTCAAAAATATATACATTTTTTCTTAACTGCTTTGTTGTGGGACAGTCACATTGAAGGCAAGAGTTTTATTTTTCTCCTCATTGTGCCTATCATGAGGCAGATGTCTTGGGTCAGGTTCTCCAAGATGTTTTTCTGAGGCAACAGTACAAGAGCAAATGATTTCTTAAGGAAGTGCTTCCAGGCGAGACCAGTAAGAGAGTAGGGTAAGCAGAAAAGGGGAGGGGAAGAAGCCAAGCAAGGAGGTGATCTCAGGGGGAGTCCCAGCCTTGGCCTGACCCTGTCTGCAAGTGACCTCTTGAGTCAAAAGGCCTTCAGGCTCCTGCCCCGGCAGTCTGTGGCTACTGGGGGATGTAGACTACCAGGCACTTCAAGGTCTCCAAGCCTGGGCAGAGTAGCTCCAAGGGTTGGTTCAGTTATTTGAAGGAAGTCATAGGTTCAGGCCACCAGGAGCAAAGCACACATGAGCTAGAGGCAGTGTACAGGCGTAAGGAGATTCACTGAGGGGGCTTGATTAGAACAAGGACAGCATCTGTCACTACAGGACACATGACAGATGTGCATTTGCTGCATGTTACATTACTGATTGACTTCTTTTGGAAGTTCCCAGGTGATTAATAAGCTCTTAGCTTTTTCTGATGGTTTGGCATTTTGTGGGCACTGTCTGAGTCCTGAGGCAACAGAGCGTTGAATATCAGTAAGAGAAAGTCCAAGGCAGGTGGAATCACCTTCTGGTTTATAACAATTCATGGCAAATTCTCTGAGCTCTTCTATCAGTTCACTGTAAGCTCTGATCTATGTCACTGGTAGGTGACATGTGAAGTCACTCAGGCCCTGTCAGCCAGGCTCCTATGCAAGCTGTGGGCATGATTTCAGCCAGCTCAGAGCCAGTTAGAAGGCAACCTGAAATAGGTGGGCAGGAAACGCCAACAGGGATAGGAAGTGAGCACCCATCCGCCCACCCCTCTCCCTAGGGCACGGGGACTGCTGATTCAGTGAGAATATTCTTGTTAGATCGTGAGGAACATGGCATCTGAGGTCTGAAGGCAGAGGTGTCCCTTCAGCTTCTGTGCAAGGCTGTTCTCTGCATGAGAGATGGCCTGGTCCCCACAAATAAAGCCCACACCCTCCTTACCATCCCTGCAGGGCCAACATCACAACACACACCCAGATGATTTGTGAGGCCTCCCTCAGATGAGACAATGATTGTGCATTCATTTCCTTTTTGTTTCCAAAATGGCAGATGTTATTCACTCAGAAGCTGCATCACTTCCCATAATCAAAAGCAGGAGTTAGAGAGAAGAGGTGATTATAAGAACACAATTCACTGAACTCAAAAGCATGTCAAACTCTTCCAACTGCAAATACTTTTTTTTTTTTTTTTGTCAAATGATGAGATTGGAAAAACATTGCTTGCATTTTGCCTCCGACCCCTAGCCTGTTTCTTTTAGAAACCCATGTGGCTTTGAAGGGAAATATAATCCACATGTTTGAATTCCTATTAATTTAACTCATCCTCATCTTGTTTAGGGGAGAGACTTATTGTCTATGAAAGTTTTATGGCGTCTTAGGTAAAACTCCCTCCTTTCCCCCTTTCTCTTTCTTCCTCTCACCTCTCCTTTCTTTCTTGTCTCTCTTTTTTTATCATCACCTTCTCTTCTCTTCACAATTTCTCTCTCTCTTTCTCATTATATTTTTTTCTGGAATTTTCCTTCTTCCCACTCCATTTTCTTCTCTTTGTCCCTTCTTTAGCTCCTAGAGATATTTATCACTTTTTATTTTCCTATTCATCTTCCCTCCCCTTGTTGCCTTTGCCCTTTCCTTCGCTTTGTATTCAGGACAGAAAGTGTGTATCCCCAGGCTCATTGTGATTATAGCTGAGAGAATGATGTTCCCATCCTGTCTGTGAGCTAAATTTTATTATTACAACAGCCAGGGCTTCAGAGAAAAGCGGGTGAGCTCTGTGTCTGCTGCAGATTAACCAGTGCCTGGGCCAGCTGGGCCAACTGCAAGAACACACTCAGATCCTTTTGCTGCAAGGAGACACCGTTGGCCCCCCAGGACTTTCCTTTCCTGGGGCGTTCACTCCTAAGGAGTGGGAGTTGCAAGACTGAGACAGGCTTGGGATGTGGGAAAGAAAGAAGTTGGGCTAGGTATCTTCATAGTTAGACCAACCTCATGGGGCTGAAGGCTAGAATATGTAGGACCAGAATTTACTGTACTTGAAAAGCAAAACTCTTTTTGCATAGTTTATATTCTCTATAACTATTTCTTATCATTTGCCCTTATTGTTTTCTTTAGTATTTCTTAGTAGACAGAAATACAAAGAAGAAAATAAAAGTTGACCTCTACTGTCTCTATTCAGGTGACTCTTGATATGTAAAAATAATAAATAAAATAATTGTGTGTAAATTAAGAAATCTCAAGCCATATATGAAGTTTCTAAATGAAAGGTGAAAGTTTTCCACTCCATATTCCCTTTCCTATTGGTAATTAATCAACATTAGCAATTTCTTATTGTTCCCTTCAGGGAAAAGATATGCATACCCAACAAAATGTGTGTCTATTCACTTATCTTTTCTTCTTATTTTTAACACAAAAGAGATTATACCATACACACTGTTCTGTACCTTGCATATTTTATTATATATAAATCTGTTTTTTTAAAAAAAAAACCTGCCTAATATACATTATATAGATGCACTCTCAGTAAATTCTTAGCAGGAAGTTTGTCGGGTCAAATAATTTGAATTTTGACATATATTATCCAATGTCCTCCAAAAAAGGATGCAATGGTTTATGTTTCCACAAAAAGAGTAGAGAAACAATGTCTGTTTCTTATTCCCTCATTGACGCTAGGTATTATCAATGTTAATTTTCCCCCCAGTCTGATATATGAAAAACAGTATTTCATTTTTAAATTTGGATTTCTTTAATCATGAGAGAGATTGAAGTCAGAAAGCAATGTCCACTCTTACAAAGAGTTTGCTGTGAAGGACGGGGAGAGAGAACGCATAGCAGGACTTAGGAACGACGAAGACTCATGGCTGAGGATGAAAAAAGGAGATGGGGGTACTGACTAATGGGAAGTGGGCAGTACGGATCTAGGAGGGGAGGGATCTTGAGCATGGATGAAAGAGTTTGCCTTGGGCAGGAGGAGGCCAGCACTGCTTAGAGTTAGGCTGTAAGGAGCAGAGCGGACATGGATGCGTGTGCACCGGTCATGATTCAGGGCGGGAGGCACAGACCAGTAGGCTCCCACCACTTGGCCACTCTGTCTTTGTGTGACTTGGCCCAAGTTGCAGAGCTATTTAGTGGTAGAAATGGGGTGATACTCAGAATTGTGGAGTTTAAGTCATGTGATGTCAACAACAATCTTGTTTTCTCTGTAAAAATTTAACTGTAACTTTTCTTTCTTTCTTTCCTTTTTTTTTTTTTTTTTTTTTTTTGAAACGGAGTTTCACTCTTGTTGCCCAGGCTGGAGTGTAATGGTGCGATCTCAGCTCATTGCAACCTCCACTTCCTGGGTTCAAGCGATTCTCCTGCCTCAGCCTCCCAAGTAGCTGGGATTACAGGCACGTGCCACCACAATCTGGCTAATTTTTGTATTTTTAGTAGAGACAGGGTTTCACTATATTGGCCGGGCTGTCACAAACTGCTGACCTCAGGTGATCTACCCACCTCAGCCTCCCAAAGTGCTGGGATTACAGGCATGAGCCACCGTGCCTGGTCAACTCTAACTTTTCTAATGAAAAGATGTGCTATTATGTTCTAAAATGAATATAATGCAGCATGTGACAAGGGCTAATATGGAAATTTTAAATGATCCATGTCACAAGAAACATGGGAGGGAGATTAAGGAGTAAAGTTGGGATTTACAAGGCAATTTGCTCTCTGCTCCCATTCTCTTAATCTGTAAACTTTTACTCTAGGAATTTTTTTTTCCAGCTGCACTAACACTGCTCCCCAAACACCCCAGACCCTGTCCTTGCCATCCTTGGGGATACATCTTACAGATGAGCTTATCTTCCCCTAAGACTACCTACTTCTCCTGGTCCCATGCCCATGAGGTCACCCTCTGCTAATACTCTCAGTCACTGTGTGCTTTCTTGTGAGTGAACAATGTCCTGAGTGACTGAAAAAGACTTCCTGTCTTTTTGGCATGGTTAATGGCAAGTTGACATTCTAGCATCTTGTGTATAAGAAGATGGATTTAGGCCAGGGTGTGGTGGCAGCACTTTGGGAGGCTGAGGCGGGCAGATCACCTGAGGCCAGGAGTTTGAGACCAGCCTGGTCAACATGATGAAACCACATCTCTACTAAAAATACAAAAATTAGCCAGGCGTAGTTGCACACACCTGCAGTCCCAGCTACTCAGGAGCCTGAGGCTGGAGGATCACCTGAGCCCAGGAGGCAGAGGTTGTGGTGAGCCGAGATCATGCCACACTCTAGCCTGGCAACAGAGTAGACTTGTCTCAAAAAAAAAAAAAAGAAGAAGAAGAAGAAGAAGCTACATCTAATTGTTCCCAAGGCAGCAATAAGGACACACTTCCAACATGAAAAGAGCTGAAGAGCAGAACCCACACCTGTGGTTAGAATGTCAAAACCCTGCCAATCTGTCTGACGCAACCATCTGGAGTCATCCTTCATGTGCCAAAACTGCACCCCAGCCTTTCCTGGGTGACAATGTAGGATGAAGCCTGACTCTGTCTGGGAAGCCAAGATCTTCTGTGATGTATAGAGCTATGTTTACCTAGGACACCTTATCTTGCTCTGTGGACAGTCAGCCTAGGACAAACTGGGGCTGGGTCTGATTTAAGTCAAATAGATACATTGTCGGTGTCTACCCCACAAAGGAGTGTTGACCTAATGTGCAGTTCACAGCCTCTTGCAGGCTCAGAAACCTGCCCAACACTTTGACACCTGGAAAACCTTTCTGTAGCCATGAGAGAAAGGGGGTCTGTGTAAAATTCTTCCATCATCACAGACCTGGGGGCCAGCCAGACCAGAGAACAGAGAAGGGTGCTTCCTGGCTCCTTCCACGTCATAGTCCTTACCATACAAGCCCCATTGTGACTTCATGGCCTCCACTGAGCCTCCTTCACTGGACCTGCTACTGTTGAGCCAAGTCCTTGGTTTCTATTACCTGCTCAACTCCTTCTGTGTATAGCTCCTGACTGCCGAGCTGGGAAGAACTCCAGTCCTTTCCTAGGCTAGGGATTTTAACAACAGAACAAAATCCCAGGTGAACATAGGCTCAGTGCATAAAACAGATAAAAGTGGAGGTGGGAGAATTAAACCAGGGGTGGTGGGCAACTCTGAAATCTACTTCTCCTCCTCTTCCCTCCAGTGCTCTTCAAGGTGACAAGGGGAACCACTAGGGTTTCACAAGGCACAGTTTGTGAACAACTGATTGGAGCTAGCCTCATCAGGCTAGATGTACCTATAGCAACCAGCATAGATCTCAAAAACATAGTACCAAACGAAATAAGACAGACTGAGATAATAGAAGATTACTATCCTGGGGGAGGAGCAGGGGCTATTTTTCTTGCTGCTTTTGGAACATGCACTGGGTGACACCAGCTCTCTACCCCAGGACTAATCAGTGGTTGAGTTGTGCTTTCTCCTTTCGTTTCCCTTCTTCTCTGCCCCACTGTGCCCAGCCAGCCCAGGCTGGCCTCGAAATCTGAAGGGATCTGTTATCCTTAAAACCCACGATCTCAGACTAGAGTTTGGGCCCCCCTTTGCTTGTGGATCTTGAGTATTTTTCCTGGGAGTCATCACTTCCTCCATCATTTAGAACCAGAAAGATCCCAAAAGTTCACATTGTGGAAAAGCTCCCTCGTTTTATGAGTAATGGACATTTGAATAAGGCCACTTTCTGCGCTTCTTTTTTTTTTTTTTTTTTTTTTTGAGACAGAGTTTCGCTCTTGTTGCCCAGGCTGGAGTGCAATGGCATGATCTCGACTCACTGCTACCTCCGCCTTCCGGGTTCAAGTGATTCCCTGCCTCAGCCTCCAGAGTAGCTGGGATTATGGGCATGTGTCACCACACTCAGCTAATTTTGTATTTTTAGTAGTGACGAGGTTTCACCATGTTGGTCAGGCTGGTCTCGAACTCCCAACCTCAAGTGATCTACCCACCTCAGCCTCCCAAAGTGCTGAGATTAAAGGCGTGAGCCACCGTGCCCAGCCTTAAGGCCACTTTCTACATTGGATAAGGCCATCGGATTTCGGTGCACTTTTAAGAGGAACTATTAAACTCTCATCTTAAGACAATTTGCCAAATAATACAAACCACCACAGGTGCTTAAATGAACTCCTGGAACACATTAAGGACAGGAGGAGCCACGGGACAAGGCCTAGGGAGGTCTGTGAGGAACACGTGGTGAACACACACAGGAGAATTTCACATTTTAATGGAACATTTTCTTTAAGAAGCTTTCACTTTTACCCTTTAGGTATACCATTCATCCCAAATTATTGTTTTTAATTTTTATTCTAGATTCCGGGGGTACACATGCATGTTTGTTACATGGGTATATTGTGCAATGGTAGAGATTGGACTTCTAATATGCATGTCACCTGAATATTGAACATTGTATCCAGCAGGTAATTTTTCACCCTTCATCTTCCTCTCACTCTCCTTTTTGTGGAGTCCGCAGTGTCTACTGTTTCCAACTTTCTGTCCATGTGTACTCATTGTTTAGCTCCCACTTATAAGTGAGAATATGTGATATTTGATTTTCTGCTACTGAGTTAGTTCACTTAGGATCACAGCCTCCAGCTTCATTCATGTTGTTGCAGAGGGCATGATTTCATTCCCTTTATGGCCGTGTGCTATTGTATGGTATATATGTACCACATATTCTTTATTCAATCGACCACTGATGGACACATAGGTTGTTCATGACTTTGCTATTGTTAATGGTATTACAACAAATATAGGAATGCGGGGTTTTTTTAATATAATTGAATTAATTTTTATATACGGTATGAGGTACAAGTTGAGGTTTTTTTCTTTTCCAAATACATATCCATTTGTCTCAGGACTATTTAGTGAAAAGATTGTCCATTCTCCATTGGATTTCCTTTGTTGAAAATTAAATGACTATTTAAGTGAGGGTCTATTTCCAGGCTCTTTCTTGTGTTTCATAGATTTCTTTGTCTGTTCTTGCTCTGGTATTGCATGGTCTTAACTATCGTAGCTTAATAGTTAGTCTTGAAATTATGTAATGTAAGTTTGTAAGTTCTCCACTTTGTTATTCTTTTTTTTTGAGACAGAGTCTCACTCTTGCCCAGGTTGGAGTACAGTGGTGCAATTGAGGATCAAGGCTCACTTTCAACCTCCCCAGGCTCAGGCAATCCTCCCACCCCAGCCTCCCAAGTAGCTGGGACTATGGGTGTGCACCACCACACCCAGCAAATTTTGTATTTTTTATACAGACAAGGTCTCACTTTGTTTTGCAGGCTGATCTCAAACTCCTGGGTTCAAGCCATCCACCTACCTCAGCCTCCAAAAGTGCTGGGATTATAGGCATAAGCCACCATGGCCCTTTGTTATTCTCTTTTAAGATTACTTTGGCTACTCTAGACCCTTGCATTTTCATATACATTTCAGAATCAACTTAATTTCTGGAATCTCTGGGGGAAAAAAAGAAAAAAGACCCTGCTTGGATTTTAACTGAATGATGCAGCATTTGAAACTCACCAAAACTCCTGCTCCAAATTTTCAGCTATGCATTTAGTAAATAGTGAAACTGGACCTAGAGGAAATGATGCAACTTGCCTAAGCCTACAAGTTGTGTCAAGGCAGAAGTGGCTCTAGGAGTCCCAACTCCCAGCCCTGTTTCCTGGGTCCAGCGTAGCACCTTATGTAAGAAAAACTCTACATTATCTGACAGTGCACCAACACCCATGGTGATAAAGGACCGTAGCTGACAAAAGCCTCAGTTAGAGCCACCATCCCTGCCCATTGAATGGCTTTCCTATAGGAAAAAAAAGTCATTCCTTTTCAAAGTGACAAAGTCTTATCCTGTCACCATGGTAACTCATCTTCTTCAGGCATCCCGACTGGCCTCTTTCTTGAAATAGCTTTTCTTTCCATTTTCCCAGGCCTGAAAAGCAGGGCCTGGCTGCTCATTCTGATGTCCACAGGAGGAGGGCAGGGCACAATAGGACAAGGGGGTGATGTTATAGGACCTCACCCACAGGGGACCTGTCTGGATACTCTAAAGGGGCTGTAGACAGCAGGGATTAACTTCATAATTTTCTTTTTCTTTCTTTTTATCTTTTTTTTTTTTTTAGACAGAGTCTTAGTCAGTCACCCAGGCAGTGCAGTGGTGCACTCTTGGCTCACTGCAGCCTTCAATCCCAGGCTCAAGGGATTCTCCTGCCTCAGCCTCCGGAGTAGCTGGGACTACAGGCACACACCACCATACCTGGCTAATTTTTTTTTTTTTTTTTTTTTGAGACAGAGTCTCGCTCTGATGCCCAGGCTGGAGTGCAGTGGCACAATCTTGGCTCACTGCAAGCTCCGCCTCCCAGGTTCACACCATTCTTCTGCCTCAGCCTCCCGTGTAGCTGGAACCACAGGCGCCGGCCACCGCACCTGGCTAATTTTTTGTATTTCTTTAGTAGAGATGGGGTTTCACCATGTTAGCCAGGATGGTCTCGATCTCTTGACCTCATGATCCGCCAGCCTCGGCCTCCCAAAATGCTGGGATTACAGACTTGAGCCACCGTGCCCGGCCTAATTTTGTATTTTTAATAGAGATGAAGTTTTACCACATTGGCCAGGCTGGTCTGGAACTCCTGGCCTCAAGTGATCTGCTCTCCTTGGCCTCCCAAAGTGCTGGGATTATGGGCGTGAGCCACCATGCCCGGCCCTAACTTCATAATTTTCTGAGTGTGGGCTGGGTGCTGATGTGCATTGGTTCAAAGTCATAATTCTTGCCTTCAAGACCCTTTTGATCTACTTAAGTAATTAGGACAAAAACAAAGCAAGCCAAATTGCCAAATGAAGATATGCTCCTTACTACAGGAAATCTTAATGGCCTTTGACAGACCTGTCTTGTGACAAATTCCATATGCCGTGTGGAATTTCCAAAAGTTATTTGACCATAGAACTAATCTAATAGAATGCTATTACTTGTATCACTGTGTTTCAGGAGCTTTCCTCAACATCCCTGAGTGACAAATGGCCGTCCTCTTTGATAAATTCCAAAGGCTGAACACCTGTTTATATTCACGAACTATTCTTTATTAATACTTCCCTAGGAATGATTTACAATAGTACCTCTATCCAGAGCTACCCCAAGGGCTGACAATGACTCTTACTTAGATGGTCCGGATTTGGATGACAGTATCCTACTGGTCTGTGTCGTTTAACATTAAATGTTTATGTGAAGACATAAAACAAAGACATATCCCAGATGCCCTAAATGCTGGGACATATGCTTTACATACTAGCTAGAATAATCTAGGCTGGTGCATAAAGTGAACCAGGAAAAGCGGGGAAATCCCTTGCCAAAGAACTCACAGTGGCAGTGTTTGGGGGATTAGGTAGAACATCTGTTGAGGGAGATCTAGGTTGGAGAGACCTCAAGGCTGAGCTCAAGAAGGCATTTCCCATATCACATGGTCTAGAGGCTGGAAGGAGAATCCCTTTCCCAAATTTGATCTGGAGCCTCGAATGTATCCAGCACTGGATTTTAAAGAGAGTGCAACTGGGACTCTAGCCAGAGAAAAGGTGGAAAATCTGTTACCTAACAAGAGTAACTGATCCACTTAGAAATTTAATTGTGGCCTAAAATAAGAAAAAGCAAAGCCATTTAATTAGGAACACCCTCAGAGGAAATTGAGCTCCCTGGAGTCCCCATCTCTTCACCCTAGCGGCCTTGCTTATACAGATGGTCCCTGATGTGCAATGGTTTGATTTATAATTTTTCAACTTTACAAGAGTGCTATAGCAACACATATTTAATAGAAACTGTACTTCAAATTTTGAATTTTGTTCTTTTCTTGGGCTAGCAAGATGAGGTATGATACTCTTTTGAGATGCTGGGCAGTGGCAGCAAGACACAACTCCCAGTCAGCCATACAATCAGGAGGGTAAACAATGGATACCCTACAGTATACTATGTTGCCAGATGATTTTGCCTAACCACAGACTAATATGAGTGTTCTGAGCATGTTTAAGGCAGCATAAGCTAAACTATGATGCTCGGCACGTTAGTTGGATTAAATGCATTTTCAACTTAGCATATTTTCAACTTCTGATGGGTTCGTCAGGACATAGTCCCCTCATGAGTTGAGGAGCATCTGTACTGCCCACCACTCCACTCCCTTGGTCCTGCCCTGGCCCCTTGGTATTCCCTCTGCTGCCAGAACATTCCCTATATGTGGTAACTCTAGTGAGGAACAGGCTGAACTCAAAGCCACTAATTCCATTTGACAACCAGTCGGGATATGCAGGTCTTTATTTGGAAACTGCCCTGGTCCAAAAATGTGCCAAGATCTGTTAACTCTCCCTAGGGCCAGAATACCCAATCTGGGGCTCTCTACCCTGGGAAATTCAAGCAACAAGAAAGAAACTTGTGTTAGACACTGGTCACTTTGCATTAGGGCCATACACCCTAAGTTCCCTCAGCCAACCCGTCTCCATCTGAGGAGAATCAGTTTTGTTTTTCTGAGCAGCCAGCTCAGAGGCTGAGAATTCCATTTGCTGAGGTCACTGCATCCAGTGAGCCCTCCCTGATTACCCCAGATTCACAATGTAGCCTTCTCAATACTCCTGAAAAACGCACTGGGTCCAGTTGTATCTTAAGCCCTATTATCAAAACTCCCCATCCTTAGCATGGACAGGAGGAGAGGAGAATCAATTCAGTCCAGAGTGGGAGTGACATATATATGGCATTATCACCCCCACTCCCCACAGTCTTGCCCATAACAGTGATCAATCACTTGTTATTTTCTGCTGTGCCCAGATATGGCCTCAAAATCGCCTGTACAGTAATTGATAGGAACTGGAATCTAAGACAAAGCACATTTTCCATGCCTGTTCTAGAGATTAGAGTGTGCTATTAAGAATGCACCATGAAATATTACTCAATCATAAAAAAAGGAATGAAGTACTGATGCATGCTACAATGTGAATGAGCCTCAAAAAGTGAAAGGAGCCAGACACAAAGGGTTACATATTGTATGATTCTATTTATATGAAACATCCAGAATAGTTAATTCCATAGAGGCAGAAAACAAATTGGTGGTTGCCAGGGGTTGAGGAGATGGGCAATGGGGAATAACTGCTTAATGAGCATGGATTTCCTTTTGGGAATTAAAGTGTTTTGGAATTAGATATAGATGATGGTTGAGCAACATTGTGAGTGCACTGAATGCCACTGAGTTGCTCACTTTAAAATGGTTAATTTTATGTTATGAATTCATAGTTTCATGCATCTCAAGAAAAGGTTTTCCTTAATTAAAAAAAGAATGCACCATGAAAGAGATTTAGGGGATGACAGCTCTGATAAAGAAGAAAGTGTTTATTCATTCACTTAACTGAATTCATCACATATTTATTGAGCATTTACCATATGCCAAGCACTGCCCTCAGCACTGCAAGATACAAAGTCTATGATGACAGTGGAGGAGAAGGACAGTTAAAGATATAGTGCCGCATGCTGAGTGCATGGCAGAAGTAGGTAGCAAGTTTCATGGGAGTACACAGCAGGGGCAACCAAACGAGATTAGGAGGTCAGAGGAGGCTTCCTAGGGAAGATGAACTTTTAGGCAATAAAATAAATTAGCTAAATTTGGAGGCAGGGTAGGGAGGGCTTAGCTGACTGTAAGAACAATTTATGTAAAGGCACAGATGTAGGACAGCTACTTAGGGGTTTTGATGACTCAAGAAAAGGGTGTCAGAAACAAGAGAAAACGAGTTCGTATGTTTATTTCTCAAAACCCTAATGTCACCAAAATATAATTGGGGAAGCATTTCAGAAGAATTCGTGATATTGTACATGCATAAGGGCTTTGCTGGCTGGGAGATGCAAAACAGTACTCCTGAGTGTAGTTCATGGACCCAGCAACATCAGCACCACCTGGGAGCTTTTTAGGAATAAAAATTCTACTGAGTCACACACTCCGGGGATGAAGATTAGGGATCTTTGGTTAAACACACACTACAGGTGATTCTGATTCATGCTAAACATGCAGGTGTGTAATGGTTCATGCTGTTACAGTCACTGATTCCACCTGCATGTCCCTTGGGTACCTTCATCATCCCAAACTGGACACATTCCACTCAGCATCACCTTCTCCTGGTTTACCTTATTCCTTCAATGTCGGTGCCTCCAAGGATTTTAGACGTGACATTTCAGTATGGCTTTGATCCTCTGCTGTTCCCACCCCTATCCCATCTGTCCTCATGCCGTGGGAGCTTGTTTGTCTGGCTAATAACCTAAATCCACTAGACACTATTAAAAGGTCAAGAGACAGTGCAACAGCGGGCATAATCAAGGAAGGTCAGGCCAGTCTATTAGGCCAGATGGACTTTTGTCCTCAACCTCCCTCTGGGCAAGGCTCAGCCTGTCTGGGATCACATCCCAGCTTCTCTTCTTTCTGGCTGTGTGATTTACCATGAGTTATTTACCATCTCTGTCTGTGCCTCCGTTTCCTCAGTGATAAAGTGAAGATAATAATAGTACTTACCTCATAGGATTGTTATGGGGAAGAATGAGTTAATACAGGTAAAGGAATTAGAACAGTGCCTGACTCAATAAATATCATTGTTATTATTGTCACAGTCACATTATTCGCTGATGGCAACAGTCTCTTGTCTTCCAGCCTCTCTTCAAGCCTCCTGGCCTTGCAGCCTGGCCTGCTCGGTGCTGTGAAAACAGCAGCCTTGTGTTGAATAAGTCACTCCCCGCCTTGAAAGTCTTCAGTGGCTTCCTATCATTGTCACTGATTTTAAGGAGCACTCCCACCTCCAACTCCTTTTTTAGCAATAGAACCCTTTGTTCCTTTGCTTTTAGTGGGCTCTTACAGATAATAGAGGATCTGCTTGGGTTGAAGTGAGGGGATGGGAGGCCCTTCCAGCTTCCCCCTTGCCCTTCCTTGTCCCACAGGAGATGTCCCTGAGGAACCCTGGTATCTGAGAAATCCCACCTGGAAACTCTGGCCTGTGAAATCCAAACAGCCAATCAAGGTGCTCATTTGCTTCAAGATCATGGTCTCCGGAGAGGCAAATTGCCATGTACAGTTCCATCTGGTATCTCTGCTGGGCTGCTCACCTGGTCCACCCTTCAAGATGGCGTTGGCCTAAACTTCCCACCAAACTATCTAGTCTCACTCAGCTACTCGTACTCCCAGTCAGCCTAGTCCCAAGGGACCATGCCTTCCTCTTGACCCTAATGTCCCTTGTATTTGTCAGACACCCTCCCAGAGGGCAGGGAACAGACTCTGGTGAGCCCTGAAACCAGAGAAACCCAGGACAAGCTATTTCCAACTCAGAATGTTCTGGCCACCCACCCAGGCTTTGTCTGATTTCTGATGTTCTTTAGAATCTTCTCATTACATCACTAAGAAAAGCATGATTAAGTCCATACACACACACACACACACACACACACGCACACACACATACATATAAAAGATATATGTATATCTTTAATAACTTTTATTATGTCTTCTGATTACAAAAGTAATATATTGCCACAATATTAGAAGAACTGTATCGAATACAGAAAATTATAAAAAATAAAAAAGATAAAGTATAAGGCCTCCACACAGAGATAGGCATTATTAATTCTTTGGTATAGTCCCTTTGAGTATTTTTATACGAATACATTCACATTTGTTCATACAATTTAGATTATAATTCTATAACTATAGGTTACATGTCATTGAAAAATTCTTCAAGAACAAAATTTTGAATAACTCAATTATATTTCTTCGATTGGGGTATACTTGTTCAATAAACAATAACTCACATTTATTGAGCACTTACTATGTGCAGGCCTTGTATTTGGTGTTTGGTGTTGATTTATTAACAAACAGGAGTTTACACTCAGGGAGCTAACAGTCTATAGTATATGGTATATTTTTAACAAATGAACATGAGAACAAAGCTACAATTACAAATTATACTAGATTTAATCATAGGAAAGAATAGAATTCTATGAGAAAGCTTAGCACAACTAACTTTGGGGATACAGGAAAAGGCTCTCTGAGGAAGTCGTATTTCATTTGGGACCCAAAAGATAAGTATAAGTTAAAGTGTGGGGGAAAGGAAGAATAATTCAGACTGTGTTAGATTTTGTGGCATTAATTCTGCATCACAATCATAAGCAAAGTCTCAGTGGCTTGCAATACCATTTACTGTTCTCACTCAGTCTCGGATTTGGCTGGAGTCTGGGTGATCTCGGCTGGACTCAGCTGGGCTCAGCATCAGGCTGCAGGTTGGTTTTGAGTTAGCTCCAGTGTCCCACTCAGAGCCAAAAAGCTACAGGAACACGATCTCTCATGGTGGATGACAGAAGTGGAAGAGGCCAAGACAAACATCCCAAACACATCTAAAGCCTCTGCTAGCATCACATCTATTAACATACATCAGTCCAGGTATTGGAGCAAGAAAACATGTCTTACTTCCTCCACAGAGAGGCTCTGTAAAGTGCATGAGTAGACACTTTATTACAGGGACAGAGTGAAGAATCAGGAGCAATAATGCAATCTACCTCCTAGACAAAAAGAAAGGCATGAGCAAAGCCTCCACATAAGGAAAGAACTAGGAAAAAGGCTGCAGTGAAGCCGGGCCGGTGGCTCACGCCTATAATCCCAGCATTTTGGGAGGCCGAGGCGTGTGGATCACAAGGTCAGGAGATCGAGACCATCCTGGCTAACATGGTGAAAACCCTGTCTCTACTAAAAATATAAAAAAATTAGCCAAGCGTGGTGGTGCCCACCGATAGTCCCAGCTACTTGGGAGGCTGAGGCAGGAGAATTGCTTGAACCCTTGAACCCGGAAGGCAGAGGTTGCAGTAAGCCGAGATCATGCCACTGCTGCACTCTGGCCTGGGCAACAGAGTGAGAATCAGTCTTAAAAAAAAAAAAATGCTGCAGTGACTGGCACACCCAGAGAGGGAGACGAGTCATAAATTATAATATTAGAGAGGCAGTGATGAAATTCAAATTTTATTTATACTGCATTAAAATGCCAAACAGAGGCCAGGCGTGGTGGCTTACACCTTTAATCTCAGCACTTTGGGAGGCTGAGATGATCTCAGCCTGAGGTTAGGAGTTCAAGACCAGCCTGGCCAACATGGCAAAACCCCGTCTCTACTAAAAATACAAAAATTAGCTAGGAATGGTGGCATGCGCCTGTAATCCCAGCTACACAGGAGGCTGAGGCAGGAGAATCACTTGAACCTGGGGGATGGAGGTTGCAGTGAGCCAAAATCATGCCATTGCAATCTAGCCTGGGCCACAGAGCAAGATTCCGTCTCAAAAAAAAAAAAAAAAGCCAATAAACTAGGTATTCATGGAACGTGTATCAAAATACTAAGAGCTATTTATGACAAACCTACAGCCAATGTCATACTGAATGGGCAAAAGCTGAAGCATTCCCTTTGAAAACCAGCACAGGACAAGGGTGCCCTCTCTCACCACTCTTCTTCAACATAGTATTGGAAGTTCTGGCCAGGGCAATCAGGCAAGAGAAAGAAATAAAGCGTATTCAAATAGGAAGAGAAGAAGTCAAATTGTCTCTGCAGGTGACATGATTGTATATTTAGAAAACCCCATCGTCTCAGCCCAAAATTTCCTTAAGCTGGTAAGCAACTTCAGCAGTCTCAGGATGTAAAATCAATGTGCAAAAATTACAAGCATTCCTATACACCAATAATACACAAACAGAGAGCCAAATCATGAGTAAAGTCCCATTCACAGTTGCTACAAAGAGAATAAAATACCTAGGAATACAACTTACAAGGGATGTGAAGGACCTCTTCAAGGAGAACTATAAACCACTGCTCAAGGAAATAGAAGAGAACACAAACAAATGGAAAAACATTTTATACTTACAGATAGGAAGAATCAATATCATGAAAATGGCCATACCGCCCAAAGTAATTTATAGATTCAATGCTATCCCCATCAAGCTACCATTGACTTTCTTCACAGAATTGGAAAAAACTACTTTAAATTTCATATGGAACCAAAAAAGAGCCCATGTAGCCAAGACAATCCTAAGCAAAAAGAACAAAGCTGGAGGCATCACACTACCTGACTTTAAACTATACTACAAGGCTACAGTAACTGAAACAGCATGGCACTGGTACCAAAACAGATACATAGACCAATGGAACGGAACAGAAGCCTCAGAAATAACACCACACATCTACAACCATCTGATCTTTGACAAACCTGACGAAAACAAGCAATGGGGGAAGGATTTCCTATTTAATAAATGGTGCTGGGGAAACTGGCTAGCCATATGCAGAACACTAGACCCCTCCCTTACATCTTATACAAAAATTAACTCAAGTTGGATTAAAGACTTAAACGTAAGACCTAAAAACCCTAGAAGAAAACCTAGGCAATACCATTCAGGACATAGGCATCGGTAAAGACTTCATGACTAAAACACCAAAAGCAATGGCAACAAAAGCCAAAATTGACAAATGGAATCTAATTAAACTAAAGAGCTTCTGCACAGCAAAAGAAACTATCGTCAGAGTGAATAGGCAACCTACAGAATGGGAGAAAATTTTTGTAATCTATCCATCTGACAAAGGGCTAATATCCAGAATCTACAAGGAATTTAAACAAATTTACAAGAAAAAAACAATCCCATCAAAAAGTGGGTGAAGGATATGAACAGACACTTCTCAAAAAAAGACATTTATGCAGCCAACAAACATGAAAAAAAGCTCATCATCACTGGTCATTAGAGAAATGCAAATCAAAACCACAATGAGATACCATCTCACACCAGATAGAATGACGATCATTAAAAAGTCAGGAAACAACAGATGCTGGAGAGGATGTGGAGAGATAGGAACGCTTTTACACTGTTGGTGGAAGTGTAAATTAGTTCAACCATTGTGGAAGACAGTGTGGCGATTCCTCAAGGATCTAGAGCCAGAAATATCATTTGATCCAGCAATCCCATTACTGGGTATATACCCAAAGGATTATAAACCATGCTACTATGAAGACACATGCACTTGTATGTTTATTGCAGCAGTATTTACAATAGCAAAGACTTGGAACCAACCCAAATGACCATCAATGATAGACTGGATAAAGAAAATGTGGCACATATACACCATGGAATACTATGCAGCCATAAAATAGTATAAGTTCATGTCCTTTGCAGGAACATGGATGAAGCTAGAAACCATCATTCTCAGTAAACTAACACAGGAACAGAAAACCAAACACCGCATGTTCTCACTCATAAGTGGGAGTTGAACAGTGAGAACACGTGGACACAGGAAAGGGGAATATCACACACTGGGGCCTGTCAGGGGGTTGAGGGCTAGGGAAGGGATAGCATTAAGAGAAATACCTAATGTAGATGATGAGTTGACGGGTGCAGCAAACCACCATGGCCGTGTATACCAATGTAAAAAACCTGCATGTTCTGCACACGTATCCCAGAACTTAAAGTATAATGATAATTATAATAAGTCAAACAGAGAGCTTCTAAACAAGACAGTGGTAAGGGAGATGATGTAGATAGGCTCATGGAATACCCATTCTCAACATCATTTTCTCTTGCCTTTCTCTAAAGAAATATTCAGTTTCCAAGGCTCCCTCACAGCTGGGGATAGTCACGTGATACAGTTTTAGACAATGAGATATAAGCTTATGTTCAGTAAGAACAGTTTCTGAGAAATTTTTGGACTACCTAATAAAAAGAGAAGTAAACTTTGGCAGGTTTTGTCATTTGTCCTTCATAACTTCCATCCTGAGCACAAATGTGATGCCTGGAGGCATGGCAGTCATATTGCAACCATGAGGACAGAAGGTAAATAAATTTAAGAATGGCAAAGCAGAAATGTAGAAAGTGACTCGGTCCTTAATCACATTATTCAGCTTCTGCATCAGCTCTGGACTGCCTGTGTTGGGCATTCTCATGTGAGAAAAAATAGGCATCTCTCTTTTTTTTCAAGTCATCATAAGTTGGATTTTCTCTTACTTGTTCCTAAATAAATTCTACACTGATACAAATGATGTGATCCAATTTGTGTTCTAAAATGATCTGATTGTTTTGTAAGAAAGAATTTTGTGAGATAGGCAAGGGGAGAAACGAGGAGATAAGTTAGTGAACTATTGTAATAATCCAGGTAGGACATGAAGGTGTCTTGACTACAGTAGAGATATAGATAAATAGCTCAAAAACTTTAAAAATTTTTTAAGAAAGAATTGACTTGGTGATGGATTAGCTATATGGAACAGGGAGAGGAGGTAGGCAGAATTATGACCTCAAGAAGATTCCACACTGTAAGCTCTGGGACTGTGAATCTGATGCCCATATGTGACCTTATATATGGGCATTATATGTGACCATACCCATATGTGACTTTACATGGGACTTTGCAGATGTAATTGGGATTTGTATTTGTGTCCTGGGGCTTTTGTAACAAAGCACCTCAAATGGAGTGGCCTAAAGCAACAGAAATGTGTTCTCTTACACATCTGCTGGCCAAAAGTCTGAAATCGAGGTGTCAGCAGGGCCGTGACCTCTCTCCCAGCTCTGGGTTGTTACTGGGAGTCCTTGGCATTCCTTGGCTTACAGCTGCATATCCTGTGTCTCCGGCTCTGTTATCACACGGCCATCTGCCCTCTGTGCATCTGTCTTCATATGACAGAGCCTCTGTGTGTTTTTCTTTCTCTTTTCCTCTTCTTCTTCTTTTTTTTTTTTTTTTTTTTTTTTTTTGAGATAGAGTTTCGCTCTTGTTGCCCAGGCTGGAGTGCAATGGTGCAATCTCGGCTTGGCTCACCACAACCTCCGCCTCCCGGGTTCAAGTAATTCTCCTGCCTCAGCCTCCCAGGTAGCTGGGATTACAGGCATGTGCCACCATGCCCAGCTAATTTTGTGTTTTTAGTAGAGATGGGGTTTCTCCATATTGGTCAGGCTGGTCTCGAACTCCCAACCTCAGGTGATCTGCCCGCCTCGGCCTCCCAAAGTGCTGGGTCTTTTCCTCTTCTTAATAGGACACCAGTCAGATAGGATTCAGGGTCCACCTACTCCTCATCTGACTTTGTCTTAACTTGATTACATTTGCAAAGGCTCAATTTACAAATAAAGTCACATTCATGAGTACCAGGGGTTATAACTTCAACATACCTTTTCAGGAGACACAATTCAACCCACAGCAGTGTTACTGCTGATTTTTAAATAGCGAGATTATCCTGGATTTAGCCTGGATTATCCAGGTGAGCCCAGTTTAACTGAATGGGCCTTTAAAGGCAGATAACTTCCTCCTGCCAGAGTCAGACAGCTGCAGCACCAGGGCAAAACAGAGATGTCAATCATGAGAAGGGTTCTATGTGCTGTCGTTGCTTTTTTTTTTTTTTTTTTTTAATACTTTAAGTTCTGGGGTACGTGTGCAGAACATGCAGGTTTGTTACATAAGTATACACATGCCATTGTGTTATTTCTCCTAATGCTCTCCCTGTCCAGCCCCCTGCCCCCCAACAGACCCCGGTGTGTGATGTTCTCCTCCCTGTGTCCATGTGTTCTCCTACTTAGGAGTGAGAACATGCAGTGTTTGGCTTTTTGTTCAACTCCTACTTATGAGTGAGAACATGCGGTGTTTTGTTTTTTGTTCTTGTGTTAGTTTGATGAGAATGATGGTTTCCAGCTTCATCCAAGTCCCTGCAAAGGACATGAACTCATCCTTTTTTATGGCTGCATAGTATTCCATGGTGTATATATGCTACATTTTCTTTATCCAGTCCATCATTGATGGGCATTTGGGTTGGTTCCAAGTCTTTGCTATTGTAAACGGTACCACAATAAATTGTTGTTGCTTCTTAACAACACATAGAGTCACGTGCAAAAAACAAAAACAAAAACAAACAAACAAAAAAACAAAGAGAGGGCTCTAAAGAAGTAAGGGCACCCTGGATGGCAGCAAGCAAGGAAATGGGGACCTCAGTTCTACAACTGCAAGGAACTACCATCAACCTGAATACACTTAGGAGCAGATTCTTCCCAGAGCCTCCAGTAAGGAGCACAGCCCTGCTGATACCTTGATTTTGGCCCTCTGAGACCTGGAGCAGGGGAACCAACTGAGCCACATTGTGCCCAACTTCTGACCCGTGGAAGCTGTAAGATGATAAATGAGTGTGGTTTAAAGCCACTAAGTTTGTGGTAATTTGTTAGGCAGCAACAGATAACAAATACAAGGAGAGTATAAAGAATAACTCCCTGGTGTTTGTCTTAAGCAACGGTGGGTGGAGATGTCTTCACTTTGGTGGGAAAACCAGAGTGGAAGCAGTCGAGGTGGGGCAGAGTGGAGAGGACATCAGTGTTTCAGAGTCATGGCAGAAAGCTCTCAGATGATGCCACATTCAGAGCGGGACTCATAAGCCTGGGGTTTAGAAGAGGCTGGGGAGAGAGCTATAAATGTGGGAGCCACAAACCAGAGACAGCATTTATGGTATAGCCATGAAACAGCTGCAGTCACCCGAGGGAAGGGACTCCGGGACTGTAACCAAGTCCAAACTTGTTCTTCTAGCCACAGCACAGCAAGTAAGTCGAGAGGCAAGGAGTTGGAGCCGGGAAAGCAGCTTTATTTTGGAGAGCCAGCACACTGAGCAGATGGTGGACTAACGTCCTAAAGAACCATCTTAAGTCAGTAAAAGTTTCAGGCTCTTTTTATGTTAGGGGCAGGGGGAACAGGAAAGGGTTGGGATCAAGAGGTGACCAACAACCTCAGACTTGTGGGCACCAGTGACTGTCTGATGAGGCCATGAAACCTCTCTGTCCTTGGTCAGGCCACACGCTCCCACAAATCTTGAATACAACATGGTTTTTGTGCGTACACCCTCCTTATCTTCTTGGAGGGTCATTTTGGGAAAGGATTATTTTCATCCTTGCTTTAAAGTTAAACTGTAAACTAAATTCCTCCTATAGTTAGCTTGGTCTATGTGCAGAGATGAGCAAAAGCAGTTAACCTAGAAGATATCACCTCCAGGGGGCAGGGGGTTAGGAGCGAAATGGAGGTAGCCATACTGGGCCTCCTTTTCACTGTCACAGGACTGAGCCGAGGAAGCATCCCAGTCTGGCTGGGAGCTGGGGGAGGGGGGCAGGGGGAACAATAAAGAAACTGGAAAAAGTAACCTCACAGAAAGGGGAGGTCAACCATGGTACAAGATGCTGAAAATTCCAGCAAAATGAGAACTCTAAAATGTCCATTACAATTTCTTACAAGATAAACACACAACTGCCTTATAATCCACAATCCCATTCCTTGGTCTCTACGTGGAGAAATGAAAACCTATGGCCACCTGCATGCGAATGTTTATAGAAGGCATATTTGTAATCACCCAAACCTGGAGACAACCCAAATGCCCTTCAACAGGTGAGTAGATAAACAAACTGTGGTCATTCCATACAATAAAATCCTGCTTAGTAATAAAGAGAACAAGCTACTGATACACACACAATCTGGACCAAAATCATACACTTGAAAATGTATGATCCCATTATGAGACATTCTCCAGAAGATGAAACTACAGGAACAGAAAGCAGATTCACTATTGCCAGGGGTGGATGGGGAGAGGGAATAAAAAAGGGTGCCATGAAAAATTTGGGGGGATGTAGAACCATTTTATATCTTGATTACAATGGTGGTAGCGTTTGTCAAAACAGAACTGTACCCTTAAGAAGGTGAGTTCATTTAACCTTAATTTTTAGAATGAAGAAGAACATAAATAAAAAATGCCCGATGAATCTGGCCATGTGGAAGTCATTGGTGACTTCTGGAAAAGCAGTTTGGGGGGACCACTGACATGGAAAACCAGCCAAGGAGGGACATGAGTGAGAGGGGCAAGAAAGGGGTGCCATACACTGAAGGCCCCTAGAATGTTCAGGGGAAAAGGAGGAAAAGCCGGAGCTGATGGGGTTGAGGAAAGGGTATTTTTTAACCTCAGGAGCCAAGGGTTGAGCTGGCCGGAGTCCTCGTTCATGGCACACTTTCATCATCATTTTGTGCAAGGCCTATTTCTTGTGCTTTCCTTTTGACCTCTGACCCCCACAGGCTCTCGTGCTCATGTTTTTGACTCGTGTCCTTGAGTATGCATGTGTGCCTTTTTGCAAAAATGAAACGCTTACTCTTTGTGTATCTGTCCTTTTAATTTACATAAATGGCATTGTGCAACAGACCTTGTTCTATTTCTCTCTTCCTTCACTCAACACTTTTTTTGAGAAGCTCTTTTCTCGTGGTTGTACATGCCTCGGGCTCATTGCTCTGAGAGCTGTGTAGTATTCAGTAGTGAGGGTCCACTGCACTTCCTTTCCATTCCTCTGGGACTCAAGTCTGCCTCCAGCTGCTGTGGTGGACATCTCTGTGTATGTCCTCTCATGGACCACGAGAGAATTCACTTGCAATGTAGCCCCAAGAGTGAAACTGCTGGGTCAGAGTGTCCTCAGCCTCAGTCCTAACTACCAACCACCTTCCCTGATGACTCTACACATTTGCACTGCCATCAGCAGTGCAGGGGCACTAAGAAAGGAGCTGGCTTTTAAGAGGTGGGAGCAGATGGGGTCATTTCTTCCACCACACCTCAGACTCCCATAGAGGAAGGCAATTTTTAACTCTTCTCCCCAAGAGAGAAATGTACCTGAAGAATGTTTCTTATCTCCCTGCCTTTTATTCCCAGGAGGAAAATGGCTTATGGGGTTGATAGGTTTGTGAGCATGGACAGGGCAAGTGAGGCCCAGCAGCTCCTGGTTGCTCTCTCATAAGGATCCCTACCCAGGTTATGGGTCTGTAGGACTCCTCTCCTCCACCTGGTCCACCTAAAGAGCTAGCTCTGCCCTGAGCAAGGGGAGCCTTAAGAGCCCTGCCTATCATGAGGATGAAATATTAGGAAGCCTAATTGGTCAAGTCATCATCCTCAAGCATAACTGTAATAATCAAGCTGATATTTTAAGTTCTCTTTGAATCCTGTGGTTGTCTCCCAGTTGGTTTCATACTCAGAAAGAAATAGGGGAAAAAGACATGATTTATTGTTACCTTAAATCCCCAACATATTGATGCAAAGGCCTGAAACCTTGAGAAATGGGTACAAGGACAAGTATTTGGGGCCAAAGAGACAGGCTTTGGGCTCAGCCCAAGACCAAACCTAACAATCCTTTAGACTTTGGCAGATGCAGGAGCAGCCTATATTGTGGCTGCGTGCTCCAGTTGTACACCTGCTCTTAGCTCACTGTGGCCTCTTGAAGAGGAAACTATCTTTTTTTTCTTCCTATATCAGGAAGGTTGAGACCCCAAGAAATCTAACAGAGGAAAAGAAACATAGTTTCAGGGAGTTGAGTGGTATAACTTTCCCAGAGGGGGCCTAGATTCAAGAAACAATTGAGGAGCCTCAGCTTTTTAAAGTAGCAGATAGAGAATCTTTACTAAACTACATGGGAAGTAGCCCTTTCTCAAGTGCTTAGAGATGGTATGGACAGATTTGGAAGGTCCCTAGCAAGAATACACGGAACACATCACTAGGTGAGCCTCAGGGCATGTGCCCTTGGAAATATGCCTGGAAAATTTAGGGAATCAGGACACAAAGGAAGGCAAAGGAGAGGCGAGACATGCCCAGGGGAGCCAGGCTGAGCAATAGTAGTAAAATGTTGATCATATAGATGGGCTTATCTAATTCATGGGGGAGAATATAGACAAGACTTACTTGAACAATTTACTTTATATCTCTGTGGTAGTTTGTACTGGGTCAATTTGGTTGAACGGGGAGCTTTGTCTCCCATAATACCCTCCCTTTACGGTTCTAGTTTAGAGTATGCCAGAAAAAACTGCATGCAATTAGACAGTGGCAGTTAGCAATGGCCACTGCTCTGTGAAGGTCCTGGTCACATGGTGGCAACTAGACATAGAGGTGCCAGAGGATCCAGATTGTTCTCACCCTCCCCACTCAGCTTCCAGCTATTTGGTCTAATTACTGGTTCTGCTGACCAACAGCCCCCTCGGGCTCACCCCAGATGCTTGTGTACCACAGAGGTGGGGGCTTCCCAGAGACCTCCCACGAGCTTCCTCTTCACAGTTCTGCTTCACAAGCTAGACGTGCTTGGCTTCTCAAATTGGCTGGCTAGGGACTCCCTCTCTGATTCTTCAACTTCCCTCTGGATCTTTGATTCTCATAATTATTTAAGATTTAATTCTTACATACACACGCACACACATATACACACACACACAACTATATTCCCTAACCATAACTGCCATCAATGACTCTGCTCCTCTCTCTCATGATGGGAGACTCTGCCAGACAGAATCCTTCGGTGTACTTAGGTAAATCTGGGTCTGAGAGAAACAGGCTGGGAGGAAATATGAGGAAAAAGGCATTTATGCCCATCGAACATTGGTGGCCCTATATGTAGAGTAAAAGGACAGGGGATCCACTTAAGAAACAGGTCAAAATGCTAAAAACATACCCAAAACTCCCTGATAAAAGACAGAGGGAAATGAACACTGGAGGTTCACATGACACAGAGAGTGCCGCAGAGAACCAAGTGGCAGCAGAAAGATTTGTAGCTGCCACCCAAGTGGCACACATTCCAGGCTCTGGGGAAAAGGCAAATGATAGAGTGATGGTCCTCACCAGGTCCCTGGCACCTCAGGATTTAATAAGCTTCATGAGCTTGAGAAAATCAATATGAATACTCACGAGAGGTGTTGGAGGCTCTGCTTAAACTCAGTTTATCTCTGGGTTCAAGGAGCATAAAATTCAGACCGGAAGCAGTGGCTCGTGCCTGTAATCCCAGCACATTGAGAGGCCAAGGCGGGCGGATCACTTGAGGTCAGGAGTTCGAGACCAGCCTGACCAACATGGTGAAACCCCATCTCTACTAAAAATACAAAAATTACCCAGGTGCAGCAGTGTGCGCCTGTAGTCCCAGCTACTCAGAAGGCTGAGGCACAAGAATCACTTGAACCCAGATGGCAGAGGTTGCAGTGAACTGAGGTCCTGCCACTGCACTCCAGAATGGGCAACAGAGTGAGACTCAGTCTCAGGGAAAAAAAAAATCGAGAGGGAATTTGGAAAAGAAGTTTTATACCCACAAGGTATTAAAGAGGAACATCTCAGTCAACACTTGGTAACTGGCTATGTCAATACTATATATTTAAAACTTTAGCCGAAAAATCAAAGTATCTAAAAAGCCACTCTATGAGAGAGAAAAGAGGATGTAGCATGGATTTTTTCCCACAGGTATGGGGTTTCAAGTCAGAGTCCTCCAGATGCTGAACCTGAGACAAAGATTTTGGTGGAGGAAGATTATTTGGGAGATGGTCCAAAGAAGCACTAACAGTAGAGTGAGGAAGTGGGGCAGGAAAGGAAGGAAAGTCAACAAAGGGCATCGCATGGGCAACTGAGACCCAGTCCTGTTGGAGACCCTCTGAGAGACTGTGGTGCAATGCACCTTGGATTTGTGCCACTCAAGCAGCGAGGAAGCTGGGGTGCTTATCCAGCACTCCTCCTGTCCATCACTTCATAGAGGGGACTGCTCCTGGGTCCTTAACTCATGAGCACTTCTGGCCAGTCCTACACCTCTTCCCACACTCAGGGAAAGCCTTCAGCTGGAGAGTCTCGAGTGTTCGCAGGAGGAAGCCATCAACCTCACAGGCAGAGTGAGGGCCGAGAGCAAGCAGAGAGGGCACCAACAGCATCAACCACATTTGGAAAACAAGTCCTCTAGTTAGCCTCTTGATGGGAAATTTCTCCTACTTGAGTTTTGTTCTCATGACACTGGACAACTAACATAGCTTGAGGCTGGCATCACAATGAAGCTGAAACCAATATGAACTTTTTACCCTCTCTCAGACCATGCTACATCTCAGCAATGGTCATATATGTTTGGTTTAATGCAAATAACAACTTTTTCTTGGAATAGTTCCTTTGCAGCCTTTTTCTTTTTCTTGTATTTCTGAATTCCATGGGTGTGCATCAGAGCTGTGAAAGTCTTATGTGTCCTCTTAACTCTCTTCTCTGTAAAACATAAGGCACTAGACTTTGGGTTAGATGAATTCAGCTTGGATGTTCTGAAGTAACAACACCCTAACTGTGGCTGCCGAAGGGATGTAGACTCTCTCCTTATATTCTTAGGCATATGAATGACATCTCTTTGTTGTGACAGTAGAGTTAACATTGACAAGAGTGATTTGGAGATTTTAATTTTCATGGAGTTCTTAACAATTTTTATTTTCTGTATCTTGGACTAGATTTACAAGCAGGTATTTGAATATTTGATAGTGGGAAGCTAAATGCTATTTTTCAAGTTTGGGACAGTTTTATATCACCACTATTATGATAATAGAGTTATTAAAATCTATCATTGGAGCTAATTACATGCCCTAAGCTGAGCCATTTTGTGCAACAGGCCATCATTGGAGATGGGAACAGAACAGAGTGAATTGTCAGCACAGGATGTAAGTTTTAGAGTTGGTTTAGTTAATGTACAGTGCTGATCTATTTCAGAGCTTTCAGGGAAAAAACTAGATGACCCACCCTGTGTTTTATAAGATTTTAGGGTTCTTCTGCTGACGAGACACAATACAATGACACTTGCACAGATGAATGGCAAAACTCTGGTAACGCACAGCTCCAAATAAGAGAACGCTGCCAGTCACAGCCACACACAGGAGGTTGTGCCCGGGGAGCAAGGTAGCAGCAATCTAAAGATGTAGGGGCTGCCTGTATATAAGTGAGGGTGAGGTTAGCTAGAGTTTGCAGGCTCTCTGTGGGTTGGCTCATTTGAACAATTTTGTGGGCTCTGGGGCATACACGTTCTCCCTAGTTGTCTGGTACCTGGCCCTGACTTGGTCAAGACAGCTTTATTAAAAAAATTTTTTAAAAGAAAACTAGATTATACCCTTGATCTCAGAATGATGAAATAGTTGATTGGTCTTGGGGTGAGGCTACATTACTAGGCCAGTGAGTGCCCCCTAAGAATTACCGATCTCTTCCCCTTAGGAGGTGATTACACCCTTGGCTGACCATAGTTGAGACCTGGTATGTAAGTGGACAGACTCCAGTGTATTCAAGAGCACCATATTCCCCTGCTGTTCTGCCTTCACACCAAGTCAGGTCCTTAAGACGTGGAAAGACCAGCACATTCTTGGGAAGCAGTCTTCTGCTCTCCTCTTCATCCCTACTCCTTTCTTCCATGGGATCAGGAAGGACTGAGTGGGTTGTGAGGCTAGAAGGATGAATGAACTCAAGTGGCTCGCACCTACCCTCTGCCTCTAGTGTCTGCCCTGCTCCATCCTCCTTTGTTGGGTGAACTCTCCCAGGAAGGCTCTGCCCCTAAGGCTAGGAAGGTCTGAGGTTGTACATTTAAACAAGTGAGTAAATCCAACTCAGGGTCAAAAAAGAAGGACGCTCACTGTTGCCTAAAACAAGTTTATGTTTAGCCCATTGTTGCCTAAACCAATCTAGCTTTACTTCCAACAAAACTTGTTCTGTACCTCTATCTTCATTTGTCTGACTCCTGCAATACTCCCCCCTTACACAGAACTCTGATAGGAGAGTCAAGGTAGTATCAATGTGCATGCATGGCCACCAAACATTTTCCCACGGACATGAGTGCTACTCCTCCTATCCAGAGGTGGACCTTTCCCTTTGAATCTGGACTGCTCTTGTGACTTGCTCTGACCAGAAGACACATTTGTCATAAATGAAAATTTGAGATTTCTAAGTCCAGCCCTGAAGGTGCCTTGTAACTCCTGATTTTGCTCAGAGGAAAATTCACCATGTGCAGAGTCCACACTGTACTGTTGGAGAGAGAGGTCAAGTGGAGAGAGGTCTTGATAGATGAGACAACACATGGAAACAGAGGACATGTGGAGGAGAACTAGGGCCCAGATACGGGAGGGAGCCCATGAGAAGAAAAGAAGCCCAACAACCCCAGCCGAGCCCCAGGTGACGGAGCCTCCCCAGCTGAGGTACCAGACATGTGAATGACACCATCTTGGACTCTCCAGCCCCAGTTGAACAGTGCCAGCCAATATCATGAGTAGCAGACACAAGCCATCTCTACTGAGCTGTTCACATTGTTGAGCAACAAAATGGTTGTTGTTTAAGTCATTAAATTTTGGAGTGGTGTGTCACCCAGGTACGGATAGCCACAACAGCCTGTACCCTCAACAGTGAGATATTAGGGTTGCCTGGGTGCAAATGAGAATATCATAATAAAAAAGAGGGCTAAAGATGCAGAATAGAGTGGGTGTGAAGTCTAGAGTACATGAAGGGGCATGGCCTGAGATGGTGCAAGCACTGAGAAGATGGTTAGAGATTCTGGTAAGATTGTAGATTTGGTGGTGTGAAGATTAGGCAGTTTCGTTCTAATGGTGTGGGTTTTCTTGGTGACATTTGAGATGAGATTATAAGCTGAATGGGAATTGGGGGATGTATTTTGAGGACTGAAAAGGAGCTAGAAAGTGGTCATCTTGTATCATGGGAAGGTAGCTCTTGGAGTAACATGGTTCGACTCCCGAGCAGTGTTGAATGTTCATTTGTGGTAGGTAAGCATGAAATTGACTTGAAGCTGGCCTGTTAAGCAATGCTTAGCTGCTGGGATGCAGGACTGAGATGATGGAGAGAGGGCAGGACACTGTGGTTCTCCACCCTGTCTTAACATGGGAATCACCTGGGAAGCTTTTAAGTATCCCCTAAGTGACTCCTTTCAAACAAACAAACAAAAACAAAACTGATACCTACATTTTATCTTCCCATTCCTGGAATTCTTGATTTAATTGGTATAAGGTAAAGTCTGGACATCAAATCCAGTGGTGTCTTCCAACCAGCCTTGTGGCCAGGTCTGACATTTACAGCCATATTGGCCACATGCTGCACAATTCCAGAAGGCTTCATTCACATAATCTATATCGGAAATAGTTTGTTCTAAATTTGTGCTGTACACAACCTTCAAAACTGTACATGGTTGGCTGATCTATCCAGCCTTATTCTGTTTGCAAAATTCCTTTTTAGCTTTCTCAACACCACTCTCTCCCTATTCCCTTGCTACCACTTTGACTACTCTTTCTCATGTTCTTTCAACTGGCACTCTCTCCTTGAGGAAATTAATCAGTTCCCAATCTCCAGCCACCTCTTTCCGCACTCATGAGTCACAGCTCCAAAGCTCTTAAGCCTTGCCACCCACACAACCTTCAGGCATCTCAAACCCATATTAACCTTGCCCCTCTTCTTTCCACATTCTCTTTCCTAGTTAAAGACAGTGCTTCCTATTAAGGCACCCAACTTAGAAAACTAAGTCTCCTCTGGCTGTGTCCTCCCCATGCTGTACTGTTGTCCACCCCTCAGAGCCTTGCTGTCTCTGTCTTAGACACTTTACAGCTGTCCCCAAACCGATGTCATTTTCTCTAATGCATACTCCACATTACACGAAGGGTGTCTTCAAAAACAAACATTGAATGCTCTTTCTCCTCCAATTAAAACTCTTCAGTGATTCCAAATGTTCACTGGATAAAGTCCTAAGTCCTTACATTGGCATGTCAGGTCCTAGAATACCACACCCAAACCTACCCTGCTAGAATTGCATGCCGCCTACTCACTCCTCATCCACCTTATGCGCAAACACACATCATATCCATGCTCCTTTCTTCCTGCCTTTTCCCGAGTGCTAGGGACTGAATGTTTGTGTCCCCCCAAAATTCATATGTTGAAACCCTAATCCCCAGTGTGACAGTGTTTGGAGGTGGGACCTTTGACAGGTAATTAGGTCATAAAAGTGAAGCCCTCATGATGAGATTAGTGCCATTATAAAAAAGAGACAGGAGAGAGCTTACTTTCTCTCTCTTTCTCTCCTTTCATTCTCTCCCATTCTCTCCCCCTCTCTCTCTGCATATGTGTGTGCACACCATGGGAGGATACAAGAGGGCAGCCTTCTGCAAACCAAAAAGCAGGTGCTCACCAGACACCAGATTTTCCAGTGCCTTGGTCTTGGACTTCCCAGCCTCCAGAACTATGAGAAATAACTTGTTTAGCCACCAGTCTATGATATTTTTGTTACAGCAGCACAAACTAAGCCACCATGAAATTCCCTTTGTCTGAATGCTCATTCTGTCTCTATCACATCCATTTCTATGCAACTTCAAAGCTTAGTTTGTTATCCAACCCTCCCTTTATGCCCCCTCTGCAGTACTAGAAAGTCTTTTCTCTCTGTGCCCTTACTCTTAACCACACCATACATTTCTACCCAACTGTAGACCTCATAGATCTTTAAGAGAAGAATGTTGTTCGTATTTTCCTTGTGTCTCCAGGGCCTGGTATAGTGTACAATCCCTATTAGGTACTCAATAAATAAGGAATGGATACTCTGCCAGTAAGAAGTGGCAAAGGGTGAACTTGGACTCACAGGTGCTAGCTAGATGCATTTACTTGTACACCCAATGCAATTACAGGTCTTGGGTGATTTAAAGGCTGTTTCTGCAGGGGCCAATAAATCTTTTAATAAGGCTTTGCCATCCAACATACTTATTCAGCTTGTCTTTGGCTGTTTATATGCACTGGATAATACCACCTGGGACTCTGAGAGTCCTACCAACAAGCCTGCACGGCAGGAGACAATCAGACTTGTTTCTATTTGTTCTCTGGTACCTTTGCCACCACCAGGAGAATGAGATTCCTGGGTTGGGCCGCTGCTCCCAGGAAGATGATGAAAGAGATGCTCGAATATTAAGCACTTATTGTGGAATACCAGTGAGGTTTTAGGGTTCTTTAGTATTATTTTGGCTCTATATGGCTTATTTGATGGCCATTGCCCAGATTAATCAGAAACGCAAAGGGGACAAAGGGCAAAGGCAGAATGATGTCAAATAGGATTGACAAATACCATCATCAGAGAAGCAACATGCACACTCAGGACAGGTGGACTGGGGGTTGAGAGATCAAGCACAAATGAGTGGAGTACCCTCCAAGTTGGAGGCAGGTGAGGCAGAGGGAGAACTCTAAGGAATTTTCCCATAAGTGGCTTGGGCTGTCTGTCTGAAGCTTGTTCTCATTGGTGCCTGCAGGTAGATGTCTCAGCATCACTGCATTACACTCCCAGAAGGTGGAACATTCAAGGTTGAGGTGGCTGCTTGCTAGGAAACAGGAGAGCTAGGTCCTAGTTGAAGATTTTCTGCACAGTCCCTCAGTGAGCCAAGGCTGGCCACTGCTCCTAAGTCTCAGGTTCCTCCTTAATAAAGGAAGGTTTTGCACAAATTCCTGTATCATTCAGGATGGGCTTAGGATGGGCATAGGTTATATAGCAATAGCAATCCCCCATCCCCAAATTTCCATTGCTTTAAAAACAAACCAAAAACAAACTTTTATTTAAGGCTTATTGATGTTGTCCTCAATGAGGACTCAGGGTGACAAAGCAGTCACTTTCTAAGCCACTGCCAGTCACCAAGGCAGAGGGAAAAGAGAGAGGCTCAAGGCCTGCACTGACTCAGCTCCTGCCTGGAAGGAACCCTCAACTCACTTTCACAGGCCAAGGCTTATCAATGACCACATCGAACTTCAGACATATAGGGAAATGCAATTTTGCCCTGTGCTTGGAAGGAGAAAGACATGGAACATTTGCAAACAGCCCCAATGAATACTATACTCCCTCATACTCTAGATATTTTTAATATTAAAAAATTAAATGTTTCCTCTTTCCAGCTGCAATCACCAATTCTGCCTCTCTGTCTATTTCTTCCATGATGTGATTTCTCAACCGCGTGTATGGAACTCAGATATTGCCTGAGGTCATTCTGTCTTTGAGATTTAAGTAAAACTGGCTTGAATCAGCATCTCTCCTCCTGCAGAAAGTCCAATGCCCTTCTATGAGCATTCTGCAATTCCCTGGCATTGCTTCCCGGGTCACCTCCACCAAGTCCTGACCTCACTTGTGTGCCACTTGCAATGGTTTTTTTCTTCTCTCCACTCCAGTCTGACATGAAATCCAGCCTCTTTTTCTTGATTTCCCCTAATTTGCCCACACAAAACATCAATGTCAAGAGCACACTTTGCTGAAGGTTTGGACGGGGCTATTTATGTCACGGCAACACAAACAACTTAAAAATGAATATCAGACATTCTTGTTCTCCTGAGTGTTTGGGTCACCCTGCCACTGAGAATTTCTCTCTGTGCTTTTCTCTGCAGGTGAAACCCCTCATCATTGGCCATTTCCTCTCTTGCCAGCTCTTACCCATTCTTCATTATGAACAGTAACAACTCCCCACCTTCTACTTGGCTCCAAACATATATTTTCACATACACATGTTCAAAGTGTCCTCTAAACAAAGAGCCATCCACTGCAGGTCCTGAGCCACTCAGAAGACCTGACAGAGACTTGAAATTCCAGCTGTTCCTCCCCCACCCACAGCCCTGGACCCTCCATGAGTACAAGAGAGCAGTGTAGAAATTTATGTGTCCACCAATGCAGGTATTTCTGCCTTCCCCTGCCTCTTCCCTTAAAAGGCTAAAGCCAGTTTTAGTTTTAAATAACTCTTTCTTTCCCTCTGTTAAATACAGACGTTTCATGAAGCACTCATACAAATGCCAAGCACTGTGCCCCACCACAAACCCATGGGGATGGTACTATGTTTATCCACATTATACTAATGAGAAAACAGGCTTGGGGAGGAAAGTAGTTTGCCCAGAGTCTCCTGCACAGCTCTGAAACCCAGGTCTGTAGGACAGCCAGCTCCTCTTCTCTCTGTTTCAAAAGTGCATCACTCTGACCTCGTGCACTTTACAGGTAAGGCCTTCTGCCCAAAATGGTTCAAGAAAAGCTAGAAAGATTACATGAAAGTGGCCTTACAGCCATTCCTTGACCTTTACCTTGATTTTGAAATCCAGTTGTAAGTCAACAAAGGGGATGGTCCCCTCCACGTGCCAGGCTATGCTGACTGCACTGAGGAGGAGAAAAGAGGAGATGGAGAAGGACTTGCATTCAAACCCGCTGAGCTTACAGCTAAGTCAGAAGAAGCAGGACTTCCTGGCATGAAGGGGCTAGTGGAGGTCCCCACCCCCCTCTGAAGTGTCAGGGGAGAGAGCTCCAGGAGGATTGGGTGGGCTGTGGAGGGGGCTGTTCAGGACTGCTTCAAGAGGATCTTGCCAAGCCTTGTCTATATGGGACAGTTAATAAACATTCTCTTATACTTTCCCCTCTTCTGAAAAGGAAACTTCTGTCCCATCCTGCTCCAAAGCTCAATGGCTTTTGAGTCCAGGCATGCTAAGGGTGATCACAGTTTTTCTGTCTCCCAGGCTTTGCACAGAACCCTAGAGTATATCTCTGGCAAACCCTCTTCCCTCTTTGATTTCCTGGCTACAGCCATTACCATTTTGCAGTGCAATGGGAAAAGCTCTAACAATCTGGGTTCAAATCCCACCTCTACTACTAATTGCTGAGGGATCTGGGACTCTGCTCACCCTCTTTGAGGCTCAGCTTCCTATCTATACAATCAAGACAATGGAACCAGGGCCAGGAGCAGAGGAGAAAATGTGGGTTCATTGTAATACTGGGGACATTTAATCATATATCTACTATTTCTGAGCACTGGTCTCTAGAGTGGGCAGCTGTCATTTCCACTGCACAGAGTTCATCCAAACTCCTTTTCCACTACAGGTTCATCCAAGGAAGAGTGGGAGGTAGCCCAACTTTTGGCTATGGAAATTGGGGAGATATTTCTTTTTCCATGCCTCCTGGCAACTAAATATGGGTTCACAACATAAATATGGCCAATCAGACATTCACACCCAGGATTTTGAACATAAAAGGAATGACACAAAGGACTATGGTCTGTTGAAGGTTTCTCAGTGTGACTGGAGTGGAATAGAGGATGCCAGGCAGGGTATGGTGGAGATGCCTGCTGTGGAAGGAGCAGAGTGTTTCAGGTGACTGGGTCCTCATGGTCAGACAGTGCCTGTGGCTGCGTCTTTCACTCTCTGGATCCCCCATGTCTTCTGTAAACTGCCCAAAACCCTTCTGATAAATCCCACTCAGACTTAAGTTAATCAGAAGCAGTTTTTGTTGCTTCCAGCCAACAGTTCTGACTCATACAGTCTCTCAAATGCTATCGTCTGTAGATGAAGCAAACCTAACACTTAAAATATGAACTGTTTCTTAAGTGTAGGCCAATAAGAGATGGGCAGTTTGGTTCTTCACAGGCTGACCTGGCCGTGATTCCTAGGTCTATTTTTCCTTTTTTTTTTTTTTTTTTTTTATTATACTTTAAGTTTTAGGGTACATCTATTTTTCCAAGGCTATCACTCAGGATGTGAGTTACTCATGGCTACTTCCTACCAAGTGGTCCGCATTCATCCATAATCAACACACATTTGTTGAGCTCCTAAGGTATGCAAGAGATTCAGGTCAAAGGGCACACAGGTAAAACAGGGTTTTCTTTCATTAAGGAGCTTTCCAGTCACCCTAAAATTCAGTTCCTAAAGGAAAGACAGTATAACTGTTTGATTCTTCCCCTTTAATTACCATTTTCCAAATAGCTGTTTCAAATGGTGATGAATTAGGTTTATTTTTTCCTGTTCTCTCTGTCTGTCTCTCTGTGTGTCTTTTCTCTTTCTCTTTGGTGTTCTCTCTCTCTCTTTTTGGAAGATAAACCAAGTGACATTGTTGGATCATTTGGGAAAGCTTGCATATGGTCTGAATATTGGTCGGATGATATAAAAGTGTACTATAGCAGAAAGATGCAGATTGTGAATTGAAAAAAAGCACATTACAAAACACCACGATCTCATTTACTACATATATGTATAAAAGTATACACACAGAGAAAGATCTGGAAGGATATGCACCAATGTGTTGTGAAATGGGGTCCCCTGGGAAGTGGGAACATCTTAATAATGTAAATGCTTGATTATACATATTTATAATTTTGTACAATTTACATGTCCTGCTTTGGTACTAATAAAAAGCTTTCCTTTTTAAAAAGAGAAGTGAAAGAAACCATTTAGTACAATACCTGGCATATACTAAGAACTCCAGAAATAGAAGTTATTTTTAAAAGTCTCCTTAATAAAACAACTACATATAAGTATTTGGTAGTTACTAATTACTTTGAAAAAGATGATACACCATTTAGAGCAATTTTGGAGACAGTTAATATTTGGATACAATCAGATACCTTAACTGTTTCAACCACTGCTTAGTCTAGCCTTGTTTTGCTACTTCTGATTTATAACCAGCAACATTTTTTCATAATATTTCATGGCCATATTTATATTTCAATAAATGGAAATATACAGGCTCATCTTGAATACACAAAAAGCTTCCCACTCTATGAAGTTACCAACAGTTATTTCAAGGTTTTTCAACCTCGCAACTGTTGACATTTAGGACCGGATAATTTTTTGTTGTAGGAGGCTGTCCTGTGTATTGTAGGATGTTTTGCAGCATCCCTGACCTTTACCCATAAGATGCCTGTAGCACTCCCTTCACCCCAGTTGTGGCAACCAAAAATGTCTCCAGACACTGCCAAATGCCTCCTGAGGGGAAAAATCACACACACACTCACATCTGACAACGACTGCTTTATCATTTCCCTACAGATGGATACTTAAGTTGCTATGCATTCTCCCTATCACAAACAATGCCATGATATAAACTACCTTATGTGTGTATATATATATATATATATGTGTGTGTGTGTATGCGTATGTGTGTGTGTGTATATATATATATATATACACACACACACATACATACACATCTTTGTCCATTTGTCTGATCATTTTCTTAGAATATATTCCTAGCAATAGAACATCTGGATCAAATATTCTGGACACATTTTTAAGGATTTTGATACATCACATCAAATTTACCTCCCTGTAGGTTATCCTTACTTTCCTTTCCCATCTACAGATATGTAGTAGGTACCACACCCAAGTCACCTCTGGGTGTTGTCATTCTGGTTAATATTTGCTAATCCAAGTGTATAAAAATGGTATATATACACATTATTTTCCATATAAAAGATGGTATGTTGGTGAGTATACTAGTTATTTTTCTTCTTTTTTGGAATCTGAGTATTTATATATTAATGATGTTAATCCTTTGTTTACCACCCATATTGAAAGTATTTCTAGTTGCTAATTGTCTCTTGAGCTTATTATTGCTGTTGCTGTACTGAAAATGTTATTTTTAACTCATAAAATCTTATCAGTTTTTGGTTTCTGGACTTGGTGTCTGCTTAGAAAAGTTTTTTCCTACCCCAAGATTATTAAATGGTCAGCCATTTGTGCAAACACAATATTTTGTCTATTGATTCAAAATGCCAACTTTATTATATACTACATTCTGTGTCTGGATTTCCTAATCTTTTCCACTGATCTGTCCATTTTGTTCTATGCCAACATCATATTCTTACTAACTTGGCTTTAAAATATCTTTTAATATCTGGTGGTAAAAGTCTCTTTATATTACTTTTCTTTTTAAAATTGTCTTGGATAGTCTCACATAGTAGCCATCATTACATTCTTTCAGAATAACATTTCTCTAGTGTTTTGCATTTTTCTAGAAAAAGTGGTACATGTTTTTAAGAGTTCAAATAATAACAGAAAAATTCAGGAGATGGCAGATTGGGAAGCTGTGCTAGCCTCACTTTCATTTGCAAGATCCTTAGAAATGACAGAAAAGATACTTTTGAAAGAACAAATGTGGTCAGGCACGGTGGCTCATGCCTATAATCCCAGCACTTTGGGAGACCAGGTGAGAGGGTCACTTGAGTCCCGCCTGGGCAACATAAGGAGACCCTGTCTCCACAAAAATAAAACAATTAGCCAAGCACAGTGGTGCATGCCTGTAGTCTCAGCTACTCAGGAGGCTCAGGTGGGAAAACTGCTTGAGCCTGGGAGGTTGAGGTTGCAGTAAGCCATGATCGCATGCAACTGTATTCCAGCCTGGACAACAGAGCAAGACCCTGTCTAAAAAAAAATACAAAAACAAAGAATAACTCCATGGAAATATCAGCAAACAAGGAATGCACTGGTGGTCCTAGGTGGACCATAAATTATAAGACATACCTGAATTAAGAAAAGTAGATGGAATTGGACTGAAGGAGGAAACCACAACCCAAAAGATGTTCAGAGAAACTTGCTGCAAAAGTTAGGAGAGGCTCTAGAAATGCTCCAAGCTCAGAGTCAATGAATATATGAAGTGAGTGGCATCCAAGACATACCAATAGGAAAATTAGTTAGGGATAAACTCTGTCCCTTCCCTGTCCCTATCCCTCTCCCTATGGTAGCACTGGGTGCCAGTGCTTTATCATAAAGGCTAGTGGTTTCCAAAAGGGGCAGGCAGCCATCAAGCCCAGATAATATCTTACACAATTGGCATCATATCCATCCCTGCCCCTACTGGAGATAGGCTGCAGGTAACAAATGCAGGCTTCAAATAGAGAAATACACACACACACACACACACACACACACACACACACACATATACACACGGCTAATCAAAGTCTTGAGGGAAACTAACACCATTCACAAACAGAATCCCAACTCAACGAAGAAGAAAAACCAACACCTGGGACAAGGAGAAACATAAATATCTATCAAATAAGAACATGCTGTCTGACAAAAGAGCCAACTAGGAATCTTGGAAATAAAAAATGTGATGTAATTTGTATGTCTTATTTTGAGAAATGTCTGTTCATGTCGTTTGCCCACTTTTTAATCAGGTTTTTTTTTTTGGTTGTTGTTGTTGTTGTTTGTTTGTTTGTTTGTTTCGCTGTTGAGTTGTTTGAGTTCCTTATAGATTTTGGATATTAGCCCTTTATCAGATGTATGGTTTGCAAATATGTTCTACCAATCCATAAGTTGTCTCCTCACTGTTGTTTCCTTTGCAGTGCAGAAGCTTTTTAGTTTGATGTTATCCCATTTGTCTATTTTTGCTTCTGTTGTCTGTGTTTATGTAGAGTTCTATCCAAAAAATTATTGCCCAGACCAATGTTGTAGAGCTTTTCCCCTATGTTTTCTTCTAGTCATTTTAAAACTTCAGGTCTTACATTTAACTATTTTATCTGTTTTGAGTTTATTTTTGTATATGGTGTGAGATAAGAGTCCAATTTCATTCTTCTGCATGTGGCTATCCAGTTTTCCCAACACCATTTATTGAAGAGACTGTTCTTTCCCCATTGCATCTTCTTGGCAACTTTGTTAAAGATCAATTGACTGCAAATACTTGGGTGTATTTCTTGGCTTCCTAAACTGTTCCATCAGTCAATGTGTCTGTTTTAATGCTGATACCACGCTGTTTTGATTACAATAGCTTTATAATGCATTTTGAAATCAGGGAGTATGATGCCTCCAGCTGTGTTCTTTTGCTCATGATTTCTTTGGTTATTTAGAGTCTCTTGTGGTTCTATACAATTTTAGGATGTTTTTTTCTATTCCTGTGAAAAATGACATTGGAATTTTGATAGGAATTGCATTGAATCTGTAGATCACTTTGGATAGTATCAACATTTTAACAATATTAATTATTTCAATCCATGAACATGGTATATCTTTTCATTTGTGCTTCTTCAATTCTTCCATCAATGTTTTATAGATTTTAGAGTGCAGATCTTTCAACTCCTTAAGTTTACCCTAAATATTTTATGCTACTATAAATGGAATTGCTTTCTTAATTTCTTTTTCAGATAGTTCACTGTTGATGTACAGAAACACTACTGATTTTGTAACCTGTAATTTCAATGAATTTATCAGTTCTAACATCTTTTTTTTTTGGTGGAGTCTTTAGGGTTTTCTATATACAAAATTATGGCATCAGTAAACAGAGACAATTTCACCTTTTCCTTTTCTCTGTGGATACCTTTAATTTCTTTTTCTTGTCTAATTGATCTGGTTAGGACTTCCAGTATTATACTGAATAGAAGTGGAGAGTGGAAATTCTTATCTTGTTGAATATGCAAGATACATCATTGAGTATGATGTTAGCTGTAGGCTTGTCATAAATGGGCTTTATTGTGGTGAGGTACATGCCTCCATACCTTCTTTGTTGAGAGTTTTTATCATAAAGAGATGTTGAATTTTGTCAAATGTTTTTTCTGCAACTACTGAAATGATCATGTGGTTTTCAATCTTCATTTTGTTAATATGGTGTATTGCATTTATTGATTTATGTATGTTAAACCATCCTTGCATCCCTGGAATAAATCCCATTTGATCATAGTTAATAATCTTTTTAATGAGCTATTGAATTTGCTTTGCTAGTATTTTGTCGAGATTTTTTGTATCTATGCTTATCAGGGGTATTAGCCTGTAGTTTTCTTCTTTTGTAGTGTACTTCTCTGACTTTGTGTATCATACAAGTGGCCAACAGATATATTTTTAAAATGTTCATCAGGGAAATACAAATTAAAGCCACAATGAAATATGGCCTCACACCTGCTAGAATGACTATTATCAAAAGGCAAATGATAACAAGTTGGCAAGGATATGGAGAAAAGACAATTAATGCAGGCATTTTGGAAAATAGTTTGGCAGTTCTTCAATATAAATATAGAACTACCATATGATCCAGTAATCCCACTTCTGGTTATATATATAAAGGAATTGAAATTGGTACATCAAGGAGATATCTGCACTCCCATGTTCATTTCAGCATTATTCACAATAGCCAAGATATGGAAGCAACCTAAGTGCCCATCAGTGAATGAATGGATAAAGCAAATGTATATATACACAATGGAACACTATACAGCCTTTAAAAAGAAAGACATTATGTCACTTAAAACAACATGGAGGCCAGGAGCGGTGGCTCACACCTGTAATCCCAGCACTTTGGGAGGCCGAGGTGGGTGGATCACAAGGTCAGGAGATCGAGACCACCCTGGCTAACATGGTGAAACCCTGTCTCTACTAAAAATACAAAAAAATTAGGTAGGCATGGTGGCAGGCGCCTGTAGGCCCAGCTACTTGGGAGGCTGAGGCAGGAGAATGGCGTGAACCAAGGAGGTGGAGCTTGCAGTGAGCCAAGGTCGTGCCACTGCACTCCAGCCTGGGCAACAGAGTGAGACTCCGTCTCAAAAAACAAAAAAGAAAAAAATTGATAAAAGTGAAGAACATCATGCTTAGTGAAATAAGCCAGGCACAGAAAGACAAAAAGAAAAAAAAAACCGTATTATCTCACTTACATGTAGAATCTAAAAAATTTGATCTCATAGAAACAGAGAGTAAAGGGGTGGTCACTAGAGGCTAGGGGCAGGAAAAAGGAACGGATGAGGAAAAGGAAGATGTTGAACAAAGATTACAAACTTTCAGTTAGACTGGAGAAGTATGTTTCAGTAATCTATTTCACTGCATAGTGACCACAGTTAATAATAATGTATTGTATATTTCAAAATTGCTACAATGTTTTTAGTGTTTTTACCATAAAAAAATAAGTTGGTGAGGTGATACATATGTTAATTAGCTTGATTTAATTTTTCTCAATGAATACATAGATCAAAACATCACATCGTGCCCCATAAACATACATAATTATTATCAATTTAAATAAGTGGGAAAAAAGAAAAGAAAAAGTTGATGAAATAAAAACTCAAGACATTGGATAATACGAAGGTCATAGTTAAAGAGCACATTGGTGAACTGGGAGAAAGAGCCAACGCACCTTCTGGTAAAGATGTCAAACTGACTATAGGCAAGAGTCACCTGTGCTACTCCAATAAGCAGACATACATGGATAAAATGTGATGTTTACACATACATTGTTAAGCTGAAAGGTAAAAATAGAAAAACATTCCGGGTGTCAAAAATGAAAGGGAAACCTACGTTTAAAGCAATGAGCACATTTGATCCACGCAGTCCCTGGGTGAACTGAGGATGGGGAGGGAGAAATGTAGACCAAATACATGTACAAGGGAATGGGGACTTATGATCACACAGGCCTGGGATGTAAGGTCTCAAGTTTTGTGCATCACAGGGAACCAGAAAATAATGTTCTATCTATGAATGAGGGTAGAAAAATCTCTACTTGTTGATCCCTTCTAAGCCATATGAGAAAATACAAATAGAGTCACTTATGAGTGATTGGAACATGCATTTGTGCCAAGCTTGGGCATAAGCCGAGGATTCCCATGTCTCTGGCAGTACAGAAAAAAAGAAGAGGAAGAAAAGCAAAACAAATGATTGATATTTACTCATTCAAAGACACAATTCGAAATGACATTTCTTAGCAAAAAAGTCAGCATGAAAAATTATAAAACATTTAAGAGTGAATGACAAGGAAAGAAAGGAAAACTTGTGGTGTACAGAAAACATGCTTGAAGGGAAATGTATCTGTTAGATGTTGGAACTGCTAAATTGATTCTCTGTTATGATTATCTGTTCTCTTTATCAAAGGGTAAAAGGATATGTCTTTCTCCTCTTCCATTTTGGGAAATTTATTTGACATCAACTTCTAGGTCATCCATTGTGGGCGGCAAGCCACCCAGGCGCCGAGGCAAGAGACAGAGGACACGAGCTGTTCCAGTATAATAAAACATAAAACAAGAATAGTTATACCAGATAAAGATCTTAGATATGATTATATATGAATATCATTAATCATCAGTTTGTAGCAATTACTTTTTATTCCAATATTATAATAATCCTCGCTCTACAATCATAACCTAGAAAAAGCCAGGCCATACCAAGATAGGAGCTGAGGGGACATAGTGAGGTGTGACCAGAAGACAAGAGTGCGAGCCTTCTGTTATGCCCAGACAGGGCCACCAGAAGGGCTCCTTGGTCTAGCGGTAATGCCGGCGTCTGGAAAGACGCCCGTTGCCGAGCAGACGGTGGTCTAGTGGTAGCCTCAGTGTCAAGGAAAAACACAGGCTACTTAGCAGACCGGGAAAGGGAGTTTAGAGAAGACTCTGCTCCTCCACCTCTTGTGGAGGGCCTGACATCAATCGGACTGGCCCGCAGTTATCCGGAGGCCTAACCGTCTCCCTGCGATGCTGTGCTTCAGTGGTCACGCTCCTAGTCCACCTTCATGTTCCATCCTGTACTCCTGGTTCTGCCTTCTAGATAGCAGTAGTAAATTAGTAAAAGTACTAATAGTCCCTGATATGCAGAAATAATGGCATAAGCTGTCTTTCTCTCTGTCTCCTCTCCCTCTCTGCCTCAGCTGCCAGGCAGGGAAGGGCCCCCTGTCCAGTGGACACGTGACCCACGTGACCTTACCTATCAATGGAGATGACTCACACTCTCTACCCTGCCCCTTTTGCCTTGTATCCAATAAATAACAGCGCAGCCAGACATTCGGGGCCACTACCGGTCTCTGCGCATTGGTGGTAGTGGTCCCCCGGGCCCAGCTGCCTTTTCTTTTATCTCTTTGTCTTGTGTCTTTATTTCTACACTCTTTTGTCGCCGCACACAGGGAGAGACCCACCGACCCTGTGGGGCTCGTCCTTACAATCCATTGAATTTTTTATTTTGCCAATTACATATTTAATTTCCAAGAAACTCTTTCTTGTTCTCTGTTCCATTTTATCACAAGCTATACTTACCTTATGGATGTCATATCTTGTCAATTATATTTGTTAATTTTAGGGATGCTTTATAGATCATTTTGTTCACTTACTTATTTGTGTCCTCAGGAGTCCATTGGCAATGAAATCTATTGCTCAGTGATCTGCTATTTGCCAGTCACTGTCCTGGGCACTCCAGGGAACAAAATAGAGTCCTTGCCCCTATGGAGCTTATGTTCTACTTAGGAAAGAAAGAAAATAAACCCACAAACAAACACATGAAATAACATTAGATATTGAGAACTGCTATGAGAGCTGAGAAATAAAGGTAGAAACTCACCGAGATGGGTACCATATGTGCGGGGGAGAGTCTGTGCCATTTTATTACATGTGTAGATTTGTGAAACCACCACTACATTCAAGATTCAGAACTATTTTTTGTCTCTGATCCAGGAGCCTTAAGGGAAAAAAAGATTCAGAACTCTTCTATCCCCAGAAATATCTCTCTTATGCTATATCCAAACATTTCATGCTATAACTATAGAGCTTCAAACATCAAAAAAGAATTTAAGCTCCTAGAAATTCAAAAGACAGGTCACATACAAAGAAGCGGACTTCTCATTATCAGCTATAGGTGCCAGAGAAGAAAGGAACAATATGTTTAAGGTGCAAAGAGAAAAGAATGCTATACCCAGCTAAGCCTTCCATTCAAGAGCAAGAGCAAATTAAATATACTTTCAGGCATACAAAGGTTGAAAAGAGTTACTAAAAACATTCTTCATCAAAAACAAACATAAGCCCCAAGAGAAGAAATGAGATCCAAGAAATGTTAAATAAAAGGGAGTAAACTGGTTTTTTAAAGTTCATAAATCTAAAAAGAAAATTTAATGTATATAAATAATAATTTTCATGTTTGAAAACCAAGTGAAACCAAATTATACCCAAGAAATAACATACAGGATGTAGAGGGGATAGGAGAATTCTAAGATAATTGCCTTATTTAAAGGGAGAAGAGAGATTGACTTGGCTTTAGATTGTGTGAGAAACATGTAAAGTTAAGTAAATGCGGTAAAGTTTTTAATTTAACCACTAAAAGAATGTAATTAAAAATGGTCTTCCAAACAGTGGAGAGGCCAAAGGGCGTAGCAAACACTATCAAGATTATAGAATGCAAGAAAGAAGGTCACAGAAAGATGAAGAAAAAGGGCACAGTAAATGGAAAAAATAACAATAAATACAAATACAAATGTATCAGGAATCATGATAAATGTAAATGATTAAACTCAGTGAGGGACTGAAAAATCTCAGGTTGGATTTTTTTCTAATTGTTATTTTGAAATAACTATAGATTCACAAGAAGTTGCAAAGAGTACAGAAAGGCCCTATGTAAACTTCATTTAGTTCTTTTCAATGATTACATCTTACATAATTAGAGTACAACATCAAAACCAGACAATTGACATGGGTACAACTTGTTACAGTTCTGTGTTATCACATGTGTACATTTGTGTGGATACAACCGTCATCACAAAGATCTCACTCATGCCATACTCATTCTCCCTACTATACCTAATCCCTAGCAACCACTAATCAGTTCTCCATCTCTACAGTTGTGTCATTTTGAGAATGTTATATAAATGGAATCATACAGTCTGTGACCTTTTGAGATTGGTTTTTTCCCATTCACATAATGCCCTTGAGATCCATCCAAGTTGTTGTTTGTATCAATAGTCCCTTCTTTTCACTGCTGCATAGTACTCCATGGAATACATTTACTATACCTTGCTTATTCATTTGCCCATTAAAGGACTTTTGCATTGTTTACAGTTTTGCACTACTTCAAATTAAGCTGCTATGAGCAATCTCATATGCGTTTGCTTGTTTGTTTGTTTGTTTGTTTTTTGAGACAGAGTTTTGCTCTGTCGCCCAGGCTGGAGTGCATTGGCACGATCTCGGCTCACTGCAAGCTCCGCCTCCCAGGTTCACGCCATTCTCCTGCCTCAGCCTCCCGAGTAGCTGGGACTACAGGCGCCCGCCACCACGCGCTGCTAATTTTTTGTATTTTTAATAGAGACGGGGTTTCACAGTGTTAGCCAGGATGGTCTTGATCTCCTGACCTTGTGATCCACCCACCTCGGCCTCCCAAAGTGCTGGGATTACAGGCGTAAGCCACCGCACCTGGCCCCATACACGTTTTCATGCACACATAAGTTTGCATTTTTTCTGGGATAAATGTCCAAGAGTATAACTGCTGATTTATATGATAAGTGTAACTTTAGTTTCTTAAGAAACTGCCAAACCATTTTTCAGAATGGCTATACATTTTACATTCCCACCAGCAACGTATGAGAGATCCAGCTTCTATGCATCCTTGCCAGAATTTGGTGGTGTCACTGTTTTTTTATTGGGCCTGCGTTAATAGGTGTGAGTGATATCTTATTATGGTCTTAGTTTGCATTTCCCTAATGGTTAGTGACATTGAACATCTTCTGTGCTTATGACATGCAATGTCACCTCTGGTGAAATGTGTGTTCACGTCTCATACATTTTCTAATAGGATTTTTTGGTTTTTGTACTGTTGAGTTTTGAAAGTTCTTTATGTATTCTAGATAAGAGTTTTTTGTCAGATACGTGGTTCATAAATATTTTCTCTGCCTATAATTTGTATTACATTCTCCAAATGCAATCTTTTGCAGAGTAGAAGATTTTAATTTTAATTAAGTCCACTTTATAGACTTTTTTCTTTTATGGATTATGCTTTTGGTGCAATGTCTAAGAACTCTTCGCCAAGCTCTAGGTCCTGAAGATTTTTATTCTAAAAGTTTATAAATGTACGCTTTACACTTAAATCTATGATCCATTTGAGTTCATTTTTATACAGTTTGAGGTTTAGGTCAAGGCTCATTTTTATACCTATGGATATAGAGTTGCTCCAGCATCATTTGTTGAAAAAATGGTCTTTCCTCCCTTGAATTGTTTTTGCTTCTTTGTCAAAAATCAGTTGGACATACTTATGTGGGGTTATTTCTGGGTTCTCTATAAAATTTGTTGACTTTTGTGCCTATCTCTGCCAATTCCAAACAGTTTTGATTGCTGTAGCTATATGTTATAATAAGTCTTGAAATCAAGTAAAGTGATTCCTCCTGACTTACTTCCTATTTAAGAATTAGGTATTTTCTTCTTTTGCTTTTCTATATAAGTTTTAGAATAAGCTTATCTATATATACAAAAAAATTACTAGGATTTTGATAGAAATTGCTTAAAACTTGTTTATCAATTTGAGAAGAATTTACATCTTTACTATGTTGATTCTTCTAATCCAAGACCACAGAATATCTCTCTACTTATCTCTCTACTTATTTAGATCTACTTATTTAGATCTTTGGTTTAGATTTTTTTTTAAATAAAAGAGCTAAATAAGTAGATCATGAAAATGTCAGTGTTTTATAGTTTTTAGCATAAACATCCTATATATGTTTTGTCTGATTTACTAATTATTTCATTTTTGAGCAACTATAAATATTACCATATTTGTAATTTTATCTTCCACATATTCATTGCTAGTATACAAACATAAAATTGACTTTTGTATGTTGATCTTGTACCTTGTGATCTTGTTGAATTCACTTATTAGGAGGTTTGATAAATTCCTTGGGATTGTCTATATAGACTCTGATGTCATCTGCAAAGAAAGATAGTTGTGTTTCTTGCTTTCTTATTTGTATGCCTTTTACTTATTTTTCTGGCCTTACTGCAGTAGCTAGAACTTCCAGTACTATGTAGAATAACAATGGCTTATATCTTTTGCAAAATTTAGAATTTTTCAGCTATTACTTCTTTGAATACTTTTCCAGTCCTACTCTATTTCTCTTCTCTGCACAAATTTATAAACTTTTTTATGTTCCTGCATATTCCTGAAGCTCTGTTCATTTTCTATTTGCTCTCTGTTGTTCATAACGAGTAATTTCTATGGTTCTAGCTTCAGTTTCACCAATTCTTTGCACTGCCCTCTTCATTCTGCTGTTGAGCCCATCCTTGAGTTTTTTTATTTCAGTTATTGTAAATTTTAGTGCTGAAATTTTCATTTTGTTCTTCTTTATGTTTTCTATTTCTTCACTGACATGTACTTTTTCTTTGCTGAAACTTTTTTTTTCATTTGTTTCAAGCATGTTCATAATTGCTCACTGAAGTATTTTATGATGTCAAATACCACATAATTCTAACATCTGTGTCACTTCAGTGTTGGGATATGTTGACTGACTTTTCTCATTCAGTTTGAGATATTTGTGGTTCTTAATACAATGAGCGTTTGTTTGTTTGTTTTGTTTTGTTTTTGAGACAGAGTTTTGCTCTTGTTGCCCAGGCTGGAGTGCAGCGGCTTGATCTCGGCTCACTGCAACCTCTGCCTCCCAGGTTCAAGCGATTCTCCTGCCTCAGCCTCCCAAATAGCTGGGATTACAGGTACCCACCACCACGTTTATGCCCAGCTATTTTTTTGTATTTTAGTAGAGACGGGGTTTTGCCATGTTGGCCAGGCTGGTCTCAAACTCCTGACCTCAGGTGATCCACCCACCTTGGCCTCCCGAAGTGTTGGGATTACAGGCGTGAGCCACCGCACCTGGTGGTGAGTGATTTTTTAAAATTGATCCTAGACATTTGTGGTACTTTCTTTTGAGGCTCTAGATCTTATTTAAATCTTGTGTTTTAGCCGATCTCTGATGACACCACCCTGGTAGATGAACACAATGCCACCTCCGTACTCCCAGACGGGGTTGGAAGGCCAGGCTCTTCACTCAGCCTCCAATGACACCTGGGTGGAGAGGCAGGCCCCATTAACATCAGGTTGAGGTGGTGTTAGGCTCTCCACATGGTCTCCAATGACACTGTGGGAGTGGGCAGTATCATTACTACTAAGTAGAGGTAAAAGTCCTGAATTCCTAAGAGGTGTCTTCTGATACCATATTAGTGGGGAGGGACAGAGATGCTTTGATATTGCCAGGTACAAGTGGCTTTCCGCATGACATCCACTGACAACGTAGAGGAGAGGAGCTGTTAACATCCCTATGGTATCTCGTGAAACATGGTAACACCAAAATGGCTGGAGCATCTCACAACAGCCCTGGGAGGGTGGAAGTGTAGGCTCCCCACTGGAACCTTTCTGGCAGTGGTAGGAATGGGATGCAGATTTTTTGTTCGTTTGTTTTTCCTGTGGTTTGGGCAGGAGTAGGACTGCTGCTGCCTAAAAGTTTTCTGTCTTTCTAGGCTGCCTCTTTCCTGGGCTTTGGCTGGGTAGAGTAAGCCTTCCTGGAGGCTTTATTTATCTGTTTGTTGGTATTTCCAGGTGTTAGCTTCTTCAGTGTGTAGCCTGGGATATATAGGGCAAATGAAAACAAAGGAAACTCATTACCATGTTTTCCCCCAGGTCCTGAGCTCCCTAGCCAATCTGCCTCCTTCTCACTACCTTTCAAAGTCTCATGTTTGTTTTATATATAATGTTCAGAGATTTTAGTTAGTGGGAATTACAGAAAAAAACATATATTCTCCATCTTCCCAGAAGTACAAGTCCCAGACTGAATTTTAACAAGCAAAATCATGCTATTAATATATGCTATTTAAAGGATACACCTAAAAAGTATAATAGTCATACAAATGCAAACACCAAATGACACTGACTTGAAAAATAAAGAAAAAAATTGGCAAAATTTCAATGCAAAAATTGACAAATCCACATCCAGAGATGGTACTTATAAACACCTTGCTCTCAAAAACTAATTGATCAAGCAGACAAAAATATTGTAGGGATTTAGAAAAGTGATCCACACAACTATAGCACTTGGTAAATGGGTATACAGAATGCAGCATCCAACCTTAGTGCATATACCTTCCATTTAATCACGCTAAGAACAGGCACTCAAGAAGCATTCATTGTCCACAGGCTCAGAAATCTCAACCAATTCTAAAGAGTGAGTAGCAGATACATCAATTTATCTGATCAAAATACAATTAAAATAATGATAAACAAAAACAAATCATTCAGAACAAGAAAGAAGCTCTTTATGTTTAGACACTAAGAGGCACGGTTCTAAAGGATTCGTTGCTTAAGAGGAAAGAACCACAAAAATCATGACAACAGAAGAAAGCAAATGTGAAGAATGCAATGAAACTCCGGAACTGATTGATTCTCTCTGGGGCTTAGCCATTCTTTTTATCAGAGGGTGAGTCAATATGTCTTTTTTGTCTTTATTCTGGGAAACTTCCCGATCTTATCTTCAAGTTCAACTATTAAATATTTGTTTTTATTTTGCAAATCACAAATTTAACGTCCAGAAATTATTTTGTTGTTGTCGTTGTGCTTTGATTGTTCCATTCAAGTAGCAACTTGCTGTTATGTACATTAAAGCTACAACATCTTGTTAAATCTATCTGTTAATTTTAATTTGAGTGTTGTAGAGATGTGGTATTTTGCAGATCATTTTGTAAACTGAATTGTTTGTTTTCTCAGACATCTGTTACATCTGCTTTCCTGAGTTTTAATTTTCCTCTTGCTAGTTTTCTTCACATTGTCTCAGTTTAGATACCCCTAGAAGAAGCATTTAAGACAAAGATGTGAGTGCAAAACTAGGTCATTTGTTAACTATTCACCTGTTGAAAAACATCTGGGCTGATTGCTGTGTGAACATAAGTTTTCATTCTCTGGGATAAATTCCCAAGAATACAATTGCTGGGTTGTATGGTAATGGCATGTTTAATTCTTTAAGAAATTGCCACACAGTTTTCCTATGTGGCTAAACATTCTACATTCCCACCAGCAATATGTGAGTGCTCTACTTTCCCTGCCTCCTTTCCAGAATTTGGTAGTGTCGGTATTTTTAATTTTAGCCATTCTGAGAGGTTTGTAATCATACCTTATTGTGATTTTAATTTGCATTTCCCTTGTAGCTAATGTTAAACATCTTTTCATGTGCTTATTTGCCATCTGTATATACTCTTTGGTGAATTTCTTTACTTCTGTTGCCCATCTAATTGAATTGTTTTTTACTGTTAAGTTTTGAAAATTTTTAAAAATTCTTAATGCTGTACTAGTTCTTTGTTGGACATGTGATTTGCAGGTATTTTTCTCCCAGTCTCTAACTTCTTTTTTTATCCTCTTTACATGGGTTTTCATGGAGCAAAGGTTTTTGACAACTATATATTTAGTACTTTTATCTTTCTAAACTCTGTGTAATCTTTTGAGAGTTAACTTTTTTCACTTAATATTTCCAAGATTCATCAAATTGTAGCCCTACTACCTTTATGTTGACAGCTGTATATTTCATTGTGTGAATATGCTCCAGTTTATTCATCTAATTCCCAATTGGCATTTGTGTTGTTTCTAGGCTCTTGTTTCTATGAACAATGTTACATTCTTATTTGTACTTTCTTCTGTACAGACATAATGTTTCCTATTGGCAGTGACTAGGAGTAGAATAGCTCATTCACAGGGTGTGTGAATTTTAAACTTTTGAAGGTAATGCCAAAGTATATTCCAAATTGGTTACATTAATTTACACTCCCACCATCTGTGGAGCTATATCCATTCTGATATTTAATACCATCAGACTTTGTAATTATTACCAATTAAATAATGCCTCATTTTGGCCTTGTGGCTCTCGTAGAGTCATCACAAGGCTGAGCAACTCGTCATATACTTGTTGGGTTCATTTGAGTCCTCTCCATGCATGCCTGTTCCTATCTCTTTAATACCTTTCTGTTGAATTTATGCTCTTCCTCCTGATCTGCAGAAGTTCTTTATATATTTTTGATAACGGTCCTTCACCATATAATGTGCATTGCAAATATCCGCTTCCAGTTTGTGTCTTGGCTTTCAGTTCCTTGAAAACATCTTTTAGTGAGCAAACATTCTTATTTTTAGTATTATAGAATTTATCAATTTTATAATAGATTCTTTTTGTATCTTATTTAAGAATCTTTCCTTACCAAGGACTTAAATATATTTACTAGATTTTCTACTAAGACTTAAACATTTTTGGGTTTGACAGTTAAGTTCTTTATTCACCTGGAGTTGAATTTTGCATATGATATGAGGTAAAGATCCAATTTCACGTTTTTCCACGTGAATAAAAATGTTCTACCATACTTCACAGCACAGGACAATTTCCTCCAGCCTGAGTAGCTGGGGAGACTGGATCCTTCCCCCAAACCAACGGTGGAATTGCCACAAATGAGAGGAAATTGGGGGTAGTGAGAAATTATTAACTGGGGAGACACAGGTATTAGAAGAAAGCCAAAAAGGGCCTGGCACCATAGATGGGAAAACAGGCTGAGAATGGAGTTTTTAAAGTTATGTTCTTGCCTTTTCCCACAATGTTCTAGATAAACCATTATCTGCTCCATTTTCCGTAAGGAAGAAAAATGTCAGAAACAGCCCAGTGTGGGTACCAGGAAGTATTATTATAGCACCATTCAAGCCTGGCTGAAGGAGAGAACAGACTATAACCAGCATAAACATAGAAGGGGTCATTTTTTTGGGAAGATACCTTTTACCAGCCCTGTTCACCCTCTTTTCCAAACTCCACCATGCCCCAAAGGTAGAATGACTGTGATCTACACATAACATTCTTGGAAAAGGTAAGTTCTTGTGAATGACATGGAGGGAGGTAGCTGAGTTGGTGGCAAACAGAAAAATCTCATTTCAGATAGATAGTAGCCCCAGTGGCTCTCTACTCTGAAGGAGGTTCCCACTTCTAACTCCCTCTCACTTCACTCCCAGGGCTTGGACTTTAGCCCCTTTCTCCATGAACATTTTAGTAGCCACACTAGCTGATACTGGAAGCTGAAGTGTTTCTTAATCTTAGCTGCAGAAAAGAATCACCTGGAGAGATTTTTTAAAAAAAAAACCTGGATGTCCAAGTCACACTCAGACCAATTAAATCAAATGTATGAGGATGGGATCCAGGTATCAGTATTTTTTTAAAACTCCCATGTGATTTCGATGTACAGACAAGGTTAGGAACCCACAGTGAGGATTACATGCCCACAAAGAAAAATACCATGCTAGCTGAGGACTGCTACTACCTCTATAAGGGAATACAAACTAAACAACCCATAAAAAGCAAAGCAAAGCAAAGTACTGCAACTATAAATCTAAAAGAAGAATCAGTAGAAATACCAAGTATGAAAAAAATGTAATAACTGAAATAAAGAACTCAATAATGGGTTGAACAGCAGAATGAAAACAATGGTGTAATGGATTAATGTGCTCCAAGGTCAGGATGAAGAATAAGTCAAAACATATGGGGAGTCAGGAGCAATGTAAAAATACACATAAAAAGGTAAGAAATACAGCACATAGAGGTGTAGAATGAGTTCTAGAAAGACAGAGAAAAATAAAGAAATGTGATTGTTAAAAAACAATGATCAAGAAGTTCCCAGAATTAAAGATCCCTTTCAGGTTGAAAGGGATCATAGAGTGCAAAATAGAAGATATAATAATAATAATAATAATAATAATAAACACTTAGAAGCATTATTGTCAAATTTAAAAACCCCAGAGACAAAGGGAGTAACATAAAACCTTCTAGAGCGCAATGGCAGCCCATCCACGTAAGAAAAATTGTCAGATTCATATCACTAGCAATGCTAGGTGCAAGAAAACAACAGAGTAATCATTTATTCCAATTTGGGATGTGTTAACTTTGTTCAGTTTATAAAGAACATCTTCCAAAAAGCCACATCACAATTAGTGGAGAAAATTTAGATGCACTCCCTTTAGAATGAGAAAAAGACAGGGATGGCTACTATTACTACTGCTTTCAACATAGTACTGGAGCTGCAGGCTTCCACAATAACAAAGGAAAAGGAATAAAAGTGTAAGGATTGGAAGATACAAGACAAAATTTTCATTGTTTACAGATGATATGGAAACCTAAAAGATTCAACAAACTAGAGTTCAGGAAAGTTACTGGACACAACTTTCTAAGTTTCAGCTTACAAATACCAGTGAGTTCCTCTACACCAGCAAAATCCAACGAGGTCCTACAATCATGTTTCAGAAGCACAATACCATTGAAACTACCAAGAGACACTGTACTATACCCAAGATTTAACCTAATGAAAAGAGCGCATGAGATCTTTGTGGACAAATTATTGTAACAGTATTAAAAATATAAAAGAATATTTTATAAACTGAGAAGGTAATATTCACTATTTGGAAGCCTTAATATTAAAAAGATAATTAATTTATAAGTTTGGTCGCTTTTTTTTTAATTCCTGCAAAGATTTTTTGAAGATCTTGATAAAATCATTCTTGAATTTATACAGAAAAATAAACGCTCACAAAAAGCTAAGTCAATTTTAAAGAAGAAAAGCAAAAGGACTTATTTTACCAATATTAAGACAGGTTAAAGTTTAGTATTAAGAACAACAATAACTGCAAAGTACTGGTCTAAGACCAGACAAAATAATCAACAGATCAGAAATGAAGTTCAAAACCAAATGCATCTATATATGGAAACTTAAAACGTGATAAAGATAGCATCACAAATCAGTGGAGAAAAATGAATTCTTTAGTGCAGTGGTTCTCAAACTGCATGTGAACCAGTCTTTCCTAGTGGGGTGGGGGCAGGGGCAGGGACATGGGGTGTTAAATGCAGTTGCTGGTCCCCATCCTGAGAATTTATAATTTGGTAGGAATGGGGTGGAATGCAAGAATTTGCAAGTTCCCAAGTGATGCCCATGCTGTTGATCCAGTTAACACTTGAGTAGATAATATCAGGAAATCTGTCTCATTATACAAAGAAAGTAAATCCCATGCCTTACACAAGGGTGAAATTTAGTTGGATGACAGATGTAAAAATGAAAGGAAAAAGGACAAAACTAATAGAAGAAAATGCAGGTGGTGTTGACTGAACTCTGCCTGCTAAAAAGATAGGTTGAATTCCTAAGCCTTCGTCCTTGTGAATGTGACTTTATTTGGAAATAAGATCTTTGCAGATATAATTAAGCCAAAATGAGGTCTAACTTGATTAGAATGAGCCCTACCCCAATAGAACAGGTGTCCTCATAAGAGTAAAAACAGAGAGAAAGACACAGACACATGAGGAGGGCACGCCATGGCACCGGAGGCAAAGACTGAAGTGATGCATCTACGACAAAAAACACTCAGATTACTCACAACATCGGAACCCAGGAGGAGGGCTTGGAACTGAGTCTCCCCTAAAATCTTCAGAGAGAGCAAGTCCCCACCAACACCTTGACTTCTAGCTTCTAGAACTATGAAAGAATGAAATTCTATTGTTTAAGCCACCCAGTTTATTACAGCAGCCCTAGGAAAACTAATACGGTGGGAGAATACTTTTGTGGGCACGGTGGTGGGCACGGTGGTGGGCACGGTGGTGGGCACGGTGGTGGGCACCTGTGGTCCCAGCCATTCAAGAAACCAAGGTGGGAGGATAAAAATCTCAGAAACCACTACTAAAGAACTTATTCATGGAACCAAATGCCACCTGTTCCCCAAAAACCTGCTGAAATAAATAAATAAATGGAAAGAGGGTAAGGTGGAAAGATAACCTGAGCCTGCGTAGCTGAGGCTGCAGTGAGCCATGATCTTGCCATTGCTCTCCAGTCTGGGTGACAGAGCAAAACCATGTCTCAAAAAAAAACAAAACAAAACAAAACAAAACATAAGGGCTTTTGCACACACAAAAAAGCTATGATAAGAAAAGTTAAATGATGAGTGACATTCTGAGTGTTTATAAATGTGCAAAGTCTAAATCTAGTTGAGGATCACTGCCTAGGCTGTATACTGAACACCTGAAAAACATCGAAGGGTCTGGAAATATAAGAAGCTAAAAGTAAGGAAAAAGTACTGGAGACAGAATATGCATTCCCACAGGTTTCAAAAATAATCAATGAATTTTCTTTATATTCATCATCCCTTTATTGCTTTATGCAGAGATTCAGAACTTGTGAGTTTCTCGTCCTTTAGAAATAGTTCCCTAAAGCGGTGGTTCCCAAAGTGTGGCTCCCAGGCAGGGCAAGAGTATCAGATCATCTGCAAATTTGTTAGAAAAGCAGTTTCTGGGGCCCACCTCGGACCCAGCAATCTGAATCAGCAAACTGCGAGTGAGGCCCCGGAATCTGTGCTTTGACAAGCCCTCCAGGGATTCTGTTGGATGCTCCAGTTGGAAGACCACATAATGCTATCAAGTACAATTAATTCAAGTATTCTGAGGGTCCCCTGCAACATACACCTTTTATCTAGATACCAAAGTGATCACTTTTCAGCTTAGTATCTGTTACAGTAAGTACTCTTTAAATGGGTACCTTTAGAAATATTTCAAAATAGGACATGTATAAACAACAACATTTTAAAGAAAACCAAAAGTAAGGTAAAATTTTTCATTTGGTCATAATGACAAAATTTCTAATTGTTTATCCTCTTTTCCCTTTGGATCTTCCAGAACAAAACCCCATCACTCTTGGCACTGAAACTCTTCAGCTCACAAGTGGTGGTGTCGGCCTTTTTCCTGGCTTTTTCCAAAGCCTTTCTATTCTTTTGCACCCCTCTGTTACTCTGCCACTTTTATCTCCTCTATTTTTCCATTATTTATTTATTTTTCAAATTGAGTCAGGGTCTCGTTCTGTCACCCAGGCTGGAGTGCAGTGGCACAATCTTGGCTCGCTGCAACCTCCTCCTGCCTCAGCCTCCCAAGTAGCTGGGACTATAGGCACACACCACCATGACCAGTTAATTTTCATATTTTTAGTAGAGATGGGGTTTCCATGTTGGTCAGGCTGGTCTCAAATTCCTGGCCTCAAGTGATCCGCCCACCTTGGCCTCCCAAAGTGCTGGGATTACAGGCGTGAGCCACCATGCCTGGCTATTTTTCCATTGTTTTTTAATTCCGTACTTGTAAAAGTTTAAAAGACATTTGGGAGATTAGGTGATAAAAGATGATAAAATGCCTGTTACCTCCTGTTGCTATCATTTAATAAAAGAAACAAAAAATTAGGAAGGCTCTAACCTTAGCATGAACAGTCCTTCACAAGGAAAGACAACTGGCACCTACACTCACATTTAAAAATGAAAATATTTCAGTTATTTGAAAAAGAAGTTATACAACATTTTCTCATTTTGTACTATTTGGATATAATTGTTTCTTTAATACAAGTCAGTTACAGTAATATATTGGGTAGTGAATTACACAGTAGTTCTTTAAGAATTGCTTTAAGAAGTAATTTCCTACTTCTTTAGGTCAATTGTTTAGTTTTGACCTAAAGAAGTAGGAAATTCGCCCAGGCATGGTGGCTCACGCCTATAATCCTAGCACTTTGGGAGGCCGAGATGGGTGGATCACGAGGTCAGGAGTTCGAGACCAGCCTAACCAACATGGCGAAACCCCGTCTCTACTAAAAATACAAAAATTAGCCAGGCATGGTGGCATGCACCTGGAGTCCCACCTACTCAGGAGGCTGAGGCAGGAGAATCGCTTGAACCCAGGAGGCGGAGGTTGCAGTGAGCCGAGATTGTGCCACTGCACTCCAGCCTGGGCGACAGAGTGAGAATCTGTCTAAAAAATAAAAAAAAGAAGTAGGAAATTCTTTTAGCCATTGTCAAAACTGAGTTTCAAATAGAAATAAATGTTGATGATGGTCTGGGCGTGGCTCACGCCTGTAATCCCAACACTCAGGGAGGCCGAGGCAGGAAGATCGCTTGAGCCCAGGAGTTTGAGACCAGCTTGGGCAACATAGTGAGACCCTATCTCTACAAAAAGAAAAAAAATTTAAGTTAGCCAGGTGTGGTGGTGCATGCCTGTAGTCCCAGCTACTTGGGAGGCTGAGGTGGGAGGATCACTTGAGCCCAGGAGGTTGATGAAAAAGATGGAATCAGTGCTTAAAAGCCATCTTAAAGGCATCTCACACAATTTGGAATGTTTTGGATGTCCCCAGAGAACTGGGAACAATAGCCCAGTGGTCCTTCTGCCTTTTCCGAATATGACTGAGAACAGAGAGTGCAGGGGCAAGCCTGATAACCCATTTGAGCAGCTTCTGAAACAGATCTTCAGGGTTCTCCTACCCTCCTACTGCCCAAGGCAGCTGTGTGTCTTGGGGGCTTCTTTGCAGGAGGCAGAGTGCTCAGTATTGCCTCTGGGAGGGAAGCTGCCAGTCTCCAGCAAGCCTAAGGACGTTTGGAAACCACTCTTCCATTCAATGAAGGCTGCTTTATGTGGCTGCCTCCAAATAAATCAGGGGTTAGAACATAAGCTTCCTCCTGTCATGACTTGACTTAAATACACATCCGTAAGTAGACACATACTTCTGTCTCCCTCCTCTTCCCACCCACCCACAGCTGAGACAGCCCTGGGCAAAACTCCAGCACGCCTGCCTTTCACATACCGCTTCCTATGCTATATTTCCAGAAACTATTTTCTCAAAGAACCTGAACCATTTCACCCCAGAAGAGTCTAAAGCAGGGTTTAGACTGCAAGTTTCTGAACGAAGCTTTAAAGTGGGTTTGTAGCAACATTACAGAATGATCTCCCAAACTGCCTTATAATTGTCATTTTGATCAAAGGGAAACCAGAGAGACATTAGCCAGGAACACAGAGAGTGGGCGAAAAGAAGAGAATCTTTAAGGCCTAATTTCCACTGCCCAGTTTTGAGTTTGAAACACCTGACCCAGCTGTATTATTTTAGACCAGCTCAGTTCACACCTTTTTAAACAGTTTGTACTTCCCTCAGTGTAACAAACAACCCAATCTTCTTCACAGAGAGCCCTTGAAACACAAAGCTTCTCAGTTCACCCTCGGAGGACAGTCATTTTCTGTTCAGTTTTTGCCATGTAGGGAAAAATGATCACAACCCTAGAAATTACCATTGTTGAGTGCCAGTGTCATGCTGGGTGTTAATTGGGGCCTGGGGACAATGGCTACACCTGGACCATGGCAGGTGGGCAAGGAGAGCTGATCTCAGAGCCCAGCTCACAGGTCCCACCCTGCTGCAAAGAGCAGCTCCAAGGAGCTTGGCTCCAGGAGGCTGTGGGGAGTGCATTCCCAATCTCCAGGGTAGTTTTAGTTTTATTTATTTAATTTTTTTATTTATTTATTTTGAGACAGAGTCTCACTCTGTCACCCAGGCTGGAGCACAGTGGTGCGATCTCAACTCACTGCAACCTCCACCTCCTGGGTTCAAGCAATTCTCCTGCCTCAGCCTCCTGAGTAAATGGGATTACAGGTGCCCGCCACCATGCCAGGCTAATTTTTTTTATTTTTAGTAGAGACGGGGTTTCACCATCTTGGCCAGGCTGATCTCGAACTCCTGACCTCATGATCCACCCACTTCGACCTCCCAAAGTGCTGGGATTACAGGCATGAGCCACCGTGCCCGGCCATGATAGTTTTATTTTTAAATCATTAGGCACACAAGACACTTGTGTGTTTCCCGGCATACTCCTAAAACACTTAGGGCAACCTAAGTATAAAGGAATAAGTTTCTCCTTACCTACAAGAAGACACAATGAGCTGTTAAAAGCTAATTTTATGACTATTAAAAAATACATGACTTTAACAATGAATGCAGAGTCACAGATTCCAGCACCTCTGTGGTCCAGACAGATGCTGGAACTACGTGGCAGAGCCAGGTGTAAGACAACGGGTCAGGCCTACACCCTGATATGTGTCCAGTAAGCCAACATCAGTTGTCACTTAGGGCTAGTACTTTGGGATTTGAACATTTCAAGTCCTAAAATAGCCCCCACCTCCACCATGGTTACACCCACCCCCATTTCTGGAACCTCTGCTGTTTTCATTATATCTTTTGAGCACTCTCTTCAAAAGGAAAGAGGGGAAGGAGTAAGAAAAGGTTGGAGGTAGCCGGCATACTGAGATAGTTGTAATGGTTGCATTTTATCAGAGACAGAATGGCAACTGTAAGGGCAGAAAGGGCATGATCCCTTTCCTCCCCATCGTAAGGGTCACAGCCAACACCCCTATCACAAAGATGGGTTAACAAGAGAAAAGCATAACAAATTTATTTGATCATAATTTTACATGACACAAGAACCTTCAGAATAAAGACCCAGAGATACAGGGGAAGCTATTCATTTTTATGCTTAGGTTCAATGAAGAATGGACAGGCCAGCTGTATAGATTGAACAAAAAGGGTGCGGTCTAATGCTTCCAGACTGAGTGGGAAAAACCAGCAAGGCCTGCCTGTTCAGATTCTTCTTGGCCTCTCTGCATAGCATTCTTTCCTCCTGGGGATGGGGCAGGACCCTCTCTGGAATGAGGGTCTTATGACCCACAATCAAACAAGGCAAATCAGAGAATTTCTTTATGGCCAGTTCTTACACAGAAAGGTGTGGAAAGGTTAAAGTAACATTTTCAGGTTTTATGGCTGGTTTTGGGGAAAAGGGATTCTGGATTGTTGTGTGTGTGTTTTTTTTTCTGCACTTTAAAAATGTATTTTTAATTGACAAATAATTATATATATTTATGGGATATGAGGTAATGTTTTGATATATCTACATGGTGGAATGAGTATATCAAGCTAATTAACATATCCATCACCTCAGATACTTATCATTTTATCTAGTGAGAATGTTTAACATCTATTCCTTTAGCAACTCTGAAATGTACAATACATTATTGTTAATACAGTCACCATGCTATGCAACAGATCTTGAAACTTCTCCCATCTAACTGAAACTTTGTACCTTTGACTAATGTCTTCCATTTCCCCATACACCCCCCCACACACACACTTCAGCCTCTGCTAATCACCATTCTTCTCTTTACTTCTGTAAGTCCAACTTTGTATAAGGTCCACATATAAGTAAGATCATGTGGTATTTGTCTTCTGTGCCTGGCTTCTTTCACTTAGCATAATGTCCTTCACGTTCATCTGTGTTGTTGCAAATGACAGAATTTCCTTCTTTATAAAGGCTGAATAGTATTCCACTGTGAATATATACCATATTTTTATCCACTTATACACTGCTGGACACTTAGGTTGATTCCATATCCTGGCTACTAGAAAATGTGTCCCATATTTAAGAACTTGGGAAGCGAAGGCTTGGGAGAGCCAGCGCTCTAAAACATGAAAGGATTTCCTTATGGACTGAAGAGAACACTTATTCTAATTCTTACACAGGTGGACATGGGCTTTCGGGCTGCAGTGAACATAGCAGTTCAGAGATCCCTTTGACATACTGATTTCATTTCTTTTGGATCTATATCCAGATGTGGGATTACTGGATTCTATGGTAATTCTATTTTTAGTTTTTTTTTTTTTTTTTTGAGGAATCACCATACTGTTCTTCATAACGGCCATAATAATTTTTATTCCCACCAAGAGTGTGCAAGTGTTCCTTTTTCTCCACATCATTACCAATACTTTTATCTTTCATCTTGTTGATAATAAACCTCACATTCTAACAAGTATGAGGTGATATCTCATTGTGATTTTAATTTGTATTACTCTGGTCATTAATGATGTAAATTAATAATCACAAACCTGTTGCCCTTTTGTATGTCTTCTTTTAAGAAATATCTATTCAAGTCCTATGACCTGCCTTGGGGAGGAGAGGGTCTAGTTTCTGTGGCTTTCCTTGAGGGCTGAGGGGGTTGGAGAATGAGGGGTGAGAGACAGGAGGGCAGAAGATCGAAAGAAACTTTGCTTTTGAGGCTGCATTTGAAGCCTTCACTTTGGGATATCATTTACTGAACCCAATACAACCCAAAGCTTTGCTGTAATGGAGGGATTTTAGGCATAGGTAGCAGATGCCAGGGGAGTGGGTGACTTCTCTTGGGATGGGAGGGCATATTTATTTGCTCCCCTAAATTCTCTGTATAATCACCAGCCACCTATTCTGCTTAAAATACTTAACTTCCAAAGTGTGGTTTTCCAGTGCTTCTCAACTTTAAGCATGCACAAAAATCACCTGGAGGGCTTTCGAACACAAAAATTACAGATCTCCTGTGATTCTGCAGGAATGGGGTAGGGCCTATGACTTGCATCTCTAACAGATTTGTCAAGGAGGATTGCTGGTCCATGGACCACACTTTGAAGAGCCCCTGATTAGGGGAGTTGGAAATTGTTTACAACTAGATGATTAGGAGCATCTCTTTAATGGACTCATCTCGCACTCTCTCTCTCTCTCTCTCTACTCCTCCTTCTGCCCTTCCTTGGCTAGAATCTCACATGTTTGATTCCAGACAATTGAAAAAGGGGGCAGGCGGAAGCAGACAGCATCACATTCCATTCTGGAATGCTGCAGCTCATCAGCAACTTTCACTGGACAGGGAGATGGTGGCCCAGCTGAGACCTATCAACAAAACAACTAAGGTCAGGGAGCATTTCTTGTGGGAAGCTTGCTACTACCAGTGGCTTCTTCCAGAAAGACTGGGCTCTATATATATCTTCAAAAATATTTTAAGCCTTCTTTCAAAAAATCAAAACCGTGGGCAGGCAAGAGAAAAGGCAGAATGTCTTCTTGTTTCTAAGAAGTCATCATCTTCTCATATTGACCAGAGAGCTGGGAAAGAGGAAGTATGTTTCTAGGAAACTCCTACAAACAACAAAATAATGAACTGAATAAAGGACTATAGTGTCCCAGGCCTGGGTAGTGGGGAGGCACCGTTCCTGCCCTGGAAAGTGGCTGTCAGTCAGGACAGAAAACTCTTGTCAAATAAAAAGGGGGTATATGTGTTCCCCTCATTGGCTTCCCAAGGCACAGGAACCTTGTTTTCCATATCTTCAGGATACTTCACAATGCCTATGCAGTCTGGGCCATTTGCCATTAGCTGACATATTCAGGGCTGAATGACCTCCTGAGAAAGATGTATATCTGAGGCCACCTGATACGAGCCCCTCCAAGGGCATTCCTGAGGGGGGGGTCACTGAGCCTTTGTTTGAAAGCCCCCAGAGACGAAGATCTTACAACTTCACAATGAGGGCCACCTCTTAGAACATTCTTGGATATGTTAAACTGAAAGCCCATGTCCACTTGTGCAAGAATTAGAATAAGGGTTCTCTTTAGTCCATAAGGAAATCCTTTCATGTTTTAGAGGGTTGGCCCTCCCCAAGCCCTCCCTGCCCCAGTTCCTAAATATGGAACACATTTTCTAGTTCTCTCTCCTTACTGGTTTCCCTGTTTTGATTCCCCTTCTCAACCATGCGGCCCTAGAAGTGAACACCAAGGGCTCACAGAATCACAGAACATCAGAGCAATATAGGTCCAGCCAGTTGTTTTGCAGTCAAGAAACACACAAGGGTACTGGAATATCCAGCCCATGGTCCTAGGCCTATGGCAAGGCTGGCTCCTAGCTCCAGGCCCAATAGAAACCCAAATCCTGCCCTTCTGCAAGGGGCCCTGCCTGACTCATGCACTGCAAGGGAGTTGCCTACAGTCTGGTTCTGGATACCAGCTTTTCATAACAGGGCTCTGAAAGGCATTAAACTTCTAAAGGCCTCATTCTCCTGTTGACTCAATTGACCCTCCCAACGCCAAACCTCCTAAGATATTTTCCACGTGAACTATTTTGCACAGTTGATTTCTGTAGCATATAATTACCTCCATTCAATTTTGTCCATTTGTCCAGCCTATCAAAATCATTTTAATTCCTCAATCTGCCATCCAGGCCGGGTGTCGTGGCTCATGCCTGTAATCCCAGCACTTTGGGAGGCCAAGGCAGACAGATCACCTGAGGTCAGGAGTTTGAGACCAGCCTGGCCAACACAGCAAAACCCTGTCTCTACTAAAATACAAAAATTAGCCAGGCATGGTGGTGCATGCCTGTAATCCCAGCTACTTGGGAGGCTGAGGCAGAAGAATCGTTTGAACGCAGGAGGCAGAGGTTGCAGTGAGCTGAGATTGCACCATTGCACTCTAGCCTGGGTGACAGAGCAAGACTCTGTTTCAAAAAAAAAAAAAAAAATCTGCCATCCAGTGATACACTATGGCTTTGGCTTCAGAAGAAGGGGAGAGAAATCATAAGTGTCTACATTGCAGGAGCTGAATTATAAGAAAACTGGAAATGCCAATGAGTTTTCTCTCTCTGAAACAATGGTGGAAAGAGCTAAGAATGGACTCCCTCTCTTTTGATCCAGCAAGCATATATTCTTTGAGGGAGCCCCTCTCCCTCTCCCAGATAGTTCCGATGGGCTGCAAATCACAGAACTCTACTCTGAACAAAAGAGTTGGTTCTGCTCAGGCTAGATTGACTGCAGCCACCCTCCCAGGAACATGGAATTTGAACGTGGAATCTGACACACATGACAGAAAGTGGCTGGAACTGAATCATGCCTGGAGCTAACCCCAAGTTCCTGCTACTGAGACCCATCTGTCATGGGCTTGGCCACATCGTTTTTCCTCTGATTCTGCAACCTTCCCTCTATGTTTTCAAGTTAAAATGGGTTAAAAAGAATTTGTACTAGATCTGAAAAGCGGAAGTGACTCAGCATCCGTTATTTTCCGCAGCTCCTTTCGGGTAAGAGCAGCAAGAGATACGTGCTGAACTGCCAGCAGGTTCAGGCTCATCTCTCTACTCTGCTTAGGTCAGGTTTCCCCTGACTGCCAGGTCTGTAGACCAACAGCAAGGCCACCTCCAGACAAAGTCACTGACTTTGTGACTAGTTAGTGGCAGTAATCCTCCTTAGACTTCTTCCCCAGCTCCTCTTCATGGTTCCCGTCTAGCACTAGCTGTAACTGGCTCCCTGATGATCCTGTAAGCTTCAACATGTCCACCCACATCAGTGCTTCAAGAGGCCTGGTTAATGACTTTTCTCTGAATCTCTTACTCCTCTTGCTGAACCTCTCTTCCTTAGCTCCTCCTACAACTTTGTGAGGTCAAATTCCTACTACATCTCTTATTCCATAATAATCATTACAACTTTCTCCCTTCATTGAACCCTAACTGACACACTACCCAATGTCTTCCCAACATATTTCTTTTTCTTGCTAACTTTTGTCACAATTGTTTTCTGTTGCTTGCAACCAGATAACCCTGGTTGAGGACTGTTAACACTATAACTCAGGTAACCATGGCTAACATGAGCCATAATGGACTGGCCTGGGCTGGGCATGTTGCCAACAATGATTTAGTAGGGAAATGGATTCCAAGTTCTAGAGAACAAATAAGACTGTGGACTGCCTGTGTAAGCCCCAAGGAACCTGAGTATGGAGTTTATAATTAAAGTTCAGAAGCAGTATTTCTAATTCTTTCTCACAGTGTTTTAATTACGGTCTCATTGCACGGGAGAAGTGTAGAATGAAAAAGAACTGTAGGTGAAGGATTTGCTCCTGGGGAGGTAGAGAGGGTCTTTTGTGACATTCCTCCAGAAAGTTATTCCCTGCTTCTAAATGGTGTGCTTTCCCACATAGTATAGTCTCTTAATAGTCAAGAGTCAGTCAAGAACAATCTGCAGATTCAATTGGACCCCAACAGAAGATTTCACTCAAGTAAAAGTCACACGCTCACCCTTGAGGGAGAGAGGAAGGGTGTTCCTCAATTAGCAGCTCTGATCTGGATGGTTACACCTGGAACGACCATCAACAGGCGAGGACCAGCCCTTGGTGTAAGTGGAGTAGATGCCACAAATGCAATATTACTTAAGGGGCACCCACAAGACACCCCAATAACCTGCCAATACCCTGGAAATGCCTTCAAAAGACTCACTCATTCAGACTGAATGTTGGGATCATGATGTCAAGAGTATTTTTCCCAGGAGTTAGAATGATGCCATAGGAGCCACAGTCTGCTAGGAGTTACTTCATGCTAACCTGGTGAAAGAAAACCATTTTCCTTCACCATGGTAACATTCTTTCTCAAGCATGCCTCTCCTTCTCTTTTGTACTACCTCTTCCAGAGGCTTTGATAGTTTAACAAAAAATGATGCTGCCTCCAAGGCCAAGCTCTTCTGACAGAGACTTCAGGCACTGAGAGCAGCCAAAGCGAGCATTTTAGTAGTACCCTTTGCTGGCTCCCATAGCTATTCCTGCAAAACTTATTTTCCTACAGGGCCCTGATGGTTGGGGAGTTTGGTATCTTTCTTCACAAAGATACCAAAGGTCTTGGCTTTTCTCTGTCCTCTATGCATGGTCATTTATAAGGGAGGGGAACCCAACTAAAGCCACATCAAGGAAAATGCAACTTATGAATTAATGGAACTCAAAAGTCCAGAGGTATGTCTGAATTCCAGTCTAGCTAGATCCAGGTTTCAAGGAGATTCCAGTATCTGCTCCTTTCTCACCATCTTTCTGCCCTGTTTCTCTTTGGGGTGAATTTCTTTTCATGCACTCTTTCTGGCAAAGATGAGTCTAGGAGCTCCTTTGGAGGTTGTAATTTACAGAGCATCTCAGAGAAGTGAGAGGCCCTTTGTCTCCCACAAACTACATCAACCCCAGAAAAGGTCTGATTGGCTGGGTTACACGGTCAATGTTCTGATTAGCCAGCTTGAAATTATGTTTCCACCCTTAGGCTGACAAGCCCCTCCAGCAGCACAGGGCACAGGGGAGAAGCAGGAACCAAAAGGAAGGACCTGAACTGTCAGAGTAAGAATAGATGAGCCCTTGTGACCAGAGAGACTGGCCTGATTTAGAACAACAGTGTCATTATCTTTTTTCCTAATTAGCTGTGGAGTTTGGGATTAGTCAATCAATGTACCCTAGAGGCTCCAGACATTTGTTTTGTGTCAAAGCTATGGGCATTTGAAGATTTCCAGTGAAACAGCTTGGCTTTCAGCCTTCCTGGCTTTGACCATAATTGAAAACTGACAAGCAGAAGCCTTTTTAAACAACTTGCATTCATTATGGAATTACTCTACATAAGAGGATTACACAGTACAAAATTGTGTAATCTATCTAGGCTAAACATGCTTATCAATATCCATCCCATCCCCGCCCCCAATCGTACCTCCCTCGCCAACACATTTCTTTGGGGTAGGGATAGGAGACCACTGTACTTTAGCCTCTGTGATGATCCAATAGTTACCTTGAGAGTGTGGACACTCGATCACTTCCTGGCAGCAACCTAAGCATCATAGACTGAATTCTTCCCAGGACTCTCACTGGAGTGAAGTCCAGAATCTGCAGCCCACAACTCGACTTTCACATGTTCAGAGAGCAGAGGGACAGCAGTCACCACTGAAGGGGAAGCAAGTGCCACGGAACTATGAAACCTCCAGGTTTATACTAATCTAGTGGGAAGCTTTCTCTCTGGGATTGGTTCCCCTAGGGATGTTTCTGTCCCTACCCTTGCTCTATGAAAATCAGTGAACCCAAAGTTGTTGGTTCTAGAACTGATTCATGTATATGCTGGTCCTGCTACCTCAACCATTTGCCTATAGGTTGTATGGATTAGGCAGCCCTATGCTGCTGATTCTTATCAGATGTGGTGGCCCTCATATGGACATTGGTAACTTTGAGTGCTGATGTTGATAAGATGCCATGGCCAGAATTGGAGCTGAGATCATTGTCCATATACTCACAAACTATGACTTGCTTTCTGTGATGTTAAGCTCTGGGTAAATTCAGCTTCCAAACTGACAAACTCAGGATATAGAGGACAGTGAAAATACTCTGCGTGATACTATAATGATGAATGCATCTCATTATACATTTGTCCAAACCCAGAGTGTACAACACCAAGAGTGAACCTGAATGTGAACCATGGACTTTGGGTGATCATGATGTATCGATGTAGGTTTATCTATTGTAACAAATGTACCACTCTGGTAGGGGATGTGGATAACGGAGGAAGCTATGTGGATAATGGGGGAGGGGCAGGAGACATAGGGGAAATCTCTGTTCCTTCTGCTTACTTTTGCTTTGAACCTAAAACTGCTCTAAAAAAATAGAGTCTTCAAAACAAAATCTTAGTAGCTTAAAACAACCATTTATTACTGCTTACCACTCTCTGGGCTAGCTAGGTGGTTCTGCTGATCTGAGCTAGGTCAGCTGATCATGCATTTGCCATCCACTGTGGGCTGGGAATGGCTTTGCTGATCTCGGCTGGGCTTTCTCACCTGCCTGGGGCCTGGCCCCATTCTCTGTTCTCTCATTCTCCAGCTGTCTGTCCTGGCTTGTTCATAGGGTGGTGGCAAGCTTCCAAAAGTGAGACTGCAGGCTCATAAGGCTTCTTGAGGCTTAGGCTGGGCCTGGCATGCCATCCCTTTCACTGCATTCAATTAGCCACAGCAATCCAGGCCAGCCCAGATTCAAGGGCAGGGAAAAGAGATTCTATGTCTTGAAGGATGAAGTGCCAAGTTACATTGCAAATGGTGTAGTAGAGAACCATTTCTACAAGCAACATCCAATAAAAGTTTAGGATGTTTAGAATGTTATTGAAGACACACTTTGTTAAAAGACGGCAGAGTCATCGTAAGGAACAGGCCTGTCTTTCACAGTCTTTCTCTCTCCAGTTTGTTGGCCACAGGCCTGAGGCTGGCTGGGTAACAGTACTTGTTTCTTTGTTTTTCTCTTTCTAGGTAAGTTCCAAGGTCTAGATTTGGGAAGAGAGAAGGCTCTACTTTGACCTCAAATTTCATGCAACTTCTTTAATTTGCCTGATACCAGAGAGTTCTGAATTTGGTGGCCTATTGGGTCTTTCCTAGCCATTGATAATGTGAATACTTTGGATTTCATTTGTTTCATTGCCCCCCATCTTGAGAGCCCAAATGAGAGAGTGGATGATTCTTGGGCCCTTACCCCCAAATGTTATTAAAATTGTTTATCATCTGTCTTATCTCATCTGTAAGGACAGGAACCACATCTGCCTTGATTACCGCTATATCCCCAGCACCTAGCATACAGTGGCTGCTCAATAAATATATGCTAACTAATAAACAAACTTGGCCAAAAATGCATGCTCCAATTTTGTTTTCCCTCTCAACGGTGACACGTTGACAAACATTAGAGGCAAAGTGGAAATCAAAGCCATACCTTGCTTCTGCCAAAAATATTTTGCAAAGCTTCCCTTGCCAGAGAACCCCATGTGGGAGTTTTCTCACAAAGCAATAAATAACAATTTACACCCAGCCTCCACAGGCACATTTCATTTTACTGGCTAAATATAAATGGGTAACCACAGACTTCATCAAGGAGAACCACGCTGTGCCTTTCCATCTTCCCTGAGCTGGGCTCTGCCCCCTGCTCTTCCTGCCTCCTCCTTCCCCAGAAACAGCCCCCACGGGACCAACCACCCAGAGTCCTGGGGCTGAGGAAGGAGTAGTTCTGTCAACTGTTAATATGCTGTTGCTTTATCGCATCTTGAGGATAACATCATTCCTTAAGAGAAGGGTTATGTCTCAGAGGATCCCTCAGGGATGCCTGAAATTCTGAGTCCCCAGAAATTATGCAGAGCAGAAGATTAGCATTGCCCATGAGACACCATTGCTACATAGTGAAGAGAAAACTCCTGTTGCAGCTTTGGTGACTACTCCTCTCCTGTCACCTCCTGAAAGCATGTCCTTTGTCTTTCAAATTTTAGCTTTGGAGATTTCTCTTTAGGGAAGTTCCCCATGACCACCCCTTTCCCCATGTGGGGAAGCATCATGTGCACCCCTTTGCCCACGACCTTGACACATGACTCTTAGAATTTGTGGTGGGGTGGGCCGGGTGCAGTGGCTCACGCCTGTAATCCCACCACTTTGGGAGGCCGAGGAGGGCAGATCATGAGGTCAGGAGATCAAGACCATCCTGGCTGAGACAGTGAAACCCCGTCTCCACTAAAAATACAAAAAATTAGCCGGGCGTGGTGGTGGGCGCCTGTAGTCCCAGCTACTCGGGAGGCTGAGGCAGGAGAATGGCGTGAATCCGGGTGGCGGAGATTGCAGTGAGCTGAGATCATGCCACTGCACTCCAGCCTGGGCGACAGAGTGAGACTCCGTCTCAAAAAAAAAAAAAAAAAAGGAATTTGTGGTGGGGTGTTTGTGTCCCCCACCAGGCTTTGAGAACATCATGGGAAGTCATGTGTTATTTACCTTTGGACTGCCAGAGCCTAACACATAGCAGACCCTCTGCAAACTGTTCTGAATGAATGAATGAATGCACAAATGAATGAATACCCTGCCTCATGTTCTTTGTCCCCATTATGTTGTTTAGTTATCACTGCAAGTCTACAAATAGGAATGGTTACCCCCATGTACAGAAAACAACTGAGATGAAAGATAGCAGTTCAAGTCATTGGCAAGGCTGGAATTTGAGCCCTGAGTAGTCTCACTTTGAAACCCATCCTTCTTCCCATCCCTCAAGAGATCTTCAAGCCAATTAAAAGTGTTATGGCCCCAAATCGCACCCAGTAGACAGTTTTATGGCCCCAAATCCCACCCAGTGGACAGTATTGGTCTGCTATGGTGTTGTCTGAAAATCTGTTGGAAAAACTGGGAAGAAGAGAAGTGAAGAAGATAGGGAGGGATTATAGATAGGTGAGGACTAAGTTCTCTCGCTACTTGTAAGTTTATGTTAAAATGCAAATCTTGATTGGGCCTAAAAGGAAAGCTAATTATTAAAGCACAGCCAGCCACAGTGACTGATCTTATTCCCACAGACTCCTTCCACATAGTCTGCAAGCACCATGACGTCTCAAGAGCATGAGCCAAGATTCTGAGGAATAATAGCAAAACCTAGTGTAGACCAAGTAGACCCCTGCCACTTCTCCCTCCCTTGCCTGTGGCAGACATCTGTAATTGATCACAGCACTGACCTTGGATGAGGCCTCAGAACACTTCTCAATACAGTGCTTTAAGCAGACTCTGCTCACCTGCTAGAATATCATGCCAGACAAAATCTTCCTGCCACTCCTGCTGTGAAACACACATTGTCTTAAGAATTCAGGTGTCTGACCTAAGTGTCTATCAATGGATGACTGAATAAAGATAATGTGGTATATATACACAATGCAATACTATTCAGCCATAAAAAGAGACTGAAATTGACCAGGCAGAGTGGCTCACACTGTAATCCCAGCACTCTGGGAGGCCAAGGTGGGAGGATCACTTGAACCCAGGAGTTCAAGACCAGCCGGGGAAACATAGTGAGACCTCATCTCTACAAAATTAGCCAGATATGATGGTATACACCTGTAGTCCCAGCTACTTGAGAGGCTGACGTGGGAGGATCAATTGAGCCCAGGGGGTTGAGGCTGCAGTGAGTCAAAGTCACAACACTGCATTCCATCCTGGGTGACAGAACAAGACCCTGTCTCAAAAATTTAAAAAAAAATGAAATTATATATTTTCCAGCAACATGGATGAAAACTGGATGTCATTATCTTAAGTAAAATAAGCCAGAACCAGAAAGTCACATATCACATGTTCTGACTCATAAGTGAGTACTAAAAAACAAATGTGTATGCATGGACAGACAGAGTGGAATGACAGAAAATGGAGACTTGGAAGGGTGAGGGGTTAAGGGAAGAGATATTGAGAAATTACCTAACGGGTGTTTTTCAGGTGAGGGATACCCTAAGAGCCCTGACTTGACCACTATGCAATCTATGCCTGCAACAAAATTGCACTGTATCCTCATAAATTTATACAAAATTTTTAAGAATTGAGGTGTCTCCTGTCCCATGACTGCATAATCAGAGACAAGTAACTTACCCTATCTGGCATCATTGTTTTCATACATAAAATGGAGTTTATAATGTCTGTGCCAAAATTGATTCAGGGAAGTAGATGGCCTCAAACTGCAAAAAATGACCATGTATGCAAGGTTGAATGAGTCTATAGTATTCTGGAAAATGAGACTGACATCATTTGCATAAAACATTTACTAGAAAGTTGATAATGGTATCAAATCTACAAAGAAAAAAAGATGGGAAGAAATATCAAAAACACAAGCAGGGGAAAAACTGCTAGAGAAGTAGAAGTTCTAGGGACCGCCAGGCTGACATTAACAGACAAAAAGAGTGAGTGAGGGTTCTGAGGGTCCGGAAGAATTTGCCAGTTATTGGGGGACAGGTCATATTTGGGGGACAGGTCATATTTGGGAGACAGGTCATATTTGGGGGACAGGTCATATTTGGGGGACAGGTCGTATTTGGGGGACAGGTCGTATTTGGCAGGGAAGGTGAATTTGCTTGCTAGTGCTGCTGTAACAATGTACCATAACCTGGGGGGCTTAAACCACAGAAATTTTTCATCTCTCAGTTCTGGAGGCTAGAGGTTCAAGATCAAAGTATCAGCAGGGTTGGTTCCATCTGAGGGCTGTGAGGAAGAATCTGTTCCATGTTTCTCCCCTGGCTTCTGGTGTTTTGCCAGCAACCTTTGGCCCTCCTTGGCTTGTAAAAGCATCGCCCACATCTTTATCTTCACTTGACATTCTCCATGTGTGTATCTGTATCCAAATTTCCCCTTTCTATAAGGACATCAGACATATTGCATTAGGGCCAACCCTAATGACCTCGTCTTAATTTGATTGTATCTGCAAAGACCCTATTTCCAAATCAGGTGATATTCCAAGGTACTGAAGGTTAGGATTTCAACATATGAATTAGGGAGTGTATTAATCAGGGTTCTCTGTGGAATAGGACTGCTAGGATAGAGGTAAATATGAAGGGGAGTTTATTAAGAGAATTGACTCACACGATCACAAGGTAAAGTCCCACAATAGGCCATCTGCAAGCTGAGGAGCAAAGAAGCCAGTTTGAGTCCTAAAACCTCAAAAGTAGGGAAGCCAACAGTGCAGCCTTCAGTCTGTGGCCAAAGGCCCAAGAGCCCCTGGCAAACCACTGGCATAAGTCCCAGAGTCCAAAAGCTGAAGAAGTTGGAGTCTGATGTTTGAGGGCAGGAAGCATCCAGCACAGGAGAGGGATGAAGGCTGGAAGACTCAGTAAGTCCGTTTTTCCCACCTCTTCTGCTTGCTTTATTCTAGCCATGCTGGTGGTTGATTAGACGGTGCCCACCTACACTGAGTGAGAGTGGGTCTGCCTCTTCCAGTCCACTGACTCAAACGTTAATCTCCTTTGGAAACACCCTCAGACACACCCAGAAACAATACTTTGCATCCTTCAATCCAATCAAGTTGACACTCACTATTAACCATCATGGGGGGAACACAATTCAACCCATATCAGGGGACTGTAGACAGAACCACTTAGCATTTGGACCCTCCTTTTCCCCTGTCTGTGCCAAGTACCAGGAAAAGGCAACTACACCTGAACCAAAGCAGGAAATTGCACACGAGAGCCAGAGAAACACAAAGGCCCAGGTGGCTACTGACTCCTCAGAGGAAGGGGAGAGGCCCACTCTCATGAAACAAACTTTGGCAGATTCCACACAGAAATGACTCCAATCTGCCTTAACCCACAATCACCAGTGGAAGCCTATTAATCACAGGAACCATTTTAGAAAATTAAAACCAGCCATTTAATGTTAATAATGGATTCAGATAAGCAGGGATTACTCCAGGCATGCAATGATGTTTCAACGGTTGAAAATCTATTAATGTAATTATATAATATACTAAGAGTAGGAGAGAGTATCTATAGATATCTCAGTAGATGCATGTGATCAATTGCATTCTTCCCAGTTTTTCATTCTCACCCCGTCCACCCTTTTTGCTACATCCTTTGAGTTTCTTCCAACAGAAGCAGAGTAACCTCCCCCAATTTCACTGCTGTTGGGCTTAGCCACGGAACTTGCTTTAGCCTGTGGAAATTGGAACTAAGAGTGTCAGTGTGCCAGTTCCAAGCCTTGGCTTCATGAGATATCATTTGCTTCCACTTGTTCCCTCTTGTACTTCTGCTATCACACCCCGTCTCGACCACTGGTCCAAGGAAGATGAGACATTTGAAACAGCCCTAGATTCAACCTAAACTTAGAATCAAGCTAGATTAGCCAAACCTAGCCACACTACAAAAGTATGAGTGAGAAAAATAATTATTGTATCAAACCTAAATGTAGGCGATATGGTTTGCATCTGTGTCCCTGCCCAAATATCATCTCGAATTGTAATCCCCAGTGTTGAAGGTTGGGGCCTGGTGGGAGGTATTTGGATCATGGGCCTGGTTTCTAATGCTGTTCCCCATAATGCTGTTCTCCTGATAGAGTTCTCATGAGTTCTGGTTGTTTTCAAGTGTGTAGTACCTCCCCCTCGCTCTCCCTCCTGCTCTGGTCATGTGAAGTGACTCACTCCCACTTCGCCTTCCACCATGATTGTAAGTTCTCTGAAGCCCCCACAGAAGCCTAGAAGACTCTGCCATCCTTTCTGTACCCAATTAAGCCTCTTTTCTTGATAAATTACCCAGTCTCCACTATTTCATAGTAATGTGAGAATGGACTAGTACAGAAGTGGTCATTACACGATATTACAGTGGCAATAGTTGACTGATGCAATGAAAACACATTTGGTAAAATTCAACGCCTGCATGGCTTAAAACACTGTCATACAACTACTGGCAAACTGTGGTAAGCTAATAGTAGGAAAATGCTTCCTTAATTTAAAAAAGAAAAAAGTTTCTACAAGAAACCTGAAGCAAGCATCATACTGAAAGGTAAAACATTAGAATTAGTCACATAAAAGTCAGGAACAAGACCAAGATGCCAACTTCCAGGGATATATTTTTCAAAAATTAGTCCTAGGCAATGAATAAAATAAGAAAAAATAAGACGTATAAATATTGCAAGAAAAGAGACAAAAACGTTCTGATTTACAGGCATAGAGTTGTCCATCTAAAAAATACAACTCAACCAAAAAAGCAGAGCCTGAACAAGCTTGGGTGCAGGTGGTTTATTTTGGAGGGGATCCCAGGAAGCAGGACTTGGGAAGAAGGAGGATGGGTTTGGGAAGAAAGAAAAGCCACATAAATTTGTGGCCTGGTGTTGAGGTTGATCTTGTGGGAATGGGACTCCCTTCCACCAGGACCCTGACACACATGCAGAAATCTCCCAGACTGTCCACCCAAAGGACAGGAGGTAGGAGCACTACGCTTTCAGTTTCTGATCCCTGCTGGTCAAGGGTTACTCTGGGGAACCCTGACTCCCCTGAACATCTGGGTTGCTCTTGCCCATGGGATAAGGGGTTTCCAAGGTTCTGTCAAAAGTCAGCATGGATGAATGTTTTAGGAAATGTTCCTGAGGGGCTGCAACACAGCCCGGAGAAGTTTGCACAGGGCCTGGGAACAGGAATTAAGGCAGTGACAGCATGCACAGGAGCCTAGGCCACAGGGAGACCCTGGGGAGCAGGGCTCAGGCAGCTGGGGAAACAGTGAAGAAAGAGGATGTTTGGGAGAATGGAGCAGGGAGAAGAAGGGCAAGCCCCCAGAAACAAGAAAGGCCACAAAGACTGCCTCTGGCATCATCTTCTTCTGTCCACTCTGGTCCTCCTGCCCTCCCGCCCCACCCCCACCCCCTGCTGAGGCTCAGGCATTTGGCCAAAATTCCCACCCTCTCCCCTTCTGGCTCCCACTTCACCTCACATTCCAACAAGAGCTCAGTCTGGTACAGAAATGCAATCCTCGCTTTTGGGCACAGGTATCGCAAAATCAGAGGCCTCCTTTAAAATCCTCAAATTTGTGTTTTGATTTGTTGACAAAGATAACTGGAGTTCCTTGCAGCCAACATAAACTAACAGCAAGCCCTCCTGGAGGGAAATCCTTCTCTAATCCCCCAAGCCCAGTCTCAGCGGTTCTCATGCAGCCTTCCCGGAGAAAGGTCTTGGGCGGGGAGTCTTGGTTCTAGCCCCAGCTGCAAACGGCCCCTTGGCTTGGTGACCCAGGGATAGTTACTTATCCTCCCTTGGCCACCATTTCCCAGCTGTGAAGTGAGAATAAGAATAAGACAACACAGGCCAGCCCCTTCCTGTCCCACAGGGCTTGTGCAAAAAGTACACAGTCCTGGAGTTTGAAAGCAAAGTACTCAATGGGAAACCACAGCTTATTTCAATTCACCATTTTCAATTCAAAAACATTGACTGGTGCCTACCTTACGTTAGGTTATGTGCTAAGCATTGTGGGAGATTCTCACCCAACCAGGAGTCTGTCAACTCCCCTCTGTTCACCTGAACAGTTACCTTCATCCTCACTCAACCTCTACCTACCCCCATCCTTGCTACTAGCTCTAACCTGCATCCTTGACTGCATTCTGCCCCACCCCCCACCAGAAACTCACCCTGCCTTTCTTTCCATCAGCGTCTCCCTCTGTACCAGCTCTTACCTTTTACCCCTCAATACTCTCATATTTTTCTCATTCTGGAGAAAAAGACACCTTTTTCTTTGTCAAGTGTCACCCCAGTATTGTCAACCAAGCCACAATTTCAGCTCTCAACTTGATATGAACAATGAGACTTTTTCTGTAAGGGGTCAGATAGTAAATACTTGAGGCTTTGCAGGCCATATGTTCTCTGCCACAACTACTCAACTCTGTCATTGCAGTGCGTATTAGTAAGGGCTCTCTAGAGGGACAGAACTAACAGGATAGATGTATATATAAAGGGGAGTTTATTAAGGAGTATTGACTCACATGATCACAAGGCGTGAGGTTCCACAATAGGCCGTCTGCAAGCTGAGGAGCAAGGAAGCCAATATGAGTCCCAACACCTCAAAAGTAGGGAAGCCGACAGTGCGGCCTTCAGTCTGTGGTCAAAGGTCCAAGAGTCCCAAAGCCGAAGAACTTGGAGCCCGATGTTCGAGGGCAGGAAGCAACCAGTACGGGAGAAAGACGGAGGCCAGAAGACTCAGCCAGTCTAGTCTTTCCACGTTCTTCTGTCTGCTTTTTATTCTGGTCACGCCAGCAGCTGATTAGATGGTGCCCACCCAAAATTGAGGGTGGGTCTGCCTCTCCCAGTCCACTGACTCAAATGTTAATCTCCTTTGGCAACACCCTCACAGACACACCCAGGAACAATACTTCGCATCCTTCAGTCCAATCAAATTCACACTCAATATTAACCACTACATAGTGCAAACACAGCCACTGACAATTCATAAACACATAAACATGCTGTGTTCCAACAAAGCTTTACAAACACAGCCTGGATTTGGCCCACAGGCTGTAGTTTGCGGATCTCTGATCTAGGAAGTGCCTCTGAAACATTAGTGTACACACAACTCACCTGGGGATCTTGTTAAAAAGCAGTCTCTGATTCAATAGGTCTGGAGTAGCACCTGTAATTTGCATTTCTAAAAAGCTCCAGGTGATGCTTGTGCCGGTGGTTTAAGGAGCAAGAAATCTTGATGACTTCTGTGATAGGCACATCTAACTCAGCTGCCAACCCAAACCTCTCCTCCCCTCCTGTCTTCCAATATAGAGGGTGTAAATGCCAAATAAGGGCTCTCTCATCTTCCCTTGCAGCCAAGTGGCCAGGTAAACCCGTTCTCATCAATATAATGAAAGCCAAATACTAAAGGACTCTCAAGAGGTTCACCATTGCACGCTTCTCCCCTTCCTGACTTCTCAATGATTTGGGAATTAAGAAAAAGGAGTGGCATTTGAGGGCCTAAATTTCACCCTTCTTATTATAAAGGCTAAATTAATGCAGAGCATAGTTTATTATGAAATAGGCCTGTTAAATGAATCACAAGAGAAGGCAGATTTACCCATTCCAGGTTGACTGGGACAGTTCTCCCCATCTGGATAGAGAGATGGGGTAAGACTTATGGCCCAAAATGGCAGAGGAGAACTGACACCTGCAAGTAGGCTATCTCCTAGAGGAAAACTCAAGTTGCTGAGCTTGGCAGGTTCAGTTTATTCTTCCCAAATTTAGCAGCCAGCTACATCATTCCACCTCACCTGAGACAGAGTAAATAAAGGAGCAGAACAAAACTGGAGGTGAAGCAGAAGGAAGGGACCCATCATAAGTGGGACAGCCATATCACTACCCCACAAAGACCTCTAGCTTTTAGTTTCTTAACATATTGACTTAAATTATCAAACTTCTGGTCAACAGGAGGTTTGTAGTCTGATAAAGAAGTCTCACACTCATGTTCATGAGACTGCAATACTACATTTTTGCCTTTTGTATCTTCCTGGGAACACAAGTGAGCAATTTTCATTTCCCCAACAAGGGTCTGAAAGGTGTCAGAAGAGTACATTAATTAAGCCTCAAGATTATTCTGAACCCAAGGCCTGAAATTCATTCATCTATATTATTTATTTCCCAAATTACATCCAGCATGCTGTCCACATAACTAATCAGAGGATGTGAATGAATGATTAATTTGTTCAACAAATATTTAATGAGCATCTACTTTGTTCCAGGTATTGTTCTGAATGCTAAAGATGCAACAGTGAACCAAAAACACGAACATTTCTGCCTTCATGCAGCTCATATTCCAATGGGGACAGGTAGACAAGAAACAATCATCATAATAAACAAGTCGTAGTTTTGAAGGTGATAAGCATCATGGAAAAGAGAAAAAGTAGAGCAGGAAGGTGGGATAAGGAGCACTGGGAGGAAGGGGGCATGTTGCACTTATAAGGGGGGGTGAGGATAGATCTCTTCAGGAAGGGTGCCTTAAGCAATGACTTGGAGTGAAGAGTTATCAGCGTAGATAATTGGAGAAATGTATCCCATGCACAGGGCACAATCATTGCAAAAGCCCTGAGTTACAGGTGGGCTTGGTCTGTTTAATGAAGAATAGATTGGCTGGAGTGGAGTGAAAAAAAACGGTAGGGAGCTCAGGTAGGCAATGCAGGGCCAGTTAAAAAGGGGACTGTAACAGGCTACTCTTGCATTGCTATAAAGAAATACCTGAGACTGGGTAATTTATAAGAAAAGAGGTTTAATTGGCTCCCAGCTCTGTAGGCTGTACAGGAAGCATAGAACCAGCATCTGCTTTTGGGGAAGCCTCAGGAAGCTTTTACTCATAGCAGAAGATGAAGTGGGAGCAGGCACATCACATGGCTAGAGCAGGAGCAAGGGGTTGGGGAGGTGCCACACACTTTTAAATGATCAGATCTCATGAGAACTCACTCACTATTGCAAAGACAACACCATGCCATGAAAGATCTGACCATATGACCCAAACACCTCCCACCAGACCCCACCTCCAGCACTGGGGGTTACAATTCAATTTGGGCAGGGACAAATATCCAAACTACATCAGGGACCGTCTAGAGGAATGGATTTACGACTTGTGCTTTTATAGGATCACTGTGGCTGCTGTGTCAAGAACAGAAAGCAGGAGAGAAAGGGTGGAAACAAGAATACCAAGGAAGAGGCTCTTGCAAGTGAGAGGAGATAGTGGCTCTGACCAGGTGACAGCAGTGGAGCAGGTGAGAAGGGGTTGAATACTAGACAAATTTCCAACGTAGCACTAACAGGATTTCTTGGACAGTTGGATACAAAAAAGAAAAAGAGTCAAGTATTTCATGGTCGTTCTTGCATTGAGATTAAATGATAATAAGACACTTGATCTTGGGGACCTCAAGAATGTGAAAGTGAATAGGTTGGCATATTCTTTCCACAGAAAAACAAGAATTTAAGTGGCAAAAATGATGTTTTGAAAACATCACTTATAGTCTCTAGAATTGTTCTAAGGGCATACACAAGATGGAGAAATACTCATTCAAGAAAGTCTACTAAATTTCAGCAAGGATGGCAAGAGTCTGTGGTATTTCGGTCATGAAGACAGAGGCTTCGTTTTCCCCCAGTTTCCAGCCTAGGGCTACACTTTCACCCTTGAGAGGGGCAGGGCTCCAGTGTTTCTCATGCCCTTCCAGCCCTATGTTGCAGAAGCTCTATTCTGAGTAGGTATGGATAAAAGGTCTGAGGACCCCTGCGCCTACTGAACCCCTATCATATGGTGGAAGCCCTAGCCTAGATGTTGCAGGCTGAGCATACTGAGGCTCCAATCATCTCGGCCCCAGCTCATTCATCAAATAGAGGTTTCATGCTTGTAGAGAAAGGCTGAGAAGAGGTTACCACTCCTTCCAATACTTGCTTGCAGAGGAAGGGAGAAACAGTCCACTGCCCCAACTCCAGGTCCTGTGCAGTTGTGCAGATATTCTTCCCAGGGGAAGTGATAGGTCATAAGGATGAAGAACTCTACAACATTGTCTGACGAAACTGACTTTTTTTGGAACTGAATGTGGAAAATTCCATGCCTAAGGGTGTTATTGAAAACAAGGAGATGTTGGTGAAGGGTAATCGAGAGGGTGCTGGTATCTCTATGATTATGGTAGCAACAGTATCAGTGAAATGGCAGAATGTCCAGAAGTTTGACAGAAACAAACAGCATGAAAGATAGCCAAGAAGAACCCTCTTGGGATCATAGCAATCCCTGAGGATCAAGAAGATTGTGCACATGCACTATGCACGCTTAGGAGCAATCAAACTGGAGATGGGCCAGACTTGTAAGCATTCCCCACACAAAACACAGATTTATCAACAAAGAACATAGGCCTCATACACACAAGGAGTTTAAGCACAACCTCTGATAAAACACTGGCTAAACAATAAGCTACTATAACCCAGGGGAACTCTTAGAAAACTGGGCTTAAAAATAAATCCACACAGGTCCCTGGAAAAATGCATGTAAGTCTGGAAAAATGCATGTAAGCCCAGGACTATGCCCTTTCAGGAGTGATTGGAAAAGGAACCTCCAAGCTAGTCCCTGGCTGAATGTGGGGCCAAAACATAAACTCCCGGGACTGTAATAGCAACCTCTAAGCCCCCAACACACAGCCTCCCAAAAAGGGAGAGGAGGTAAGCATCTATCAGGCTAAAGCAATGTAAGCACAACATCTGACAAATAAGTACCACCTGTGGATTCAAGGGTGATTCCTAGGTAGCCAGACTAAAAAATAAAAACAAGAAATGCAAATCAGAACAGAAACATGAGAGGCTGCACAATGCAAGGAAAATAGACTTAACAAAGTTAGCTTAGCAAAGTTACCAAACAAAGAAACAAATTGCCAAGCAAGCAACAACGGTAACATCAACCCCAGGGCAAGGAGAAAAGGAAATCAGTATCCAGAGCTGCTACAACATATTTTCTAAAATGTTCATTTTTCAACAAAAAATTATGAGCTATGCTAAGAAACAGGAAAGCATGACCTTGACCTTATACGTAGGGAAGAAAGCAGCAAAAAATAGAAATTACCTCTTAAAAAACCCAGATGATGAACATAGCAAACAAAGACTTCAAAGTAGCTATTATAAACATGTTCAAACAACTAAAGAAGCTATATTTAAAGAACTAAGGAAATTATGATTGAAAAAAGTCTCATTAAATAGAAAACATCAATTAAAATCAGAATTTTTTTTTTTTAACAGAGTCTCGCTCTGTCACCAGGCTGGAGTGCAATGGCGTGATCTCAGCTCACTGCAACCTCCACCTCCTGGGTTCAAGCAATTCTCCTGCCTCAGCCTCCCAAGTAGCTGGGATTACAGGTGCCCATCACCATGCCCGGCTAATTTTTGTATTTTTAGTAGAGACGGGGTTTCACCATGTTGGCCAGGATAGTCTCGATCTCCTGACCTTGTGATCTACCCACCTCCACCTCCCAAGGTGCTGGGGTTACAGGCATGAGCCACTGTGCCTGGCCCAGAAATTTTTAAAGAACCAAATGGAAATTATAGAGGTGAAAATGGCCAAAATGAAAAATTCACTAGAGGGGCTCAACAGTAGATTTGAGCTGACAAAATAAAGAATCAGTGAACTTGAAGGTAGATCAATAGACACTATGCAATCTGGAGAAGAGAGGAAAAAGAATGAAAAGTGAGCAGAGACTCAGAAAAATGTAGTACACCATTAAGTACCCCCACATATGTGTAACAGGAGTAATGGAGTACCAGAAGGGGAGTAATGGAGTACCAGAAGGAGAGTAAAAAGAAAAGAGAAGAAAAAAATGTTCAGAGAAATAATGGCTGAATACTTCCCAAATATGGTGAAAGACATTAATCTACACATCCAAAATGAACTACATGTAGGATAAACAGAGAGAGATCCATACTCAGATACATCATAGTCAAAATATTGAAAACCAAATACAAAAGAAAAACTCAAAAACACTAAAAGAAAACCAATTCATCACATACAAAGGACTTTCAATGAGATTAACAGCTTATTTCTCATTAGAAACAATGAAGGCAAGAAGGCAGTAGGATGACATATTGAAACTCCTGGAAAAAAAAAAACTGTCAACTAATAATTTTATATCTAGCAAAAATGTCTTTCAAAAACAAAAGTAAAAGAAAGACATTCTCAGATAAACAAAAGCTGAAAGAGTTCATGGATAGCAGACCTGCATTATTAGAAATAATAGGCCGGGCACGGTGGCTCAAGCCTGTAATCCCAGCACTTTGGGAGGCCGAGGTGGGTGGATCATGAGGTCAGGAGATCGAGACCATCCTGGCTAACATGGTGAAACCTCATCTCTACTAAAAATACAAAAAAAAAAATTAGCCAGGCATGGTGGTGGGCGCCTGTATTCCCAGCTCTTGGGAGGCTGAGGCAGGAGAATGGCGTGAACCCAGGAGGCAGAGTTTGCAGTGAGCCGAGATTGCGCCACTGCACTCCAGCCTGGTGACAGAGCAAGACTGTATCTCAAAAAAAAAAAAAAAGAAATAATAAAGAAATTCTTTAGGCTAAGGCTAGTGACACTAGACGGTAATTCAAATCCATATGAAAAAACAAATTTCTAACAAAGGTAATTAAATAGGTAATTATTAAAAGGCTGTATAATAACATATTTCTTCTTCTATCTTTCTTTAACTGATATAAAAAGAGATCACATAAAAAATGATATGTATATAATGATATTGTTGGGCTTGTAATGTATAGAAATGCAGTGTATTTGATGATAACAGCACAAGGGGGGCAGGTGGGACTGAAGATATTTTGGAATAAAGAAATTAAACAAATGGTAACTGGGGTTCATAGGAAGAAATTAAAAAACAGAAATGGAAAAATAAAAGGCTAATAGAACAAATTCTATGTTTACATATTTGTTTTTCTTTCTTAGCTTATGTAAAAGACAAAGATTTATTTTATTTATTTTTAATTTAACTTTTAAGTTAAAGGGTACATGTTCAGTTTCATTATATAGTTAAACTCATGTCACAGGGGTTTGTTGTACAGATTATTTTATCACTCAGGCATTAAGCCTAGTACCCATTAGTAATTTTTCCTTATCCTCCCTCCCCGATCTTCCACCCTCAGAAAGGCCCCAGTGTCTGTTGTTTCCCTCTGTGTATTCATGTGTTCTCACCATTTAGCTCCCACTTATAAGTGAGAACATGCAGTACTTGGTCTTCTGTTCCTGCATTACTTTCCTAAGGATAATGGCCTCCAGCTCCATCCATGTTCCTGCAAAGTTCATAACCTCATTCTTTTTTATGGCTTCACAGTATTCCATGCTGTATGTGTACCACATATTTTTATCCAGTGTGCCACTGATGGGCATTTAGGTTGATTTCATGTCTTTATTAGATATAATATATACAATAATAATAAAATTAAAAGAGGGAAAGAAATGGAGCTATACAGGAGTAAAATTTCTGTATTTCATTGGTTATGTTACTGAAATCTGAAATCAATTTGATAATTTAAGCTGCATATTGTAAGACCTAGAGCAAGCATAATAATAAAATATATAATAAAGATAATAATAATGATAATTTTTAAATACAATTAATCATTGACAACATTAAAATGTCAGTCTTAAAAAATATATCCTTAATACAAAAGAAGGCAATAAAGGAGGAACAGAGGAATAAAAATAGGCATATAGAAAACAAAAGCTAAATTGCATATGTAAATGTAGCTATGTTAATAATAACATTAAGTGTGAGTAAATTAAACTATCAAATCAAAAGGAAGAGACTGTGGGAGGGAAAAATTAATATCAACCATCTGCCATCTACAAAAGGCATACTTAACATTCAAAGGCACAAATAGATTGAAAGTAAAAGGATGGAAAAGATATGTATGATGCAAACTGCAGCCATAAGATAGCTGGAGTAGTTATACTATTATCAGACAAAATAGACTTTAAAACAGAAATCGCTACTGGAGACCAAAAAAATAGCTTATAATGATAAAAGCATCACATTATCAGGAATATATAACAATTAAAAACATATATGCACCTAACAATAAAGTACAAAAATACATGAAGCAAAAACTGACAGAAATAAAGGGAGAAATAGACAATTCCATAATGATAATTAAAAACTTTAACATATGACTTTGAATAATGGACAGACCAACCGAAAGAAGACAAACAAGGAAACAGAAGCCTTATATAACACTATAAATCAACTAGACCTAACAGATAGCTATAAAATACTACATCCAACATGGCAGAATACACATTTTTCTCAAATGCACATGAGACAGTCTCTGGGATAGACTATATCCTATGTTATAAAAAAAATTTCAGGCCAGGCACGCTGGCTCACACCTATAATCCCAACACTTTGGGAGGCCAAGGAGGGTGGATCACGAGGTCAGGAGATCGAGACCATCCTGGCTAACATGGTGAAACCCCGTCTTTACTGAAAATACAAAACAATTAGCCAGGCATGGTGGTGGGCACCTGTAGTCCCAGCAACTCAGGAGGCTGAGGCAGGAGAATGGCATGAACCCAGGAGGCAGAGCTTGCAGTGAGCCAAGATTGTGCCACTGCACTCCAGCCTGGGCAACAGTGCAAGACTCCATCTCAAAAAAAAAAAATTTTTTTTCAATAAAGTTAAAAAGATTAAAATCATCCAAAATATGTTCTCTAACTATAATGAAATAATATTAGAAAGCCATAACAGAAGAACATTTTGGAAATTTGCTAATGTGAAAATTAAACAGCACACTCTTAAATAAACAATGGGACAGAGAAGAAATCACAAAGAAAATCAGAAAATACTTCAAGATGAACAAAAATGAAACTATGATATACCAAAACTTATAAGATGCAGGTAAAGTAGTGCTCAGAGAAAAATTTGTAACAATAAATGCCACTACTAAAACTCATCTCAAATAAATATCCTAGTCTTTCATTATAAGAAACACAAAATTAAGAGAAAATAAAACCCAAAGCAAGCAGAAGAAAAAAATAATGAAGTTTATAGTGAAAATAAGTGGGAGAGATTACAGAAAAACAGAGAAAATCAAAGCAACAAAAAGGTGGCTCCTTGCAAGAGAACAAAATTGGCAAATCTCTAGCTAAATCAACCAAAAAAAAAAAAAAAAACAAAAAGAAAGAAACTCAAATTACAAAAATCAGAATGAAAGAGGACACATTGTAACCGACCTCACAGAAATGAAAAAGATTATAAGAGAAGATTAGGAACAACTGTTTATATCCAAAAATTCCACAACCTTGATGAAATAGCTATTTCCTGGAAAGATACAAACTGCTAAAAAACAACTTAAGAAATAAAAAATCTGATAATTCAGGTGATTAAATTAATAATTTAAAACATTCCACAAAGTAAATCTCAAAGCACATGACTTCAGTGATGAATTCTACCAAATATTTAGGAAATAATTAATATAAAAATTGGAAAGGATTCAAGATTGGGGAAGATCAATTGAGGTCAGGAGTTCAAGACCAGCCTGGGCAACATAGCAAGACCCTGACTCTACAAAAATAATTTTTTTGTAATTAGCCAGGCATAGCATTGCATGCCTGTGATCCTAGCTATTTGGGTGGCTGAGCAGGAGGATCTCTTGAGCCCCGGAGTTTGAGGTTACAGTGATCTATGATCACACCACTGTACTCCAGCCTGGGTGACAGAGAAAGACCCATCTCTATAAAATAATAAAATAAAGTACATTTTAAAAATAAAAACTAAAGCAGAGGAAATATTTTCAAATTCATCCTACAAGGCCAGTTTTACTCTGATACCAAAATCATCACAAGAAAACTATAGACCAATATCCATTATGAATACTGATGCAAAAATCCTCAACAAAATGCAAACAAATCACATCCAGCAACATATAAAAAGAATTATAAGCCATAGCAGAGTGAAATGTATCTCAGGAAGACAAGGTTGGCTTGACATCTAAAAATCAATTAATGCAACATTGTATTAATAGGATGAAGAACAAAACCACATGATTATCCTTATAGACAGAGACAAAGCACTGAGAAAGCCCAACACTTTTCATAATAAAAAGAAAACACTCAACAAACTAGAAATAGAAGGAAACTTCCTCAACCTACTAAGTCGCATCTACAAGAAACCCATAGCTAACATCATATTTAAAGATGAAAGACTGAATGCTTTCTCCCTAAGGGAAGATCACGAACAGAATAAGAACAGCTACTTTCATAACTTCTGTTCAACATTGTTGTATAAATTCTAGCCAGGACAATTTGGCAAGAAAAAGAAATAAAGACATCCAGACTGAACAGGGAAAAGTAAAACTATACAGTTGGTCTTGTATATTGAAAATGCTAAGTAACACACAGACACACACACACACACACACACACACACATACACACACACACTATGAATTAGAACTAATAAATGAGTTCAGCAAAGTGAAAAAATATAAGACCAATATACCAAAATCAATGGTATGGGCTTCCGATTTCTGGTCTGGCATGTAAGAAACTTGGAAGTAACCACTCCCTCCTAACAATAAGTTAAAAACTAAACAAACTAAAAAAATCAACAACTTTTCTTAGACTTCTTTAACAGAAGTGAGGTCACAGGGCAAATTGCTTCCCCCAAAATTGAAAAGACAGGCAGGGAAAAACAAAGAATCACAACTTACCAGAGCAGAAAACCATAAGCAAAAACCACCAAAGGAATCAGTGCCAAGATAAAAATGCCTGAACTGGTTGCTTAATGTGGACAAGTCTGAGAGTTTAAAATCCCAGGGGCCCCAAGCAGTGGGGTGGGGGGGGGCATACTTTTGTGACCAATAGCTTGATCTGATTCTCAAAGTGAATATTAGAGAAAATTTCTCTCCCACTTTCAGAAAGGTGAGGGGAAAATGAACCATTTTTAAACATGCCAGAATATTCTCTTCTTAGATATGTTCTCAGGAGAAACTATTAACCAGAGTCTAATCTTTTGGGGTTTGACTAGACCCTAACCGACTTATGGGAAGAGAAATACTCAACTCCAGCAACTCTAATCTTTGATATGGAAGATGAAAAATGCTCAGCTCGAGCCTACTCTAGCAATTCTGCGCCATTTAAGAGGGAGAGAGAGGAATTGAGAGGCATTTGTCAAGTCCAGAGGCCCAGGCAATAAAGATTGAGACCTATTATAGGACTATAGAATGCTTCCCTTCTCCACAACTTACCATATTAACAAAGGCCTATATACAGAAGTTCCCTATATACACCACACCACATCTAGCTATCAAGAGAAAATTACAAGGCATATTAAAAGACAACACAGTTTGAAGAGACAGAACCGCACTCGAGTATGGCAAGGATGTTGAAATGATCAGACTGGGAATCTAAAACAACTACAGTTAATATTCTAAGGGCTCTAATGAGTGAAGTAGACAGCATACAAGAACAGATGGGCAATGTGAACAGACTGATGAAAATTCTAAGAAAAAGCAATAAAGAAATGCTAGATATCAAAAACACTGTAACAGATATAGAGCGCCTTTGATGGGCTTATTAGTAGACAGGATACAGATGAGGAAAGACGCTCTGAGCCTGAGAATAGCACAATAAAAGTCTCCCAAACTGAAAAGCATGGAGAAAAAATACAAAAAAAAAAAAATAGAATGGAACGATGTGACAACTACAAAAGGTGTAAATACACATAGTGGGAATATAGGAAGGAGGAGTAAGAAAGGAACAGAAGAAATATTTAAAATATAGACAGAGACAGATAACTTTCCCCAAAATTAAAGTCAGATAACAAACCACAGATCCAGAAAACTCAAAGAATACCAAGCAGGATAAATGCCAAAAAAAAAATACACCTAGGCATATCATATTCAAACTACAGACAATCAAAGATAAAGAATAAATTCTAAAAGAAGCCAAAGTGGGGTGGAGGGCAGGAGGCACCTTTATTAAGTGGTGTTGAGAGAAAGAACCTAGAATTCTGTACCTCATGAAATTATCTTTCAAAAGTGAAAGAAAAATAAAGACTTTATCCGGGCCAGGTATGGTGGCTCATGCCTGTAATCCCAGCACTTTGGGAGGCCAAGGCAGGCAGATCATTTGAGGCCAGGAGTTCAAGACCAGCCTGGGCCATATGGCAAAACCCCCTCTTTACTGAAAGTACAAAAATTAGCCAGGCATGGTGAGGCATGCCTGTAATCCCAGCTACTCAAGTGACTGAGGCATGAGAATCGCTTGAACCCAGGAGGCAGAGGTTGCAGTGAGCTGAGATTGTGCCGCTGCATTCCAGCCTGGGTGACACAGCAAGACTTTCTCTCAAAAAAAAAAAAAATTCATGATTTTATGATGGAGATACAAAACCTGAAAAGCAGTTTAAAAATGGAGGGACTCTATTGTCAGTAGACCTGCCTTACAAGAAATGTTTAAAGAAGTTCTTTAAAGAGAAGGACAATAATATAATTCAGAAATTTGGATCTACATAAAGAAAGGAAGAACATTAGAGAAGAAATAAGTAAAAGCAAAACAAAACTTTTATTTTTCTTAGTCTTAATTGATCAAACAGATAACAGTTTGCTCTAAATAATAACAGTAATAATGGATTTGATTATGTATAAGTGAAACAAATGACAGCAATGTCAAAAGGGATGGGAGGAAGGAATTGGGATAATTTTGTTATAAAGTATTTGTAATTCTCATAAAGTGGTATCATGACATTTGAAAGAGAATTGGATTAGTTGTAAATGTATATGGAAAACTCTAGGATAACAACTTAAAAAAGTAAAAGAAGAAATAAGTTTAAAAAAAGAAGTATAACATATTCTTTTTTTTTCATAGGTTATTGGTGTTTGGTTACATGAGTAAGTCCTTTAGTGGTGATTTGTGAGATTTTGGTGCACCTGTCACCCAAGCACTATACACTGCACCCTATTTGTAGTCTTTTATCCCTCACCCCCCTCCCACTCTTTCCCCCAAGTCCACAAAGTCAATTGTCTGACATTCTTTTAAAAAGAAAGAAAACAGAATTATAAAATGTTCAATTAAAACCACAAAAAGAAGGAAAAGAGTGGAAGACAAATATAGGAACAAAGAATAATGGCAATAAACGGAAAACAGTAACAAATATGGTAGATATTAACCCAACTATATCAATAATCACATCAAACATTAATGGTCTGAATATATCAATTAAAAGACAGAGATTATCAGAGTGAGAAAAACAAGACTCAACTGTAAGTTATGTACAAGAAACTCTTTTTAAGTATAAAGACACATATAGATTAAAACTAAAGGGATGGAAAAACATACACCATGCTAACATCAATCAAAAGAAGGTGGGAGTAGCTAAATTAATTTCAGACAAAGCAGACTCCAGAGCAAGGAAAGTTATCATAGATGAAGAAGAGACATTACAAAATGATAAAGGAGTCAACTCTCTAAGAAATTATAACAATCCTTAACGTCACTGCACCTAACAAAAGGGCATCAAAGGCCAGGCGCGGTGGCTCACACCTGTAATCCCAGCACTTTGGGAGGCTGAGGCAGGCAGATCACAAGGTCAGAAGATCGAGACCATCCTGGCTAACGTGGTGAAACCCGATCTCTACTAAAAATACAGAAAACTAGCTGGACATGGTGGCGGGTGCCTGTAGTCCCAGCTACCAGGGAGGCTGAGGCAGGAGAATGGTGTGAACCTGGGAGGCGGAGCTTGCAGTGAGCCGAGATCATGCCACTGTACTCCAGCCTGGGCAACAGAGTGAGACTCTGTCAAAAAAAAAAAGAGCATCAAAATACGTGAGGCAAAAACTGACAGAGCTGCAAGGAGAAATAGATAAATTTACTTTTATAGTTGAAGACTTCAACACCTCTCTAGTAGAAATGGACATATCCGGCAGGCAAAAAAATCAGTAAGGACATTGTTTAATTCACACCACCACCAATCAATTAGACATAATGTACATCTATAGACTACTTCAGACAACAACAACAAAACACTAATTCTTCTCAAATTCATAGGGAACATTCACCAAGATAGACCACATTCTGGGCCACAAAACACCCCTTAACGAATTTAAGAGAATAAAAATCATACCATGTCTGCTTTCATTCCATACCAAATGGAATTAAAGTAGAAATCAATAAAAGAAGGATAGCTAGGAAATCTCAAAACAATTAAAGATTAAACAACACACTTCCAAATAACACATAGGTCAAAAAAGAAGTCTCAAGAGAAATTTAAAAGTACTTTGAACAAAATGAAAATGAAAACACCACTTATCAAAATTTGTAAGATGTGGTAAAAGAAGTGCTTAGTTAGTAATTTATAGCACTGAATACATACATTAGAAAAGAATACAAATCCGAAATCCATAATCTAAGCTTCCACCTTAGAAAAAAGAAAAAAACAGCAAATTAAATCCAAAGTAGGCAAAAGAAAAGAAATAATAAAATCAAAGTAGAAATCAATGAAATTGAGAACAGAACATCAGTAAGGAAAATCAATGAAACCAAAAGCTGTTTATTTTTAAACATCAATAAAATTCTTTAGCCCTTAGAATAAGAACAAACAAAGAGGACACAAATTTATAATATCAGAAATGAAAGATAAAACATCACTGCAGATCCCTTAGACATTAAAATAAGAAAATCTGACTGAAACTAATCCTTGACAAAAGAGTAAAGGCAACACAATGAAGAAAAGAGTGTTTTCAACAAATGGTGCTAACACAACTGGCCATTCATTTAAAAAAAAAAAAACAAACATGAAGCTAGAGACAGACCTTATACCTGTCACAAAAATTAACTCAGAATTGATCACAGACCTAAATGTAAAATGCAAAACTATAAAACTCCTAGAAGATAACATAGGAGAAAATCTAGATGATGTCTGATGATGACTTTTTGATAAACACCAAAGGCACAATCTGTTGAAAAAAAGAATTGATATGCTAAATTTTATTAAAATTAAAAATTCGTACACTGTGAAAGACACTTCCCAGTTGAAAGATTGGTAAGAGATTTGAAAGACATTTCTCCAAAGAAGATATGCAAATGAACAATACGTATATACAAAAGATGCTCAACATCACTAGTCATTAGAGAAATGAAAAATTAAAACTATAATGAGATACCATTCATGCCCACTAGGCTAGTTATAATCAAAGAGATTGGTAATAACAAGTGTTGGCAAAGATGTGGAGAAATTGGAACGCTTTTGTACTGTTGGGGGGAATGTAAAATGGTGCAGCCACTGTGGAAACAGTTTGACAATTCCCCAAAATGCTAAGCATAGAGTAACCATATCCCCCAGCAATTTTACTCCAAGTATATACCCAAGAGAAATAAAAATATACATCCCTGCCAAAGTTTGTTCATGAATGATTATAGCGGCATTATTCATAATATCCAAAAACTAGAAACAGGCCAAATGTCCATTAACTGATGAACAGATTAAACAAAATACAGTTTACCCATACAATAAAACATTATTTGGCAATAAATAGGAATTAAGTACAATCCACACCAAGTGAAAGAAAACATACTTGAAAACCGTGTACATCCTTGAAAACATGCCAAAGAAGCCAGTCACAAAATACTGCATAATGTATGATTCTATTTAAATGAAATGTGCAGAATCGGCAAATCTATAAACACAAAAAGATTTGTGGTTGCCTTAGACTGGGGAGAGGTTGTAGGGGAATGGGGAGTGACTGTTAACGGGCATGAAGTTTTTTTGGGGGGTGATGAATATGTTCTAAGCTTACATTGCATTGATGGTTGCACAACCTTGTGAATATACTGAAAATCACTCAATTGTACACTTTCAGTGGGTGAAATTTATGATACGTGTATTGCATTTCAGAAAAGAGGTTTTCAAATGTTTGTATTAAGATACTCCAATAATGAAATGCATAGACAGTCCAGCAGTAAAATGCTAACATACCCCAAATTTGAAAATAAGCCTACTTTCTTCAAATATTACTTATATCCATCTCTGACCCCTTCCCAAATCCCAGCTTACATTTTCTACTCCCTATGGAGACCCCCACCTGGATTTCCTGTTGGCCCCTATGCTCACAAATTGCCCTCAATCTGAGCCTTCTCTTAGGTGCCTCTTGCTGATGGTAGCCCCATCGTTTTTGCAATCTAGATCAAAAAACTCAGGATCATCTCTAAATCCTACATCTCCTTTGTTCATAAACCCAGGTGACTCTACGTCTAACCAAGTTTACTTATTCCTCTCTTCCCCTCCATGCCCACTGCTGCTGCTGCTCCCTCAGTCCAGACCATCGGTTTTCTTCCTGAATTAATGACATCCTCTAGCTTCTCCCATCAACCTGCACCCACGCCAGATTAACAGTCCCTGGAAAAGCACGGGTTACATCACACCAAAGCTCAACAACTGTAGGTGGCTGCCTGTGCTTATTGAATAAAGTCCAAGTTCTTTCATCTGGAAATTCAGGACTTCTATGATTTTGTTTTATTTTTTTTTTAATTTCCAAACTATCTGCCATCCAATGATTCCCTTTACAAATGCTTTATATTGAAAACCATCTATTGGCCGGGTGCGGTGGCTCACGCCTGGAATCCCAGCACTTTGGAAGGCCAAGGTGGGTGGATCACCTGAGGTCAGGACTTTGAAACCAGCCTGGCCAACATGGTGAAACCTCGTCTCTATTAAAAATACAAAAATTAGTGGGGCATGGTGGCGGGTGCCTGTAATCCCAGCTACTCAGGAGGCTGAGGCAGGTGAATCGCTTGGACCCGGGAGGCAGAGGTTGCAGTGAGCTGAGGTCATGCCATTGCACTCCAGCCTGGGTAACAAGAGTGAAACTCCATCTCAAAAAAACAAAACTAACAAACAAAAAAGCCATCTATTGTTCCCTTTGAGTTTCGCTAAACTCCCAATTCCTTGCTGTCTTCCCCCTAATACATCATTTCTCCTTGTCTATGAATGTCCAAATTCATGCTCAGGATCAGCCATGAATCTGAAGCAATACCCTCTTCTTTTAAGGTATCTTATACCAGTGATGACACAGAGCACTGTGCAGATATTTTAACTTTACGCACATTTATACATTTTATTGCTATCTCTAACCCGAGTTCTTTAGTCTTCATTCTGTCCCCTCTCTTCAATATGCATCCAAAATATAAAAATAAATAAATAAACATTTTTTAAAAGAAAAATTTTTTTTCCTAAGAGGGGGCCAAAAATTATTTTTTAAAAAAGAAAAAACATTGCATCCAATCTTTGCTATGGGATTCTTGAGAGTCTAACCTGTGCTTGATTTGTAATTCTCAGAGTCTCTTGAACAGTGCCAGGCACTCGGTAGGTATTTAATAAAGGTCCATTAAAAACAAAGGAGGGAAGAAAAACAGAAGATACGCTTCCTGGCCTTGAGGAACATATAAACTCACGTGGAAGCTGGGTGGAACTTATTCAGATGCAAACAGAATAAGCGAAGTTAACAATAAACGTGTCTCCAAGTGCTACGTAGCACAACAGTGACATTTAATACAACTGTGGGGAACTGGAAGAGGCTACTGATTTGGGTGGGATTTTAATAGATAGATTTGGGGTGAAGAACATTACAGGTTAAGAGACTAACATCAACAAAAACCCAGGTAGAAAAGTGTTAAACATATTTGCAAGAAGTGAACCGTGGGATATGATTGATGAGTAGGCTCATGCTTGGGTGAAGGGAGATAGGGTTCTGTAAGTAGAGATAAGCCCTGCAAAGCATGTTGGAGACAGATCACAGAAACGGTTGAATCCCAGGATGGAAAGTTTGGACTTTATTCTGTGGGCAGTGAGGATCCCTGAAGATATTTAGGTGAGCAACGAAAGAGCCCAAAAGTCAAAGGAGCCTGAAGGACAGTTTCCTGTAAAGCAAAGAAAGCTGTGTTTTAGTGAATACTCAGCTGCTGATTTACCTGATTGGGTATTCAGCTGTGAGTGCCTCAAGAAATGGGGGTGGGGGAAGGTAATAGCGATTAAGTTTTGAAGGGACTTCAAAGAGTTCAGCTTACCTTTTTTTTTTTTAAATTCTAAAAACCTCTGTTTTCTTAAAGTACACATAAGTTAACCAAAGATTCCAGGATAAGTTTCTGTTTGGATAATGTTTATTTTGGTACCTTGAAAGCTTGGCAGTTGCTTAGAAATTCAATTACAACTTGCCTTTAAACAAAACCACCCTTGGGAATGGTGGGTTTGAGCTGATCTCAATATATTAACTTGACATTATGAGGCAGTTATGATGCAGGTTCAGAGGGTTGATTAAATCTTAAAGTGAACACAGAACAGGCGCCGAAAGCACACGTTTTGTTTAATTGGCTCCTTTAGTAGAAGAGACAAAGGGAAAGAAACAGCAACATAAATGGAGGCTATTTTTATTGTCGTTTAAAGGGAGGCCTCCTCTGTGTCAAATGGGAAAACCTAGCGCCACTGCCCAGGGCTTTTCTTCAAGACTGTGGATACACAGAGAAAACCACAGATTGACAGGGCTAGAAGGACACGGAGGCTCCAAGCCACAAATAAGCCTGTGGGGGAAGAGAGGAATGTTAAATGCTGACAAGTGCTCAATCAAAACTTCAGCATGCTGTAGCAATTAGTCATTGTATACAACTCTTTAAATGAATTCAAGTATTAACCCCAATAAGTGGCAGAGACATTTATTGCCCACTTGTAATAATAAAATGCTTTTCCACATTTTCCAGGCTGTCTGGTAGTTAGGTAGAAACCACGGGACTAGTTCTGGCCAAGGGACTAAGAGCAGAAATGAGGGATGTCAGTCGTAAGCATTTAGAAGTCAGCATTTAGGAGTTGGTGTTCTGCCTCATGTCCTCCTCTCTTCCCCTCTTACAGCTGTCTTGAAGGCCCCGTATTCCAGCAATCAGCAGAGGGATGATGAAGCACCTGTCAACTGAGGTTCCTGAGTGAGAAATAAACTTTAGTTGGGTCAAGACACTGAGATATTAGGGTTTATATGGACCACAGCATAGCCTAATCTATTATTACTAATTCATCCCCCAAATCCACTTTCTCCACTGTGTTAGACCCCCTAAGTTTTGGCTGGACACACGGCTACCCAGAATAAAGACTGTATTTTTCCAACCTGCCTAGTGGCTGAGAGAAGGAATATGTTTAAAATCCAGCCAATGGGACATAAGTGGAAATATTGCCCCTTCCTTATAGGAGCAGCAGTAATATATCTTTTGCTGTTCTTTCTCTCTCTTTTTTTTTTTTAACACAGAGTCTCACTCTGTCACCCAGGCTGGAGTGCAGTGGTGTGATTTTGGCTCACTGCAACCTCCACCTCCTGGGCTCAAGTGATCCTCCCATCTCAGCCTCCCAAGTAGCTGGGACTACACCAGCTAATTTTTATATTTTTTGTAGAAATAGGGTTTTGCCATGTTGCCTAGGCTGGTCTCAAACTCGTGGGCACAAGCAATCCACCTGCCTCAGCCTCCCAAAGTGCTGGGATAACAGGCGTGAGCCTCTGCACCCAGCCTCTCTTCTTCTTTATCCTGTAACCTGGACGGTAGATGCTGCCATCTTTGACTAGCAGCCCAGGTCACAAATGGAAGGAGCAACAAGGTAGAAGAAACCAGAGTCCCTGATACCACAGAGCACCATCACCACTGTGGGCAGCCTGCTCAAAGTTTTATGTGAACAAGAAATAAATTTCTACCTTGTCTAAGTCATTGCTGTTTAGAATTTTCCATATATTCAGACATCTACTTAGTAGACTGCCTGGCTTTTTCACATCTTCTGCAAATATCTTGGGATGAGTGCCAAACAAGGTCAGAATCAACACTAGGACTACCCAGTAGAGTGGATAGTTAGCAATAGAGGAGAATCCCTGACTGGCTTAGAAAATCAGTCCTACCTAGGAGGAAGAGACTGTAATTGTTCATTAGAATTTGAAATCTATTTCTCTTTCTCTTCTTGGCCCTTAGATAAACTCCTGGCAAGAAAAAAGCCACTTCCTCCCCCTGATTTGACTTCATTGTTACAGTTTTAGGTTTCCCACTTGGTAGATGGAATTCTTTCCCCATTTTGAATGAAACTCATTGCTACTTATTTCCCAGGCTGTCATTCATTCCTTATGTTTTCTCTTCACAGTAAATAGTTCTTTCCAGAGAGTAAAGGCTCAGTGAGTGTGACCTTTCCTGATTCTTTGTGTCACTTTTGCTCTCATAATCCATGGTTTGATGCTAAGAACCCTCTTCTGCTATGGAACGAGATGATCCCTATATCTAGTGAATGACTACTAGAAGAAAAGCTCTATGAAGGCAGAGATTTGTATCGATGTGTCTCTAGTACCTATAAAAGCACCTTGCACACAGTAGGAAATATATATATAATTTGCTGAATTTAATTGAGTTAAATCTATAATAGCCTTCCCTACTTAATCTCACCAACATCCCACCACTTACCCTTGAGTCACCTCAGTTTGTGTGTGTCCAATGTACAGTAATATCTCAAGTGGCCAACAGCCAGAATCTGGAAAAAATAAATATTAAACTTAAATAAACTAATAGCCGTCTCTTTTTTAAAGCAAACTTCTTAAGCAGAATTTTAAGCAATGGGTAAATTAAGACAAGTTTATTACAAACCATAAAGCCTTGAAAATATGATGCTTCTTGTATACTAGTCAGCTCTATCTACAATCATGCTGCAATAAAAACCATCTCCCAAATTCAGTGGCATAGAATAACAAGCATTGATTCTCCGGCTAACACATGTGCAAGTTGGCTGGCTTGCCTAATCTAATCCAGGCTCAGCTGGACTTGGTTCCAAGGTATAGGCCAGATCCAGATCTGCTCTTTTTGTCTCCATATTTTCCTTGTCCAGCAGTTACCCAGGGTATATTCTCGTGGCAAAAAGCAAGAGCACAAGAAGATAAATCCAACACACAAGTATATTTCAAGCCTCGGTTTATGTCCTATCTGCTAACATCTCATTGGCCAAAGAAGGTCACATAATTGGGCTCAAAGTCAAGGGATTAGGGAATACACTCTACCCAACATAACACCATAACAAAGGAAGGAATGTGCAAAACAGGAAGGGGAGAATTGAGACCAATGATTCACTTTATCACACTAGGTTTGAAAAATATCAGATATAAAATCAGGTCATTTTCTGTTATCAATACAACTCTATTAAACATTGTAAACTTCATAAGAAAAAGAAACGGGGTATGAAGTCCCCAAAACTTAATAGTCCTTAAGTCTGGAATATATTCGTCTGTTTTTGAATGAACAATACATGCTGGGTAAAGGTGGTGAAGATGTGCCTTAGGTTCACATCCTCTCCCAACATGGTAGCACGTTCTAGACTTCAGTTCTAACTTCGTCCTTACCCAAAGCTTTTAATTCTGCCCCTTGGTAAACCCTCCCAATAGAACAGTTCTCTGGGATAATAGTAGCAAATGGCAGGAAAAACAACTTGAGGTATTTTATTTAAAACCTTCTTCCTGCAAAGGACACGAACTCATTCTTTTTATGGCTGCATAGTATTCCACGGTGTGTATTGCCACATTTCCTTTATCCAGTCTCTCATTGATTTGAGTTGGTTCCAAGTCTTTGCTATGGATGAAGCTGGAAACCATCATTCTCAGCAAACTAACACTGGAACAGAAAACCAAACACCACATGTTCTCACTAGTAAGTGGGAGTTGAACAATGAGAACACATGGACCCAGGGAGGGGAACATCACACACCGGGGCCTGTCAGCGGGTGAGGGGCAAGGGGAGGGATAGCATTAGGAGAAATACCTAATGTAGATGATGAGTTGATGGGTGCAGCAAACCACCATGGCACATGTATACACATGTAACAAAGCTGCACATTCTGCACAGGTATCCCCGAACTTAAAGTACAATAATAAAAAAAGAAAAACAAAAAACAAAAAACAAAAAGCTTCTTCCTGGTTGGGATGATGGTTTCGTGTCAGATTAAAATGAAAGTTCCTTGAATGCCAGAGGAAGGAGTATAAAGTTATGGAGGGTTGGGGAATGTTAGAGACTCCCCACCCCGCCACCCATGGCATGAGCCCTTCGACATCTGGCCCAACAAGTGGTCCTCAGCCTTGCTGGCTGCCAACTCCCTGCTATAGTCACTCCAGGGATCTTTATGCTGGTATCCTCAGGCTGAATGTAGATAGAATTTAGGGAATCTTTGAACCTGGTGAGAAAAAGTTAACTAACATTTAACTAAACTAATATTTAGTTAACTAATGTGAACCAATACTTAGCACCTCCTTCAGTTATGTAATGTAAGTAACAAACCACAGTGGTGTTAGCAATACCTGCAGCTTTGTTACATATAGAAATCACACTTTTTTTCATATTTCATGACACTCATAGATATCTTTCGCAGGTGTCATTTGTGTTCAGCACGACTTTGAAAATGCAATAGTTATTTGATACACTGCTAGATCTGATTCTTCAATGGGTTATTAAACAAACACATAGAGTACTACATCACAAATTTAGTTTTCTAATATATTTATATATCTATAATTGTAATCTAAGTATTTTGTTTCATGCGTTGTTTCAATGAGGGAAGAGCAAGGCTCAGTACACTCCATGCGATGTGAAAAACTCAGAAGAGCCATCCCAGCACCAGAGCTCCATGTAGGGAGAACTGAGGCCTTTATTGGGATTCCATTGCAGCCCAGTTTCTCCCAATGCCCCAGGATTTGATCCCCAGATCTCCAATAGATCCACATGCTAAACCTCATCTCAGATTCTGCTTCTAGGGGACCCCAACCTGTAACACCCCCTCACTCCATTCCAGGGCCCTAAGCTACCAGACCTTAAACGCAGCACTCTCTAATCTCCTGTTGACTGTCATATTTCAGCACCAACCACAGGGGCTGGCACAGAGGATAAATTTAATAAATGTTTAATAAATGGAATTTAATCTGTGAATCTGACCAGCCTGCCAGCAGTACCCTTCTCCAAGGCTCTAATAAGAATCTTAGCAGTCTATAGGCTGTTTGCCAATGAGTTGAGCTAAAGAACTTGCTACCTGTTAGGAACAAAAGCCACCTGGGGATGCTTTCTGAGAGCAGTTAAAGGTCTTGGCAAGGATCTCAAGACACACACTCAAGTACCAGATGGCCAATGCCAAGAGCTTTCTGCCCTGGGGATCGTGTCACCCCCAAATCCCAAGCCTCAGCGAGACCCAGTTGGAAGGATCTTGCCCTCGTAGGCACTCGGGCCAGGACACTGTTCTCATCAATGCACAGAGGGCTGCCCAAGGGACTTCTTCCTGAGGCTGATTCTTAGCATTTAACCTTATTTTGCTTTATCATTAAATCTTCTAGTTTTTCATCATTTTGTTATTTTGCAGGTGCATGAAATTGCCATTTCGTTAGGTCATATGAGATCAAATATTGGCTATTTCTTATATTCAACCTAAGAGTATATGGTAGCTTAATTTTTAATCATAAACATTCATCTTATTGTATCAAATATGTCCTATTTGCTTTTTCATTATATCAAGTTATACCACTTTATTTTACCATTTTATCACTTTATTCTTTAAAAATTTTTTCTTTTTAGCTTATTGAAGATATCCAGAACTTTATCCTTTTAATCTTTTTATTTCAGCTCAATTTGCCATTTTATTAATTAATTAAAAGGATTAGCATATTCTTTTAATTTACTATCATTTGCTATCAGCACAGCAATCCTAAAGCTGGGCTTCTACCCGGTTCTCCCCAGAGCCCTTGAGGGCTGCTTGGAATGTGACAATTGGTGTCCCCCTTAGGAAGGGGTTGTGCTTTCCTCCTGTCCACCTCTGTGCAGGCTCAAGTACTCCAAATAGGAAAAGATCAGATATTAATATATGAGCTTGATGCTCTGTTTTAGAACAGTGGTTCTTAACTTCAGCTATATACTCAAAACACCTGAAAATTTTATAAAATACCAATGCCCAGCCATTCTCAATTACATGAGACTCTTGGGGTAAGTCCAGACATCGATATCTTTTAAGCTCCCCAGGTTATTCCAATAGCAGCCAACTTTCAAATCTCTTGGTCTATAACTTTGCTATTCTAAATTGGTCTGTGGGCCAGTGACCCCTGGGAACTTGTGAAAGCTATAGAATCTCAGGTTTCACTACAGTTTTGTTGAATCAGAGCCTACATTTAGCAAGATCCTCAGGGGATTTGTGTGCATGTTGAACTTTGAGAAGCATTGGTTTGAAACACATTTTGATAGGCTTTGCATGTTAACCCTTCTTTTTTTTTTTTCTTTGATGATTTGGGGATTCTGCATCTCAGATATTTGTAAAGTTAATCATTTCTATTCTTTTAAATCTCCTATCAATAGGAAGGGATGATTTGGCTAATTCATGATAAAATATCTCTTTCCCAGGTAGGCTGAATTGTCTCTAGCGTAGGAGGTGGAGAGAGTTGAATTTACCAGAAGTCCTCCAGGAGAACATTATGTTTGTTTAGGTTTGCCTGAAGAAGCCTGCTGGGCCAGAACAGAGCCTCATGGGCAGAGTGACAGCAAATGCCAAGACTGGAGAGGAGGAAAAGCACTTCACTAAAACAAGGAAAGGAATTATTGGCTACTGAGAGGGGGCAGGAAAAAGAGCGAGAGATAGGAGTGGGAGAGAGAGAGGTAGGGGAAGGAGGGACACTTTCAAAATTAGTTGAAGATGGTGCATGATCCCTCAAACCTTCCGTAAGAGTAATAAACTTTATGGGATGCATGCTGCGATGCATTTTGGGGAAAAAAAAACAGTGAAAGGTCTGCATGTGTCCAGGTTGTTAACATAGGGACAAGATAGACATTTGGTGTTTGGATGCAGAAACCAGGACCAAGAGCACCATGAGGAAAACAGCCATCAATAATCCACAGAAGTCACTTAGGAGATGCTTCATCAGAGGCCGTGAAACTGGGAGTTAAGTCCAGTTTATTTTGATGTATAGGGGCAGGGACGCCTCAGCCAACAAGTGAGATAAATGTCCTACTTAATCCAGATTGCTGGAGATGAGAGAGGTCCCCACTACTGCCAAAGGCCAAAGGCTGCCTAGAAATTGCAGGCTGGCTTCACTTGGGTTTGTTTTGGAAAAACAGGCAATTCCCGGCTTCTCCCAGAAACTCTTATCTCCAAATAATATTTCCAACCATGTTTCTAATTCCCAGAGGTCCTTGAGGACAGTGAGGGCTCTGCTCCATCTGACCTCCAGCTCCCTAAAAGCAGGCGCCATGCTTGCTCTTAAGGCCTTGGCTGAGAAGGGCCAGGGCTTCCACCCATCAATGGAATGCTGTACCTGGGGAGGAGTGTGTGTCTTCCTCTGAAGGGGAAAACCCAAGGCGAGGACTTGTTTCCCCTCACTGGGAGGAAGTTGGACACTGTCTCCAACTTCCGAACCTCCTCCTGGCTTTGTCACTCAAACAAACTGATCATGCCTTTGCTGCAAGATGTGGTAGCAAGAAAGCCTTCTTCCTCCTCCTCTGCTCAGGGCTAGCCTGACCTTCATATCAGCGGGCTTCTCTTCAGACTGCTCATGCTCGGCCAAAACCCATCAGCAGCAAGCTCACCACTCTGGACCCAGAGGGGGGTGTTTATAAAAATTGTCCAGATGCTTAATTCTCTTCTTCCAGAAAAGTCCTTCTGTCTAATCCAGGTTATGAATTTGTTTCAGAATGCTGGTCTTGAAAATCTTTAAAGAATACTTATCAATATCACCCAGAAGTTTTCCCCTTACTCACCCACTCTCCAAACCCTCAACAATTATGCTATTCCAGGTAGGTTTTAGGGTGAGCTTGTAATAATACATAGATATTTTCTTTTATATTTTTTCATTTCTTAGTTGTGGTAACAATACACATTCCATTCAATCTGACATTTTTAAGTGTAAGTTCAGTGGCATTAATGTTCTGGGCTGTGATTTGGAGTATTCTGTGTCTTATTTCCAGCAACTGCCTGCTTTGTTGCATTCCTCTAATTTCCAATCTTATTTTTGCTTATAAGACAATGACCAGAATGATACTTTTTTTTTTTTTTTTTTGAGACAGAGTTTGCCCAGGCTGGAGTGCAGTGGTGTGACCTCAGCTCACCGCAACTTCCACCTCCCGGGTTCAAGCAATTCTCCTGCCTCGGCCTCCCAAATAGCTAGGATTACAGGCACGCACCACCACACCCAGCTAATTTTTTGTGTTTTTAGTAGAGACGGGGTTTCACCCATGTTGGCCAGGCTGGTTCCGAACTCCTGACCTCAGGTGATCCACCCACCTCGGCCTCCCAAAGTGCTGGGATTACAGGTGTGAGCCACCATGCCCAGCCCACAATGGTTCTTTCTAATGAAAAGTTTACCTTCTAATCTGACTTAGGCTCAATATCTTCTCTGCTGTCTTCGTGTATCCACCCCTGACAGGGAAATATGTGCATCTCAGAGAATGCTCAATTATCTTTGGCTCTCTCTCTCTCTTTCTCTGTCTCTCTCTTGAAACAGGACCTGAGAGCTCAGCACTGACTCCTGCAATTTGATTCCTAGTCTGAATAGTTCTCTAAAGCATGTAGTATCTGCTTAAGTACAGAAGGAAAGAAAGGTATTCCTGGCAGGCACATCATGAGGCAGAACACAGTGTCAGCTAACTACAAATTTAGTGCTCGAGCCACACTGTCTGGAATGGGACATAAAAGAGCTCTGAAACACAAATCTAAAGAGGGAAATTGGGATTAAAAATGAAGGTGCCAGAATAAGAGAACTAAGTGTTATCTTGAAGAAAATGGGGAGCCATGAGAGGTATAAGATCAGTCTAAATCAGTCTGAATAGGGAACAGTGTGTTCATAAAGACTTGCTGCAGTCTGAGTTTGAGACCCCTTGGGTCTAGGCTGTCAGAGGTTACAGCAGGAGAGGAGGGACCCAGGGAGATTGTGGGTAAAACCCAGTGAAAGATCAATCTAAAGAAGATGACTAGTGACTGGGTATGGAGGAGAAGCAAGGACTTTAAGGAAATCAAGGTCCAGACACAGAGAGACTGAGAGAATGGCAGGGAGCAAGTCACACAAAGGGACATCCAGCTGAAGAATTGGCTTGGACAATGGAGCAGATATTTGCCAGTGCCTGTCCATCTCTCCACACCAAAGGCTGCTCCTTAAAAGCCCCTGTGGCTCACTGCCTGGAGGCTTTCCTGAGTCAGGGAGCCCACTCAGCCTACATATAGGGCAAACTTAGAGTGCCTGAGAGTTAACATTCCCAGCCGCACCCTTCGAACCATCATGGACAGGGAATGGTGGATAAATACCCCACTCCCTCCCCACTCACATGGGAAAACTCTAAGGTATGTGTCCTATACTGGCTCCCAGAGTTCTCCAGCAGCCTCAAGCCCCAGTTGTCCACATGGGAACTGACTTAATAGCACATTCTTCATTGGCTATCTTCCTTTCTCTGTCTACTGGAGTTTCCTCCATCTCCCAATTTAACCACTTACACCCTAATCCTTGTCTCTGGCCTGTTTCTGGGAACCCAACCCAAGGGAAGGCTTGGTTGAGAACATAATCATCCTGTACTCCCCACCCCTCCCCCAACAACCTTCCGGAGTCTCTCGGCTTCCCCTCAGGGTGTAATCGGAGCCACTGGGCATCCACTAGAGGTGTCCAACACCAGGCTCCTAGGCCCTTCTCTTTCCCACTCCCAAGTTACTCTTCCTAGTCTGGTTAGCCAGCCAGAACCAAAAAAAGATGCTACAGATTTGGGCACTGAAGGGCTGCCACTGGGGGAGGCAGATGGCATTCTCTTATTAACTTGTCATGATGCCAAGATTGATTCATTTCTCTTCATCGGACTGGAGTCTTTGAGGGTGGTCTGCTCACCACCACAGCAGCACTCCCCACTTCCCAACTCTAATGCATCGAAGAAGGAATATGTTGTTTTGATTAGAGGAAAACGGGAGTGATGTTGGTGCTGCTGGTGACAGTGCTGTGGCCTCCAGCTCCCCAGCCAGAATCACAGAGATGAATGGCCAGGGTTTGTTCATTAACTTAATTTGTTGCTGAGAAAAATAACACGTGGGCTATTTGGCTCCTCTCTAAATCAACCATTGAGGGGAATTAATGCTGACTCCAGGGGCTTATGGGAAATTAGTAAGGTGAAGAGAGGTCGGTATGAATGCAAAGAAGAGATGCCAGACCAGTGGGACATGGTAACTAAGCTCAATCTCAGTCACTCCCAGGCTGAGCCAGGCCCTGAAGTTGGAGGTGCTACCACAGGGAAGCGGTCTTAGCTGTTGAAGGGCGTGGGTTGCAGGCTCTTGGATGAGGTTCAACCATTCACTCAATCTGGCCCCTGACTTTGGGCTACCCATTCCTCAGCTTCTGTCAGGGATGATGACAGAACGTGCCCTTGCTTGGCATCATGGTGACTCCCCGGCTGGCATGCTGCCTCTCAGTCCCTTCCCTGCCCCTCTCTAGGGACCACAGGCATATTCCCGGTTCTCCTCTAAGCCCTACAGAGTCCACAAGAGGCTAGAATAGGGCTGGGCAGCGGTATCTCAGGGCCTCTCAGCATAACCATACCTCAACACTACTTCTACTCCATCATGATGTTTCCCTGATTATACAGGCCACTCTAGAGTCCTCTGCCAGGTGGGCAACAGGGCACTCCCCTCTGCTCAGGAGTTTCCAGGTGTCTCCGTCAGTCGCACACATCTACAACCATCTGGACTTTTATCTAGAGGGCAGCCACGGAGCAGGTCTCAATGCCCCAGTTCCCTCTTCCCCAGCCCATAGATCCTTACCGAGCCCAGAAAGAGTTTCCACATCCCCATCCCCTCCAGGTGACACATAGTCCATCCCACCCTAAGCCATGACTTAGAATGGGATGCCATGGAACCTTCCCAATAAGTAAAGAGAAGCTTTGGGGAATTTAGAAAGCCATTTTATAGCCCAACAACGCTTAGCTCTGGCAAGCACAAATCCTTGCCTTCCACTATTGCCCTGAAAAGGGCTTTCTAGATAGCTTATGTTGAGTGTGGAAGGCTAAACTCTAAGTCTTCTGTCCTCCCTGGGTTCTGGCTTCACCTGTGAATCATAGAACGGAGGCTTAGGAACAGCTAGAAGTATCAGTGACAAGGATTACATCCGTGTGTGGAAGGGTTAGCATCATGTCTGGGCTGATGTAGGCTTGGGAATGACCTTGACCTTTCTCTTCTTATTGCCCTGTTTCTGCAGAGCTACAGGATAAATATAAAATCTTGAGTTGGCATTCAGGCCCTAGGCCTCACTGACTCAAGCAGTGTAGAAAGATGGCAGAAAGCAAAGGCTGTGGTTTCTCTGTGTCAAGGTGACCCAAAAGTGCTGGGGCTCCTTGAGGCCAACGAGGCTGTGCAGTTGGGTAACTGCTGGCCTTGCTGAGGAGAACATGACGTTGAGCTCCCTGTATCCCCTTTTCTGTATCCTTCTGTAAAGCTAAGTAACTGCCATGACTTAAATATCCCCTCTAAAACTCATGCTGAAACTTAATCCCCAGTGTGGCAGTATTGGGAAGTAGGACCTTTAAGAAGCTCTGCTCTCAGCTAGGCACGGTGGCTTACGCCTGTAATCCCCAGCACTTTGGGAGGCCGAGGTGGGCAGATCACGGGGTCAGGAGATCAAGACCATCCTGGCTAACACAGTGAAACCCCGTCTCTATTAAAAATATAAAAAATTAGCCGGGCGTGGTGGTGGGCGCCTGTAGTCCCAGCTACTCAGGAGGCTGAGGCAGGAGAATGGCATGAACCCGGGAGGTGGAGCTTGCAGTGAGCCGAGATCGCGCCACTGCACTCCAGCCTGGGGGACAGAGCGAGACTCCATCTCAAAAAAAAAAAAAAAGAAGCTCTGCTTTCATGAATGGATCAATCCATTTATAAATTAATGGATTAATGGGTCATCGTAGGAGGGGAACTGGTGGCTTTATAAGAAGGAGGAGAGAAACCTGAGCTAGCACACTCAACCCCTCACCATGTGATGCTTTGCAAAGAGAGTCCCCACCAGCAAGAAGGCTCTCACCAGATATGGCCCCCAACTTTGGAGGCCATAACTGTAAGAAATAAATTCCTTTTCTTTATAAATTACCCAGTTTCAGGTGTTCTATTATAAAAATCAGAAAATGAACTAAAACAGTAACTACAGTAAACACAAGCCAATTGCATCTTGCGAGTCTCATTGCCAACTTGAATCATAACCATAATCCCAGCCAATAGCATCACCATCTGAACACAATCAGGGCTGGTTCTCTAAGTGCTAAGCTGCTCCAAGGGAGGCACCATAGTCCAAGAAGAGGTTGTTTCTTCCCCACCTGACCACTGGCATCTACAGCCCTGCCTGCAGCTATACAGGGAGACTTTTCCCAGCTTTTTTCCCGGAGGGGAGTTCCCTGGAGTGAGTCCCATGACTCTTGTTTTCCTTGCAGACTATACAGAGCCAAGCCTGGGAATGGGTACCCAGCCTCTTGCTGACTGCCAAAGAGACACCCCTGGCTGATTTGGTCTTAGGAAGTGTTCTGCAGAAGGTACAACCTCCACTCACCGAGAAGACAGCAAATCTGTTGTGGTCTTAAAAATGAACATCTTCTCTTACATATGCTCAGCGCTTCACAGTTTGCAAAGCACTTTTACATTCATCATCAATGTGATCCATCCTAAATAATGTGAGGCATCTTTGTTGTGGTCTCTCTTGCTGCCTTAGGCAGCCAAGGAGGGAGTTTTCCAGGCCTCTCTTGCTGGTTGCTCTAAGTCACTGCACTTGCTCAAGCTGGCATGGACACGTAGGAGGTCATGGTGAGGTTTGCAGGCTTCCTGGTCTCCAACCTCGAAAACGTTCCAGGCTACCAGCTTGATCTTGAGAGGAGAGAGGCAAACCAAGCCCCAGCGTCAACAAGCTGACATCTAAAAGGGCAGGATGGCTACGATAGTTTACAGCCTTGAGAAATGAACTTAGCTCATGTTGTTATCAAGAAATGCCACAACGGGACCCTGGAAATTTCGGCAGTAGTTCAGCCTCTCAGCTGGCAAGACAGCATCTAGGGAGCCTGGACCTCTATCTGCTGAGCGCCATCAGAGCCAAAAAGCAATGGGAGTAGCACAGACACAACTGTGATTGTGTGTGTTTGTGCATGTGTGCATACACAAACGTACACAATTATGTGTGTTTATGTTTATAAGTGAGCCTGAGTGTGTATATAAGCATGTATATACGCAAGTTTGTGTGTGAATATATGTGTAAGCATGTGTGAGGTGTGTGTATGCACGCGCACGTGTGTGTGTGTGTGTGTAGGGGTCTCCAAAGGCCAACTTCAAACACACCTGAGACTTGAAAATCCAGTTGGTATTAGTGATAAGGAAAGTAAGAGACGGTCTCTCCCACCTTTAAAGGAGCAGACGAGGCCCTTGGTGAGATCTTCAGCCCATGCCAAGATCAAGCCTGCAGCCCTTGCTCTTGGAGACCATCAACCCTGTGGGGGAGGTGGATACACCAAATAACTCAGATCTTAGGACTTCATGGGGACTGTTTCAGTTCAGAAACTGAGTCAGGGTGATGGAAGAACTTCCACAGGCGAGACTGTCCATGTGGCTGTCAGCCTGAGCCAGAGCTAATAGAATGTTGGAGAAGTCATCCTGCTTGCCAGGGACCTCTGACTGCTACTGAGTCAGCCCATGAGATAGCAAACAGGACAGAGATCAGGAGCATGAAAGGGTCCAAGCCAGGTTCTATGTGAGAGAGAATAAGAATAAGGCTCAGTGAGGGCTAGGAAGGCAGGGACATGCTGGCGGGAGGACTGGCAAGCAACTCCCAACTCCTGTGGACTCAGCCCCTCCAAGAGGTAGTGTGCCGAGGCTGGTAGATCTGCTGTCTGTGGGCAGCAGTGACTACAGAGCCGGGGTTCTCAGCCTCCACCTCCCTGCTTTCCATCAGTCACAGCCTGGCAGGAAAAACCATAAACCCTGAGGCAAAATCATCTCTAACATTGTTGGGTGGTAATATGAGAGTTCAGGGCCTCCTCCTGGACTTGCAGCCCACCCTCTTCTCGCACAAGGCTCCACCCACACCATAAAGGGGTTTCACACGCACACGTGCTGACCACTGAGCCTTCAAGTCCAAGCTCTGTTCACAACCCCTCCTTCCTGGGAACACTTACCAGTGGCTCACTTTGAGAGGACAACCCCAGAGGAGATGCCCACACAGGACATGGAAGTGGGCTGAGGCCTTTAAGCAGGGAATTCCCGAGTCCTGCATATCCCGAGCATGGCTGGGGTGGGGAATGGAGGCAGCAGGGTGGCCTGAACTCCTGGTGGGCAGTTCTCCTTGGCACAGTGCAGGAGGGAGAAAGGAGGTCCCTCTAAAGCAGAGCTGCTCAAATGGGATCCACAAAGCAGCGCCAGTCCAAGAGCTGTTTGTTATGGGCTGTAAAAGGAGAGGGGTCTCACTGTTATCTAAGACTCCTTCCAACTATCAAGTTCATAATTTGAGGTTCTTTGTGCTTCTGGTCTGAGATACTGTTTTAGGACTGAGCCTGCAGATTTAGTATACCAAGAAATGCAGTGAAACTTTCAGATAATACGGGAGGCCTCACAGAATGCCCCCCACCCCAACCTACTTGCAGCAAACTGCATTTGCTCCTGTGGGCCACCCCACATGTTAATTTTCCATCATTCTGAACAACTTTACTGTCTTTGTTAGGTCTGAGCCATCCATGTTTATTTGTATTTCCAATGCCCTTGGGAAGGATAGTATATTAAGTATGTGATGGCTCCATGACTTAAAAAAAAAAAAAGTGGAAATCAATAGGCTTGTCTATGAACAAAGGGTCCTGGGAACCACTGAGAGAGAATCAAACAGAGTTGGACATGCTCTTGACAGGGAGGCCGAGGCTGAGAGGAGGAGACAGCGGGGTCCAGGACGGGGGGCAAATAAGAGTCATGGAATATTCTCAGCACTGTTCACACTACATTGCACCAGCAGTGCTGCTCTGCTGGGCCCAGGCATTCCTCTGACCTCTGCTTCTTTGCTTTCAATCCTTTTCCCTGCACCAAAACTTATCTCCCCAGTGTCCCATCTCTCAGCCACTCAAGGTTCTCTCTCTCTGCTACTGACTGACGGTGAAGGATGCAAATGGCCTAACCCAAGATACTGTATGATCAGCAGTGTAGGGCAATGACAGAGCACTGGGCACTGCACTTGGGGGACACAGCAGAGCTCTATTTCCTCCCCTCCAATGGCCTGGTGGGCTACTGCACTGTTTGTAACAGTGGTAGATTGCAAAAAGGACCAAAAGTTGTTCCCCTCCTTGTATCAACACCCTTGCAAAGTCACTTTGCTGCTCTATCAAGAGGTAAAGTCTTCCTCCACCTGTTGAATCTGAGCTTAGCTGTGTGACTTGCTTGATTAACAGAATAGTAATAAATGTGATGCAAGAAGTGACATGAAAAGTGTTCATGCATTAGAATTTTCTTTCTTGCTGGTCTTGGGAAACCCACAGCTACCACTCTGTGAATAAGCCTAGGCTAGCCCTCTAGAGGATAAGAGATCATGTAATTCAGCCACGCCCATCACACCAGACAACAGCCAGCCAATCACATCATGTGAGTGAGGCCATCAAATATTAGTGACAAATATGAGTGACTGAAGAACAGGAATGAGCCCAGGTGAGAGTAGAATAAGAATTACTCAGCTAAGCCTGGTTAATTATCAACTCATAGAAATTATGAACTAAGTAAATGGTTGTTGTTTTTATCCACTAAGTTCTGGGGAAGTTTGTTATGTGGCAATAGCTAACTGATACAGTGACAAACTTGCACTATCAATTGGAAAGGCAGAGAAGCATGGGGGCAGAGTCCTTGGATTGAACTTTCCATTACTCATGTGGATGATTCACTAACCCCTCAACCCACTCCCCTCATACTTTAATTTCCTCATCTGTAAAATGGAGGCAGAGTAACTGACTTTCTCAGATTGTGTTGCCTGTTCTTATGTGACCTCAGGGCGTTGTCTGTCCTCAGTCCTTCAGGTTTCCTGTCTTGCAGCAGAAACCCCCTTGCCCCTACCGCCACTTGATCCCATGGGACTCCAAGAGGATGTGTGATTTCATCACAGCCCAAGCACCCCGGCTCCGTGGCCATTCTGGAGAAGGGGGGATCAGAGGAGCTTGGTATTTAGTGGGTGTGAGTGTGGGAACAGTTTACATAAATTTAGAAAAAGCAAAACACAAACTTCTCCCCTGGGAAAGAGTAAGAAGGCAACACTCAGCTCCACTTGAAAGAGAAGTTTTTGAAGCAGGAACATTTATTTAGAGAATAACTAAGCCCCTGAATCAACAAATTGGGAGCCTTATCTCTGAGTGTGTGGGTCATTCCGACTCTCCCTGCTCTGCTGGCCACCCTTGGCCAGGCTGGACCTCAGGGCAGAGGCCTTGGGCCAAAGGTGGCGGAGGAGGCTGGAGAACAAGGCCCTAGGGACCGAGCTGTGGGTCCTGCATGTGCTGAGAGCCACGGGTGAAGAGGAGAGGTGCCAGGGAGAGGGACGCTGCTGCTGCCCCACTGGCTTTTATTTTTAAAACTCCTTATCATTTTTCTGGAGCTTATTTTTCAAAAACAAAAAGAAAAGAGAAGAAAATGCCTGGGGTTGAGTGATGAAGCAGGCCTAGGCTGTGAGCCACTTTCATCCTTCTTTGTCTCCTGGGACCTCTGCCCGCACACGTCATTGCTCTGTACAGGCAAAAGACAGCATATTTTCTACTCTAGTTTACAGATTTTTGGGGCCTGGCCAAATGCAGGTAGGAGTCGTTGAAGTAAACCTTATATTGTAGAAGTTAGATTAACTCAAATGGTAAACACAGGGTAATTACACCATTTTCTGAAGAATTTATTGTTTGACCAAGGGACCAGATATTCTCCCTCTTTAATGGGATGGCAAGAGCACCACATTAGACACTGAAGATTTTACTAAGATGAATCGACTTTTTGGAGCCTATCTTGGGGACCCAAAGCAAGAGTGTCAGCTGGCAGCAGCACACACGGACAACAGCTAAGAGGCACTAGGGGTCTATAAGACCCATCTCCAGGGAAAAGTTTAGTGGGCTCTGGCAAGAACCCTCTGTCTATAAATCCCTTCCCAACCTGCTTCCTAAACCACCCTCTAAGAGACTTGCCATCCTACTTACAGGGAAAGACCTCTCTGTCTTATTTAGGCTCCACCAAAAGCAAACCCCAAGACAAGGATTTTAGAGCAAGTTATTTATTGAAAGTTATTCTGGTAAATACTGATAGGGAAGTGGGGAAGTGAAATGGGGAATAGAAGAGAAAGTAGTCAACACAGTGTGCTAACCAGAAAGTTATTGCTATTGGGCAACTGGAGCCCAAATACACTGGGGAACTCTGAGGATAATGTAGAACATGACTGAGAGCTCTCCCACCCAAGCGGCTAGGGAGCTGGGGTATTTATATACCAACTTCCACTTGCCATTGTTGAGAATTACTCTGGTAGGGTGGGAGTTAATTCTCCAGTACTTCCAGCTGCAGGGGATGAATGTACCTCAGCTTCCAAAGAAAGCCCTTAGGCAGAAAGATTCAGGGGCTGGCAGCTAAAAGTTGTAGGGCCTGCATGCACCGCAATGGTATAACCCACGATCATGGACAGTGCACCAGCAGTGTCTGTTGCATCCCACTTCCTTAGAGAATGCAAGGGAGAAAGAGAGACAAGGACGGGAGAACATAAAGAGCCCAAAAGTGAGGTGGCTAAAGATGAGTGTTGGCCCCTTCCCAGTGTTCTTGTAATGCCTGTCCAAAGCTGAATCTATGGGACACAAAATCACTAAAAGATTTTTCTGTGCCATCAGCAGTAAGATATTAAAATATAAGTAAAGTATTCAAAGCCATAGACCAACCCCACCCACCCTACCTACTGAAGGGAGAGATTTATTTCAGAAAATTGTTACTGGACACCAGGGCTTCAGTCTAGGTCCCATTGTTTGCCACACAGAAAGCCAATCACTGAGACAATGGTATTGTCAGGAAAGAAGGGATTATTATATCACAGGTGATGTCAGACAGACAGGAGCCAAACCTCAAATCCATCCCTCCTCCCTGACTCAACTTAAAGGTTTATACAGCCAGAAAGGAAAACAGAAGGGCAAGGAAGAGGAGTTGGCCAACAGGGAGCAGGTAGTTTTCATTGTTCAAATGTAAGTTTCTCAAGCTTCAGTTCTATAGGCTTTAGTTCTATGGGTTTCAGCTCTATGGCTTGTTGGAAAATTGGGCCAGTTTCAGAATAAGGCAGGGAAGGATGAGGACACTGAAAACAGAAATGTCACTTTGGTGCAGGAGGAAGGGCACTAGACTAAAAGGTAAAGGCCCTGGGTTCCAGTTCTGACCCTTTTTTTTACCTTACTTTGTTCTGTTTCTGCACCTCAGCATCCTCATCTGTGAAATGAACCCATTAGATGAGAGTCAGTTGATCTTTCAATTCTGCAAACACTGTATAGTCAGAGATCAATTGCAGAAAATGGGAGCTATTTGAACTGCATTAAGTGAAAATGGATCTAATCCAAGAAACTAAGAAAACGTTTGGAAAGGTCGAAAGAGCCATGACACCAAAAACAAGACTCAGCAACAATGCCCAAAACAACAACTCCACAAGACAGTTGCTTCCTATGCCACAAACACAGGGACACATCACCTTACTGGTGTCAGGGTCAGAAGTTTCCTGTGCAACCACCTGTTTAGAGCAAGGTCACACTCTGTAGACATCCACCAAAAAAAACATGGAACGTGGTTGTCCTGAGCCCTGCCTCTCAGCACCTATGAAACCAATGACCACCTACTAGAATGCACTGCAGGAAACTCAGTGTTTGCGTGGGCATTGCCTGCTTATCAGCAGAACCAATGAAAGCAACAGAAAGTTAGCCTTAATCCCCTTCAGAACCCTGGCTTCAGGGGCATCTGGCACATATGGATTTTTATTTTCCAGCCCCTTCATATTAAAAGGTCACTAGAAGGAAGTTGGAATGGATGGTGAGTCCAGTGCACTGTGTCTATCCCAGGTGTTTTGTGCCAGGCACTGTACAGGGCACCAGAGATTCAAAGAAGCCCTAGACTCCAAGGAGCTTAGGGCCTAACTGTGTAGTCTAGAAGTGCAATACATTGGTGCTATTGAGAGTTAAAAGTCAGAACTCATGATGGAGGCTCGGTCATGAAAGAGCCCAAGGCAGGCAGTTGCCCCCAGAATGACAAGACAACGTAAAGAGAGAAAAAGTAGCTTGAAGCTATTCTTGAAAAGTCAGTGAGGGAGAGAAGCAATCTAAGGGGAAAGAAGAGTAGGAACAAAGGTATAGAGGAATCTGTAGTAATTTGAGAAACAGAGCAGAGCTGCATGATGTGCAGGGCCAAGACAGGGGTGCATGGGATAGGGGGAGTTACAAGCTGCAGAGGGGAGAGGTAAATTAAGCATGGTTTTTGCAAGCTATGCTGAAGATCTTAGAAGGGCCAACGGACAACAGTGAAAGATTTTAAGCAGGAAAGAAATATGCACACCATCAGACTGGTGTCAGAAACCCTGTAAAGAGAAACTAGAATTCCAGAAATCCAAAGACAAAGCCAGGAGATTCCAAAGATAGAGAGAGTAAGAAGAACAAGGAGAAGTGGGCAGAGCCATAGTGAACTAGGGCCACACACGACACTTCAGTGAAAGGGTGGAGGTTCACCAAGCACAGCTACTCTTAGTGGTTCACGTAGCTGAGTCAGAGTGAGAAGCTACTGGTCAAAAGTCAGTGCCCAGTGCAGCGTCACTGAGCAAGAACAGCCTCATAACAGCTCCCTTCATGGAACCCCTGCCTCACCTAAAATGAATGGAAAGTTCTAGAGGTGAGGAGCAAATCTGGGAAGAGAGGATGGAGAAAGGGGACAAGAAAAATGGGGGAAAGGCAAAAATTGGTGACTATGTGTTTTCCCAAACCACACTGACTTGCATCACAACACAGTCTCAACTCAGACCCCAGTCCACGTCCCTACGATAAAAACTGACCATGGTCCCTCAAATCATGAGTGGTTTTCCATGATCCCCTTGGACTTGCATGGAGACCCTTGTTAGTGACTTTCAGGCTACCCCTTGCCCTCAGTCTTTGGGAAGTTTATTTCCACCATTGAAAAAAAAACTGCCTCCTTTTTCCACCTCCCCCATCCCACTGTGCAGGAACCTTGTCCTTCCTTAGCAAAACATTTCCCCAGGGCCGCAAAAGAAAGGGCAGGCACCCTGGAAGCGGAGTCTGAGACAGATTTGGATGCACTTAATTTATTGGAAGAGGGATATCAGGAGAAAGGAAGTGAGAGGAGCAGACAGGGCAGAGGAAGGGCCTGATCAAGGATTTGGCTCAGCTGGAACCTAGCAGGGAGTTCTGAGCGTGAATTGACCCATCCTGAGAAAAGAGCACCAGTCTTTTGTACCACCATGTCAGTCATTGGCTGAAGGCTGCCCTTCTTCAGCAAGAACACATAACCTCCCAGAGAAGGTGGCTCCCCCTCAACTAATGGCAATTTTGAGGAGAAGAAGCCCCCTCTAGCAGCCAACACGCAGAGCAGATGGATAAATGGTGCTGCTTCCTGGGAAAGGGCATCTGGGAAGGGCACCAACAGCATCTAGGGCAGGGGAAATGCTCATTTCATCAAGCTTGTTGCACTGGATCAGTTTTTCCTCTCTATGCCTGTCTTCCAGAAGACTCTCTGCAAGAGCTAAAGGAGCCCTGACCTTGGGGTGAATAAGTGAAGAGCAGAATTGGTCCCACTCATCTCTTTCACATGGCCATGGGTATGCCATGAATCCAAGCAGGTCTTCTGGGACACAACTTCTCCAAGCAATGAGCTCACCACTCCCTGAGCCTCCACTCTCTGGCTGAGCCCAGGGATCCATGCTCTGGCTGAGTCCAGGCCCCATGAACCTGCACCCCCCACAGCTTCTTCCCCACAGCAGAGTCCAGTGGCCCCACTGATATTTGTCTTGGCTGCCCCAAGGACTAGCAGAGACGTTCCTCCCAAGTTGATAGGGCCCTTTTAGACAACTTTGCATGAGCACGGTTCTTCTAGCTGAGCTGCAAGCAACCATATGAACTGCTTCTCTAGCTCAAGATATGACATGAGCGTCTTCTTTCATATTGTTTTTAACTGATCATTCATGTCCTGCTATGGGAAGTTTAGCATCTCTCTCAAGGATGCTCCTCCTCACCAATTTTCTAAGAACTGCAGAGCCTGAATCCGTTTTCAGGGGCATCACTGCCACTTCCAAATGCAAATAAAAGGGAGAATTGGAGTGCCACCAATTTCTGAGGCTATAACTTTTCATTTTTGTCAGTGTCAAAGATTGGGCCAATACATCTTTGTCCCCTGCTAATGAATGTTCTTGGCCCAGATGCAGTGACGGCCCCATGTTTGAGATACCAGGTTGCAGCTATCTTGGTTTACAAGGCCGCATGCACTCCTCATATCCCAAAGACTACTGTGATAGAGGGCTCCCAGCCACACACGTCAGACCAGAACAAGTTCTCCCTCACCAAGGTCCCTAGGTCTTCATGCTTAACCCCATCCTCGGCCTAGTTCATTCCAACCCTGGAACCTCATTGTCCTTCCCGACCCCTGGGCTTGGTTCACACCAACAGATTTCCCTAACTCTGAATATCCAGGAACAGCAGTTGGAATCTTTATGCCTTCTCTCTCAGAGGATCCTGAGGCCCATATGCAAATAAATTCTTCCACCCACCCAAAGGTCTGTATACCAAGAGGAAGCTTCCCCTCAGCCTCGAAAAACAAAAGACTTACGACAGACACTTTATGGTTGTCTTCTATGCTGTTCATGAAATATTTCTGGTTCTTCCTTCTTTCTGGTACAAATAGAATTGCACTTCTCTGCCCATTTGTGGTTGGGATGTGGCAATGTGACCAGGTCTGGTCAATGAGGTGGAAGTACAAGTGACACATATCACTAGGCTGGCTATATAATTTACAGAGCCAGCTGGCACAATGGCTCACACTTGTAATCCCAGCATTTTAGGAAGCTGAGGCGGATGGATCACTTGAGTCCGAGAGTTCAAGACCAGCCTGGGAAACATGGCAAAACCCCATCTCTCCAAAAAATTGTTTAAAGATTAGCCAGGCATGGTGGTGCGTATAGTCCCAGCTACGCGAAAGGCTGAGGTGGGAGGATCGCTGGAGCCCAGGAGGCAGAGGTTGCAATGATTCATGATCACATCACTGTACTCCAGTCTGGACAACAGAGCAAGACCTTGTCTCAAAAAAAAAAAAAAAGATATTTCTGATGAAGAAAGTAGGACATAAGTGAAAAATAACAACAAATTACTTTTTCAATATAACCCACAGGTGCACAGAAAAAAAAAAAAAACTTAAAAAATAAATTTACAGAGTCAAGTGCAAACTGAAAGTAAGAATCTTCTTGTTCAAAAATGTATTAATAATTTTGAGATGGCAACAGCAGAGCATTAAAACAAGCTTCTGGGCCGGGCGCGGTGGCTCACGCCTGTAATGCCAGCACTTTGGGAGGCTGAGGCGGGCAGATCACAAGGTCAGGAGATCGAGACTATCCTGGCTAACATGGTGAAAACCCGTCTCTACTAAAAATACAAAAAATTAGCCGGGCGTGGTGGCGGGCACCTATAGTCCCAGCTACTCGGGAGGCTGAGGGAGGAGAATGGCGTGAACCCAGGAGGCGGAGCTTGCAGTGAGCCGAGATTGCACCACTGCACTCCAGCCTGGGCGACAGAGCGAGACTCCATCTCAAAAAAAAAAAAAAAAGCAAGCTTCTGAGAATGGAGCCCTGTGTGACTGCCCAAGAGTTGTATGCCCATGAAGCTGGCTCTGCATATCGCTTCTGGGGTGGTGCATTTCATTACCTGCATGACACAGTTCTCAGATTTTCCCTTTCCTTTGGCAAGGAAACCAGCAACATTTGAGATTGTGGCTTCTCCATCAACCAAGGTCTGTAAGAGATGCAATGAGCAGAGCCCACCTACTCGCCCACCCATGATGGACATGCAGTGTAGCACGAAATAAACCTTTGTTGTTGGAGTTGTTTGTTACTGCAGCATAAAGTTACCCATCCTGATTGATGCATGCCCTAACCCAGGACAAGAAGCTCCTCTTTGCCACATGTTTACCCAACAAAACAACCACTCACACACACTTTCCAAGACCAAAAAGATAATGTCTATCCCTTCCTGTCAATCTGATGGGCAACTAGTTCCATCTCTGCATAAAAATCTGGACTTGATTATGAACCACTTGTATAACTTTGGTGTTCCACAGAGTGTCTGACCCAGAAAAATTGGAATTCTAGACATTCTAAGTATTTTGAAGTTTGCCATTAAAAAATCCATGGACTTTTATTACACCCTACATGAGAAATCCCAACACAAATAGTCCTAAATAAAAAGGAAATGTGTTAACTCATAACTGGAAAGACAGAGGTAGGGTAAGCTGTGACTTCATTTCTTGGAGATTCCTTAGGCTCTGCCTCCTCTGTGAAGACTTTTTTCTTATGCTCCTGAGGGTGGCAAGATGGCGCCCAGCAGCAAGTGGGGTAGTGTCCTTTGTTCAAAGTCTGGAGGACACAGAGAACCTTTCATCTGACAATTAAAGTCCTTCTCTTCAGCCTCATTGGACCAAACTAGGTCATATCTCTACTCTCAGACAAATAACAGTTGCTAGGGGAATGCCAAGGGCTGATTGCTCCATTCATCAACATTTAGTGAGCATTTATTGAGTAGGAGATGTTATTCTAAGCTCTGTGATGGCAGGAACTTAAATATGTGTTCTGCAGACATATATTGAGAAAGAAAGGATAGGTTTTCTGTGAGTGGCTTAGACTAGTCAGAACCACCCCACTCCTTTCCTGTCCCCAGCTAAGTCTGGGATGTGCATCCTTTACTTACTTACATGGACTGCGTGGAGGAGGAAGGGAGGATACCAGCACAGTGTTGGGGTTCTGCCAGGAAATGGAAAGGGTGGTGGATATTGGGTGGACAATCAACACTGCCTACTCTATTCCTCTTTCTAACAAGACATCTTTCAAAACAGTGAAATCTAATTTTTCTCAAATCTGCTAACAAGTTGTCATAGCTCTCTCCTCGATCAAACCAGCTCCTCTCCTTAATAGACTGTCACCTTTCACTGTTCTGCCACTCCCACCTGCACCAGCCAAGCCCTTGAGACCTGTGTACTCCTTCTTCCTAACTCTCTGCCTTGACACAAAACAACCTCTTCGGACCTACCTCTTTCAAGGTTTGGCCATAACACCAGGCTCAAGCATGCAAGGCCCTCTGCCCTCCACTTCCAATTACTGATTTTAATAATTATTTAACTGTAAAACTAATACCCACTCATTATAGAAAATCTGAAAAGACAGAGCAGTTAAATTACTAAAAATAATTATTCTCACCCAATAAATCTTTAGCCTATATTCTTCCAATCTCATTTCTACGTATTTTTACAAAGTCAAGATCGTGATGCATATATAATCTTTAGCTTGACTTTTGCTATTCATACAGTATTTATAGAATATAGTGTTTCCCCATATTACAAATATATATAAATATTTTATAGATTAACACTCATCTATTCTCAGATAGTTTATAATTTTATTCAATCTTTCTTTTTCTGTTGAACATTTAATTTATTTCCAGTTTCTTGCTATTATGATAATGACAAACATTTTTACATGAGGGCTGCTTTCATTACATTAAATTATCTCCTTAAAATAGATTCCCAGATATGGAATCACTAAATCATTAGATATGAAATTTCCGTAGCTTTTCGTACATATTATGAAAATGTTGCAGAAGATGTTGCGTTGTTGACACTCTCATTTGCAATGTATGAGAAAGGTTGTTTTACTGCATGTATTAGTTTCCAATTGCTGCTGTAACAAATTATCACAAATTCAGGGGCTTAAAAATCACACAGATTTATTCTTTTACGGCTTCTAGAAGCAAGAAATTCAAAATCAGTTTCACTGGGATAAAGTCAAGGTGTCAAAGGGGTGGTTCCTTCTGAAAGTTCTGAGGGAGAATCTATTTCCTTGCCTTTTCTAAATTCTGGAGGCCATTTGCATTCCTTGGCTGGTGACCCCTTGCTTGCATTACTGCAACATCTTGCTTCCATCATCACATCTCCTGCCATTCTTCTGTAGACAAATCTCTCTCTGCCTCCCTCTTATAAGGACACTGTAATTACATTGAGGACCTGCCTAGATAATCCAGGATATCTCCCCATCCCTGAATCCTTAACTTAATCACATCTGCAGCATCCCTTTTGTCTTATAAAATACCTGCTGTGGTTTGAATGTGTCCCCCAAAACTCATGTGTTGGAAACTTAATTCCTAATAAAACAGCGTTGAGAGGTAGACCTTTAAGAGGTAATTAGGTCATGAGGGCTCTGACTTCATGACTGGATTAATGCTTTCATATTAGAATAAATTAGTTATTGCAGGAGTGGGTTTCTGATAAAAGGATGAGTTCGGCCCCTTTCCCCTCCCTCTTTCACACTCTCTTCCCTTTCTTCCTTCCACCATGGGATGACACAGCAAGAAAGCTACAAGATAATGCAGCAAGAAGACCAGATGCTGGTACCTTCATAAACCAGCCTCCAGAACTTTCAAAGAATAAATTTATTTTCTTTATAAGTTACCCAGTCTGTGGTATTCATTTATAGCAATATAAAATGAACTAAGACAGAAATTTTCATAGCTTCCAGACATTAGGACATGAATATCTTTGGAGGCCATTAGCCTACTGCAGTACACCCTCATCTACATCAGGAAATATCATTATTCTTTTATTTTGGACTCATTTGATGGGAGGGACATAAAACACCAATGACAAGAGAATTTGCATTTTATTATTTTAGACAACTAAATGTTCTCTTTTGTGACTTGTCTACTCATCTATACACCGGTTGGGGTGTTAATATCATGCTTGCCAAATAAAGCATCAGTTTTATGTATCAAGAGCATCGACCTTTAGTTTGTTGTGCATATTTCAAATACTTTTCTCCCAGTTGATAGGTATTTTAACGTTCATGTGTTTTCAGCGGCTATGTTTCTTTTATATCCTTTTTGTGATTTATTTTTTAACTTATGTAAAGTTTTCACTTTTACAGTTCTATGAGTTTTGACAAATGCATAGAGTTAATAGAACTATTCTGTCTTCCAATTGTGGTAGTGTTTATACTCTTTCATAACTATTTTGATTTTTGTTGGGTAGACACAGGAAGAGCTACAGACAGAAATTTTAAATGTTATTTAATAAAATTTGTAACTTTTCTTTTATGATTTTGTTCAACTCTTTTAACCTTACCAAGTATTCCCCAGTAGAGTTTTTTTGTGCTTTTATAGTCTTTTTTATATCATTTTGGTTCTTTAGTCCATTAAAACTTATTTTAGTGTGCAGTAAGATGAGACTCTAAATTGATTTTTTTTCCAAATTGCTAAACTATCTTTCCAGCACCATTTATTGAATAATGCATTTCTTCCCCACTGTTCTATGATTCTTCCCCTGGGAGACATTTAAAGGTACAATTTCAGAAGGCTAAATAAACTCTCATAGTTTTTTAAACACTAAATTTTCTTGTTCTAAAGTATAAAAAAATTAACAAGTTAGAGTCTTTATTATTAATTTTTAACATAACCTGAAACCTTGTGCCAAAAATAAATTAGAAGCATTTGCTTTTCTTTCTTTTTTTTTTTTTTTTTTTTTGAGATGGAGTCTTGCTCTGTTGCCCAGGCTGGAGTGCAGTGGCGCAATCTCAGCTCACTGCAAGCTCCGCCTCCCAGGTTCATGCCATTCTCCTGCCTCAGCCTCCCGAGTAGCTGGGACTACAGGCGCCCACCACACCTGGCTAATTTTTTGTATTTTTAGTAGAGACGGGGTTTCACCGTGTTAGCCAGGATGGTCTCGATCTCCTGACCTCATGATCTGCCCACCTTGGCCTCCCAAAGTGCTGGGATCACAGGCATGAGCCACTGCGCCCGGTTGCATTTGCTCTTTTTTAATGTCATCGTTTTCTTTTTCTAGCTCTACAGTGGAGCTAAGTGAAAAGTAACAAGTTTAGTTAATCATCTAGTGGTTTTCCATGGGACTTCAGATACCTTCTGTGCCAAATCTTTTAATTGGTGATGAATGATGTGTGGGTGCATGTGTGTGTGCATGCACGTGTGTGTGTGTGTGCACATGCATGTGTGTGTGGTGTTTGTTCAGGCCCTTGCTTCTCAAAGTGTGGTCCACCAACCCAGCAGCATCAGCCTCATGTGGGAGCTTTTAGAAACTGGAATCTCAAGCCCCACCCCAATTTACTGAATTAGAAGGTGCATTTTAACAAGATCCCCAAGTGAACTGTACGCACATTCAAATCCCAGAAGCACTGGCTTAAGCATGGCCTTACTGATTGATTTGGCTAGCAATCCCATTTTGGTAAATTTCCTATGCAAAGCAAGTTCTTTTAATCATAGCAAAGGGACAGAGATCCATTCAAAACGACTGAGAGCCGGCTTCAGGAACTGCGTTGTATGGTGATCCCCTCGACACAAAGAGTTCTCCACCATTGATGTAACTCAGTCTCTCATTTGGTCTCTGCTTCTCTCATTCCTTTTATCTTCTTATTTTTTCCCTTACTATTTATTGGCTGTTTTTTCTCTGACTTCCTGGTGACATTCTATGGAGAGATTGTTAGATTGTCCTAATTATTCACCTCATTTCATTAAGCAGAGCCTCATGCACACATTTTCTCATGACCAGCCTGTACATTGTCTACCCTTGGGTCTGTTGGGGGTCCACAGCTGACGCCTGTATCTCTTATCACCGACAGTGATACAATCTCCCTTAAAAGGGCCCATGGGCATGGAAGACCTGATCGTTTTATGCATACTCTTCTCATACTTAAAGAAGATATCATAATAATTCATCACAGCATGAGATCCAAGCTCTGTCCCCAGAAATGGAACTGAATTTGCTGAACCACTTACAACCTCTATCAAATGTACTTTTGTGTGTGATTGGTAAAGACTTGACTGTACTTAGAAATAAGAGGTCACTGAGTACTCAGGAAGCACAATAAATGTACTACCCCACTCATAAATCAAACCCAGTCTAGTCCACAATAGTTCATCAGTTGCCCAATAAAACCAACAAGCTAGGCTGGGTGCAGTGGCCCACACCTGTAATCCCAGCACTCTGGGAGGCCGAAGCAGGTGGATCACGAGGTCAGGAGATCGAGACCATCCTGGCTATCATTACGATCTCTACTAAAAATACAAAAAATTAGCTGGGCGTGGTGGGACACCCCTGTAGTCCCAGCTACTCCAGAGGCTGAGGCAGGAGAATCTCTTGAACCCAGGAGGCAGAGGTTGCAGTGAGCCGAGATTGTGCCACTGAACTCCAGCCTAGGTGACAGAGCGAGACTGGATCTCAAAAAAAAAAAAAACAACGAAGCTAAACTTTTGCCTATTTTCTCTTCTGGCCCTGTGTGTTTGATTCTTAAGCTGGTCCCTGGACTCTCCTGCCTTCACCCCACTTGTATGTTAGCATATCACCACTGCAAGCTGCTTCCATATCAAAGACACAAGCACAAGATTTTGAGGTGGCTGGGGTGGAAGCTGTCCCCACAGTCCAACTCCCAATAGCTCATTTCAGGCCTGGCCTCTGCTCTCTCCACACCAGCATTCAGAAGTCATTTTGGCCAAATAGGACACACAGTAGTTGGTGACCATTTATTCAGCACCTGACAAGCTGAGGATGAGATAGGAGGAGATCTAGTCTCCTTGGAAATCCCGCCACATGCTAAGAAGATAACAAACCCACAGTATGAGAAAAGCAGATATAGGCTACAAGGGACTTTTACCTAGAGGTGGTAAGAGGAGAGATCAGGAAGTCTGGCCAAAGAAAGTGTTTACCTTAATATTACAAAGCTGACAAGTAAACTGGCAAATTTCTATCCATCAGCTTGCTCATTTGTTTGTTCATTCATTCATTCAACAAACATTGAGCACTCAGTGTCATTTAATCATCATGATATTGAACAGCAGATATTAATTTTCCCATTTTGCAGATGAAGAAATGAAGCCTAGAAAGACAAAATTACTTCCTGAGATAAGACACACACAAATAAAGAACACACTCCCGTGGATGTGTGGAACTAAAACAAAAGATTTAGGATTGACGTCGTCAGTGTCCCACTAGGCAAGCAGAAAGTGGGTAGGATTTACAAAGTGTTCAAAGAAATAATGGCTGAAAATATCCTGAATTTGGCAAACAACATAAACATACAGATTCAAGAAGATAAGAGAACACCAAACAGGACAAATCCAAAGAAATCCACAGCATGATGCATAATATTCAAACTTCTGAAAACTAAAGACAAAGAAAAAAATCTTGAAAGCAGCCAGACAGAAGTCATTCATTGCTTACAGGGGAAAAACAATTCACATGACAGTAGATTTCCTATCAGAAACCATGAAGGCCAGAAGGAAGGTACACGACATTTTCCAAGTGCTGAAGAAAAGAATTGTCAACCCAGAATTCTATAATCAGTGATAGTTCCTTCAAGAATGAAGGAGAAATCAGGATATTTTCAGATGAAAGAAAACTAACAGAATTTTTTGCCAGTGGATCTACCCTAAAAGAATAGCTAAAGGAAGTTCTCTAAACAGAAAGGAACTGACAAATCAAGAAATTTTGGAATATCAGGAATGAATAAAGGACATAAGAGCAAAAATTTGGGTAAATACTATAGACTTTTCTTCTCAGGTTTTCTAAAGTATCTTTGATAGTTGAAGTGAAAATTATAACTGTTTAATATGATTCTCAAAGAATGTAGAGGAAATATTTAAGATGATTATAAGTGGGAGAGGGTAATGGGACATATAGGAGGTAAGACTGCTGTACTCATTCAAGCTGGTAAAATGTTGACAGTGGGAAACTGTTATAATCATGTATATATAATGTAATACCTGTAAGAATTAAAGAAAAAGGAAAGAAACACGAAAGGTGGATTGCCAGTTAAGACAGGTTTATTTTAGAGAAAACAAACCTGAGAGGGGCATTTGGCTGAGTTAGGTCAGAGGCACACTTTTTTAGAGACTAAGAGTTTTTAAGGATTTAGGGTGGGAGAGTTTATTAGATGCTTGGCCTGCTTCTGTGTTTCTTTGTTGTGCTTATTTGGGAGGGAGAGTTGTGTGTCTGTTCCCATACATCTTTCTGCAGCTGCAGGCATATCCCCTGAGTCTCTTAGCTTCCCTATCTTAGTGCACCTGAAGGGAAAGGAATGTACTTATTAAGGCCTACTGTTTTACTGGGGCCCATTGTATGAGGGTGAAGTTTGGCAGTTACCAAAGAGACTTTTCCCCCACCTCTTTCTGTGTCCAAGCTGTCTTATCTGTGTTTTACTGTCTGCTCTTTCTGGCTGCTTGTTGTTAGAAGAGAAGTGATTTCCTTGAAATGCATGAGGCTAGTAAGGGAGCTGGAACTTAAAGTGGCAGTGTTTGTCTGAGATGATGGTGCTCCTTCTCTGTCAATACCTAGAGCAAGAACTAAGATCTACACAAAAAGATACACTCAACAGTATAGATAAAACAAATTGAATTCTTTAAAAATGTTCGAATACCTTAAAGGAAGGCAAGAAAAAAAAAACACAAGCAAAAAGCCAAGAGAACAAACAGAAAACAAAAAAATAAAATGGCAGACATAAGCCATAACATATCAAAAATTACATTAAATGTAAATGGTCTAAATATACCAGTTAAAACACAGACAATAAGAGAATGCATTTTTAAATGACCTAACTGTATGACGTCTGTATGAAATTCACTTCAAATATAATAAAGTATTTCAAAATAAAAATACCCCTCAAATTACCTCCTTCTCAGGATCCTTCTGGGATTTAATGAGGTAATGGGTGAATGTGTGGTTAGCACAGTGTCTGCCATCTAGCAAGTGCTCAATAAATGGTAGGAGGGAGTACGGAGGAGCATAGCAGGCAGAACTGTGCGTTTATCTGTAAGGAAAGCAGCCATTTAAAAGCAGCCACTTTCTTCTTTCCTAAATGGAGCAGATATTTGGGAAGAATTCCTCACATGGCCTCTCTTGGTTATGTAAATATCAGAAAAATCACCACCATTTGCCCAAGAAAAAGGGAACCGCAAGACAGTTTGGTGGCCTGACAAAGGCTCTTCCTTACAAAACCCTAGAGGATGTAGAGCTATTGCTTGGTGGTAGGACCAAGGGGATCTAGGGACCAACCCAAGCCTAGACCCCTAGAAACAGCAGGCATAATTTGGAAACATGCAAGTCTCAACTGTAACCTATAATATCAGGACCCAAAATGGAGGAAACTCATCCATGCCCAAGACTGAGGAAGCAACACAACTTTTCCTCACTGGGACTCCAGACCCATGATGACACGGGGACACCAGAGCTGAGTGTAACACCAACAAGAGAGGCCCCAGTTCTTCTGATTCCACAGCCTGTAGCCTTGCAGTGATGGTCAAAGGGACCTTGGACTGTCAGAGGCGTTTCAACCAGAGCAACTCCATCTTGAGTAGGGACTAGGTAAAATGAGGCTGAGACCTGCTGGGTTGCATTCTCAGGAGGTTAAGGCATTCTTCGTCACAGGATGAGATAGGAGGTCAGCACAAGATACAGGTCATAAAGACCTTGCTGATAAAACAGGTCGCAGTAAAGAAGCCGGCCAAAAAACACCAAAACCAAGATGGCAACAAAAGTGACCTCTGGTCGTCCTCACTGCTACACTTCCATAAGCATCATGACAGTTTACAAATGCCATGGCAACGTCAGAAAGTTACCCTATATAGTCTAAAAAGGGGAGGCATGAATAATCCACTCCTTGTCTAGCATATAATCTAGAAACAACCATAAAAATGGGCAACCAGCAGCCCTTAGGGCTGCTCTGTCTACGGAGTCGCCATGCTTTTATTACTTTACTTTCTTAAAAAATTTGCTTTCGCTTTGCACTGTGGACTCACCTTGAATTCTTTCTCACTCAAGATCCAAGAACCCTCTCTTGGGGTCTAAATTGGGACCCCTTTCCCATAACAGGACCATGTCAGGCTACCTCTTTTCAATGGCACCATCTGTGTGGCAGCTGTAGGATCAAGGGCATTGGGATACAGAAGTCTGCTAGTGACTAATCAGATCCTCTGTTCTCTCTGTAGGGGTTCTGGAAGCAGGACAGACTCCACTGGACTGAGTAAATCCCTGGTGCTCAGTCATAATTCAGCCCAAAGAGAAATACTAGATCATCATTAGTCTGGGTAGGTTAGGGCTAAAGATTAAATACTAAAGAGACATGGCCTCATTTGTGCCTCCAGGTCAAGTAATGGGCCTTACCATCATCATCACTATCATAATATTTTTTTAATCTCTGCAGATCAAGGCTCAGGAGCAGCCCTGGGAGGCCCACACTTTCTCAAAGTTGAAATTCACTTACTTATTCATTCAGCAAATATTTCTATAACGTCTGCTATGTGTTTGGCACCAGAGTTACAATATTAGAAGAGAAAAAAACAAAAAGTCCTTGATCTCAAGAAGTTTATATGCTGGTAGGGGGAGACAATAATGGTAGATGCCAGGAGGGAGTCGTGTGTGTGTGTGTGTGTGTGTGTGTGTGTGTGTGTGTGTGTGTGTGATACTAGGTGGAGGAATAAAGCAGAGTAAAATACCAGAGAGTGAGAGTGGAAAGTGCATTTTACATGAATGGCCAAGGAATGTGTTTCTGAGCAGGGATCCCAAGTAAGTGGGAAGTCATATTGAAATCTAAGGAAAAGCATTTTAGGCAGAGGGAACACCAGGTGCAACATCCCCCAAGTGTAAACTTGCTTGGCAGTTTCAAAAATAATAAGAGGGCCAAGCACTATGGCTCACACCTGCAATCCCAGCACTCTGGGAGGCCAAGGCAGGCGGATTGTTTGAGGCCAGGAGTTCAAGACCAGCCTGGCCAACATGGTGAAATGCTGTTTCTACTAAAAATACAAAAAAATTAGCCAGGCATAGTGACACACACCTGTAGTCCCAGGTACTTGGGAGGCTGAGGCATGAGAATCACTTGAACCCAGGAAGCAGAGGTTGCAGTAAGCCAGGATCACGTCACTGTGCCCCAGCCTGGGCGACAGAGCAGGACTCTAACTCAGAACAAAAACAAACAAACAATAATAGGGGATTGTGGCTGGATCAGAGTGAGCAAAAGGGAAAACAGTAGAAGCTAAAGTCAAAGTGGTGGTGGAGGCCAACCATGGTCTTGCCTACCATGGAAAGTCTCCGTATTTCAGTCCGAATAAGACAGGAACTTCTGGAGGGCTTTGAAGCAAAGAAGAGTTCACATACTGAAGTGACGTACAATTTTAGAAAGATAAATGTGCCTCCTGTGTGGAAAATGATGTTGGCAACAGACACCTGCCAGGAGACTATTGCACTAAACAAGACAAGAGGTGACTGTGGCTCAAACCAGAGTGTGGCAGTGGAGAAGGTGAGAGGTGCTCAGATTTGGGATGTATTGTGAAAGTTGAGCCAGTAAGTTTTGCTGCCATATTGGAGACAGAGGAGTCAAGGATAAAGACAAGGTCAAGCTAGATTTCAGTTTCTAAGAAAAGAACATTTTTGTTCACTCCAATTTCCAAAGGTCCCTGGAGAAGGTTGGCCAGCCTGGCAGGCCTCTCACCAAGGGAGAAGCAATCAGGACCAAACTGGAGTCAAGGGCTTGAGGGTATCACACAATGAGAAGGATCAAAGGAAGGATTGATTCATTAACTCAAAGAGGCATGGCCTCAGTAGTATGGGAGATGGCTGGGAGGTGAGTGATGTGATTACTGTCACAGTTTTCCAAACCTTCCCTCAAATTGCCAAGCTTTCAAAATGCTGTGTGTGATCAAATTTCCGTGGATGTGGACTTTGTGCCCAGTTTGTTGTTGGGAATTTGAAGAGATCAATAGGAAGTCTCTGGATTCTCAGGAGCCATAAAATTGGGGATTCTGGCCACATTTAGCCAGATATCCCCAGAGCAGGGCCCCTGCCTGCCAACATCAGAGTTCTAAGATATATTTACTCTCATATTTTATCTAGCTCTCTGATGCAGTTTGGATATTGGCCCCCCAAAATCTCATGTTGAAATGTAATCCCCAATGTTGGAGGTGGGGCCTGGTGGGAGGTGATTGGATCATGGAGGCGGAGTTCTCATGAACAGTTTAGTGCCATCCCCTTGGTCCTCACCATCGTGAGTGAGTTCATGCAATATCTCGCTGTTTAAAAGTGAGTAGCACCTCCCTCCTCTCTCTTGCTCCTGCTTTTACCATGTGAGATGCTTGCTCCTGCTTCATCTTCTGCCATGAGTAAAAGCTCCTTGAGGTCTCCCCAGAAGCAGAGCAGGTGTTGGCGCCATGCTTCCTGTACAGCCTGCAGAGTCATGAACTAAGGAAATCTTTTTCTTTATAAATTATAAATTACCCAGCACTCAAAATGACTATGTGAATTTCATTCATTTCTTTATAAATTACCCAGACTCAGGTATTTCTTTATAGTAATGCAAGAATGGCCTAACACTGTCTCCTCACCAAACTGGTAGGCCTCTTGAAGACAGAGAAGGCTTTATACTTTTTTAGACCCTCAAGGACTTATACAATCTCCATACAGAGCCCTCCACCTGAACCTGATTGGATTAGATTAACTTGGATTTTATAACGTTTGTGGAAATTTTAGTTTGTCGTCCATTTCCTTCATTAGGAGTTTCTCATTAGTTTGAAGTTTCCTAGAAGCAGATCCTGAGACAAGAATTAACATACAGGTAGTTTATTTGGGAGATGATCTCAGAAAGCACAGGAAGGGTGTGGGAAAGGGAGACAGTACAGGGGCATGCGTGAGCACGGTGCCGCTTCAGACAATCGGAAGCTGAGTTCTGGGGGCAGTTGTCCCATAGGAGGGAGAGGAAGCTAGAGCATATATACATGGATTTCCACCTGTCATTAGTTCTGGGATACTCCCTAGACTCTTAAGTCCAGGCACTCCAGCTTGGCTTGTACATGGGCCAAGAAAATTCAAAGAATGTCCTCAAACAGAGTCACAGGTGCTTGTAGGAGTGAGGGAATAGTGTACCAAGGGAATGGTGTATCAGGGCATCAAGAGCAACTGCTAAACGAATTTTCTTCCCCTCTTGTTTTTAAGTGATAAAGAAAATGCTGGCCCTACAGAATAACTAAAAGGAAGGTTGCATCAATTCTTATTCTCTGTTTTTTTCCTTTTCCTTCTCCTTCTCCTCCTCCTCTTCCTCTTCCTTTTCCTCTTCCTCTTCTTCTCTCTTGCCCTATACCATGCATCCCCCCTCCACTTTCCTTGGTGTTTGCCTTATGTCTGAGCAGCTTCATGTCTTCACGGATCAATGGCAACAAGGCCACCAATGCAATTGCAGCCTTACATCATCTTCATCTTCAGCAATCCCAGAAGAAAGAGCTCTGCTTTCCCGAAAGCTTCAACAAATGTCTCATTGAACCAGCCTAAAATACTCACCTATGCCTGGTAGGGGCCATGGAGATGAAATAAGCTGATGTGAAAGTCTGGGAATATGTGCCCACTCCAGAGCCTCGGAGCTTGGAGTTAACTCCACAGTAACAACATAGGTAAGGCCAACAACAAAGAAAATTTAATGAAAAAAATCATACATCACAGTAATGCAAGAACTGCAACTACTAAACCAAGGCCCAACCAGAAGGGTTTTAACCAATGAATTCCTCAGCACACCTTCAGATTCCCCTTTAGCCAGTCCCAAGCAAAGCTTAATTGCTTCCATATTTCAGTCTATTAGAGATTGGAGTTGCATGGTCTCTCATTCTTACTAGTGCGTGAAGGCAGCTTCCCAGTTGGACCTAGATCATTTCTCTAGCATCTCCTTCTGTCTTCCCTGCTCTAGTTGGGAGGTGGCTGCCAAGAACCCAGCCTCCCTTTTCACCGGCTCTTTCTCTTCTGGGAGTACCTTGGGCCAAATGTTCTTTGAGTCTTTGGCCAGTCTTACTGAACTCTTTCCAACTCCTGTTTAATTCCTTCAATGGGTAAAAGTGTTCCAGATTCAGGATGAACAGATGGATGCTTAAGAAATGAAATTCACATAGTCATTATGGGCACTTGATACTCATTGCAAGGTCAGTTTACAGAATCAGGCTTTAGGAGACCCCCTGCCCTACACAAGATTTGGGGGATCATGGCCCTCAGGGCTCCAGCTATGGGTAGGCTGCTCCTGGGGACCCACTTTCTCATTGCTGGTCTCCTTGAGGCAATGGCACCTGTTTCTGGAACATTTGACATTAGACGAATAGGTTAATCTAATGGCCAGAGTGGTAAAATTAGTCTATGACCAGAGTGAGGTGCCCGTGAGACCAGGAGGTCAGTCTAAGATGCTGTCAGAGTTCCATCCATGGCCCCAAGGGATGGGGAAAGATTTGGTTCATAACCAACAATCTAATTTCTCTCACTGGGAAGCAGATCAAGTACTGCAGCAGGACAGAAGTATGCAGATGTGGGTTTTGGCTGGTGGCAGTGGTACTTTTTCCCAATAGCCAAACCACTTTGTAGTAAACTTTCAAATCAAGGCACATCTTTTGGCAATGGTCAGTGCCTAACTAGCTTCAGGGTCTCTCCAAGTTCATTTCAGTCGCTCTCCTCTTTAGCCAAGGAGCTCTCCAGGCCCACTTGTCCCTTCCCTTGGCCTCAGGCCTACCTCCAAGTCCAGGACCTCAGGTGCACTTGGCCCTCTACATTCACTGGCTCCCAGCCCTCGTCATGGGCACTGTGAGCCCGAACCATCTCACCGTGTTCTGGAACCCTAAGCCCACTGGCTCTCATGTCAGGGTCATCCAGATTCATACACCAAAACAAAGACTTGAATGCAATTTTAACTGGGGGCTAGAGGGTAGTGATAGCAGAAAACATCATGAGAGTATTGGAAATTGAAAAGGAAAGAGAAGGAGGCCAACAAAGAGGTGGGTTATCAAGCAAGTTACCACTGCAGGCAGCTGGAGCTTAACCCTCGCAGAGTACACTTCAGAGTTGCCTCGTCTGAGGGTGAGGAAGCTCATCCTTCACTGTCAGGTCTGTTTCCTTCTCAGTAGCTCTCAGCACTTGATTGCTCTGCACACAGGGCATACCAGCTCCCCAGCCAGAAAAGGGGCCCCCAGGCAGAGAATCACAATCGTTCATTGTAATCAGCTTTGGGTGCAGAGATGAATGCTGCAGAGATGTGGGCAGAGCACCCACAGCATCTGCTACAGTCCTTATGATCAATATCACCAACACCCATTATGCACTGAGGACTGATCAAGGACTTGGCCCCTATAAAGGGCTGTGCCATGGGGACAGGAATAAGACTCCGGTCCCAGTCTGGAGCAATTTGCTCCCATGATGGATAGACAAAGCTCACACATGCAGCAAGAGTGAGACTCTATTGGATGACCAACAGTGCCTGGCCTAACAAGTGGCCCTTACAGACATTGGCTATAAGAGACCAAGGATGGGAAGGAAATCCAGTGGAGGTGCAACCACAACTGAGCCTTGAGTGATTTGCAGGAATTGGACAAGCTGCAGGAAAACAGTGGAACAGAGGCACACTCTGCAAGAGTGAGGGGTGAGGAAGGCCAAGGAGTGGGTTGAGCAGGCCGAGCCAGCGTACAGCTAGCTGAATGTGGGGCTGGCAAGACAAGTCTAAAACAATTTATTCCACAGCCAAATGTCATTAGCTCCCACTCCACACAGTGCTGAAAGCTTGGGTGTTGGTTTGATTAATTATGCATTCTGTTATAGTTATAATTATTTACAGATTAGAGGGTAAAGAAGTATCAGGCAGTGATGGAATGGCAGGGATTCAGGAAGTTAGATCTGATGAAATAAGTGATGGGGAGCCAATGAAGCTTGTTGAGCAGGAGAGTGGCATGATGAAAGAGATTGTGATTTTGCCCCTGCCAGGAGGAAATAAAATATCTTCCAATGCCCTTTTATTCCTAGCAAGGCATCTCCTTCTTTCCCCCAGTGAGCACTCACAGTTGGTTCCCTCACCCCACCTCTGCATCTCTATCTGAGGCCAATATCTGACCATGAGGGACCTCCCCCAGCACAGGGCAGGCTGGAAGTGCCAGAAATTAACTCCTCAGTAGCAGCTCCCACCCAGAGAGGGCAGGAGCTGGTGGAAATGCCCCAGCTTCCTCACCCTTCCAGGGGTAGTCCTAAGGCCTGATCCATACATTCACTCCGAGGGCCCCAGCAGGACTGAGCCCTGGTTGCCCAGCTGCCCATTAATGCCATCTTCACCAGTTTTGCCTCCCTTCCCTGTATCACCTCCCCACTCCTTACAGGGACTCCTGGGCTTACCTCCCAAGGAAACTCCTTGGATCTAAACAGTTCTCCGGGTCAAGTAACTACGTAGTGTGCTATACAAAGATAACATGTGCATGAAGTCCAAATATGAGAACTGCCTGGGAGCAGAAATATTCAATAACCTCTCTTCTGGATCCAGGGAGGCTAGTTGGAGGGTTATTAGAGTAGGTTGATGGGGGCTGAAGACAGAACACTAAGAGAGGGAGTCAAATGTTTTCTCTTTTCTTTGATGCAGCAACACTGGTAAAAACAACTCAAATCCATTCATAAATCACTGTGTTAAGGGAAGAGTGTCTTAAAGTAGAACTTGTCCTGGGCACCAAACCAGTGTTAATTGAGGCAGAGCAAAAATTGCCAGACAGAGATGTAGCACCTGCCTCTTTTTTGTCTATGCTCAGACTCTGATCCTCCGTCCTGGCACCCATCATGGTTTCTGCAACCTGAGCAGTTCTCACACTATCTGCAGCCATGCTCCACTGTGCCCCACAGGCAATCAACATTTACCACCGTCTCCCCGTGAATCCACACATGATGTCCTTGCGAGAGAAGGCCTGGAAGACAGGTCATCCTGGTCTGACCCGCTGCAACACCTTTGAAACAGAGGCTGACAGTGCCTGTCCACACTCTTATCTTGCCATTCAAACATCCCCATTGCCAGCTGCCAGTTGCCAGCACCCACCTCTCTGGCCACCACAATCTGCTTTGCTGCCTGCAATATAGGTTACGAGTGCCATATGCCCTGGGATCCACTCTCAACTAATGACTGCTAAGAATCGGTGGATAAATATGCAGCTCCCTCTTTGTTCAGATGGGATAGCTTTGAGGCACGTGCTCCACACTGTGTCCCAGGGTGTCCCCATCACACTGAGCCCGTGTTGCCCACATAGGAGTTGGACTGACATGTCCTTTGTAGACTGAATTCCTTTCCCTGCCTCACTTTCCCACTCCCAAGCCAGTGTATCCTGGAATCACCTCTTAAGTAAAGTACTTGCACTCACACCCTGGCCTCAGTAACTGCTTCTTTAGGAGCCTAAGACAAGAGTGCTCAGGTCCCCTCTCTTCTCAAAGCTTCTAGTTCAGCGTATAATATCGCCTGTGCTCTCAAATGAAGGTGCACGAGACAAGATGAGGTTCAAATTCCTTAATGTGACATTCACTCTTGTATATTAGGAAAACAATCAAGATTGATTTGATGATGTAAGGGCAATACCATGTTCTGAAAGTTAAAAAGTCAATACATGTGGGAACATCATAGCTATTATTTCTGAAGAGTTTTGAACAGATCAGGAGTTTATTATTCTGATTTGATCTGTGTGCCTCCCCGATGGGACAGGATTTATCCCAACTGAAAGATGAGGATTCTGAGGTTGAAAGAGTTTAAGGAATTTGCATGAGGTCACCAAGAAAGTAATTGATGGAGCCAGGATTTAAATCCCATAGACCCCAAATTCTGTTCTCATATTCCTATGCACACTGCCTTTCTAAAAAAAATGTTTAAAGTATCATTTTTATGTCAGAGGATGGTTGTATCCTGAATTTGGAGAGAGTTGCCTTTTTCTACTTTCCTACCTTAAGAACACCTACTCACCTTCCACACTCAGCTCAGATTTCAATTCATCATGGAAGCATTCTCTGTCCCCCTCCTGGACCCCAGGCTGGGCTAAAATGCTCAGGGACCCCACTGGGAGCCACACATGTGCCCCAAACCAAACCCTGCTGTGATTCCCCTTTACTTAGCTGCCTACCCCTCACCTCCCCACCCAACCCTGTGTCCCTAACCCTGGAGCAGAGCCTGCCTGACACACAGGACACAGAGTATCTCTCTCACAAAGGCTTCGGGGAGGTTCCCAGCCATATCTGCCAAAGGCCTGGGATGCCTCCAGACACCACATAGCAAGAGTAATAATAAAAATGTCTCAATAAACCAAGAACAAACTACCATGAACACACAGTGTCACCTTGCACATCTCAGTCAGGAGAAAAAGAGCAACAATCAGCCACAAGCCCCTTCTCTTTTCTGGGTCACAGTTTCTTCACCTGGTAGAAATGAGGGCATTGGTCTCAACGACTTCCAAAGCCCCCCACCTCTGGCAAGGAGTGATTCTAGGGATGTCCCAGCACCTCTGGACATCTCAGAGGGAGAAAATAGAGTGTAAGGTGTCTTTTTTACCCTCTAGGGACTTACACTGAAATTGAGACAGCAAGGCTCACAGACATGACCCAAAACAACAGTATAAGCCCTGCTGATTCCAACTAGAGGAAGTCAGAAAAAAAGAATAAAGCAGAGCTTTATCCCCCTTGAGATGGGGATTCCTGTGAATGTCATTTGTTAGCAATGTTCCCAGAGTGGGGAAATGTAGGGGAGTAGGAAGGAAAGAAGGCCAGGCAAGGGTGTGAGATCAACCAAAGGGCCAGGAAGGGTAACTTTGAATCAGTACTGCAGAAGGTCTCATCCCAGAGTCATCCTGATTAGGCACAGGGAAGCTGGGGTATTTATACCCTGACACTTGTCAGTCATTAGTTAAGAGCTGCCCCCAGTATATAGATTCCTACATACTGTAATCTTTGTGCCCCAAGTGGGTTCCAACACAAAGGAGTCTGGGAAATGTGGATCTCTGTGGAGAGAAAAGGACAAGAAGTGGGTCTGTGAGCAAACCCATGACAGGCATGCCTAGTGTCTTAGGAGACTCAGTCTTACAGTCATAATGCTTGAGATATGCTTTCTGCTTTCCACTTCATGTTTTTAGAAGGTAACTCAGGGTTATTCAAGGAGTTCCCAGAATCTCCTGAATTTAGCTTGCATGTGTCTCCTGAATTGGCTGCATGTGGTTATGAGGCTCCAACATGGATGCCACCCTCTGAACAGGACAGCTGGCTCAGTCAGGTGGTGTCTGCCCAGAAACTGAGGCCCTGGAATTTTCCATTTGCTGAAGTCTCCAAGGCCTGGCATCTTATCACTGGAAAGGGGAACAAGATGATGCATTGCAAATAGAGGTGCAGCAAAAGAGCATGTTTGACTATTGAAGAAAAACCAAGTTAGGCTTCCCTTGTGGTGGCAGGAAAGTGAGCCTTGAGAAAATTTTTCTAAAAATTGTTAAAATCAAAGAAATACCTGGGTTTCCTCTAAGCTGTTTTGGAACATCAGTCTCCTGGATGCAAATCACTGTGGTGTCTCCACACTGGCAGCATCTGGGGGCAGAAGGGCTGGGGATGGGAGACAGGGAGCTGGAAGAGCCTCAGCAAACCCAGGACTGGTTGGAGACCATACAGGGAGCAAGGAAGAAGGGCCTTACTCACCTGCCATGCTGGCTGCCCTGAGAGGCCACATCTGCCGCAAATTGTGTCTTGGAATTAAGCCCCACCTGCTAAGGAGTTAGCTGCAGAGAGTGGCAGCAGGGCACAAGTGAGGGGCAGGGAGTCCAAGCATGGCCACAGGGTCCCTGCTGGTGCCTTCAAGCAAACTTGGACCCCTTTTTTCACTCCCAACCCTGGCTTGACCAAGGTTCTGGGCCACCTTTGGGGCATTTCTCCCACCTTCCATCACCTGAAGATCCTACCCTCAAGCCTTGGAGGCCCCAAAGCTGCCAACTCTTCTGCTACACATCCTCATCCAACCCAGCTCATTGGGAATTGGCCCAGACTTTAAGCAGCTCCTCCCTCATCCCCACCATTAAAATACAGTGGCTCAAGAGGCAGTAAGTTGTAAATTCTGTTACATTGGGATGTTAGGGAGTAATAACGTCTTTATATGTTCTTCTATCCTTGCTTGAGGATGCAAGATCTAAATCAAGGAAAGAAGGTGTTAATGGCAAGACTTCAAGCATGTGACAGGCCAATGGAAGAGATATTTGGGAGTGAAGAGACCCCTCTGGAGTTATCAGTTAGCAGACCCAGTGGTTCTAGAACTCGAAGAGTATAGGAAGCACAGCTCCCGTTTAAATCTACAAACTCTCTGGACACAGCACAGATGCTCCCCTGGGACTCAAGCCCATCAGGCTCTAGCTGCTGAATCAGACAACTCTACAATAGGAGGAGGCAGGATGAGTACCAGATGTTCAACATCTGTGCCAGCTGATTAACTGGTAATTAGTGTGAAAATTCCCTTTCCTCAGTTCTTAGTGAATTTTTATTGAGATTAAAATCAAGTCAAGGCCAGTTGCAAGAATCTCTCTTTATAAACACAGAGAAGGCAAGTGCCTCTAAGTGCACAGCCAGAAAAAATTATCTTCATATTCTGCTTGCAAGAGCCAAATGAATGCCTGCGTTCTGCATGCTTCTTTATTCAGAAGAAAAGGGCAGAGATAAGCTATATTTTGACTCCTAAGCCATGACTTTAAAAGAGGACCAGAAATCAGGCAATGAAGCCCTATGGACTAGTTCAGCATGACTGATATCACTGCCTGATCTCTATAACCAACAGAGTCACCAAGGTGAGGGACCTCCCTCAGCCCACCACCACCATCCTGATAATGGTGGTCTCCCTGTTCATCATTACCACCCCTGTGCGTTTTACCATCTTCTTTCTCTTCATAATGACCATCATCATCATCATCATCATCATCATCACCAAAGACATCAGTCGTCTCCCTCATTCCACTCAACATTGAAGTTTGGCTCAATGTCAACTCTACTGGGGAACTTTCCCAGCCCATCTTTTCAGGCAAGGTTGGTTGCTCCAAAATGGCATGCTCCTGGAGGGGCTGTTTGTGGGTATGTTTCTCCCACCAGGCTGTGAGCTTCTCAAGCACGAAAACTTATTTTCAATCTTTGTCTCCCTAGCACCCAGAAAGTGCCTAGAATATGGTAGGTTTACAATATCTACTTACAGAATAAAAGATTGAGTGAGAAGACATGTCAATAGCTTGGATCTCAGTTCTGCCTCTGAATCCCATTTGCCCCAACTACACAGCTCTAAACAAACCCATTCCTTCCTCCCCATGAGCTCAACTACACCTGCAGTCTTCAGACAAACCATTGTGTCTATGTTCTCTCTCTGGAAGTGGACAGTCGAAGGTATGGTGTGTCTGGATTATTGGAGGAGAAAGCGAATCTGTGGGAGATATTTGAGAATAAACACCAATAAGGCTTGGTAGCAGACTGGATAGAGAAGATAAAGATGAGGGAGGAGCCAGGTGACCAGAAGGCTGCTGCTGACAAAGACAGGCGCACAGTCAAAAGGAGACCCAAAGACAGAGCAGGGAGTTCAGTTGAGAGAAAAATTGACTTTGGGAGGTCAGCAGTGCTCAAGGGGAGAGTTCCAACAGGTCAGTGAAAATACAAGACTTCTGAAAAGAGAGGGTTGGGAAGGAAATGATGGTAGTCACCCAAGTCCTGGGGAGCCACACCAGAGTGGCTGTGCATTGTCACCAAGAGGGCACTGATCAAAGGGACTGTGACAACGATTCTGCAAGACAAGGGTGGGAGAGAGGACTGAGTCAGAGAGGGGCTGGGCTCCAGCCCCTCAGAACTCCAGGACACAAGTGGTATGTCCAGAGCTGGGCATGTGGAATTTGTAGTCACCCACAAATTGATAAAAATTGAGAGCATGAAATATTATCCATGTGAGAGTTCTAAGGACAAAAGGGTGGGCGGAGGAGAGCAGCTGGCCTACAGTGGGCTTTGGGAGCACCACCATACATTGGGGGAAGATGCATGGAGGTAAGGATCCCAAGAATAAGTCGATAGAGCAGTGCCATGTTAGAGCCTGAGGCAGAAGGAAAAAATTACTATGCTGATCCTGTCTTAAATTTTTAATATTTTACTTATGAATTTCTGTATTGATTTTCATTTTTTAAAATATTCTATTAAAATATTATTTATCTTGAGAGACAAGATAGAATACAACAGTTGAGCAATATCCTTCTCAAGAAAAGGAGACAGAGGCAGGTGAACCAACAGACCCAGTCCAAGCACTGGGTCCAAACATCTCAGATTCAAATCCTGGCTCTGGCACCTTTTAGATGTGCAATCTTAGGCAAGTCACTTCCCTTCACGAACCGTGGTGTCCTCACCTGAAAATGAACACCTTCCTGGCAAAGTTGTCACAATGCCTGCTCAATATAGGTGATTCCTAAAGATCTGCCCTGACCCCTGAGTCCTGAAGGCAGCAAGGAAGAAAACTGAAAAAACTGAACAAGGAGAAAAAGTCAGGAGAGGGAAGTGAGGCAGATACAGCCAGGAAACCAGGCTCCTCTCCACATGGGACAGACGGATAGATCTGAACAGGACTGGGGTGCTCCCTCCGCTGTCCGCATTTTACATATTACACTACACTCTATTTTTTTTAACATCTGTGACTTCCTTCCGTTTGTGTAGGGGATGGGGAAATCTAAACCTTTGTTTCCCACAAGGCGGGAAAAGCCTCGTGATCAGAGGAGGCTGGAGCCCAGTCCCTCTCTGACTCAGCCCTTTCTCCCACCCTTATATTGTAGAATCATTGTCACAGTCCCTTTGATCAGCGCCCCTTGGTGACAACGCACAGCCACTCTGGCAACTGGGGAGAAGCCAGTGGGGGAGGGTGACTGCCATCACTTCCTTCCCACCCCCCTCTTTCTAGAAGCCTGGAACTCAGCAGCATGTTTTCCCTGGTGGAAAATGTCCATGTTTGGTGTCTGCCCAAAGGAGAATCTCTATGGAAAGTTTGAGAAAGATTCCCTCTGGCTGGGAATGTGAAAAAAGTTTGTGCCTTTCCCATTTGGAAAAAGAGGAGAGAACATACTTGAGACGTGGTTATTTTTGTCTCAGATTCAAAAGGAGCTGACTTGGACAGTGCTCACTTGGCCTCGATTCCCATCGTCTTGCTTGTAAAGGCGATGGAATGAGGCGCACAGAGGTGACGCTGACCCCAAAATGCTTATGTCTCTTCTCAAGAATTTTTTGTTACACTTTCATTAGGTATATCTTACAAACAATAAAGTGCAAAAATCTCAAGAATTTTGTGTGTGCAGCTTGATGCATTTTTACATAGGTGCATAACCATATAATTACCACCCAAATCAAGACATAAAACATTTCCAGCACCCCAGAAGGCTCCCCTGTGCCCCTTCCCAGTCAATACTCATCCCCCAAGGCTAACGAAATTAGCTTTGCCAGCTCTTAAATGTCATATAAATGGAATCCTGCAGTATGTGTGTGTGTGTTTTTGGTTTTTGTTTGTTTGTTTGTTTTTGTTTTGAGATGGAGTCTCACTCTATCATCCAGGCTGGAGTGCAGTGGCACGATCTCTGCTTACTGCAACCTCCGCCTCCCGGGTTCCAGTGATTCTCCTCCCTCAGCCTCCCAAGTAGCTATGATTATAGGTGTGCACCACCACACCAAGCTAATTTTCATATTTTTAGTAGAGACGGGTTTTCACCATGTTGGCCAGGATGGTCTTGAACCCCTGACCTCAGGTGATCCACCTGCCTCAGCCTCCCAAAGTGCTGGGATTCTTTTCACTCTACATAGTGTCTACGAGATTCATCCATATTGCTGCATATTATATTTGTTTGTTCAGGCTGCCATAACAAAGCACCACAGATGGGGTGGCTTAAACAACATAAATTTATTTCCCCACAGTTCTGGAGACCAAAGCTCTGGACTTTTGGCAGATTGCATTTCTTCTGGGGCCTCTTTCTTTGGCTTGTAGATGGCTGCCTTCTCCCTGTATCTTCACATGGTCTTCCCTTTGTGTGTCTGTGCCCTAAGCACTTCTTCTTAGCAGGATACCAGTCATACTGGATTAGTGCCTGCCCTAATGACCTCATGTAATTTAATTACATATTTAAAGACCCTATCTCCAAATACAGTTGTATTCTGACATACTAGCAGTTAGGGCTTTAACATATGAATTTGGGAGAGGGACACGATTCAGGCCATAACATGGTAATACTAGTTTGTTCTTTTCTTACTACTGAATTGTATTCCACTGTATGACCCTACAACAAGTTATTTATTTGTTCTCTTATCAATATGCATTCAATCATTTACAGTTTGGGACTATTGCATATATTGCTGCTATCAACATCTCTAGAACATGTTTTTATTGGACATACATATTCATGTCCTGGGCATGTACTCCCAGGAGTGGAGTTGCTGCATCATGAGGTAGGGGTCTGTGTAGTTTTTGTAGACACTGCCAGTTTTCCTGTGTAGTTTTCCAATGTAGCTGTATGCTCCTATGAGCTATATATGAGAGGTCTGGTTGCTCCACACCTTTGCTAACACTAGTATTTTCACTGTCTTTTATTTTAGCCTCTCAAATAATCTTAAAGATGGTTTTAAAGCAAGTCCATCTGCAAAATCTACACTCCTCATACAGCATTTGCTATATACATCCATGGATAACCCCAATTTCGTTTGTGCCAAGAACTCTGGCATCTCCCTCCAACCCACTCCTGATCAGGGAGGAAAATCCCTATCTTGGGATTTTTAGTGGGAAGGCTCTGCGGGTGGGACAGGCACAGCATGAGGACCTGGGGAAGCCCAGGGCCAGGAAGGAAGTAACTGACTGAGGAGCTAGGAGGACAGGAGAGAGCCAGGTCAGGATGCAGTTGAAAGAGTCTTTGCTGGACACCTGGGGAAGGAAGGCCACAATTGAACCTGTCAGAAAGAGCTTTACAGGAGCCCCTGGAAGTTGTCTGATGATTCCTTGCTGACAGTTCTGGCCAGCCTTTGACGAGAAGGAAATCCTCGGAGTCCCTGGTGTCTGGGCACCGACAATCAGTTTTCAGAGCAGACTCTTCAAAACATCATCATCCTGAAGGTCATGGATTTAGAACAGACCCTCTACTCCCCAATTTCCTCTCCTACCGTGCCTGCCCTAGTGCTGGAAACCCCACACACACTGTCATTCCCCCAGGTTATGACATTTTCTGGTATCTTCAAATCTCCAAAGAGTGTCTGTGTCTAACGGGAACAGGAAGATGATCATGACTTACCCAGGCCCCCGGGTGCAAATCCAGTTTCTCAGAGCCAGCAGCAGAGGGGCCTATTTGGAAAAAAATATAAAGTAAATCCTATCTTACTCCTTACACAAGATAAAATCAATTAGAAGCAAATGTTTAAGTGGAATTTAAAAACCATAAAAGTATGAGAAGGGAAGAATTGGTAAATGTATTTATAATCGTGGAGGGCAAAGTCCTTTCTAAGATAAAAAACCCAGAAGCCATAAGGAAATAATTGATACCTACAACCACATAAAAATTAAGTCCTTTTAGAGGAGCTGGTACCATTCCTTCTGAAACTATTCCAATCAATAGAAAAAGAGGTAATCCTCCCTAACTCATTTTATGAGGCCAGCATCATCCTGATACCAAAGCCTGGCAGAGACACAACCAAAAAAGAGAATTTTAGGCCAATATCCTTGATAAGCATCGATGCAAAAATCCTCAATAAAATACTGGCAAACCGAATCCAGCAACACAGTAAAAAGCTTATCCACCATAATCAAGTGGGCTTCATCCCTGGGATACAAGGCTGGTTCAACATATGCAAATCAATAAACGTAATTCAGCATATAAACAGAACCAAAGACAAAAACCACATGATTATCTCAATAGACGCAGAAAAGGCCTTTGATAAAATTCAACAGCCCTTCATGCTAAAAACTCTCAATAAATTAGGTATTGATGGGATGTATCTCAAAATAATAAGAGCTATCTATGACAAACCCACAGCCAATATCATACTGAATGGGCAAAAACTGGAAGCATTCCCTTTGAAAACTGGCATAAGACAGGGATGCCTTCTCTTACCACTTCTATTCAACATAGTGTTGGAAGTTCTGTCCAGGGCAATTAGGCAGGAGAAGGAAATAAAGGGTATTCAATTAGGAAAAGAGGAAGTCACATTGTCCCTGTTTGCAGATGACATGATTGTATATCTAGAAAACCCCATCGTCTCAGCCCAAAATCTCCTTAAGCTGATAAGCAACTTGAGCAGTCTCAGGATACAAAATCAATGTACAAAAATCACAAGCATTCTTATACACCAATAACAGACAAACAGAGAGCCAAATTATGAGTGAACTCCCATTCACAATTGATTCAAAGAGAATAAAATACCTAGGAATCCAACTTACAAGGGATGTGAAGGACTTCTTCAAGGAGAACTACAAACCACTGCTCAATGAAATAAAAGAGGATACAAACAAATGGAAGAACATTCCATGCTCCCGGGTAGGAAGAATCAATATCGTGAAAATGGCCATACTGCCCAAGGTAATTTATAGATTCAATGCCAACCCCATCAAGCTACCAATGACTTTCTTCACAGAATTGGAAAAAACTACTTTAAAGTTCATATGGAACCAAAAAAGAGCCTGCATTGCCAAGTCAATCCTAAGCCAAAAGAACAAAGCTGGAGGCATCACACTACCTGACTTCAAACTATTCTACAATGCTACAGCAACCAAAACAGCATGGTACTGGTACCAAAACAGAGATATAGACCAATGGAACAGAACAGAGCCCTCAGAAATAATGCCACACATCTACAACTATCTGATCTTTGACAAATCTGACAAAAACAAGAAATGAGGAAAGGATTCCCTATTTAATAAATGGTGCTGGGAAAACTGGCTAGCCATATGTAGAAAGCTGAAACTGGATCCCTTCCTTACACCTTATACAAAAATTAATTCAAGATGGATTAAAGACTTAAACGTTAGACCTAAAACCATAAAAACCCTAGAAGAAAACCTAGGCAATACCATTCAGGACATAGGCGTGGGCAAGGACTTCATGTCTAAAACACCAAAAGCAATGGCAACAAAAGCCAAAATTGACAAATGGGATCTAATTAAACTAAAGAGCTTCTGCACAGCAAAAGAAACTGCCATCAGAGTGGACAGACACCCTACAAAATGGGAGAAAATTTTTGCAATCTACTCATCTGACAAAGGGCTGATATCCAGAATCTACAATGAACTCAAACAAATTTACAAGAAAAAAACAATCCCATCAAAAAGTGGACAAAGGATATGAACAGACACTTCTCAAAAGAAGACATTTATGCAGCCAACAGACACATGAAAAAATGCTCATCATCACTGGCCATCAGAGAAATGCAAATTACAACCACAGTGAGATACCATCTCACAGCAGTTAGAATGGCAATCATTAAAAAGTCAGGAAACAACAGGTGCTGGAGAGGATGTGGAGAAATAGGAACACTTTTACACTGTTGGTGGGACTGTAAACTAGTTCAACCATTGTGGAAGTCAGTGCGGCGATTCCTCAGGGATCTAGAACTAGAAATACCATTTGACCCAGCCATCCCATTACTGGGTATATACCCAAAGGACTATAAATCATGCTGCTATACAGACACATGCACACGTATGTTTATAGCAGCACTATTCACAATAGCAAAGACTTGGAACCAACCCAAATGTCCACCAATGATAGAGTGGATTAAGAAAATGTGGCACATATACACCATGGAATACTATGCAGCCATAAGAAATGATGAGTTCATGTCCTTTGTAGGGACATGGATGAGGCTGGAAATCATCATTCTCAGCAAACTATCGCAAGGACAAAAAACCAAGCACCACATGTTCTCACTCATAGGTGGGAATTGAACAATGAGAACACATGGACACAGGAAGGAGAATATCACACACCAGGGCCTGTTGTGGGGTGGGGGGAGGGGGGAAGGATAGCATTAGGAGATATACCTAATGTAAATGACGAGTTAATGGGTGCAGCACACCAACATGGCACATGTATACATATGTAACAAACCTGCACGTTGTGCACATGAACCCTAAAACTTAAAGTATAATAAAAAAAAATTAAGACCTTTTGAGGGATGAGAAATACTATTAAGAAAGCCAAAAGATGAACAGGAAACAGGGGTGGTAAAATTTGCAACACATATGTCAAAGGATTAACCTTCCAAATTCACAAAAAAAACCTGCACAAAGCTGAAGGAGCCTACCAATTCTATGGGGGAAAAAATGGAGAAGAGGGTAAGAACAGAAGGTTATAATGCAAATGTCCTGTATACATAAGACCTCCTTAATAATAAATAAATCAATGCAAATTAAAACAAGACGATACCTTTCCAAAAACTAATTGTACTATCAGGAATATAAATAGTTAATAGGAGCCATTGCAATGACAGTCTAGGGAAATAGGCATATGTGCACTATTAGTGAATATATATATATTGATAGAATCCTTCTGGAAGATAATTTGGCAACACCACTAAGTTTTATAATTTATACAGCATTAGATCCAGCAGTTCCACAGTTAGCAATTTAACCTCCACACATACTGACAAGAAGTATCTGATATATATGTTCAAAATGTTGATGACAGCTCTGCTTTGTGGTAGCAAAAAAAAACAGAAGTAATTTAAATTTTAACTAATAAGGAAGTGGGCAATAAATTGTGGTACATGTATTGTAACGGAATACTATATGCCTGTAAAAAGAAAAGAATTAGGCAGACTTTTAAGTAATGATATAAATAAATCTCCAAGATATATTAAAGAATACAATTCACTGAAAAATGAGTGAGCCTTTATATAAATAAAAACCCCAAGAGTATAACAGAAATCGTTTTATCTACAAACACTCAAGACACCTCAGAAACAGTGGCTTAAACAATAGAGATATTTAATCATCTCTCATAACAAGAAACTTAGAGATTGGGAACGTTGGTAACGAAATCATCAAGGACCTATCTTTCTGCTCATGATGGTCTTCCGGTTCCTGTTAGACACAGACACTCTTTGGAGGTTCAAAGATACCAAAAAATGTCATAACCCGGGGCAATGACAGTCTGTGGGAGGTTTCCAGCATTAGGGCAGGCAGGGTAGGGGAGGAAATAGAGGAGTAGAGGGTCTGTTCTAAATCCACGACCTGCTCAGAGGATCACATGCTCTTACAAGATGGCTGCCTCTACTGCAGGCACCATATCCATATTCAAGGAAAGAAAAAGGTGGGGCCGGGCGCGGTGGCTCATGCCTGTAGTCCCAGCACTTTGGGAGGCCGAGGCAGGCGGATCACGAGGTCAGCAGATCGAGACCATTCTGGCTAACACAGTGAAACCCCATCTCTACTAAAAATACAAAAGATTAGCTGGGCGAGTTGGCGGGTGCCTGTAGTCCCAGCTACTCGGGAGGCTGAGGCAGGAGAATGGCGTGAACCCAGGAGGTGGAGCTTGCAGTGAGCCGAGATCGTGCCACTGCACTCCAGCCTGGGCGACAGAGTGAGACTCCGTCTCAAAAAAAAAAAAAAAAAAAGGTGGAAGATCTAATACCAGTGTCCACTCTTCACATGCCCATCTCTTTCATTTCATTGGTCAGAACTGTGTTCTTGACCACCCCCACCGCCATCTAGCTGCAAGAGTTTCTGGGAAAGTATTAGGGAAAAAAAAAAAAGGAATCCATTACCATGATTGGCTTAACCAATCATGATTTGTCTTCAGAGCCTGGGCACTTTGCCACTCTAAACAAACTCCTCAACAGGGTTTATCTGGGTGCTAGCCCATGTTTTGTTAGAATTACAATAAATTAATTTAAGCCTAATTGTAAAAATATTTCAAATGAATGGGCGAATGAACTGTCAACACACTAGGGGTTTGGCCATCTGGTTGGCTTTACTGAGAGCCAAGGATAGATAATAACTTATGTTAGTGACCTCAGGTGGGGCAACTTAGAAGTTCTGCCACCAGAGAAGATGGAAAAGCAATTCTCAGGTCTGCTTTAAGCTCCTATATCACTCCCAAAGGACTACCAAGTGGACCCAAAATTTAACAATAGCCCTGTCTTTTTTGAGTACATAAGTACATCAAGACCTGGGTCCAGGTCTCCTCCTTCAGGAGGCTGGGGCTTCCACTAGGGCCCAGGTGGGTTGCCCTGTGCGTGGTGCTGACCACCTCAGGTGATTTTTTTTTTTTTTAACTTAGCCCCAGCTACTGACTGGCGTCCCCTGCTGGAGAAAGAAGTGATCTCACAAAACGCGCTGAACGGGCAGGATCTGGGGCTCTTGCTGGGCTCCCACTCTTTCTAGCAAGTCTCTTCACTTTAATGGAACTCTGCTCCCTCATTTGTAAAGTGAGTCAGGGGATCCATAAACTGAAAGGCCCTTTCCAGGTCTCCAAGAAAGTACTTCCGAGGGAGGGCAGCCAAGATGGCCGAATAGGAACAGCTCCAGTCTACAGCTCCCAGCGTGAGCGACGCAGAAGACGGGTGATTTCTGCATTTCCATCTGAGGTACTGGGTTCATCTCACTAGGGGGTGCCAGAGAGTGGGCACAGGACAGTGGGTGCAGTGCACCGTGCACGAGCCGAAGCAGGGTGAGGCATTGCCTCACTCGGGAAGCGCAAGGGGTCAGGGAGTTCCCTTTCCTAGTCAAAGAAAGGGGTGACAGACAGCACCTGGAAAATGGGGTCACTCCCACCCTAATACTGCACTTTTCCCACGGGCTTAAAAAACGGCACACCAGGAGATTATATCCCATACATGGCTCGGAGGGTCCTACGCCCACGGAGTCTCGCTGATTGCTAGCACAGCAGTCTGAGATCAAACTGCAAGGCGGCAGCTAGGCTGGGGGAGGGGTGCCCGCCATTGCCCAGGCTTGCTTAGGTAAACAAAGCAGCCAGGAAGCTCGAACTGGGTGGAGCCCACCACAGCTCAAGGAGGCCTGCCTGCCTCTGTAGGCTCCACCTCTGGGGGCAGGGCACAGACAAACAAAAAGACAGCAGTAACCTCTGCAGACTTAAATGTCCCTGTCTGACAGCTTTGAAGAGAGCAGTGGTTCTCCCAGCACACAGCTGGAGATCTGAGAACAGGCAGACTGCCTCCTCAAGTGGGTCCCTGACCCCTGACCCCCGAGCAGCCTAACTGGGAGGCACCCCCCAGTAGGGGCAGACTGACATCTCACACGGCCGGGTACTCCTCTGAGACAAAACTTACAGAGGAACGATCAGACAGCAACATTTGCGGTTCACGAAAATCCACTGTTCTGCAGCCACCGCTGCTGTTACCCAGGTAAACGGTCAGGAGTGGACCTCTAGCAAACTCCAACAGACCTGCAGCTGAGGGTCCTGTCTGTTAGAAGGAAAACTAACAAACAGAAAGGACATCCACACCAAAAACCCATCTGTACATCACCATCATCAAAGACCAAAAGTAGATAAAACCACAAAGATGGGGAAAAAACAGAGCAGAAAAACTGGAAACTCTAAAAAGCAGAGCGCCTCTCCTCCTCCAAAGGAATGCAGTTCCAGCAACGGAACAAAGCTGGATAGAGAATGACTTTGACAAGTTGAGAGAAGGCTTCAGACGCTCAAACTACTCCGAGCTACAGGAGGAAATTCAAACCAAAGGCAAAGAAGTTAAAAACTTTGAAAAAAATTTAGATGAATGTATAACTAGAATAACCAATACAGAGAAGTGCTTAAAGGAGCTGATGGAGCTGAAAGCCAAGGCTCGAGAACTATGTGAAGAATGCAGAAGCCTCAGGAGCCAATGTGATCAACTGGAAGAAAGGGTATCAGTGATGGAAGATGAAATGAATGAAATGAAGTGAGAAGGGAAGTTTAGAGAAAAAATAATAAAAAGAAACGAACAAAGCCTCCAAGAAATATGGGACTATGTGAAAAGACCAAATCTACGTCTGATTGGTGTACCTGAAAGTGACGGGGAGAATGGAACCAAGTTGGAAAACACTCTGCAGGATATTATCCAGGAGAACTTCCCCAATCCGGCAAGGCAGGCCAACATTCAGATTCAGGAAATACAGAGAATGCCACAAAGATACTCCTCGAGAAGAGCAACTCCAAGACACATAATTGTCAGATTCCCCACAGTTGAAATGAAGGAAAAAATGTTAAGGGCAGCCAGAGAGAAAAGTTGGGTTACCCACAAAGGGAAGCCCATCAGACTAACAGCGTATCTCTCGGCAGAAACTCTACAAGCCAGAAGAGAGTGGGGGCCAATATTCAACATTCTTAAAGAAAAGAATTTTCAACCCAGAATTTCATATCCAGCCAAACTAAGCTTCGTAAGTGAAGGAGAAATAAAATACTTTACAGACAAGCAAATGCTGAGAGATTTTGTCACCACCAGGCCTGCCCTAAAAGAGCTCCTGAAGGAAGCACTAAACATGGAAAGGAACAACCGGTACCAGCCACTGCAAAATCATGCCAAATTGTAAAGACCATCGAGGCTAGGAAGAAACTGCATCAACTAACGAGCAAAATAACCAGCTAACATCATAATGACAGGATCAAATTCACACATAACAATATTAACTTTAAATGTAAATGGACTAAATGCTCCAATTAAAAGATACAGACTGGCAAATTGGATAAAAAGTCAAGAACCATCAGTGTGCTATGTTCAGGAAACCCATCTCACGTGCAGAGACACACATAGGCTCAAAATAAAAGGATGGAGGAAGATCTACTGAGCAAATGGAAAACAAAAAAAGGCAGGGGTGGCAATCCTAGTCTCTGATAAAACAGACTTTAAACCAACAAAGATCAAAAGAGACAAAGAGGCCATTACATAATGGGAAAGGGATCAATTCAACAAGAAGAGCTAACTATCCTAAATATATATGCACCCAATACAGGAGCACCCAGATTCATAAAGCAAGTCCTGAGTGACCTACAAAGAGATTTAGACTCCCACACAATAATAATGGGAGACTTTAACACCCCACTGTCAACATTAGACAGATCAACGAGACAGAAAGTTAACAAGGATACCCAGAAATTGAACTCAGCTCTGCACCAAGCAGACCTAATAGACATCTACAGAACTCTCTACCCCAAAGCAACAGAATATACATTTTTTTCAGCACCACACCACACCTATTCCAAAATTGACCACATAGTTGGAAGTAAAGCTCTCCTCAGCAAATGTAAAAGAACAGAAATTATAACAAACTGTCTCTCAGACCACAGTGCAATCAAACTAGAACTCAGGATTAAGAAACTCACTCAAAACCGCTCAATTACATGGAAACTGAACAACCTGCTCCTGAACGACTACTGGGTACATAACGAAATGAAGGCAAAAATAAAGATGTTCTTTGAAACCAACGAGAACAAAGACACAACATACCAGAATCTCTGGGACACATTCAAAGCAGTGTGTAGAGGGAAATTTATAGCACTAAATGCCCACAAGAGAAAGCAGGAAAGATCCAAAATTGACACTCTAACATCACAATTAAAAGAACTAGAAAAGCAAGAGCAAACACATTCAAAAGCTAGCCGAAGGCAAGAAATAACTAAAATCAGAGCAGAACTGAAGGAAATAGAGACACAAAAAAGCCTTCAAAAAATTAATGAATCCAGGAGCTGGTTTTTTGAAAGGATCAACAAAATAGATAGACTGCTAGCAAGACTAATAAAGAAGAAAAGAGAGAAGAATCAAATAGACACAATAAAAAATGATAAAGGGGATATCACCACCAATCCCACAGAAGTACAAACTACCATCAGAGAATACTACAAACACCTCTACGCAAATAAACTAGAAAATCTAGAAGAAATGGATAAATTCCTCGACACATACACCCTCCCAAGACTAAACCAGGAAGAAGTTGAATCTCTGAATAGACCAATAACAGGCTCTGAAATTGTGGCAATAATCAATAGTTTACCAACCAAAAAGAGTCCAGGACCAGATGGATTCACAGCTGAATTCTACCAGAGGTACAAGGAGGAACTGGTACCATTCCTTCTGAAACTATTCCAATCAATAGAAAAAGAGGTAATCCTCCCTAACTCATTTTATGAGGCCAGCATCATCCTGATACCAAAGCCTGGCAGAGACACAACCAAAAAAGAGAATTTTAGACCAATATCCTTGATGAACATTGATGCAAAAATCCTCAATAAAATACTGGCAAACCGAATCCAGCAGCACATCAAAAAGCTTATCCACCATGATCAAGTGGGCCTCATCCCTGGGATGCAAGGCTGATTCAATATATGCAAATCAATTAATGTAATCCAGCATATAAACAGAACCAAAGACAAAAACCACATGATTATCTCAATAGATGCAGAAAAAGCCTTTGATAAAATTCAACAACGCTTCATGCTAAAAACTCTCAATAAATTAGGTATTGATGGGATGTATCTCAAAATAATAAGAGCTATCTATGACAAACCCACAGCCAATATCATACTGAATGGGCAAAAACTGGAAGCATTCCCTTTGAAAACTGGCACAAGATAGGGATGCCCTCTCTCACCACTCCTATTCAACATAGTGTTGGAAGTTCTGGCCAGGGCAATTAGGCAGGAGAAGGAAATAAAGGGTATTCAATTAGGAAAAGAGGAAGTCACATTGTCCCTGTTTGCAGATGACATGATTGTATATCTAGAAAACCCCATCATCTCAGCCCAAAATCTCCTTAAGCTGATAAGCAACTTCAGCAAAGTCTCAGGATACAAAATCAATGTACAAAAATCACAAGCATTCTTATACACCAATAACAGACAAACAGAAAGCCAAATCATGAGTGAACTCCCATTCACAATTGCTTCAAAGAGAATAAAATACCTAGGAATCCAACTTACAAGGGACGTGAAGGACCTCTTCAAGGAGAACTACAAACCACTGCTCAAGGAAATAAAAGAGGATACAAACAAATGGAAGAACATTCCATGCTCCCGGGTAGGAAGAATCAATATCGTGAAAATGGCCATACTGCCCAAGGTAATTTATAGATTCAATGCCATCCCCATCAAGCTACCAATGACTTTCTTCATAGAATTGGAAAAAACTACTTTAAAGTTCATATGGAACCAAAAAAGAGCCTGCATCACCAAGTCAATCCTAAGCCAAAAGAACAAAGCTGGAGGCATCATGCTACCTGACTTCAAACTATACTACAAGGCTACAGTGACCAAAACAGCATGGTACTGGTACCAAAACAGAGATATAGATCAATGGAACAGAACAGAGCCCTCAGACATAACGCCACATATCTACAACTATCTGATCTTTGACAAACCTGAGAAAAACAAGCAATGGGGAAAGGATTCACTATTTAATAAATGGTGCTGGGAAAACTGGCTAGCCATATGTAGAAAGCTGAAATTGGATCCCTTCCTTACACCTTATACAAAAATTAATTCAAGATGGATTAAAGACTTAAACGTTAGACCTAAAATCATAAAAACCCTAGAAGAAAACCTAGGCATTACCATTCAGGACATAGGCATGGGCAAGGACTTCATGTCTAAAACACCAAAAGCAATGGCAACAAAAGCCAAAATTGACAAATGGGATCTAATTAAACTAAAGAGCTTCTGCACAGCAAAAGAAACTACTATCAGAGTGAACAGACACCCTACAAAATGGGAGAAAATTTTCGCAACCTACTCATCTGACAAAGGGCTGATATCCAGAATCTACAAAGAACTCAAACAAATTTACAAGAAAAAAACAAACAACCCCATCAAAAAGTGGGCAAAGGACATAAACAGACACTTCTCAAAAGAAGACACTTATGCAGCCAAAAAACACATGAAAAAATGCTCACCATCACTGGCCATCAGAGAAATGCAAATCAAAACCACAATGAGATACCATCTCACACCAGTTAGAATGGCAATCATTAAAAAGTCAGGAAACAACAGGTGCTGGAGAAGATGTGGAGAAATAGGAACACTTTTACACTGTTGGTGGGACTGTAAACTAGTTCAACCATTGTGGAAGTCAGTGCGGCGATTCCTCAGGGATCTAGAACTAGAAATACCATTTGACCCAGCCATCCCATTACTGGGTATATACCCAAAGGACTATAAATCATGCTGCTATACAGACACATGCACACGTATGTTTATAGCAGCACTATTCACAATAGCAAAGACTTGGAACCAACCCAAATGTCCACCAATGATAGAGTGGATTAAGAAAATGTGGCACATATACACCATGGAATACTATGCAGCCATAAGAAATGATGAGTTCATGTCCTTTGTAGGGACATGGATGAAATTGGAAATCATCATTCTCAGTAAACTATTGCATGGACAAAAAACCAAGCACCGCATGTTCTCACTCATAGGTGGGAATTGAACAGTGAGAACACATGGACACAGGAAGGGGAACATCACACTCTGGGGACTGGGGGAGTGGGGAGGGATAGCATTAGGAGATATACCTAATGCTAAATGACGAGTTAATGGGTGCAGCACACCAGCATGGCACATGTATACATATGTAACTAACCTGCACATTGTGCACATGTACCTAAAATTTAAAGTGTAATAATAATAAAATAAAATAAAATAAAGTAGTTCCAAACATTCTCCCTCCATCACAGCCTCTGTGGGATTCACTTTCAGAGTATCTGTGGGTCCGACACACCTGGATCCAAATTCCACCTCCTCCATTACAAGCTCTGTGACCTTGAGCAGTTATTTAACCCCTCTGGATTCATTTACCCATTTAAATAACAGAAAAAAATAATACTTCTCAGGAGAAGAGGTTGACTTGGTTTCTACTCCAACATCGAGTCCCAAGTGGCCTCCACATTGCCAAACCGAGTGGGCACTCCTTTGTCCTCATCTTACCTCTTTGCACATCTGCCAGAGTCCCTCACATCCTCTTCTTGTCTTTGAAGCTCCTTCATCCCCTTCTTTGACCCTCCTGGTTTTCTCCTCCTTCCTCAGTCACTGCTTGTCATTCTCTCATTTTCTGATTCCCTCTCCTGGAATTTTTTCTGCAATTACCCTTTAAATGCCAATGTTTTTAATCATATGAAAAGATGCTCAACCTCACTTAAAATAGTGGAATGCAAATTAAAACTATGTGAAATCATTTTTCACCCACTGGATTAGCAAACCATGAAAAGTTTGGCAGCAGTCTGTAGGCAGTGATGTAGGGAAACAGACATATTCATGCACTGTAGAAATGCCCTGGCACAACCCCTTTAGATGACAATTTGGCACAGTCAAAATTTTAAATGTCTGAGAGTATTTAATCCAGCAATTCCATTTATAAAAATTTGTACTAGAGATAAAATCTACTAGACATCTACCCAGTGTCCATTCTCTCCTCTACAACAAAACCTGATTTTGTTGGCAAAAACAATGAACCCAACTAAAAGGCATCTCCAAGCCTCTCTTGAGATAGGAACAGTTGCTTGATACAGGTCTGGCCAATGAGATGCAAGCAAAAATTATTTGGAAAGCTTCCAGAAAATCTTAAAAGGATATAACAGACTTAGCTTGTGATGAACTCTTCTCCCTCTTATTGTCTTCCCTCCCATCTCCTGCCTGGAATATGGATGTGATGGCTGGAGCTTCAGCAACCATCTTGTAACCATAAGAAAAGAGGCATGAGAACTCACTGTGACACTACTGAGCCACTAAACCATGTCAGTTTTGCCTAAGCTAGATTTCTTATTATATGAGGGAGAAAAAAAACAAATATTTTCTGTTGTTTGATTTTTCTGTTACATGCAGCCAAAATCAATCCCTAAATGTTTGTATACACAAGAATATTTTTATGGTGTTGTCTATATAGCAAAAGCCTGAAAACAGACTGAATTCCTACCTGTAGAGAACTGGTTAATTAAATTATGGGGCATGTATATCATGTGACATTATATTAATATTACCCAGGTATATAAAAGAATGAGGTGGATTTTTAGTACTAATAAGGAATTATCACCAAGATATTTAGCAAAATTTTAGAAGAAAGACATAGAAAGGTAAACGAAGTGTGCTAACATATATATATTGCTTCATAGACATAGAACATCTCTAAAAGAACACATAAGAAACTGATGTATCTCTGGGGATGGGGTTTGTAGGGATTGGGAGGGAGAGGGGAACTCACTGTTCACTGTATACTCTTTTGTGTTGTTTGAATATTAATTATGTGCATCTTTTATCATCCCAAGTTTGTTAATCAGGCTTGTACTGCTTTATCAAAGAGAGAAAGAGAGAAATAGGCGGGGGTGGGGGGAAGTAAGGAAGGTCAGCCATTTCCAGGACTCATTTGTTTCACTGGACAGCCCTATCCCATGACCTCAACTGCCACAGATATGTTAAGGGATCCAAACCTGAATATGCAGCCATGAGTCCTCTGATGAACACCACATTTATCTATCTGACAACCCACCACTCACTGGACATCAGCACATAGTCTCCCAGGAACCTGACTCAGCATGTCCAAACCTGCAACCCAACTCCTCCACTGTCTGAGTAAAGTGCTTCAGCCTTCAGCCAGCAATGCCCACTCAGCGACCCTGCCAACTGTGAAAGAATAGCTCCAAGTCCTGCTTTTCTCCCTCTGTCTCAAACCTCCCTCCTATCTGGGTTCTTTGGTGTCCCTAGAGACCCTGCACTAGTTAGAACCTTCCAAGAACTTAGCCAGATGCCCTAACCCACCTTAGGGGCCTCTTCCTCACCACTCAGTAACGTACACCACACTTGTCACTTTTAGTTCACTGTCTTCCTTCCTAAGCTGGAATCTCATGGGAAGAGGGCTCACTTTTGTGTCTTTCTCTGCTACAGGTTCCTCATATCAGTAGCAGGATCTGAGAGCAAGGGTCCTGTACCAATTGCACAAGCTAAAAAAGGTGGCCATTGCATCACTCCAACATTGATCATGTCGTGTCCATTCAACTTCCTGACTAGCCCTGGGACCATTCACTTCTCTCCACCTCTGAAGCCGCTGTCCTAATTCAGACCTGACACAATGCCAGGTACATAAACGTCCAACAAATTCACTTTTATTCCTTCCTTCCACTCTCCCATGATCCAATTTCCCCAGGTCTTTCCAGCCTTTCTGGTGGTACAAGTAGGGTCACCTTGGCAGTAAGAATGTGCATATTGCTGGTGCTGCTCACGAAAGACACCTCCTCTTTGCTTGCTCAGTGATTCTGAGAGTTCCCAGAGGGTCTCAGAAGATAACCCATCAGCTACCTTTGCCACATCACATCCAGCTTGTTTTTCCTCTTCTGCCCCAGCCTCACCTTCAGGACCCACTAAGCCACTGTCTGCAGGGCTCACAGGATGGTGCAGGTGGCCCTGCCCACAGCACTATCATGACGCTGCTTAACATCATACCTGCAGCATCTCCTTCCACCAGGTTTGACACGTGCCTGAAGCAGGGCCAGCATGTGAGGGGTGCCCCTGACCACGCCGGCCTCTCCCTCCTGCCCTCTCTGCTCTCCCCTGAGTGGGCTCTTCCCCTCACATCCACTATGGGACTCCCAAGAAGACAGCCCCTTTCCCTCCTTCCTCTCCCAGCCTGGGAGCGCACTCAGAGCTCTCCAAGTACATTTCTGTCTCTCTGGCCTAGCGGGGGCTGGATCCCTACAGCCGCGAAGACGCCAGAGTGGTCACAGTTCATTCCCATCACTGCTTCCCTCTAAATCTGAACTGTGACCAAGGGAAAAAAAAAACAGGAGAGAGAGAGAGACAAAAAACCATAGGAACAGGACGTCCTTTTCAGTTGCCTCTCCAGTTCTGTCAGGGGCTTGGTCCAAAAGAGGCTTTAATTGGTCAAACTATGTGTTTTTCACTGAAAGAAAATGCCATAAAATGAAATATGATTCACATTTGTACAGAAGGGTGAAGGGAGGAGGACCCTGCCTTTGTCAGGCCCTTCAAAGGGAAATTGGAGTAGGATGGGGTGGGGAGGGCCCAGAACTCCCATGATCCCCAGAGGGACAAGGACACATCCCCAAGCACACTGGGGCTTGTGCTCCGAGTTGGATTATGGTGGCCAGCGATGTCCATCCTCAGCTTCCTAACTGGGCACCCAGTGCTGACCTCACAGCAGCCGCCTGTGCCACCCTGAGTGTGTGGCAGACAGGAAGGGCATCTGTAGCCTAGGATCATGGGGGCCACCATGGGAGGAAACCAGGAGGGGCCCCCACCCCCAAGCAGAGGAGACATCTAGGGGGTATGTCTCCTCCAGGCCCCTGGAGGAGGCCTGTGCAGGGAGCTTGAGCGGGAGCAGCAGCCGCTCCTCTGCCCATGTCTACTCCCTTCTCCCATCTCCTGCCTCACTCAACAGCACCCCATTTAGATATTCCTTCCAAGATGAAAAATATGCTCCATGTCTACTGGAAGATGAGAGCTGAAAACAAGATATGTCAAAATGACAGAAAGGTAGTCAATTCAGTGCCGCATGTCACAACCCGAACCCCCCATTTATAAATTTCAGGAGCTCCCAGATGAACTCACAACCTCACCCAAACCTACCCCAGCTGATGCCTGGAGCTCCATCACTAGTGCTGCATTTCATGACTCCAGATTGAAAAGACCCAGAGGAAGAGGCATATCAGTTCCCACAACGTTTTAGTAAGAGGCATGGGGAGTAACCTTGAGGACATTGGAAATCCACTGTGTGTGTATGACAGAGCCAGAAGAGAGGGAGAAGGAAACCAGGAAGGTGGGTGGAGAAGAGGTGGAGAAAGGGACACTCCAAAAAAGTAGAAGGGAACTAGATGCTGGGGAGACCAGACGCTTCTGGTGGCAGGAATCCCTACCTTTGTGTGATATTCTCCTACAGCCTAGCAATGCAGCTGCAGGAGTGGAGTGGGTGGTTGGGTTGATTTGATGTTAGACATTTTGAGGATAATATTGGTGGAGAGACAGTGGGGACAAGAATTTTGAGACCCCTCAACAGGGAAAGTGGCCAGAAATATGTGCTTTCTAATGATGAGGAGAGACAGCAGGTGGCATGGATCACAAGGAAAGAATTTTCTTCAAGGGTGTTATAAAGTGATGGTATAAAACTGATACTTGGAACCCAACACAGCTCTATGTTTGATGAAAAGTGACATTTTATTCAAGGCAAGAAAGTCAAGGGAACTTTCCAGGAAAAACCCAACGCTGTAAGAATATTTGTTTGCCTAGAAACTAGGCTAGAAAAGGCAGAGTGAAAAGGTGAAGATGGCAGTCAGCTAAGGATGGAAGGGTGTGCAGGAGTTGAAGGGAATGGGCAGAGAGACTCTGGAGAGACTTTCTCCTGGAACAGAACTCCTGGTCAGTGGACTGACATACAAAGCAGCAGCTACAAGAAGAATTAACTAATGATCTTTTGCAATTATACTGGGAAAGATGGTCATTTGGTTGCTTAAATAAGTATGATCTCTCATTAAGTGAAAATATTTAAGCTTCTTATTGGAATATAATGAAGGACCTCACGTTTGTTAAAATGAAGGAGGGAGGAAGGGAGGAAGTCAAGCATAGTGTTTTCTTTTTCACAGGCCATAAGTGCAAACAAAGAAACCACTACTACTTCTTAAAGGAGGAAGAAGAGGAGAGGGAAAGAGGAGGATGAATATAAAGAAGAAGCTGGGGACCACAACCCCATCAATCCAGCTTCTCAGTAGGTCACAAAAGCCCAAGATCAGCGTGGACCAGAGCAATCAACAAAGACTTCCTGGAGGAAGCAGGATTTGAGCAAGTCCTCCAAGGAAAGGTCAATGGGAAGTGCACATCTCAGGATGACAGCTTGGGCCAAGCTGAGAGGCAGTACCATCCTGATAAGGCTCCTGTAAAAACAGATGGATTTTACCCAGGGGCCTGGGGAGATGTTCTCTGGCAAGCAGTTTGTTACATCCACAAACAAAGAGAGCTGGATCCCAGGAAGAGGGAGATGGGACAGGGAGCTCCCCTGGGGATAAGGCAGATGGAAACAGTGGGCCAGAGCAAGGGAGCCTGGGGCCAAGGATGAGCAGGAGATGTGCCTGGGGCCAATGGAGCTGGTAGAAAGGCCAGCCCACTAGAGCAGGGAGCCCAGAAGGGGGACTGGAGATGAAATGTGCCCACCTCACAGCTATGCCTGACACTAGCCCTAGGAGATGAAGAGGTAAGGTGCCCTGCAGACCTTTTCACATGCGGTGCTCTGCAAGCCCTAATGCCAGCTCACACATCTCATCAGGGTCTTGGTCCCAGGCTGGTGTCCAATGCCTGCTGCTTGCTTTCCTCTTCAGAACCTGATTCCCTGAACCCCGCTGACCCTACCCAAGCTAACATTCTGAAGAGTCTCTGCCCCAGCCTCCTGACCTGCAGGCCCCACTAGATATCCTCTCTCTCACTCTCTCCCAGTGTGGAAAGAGCCCTGGATGAGGAGTCTAGTTCTGATCAGGGCCAGGAAAAGCCAGCACCCATCTCTGGTCCTCTCTGTCCCCCACAGGCACAATGGGCGCCGTAATACCAATTCTGTCTATGTCGCAGAGCGCTTTAGGATGGAACGAGGTAAATGTGCAGGAAAGCACTTTGGAAACTTTCAAATGTTTTGAAGGTTTATTATGATTATTATTCATGTCTGATTTCGCCGCCTCTGTGGAGCCCCAGCTCGAGTTTGTGCCTACGCGATGCCAAAACAACCAGTCAAATCCATCAAAAAGTCACTCAATTGAGTGGGAAAAAATGCAGACAGCTCTGTTGTGTATTATCAAAAAAATTAAGCTGCAGGCAGATCACTAGTGTTTTTGAGAACGTGCAGTGGGTTGTTCTAGGCACTGTTTTGAGTTTTTCTATCTAAGGCTTTCACCTCCCATGAACCAATTTTTTTAAAAAGATGACAATAGAAAAATCAAGGCCCTCAGTTGTTTCCCAGGAGTGAATATGGCTTCAAGATGTCAAGCTTAAGAGAGAAGTAGACAGATATTCTTGCAGAGGAGGGCCTGTCTCTCTCTTGACCCCTCACTCACAGCAGGTCTCAGGCCAGTGGGCTATCTTTCATTGGGAAGGTCAGCTAAGAAGCAATTTTGAAAGCTCCCCACGTGGGTTGGCATGGGGGCGGTGGGCAGTGGGGTGGGAATGAAATACCTGAACAGCCTGCCAAACCCACAAAGGCTTCAGGAGCCCTGGCCTTGACTGCAAGGGGCAAGCACCCAGGAGCTGAGGACCAGTGGTATGAGGGGTTGGCAACAGGGGATAGAGAAGATTTTGAGATAAGAAGATGTTTTTAAAACATAAATGTCCCAAGAGGGTTGCTCCAGAGTGGCAGAGGAGAAACTCAAGCCAGTTGATTTTCCTCCATGTGAGCAGTTCCACTGAACATTTTGCTGGGGGGAAAGATGGAATCTAATTTTTAAGAAGAGGTTTGGCTATCATTCATGACTTTTATTTATGCAGGCCTCCTTGACACATTATTCTCATCAGGAGGTATCTGGCTCAAAAATGAAATTTCTGGATGGAAATGGGAATATATATGAGTGAAAACTCATGCTGCATCCTAAATTTAATTCTCTAGGTTAACAAGTCCTTCCTGAGCATCTGTGTGTTCCCAATCCCTTGCTAGCTGGGAGGTGGGAGAGGGGCAGGAGACAGTGTCAAAGAGGACAAGACTAACAAGTATGAGAAGGGCTAAACGAGACCATGCCACTGGGTCATAGGAGTTTAGACTTGAGTGTGGACTGGAGCCGTTCCTACGGACAAGGTAGGTTTTGAGACAGTATTTGGAAAAGAGATTTGGGGAAACACTAAAGCAAGCATCTCTATCCAAATACTATTTTGATTATGATAATTAGTATGCTGAAATGGAACTTGAAGGATAGTTACAGTAGTAGATACTGTCAGTGCTCTACCTGTATCCCATCAGAATCAACAATTTCCATGACTTCCAACTGTGTGCACCTGCAGCTCCTTTCCTAGGGGCTCCCCTTTGGCTGCTGGAGCTCTCCCTGCATGAGCTGGAGGAAGGCTAGGAGCAACAGGGAATTAACACCCACCCCCAGCAGCCCACATCAATGACTGATGGGAATGGATGTGTAGATACCCCACCTCCCTGACCCCACTATGGGGATAACTCTAAGGTGTGCATTCTATGCTAGGTCCCAGAGTTCTGCAGTGGACAGAGCCCTAGGTGCCCACAGTGGTAACTGCTTGAGAGCACACCTCTGTTGACTGCCTTCTCTTCTCTGTCTCCCTTCCCTACTCCCAACCAGTGTTTCCTCGGATCATCTCCCAGATAAACTACCTGTACTTGAAACTCTTATCTCATTGTCCGCTTCTTGGGGAACTCTAATTGAAATAATACATGTCTTATCCCTTTGAGTGTAATTTCATATCTTTTATCCTATTTAATCCTTCAGCAGTCTAAGGAAGCAGGAATTATTCTCATTGTTAGGGGTTGGAATTGATATCCAAAAAGTTAAGATAACCAGCTGAAATCACGTGACTAGTAGCCATGGATTTTGCATTGTGTTTAACATCCGATTTGCTGATTCCTAGCCTGGTGGTCTCTCCACCACACCCTACTACCTCTGGTTCCCATCTCTAAAGAACCCTGCATGCTAATTCAGCCCTAGAGCTCATGTTGGCAGCAACCTTAAAGGAGGGGTGCATAGAATTATACATTGTCTAAAACTTTGCATATCTTGGCTATAACTAAATATAAATATACAAAGTCCTGTTACCTTTACATATGAACAACTTAGTGGAGCCAAGAATTTTTGGGTCACAATCCTGGAACTCTGCTGCTGAATAATTCCCAAAGTAGCAGTTTCTGAGACACTTTTATATGGACATTAATAAAAGTATAAAATTTTTTCTTGGAAGGGCATGCACAGTGGTTCATGCCTATAATCTCAGCACTTTGGGACCCTGAGGTGGGAGGATCTCTTGAGCCCAGGTTTGAGACCAGCCTGGGTAACATAGTGAGACCCCATCTCTGCATAAAATAAAATTAAAATTAAAAAACTTTATTTGAAAATATGGATAAACAAAGATAAATCATTTTTTACTGAGTTAACAAGCTCTGTAAATTTCCAAAGGAAGCCTATAGCATTTCCCAAGCATGTTTGATTGATTAAGATATCTTCCTTTAGGCAGGGCTCGGTGGCTCACGCCTGTAATCCCAGCACTTTGGGAGGCCGAGGCAGGGAAATCACAAGGTCAGGGGATCGAGACCATCCTGGCTAACACGGTGAAACCCCGTCTCTACTGAAAATACAAAAAATTAGCTGGGCGTGGTTGCAGGCACCTGTAGTTGCAGCTACTTGGGAGGCTGAGGCAGGAGAATGGCGTGAACCCGGGAGGCGGAGTTTGCAGTAAGCTGAGGTTGCGAGACTGCACTCCAGCCTGGGCGACAGAGCGAGACTCTGTCTCAAAAAAAAAAAAAAAAGATACCTTCCTTTCAGAGCATACCTCTCGGCCTCCCAAAACAATGATGGGCATAAAATCTACTTAAGAATTGATGCTGTAGTATTCACCCCATTTTCTTGATAAAGGAGAGATCCAAGTTCAGACTGAATTTCTTTTCCCATTTACCCAAAACATAAAATCTTCACCAGGATGCATTGAAATATCAGACTCTGTTAATATTTTTTATATTTTTCAATATGTTTTGTTGAAACACAGTTCAGCTCTTTTGATCATCCTTTCTCATCTCAGAAAAATATTAGTTTATGCCTTTGATTGTTACTTCCTTTCCATTTTTATGGTGGCCTCCTGGTTTGTTCTTCAGGAATTGTCATCCTTCCTTTTTATTAATTCCATCTCTTTGGCCTGTTGCATGGCATCCTAGAAGCTTTTCCTGCGTTCACTCCCTCCATCGCTGATTTTATTTTCCACAATGTCAGGTTCCTAACCACTTTCAACACATGTTGAAACACATAGGCAAACAGTGAAAAGTATGTCTGTCTTCCAAATTTGCCCCTGTAGGTAAGAATTGTTACCAGTCTCTTAGAATCTTTCTAGAGATAATATATACACAAATGTGTGCACACACAGGCACACATCTACATATTTATCTCTTTATATGTGTTTAGTGGCAAATCCCTCTGTTGTTGGGGATGGCAATATGTCTGAAGATATATGTACATTTTCCAACCTCCTCCAGCCTCATGGTGTCAGTTATGACACTTATGGATCCAAATAACAGAAAGTCCAACTCAAAATAGTGTATAAGGACATGTATTCTTTTCCATGACAAAAATGGCAGCTCCAGGGCTGCCATTGATTAAGCACTTCAACACAATCATCAAGAACCCAGAATCCTTCCATCTTTTTATTCTGCCAGCCCTGGCATGTTAACCTGTCAATATGGGTTGCCTCATGGTCCCAAGATGGCTGCAGGTGTTCCAAGCATTACATCAGAAACAATCATTTCTAGAAGTAGAAAACTTACTATTTTTTCCTTGTGACTTTTTTGAAGAATGATAAAAAATTCCCAGAAGCCCCCAACAGACATGGGGGTGGTTTCCCCCACGCAGTTCTCGTGATAGTGAGTGAGTTCTCATGAGATCTAATGATCTCTTCCCCACTTCACTCGGCACTTCTTGGCACCATGTGAAGACGGATGTGTTTGCTTCCCCTTCTGCCATGATTGTAAGTTTCCTGAGGCCTCCTCAGCCATGCTGAACTGTGAGTCAATTAAACCTCTTTCCTTTATAAATTACCCAGTCTCAGGTATGTCTTTATTAGCAGCATGAGAACAGACTAATACAAGAGGTGACATCAGCAAAAATGGGAGCATAAGGACCTCTGAAAATTCTCTCCTCCATAAAAGCAATGAGAAAACTGGCCGAAAAAAAACGGTCAGAATCAACTTTTTTAGAACTCTGAAATTTAATAAGAGTTCGTTATTAACAGAGCACTTATTCAAGAAAAATGACTGAATCTCATTAAAAACAGCAAGCTTTGTGGCATTTTAACTTGCCCCTTCCTATTTTCCACTCCCTCGCTCCTTAATTGCCTTAAAAAAGAACAGCCTAAAAGGAAAAAAAAAAGAACATCCTAGGCCAGGCACGGTGGCTCATAACTGTAATCCCAGAACTTTGGGAGGCCAAGGTGGGTGGATCATTTGAGGTCAGGAGTTCAAGACCAGCCTGGCAAACATGGTGAAACCCCATCTCTACTAAAAATACAAAAATTAGCTGGGCATGGTGGCACATGCCCAGCTACTCAGGAGGCTGAGGCAGAAAAATCACTTGAACATGGGAAGCAGAAGTTGCAGTGAGCCGAGATCATGCCACTTCATTCCAGCCTGTGTGACAGAGCAAGACTCCATCTCAAAAGAAAAAGAACAGCCTATACTTACAGTGCAAAGTAGCATCCTGGCAGCCACCAGACAGAGCAAAACAGGGCTGGAACACTTTCAAAGTCTCAATCCTAAAGAATTGTCATTATTTGACATGTCTGGTAATTCCCTGGAAGATCCCACTTGTAAGACTCTCTTTATTTTAATTTTTTTTAACCTGACTCAGTACTTTCTCAGGGTGAAAAGGCTTTTTCCCCTTGGGGACATTGAAAACAATTAAAGACAAATGTTTAACTTCACACTACGTAAGGTGGTGGATAACAGTTGGAGCAAACATTAGACTAACCAAAAAGGAGGAGCTGGGGAATGGGATGTCCATGGGGGCTTTGAAAATCTCTGACATATTTCCAGGAACCTAAAAGGTCACATGCATGCTCAGGGCTGTGCACATGTTCAGGAAAGGCCTGAGGAGGCCCTCAGCTCTCACCTCTGGCTGAATTTGAGGACCTGTACAAGCAAGTGAAGGCTGAGAAAGGCATGTCACTTGCCTGGCTGAGTGTTGAAAGTGTTTCCCAACACTCACATGGAGGCCCCTTGGCAAAGACTGGGAGACTTACTGTTTTCAGACGCGTAAGGAATCTCTGTCCAGTCATCATCTGACCACTAAACTCACCAAGCAGAGACTTCAGTGACCACACATGACAAAGAATACAGACTACAATATTAGTCCAGAAAAGTCATTAAACAGACAGCAACAAGATCTACACCATAAGCAACAACAACAAACTCATGATTTTTAAAAACACAGCTAGTAAACTAGTAGCATAAGGTAATTTCCTTAAGCTAATCAGTAACCTGATTTCTGAAGTTGTCACACTATGTTATTTTATACATATAGATTTAAACAAAAAAGGAGACATGCAAGTAAATAAGAAAATATGATCCATACACAGGGAATAAAGCAATCAATAGAAACAGTTCCTAAGGAAATCCAGATGGCAAACTTACTAGACAAAGACTTCAACTCAGCAATTTTATTTTGTTTGTTTGTTTGTTTTAGAGATAGGGGTCTCACTATGTTGCCCAGGCTAGTCTCAAACTCCTGGGCAATCCTCCTGCCTCAGTCTCCCAAAGTGCTGGAATTATAGGCATAAGCCATCATGCCCAGTCAAATCAGCTATTTTAAATGGAATGGAATAATATTCAGCCATACAAAGAATGAAGTGATGATACATGCTAAAACATGAATGAACTTTGAAAACATTATGCTAAGTGAAAAAAGCTAGTCACAAAAGATCATATTATTCTATTTATATAAAATATCCAAAATAGGCAAATTTATAGAGATAAAAATAGATTCATGATTGCCTAGAATGAGGGAAAATGGCTATGGAAGGATGGGGAGTGACTGCTAATGGGTAGAAGGTTTTATAAAGGAATGATAAAAATGTTCTAAAAATGACTTTAATGATGGTTACACATATCTGTGAATTTACTAAAAACCACTGAAGTGTATACTTTAAATGGGTGAATTGTGTGGTATATGAACTATACCAACAAAGTTGTCATTTTATTTTATTTTATTTTATTTTTGAGATGGAGTCTTGCTCTGTTGCCCAGGCTGGAGTGCAGTGGCGTGATCTCGGCTCACTGCAAGCTCCACCTCCCAGGTTCATGCCATTCTCCTGCCTCAGCCTCCCAAGTAGCTGGGACTACAGGCACGTGCCACCACGCCCAGCTAATTTTTTTGTATTTTTAGTAAAGACTGGGTTTCACCATGTTAGCCAGGATGGTCTCGAACTCCTGACCTCGTGATCCACCCACCTTGGCCTCCCAAAGTGCTGGGATTATAGGCGTGAGCCACCGTGCCCGGCCAAAGCTGTCATTTTTAAATAAATAAATAAAACTAGGTCTAAGCAAAGAAGAGCAGCCAAAGAATGACTGTACAAAAAGGAATCATTCCTTTGCCAAATGCTGCCTACCTGGCTTCTTCACACTCAAAGTGACTCTTCAAGAATTTGTAATTACAAGCCTATGTCTACTTTAACTTTGTTTTTGAAGAAATTGATTGCAGGTGGCCATAACAACTCCCTGCTCCCATTCAGAGTCAGCCTTCATGCCTCTGATGGAGGTCCACTGAGAGGGGGTCGCTTGCTGGTTCAAGTTTCAACATGGAACTAAAACGAAAACCAGCCAGTATTCCTTTATTAATTACTTGAATAAATATTTGCTGGACACTTGCAATTGAGAAGGTCCAGATGCCCCTGGAAGTCTCCAATGGGAAAGGAGCGAGAAAATATTCTGTTTCTTGATTTGGGCGATGGTTACACAGGTATGTTTACTTCATGAAAATTCAGCAAGCTGTTTGCCTGTGATATGTGCATGTTTCTCTATGTATGTTACACTTTAATAAAAAGTTTACTTTAAAAATATTCCAGCCAGGTGTGGTGATACATGCTTGTAGTCACGGATACTTGAAAGGCTGAGGCAGGAGAATTGCTTGAGCCCAGGAATTAGAGGCTGCAGTGCACTATGATCCCCAAGTAATCCCAGCTACTTGGGAGACTGAGGCAGGAGAATCGCTTGAACCCAGGCAGCCGAAGTTGCGGTGAGCCAAGATCACATCACTGCACTCCAACCTGGGTGACAGAGAGAGACTCTGTCTCAAAAAATAGTCACTGTACTCTAGCCTGGGCAACATAGCAAGACTCTGTCTCTGAAGAAAAAAATTTATATTCCATTGCAAGGAATATTTGAAGACGGTGGAGGGATGGAACTGGTAGGGATGGGGTGTTTACAGGAAATGATGACAGTGAATATGGACCACCCTTTTTATTTAATTGTAAACTGTACAAAAATATACCCAAAAATGTGAAAGCATATATGTACAGGTTTCAAATGATCATAAAGTACCCATGTGTTTGCTCAAGGAAAAAATATAGGACATCATCAAGTGTTTACAGATGAATTGATATTCACAGATTTTCATTAAAATACTCTGGCAAAACAGGGTGGTGGGCAGTATAAATGAAATTTTCAGATAAGCTTAGAGAATAATTTCTCTTCTTTTTTATTAAATTAGATTCTAGTTCTCTGGTGAAATTCTCCGTCTTATCACTTATATTCTTAAACATGCTAACCATGATTATTTAAAACTCATACATCCAGCATCTAGATTTCCTGTGGGCTTTTTTTATTCCTTTGATTTCAAGTCAATTGCTTTGACCTCTTGATATCCCTGGTAATTTCTGATTGAATATCAGACATTGTTTAAGAAAAAGTACAGACAGTTTAGGATTATGTTATAACCCTTTGTTTATGGCAGACAGTAGAGAAAATTGCCTTAATCCAACCAGGGGTTGAGATGCTTTGAGGTCTCTGTACCCGTATCTTCACAGGTCTTACCTGCAAGTCTGGATGTTCACTGATGCCCCTCCATGTTGGAAGGCTTTGAAAATTTATTTTTGCCTCCTCGGCACCACAAGACTTCCAAAGGCTCTACTTCGTTTCAGAGTTGGATTCTCAATAGATGAAAAAAAAGCATTTGATAAAACTCAACACCCGTTTATGATTTTTAAAAACACAGTTAGCAAACTAATAGTATAATTTCCTTAAGCTAAAAAAAAATATCAACAAAAGCCCTACATAAAATAAAAAGCTGAAGCTGGGCACGGTGGCTCATGCCTGTAATCCCAGCACTTTGGGAGGCCAAGGCGGGTGGATCACAAGGTCAGGAGTTCAAGACCAGCCTGGCCAAGATGGCGAAACCCCATCTGTACTAAAAAACTTCAAAAATTAGCCAAGTGCGGTAGCAGGCACCTGTAATCCCAGCTACTTGGGAGACTGAGGCAGGAGAATCGCTTGAACCCAGGCAGCAGAAGTTGCAGTGAGCCAAGATCGCATCACTGCACTCCAACCTGGGTGACAGAGAGACACTCTGTCTCAAAAAAACAAAACAAAACAAAAAGACGGAGAGAGACTCCGTCTCAAAAAAAAAAAGAAAAAGAAAAAAGAAAAAAAGAAGAAAAATAAGAAAAAACAAGAAACTGACAAATTTAAACCTTTCTACCATAGACTGAGTGTTGTATCCCCTTCAAATTCATGTTTTAAAACCTAATCCCCTACGTCACGGTATTAGGAGGTGGAGCCTTTGGGAGGTGATTAGGCCATCAAGGTGGAGCCTTCACAAATGAAATTGGTACCTTTATGGAAAAAAAAAAAGACCCCAGAGAGATCCTTGGCCTCAGAAAGATCCTTGGCCTCTTTTGCCATGTGAGAACACAGTGAAAAGATGGCTGTCTATGAACCATGAGGGGAGCACTCACCAGACACTGAGTCTGCTGGTGCCTTGATCTTGAACTTCCCAGCCTCCAGAACTGTAAGAAATAAATTTTTGTTGCTTAAGGACCCCAGTCTATGGTATGTTGATATGGCAGTCCAAACTGACTAAGACATGTTCCTCCTAAGATCAGAAATGAGACAAAGTTCCGACTGCTGGTTCTCACTTTAGCTTTCTTCAGTGTAGTTTTCTCTGTGCCTCTAACTATAGTGAACACACAGCAAACCTCCCCAGAAGGCTTGCTAATTGCTATGGACTGACTTTTTGTGTCCCTCCAAAATGCATATGTTGAAGCCTTAATCCCCAACGTGATAGTATTTTGAGATGGGGCTTTGGGAGGTAATTAGTCCAAAGGGTAGAGCCCTCATTATGGGATTTAGCACCCTAATAAGAAGAGACATGAGCTGGGCATGGTGGCTTGCCCCTGTGATCCCAGCACTGTGGGAGGCCAAAGCAGGAGGATCATTTGAGCCCAGGAGTTCAAGACCAGTGTGGGCAACATGGTGAAACCCCATCTCTATCAAAAATACAAAAATTAGCCAGGCATGGTGGCATGTGCCTGTGGTCCCAGCTACTTAGGAGGCTGAGTTGGAAGGACCACTTGGGCCCAGGAGGTTGAGGCTGCAGTCGGCTATGATTGCACCACTGCACTCCAGCCTGGGTGACAGAGTGAGACCCTGTCTCAAAAAATAAATAAATAAAATATTTAAAAAAATAAGAAGAGATGAGAGATGATCTCTCTCCTCATCATGTGAAGATACAGTGAGAAGGTGGCTGACTACAAGTCAGGAGGCAGGTTCTCAGGAGGCACTCAATCAGCCAGAACCTTGACCTTGAACTTCCCAGCCTCCATTACTGTGAGAAATAGGTGTTTGTTGTTTAAGCCACCCAGTCTATGGTGCTTGTTACAGCAGCATGAGCTGACCAAGTCACAACCCTTGAAGGGAGGAGGCCACATCCTGCACCCCTCTGCACCTGGCATCCACGGTGAGGCCTCACCACAGAGCAGTGACACATTCCAGAGGAATCTCCTCACCCAGTCCTCTCTTCTTCACTGTCTGGCCCTTCTTGTCTCCTTGCTGTGATTCTGGGACCCAAGAGTCACCAGCCTTGGGGACCATCTCTTTTTTAAACTCTACTTACAGAGAACTGCCTCTGGGATGCCTCATCCGTGTCACTGGGAGTCCCAGTCAAAACTTCAGTTTTAACGCCTACCATAAGACATTTTGATTGTTGCCCAATGAGATGGGTAAGAAATGGTGTCTCATTGTTGCCTCCCTTGCATTTTTTTAATTAGTGGTTGCACTGTGCATCTTTTCATATATGTGTTGGCTCTTCAAGCTTCCTCTTCTGCCTGCATGTTCCTTCTTCAATTCACTTCAACCTGGCTCCTCCTCCAACATGACACCAGAGATGTTCTTGTCAAGGTCCCCAGGGACTTCCATGTTACCAGACCAATAGATAATTTCCTTTTCTCAGCATCATTCAGTATTTTTGACCACATCTTCCCTTTTAAAGCTTCGTTCCCTCCTGACTATCATGTCGCCACCCTCCAGGTTTCCACCAACTTCCCTAGCAGTTCTTCCTCTTCTCCACTGCCAGCTCTTCCTCCTTTATCTGTACCTCCAGAGGCATTTTTTCCCTCTCTACCTGCATTATTTTCCCAGGTGACTTTAGCCATTTCCAAGGCTATCTGTGTGCCCTCCACTCCCAGATTAACTTCCCTCAGACCTATCCTCAGGGCTCTAATCTAGATATCAAAATGCCTCCTGAGGGCCAGGTTCAGTGGCTCACACCCGTTATCTCAGCACTTTGGGAGGCTGAGGTGAGAGGCTCACTTGAGCCCAGGAGTTTGAGACGAGCCTGGGCAACATAGGGAGAACTCATCTCTACAAAAAAAAAAAAAAAAGATTAGCCAATTGTGGTCATGCACACCTGAGGTTCCAGCTACTCAGGAGACTGGGGAAGAAGGATCACTTAAGCCTAGGGGGTCGAGGCTGCAGTGAGCTGAGATCACTCACTGGCCTGGGCAACAGAGTAAGACCCTGTCTCGAAAAAAAAAAAAAAATGCTTCCATACCTCCACCTGGCTGTCTCACAGCATCTCAAATTTAATTTGTCCCAACATTAACTCTCAGTGTTCACTAAAAATGTCCTTCTTCCCCCTCTCCATTCTTCCCCATGTCAGCAAATAGTACCTCCCACCATTCAGCCAGTTATGTAAGTCAGAAATCTGGGAGTCGTCCCTGACACCTTCCATTCCCTCAGTCCCCCTCCACATCCAGTTCACCAGGAGTCGGTTCACCTCCAAAATACATCTCAGCTCTGACTCCTCTCCCTCTCAGAGCCACCATCAGCTCCTGCCTCGTGGCGTACAAAGTTCTGAATGAATTTCTGTAGCTTTCCATCATATCTGAAATAAAGCCCAGGCAATTCATTACCACTCACAAAACCCACCATAGCTCGGCCCCCACACTCGTTCACCCACAGCCTTGGCTTCTTCTCCTGGCTCCTTGTCACTCATATCACAGCTCAGATGTCACCCCTCCAAAGAGAGGTCCTCTCATTAGGAATCTCAAGACACTGCCTCTATGTTGTGTTAGCCCGTTTGGCTGTCTGCATAACACTAATCACCAGCTGCATCCAGCTTGTTTCTTTCCTTGTACCTCCCCAAGAATGCAAGAACCTGCTTGGCTGTGTTCACCACATCCCACAGCTGAGAATAGTGTGTGACAGAGTAGGTGCTTCACAGGTATTTGTTTAATCAATAAACGACTAATGAACGAGTTCCCACTCCTATTCTTGCCATTCGTAGCCTGGCACCCAAAAGACTGGGTGAAAAATAGTCACCACGGTGAATCATTGCTCCTCTTAGGTTACTTTTCCCTATTTTGTGAAATGTTTATAATGCACATGGTCATTTTTATGAAAACAACAATCATGACTTTGTTTTATAGATGAGACTACTCATTTATTTATTTTAAGACAGGGTCTCACTCTGTTGCCCAGTCTGGAATACAGTGGTGCAATCATGGCTCATGGCAGCCTCAACCTCTGGGCTCAAGAGATCCTCCCTCATGAGGCTGAGGCAGGAGAATTGCTTGAGCCCGGGAGGCAGAGGTTGCAGTGAGCCAAGATTTTGCCACTGCACTCCAGCCTGGGTGACAGAGCAAGACTACGTGTCAAAAAAAATTAAAAATTAAAAAAACAAGAGATCCTCCCTCCTCAGCCTCCCAAAAAGCAGGAACTACAGGTGTGCACCACCAAGCCCACACCATCAGAGTGCAGCCAATGTTTGTATTTTTGTAGAGATGGGGTTTCACCATGTTGCCCAGGCTGGTCTTGAACTCCTGGCCTTAAATGATCCACCTGCCTGAATCTCCCAAAGTGCTGGGACTACAGGCATGAGCCACTATGCCCAGCCATAAAATGAAACTATTATAAAGCCTAAATCCAATCATATTGTAACACTCCTACCTAAACTCCCTCTGTGGCCTCCTCTTATATTTGCATCTTTCTGCATCTCCAAGTGACCTCCAGCTTCCTCTCCAGCTGCACCTCATGCCCTCAATCTCATCCTCTGTGCTCTAAACTCACCAGCCTTCATTTGGTGCCAGGAATGCCAAGACTTTTCTGTTGCAGGAAGTCAGGGACCCCAAACGGAGGGACCGGCTAAAGCCATGGCAGAAGAACGTGGATTGTGAAGATTTCATGGACATTTATTAGTTCCCCAAATTAATACTTCTGTGATTTCTTATGCCTGTCTTTACTGCAATCTCTAAACATAAATTGTAAAGATTTCATGGACACTTATCACTTCCCCAATCAATACCCTTGTGATTTCCTATGCCTGTCTTTATTTTAATCTCTTAATCCTGTCAGCTGAGGAGGATGTATATTGCCTCAGGACCCTGTAATAATTGCATTAACTGCACAAATTGTACAGCATGTTTGTTTGAGCAATATGAAATGTGGGCACCTTGAAAAAAGAACAGGATAACAGCAATTGTTCAGGGAATAAGAGAGATAACCTTAAACTCTGACTGCCGGTGAGCCGGGTGGGATAGAGTCATATTTCTCGTCTTTCAAAAGCAAATGGGAGAAATATTGCTGAATTCTTTTTCTCAGCATGGAACATCCCTGAGAAAGAGAATGCACACCTGGGGGTGGGTCTCTGAACTGGCCCCCCTGGGCGTGGTCATCTCTTATGGTGGAGACTGCAGAGGTGAAATAAACCCCAGTCTCCCATAGTGCTCCCAGGCTTATTAGGAAGAGGAAATTCCTGCCTAATAAATTTTGGTCAGACCTGTTGATCTCAAAACCCTGTCTCCTGATAAGATGTTATCAATGACAATGGTGCCTGAAACTTCATTAGCAATTTTAATTTTGCCTCGGTCCTGTGGTCCTGTGATCTCCCCCTGCCTCCACTTGCCTTGTGATATTCTATTACCTTGTAAAGTACTTGATGTCTGTGACCCACACCTATTCGCACACTCCCTCCCCTTTTGAAACTCCCTAATAAAACTTGCTGGGTTTTGCGGCTTGTGGGGCATCACGGAACCTACTGACATGTGATGTCTCCCCCGGACACCCAGCTTTAAAATTTCTCTCTTTTGTACTCTGTCCCTTTATTTCTCAAGCTGGCCGATGCTTAAGGAAAATAGAAAAGAACCTACATGAATATCGGGGCAGGTCCCCCAATACTTTTCCACATGTTTTTCTTCTGCTTGAGGCGCATTCATCTGCTCTTCATGAACCTGGCATTTCCTCAAAATCCAATCTCACTTGATGTCCCACCCTCAGAGAGGCCTGCCCTCTCCCCTCCACCTAAGTAACCTATCCCCTCCATTATCCTGCCTTGGTACCCTGTAAGTGTTCCTCATTGCACTTTTGTTCTTATCATCTGTTTCCTATAATAGACTGTGAGATCCATGAAAGTCAAGGCTTTGTCCTACTCAATATTTTATCCCCAGTAACCAGCAAAGTGCTTGATACATAGTTTACACCTGTAATAAATATGTGTGACATGAACAAATGAGAAAGCAATGTTGGCCAGGTGTGGTGGCTCACACCTGTAATCCCACACTTTGGGAGGCCAAGGTGGGTGGATCACTTGAGGTCAGGAGTTCAAGACCAGCCTGGCCAACATGGCAAAACCCGGTCTCTACTAAAAATACAAAAATAAATAAATAATAAATAGCCAGCATGGTGGCACATGCCTGTAATCTCAGCTACTCAGGAGGCTGAGGCACAAAAACAAAAACCAAAAAGAAAGCAATGTTCAGCCTGAAAGAGTAGAGCAATAATGTAGCCTTTTAGGCACTGTGATAGACAGTAAGTGAGGTTACCCCTCAATTCAATCACCCTAGATAGGCAATGACTGAAAATTATGAATGATAGTTACTCCTACAGCCAACGTTTCAAGGAGAAGGAAATGCATTAAACAGCACAATGAAAGGAACAAAGCCCCCTTTCATTCCCACCATCTCCTCACACCCCTATCAACCTGAGAGATCTGCAGGTTGCAGCATCTCAATTCTTAACACAATGGCACAGGGGCAGTTCCGGCTTGTCAGAGGAGGGGAGTCTAAGAGCACCTTCCTGTGCAGGTGGGTTTATGCTTTCATCACACAGCAGGGAGAGAGTGCAAGCTGCAATTTCACCCTTGTCCCCTACTATCAAAGCCATGCCACTTCCTCCCCAACCTTAGACTATGCCTAAAAGAACTCCCCCAAGGGACCAGGCGCAGCTGGAGGAAGTTTCTTCATGCCAAAGGAAATGTTTGGAAAGTAGGAAGAGCATGACCTTAAATCAGAGCTGGTCAAAGACAGGGCTAACTGGGCCACGGTCACTGAGTCAGTCCTACATTGGTGACCTACCCTCTGAAAGAAGCTTCTGGCCAACCCCCTTGCCCTACTCTGACCACTCACCTATCCACAGCCCAACTCCTCACCTGAATACAGCCCAGCCCTCCTTCTACCTGCACCCTGACCCTCAGCCTGGCCTCATGCAGATGCCTGATCCCAGGAACAATCTTGATTTTGAGTGTACATCTCACTTTCTTACCCAGATTGTGAACTTTTTGGAACAATGCAACAATACCTCCTCAAGGACTTAACATACAAATCCACAATGGCCAGACTGTATACAACAATAGAGTCTGCAGCAACCAGCCCAGGAAGCCAAACCCCTGCAGTAATCAACCCGGAATCCTAGGCAGGAATTGGTCAATGACTTTCTTTTTCTTTTTCTTTTTTTTTTTTTTTCTTGAGACAGGGTTTCCCTCTGTCACTCAGGCTGGACTGTAGTGGCACAATCTCAGCTCACTGCAACCTCTGCCTCCCAGGCTCAAGCAATCCTCCCACTTCAGCCTCCTAAGTAGCTGGAACTAGAGGCATGCACCACCACGCCCAGCTAATTTTTGTATTTTTCATAGAGATGGGGTTTCACCACATTGCCCGGGCTGGTCTCAAAGCAATCCACTGGCCTCAGGCTCCCAGAGTGCTGGGATTACAGGCGTGAGCCACTGCACCTGGCCAGGAATTGGTCAATGACTTTCAGCTTCCCTATTTTTTGCCCCTGCTTCCAACTCAAGACCAATCAGAAAAAGTCAAATATGCTCCCCAGTCAACCACATAAGATGCCCTTCTTCCAGTTCGCCCACCTCTGGTGTCCCCATGCCAACAACCTCCAGTCACAGCATACCTGAAGCCTTCCCTTTTTTTTTCCACTGTGAAGTTTCCCAGTCTCTGCCTGTTTTTGAGTCCCTTCCAAATGCAAATGATGGCTGACTCCTTTGCAAGTTCTGAGTAAATAGCTTCTGTCTGTTCTCATGTGGGTGGTCTTCATTTATTTCCACAGTTTTCCTGGCGGTCCTGCTGAGATACAGTCTGCACTGCCCATCACCACGGACCTCAGCCTCTGTCCATGTGTGTGCGGTACTTGTAGAGGTTTCTTGTGCCTTGCCACCTGTGGCTTGTCAAATCCACACCAGTGTGGGAAGTCAGCACTAGGCCTGAACTCCACTCTCTTCGCGGTGAGTTCTCAGCTATTTATTATTAGTTTTGCCCCTGATTTTTATTATTCTTCCCATTTGTTTGCGTCTTTGGTACAATCAGACCATTCTTTTTCTTTTCTTTTGTTCTTCCATTTTCTGCTGTGCTGTCAAAATTATTGTTTGTCACAGAACAAGAATCACAGGGTAGAACACAGGCATATATCCCACAGGACTGTTGATCAAGTCAACCTCCTAGACTGGTGAGTTTGTGGTTCTTTCAGACAAACTTTGCTGTGAGTCACCAATAAACTTGGGTAAGGTTTGTCTGCCATCTTTTGTCCAGAGAGAATGTTCTCTCTGGTTTTCTGCAAGAAGTGCAAACTGTCAGGTCTCCCTTTGGAGACCATTAACCATCAGGCTGGGGACCCAAGACACAGGGTACCCAAGGGCTCTCATGGGGTCATCTGAATAAAAATCCTCTCCTCTTCCAGGAAAAAGTCCTGATTCTTACACAGGCCTTCGTTAGAATTCTAATTATCGTGCCTCATCTCTCTGTAAATAGCCTAACTCCATCAAGAGTCATTTGGATCTCCAGTGGCCACTGTGGAGAATGTGTGACTTGAACAAAATTGCTCATTTGAGAGGCGGCTTAAAAACAAAGAGAATAAGATACTTTGATCAGCGTGCAGAGGCCTGCAGATACAATTCTGATTTTAAAATTGCTTCACTGAAAGGTTCTCTGCCCAAAGGTAATGAGCAAGTTGAAAAACTCAACAGTAGACTAGACACATTTTCCTAGTCAATCTCCAGCTCCTTGTCCTCAAGTTCCTTCCCTGGATCCAGTCCTCCCTCTCCCCCGCTTATCCTTCTAATTGCTCTCCCTCTGCACTTCTGCTGACTCCTCCCTCCTCTTCCCTTATCCAGTTCCCAATCCTTTGTCAATAATTCCTAAGACCCTTAAATGCCAGGTGCCTCAAAGATACAACCCCTCCCATGAGCCAGACAGGCAAGCAACTGTAGAATTTAAACCTTGGGCCAGAATTGCATTAATAACCATAAGTACAGATTTTCCTAAACCCAGACAAGACCAGCAACTATTCACAGATAAATTTAGAATTATTTGGGGTGCATGCGACCCAGGGTTATCAGACCTCTATCAATTTTACACACGTTGGTCAGAACCTCAGATGCTAAATCCTACTACAAGTGATTGGACGGACCTGGATCCCTCTTTCCACAATAAACCTCGAGATAAAAAACAGGCCCAAAAAGTAGGGCAAAATCTCCTAAAAGCCCTACCTGAAATATTTCCAATAAAAATCTATTGGACTATAATCTCATCATGCAAAAAAAGAAAACCTAGGCTATGATACCCCATTGTTTGCTCAAACACTAGTCTAGATGTTGCTGTGAAGGTATTTTGTATTAATAGATGTGATTGACATCTCTAATCAGCTGACCTTAAGTAAAAGAGATTACCCTCCATTATGTGAGTGGGCCTCATCCAATCGGCTTAAGAGGCCCTAAGAGCACATACTGAGATTTTCCAGAGAGGAAGGAATTCTGCCTCAAAACTGTAACGGAAATTCTGCCTGAGTTTCCAGCCTGCAGCCTGCCCTACAGATTTCAGACTTGGCAGCCCCCACAATTGAGTGAGTCAATTCCTTAAAATACAGAAAAATAAAGAAAAAAATATCATATATATATATATATATCCCAGAGAAACAGACCCAGACCCAACAGGTATATATATATATATATATATATATATATATATATATATATATATATATACACACACACACATATATATCCTGTTGGTTCTGTTCCGCCAGGAGAGGGACAGTGGGAGAATCCAACTGTTACAGCCCTGCAGATCAAAGAGCTACAGATGGCTCACTTCCAAACTGGTCACCTGTACTAATGAGGATATATTTAGATATCATAAACAGAAGGGACCCTGGAAAAATCATCCCATTTGAAAAAAAAAAAAGTATCTCAATTTAGATGAATGAGGTTTCTCTAAGGAAAGAAAAACTGCTTGATAGCCTGCCTTACCCTTAAACATCTAAGGCAAATTAACTATTATAAATATAGATGGTCAACCTCATTGACTCCTGGTAGATATGGGTGCTACTCTTTCTGCAATGAATGCTGCCACCTTCGTTCAACCTCTTCCTTAAACACACCACACCGGTGGCAGATATGTCAAACAGCCCACAAAATTTCCCTATGTCTTAGCCCTTAAATGTAACCCTTGGGCCCTTCTTAAATGATGGCCCTGAATTAATGACTGCCAAGTGGGGGTGGAAATCTCTTAATTTCTTAATTTCTTAATTTAAGAAATCTCTTAAATCTCTTAATTAAGACATTAAGAAATCTCTTAATTTCTTGGTTCCCATATCCAGGTTGCTGAATCTTGTTAGAAAGCATCACAATTTCCTGGTCTCCAACCTCTCAGCTGGACTTTTGGAACTGTTTAGCAATCATATTTGCCCCTGGACAATCTTACTGGCCCCTTTCTCATTTCCCACAACGGTTATTACAAAATCTTATTATTCTTTTTAATTCCCCTAACTCCTCACCACCCACATCAGGCAGGACACTTCTGGATTTCTGACCCCAACAACCTACAAACATCTTCATCTTCCTACCCTCTGTTCTAGTTTTCTCTCTGAAGCAAACTCCTGCAACTGGGCTTAGAATACCACGCCCTGCTACCTATCGAACATCTTACTCCATCACTCCGCACCTCCTCCTGAACCTTCAACTTCTACCTCCTTATTGAATCTTTTCTCAAAGCTTATAAACACACTCAAACCTCTTCCATCAGAAAAAGTCCACTCCCATTTGTTCTTTCATCTCTTTTTGCATCCGCAACAACTTCCTGCCTCTACTTTCTCACTCCCATTCCCTCCTTGGCCTTCTGTGCTGTACTGGAGGACATCTGAGTTATTTCCAGGTTTAGTATTATGGCTGAAGCTGCTATGAATATTTTTATACATGTCTATGGGGGGACATAAGCTGAATGTCCCCCCCATAGACATTTCTAGATCACAGGCTATATGTATATTAAGCTTTAGTAACTGCTGCCTTGCAAATTTAAAGGCAGTAAATAATTTCCTCAACTGTCAATGTCAAAAAGCCTGAAATTTAAAAAACTCATTTTGCCTTGTATCAGTCAGCTTTTGCTACATAACAAACTCCGTTGATATCTCAATGACATGCAGCTAGAAACATTTATTTCTCGTTCATATGTCTGCAGATTGGTTGGCATAGCTTCACTGCAGATGTCTCATTTTGGTGTCTGACATGAAGATGCAATGGCAACCTGAAATATGGTATTTTTGTGGTGATGGCAGAAGCACAAGAACACGAACCCAATCACACAAGCAAATTCAAGCTCCTGCTTTTGTCACATCTGCCAACAACCCCTTGGCCAAAGCAAGTCATATGGCCAAGCTCCATGTCAAGGGGCAAAGACAATTATTGTTCCCACCATGAGGCTATGGAAGGGGTATGGATGTATAATATTACTACGGAGGAGTGAAATGTGGTCACCAATTATGCCGTCTTCATGCACTTATAGACCAATCTTTGCCTCCGCCACAGTTGCTTTGGAGAAAAAAATCCACCTACATAGTATGCGGCAGCATCTTCCTTGAGGTGAAAATCCAGTGTGCTAGGCTCCAAACTCTCTGCTAAATCCCAAGCCTGATGAGACATGAGCCTATTAACCGAGCCCCATGCTTAAGCAGATTTATTCACCCACTACCAGGCAACGCTATTCCTACACAGGTCCATCTACATGGAGGTAGGGACCGCCCCTAAGGAAGGGATTCCTAGGTAGGGCTCATGGCATACATCAGAGATAAGTTCTATTCCATGGGCCAGTCACCCCCACGTTGACAGCAGGGGCACGTACTCCTCTGATCCAGCTCCATGTTCGAGCCTCTCAAAGCGTTCCTCCTAGGAGAAAGGGCCCCACCCCTGCCCTAGACAGACTATGCTCCTTGGGATGAATGAAAGCCCTCTCCAATCATCTCTTGCAGAAGGGCTGACACCTTGGGACACAGACATATACTGTAACCCTCAGTGACACTCAGAGGTGCACAGTCCTTCAGGCATTCATTTGCTTACTCATTTGTTGATGCATGTTTTCATCCACTAACTCAACAAACATTCACTGAACCACTTCAAGAAGCGAGCACTGCGCTGGCCGCTGAGCATAAAAAGATAAATATGTTACAGCCACTGAAAAACCCAAGAAGTTCACTATCTCCAGATAGGAATAAGACCAGTAAGCAACTAAATTACCAAACACTACTCTACAGAGGAATAAATCAAAGACAATAGGGACACAAAGGAGAAGATAAATGGGAGCTTCACAGACACTTAATCCCCAAAGGGGGCAGGGTTATTATCACCATTTTACAAATAGGAAAATATAAGATCAGAAAGATTAAGTGACTAACTCACAGAGAAGAGAGGAAGGGAGAGTTGTAGGAGCCCAAATGATCAGGCATGGAGAACTCCAAAGTAGAGAAGGCCAGCCTCACTTCCTAACATTTTTCCTGGGACAGTTGGAATTTTTTGCTTTCTCCATCCTTCCATTTCTCCAGGGAATCATTATCAAGGGAAGTCCTTCTTCACTGTCTTCTCCAGAGATTGAATCTTGGCCCAGGAGAAAGGAAATGGAAAATGGCTCTGGGCCATCTTATTCATGAGCTGGAGGGTTGACATCCCAGCAGGAGTTGTCTCAGCCTCCCTAATTGGGATTGGAGTCATGCAACACTGCCTGGCCTCTAAAGTTGATTATAGGTCACTTCCTCTGAATGGACTGGCCTATTTTAATTCTGCGTTAGGAAATCTCCCTCATTAGCACTTGGGGCTCCATTTGGGAGCCAGAGCACTTGTCAGGTTAGCAAAGTTTATCCCTGGAACTTTCTCACCTTTCTTTCCATCACCACCGAATATCCCCATTGGATGACTTCCCTACTCCTCCTAGTTCACCATCCCACAATGGCTAAGCAGATCTAAGGGGCCAGAGGAGATAGTGACCTTGTATGTCACCTCTACTAGGAGATGAATTTAATATAATGAGAAACACACTGGTTCTTGGAGTTAGCAGACCCAGATTCAGGCACTGATAAAGGAAGGTAAGAGATTCCCATTGGCATGAGGTAGATTCTATAGGGAGGGATTGCTTACTCTCTATGAAGGTTAGAACAATGTTAGCTGAGCCCCTGTTGCCCACCTTAATTTTCCTATTGCATTCCCAGAGCTGAGTGAGTCGGAATTGTCACCAACTGTCACCAGCACATTCCCAAATGGCATTCCCAATTCTAGCCCTTTTTTAGCAAGCCATGGTGGAAATGTTCCTGTTGGGCCTGATCTGGAAGAAAGAGCAAACATGAAAAGTCATGGAAGCGTCCACTGGGCCTGGGTACAGTTCTAGTTGGGGGTTCAGGGCAGACAATCTCTCTGCTCTTTTCACAATGCATCTATAAGGCATTTCCTAGCCAAGACCCAAATTGAGTATTCCTAGGACTCTTGCTGTCCTGCAGTATAGACAGGCGGGACGGTTGCCAAACCCATTCCCTATTCCTAGGCACCTGGCTAAGCCACATTTCCCCCTTGCAAGTAAGTGAGGGTATGGGACTAATGGGCTTAGACACAACTGTTGTGCTTGATTTCTAAAATATCCATGTAATTCTCCACACTCTCCCTTTCTTCTTTGGATATCTTTTATAGACAATCCAGAAGAGATCTCCAGGACTCTGGAGCTTTCCAAGTCTCTAGAAAACAATGAATTCACACATCAAAAGGAGCCTAGATCCCTGAGTTGTCCCATAGAGAAGATCTGTCCAGGACAACTGTTCAATCAGGTACTTTCACATTGGCCTTTGAGTAAATGAGAAATGAAGTTTTATTGTGTTAAGTCACTGAAATGTGGGGGTTGCTCATTACAGGTTTTAACATATCCTGACAAATCTCTGCCCTGAGAGTTTTCCACTCCAGTGTGTCTTCCAACTTTGTTCACTATCCTGCTTCCCAGCTTATCTCCTCTCCTGAAGAAAGTAAAAAGAAACAAAAGAATATATCTTAGAAGCAGAAGCAAATACAGCTGCAAAGCAAAGAGCCACCCCAAGGGTCCCCAGAACAGTGGGCTGCTAGCCAGGTTCTGAGTGGGAATTTCATTTCATTGCTACCCGCTACCATTTCTATTAATTTCCAACTCTATTAATTTTAGGCAAATATTAGCACAAATCATCAAATCATAACTGGCTCAAGTTCCCTCCAGCCTCTGCTGACATAGGGATGGAGCTGAGAGGATGGACTACTCAGAAACTCCTTCCTGCAGAAACCACATTCTTTCTCCAGATACTCCCTGACCCATGACCGGTCCTGAGCACCAAACTTTGCTGTCCTGAAGGTATGGGAGGGTAGCACTGAGACCTTACCCTGTCACTCAGTGCCCTTGCTGACCACAGCATGGATCTAGGGAAGAATGGTCTAATTAAGGAAATCAGGAAGGTTTTGGGTCAGTCAGTATTATGGGTTAGGATGTAGCCAGGGTTAGGATCAGGCCATGGTAAGGTAAAAGGTCAGACCAGGGCTAGAGATCAATTCGCAGCTGAAGAATGGAACGGATGTCCATATTCTTCATAGGAGCTGATCCCAGGAACTGGCAGCTTTAACGAAGTCTTCCAATGACATGCATGAATTTGCACCCTTTGGTCTGGCAGTCAGCTCCCACTGCTATTCTAGGATGGGGAGGTACTGGAAAAGGGTTCTTTTAGATTTGGATTTTCTTTGGCGATTTCATTGCAAAGAATCTTCAAGACCCAGATATCAAACCCAGATAAAACTTTTGTCCATGGCAATGCGAAACTCTCCTCCTAACTCTTCTGGGTAGCACTCTCTGCCATTTGAATGCAAGTGCCAGGATGGCAGGGAATTTGCTTTATTTATCATGAGCTGAGCACAGTGGCTCATACCTGTAAAACCAGCACTTTGGAAGGCTGAGGCAGGAGGATAGCTTGAGCTCAGGAGTTGGAGACCAGCCTGGGCAACATAGCAAGGCCCTGTCTCTACAAAAAAAAAAAAAATTTTTAATTATCCGAGCATGGTGGCGCATGCCTGTTGTCCCAGCTACTCGGGAGGCTGAGGCAAGAGGATGGCTTGAGCCTGGGAGGTTGAGTTCAGAGTGAGCTGTGATCATGCCACTGCACTCCAGCCTAGGTAAACAGAGTGGGACCCTATCTCTCTCAAAAGAAAAAAAAAATATATATATATATATATATATCTACATATATATGTATATATATCTCCCCAGTGCCCAGAATAGTTCCTTGGCATATAGCTGGTGCTTAGTTAACTTGTGTTGAATGAACGAATAAAGGCTGCCCAGGCTTGATGAGGTGGGAGGAAACTGGGGGTTGACCAGCTGGTTCCCGCAAACAGGATACATCTGTCATGAATTTCTTCCCCACCACCATTGTCTCCCATTCGGCATCCTGACTCTGACAGTGCCAATCAATCTGTATCATCTTCACGAGCAAGGAGGCGGTCCAGAACTCCTCAATGCCTTCATGACCCCTTGCAGGGTTCCATCAAGCCTCCTCTTTAGGGGCTAGAGTCCAGGGTTTGTCAGCATAGGAGTTAACTTCTCAGTTGTAAGACAAACCACTCCTTTTTCTTTGCTGTCACTCTAAAGAGGTCTCATAAGGGAGAAGAGATAAATGCAGGTGCTTAGTCTTCCATCTAAACTGGGCGCCATACTGCCAAATCACAAAGAACCCACAGACCAACAGGGTCTCCAGGGCTCACTGGGCCGGCAATTTGCCCACAAGGCTTCTGGACTCACAAGGCCATGAGAATGCCTCAGGGAATAGGAGGCAGCATGAGAGGGAGGCCTCGAGGGTCTCAGGACTTTGCCTATGATCCAACCAAAGTTTCTCCACAAATATCTGCTAGTTTATATTGGGCTTCTTTTTTTTTTTTTTTTTTTTTTTTTTTTTTGAGACAGGGTCTCGCTCTGTCACCCAGGCTCAGTTCAGTGCTGCCATCGCGGCTCACTGCAGCCTCAACCTCCCAAGCTCAAGCGATCCTCCCACCTCAGCCTCCAGAGGAGCTGGGACTTCAGCTGCACACCACCATAGCCAGCTTTTTTTTTTTCTTTTTCTTTTTTTCTGGTAGGGACAAGGTCTCACTATATTGCCTGGGCTGGTCTTAAACTCCTGGGCTCAAGAAATCCTCCTGCCTTGGCCTCCCAAAGTGCTGAGATTACAGATGTGAGCTACCATCTCCAGCCTACATTGGGTTTCTATGAAGACTTCACTTAAAGAATTACCTTGCTTTGATCTCTGATCTAGTTCAATCCCATTTGCCACATTTTATAAAGGAGACAACTAGGTCCAAATATTTGCCAAAGACCATATAGGGAGGAAGCACAGAGCCAGAACACCAATGTTTGACTCTTAGGTAAGAGTTCCTACCAAAACTGCTGATGACTTCTCTGCTGCCCCAGGAAAGGCTCTGCATTTAGAAAACATACGGCCTGCTAGGGACTTGACTCTAATGGGGACAGCTGAGAGGATAGTTGATGGAGTAAGGGAGAGGAGTTCACATCATATCACAATACCACAATTGATGCTACCACCAGGCCCAACCATTCTTCCTCTACCACCTGTGGCAAATATTTTAACCAAAGGAATAAACCCAACAGTATCCTTCAGCCGAGAACATTGACAGATCATGCACACGGCAGTTTCAGAAAGCCTTCCAACATTTCTTTTTTTTTTTTTTTTTTTTGAGAGAGTCTCACTCTGTTGCCAGGCTGGAGTGGAGTGGCGCCATCTCAGCTCACTGCAACCTCTGCCTCCCGGGTTCAAGCAATTCTCCTGTCTCAGCCTGCCAAGTAGCTGGGACTACAGGCACACGCCTCCACGCCCAGCTAATTTTTGTATTTTTAGTAGAGATGGGCTTTCACCATGTTGGCCAGATGGTCTTGACCTCTTTACCTCGTGATCCGCCCACCTCAGCCTCCCAAAGTGCTGGGATTACAGACGTGAGCCACCGTGCCCAGCCCCAACATTTCTTTAGAGAAAGATGGTCCCACTTTCACAGGCCAGCCAAAGTAAGGAATGATGAAGGATGGAAGATAACTCTTGACCCAAAGGGTACTTAAGCTCTCCCTGAAATTCGCTTCCTCCAGGAAGCCCTTAAGGATGACTGGAGGGGACAGGCTCCAGACCAAAATGCTTTGGAGGCCGGGCGCCATGGTGGCTCATGCCTGTAACACCAGCACTTTGGGAGGTCAAGGTGGGAGGATCGCTTGAGCCCAGGAGTTTGAGACCAGCCTGGGCAACATAACAAGACCCTGTCACTACAAAAACTAACTAACTAACTAAATAAATAAATAAATAAATAAATAGACAAACAAACAAAATGCTGTAGATATGTGCCTGAGAGTCTTAGTTTCTGGACCTTGAGTTCAGGTAGGAAAGTTCTAGCCATTTTTCCAGAGGATGTCCCTCTGGACAGCATTCTATTCATGTATGAGATGCTAGAACACAAATCTCATGTAAGAATCATTTCAGGAACAAAAGCCTCTGACTCACATTCATTCATTATAATCCAAATAAATCCCAGGGTCCCATGTGGCCCAGTTTCAAAGCAGCATCCATTTTAAAGAAACAACCACCTCATCATGCTTCCTGCAAGTCACCTTCCAAACAACTTACTTTGCGCATTCCCCCACAAAAAAAAAAAAAAGGTAAGAAAAAGGAAAGAGTCCAGTCCCACAAGACTAAGTGTGCTATGAACTTAAAAGCACTGGTGAGTTATCAAAGAAATATTTTTAAAAGAGTAAAATGGTCATATTTAGGAAGGCCCATATAGCAACAGACAAGGAGGCATTATTGGAGTACGAATGAAAATCAGAGTGAGGCGTGATCAGGGCCTGACCTTAGGCAGAGACCTTGGAGAGAAGGGGATGGGTTCACAAAGTCAAGTAGGCAAACACAATCAACACCACTCTAGGACTGGCTAGATTTGGGGCGGAGAGTAAAACAGAAAGAGGAGTTTAGGTTTCTAACTGCAGCAATTGCATAGATGCTGGTTCCATTTTCATAAGTGAATACAGTAAGTTGAAGATTTTAGTGCCAGAGATGGTGAGTTTAACTTAGGAACATGCTTAATTTGAGGTCCTCATGAGGCATCCAAGCAAAGATCTGGGTGTGAATGGTGTGCTTGGGATGATATTGAGCTTTATCCCAGCCCTCCACTGCTAAAACCTCCCTTCAGAGAGAGATAGCTCTTTCTCTTGTTGCCCCTGCCACCAGCACGTTGTCCCCGCCCCTTCCCGGATTTCAGCATCTGATAAGCAGGTACAGGAAACTCACAACGATCTCACAACCACTGTCCTTCCATATTCATTCCCCAAGAGCTTCAGAACCTCTGGAATCATCTTGCAGACCTTATGACGACCACCAAGACCTGAAATGGGGAAAGACTTCCCCGTCTTCTTCCAGGCATTCTATCCCACAAGTCTTCCTACACTGCTGGCAAGGACACCTCCAGCCAGCCTTCTGCTGGCTCTCCACACCAGAATCAGGCACAGATCTCTATGTGACACCAGTCAAGTAGCCCCCAGCACCCCAGCCCCAGCCCCAGGTTTAACTTTGTCTCCTCTTCCCAGTCTTTGAAAACTGGCCAATCCCAGAATCAAATGGATTCCACCAGGGCTGCCCCTATCCCACACTATGTGATAGCAGCCAACCATGGACACTGACTTGCCATTTAACACCCCCCAGAGAGGAGCTCCTGGCCTCCCCTTTCAGTTCCCACTGTCCCTCCCCTCTCAGAAAGGAAGCCCAAACCCAAGATTTTACTTTTGGTCAGCTGCTAGCTAATCCCTAGAAGCCACGTTGCTTTCGTTTCAACTCACTATAGTAAGTTTCCAAAAACCAAAATAAAAGAAGATTTAATGGGGAAGGCCTTGGAAGAGCTGTTTCCAAGCTATGATTATAAAAGCCTTATCTTCCTGGACTGGGCAATGGGGAGGAGGGAGGCCACCCATCTCTAAACATTTCTGCAGTTTTTTACTTTTTCTCCAAAGCAGCTTCTCATCTAGAACTCAGACATCCTGCCCCTGTGTCAACCATAACCAGTGAACACTAGGGCTATGGGTTCTCTGTCCCCTCCCAGACACTTCTGCAAACGGGCCTTCATCTCCCTGGTAGGGCTCAAGCCCTCCTCATTCTGCAGCTATGAGAGGGCATTACCCTCCTTACAGTTAGTGTATCCAGCATGGTGCCTGCCACGTGCCAGCAGCCGGTATTTTTATGTTGGCTAACTGTATGATTTCTTTGTGCCTCTCCCTACCCAGTCCTGCTATTGCTCAAGAAGCTTCTCATACCCTCTCCCACATCTGCACCCGGGGTCCATACCAGCCCCACACCTCCTCGCCTTCCATCCTCCCTGTTAAAAGCCTGCCCTGAACAAGCCCTACTCCGCTGACATACCCAGGCACTGCTCTGGGGCCCTCACTCATATTTACTCAGTTAACCCTCAGGCCAGGAGGTAGACATCACTTCTTACTCTCATTTGACAGATGAGGAACTGAGGCACAAAGAGGTTCCACTGTTAATACGGGGCGGAGCCTGGATGCAGATGCGGAGCCAGACTGTCTCACACCCGCCCCGCTTAACCATCCTGCCAAGTGCCCTTTCCCACCCTCTGGCACTTAAACCCTCCCTCTTAAAAAGGCCAGAACAAGAACAAGGCCCCTTATTTAGGGTAGCTGTAGAAAGGTTTATTCCCGCATCTGATACAGGGAAAAGTAACAGTGGGAAAGTTGGTGTATGTAGACCAGCGTGTCTTGGGCAGGGTCCGAGGGCTGTAGCCACAGCCTCCTGCTCCTGAGCCCATCGTACCCAGCCTCAGCCCAGCACAGGCTTCCGACCCTTCCTGGGCTCTCTTCACGCCATCGCACTGGACAGAGTTGTCTGAAACCCTGCCCTGGCCAGTGGCGTGAGAAAAAGGAGGTGCGGCAGATCAATGCGGGCAGTCCCAGGAGGCAACCCGCAGCGGCACTGCGCCGTCCGGTCCGCAGTCCGCAGATCCCAGGCGCTTGCTGCTCTCTGGCGGCCAAAGCCGGGATCCCGAAGACCCGGGACTCACGCCTTCAACGCACCGCGCGCCCAAGGGCACCAGCGAGTGACCGAGAGACTCGGGGGAGAGGGCGGGAGGAAGAGGGACGCCGCTGAGGGCCAAGGGGGAGGGGGTCCGGGAGAGGAGCGGGAAGGAACGCAAAGGGCACCGCGAGGGGAGAGCGCGGGCTTGGGCACCTGCGGAGAGGCGTGGGTGGCTGCTGCGGGACCCGAGCGCGCGCCAGCGCCGCAGCCCCCCGGACCCCGACACAATCGCTTGTCCTGAGCGAAGGGTCCCTTCTCCCCTGGAGTGTGGCGCCCCTCTCTCGGCCCGGGTCGCCCCCTCCTCCTTCCTGGCGCTGCCCCTCCTCGGTCCCGCCCCCCGCGCCGAGTTGGGAGCGCCGCAGTGGCCGCTGCCTGCACCGCCCGGCCCCGGAGCCGCCGCTTTGCCCGCTTGCCGGGCACGCTCAGAGCGCCGAGCGCGTAGCGGGCCCCGGCTCTTCGGTGCTACTCCACGGCCGGCCTCGGGGAGCCCGGCCGCCGCCCGGGCCAGGCAGCTCCGCTCTCGGACAGCCGCGCTCCGCGTCACAGGAACTTGGGCAGGACCCCGACAGGACCCGTGCGCGGAGCTGCATCTGGAGCCCCGCGGCTATGCCCTGTGCTCCCCTCCCTGCCGGCCGCTCGTTCTGTGCCCCGGCCCGGCCACCGACGGCCGCGCGTTGAGATGACTTTCCGCGATCTCCTGAGCGTCAGTTTCGAGGGACCCCGCCCGGACAGCAGCGCAGGGGGCTCCAGCGCGGGCGGCGGCGGGGGCAGCGCGGGCGGCGCGGCCCCCTCGGAGGGCCCGGCGGTGGGCGGCGTGCCGGGGGGCGCGGGCGGCGGCGGCGGCGGCGTGGTGGGCGCAGGCAGCGGCGAGGACAACCGGAGCTCCGCGGGGGAGCCGGGGAGCGCGGGCGCGGGCGGCGACGTGAATGGCACGGCGGCCGTCGGGGGACTGGTGGTGAGCGCGCAGGGCGTGGGCGTGGGCGTCTTCCTGGCAGCCTTCATCCTTATGGCCGTGGCAGGTAACCTGCTTGTCATCCTCTCAGTGGCCTGCAACCGCCACCTGCAGACCGTCACCAACTATTTCATCGTGAACCTGGCCGTGGCCGACCTGCTGCTGAGCGCCACCGTACTGCCCTTCTCGGCCACCATGGAGGTTCTGGGCTTCTGGGCCTTTGGCCGCGCCTTCTGCGACGTATGGGCCGCCGTGGACGTGCTGTGCTGCACGGCCTCCATCCTCAGCCTCTGCACCATCTCCGTGGACCGGTACGTGGGCGTGCGCCACTCACTCAAGTACCCAGCCATCATGACCGAGCGCAAGGCGGCCGCTATCCTGGCGCTGCTCTGGGTCGTAGCCCTGGTGGTGTCCGTAGGGCCCCTGCTGGGCTGGAAGGAGCCCGTGCCCCCTGACGAGCGCTTCTGCGGTATCACCGAGGAGGCGGGCTACGCTGTCTTCTCCTCCGTGTGCTCCTTCTACCTGCCCATGGCGGTCATCGTGGTCATGTACTGCCGCGTGTACGTGGTCGCGCGCAGCACCACGCGCAGCCTCGAGGCGGGCGTCAAGCGCGAGCGAGGCAAGGCCTCCGAGGTGGTGCTGCGCATCCACTGTCGCGGCGCGGCCACGGGCGCCGACGGGGCGCACGGCATGCGCAGCGCCAAGGGCCACACCTTCCGCAGCTCGCTCTCCGTGCGCCTGCTCAAGTTCTCCCGTGAGAAGAAAGCGGCCAAGACTCTGGCCATCGTCGTGGGTGTCTTCGTGCTCTGCTGGTTCCCTTTCTTCTTTGTCCTGCCGCTCGGTGAGTGACCCCTCTCCCACCGGCCCCTCCTGTTCTCCCTGAGCCTATGGCGGTGCCCTCCTGGCACCCAGACTTGGGCGACCCCCACCTGAACCTAGAAGGTTGACTTAGCAAGTCCTGAGTCTCCTAAGAGGCAGGTGTGCATGCACCATTTTGTGGAGTGCCAAGGAACGGTTCTTCATCCTCGCCAGGTTCGTTTCACAGGCTTCTAACTTTTCTGTCCTTCCCTTCTTCTTTTCCAAGCCTTGGGCTTATGCTGCTGGCCCCTCTAAAAATAAAACGTCTGTGAAAATCTGGGCGGGCATCTGCCCATATGTGGTCGGCAGTGTATGTGTCCCCCTACAGATCCCCCTCCCGGGAGGTGGGTGCACAGAGTGGGTGGGCCTACATGTGTTCATTCATGGGCAGCAAGCCCTGGCCAGTCAGCAGGTACATCAGCAGATGCCAGAAGCCACCCGCTTTTCCCCAGCACTCATTCAGTTTGGAAGCTGGCCCCATTTGGGACCCTCCCCAGCTGTGTTTCTGAGTGCCCTGAGTTTTCATTTCTGAGATCCCCTCTTGGAAAGGAAGGAGGCTGTGTGGCGATGAGAAGCACAGGGATAGGGATAAATTATCAAATGGAAAGTTCATATTGTTAATCGTTATTTCTTGAGCTTACTGAGTCCTTGAGCTCTTCCGGGGAACTTTCCTGCTTCTTTCACAAGCTGCCCTGCAGTCCTGGGAGGTAGGCAGCTGTCTTCAGAGGCCGCCTCCTACTCCTTGAGGCCTCTCTTGGAAGCCCTGGGTCTGGGACTGGAGGCTGGACCAGTGCAAGGAGTAGTGGGGGAACAGCATCTCTGGGGATGAATTTGCCCGGAGTCAGATCCACCCGTGGCTGCAACCTCCACAGGCCCAAGCCGGGCCTTCTCTGCCTTTCCCAGGCCTGGACCCTTCCACACTGCCAGGCTGAGTCAGGAAAGAGACAATGGCCTCCTTCCTGTGCCCCCGAAAGCCCTTTCCACACTGCAGCCACAGTGAACTTTATATATTATAAATTAGATGTGTCACTCTCCTATTAAAAGCCCTCAATGCTTTCCCACTGTCCTGAGAACAAAATCCAAACTCTCTATCATCACCTATGAGAGGGTGACCTTCAAATATATTATTGTCCAAACCAAAATAGGACACTATGAATATTTACACTGGACCACAGGCTGGAACTGGGGCCATGCAGACATGTGGTCCCCCTTCCTACAGTGGAGATCTCAAATGAGAGCCGTCTCCCTCTCTGCCCTCCCCTTCTCTGCCGTCATGGTCTTGCCACTTCCCTCTGCTCTGGGCTTCTCCCCTCTGACCCTTTCTGGTTTCTTGCTGGAGCCCATGCCTGTCCTCAGGCCTTTGCACTTGCTGTTCTCTCTGACTTCACTGTCCTTCCCAATCCCTCCTGGCCAACTCTATCCTTTAGGTCTTGGCTTAAATGTTCCCTCTTCAGAGGGACCTTCTTGGACCCGTGACCCTCAGTCGTGTCCTTGTTTTCTCCCTTGAAGCACAAGGTTCGCCTCCTTCACTGGATCATTGGTTGTAATTACATCTGTGTGCTGCTTGGTTTGTTTCTGGGACTGGCCCAGAAGCTGTGTGAGGGCAGGGCTGTGTCACCTGGGTCATCACTGAGTCCACGGCTCTCAGCATGGGCCTGGTATGTGGGGAGCAAAAGAGAGCACTGCAGTGAGGACCACAGGCTCTGGCGCCAATCCCAGCTCTGCCTCTCTCCCGCTAGCTGTGTAACCATGGGCAAATCCCTTAACCCCTCTCTGCTGGCTTTTTTATCTATAAAATAGAGATGGGGTGATGGTAATCATGCCTATCTATAAGGCCATCGTGGAACTGTAGCTTTTGTAGTGGATACTCAATATAGGGTAAGGAATGAATAAGTAACCCTTGAAAATCATCCGGCCAAAGGTTGTTGCAGGGATGGGGCAAGCAGCGGACCCTAAGCAACACACTAGGAGAAGGAGGCAAGTAAGCAGGGAAGAGAAAGTTGGTGCCCGCCCCTTTAGACACCCAAGCCCATCCCCTTGCCCAGCTGTGCTGGGCTCCTGGGTACCCTCATTCAACCCCTGCCCCTTGGTTCACACTGGGCCCCTGTAGGGAACGCCCAACCTGTGTAGAATGCCAGCTCCCTGTTTTTTTTTCCCTTTTAACTTCCTTTAAAATTTTAGTTTAATGCACAAATAAGGAGAAAACAATAAAACAAGCACCCACATGCCTGTAATCACCTATACTGAACAGATGTTAACATTTCGCCATATTTGCCTCAGACCCTTCCCCTCTCTTTTCGAATAAATAGAACAAGCCATAACTAGATCCCCTCCTCCTGTCCCTTCCTCTTTCTCTCCCTGCCTCGGCAAAGATAAATCTGGAGTTTATCACTCTTATACAGATGTTCATACTCTTACTACAAACATCTGTATCCATAATAATATATTGTTTTGTTTGTCTTTGAGATTTATATGAATGGCACCTTGCCATGCATAGCACCGTTCTTCAATTTGCCATTTCACCCAACATTATGTGGCTGAGATTTATCCACGCTGGGCCATTTTCACAGCAGTACATTTGAGAGTATTCCACAGTGCGTTGATCCTGCTGAATGTTAGGTTTTTCTAACTCTTCCTTGTTCCAATCAACACTGCAAAAGGCCACTGCTTTCTTTGAGGTCCACATCACATGACTCCCTCTTCCAGGAAGTCATCCCTTAATTTCCATGACCTTTGCTCCTTGCTGGCACGCACAGCTCTTTCTCAATCCTTACATTTCTGCTGCGCCTCACATGTGGTGTAGGGAATTGGCGGGTGGAGGAGGCCCTAAATCCTCCTTCCTAATGGTCTGTGCTGCACCAGGCTTCTCAGGGCACCTTTCCGAGTGCCTCAGAGCAGAGCCCAGGGACACTGGTGGAGCTGAATTGAGTTGAATCTGGCAATGATGAGCAAACAGGACAGAGGCCAAACAAGGAAACAAAATATTCCGATCTGCCCCAGTATGGCTTGGAGGGCAGAAGCAGCAGAGAGGGAGGGCAGAGCCCATTTGGAGCAGGAGGGGTCTGGAGGCTGTGCAGGAAGGAGAGGGGGCCAGGAGGTCCTGACACCCCCAGCATGAGGCCCAGGCCTGGGAGGAGGGAGATACCTTTGAAGGAACAGGGAACACTGAGCAGCAATTTTTGGGGGGAATGTGGACCCCCAGGGGCTGGTATATGTTGGTGTGGAGGTACCAGGTGTGTGGTAGGGGATAGAGAACATTGGAAACTTGGATGCAGGGATGAAAGATGGGGATGGTTGCAGGAGCATGGAGTGCAGTCTCCCAGAAAGAGGAGGAGAGAGAAAAGAGGATCTCAGGACAGAGCTTTGGGGAGCATTGACGTTGAAAGACCCAAAGGAGGCAGAAAAAGAGGCAGCCAGGAGGAGCAGGATGGCTGTTGAGGTGGCACCTGCCTCCTCCCAGGTCCTGGTCACCACACCAGCCGTGACGAGCACCAGAGACGGAGAGATTGAGAAACAATGTATATGCCAGCAAGGAATGGGCCCACATAGGCCCTGGAAGTAAAGGCACCCAATAGGGCCACAGCAGACCTGGGGTGCCCTCACTCACACTTCCGCACACAAAGCCAGGTGGTAGCAGCAGCCACAGCGGCCTGGAGGACATCAAGGGTCTCAGGGAAGGGCCCGGAGTTCCAGAGGAACATTGGCACTGTGAGCCATGGGCTGTCACCTGTAAACCTGGAATGCTGTGGTCAGGCCAGAGAGGCAGCACCACAGGAGGGCCGTCCTGAACTGTGGGGGCATCTAAGGACCCAAGTCACTGGCTGGGAGACACTGGGACACAGATGTGGGCACCTAAAATCCAGAGAATCCCAGAGAGTAGCTGGGGATCATCCCCTACACTTCCAGCTGCCCCACTTTCCCTGTGAGGAACAACTGCAGAGCATGTCCCCAAGGCAGGCAGAGGGTCAACGAGCTCATTAGACCTCAGGTGCCCCGATGCTGCGATTTCAGGGAGCAAGGCTGGGGAGGGCAGCACCAGCTCCTCTGGGACCCCCAGGAAGCTGCTGGTGCCAGAGGTACGGAGGTGCGTGTAGAACGCCCCTCACCGAGAGAGAGGGCAGGGCACCCTCCTGCCCACGTTCCGTGGTGATGCCCAGTTGAGCTGCCTGCTCCGTGCATAGTGACCCAGGACAGTCCTGTTCCTTGCCTGTGACCAGTGGGATAGCTAGTAGTGCTCCCCTTTCAGTCAGAGATGCTCCACTTTGGAGATAGAACGTAGTGACACCAATCCCTGGGGCCTGTGAAGGAGGTGCTCTTGGCAGCCCCGCCCATGCCAGGTACAATCCCCTACCCTCACCGCAGCAAGCTGGTGCGGGCTGGGTGCCACGGAAAATCACAGGGAATTGTCTAAATCTGCCCTCCTCATCGGGATCCTTCAGCCGGATGCCCGAGGAGCCCAGATTTGTAGAGTGAGTGTGGGAGGGGCCGCAGTGAGAGCCTGCTGCCTGCGGACTTCCAGAGAGGACCCAGAGAGAGGGGGCGTGGCTGGGGCGGGGCTGCGTCGTTGGGACAGGTGGGTAGGTTGGAAAAGTCCCTGATAAAAGCCTCTGAAGCCTCTGCGCTGAGACGCTTCGTGCAAGAATCCCCTGACCCTAGAGGTCTAGGCCAATTGTGTAGAATGCAGATCATCCTCCCTGCGGGTGTGAGGGGTACCGGAGGGGCTGGGGAAACCCTGCCCCAGGCAAGCACCCAACTGCAGAAAAGCTTCCTCCTCTCCCGGGAGCCTCCAGAGGCCCGTGTCCCTCCTGCGTGTTTTCATGGCGGCAGCATCTCACTGCGTTTGGGTTTGGGCTGCCTGGCAAGTGTCCCCCAGCCACGCCCAGAGGTGGACTGTCTGCCGAGACCTACATACACACACAAACACACACACACACACAACAGCCCCACCCCTGTCATTCCTAGTGACCACTCACAGCCCCCAGGCTTTCAATCCCAGCTCTCTCTTGTTGGGCAGATCACCGAGCATCACTGACCTCCACCCTCCAAATGCCATCCACTCAAAGCAGCCCAGGGCCCCCCTCAAATGCACCTCAAGGCATACCAGCTGGGCAGAGGCTCTGATATCAGAAGTCCCAGGACAGCCCAGCCAATGTCCCACTCCAGCCATCTGTGAGCCACACCTGAGCCTCTCTCCTATCTTGTGAGTCTGTGCTCTGTGATAGTGCCTGTGTCCCTGGCCACCCCCAGACTTAGATGTCCTATGTGCTTCTGAAACACTCTGCATGTACTTTTATCACGATGCACTGTAATTGTCAATATTCAGATATGTATCATGAAGTGTGAGGGCAAAGGGAACGACACACACGTAGGCGCAGGAGTAGCAGTATTGCTGGGTTGCTCTGTGGTTTGGGAGACATAAAATGTGTAGCCTATGAGAAGAGGGGTCAAGAGATGAGGCCAGATGCCATCTGCAGGAGAATGGATAAATAAACCATGTATCCATAGACTGGACCACAGTACAAGGAAAAATAGCAAACTACTGATGCACACATGGATGAATTTCATGGATGTTACACTGGGCAAAATAAGCCAGGTCTGAAACTAAAAGTGTACACACCTTTTGATTCTGTGTAGATGAAGTTCAAAAACAGGGGAAACTTATCAATGGTGATAAAATCCAGGATAGTGGTTACCCATCTGTGTGTGTGCAGTGAGTGTACTAACTGGAAGAGAATGCTAGAAAACTTTCTGAAGGGCTGGGACAGTTCCATACCTTGACCTGGGTAGTGATGACATTGGTGCATGCATATGCAGAGCCATCAGGCTGTGTGCTTCAGAAACACACGCTTTCTAAATTTGACTGTCTACATGTTATGCCTTTGTTACAGTGAGAGAGAAGGCAGGAGGAGGCAGGAGGGAGGCTGTAAGCCCTGCTTAGTAATTGGTGTCCAGGCTGGAAGGCATACTTTGGTGGCCCCGTGTGGAGAGTGGATTATGCATATGTCTGAGAGTCGGCCAGGTGCTAAAGGACTCATCTCCACAGGCTGCCTGAGGTTGTGCAGGGGTCTGTGGATGAAGGGGAGAGGCAAGGGATGCTTTGTGGTAGGTCTTCAGTCATGGCATCATTGTCTCCCGGCCCAAAAGCCTGAAGAAAGGGCTGGCATTACATCTCCTACCTGTGCTTTGTGGCACCTGGAACATAATAGGTGCTCAGTAAATGTGTGCAGAAGAAGGAAACGGTAGAACCCATGTTCTATTCCCATCCTGCCACACCAAGGCTCTGGGTGGCAAAGCACAGCCCTCCATTTATTTATTATTTTAATTTTCTTTTATTGTGGCAAGAGCATATAGCATGAGCTCTACCCTCTTAACACACTTTTAAGTGTAAATATCATATCATTAACTACATATCATTAACTATGGATACATATCATGTGATACCGTTGCACATCAGACCCCTAGAACTCATCTATCTTGCCAAACTGAAACTTTATGCCCATTGATTAACAATTCCCAATTTCGTAGCGCCCTTTCTCCCTGGAAACCACCATCCCACTCTTTGAGTCTACGCATTTGAGTATTTTAGAGACCCCCATGTAAGTGGAATCATGCAGTATTTCTCCTTCTGTGACTGGCTTATTTCGCTTAGCATAACAGCCCTCTATTTAAAGTCAACTCTCCTTACCTGTTGTGGGTTGGGGGTGAGTCCCCATTTTTGTGGCCTAAAAAGAAAATCTTTAACCGAACAGTTAATATTTATTGAGTGATTACTATGAATAAGCAATGAGCTAGGGTTGGGTTTTTTTCATGTTTTTAACATGGAAAGTTTCAAACACATACATTGATAGAGAGAACCCTGTTAGTATAATGAACCCCTGTGTACCTGTGACCCAGCTTCACCCCAAAGCTAACCTAGCTTCTTTCCATCCTCACCCACTTTCCCATCACTGTAGATTATTTTGGATTTTTTTTGTTTGTTTTTTGAGATGGAGTCTCTCTGTCTCCCAGTCTGGAGTGCAGTGGCGCAATCTCAGCTTACTGCAACCTCCACCTCCCGGGTTCAAGTGATTCTCGTGCCTCAACCTCCCAAGTAGCTGGGATTATAGGTGTGCACCACCATGCCCAGCTAATTTTTGTATTTTTAGTAGAGACAGGGTTTCACCATGTTGGTCAGGCTGATATCAAACTCCTGACCTCAGGTGATCCACCCGCCTCGGCCTCCCAAAGTGCTGGGATTACAGGCATGAACCACTGCACCCGGCCACTGTAGATTATTTTGAAGAACATCCAGATACAGTATCCCTTCATCTGTAAATCCTTCAATATATAGTTCTAGAAGATAATAACTGTAAAAAAAAAAAAGCCCACAATCCATTATAACACATAAAATCATTTAATATCATCAAATATCTACTTAGTGTTGAAATGTTGCTGGCTGCCTCATAAATTTTTGGTTGGTTTGTTTGAAGCAGAATCCACAGAAGGAGCACACGTTGCATATGGTCGATTTGCCTATTAGGTTTCTTTACTCGGTAAGCCTCCACTGCTTTTTTTTCTTTCCGTTTATTTAGTGAAGACACCAGATTGTCCCCAGGTGTATCCTGCAGTTTGGAGTTTGCATCTCCACAGTGCCATTTAACGTGTCCCTCTGTTCCCTGTACTTCCTGGGTGCAGATTTGGCCTGGAAAGAATTCTTCTCTTTCGTGGTGTCAAGATTGACCAGAATTCATGTGCTGTCAGCCTGCCCTGTCCATTACAAAGTGACCCATCAGCCTTTCACCTGCTGGTTTTGGCAGCCATTGACCATGGCCTGGACCATTATATCACTGGGGCTTGAAGTGGGGATATTCTAATCCTATCATACCTCCTTCATTTATTCACTAGCATTCTAAAATGATTTCACCACTAGCTGTTTGGTTAAATAGAATCTGTACAGCAAAGGCAGGGAAGATGTTCAATATTCCTCTTTATTTATCAGAGGAAGAGTCAGTTCTCTTTCCAGACGTGACCACTGAGGCTGTTTGAGTACCATGGTAATGTCATTATTTTTAGACATCCTTGCTGTTCCAACACATCACAGACATCATTGTTTTGGCCTTGGCCAGTGGGTACTCCTTCTAGTTGGCTTCTGAGATCTTTGGCAGAACCTGGAGCATCTTGAGCTCTTCTTTGCTTTCTGATCTGATAAGATGCTTCAGGCTCAGCTTGCATTTTTTCTGCCCTAGACCTGGAATTAGCCATTTCCCTAAAGAGCCCTAGTCTCTTTCAATGGAAGATGACTGTCTGAGCTGTTCATTGATACTGAGTTGGTCACTGATTCAATGGACAGATCCAGGAAGTACATTTTATTTTCAGTAGAAGAAAAACACAACACTGATGGGGACTTCTGTCATTGGACATATATTCCTCCTCCCCCTCCCCTGAAGATCTTGTCCTCTGCCCAGCTCCTGCTGATATGTTTGTCCCAAACATCTGACGAACAGTTGATCACCCTGCTCCATTCATTAAAGATCTGGGCATCGGAATCACACTGTTTTTTCCCCACTCCCACCCCTACCCTGGTCATCGGTGTGACTCCACTGTACTGAGGCTGACCCATGATGACACTCTGGCCTTGAGACTACAATGACCTTCCCCTCCTCCCCTCCTCCAAGGCCTATGCCCTGGTCCATGTGCCCATTTTACTCTCCCTCCCCCAGAATCCTCAGTGAAGCTCTTCCTCCTGAGTCCATCTGCTCCTGTCCTCCCTGCTTGGTTCCCATTACACCTGCTCATCAACCCCAGCCTTGACCAAGCCTTCACCTCCCTGCCCTCACCTTGTCTCCCAGTCGATTACACATCCCTTCCTTAGTCAGCTAGCCCCAGAGGATGATCTGTCGCTTCATCCTCTCTTGCCATCTTTAATTCCCTCACTTCCTCCTATTTCTGTGAGCCCCAGATCCTGAATTAGACCATTCCTCCCTATGATGTCCTGGTAAATGTTACACAATTGGCTCTGGGATGGAGGCTGATTTATAGCATCTGCCTATTTTCATGGTGTAAATATTCCAAAGAGAGCTCACAGCATTTCTGAAATTGTAGCAAGCTAGTGCAAACCAGGGTCTAGCTGAGCACTTGCTGTAGAAAAGTCACACTTTCCATAGTCAGGTTGCTGCCTCGAGGCAGCCCTCAGGGTCTCCCCATAAGTCCTGCAGATCCTCTGTGAGCTCTGACTCTCTCTCAACCCTTTTTCCTTTCTAAGGAGCCTTACTCTTTCAGTTACTCCTCAACCCTCTTTGTCTCCTACCTCTCTTCTGTCCACACATATAGCACATCGACATGTCCAGAGCTTTCTTAAAGATTCTCCCTCAATCCCGTGGACCCTTTTGTCCTCAGCCTTCCCCCACTTAGCACTGTAGTCTTTTCCTCCCTTTCACCTACTTGTAAGCATATTCTTTGCTACTTACCCTCTTAACTCTTTTTTTTAAAGATTAGTAGCTGCTTTATTTTATTTGTTTTTTATTTTTTGAGACAGGGTCTTGCTCTGTCACCCAGGTTGGAGTGCAGTGGCATGATCTCCGCTCACTGCAACCTCCGCCTCCCACGTTCAAGTGATTCTCCTACCTCAGCCTCCCAAGTAGCTGAGACTACAGGCACCCACCACCATGCCGGGCTAATTTTTTTTATTTTTAGTAGAGACGGGGTTTCACCATGTTGGCCAGGCTGGTCTCAAACTCCTGACCTCAAGTGATCCGCCTGCCTCGGCCTCCCAAAGTGCTGGGATTACAGGTTTGAGCCACTGCACCCAGCCAACCTTCTTAACTCTTAAAAGAATATCCTCTCAGGCTGGGCACGGTGGCTTAGGTCAGGATTTCGAGACCAGCCTGGCCAACATGGTGAAACCCCGTCTCTACTAAATAAATAAATAAATAAATAAATAAATAAATAAATAAATACAAAAATTAGCCAGGAATGGTGGCATGTGCCTGTAGTCCCAGCTATTTGGGAGGCTGAGGCAGGAGAATCGCTTGAACCTGGGAGGCAGAGGTTGCAGTGCAGTGAGCCGAGATGGAGCCATTGCACTCCAACCTGGGTGACACAGCAAGACTCCATCTCAAAAAAAAAAAAAAAAAAAAATCCTGACATTAGTCTTGATTAGGACACCTTTTCCCACCTGCCACATGCATCAGCCCTACTCAGGGTAGCTCCTGCCATTCTCACACCTGCCCCAGGGCTAAGGGCACACACTTCCCTGGATCTGCCTTGGCACTGTCACCGGAGGCTGCCAGATCTTCACATTCAGAGGGCTCTTTTTTCTTTCTTTTTTTTTTTTTTTCAAGAGACGGAGTCTCTCAGAGCAGAATAATGGAGTGAAAATTTTGTTTTAATTGTTTTTAAAGAAAGAGACAGGGTCTTACTCTGTTGCCCAGGCTGGGGTGCAGTCGTGTGATCACAGCTCACTGCAGCCTCCAACTCCTGGGCTCAAGCAATTCCCCACATGTCAGCCTCCCCAGTAGCTGAGACCACATCTGGCTAGGGGTCTCTTTTAAGTCCTTTCATTCACTCCTATATGTCAGTTTGTCCCTCTCTCCTTTCTTCTTATGACCCTTAATATCTCTCTCCCATCTCTCTCCTGGTCCTCTGGCTGCTCCTTCTCAGCCTTCCTCGGAGACCCCTCTCCCCTTCAGATCCACATTTCCAGACAAGCCCTCTTCAGCTCCAGCCCCAAGTCCAGCTGCTAAGGTCCCAGCAGCCCCTCAGACGGCCTGTATTCATTTCCTGTTCCTGCTATAACAAATTACCATAAACTGAGTGACTTCAAAGAATATATTACCTCCCAGTTCTGAAGGCCAGAAGTCCTAACATCCAAGCCTCAGCAAGCTGCATTTCCTCTGGAGGCTCAGGGAGAATTCTCTCCCCGGCCCCTTCCACCTTCTAGAGGCCACTGGATGCCTTGGCTCATGGCCCTGCCTCCATCTATCCGCAGAATGGTCCGACTGCTGCTTCTGTTGCCACGTCTCCCTCTCTGGCTCTGAGCCTCCTGCCTCCCTCCTTCCTGTCTGAGGAGTCTTGTCATTAATTTATGCCCACCTGGATTCTCCAGAGCAATCTGCCCATCTCAGGACCCCTGTGCAGGTGACATTCACAGGTCTGGACATCTTGGGGGCATTATTCCATCTACCACACTTCCATGCCCCAGCCACAGGGGCTCGGTCCTCTCCTAGGCCCACCTTTCTGCTTCTCCCAGGCCCACCTTTCTGCTTCTCCCCTCGAGCCTGCCACTTCCCCCAAATTCTTCATCTTGGCAAGTGGCATCTCTGTCTGTCCTCTGGAGTCCAAGCCAGGAACCTGAGCATCAGTCTCAGTTCCTCCTCACACCCCACTCAGACACTCCAACCTCCCAAACCTCCCTCAGTCTGTTCTGTTTTCCCATTCCCACTCTCCCACCTTAATTAACTAATTAATCACAAACCCATATATCCTGTGTGCCAGGTGCTGTTCAAATCATTGTATCCGCCTAACAGTCCTGTGAGGTAGATGCTATTAGCAGCCCCATTTACAGAGGAGAAAACTGAGGCACCAGAGAGGTTGAGTAATATGACCAAAGTCCCCCCAGTTTATAAGTGTCAGAGCCGACATTGGAACCCAACTACTTTGGTCCCAGAGTCCATGTTATTTCTTGCCTGGGTCAGAGGTCGGGCTGGGGCCAGGGTTAAGGGCCATAGTTGGAAGCCATGTTTTCAGCTTTCCATCCCACCGAAGCCCTCAGCCCCTACACACATCCCCCAGGCTCACTTCCATGTCTTGGATACTGGCCAAGAGGGGATCTTGAGGACTGCCATGGGACATGGCCCCTTCCTGCATGGCTCGATCCTCTCCCAGACCCTGGCAGACCCCCAGAGTCCCTGAGGAAGTCTCTGAGTCCCTAAGCCCATCTCTGCCCCCACCTGAGCCCAGGCCTGCCGTGCACCCCCCAGCCCCGCCATGCACCCTGAGCACACTGGAGGGTAGGACTTCCCTCACTTTGCAAGTGGCCACCTAGGAGAACAGGGTCTTGAGTCTCTGAAAGCCAGTGTGGAGCCCAGTGGGCAAAGCCCAGGCGGCTCAATGCTGGGACTCCCGGACAGCACGGCCACTGCCTGGGAACCTTCTCTCCCCTGGTATTAGTGCTGCTCTGCTCACACCCAGGAGCCGTTTGTCAGTGTGGCCCCAGAGCCGAGAGGCTCATGCTTGGATCAGGGGCCAGCCTGGCCATGGGGCAGAACTGCAACCTTGGTCACTAAGAGCTTGGGGTGTGGCCATTCCAAGACCACAAATCAGGAAATAAGTGAGTTAAGAAGTGACAACAAAGAGGAGAAAGAAGGGGGAGGAAGAGGGAATGTGGGAAGAGAGAAGGGAGAAGAGGAGGGAAAAAAGAGTCAAAGAGAAATGGGTGGGGCCTGGTGGAGGCCTAGAGGAGGCAAGAGGATGCAGGACAGGCCTATGGCTCATCTCCCTAAACCTGGGCTCCACCAGGCAGCCTCCGTTGCTCTAGGAGCTGCCCTCTCTTCACCTGCCCCTCAGCTACAGAAGGGAGTCCGGGGCCAGCCCCAGGTAGTTCAAGGATCCTGAAGCAAACACGAGGGCACAGAAGGACTTCTGACCTACACCTGGTGCATCTCAAGTGAGAGGACCCTGTCAGTTACCTCTCACCACAGAAAATTGGTGATGCAAGGAATGTGAGAGACTTGGCTTGATATAGCAGGCCCATGGTGCCCTCGACTCACCCCTTCGAGTCTTCACAATCCATCTGAGATCTGGATCATATCCAGGTCACCTCTTCCTGACAGGCTTCCATGATTGTGTCCCCTTCAAAATGGCCTTATCTCTTACCACTCTCCTCCTCCCCTTCTCCACTTTGGCGGTCCTAACTTCCCGGGTGTCTCTCCAACTTGTCAGGTACCCTGCTGCCTCAGGGCCTTTGCACATGCTCTTCCCTCTGCCTGGAATTTTCTTTCCTCAAATACATGCATGGCTCACTCCCTCACAGGGTCTTCAGGTCTTGGCTCAAGTGTACTGTATTAGAGAGGCTTGCTGACCCTTTATAATGTAGCGAAGAGGCCTGTGAGGGGCAGAGGTCCCAGCCTCTCCTGGGGAAGGCTGCTACTGAGCTCCAAGGTTAGGGCCATTGCGTGAGCAGCTGAGCAAACTGGGGGAGAGGAAGAGAGTCTGGGGCTGGGAATTCCTTCTCTCCTAGCCCTGCTGGCAGGGTGGGAGGAGACTGAATATCTAGAAGGATGGGGTATTTTTACTCCTGTGTATCTCTGTGGACAGGGGAATGGCTTACTATGGATAGAAAAGTCCCAGTGGAGGACAGGGTAGGAAGATGGGGGAGGCTGGGGTGCAGCCTGATATTTCATGGTCGTCTACAAGTTATGAGCAAGGCTGGCTGTGAATTCTGATAATCTGCCAAGAACAAGTTCCTTCTGGTGATGCCAAAAGAGTGCTATTAATCACACAGTCCGCCCCTTGACTTCAGCGCCGTCTGTCCTCAGCAAGGCTTGGCCAGTCAGTTGCTCGGCTCCAGCCATGTCCCTCCCTGCCTTAGCAGCGTCTCAGCAGCTCCTGCAGGCCTGGCCATTCCTGTTCCTTAGGAAAATGGACTGGCTTATGATAATCTGGGCTGTAAACAAACCCCCTGCTTCAGTTTCCCCAACAATATATGGGCCAGGCTGGCCCAGCCAACACGCCAGAGAGTGGCTTTTCTTGCTGACACAGGAGAGGCCTCACCTCTTCTGACCAGAGGATGCCCAGTCCCCCAAACGTTAGGTTAGACTCCTGACATGGGCACCCCAATACAGGGAATGGGGAAGGCAGGCTGGAGCAGCCCAGCCAGCTGGATGGCGACTCAGCACATGGGAGAACAAGAACAAGAAACAGAGAGGAGCGGGCAGGAGTTCTGTTTTTGGCCATCTCCTCCCTGCGTCCTTACTGGGTCTCCTCAGAGGTGGGTTCATGCAGCCACACTCACCCCCCCCCACCCCACTGCAAGCCTCCTGTTAAATGGGGAGCAATGAACACAAACATGCACACTCAGGCCCCACCTTTCCCAGCAGGGGGCAGAAGAGTGATGATGGCCACTAAGGGCTAATCCCTGGTCCCAAGGTTTTGGGGACCACGAAAAGCACTTGAAGACGTGACAATGCACTGACAAAGAATGTCCTGGGTCGGGTTCCCTAGAAGCAGCGTTTGAGATAGGGGTTCTTCTTGAAGGATTTTTTTTTCTAACAGATCTCATGGTGCTAGGTGATCTGTTCTCTTGTTGAGACAGGGTCTCAAAAAAAAGGCAGGTACATGCAGCCACCATGCATGTACCCACCTCTGTTGCCCAGACTGGAGTGCAGTGATGCAATCATAGCTCATTGCAGCCTCAACCTCACACGTTCAAGTGATCCTCCCACCTCAGTCTCCCAAGTAGCTGGGGCTACAGGTGTGCACCACCACACCTAGCTAATTTTTATATTTTTTATAGAGATGGAGTTTTACCATGTTACCCAGGCTAGTCTGGAACTCCTGGGCTGAAGAGATTCACCTACTTCGGCTTCCCAAAGTGCTGGGATTTATATGCATGAGCCACCACACCCAGCCTGGATGATTTTTTAAAAAATAAATATTTTATTTTATTTTTTAGAGTCAGGGTTTCCCTAAATTGCCCAGGCTAGGTTTGAACTCCTGGGCTTAAGCAGTCCTCTCGCCTCAGCCTCCCAAGTAGCTAGGACGGCAGACATGCATCACTGTGCCCAGTTAGGAATTTTTTGAAAAAGGAATTTCAGGAGACACCTGTGAGGGAGGGCGGGAAGCCAGAGGGGAAGAGCTAAAGCCAGGGTGTGGTTGAGGCAAAGCTTGGCCTTAGCCTGAACCCACAGGGATCCCTGGGGCAAGAAAGGCAGAACTGGACTGTGCTGAGGCAAGGGGGCTAGCCTTCTCTATCACCACATCAGTCTGTCATTGGCTGCAGGCTGTCCCCTTGGGAAGCAGGTGTCATGGACCCAGTTGAAGCAGCTCCCATTGACTGAGGGCAGTTGTCCAGAGAAGGGGCAACAGCTAGCCTCTGACTGCCAACACAGCACCTGGGGACCCCTGGGCAGGGCACCAACATCATCTGACTTCAAGCCTGAAAGGGACTTTGTGAGCAAAGACTTGAAGGAGTTGAAAGAGATGGCCAAGCAGCTCTTTAGGGTTTCTCCCAGGAGTTTGGGGTCATTCTGATACTCTCTCCAGCTAGCAAGCCCCACCCCAGCCCTTCTGAGCAGTCTGGATGGATGGACGTGGAGCTGAACCTGATGTGGCATGCCCGGCAAGGCACCCTTGAGGACATACAGGCCAGCAAATGCCACACGGCCTGGTGTAAGCAGAATGAAGCATGCTCCGAGCACGCACACTCCAGAAGCCGCTATCACCCCTCAAACCCCAGTGGAGCAGGCAATCACAGGAACACCTTTGGAGAAGGTTCTAGGCTGAGTTGAGGCTGAGCTCCAGGGGAAATGCCCCCTGTGGAGAGAGGAGGAGGACTAGCCTCCTCGCCAGACCAGCCTTGTGAAAACCCAGAGGCTGCCGGACGCAGTGGCGCATGCCTGTAATCCCAGCATTTTAGGAAGCCGAGGCGGGTGGATCACCTGAGGTCAGGAGTTTAAGACCAACCTGGCCAACATGGTGAAGCCCCGTCTCTACTAAAAATACAGAAAATTAGCCAGGCGTGGTTGTGGGCGCCTGTAGTCCCAGCTACTTGGGAGGCTGAGGCAGGAGAATTGCTTGAACCTGGGAGGCAGAGGTTGCAGTGAGCCAGGATCACGCCATTGCACTCCAGCCTGGGCAAGAGAGCGATACTCTGTCTCAAAAAAAAGAAAAAAGAAAAAGAAAACCCAGAGGTGGGATGGGCTCACTGCTGGTGGGGCAGCTGCCAGGAAGAACAAAGGGAGTGGCTGTGCCTCCTGAACCCAGTGCCCCTAGAAGCCCAAGGGGAGTTCTGTTTCTCTGTTTAAGTGATGTCAGGAGAGGACCAGGAGCTTTAGGACTAGACCAACTCAGATGCATGTCCTGACCCTAAGGGCTACTTGCTCTCTGGGTAACTAGAATCATTCTGCAAAGCGGGATGCCATGAGGATTCATTGAGAACTACATAAAAGGCCCAGCATGGTGCCTAGAAGGTACTGAACACTGGGAAAGCGTCAGCTCCCTTTTCCTTCCTCTGCACATTAGAGGCCACCTATTCAAGTGCCATTTACTTGTTCATTCAACAGATATTTCAGAGTCCCTGCTTCGTTCGAGTCAGGCACTTGTGCTAGAGGCTGGGATAAAAAGAAAAACATATTGAACAGTGCAAAAACATGCCTTTTAGAAAATTTCTCAGGCCAGACATGGTGTCTTACTCCTGGAATCCCAGCACTTTGGGAGGCTGAAGCAGGAGGATCATTTGAGGCCAGGGGTTCAAGACCAGCCTAGGAAACAGAGCAAGACCCTGTCTTTACAAAAATAATAATAATAACAATTAGCCAGGTGTAGTGGCATATGCCTGTAGTCCCAACTAATTGGGAGGCTGAAGCAAGAGGCTCACTTGAGCCCAGGAGTTCGGTGAGCCATGATTGCACCACTGCACTCCAACCTGGGTGACAGCAAGACCCAGTCTCTAAAAACAGAAAGAGAGAAAGAAAGAAGAGAGAGAGAGAGGGAGAGAGAAAGAGACAGAAAGAAAGAAAGAAAGAAAGAAAGAAAGAAAGAAAGAAAGAAAGAAAGAAAGAGGAAAGAAAGACAGACAGACAGAAAGAAAGAAAGAAAGAAAGAAAGAAAGAAAGAAAGAAAGAAAGAAAGAGAAAGAAAGAAAGAAAGGGAAAGAGAAAAGAAAGCAAGGAAGGAAAGAAAGAATCCCATACCTGCCTTCAAGAAACCAAGAGTCACATAGAGTAGATGGAGCAATAGCAAATTGTATGAACCTGTAGTTGCACAGGAAAGGACAGCTGAGCCAGGCTGGGTGGGGAGACACCTGACCTGGGGCTGCAGGGACTGGGGGAGGAGGCTCCTGGGAGCAGCAAGTCCTGGCAGAAAGGCAGAAGGAGCCCAGCTGTGTGGAAGGATCTGCTTGGGGCTTAACGTGGCTGAATTTGGAGGAAGGCAAGACAAAGACAGCACTGGCCCTAGAAACGCTGTGTTTCCTTGTGAGCAGCACCATGTTTCGATTGATTCCTCTGAGCCACAGGAAGCCACTGACAGTTTTCAGAAGGGAAAGGAGAGAAACCAACTTTTAAGGAAAAGTCTCCCAGCAGCTGTGTGCAGAGTGGAGAGGATATGGGTTGAGGCCAGGGGCTGTGAGGCCAGGGGCTGTCAGGGGCTGCTGCCGCCACCTAAGCAAAATGAAATGACAGAGCAAGCCAAGGCTTAACAAACACAGTGAAGTGCAGGGGACCTGCTAAAAAGGACATCTACTGCACAGGACGTGGTGACCAGTTGGATGTGCAGGATACAGAGGAGGGATTCATTCAGCAAACTCAGCAAGTGTTATGCACCTGCTGTGTGCTTGATATGCCTGTGAGGTCTTCTTGGCAATGGGAATGCAGCACCAAGCAAAACAGACCCTGGCCCCACCCCAGGGATGTTCATTGCAGGGAGATAGACGATAGACAAATGCATCGTGACTCAAATAGGACAGAAGGTGACAAGTACCATGAGGCACAACAGAGCAAGCTGAGCCAGACAGGGAGCACAGAATTAGGGGATATTACAATTGTAAATACGAAGTCAGTGTGATCTCATCACAAAGGTGAGGGTGTGAGCCACATGGATATTGGAGGAAGAAAATTCTGGGGAAAAAGTGCAAAGGTCCAAGGTGGGTGTGCATCTGGCATGTCCAAAAAGCAACAGGGAAGGTAGTGTGGCTGGAACAGAGTAGGCGAGGGAAGGAGAGGAGAGGAGAGGAGAGATTTGGGGGGACATGTTGAGCTGTGTAGGTCATAGGCTCTTGCTAGGAGGAGGCAGAGGAGCTGTTGGAGGGTTCTGAGCAGAGGAGTGACGTGACCAGTCTTTTCAGTCTTTCTAGCTGCCAGGTTGAGAAAAGATTCAGGGGGCAGGGGCACAAGCAGTGAGGGGGCTGCTGGATTCATCAAGGCAAGTGATGATGGTGTCTCAGACAGGGTGGGAGGGCGCATTGAGGGTGGGTGGTGGAGTTCCAACCTCGTCTCCTTCCTCTCTGCCCTCAATCACTGCATTCTGTCCACACCAACCTCGTCATCGTTCTACAAACATACCGGAGCCACCTCAGGGCCTTTGCACTTGCCGTTTCCTCTGCTGGAATGTTCCTCCCCAGATCTCCACACACCTCATTCACTCACTTCATTCAGCTCTTTACTCAAATGTCACATTCTCATCGGGACTTTCCCGGCCACCTTATCCAGAATTTATACCACCATCCCTAGCCACATATCACAGGCACACTCGCCTCCTATCTTCCTTCCTGCTTCATTTTTTTCTCCTTAGTATACCTTTACTCTTTGATACCTTTACATTTTCCTTGTTTATCCTGTTTATTTCCTGTCTTCCCCAGTGAAATGTAAGCTTCATGAGGACAGGATAAGTGTGAGATCCACTAGACTCCCAAGTGGAGATGTCTAGGAGGCAGCTGGATCTATGAGTCTGGAATTAAGGAGAGAGGTCTGAGCTGTAAAGTCAATCAATATTTAACACCATGAGCCTGGATGACATTGATAGGAGAATGCAAAGACAGGAAACTGCGAGACTAAATGAGGCGCTCCTACATTTAGCAGTGAGGATGTGAGGAAGGAGCAGCAAGGAAACTGACAAGGAGTAGGAAAAACCAAGAGACTGTCATCCAGGAAGCCACAGATGAGATGAGCGGCACCCAGGAGGATGAGGGCAGTGTCCACAGGTTGAGGGCCTGGGAGGGGTGGAACATGTGCGGCAAAGCAGCAGAGCAGAGTGAGGTCAGGTGGGGACGAGGAGACTGTAGGTGAGGGCTGGAGACGTGGAGAGAAGGTGGTAGCCAGGGAGCCAGCAAAGAGGCAGCAGCTGTAACCAAGGCAGGCTTGTAGGTGGCTTAAGGATCGAGGGCTCCACCACACAAGAAGGGACACTAACCTTGGGTAGGAGGAGAGATCCCTTCCTTACCAAAGAAGGTAAGAGGTGCGGAAGGCTGGGCGAGTGCCTAGTTTCTGTGGCCTCTACTTTCCCTGTGAAACAGGAGGTAAGATCAACTGCTCCGGAGAAGAAGGGGCAGGCTGCAAGGCTTGGAAAGAGGGGTAAAGATTTGGTATAGGAAAGGTTACACTGTAGGTAACTATATGTTCCCTCTCTATTTCACCTTTTAAGGCTAAACTCCTCACACCGTGCTTGGCACGTAGTAGGTGCCTCATACATTCTTGGACTCTTTGTATCACACCTTGCACCTCATCCATTACCAACTCCTTTAGGCTGCCAAATCCCCCCAACTTTGCACCACCTCCTTAATGCCACCTTGATCAACACTCCCATCATTGTCTACCTGCGACGCAGTAAAGAGCCGGTAAAGGAAAAGGCAGAGAGCTGGCAGAGGACAGGAGCCTAGATCACTGGAAATATGGGACATAGAGCTGAGGTCAAAGACCCCAAGCGTGTTCAGGGAGCGATTAAATTGCTCCAGAGTCAGGATCTGGCTGGATGAGTCTCCCTACATCCAGAAGGATGAGGGGGTTGGTGGAAAAGAGAACAGTTAAGGTGCTGGTGAGTAGGAGTCTCAGCTAAGCAGAGAAGGAGGAATCCAAGGAGCTGGCAGGAGGTCAAAGTACAGATAAGGAAGAGAGAGAAAAGACAGGAAGTTGCACTCAGTGGCTAATGGATTTTAAGTGAAGAAATGAAATGCTCAGGCTTATATTTTAAAAGGATCCCCAGCTGTGTATAGAGAGCAAGCTTCGGAGCCGGGGGCGGGCACAAGGCAGGAGCCGGAAGGCCGCTTAGAAAGGCACTGCAGGGGCCAGGAGCAGTGGTTCAAGCCTGTAATCCCAGCACTTTGGGAGGCTGAGGCAGGCAGATCACCTGAGGTCAGGAGTTCAAGACCAGCCTGGCCAACATGGTGAAACCCCAATGTCAAAAAAAAAGAAAGAAAGAGAAGAAAGAGAGAGAGAGAAGAAGGAAGGAAGGAGGGAGGGAGGGAGGGAGGGAAGGAAGGAAGGAAGGAGGGAAGGAAGGAAAGAAAGGCACTGCAGGTAGACAACGATGGTAGCCTGGACCAAGGTAGTAACATGAAGGTGATACAAAGCAAGTCGAGGGGACTTAGGGGCCAACAGGAGTTGGTGATGGATGAGCTGCAAGGTGCGATACACAGAAAAGAGTCCAAGAATGTATCAGGTACCTACTAGATGCCAAGTGGTAGGAAGAGCTTAGCCTTTAAAGGTGAAATAGACAGGAAATTGATCGTTACCTATAGTGCTCTAGGCACTTAAAAGGGAGACTGATGTGCTGCGGGTGGGAGGAGAGTAAAATAGCTCAGCTGGGTCAGGAGCGGGTGGTGTAAGAGAGACTTCAGAAGGAGATGCCACTGGAGCTAGCACTACCAGATATAGAGGAAGGGCATTCCAGGATAATCATGTGCAAGAGCCCAGAGGCAAGACTGGGGAGCCCCTTGTGGCCAGAGTGCAAAGTGAGTCAGCCTGGCCACTTGGCTGTGGCACGTGAAGACAGAGGACTGCAGAGAGACATTGGAGCCACAAAAGAACAAGGCCTGTGAGCCAAGTGCCCATGCTCAGGGGTCTTGGGGCAGTTCCCCATTTCACACTCATGGTATGCCATGGAGAGGAAAATGCCCAGTTGTCTTTCTGACTTCCAGAGATCCCTGCATGAGGCTGTGGGCCCATGAGAGAATGCTGAGGGGTGCAGCCAAGAGAGTGGGCAAGTGCAGGGAGGTATAGGTGGTGGATTGGAGCACTGTGGGCAGAGGCAGGTGTGAAATTCAAACCTGCATCTGTGAGCGGAACAGAAGTCTCTTGAGAGCCGCTGCCTGTGGAATCTGGAGCCCAAATGCACAGATTGTTTGTATTTCCAGGCAACATGTCTGCATGCAGTGGGCAGAGAACACGTAAAACAAAGTTGTGGCAGATGCCACTGGTTCCCCACCCATCTCCCCCAGAGCTTTAGTGCATGAGGGCCAAATTCTGTTGAAGCACTTGCCTGCATTTCTTTGCCCAGGGACTTTCTCTGCACACTCATGTGGCAGAAAGGAAGTGTGGAAAATTAACACCCAGAGGGAGCAGCCCAAACAGTGACTGATGGGAATGGGCGTATAAATACCCCACCTCCCTCACTCTACTGGTGTGAGAACACTGAGGTTTGTGCTCTTCATAGCCATCCAGAGCTCCCCCCATTGCCCATAGTGATCAGTAACTTGATAACACACTTTATTGGCTTCCTTCTCTTCCCTGATTCTTTTTCCCACTCCACTCAAGCTGTTTCATTTACCTCCCAAATTAAAAACTTGTATTTCTATTCTTGTCAGTCTGCTCTGGGAGAGCCCAAAGTAAGACAAAACCTCAACAGGATACAGTGGGAAAACCTTGGGGCTGAAAGGCTGAGTTTGTATTACAGCTCCTTCTCGTGTAAGGACTTCCCAGCTCACAGCAGACTTCAGGTTGGTTGAGCATAAATTACCATATTAATGTTTACAACATGACCTGGCCATACTACAATATACCATGTTGCCCACCAGTCTGAATAAAAACCATGCAATAACAATGCCCTTTGGCCAGCTTCAGGCTCACCACTGAAAAGCATAGTCCACTGATTTGTCATCCTGGGCTAAATATAAAAGAATTGTAGCCTGAGTCAGAAGGCTATTTTCAGCACTCTGTCTTACTTCGCAGCCATTGAGCGATGCTGTTCTTGAGGGCCACTTTCCTGGAGGCTGAGGTCAACACTAGTGGCCCCCACATTCCAGGGATGGCCCAACCTCTCTCCCAGGGAAAATAATCTCTTTCACACATCCTGACTAATGTGCCAGTGGCCCCTAAACCCACTAGGTCTCAGCTGCTGTTTCTGGCCACTCTCCAGAGCTAGAAACTGGGTCCCTTCCCAGATCTGAGGTCTCTTCACTCAAAAGCCACAGAAATGGAGGTAAGTAATAGATACTAATAAACCAGGCACGGTGGCTCACACCTGTAATCCCAGCACTTTGGGAGGCTGAGGCAGGCGGATCACTTGAGGTCAGTAGTTCAAGACCAGCCTGGCCAACATGGCAAAACACTACTACAAATACAAAAAGTAGCCGAATATGATGGTGCACCCCTGTAGTCCCAGCTACTCAGGAGGCAAGGGGATCACTTGAGCCCAGGAGGTGGAGGTTGTAGTGAGCCAAGAGCGTGCCACTGAAGTCCAGCCTGGGTGATGGGAGAGAAACCCTGTCTCAAAAAAAAAAAAAAAGAAAGAAAGAAAAAAAAAGTTATAGGTACCAATACTTTTTAAGAGCCTGCTAAGTGCTGGGACCTAAAATATATGAATCTTCACAAAATTCCTTCTAGAAAAATAATATTAAAAGGAAAGTAAGACTTAGATGGGCCAGGCACGGTAGCTCACACTTGTAATCCCAACACTTTGGGAGGCTGAGGCGGGCAGATCACGAGGTCAGGAGTTGGAGACCAGCCTGACCAACATGGTGAAACCCCGTCTCTACTAAAAATACAAAAATTAGCTGGGCATGGTGGCGCGTGCCTGTAATCCCAGCTACTCAGGAGGCTAAGGCAGGAGAATTGCTTGAACCCAGGAGGAAGAGGTTGCAGTGAGCCGAGATCGCATCATTGCACTCCAGCCTGGACCATCTATTTAAAAAAAAAACAAAAAAAAACTTAGATGGCCACATAACTTGCTTAGGGCCACATGACCAAGGTTTGAGAAGCCTGTGCCATATGATGCTATGGGACCCTCCTCTTCCCCTGCGGTGTCTCTTAGCACCAGAAACTGTCTCTGTATGGTGGGAGGAGGGGTGATAAGCAAAGCCGATATTCCCCAGGTCAAAGAGAGGGGAATGGTGCCTCTGCCTCCTCAGTAGGGATCCCTGCTCTTTTTCCTTTGAAGGCAAGAGGAAGAGAGAGAAGGTCCCATAATTTGTTAAGGACCCCACCACCCCTGGCCTGCTTGGTCTCACAGGCACCTGCAGCCTCTATCCAGGATGGAACACCCCTGGCCCCCTGCTCTCTTGCCCCTACTGCTGCTGAGGGTGAATGAGGATGAAAGAGTGGCCTCTGCTGCCTGGATTGTGCCTTTGCATTTGGTCATGTGCCTTTCTGGAAAAATGACCTTTTCTGGGTCCATGGTAGGGATGTCAGGGGAGATGTTTGTGGAAAGGAGGGTCTTCCTGGCACAGCTCAGATCCTAGTGTCCCTGCCCCATCCTCCCTGGCACTCTCCTTTTTCAAAGCCATCCCAGAAGCCTTTCCTGACCACTTCCACTGGAACAGCCCCACTGCCCTGCGTTTCAACAGCCCATGAGCAGTGTGTTTATGGAGGCTTAATTCCAGGCTCTATCTCTCACCTGCTTAAAAATATTCGCGGCCCCTAAGCATCCACAAAATAAAAGCTGAACTTCACAGCATGTAAGCCCCTTCACTATTTGTCCCAAATGAGATTTTCTGCGTTTATCCTGTAGGATATTCCCAGGACCCAAACTTGGTATTTTCTTGCCCGCCTGTCCTTTCCACCTGTAATACCCTCTGCCCTGCCTCATCCTGGCTGACCCCCCTAAGCTGTCTCTGAGCCTGTGGCTGCCACCCTACATGCACACACAGCTGCAGTGGGGAGCTACAGTGGGAATTATGTCCTGTTAAACCTGTTGTAAATGGAAAATATCATAGGTCAAAATGCATTTAATACATATAACCTACCGAACATCATAGCTTACCCTGGTCTACCTTAAACATGCTCAGAATACTTACATTCACCTACAGTTGGGTAAAATCATCTAGCACAAGGCCTATTTTATAATAAAGTGTTGCATATCTCATGTAATTTATTAACTACTATATTGAAAGTGAAAAACAGGATGGTTCTTTGGGTACTTGAAGTATGGTTTCTACTGAACACGTATCACTTTTGCACCATTGTAAAGTCAAAAAATTAAGTCGAACCATCAAAAGTCAAGGACTGTCTACACTGAGCACCACCATCATCACCCCACCTGCATCTCAAAGATATTTATTCACATTCTAGCTAGGAAATAAGGGCCATGTGTAATGCCTCCTCGTGTGTGTGAGCCCAGCACAGCACCTGGCAGGGAGCAAACCTTGGCCAACATTTAATTCGAGGGTTCTTACCCCTTTTTGTTACAGACTCCTTAGGCACCTGGGGAAGCGTATGGGTCCCTTCTCAGAGTCACGCTTTCAAAAGCATAAAACAAAATACAAAAGATTACAAATGAAACTGATTTTATTGGAAAAGCCATCAAAATATTTTTACAGGAAATGCGTGACTTGCTAATGAATATGCTTCTGCATTAAGGTATTACATAACAAGATCTAGTTCAATTGTTCTAGGACCATTTGCTGAAAAGACAAATGAAAAGACTCCCCTTTCTCTATTGAATTATCTTTGTACCTTTATCAAAAATAAATTGACTCTGTGGGTCAAAAAAAAAACACAAGATCTAGTGGTGCATTCTAATGACTGTCATTTCCCAAAAGTGAGGAGCGTAGAGAATATTTCAAAACATCTGCAACAACTGGAAGTGATAGGAAAATATCTGTGGGGACAGCTAATGTTCGTTTGAATCATATTATCAATTAAAGAAAACAAAGCTTTTAAAAAATTAACATTAGTTTTATTTAGAAGTCTTATTGAGGACTATAGACTAAGCCCTGTAGCCCAGCCCTTCAGAGAGGTTATATCAGACTGCTCCAGCACAGTATTTTAATCTACTGTTTATATATAGGTAGCGGGGGTTCCACATGTACAAAATTATATTGAATTTGCTCAGCAATTCTATTAAAGCAGAATTATATTGAGTTTTGGGTGTAAGAGTATATCTGTTCATAGCAGCATAATTACTAACCTGGTCAGACGTTATCTTCTGTGTAGGAAGAGGCAAGGACTAGGGTCATTTATCATTTCAGGAAAATAATGACTCAGACAGGAGATGTGGCAGGGAGGCGGGGGCATATGTTCTATCCTATTTTATCTTCAAAGCATCTTTCCAGAGAGCCGTACTTTGTCACAGAGTCGGGGACTTTGTGAAATTATGCTGGCACGCAGAAATGAGCAAACATGGCTATGTTTGCTACTTTGTCTCATAATACGAAACTGCCAATATTGCACCGGTTTTGAGCTACAAAAACAGCAATTGCACGTGGTTTTGTCTAACTCTACTCTGGTTTGTTGCCTACATTCATTGAAGGTAATCCTCAATCTCAGGTAGAGGTGAGTGAAAACAATTATTATTTTTCTCTATCCAAGTTCATGGACCTCCTGATTTACAGCACGGATCCCTTGAGAACTCCTAGTCAGTGACTCAGCCAAGGCTACTGAAGGGTCTCCCCTTTGCGCCCAGAGCCGCCTGGCCTCCCCCTCCCCAAGCAGCTAACCAGTATCGGTCTCTGCTCCCTACAGGCTCCTTGTTCCCGCAGCTGAAGCCATCGGAGGGCGTCTTCAAGGTCATCTTCTGGCTCGGCTACTTCAACAGCTGCGTGAACCCGCTCATCTACCCCTGTTCCAGCCGCGAGTTCAAACGCGCCTTCCTCCGTCTCCTGCGCTGCCAGTGCCGTCGTCGCCGGCGCCGCCGCCCTCTCTGGCGTGTCTACGGCCACCACTGGCGGGCCTCCACCAGCGGCCTGCGCCAGGATTGCGCCCCGAGCTCGGGCGACGCGCCCCCCGGAGCGCCGCTGGCCCTCACCGCGCTCCCCGACCCCGACCCCGAACCCCCAGGCACGCCCGAGATGCAGGCTCCGGTCGCCAGCCGTCGAAAGCCACCCAGCGCCTTCCGCGAGTGGAGGCTGCTGGGGCCGTTCCGGAGACCCACGACCCAGCTGCGCGCCAAAGTCTCCAGCCTGTCGCACAAGATCCGCGCCGGGGGCGCGCAGCGCGCAGAGGCAGCGTGCGCCCAGCGCTCAGAGGTGGAGGCTGTGTCCCTAGGCGTCCCACACGAGGTGGCCGAGGGCGCCACCTGCCAGGCCTACGAATTGGCCGACTACAGCAACCTACGGGAGACTGATATTTAAGGACCCCAGAGCTAGGCCGCGGAGTGTGCTGGGCTTGGGGGTAAGGGGGACTAGAGAGGCAGGCTGGCGTTGTTCTAAGAGCCCCCGTGCAAATCGGAGACCCGGAAACTGATCAGGGCAGCTGCTCTGTGGCATCCCTGAGGAACTGGGCAGAGCTTGAGGCTGGAGCCCTTGAAAGGTGAAAAGTAATGGGGCCCCCTGCTGGACTCAGGTGCCCAGAACTCTTTTCTTAGAAGGGAGAGGCTGCGGGCTCCGTGGGGCCTTTTGCTCCCAATCCCTATTTGAGAAACACTGCCCCATCCTCCATGCCCTGAACCCTGAGTAGACAGCCCCAAGCATGGCCAGGAAGGCCTGCCCCTCCTCTTCTGGGAAATAGGCACAGAAGCTTTGGCCGGCTACCCCAGTGCCTCCCTTAGGGAAAAAGTCAGTGGGACCAGGGCTCCTCAATGGACAAATTTCTCCTTCTTACTGCCGACTGGAGGAACCCAGTGGACCTACCACCACCCACAAGCTTTGGTGGCAGATCGTATAGCCGTCATACAAGCCTGCTGTATTTATCCATGGGCCCGCTGTCCGCCACCCAGGCTCCTCCGTGCACACCCCATCACCTGGCCCCTACCCCTTATTACTTCCCCTCAAGGGCCTTACTGTTTACACTCTGTACATAGCTCATCGTGCCTGTGCCCATCACTTCTTGCTGGGATTCCAAGCCACCAATTGGAGAGCTTTATTTGTCATTTTGAGACATATTTATTGGTAAGAATACTTCTATTTTATCCAAACTGTGCAACTGTCCCTCTTTAGCCCATAACCCATTAAAAAAAAAAAAAAAAAAAAAAACTACTTTTTCCCCTAAAGTCTGTCAAGAACTAAAGGCCCGCAACAGAATAGATTGGGTCTACATTTGCCTTTCTAGTTTCAACTTAACTGACTCTTTAACTGATGGCTGCTGTCTGTTGGGAGTTTTAGCATGACCAAAGGACCTGGGGGGGGTTGTTAGGTTTTAAAACTCACATGATCGGTCTTGTGAACCAAATAGTGATCCTAAGCACAAATTGTCCCTTTGTCAGTCTCCCCAGATGCTTATGTAATGCTCTGAGGGCCTCAGTGAGGAAGGCGGCCATCAGGTAAATGGGTGAAACATAAGTTTACAGGAAAAGATATACAAGCCCAAGTAGACAGCTGTACATGGCTAGGAAAAGAACCCATACCTAGGAACCATGCTTGTTAGCTTTGTGTAAAATGTCATATTCCTACTTGTCATATTCCCATGAGATTGCAAGCATTTCAGTCTTCAGCTGGATAGTATCAACCACATACTTCCAACCAGCATGGGGGTGATGGCTGCGTTCCAGTGGACCCTTGGGAGGACAGTGGGTTAGACAATACACTGGGGTGTCTGGGGGTGCTCTGAACTGGATGACCCAGCTGCTGGGGCCACATAGACCAGTATTTTGAGCCCAAAGTTTCCATTCTTTACTAGGCAGGTAGTCTATCTAAAAGGTCACCCACAATTTCAGGCATCTCACCCAAGTTTTACAGAGTTAAAAAGGCAGCCAGTATCAGGGCTTGGAGCAGACATTTCACACGGTGAGTCTACAGCAGGTTCTGAGCTTTCAGGCCTGGCCTCCCTGGAGGCACAGGAAGGAAAGTTTATGGGTGGGAGTATGTTGGGTGCTGACAGAATGTTGCATACTCCAAAGAGGGCTCCACTTTGCAGCACATTGGCTGCCCCAAAGCTGGGGACACCAGAAGACAGCCCTGTCTTCTGGCAGAGGTAGGGGCCATCTGTCAAATCAGTGGTCAGTAAGGGGGCAGACCGCAGTGTCAAAGAATTGAACATTGGCCTCTGGGACAGGGGTGAGCAAGACCTGTTTCAACAGCAGCCTTGGGTTTGCAGAGGGTCTCTAAGCAGAGTGAAAGTTGTTCCTGTTACCAGAAAGGGGTCCCTATCGAGACCCCAAGAGAGGGTTCTTGGGTCTTATGCAAGAAAGAATTCAGGGCAAGTCCATACAGTAAAGTGAAGGCAAGTTTATTAAGAAAGTAAAGGAATAGGCTGGGCACAGTGGCTCACACCTGTAATCCCAGCACTTTGAGAGACCAAGGCGGGTGAATCACCTGAGGTCAGGAGTTCGAGACCAGCCTAGCCAACATGGTGAAACCCCATCTCTACTAAAAATATAAAAAAATTAGCCGGGTGTGGTGGCAGGTGCCTGTGATCCCAGCTACTCAGGAGGCTGAGGCAGAAGAATCGCTTGAACCCGGGAGGCAGAGCTTGCAGTGAGCCAAGATCATGCCATTGCACTCCAGCCTGGGCAACTCCATCTCAAAAAAAAAAAAAAAAACAGTAAAGGAATAAAAGTGGCTACTCCATAGGCAGAGCAGAAGCATGGGCTGCTCAGCTGCTCATACTTATTTTTACTTCTTGATTATATGCTAAACAAGTGGTGGACTATTCATGAGTTTTCCAGGAAAGAGGTGGGTAATTCCCAGAACTGATGGTTCCTCCCCTTTATAGACTGTATAGGGTAACTTCCTTGGGTTGCCATGGCATTTATAAACTGTCATGGTGCTGGTGGGAGTGTATTTTAACCGGCTAATACATTATAATTAGCATGTAATGAGCAGTGAGGACAATCAGAGGCCACTTTCTTCCCCATCGTGGTTTTGGTGAGTTTTGATCGGATTCTTTCCTGCAACCTGTTTTATCAGCAAGGTCTTTATGGCTTGTATTTTGTGTCCACCTCATGTCTCATCCTGTGACTAAAAATGCCTAATCTCCTGGGAATGCGGCCCGGTAGGTCTCAGCCTCATTTTACCCAGCCCCTATTTAAGATGGAGTAACTCTGGTTCCAATACCTCTGACAGTCCCACATGCCAGGGCAGCTGATCCCACAGAAAGTCAACAGTGGGGGCAAAAGGGGAGGGTGGGAAGGGAGCCTTCATCAGGAGGATTTGTGGGCCTCCCTGCCCCGGTTAACCCAGTGGGAGTGGAGGCAGGAAGGCCAGTGGCTTGCCCTGTACTTGCTCTAGGCATGGTAATCAATCTGGAAAATATGTCTGATGTTTGAGCCTCAGCCTGTCTCTGGGACACAGGGGCCCCCTGCACACAGCTACTTCCTCCTCCTGTGTCCCTGCACCAGGTTGTGAGCCTACAGGAGGTGCAGGAGGGCTTAAGAGCCCCTAGATAGATCATGCCACAGCAAGGGCATCCAGGTACCTTGTTCTAATCATCAGTAAAGCACTGTGCTGCTGACCTTGGTTCTGGGACATGGCAAAGGGTCATAGAGTGGCCAAGAGGATGGGAGAAAACAGCAACAGCCTCTTGCTCCTCTTGGAGGAGGCAGCCTCTTGCTAGTGATTTGGAGACCATCTGAAAGAAGTGCATTCACTGTACCATTTCCTGGGTCCTCAGGTACTCAGATCCCCAGCCCAGCCCACACATCTGATTAGAGAGACTGTCCCTGAGATGCATGTAAAAAAAAAACAAAAATGGGGCCATTGTCTCCAGCGAGTAGGAATTTCTTTACATGATCCTCAAGGGATGGGGTGAGACCTGAGGGAGTTTGTGAATGAGAAAGGGATGGTCCTGTGAGATGTGACAGGGACAGAAGCAAGCCTCCGAGGACACTAGCATTCACCCAAGTGCCCACTCCCCATCCTTAAAGAGCCTCATTCCTGCTTCCCACTCAAGGACCCCATCTCCAGTCTGCTCTCCTTCTCCAGCTGGGCTCTCACTGCCCACCTTGCTTTCTTCCCACACTCTTCCCGGGACCTCTGTCCCCAGCATCCCCAGGGCTGCTTTTGCAAGTCACCTGGGACCTTCCATTTCCCTGGTCTCCTCCCCGCCTTCTCTGCTCCAGTCCACACTGGTGGCCACTCCCTGATTCCTGGAATGTTCCCTCCCTGCCTCTGAGCCGCGCCTCTGGGATCTCTTCTGACCTGCTGACCCTACTCTCTCTCTGCCTCCTCCACAGCCTTCTCTCTCCACTCTTAAATGCTCCCTAGGGTTTTATTCCTCTTTTTCTCAACTCTTCACACAATTTTATCCACTCCATGTCATCTCAATGACCACTTGTACAGAAATGACTCCCAAGAGGCTGTCTCTAGCTCCAGATGTTAGTGTTCACCCTTCCAGATGTTAGTGTTCACACCCCAAATACAAGCCCCAAGGCCACTCGCCTACTGCAGTATCTCCTATCTCCTCTACTCTCTTTGGGCATGATGACGCCCCTGACCCTGCTGGCCCTCTCCACTCCCTATCTTCCAGAGTCTTCATCTTCCTCCTGCCATACACAGATCCTTTGCCAAGCCCTGCACTTTTTGCAGCCTCCCTCATAGCTCACACCCAGTCATCCTGGGTTGCGATAGAATCTGCACCTGCATCCACCACAGGGGAGAGGGCTCTGTCCCCAGGGCTGCTTGGGGCTGGGCTTAAGTGTTTACTAAATACTGGATCTTGGGAGTTCGCCCACTGACCCTTCTCTGAGACACTGCCCGGTTGCCGTCTGGCGGCTGGCTCACCATCACCAACCTTGCAAGGCCCTCACCCCCGCTGGTCCCACCCATCCTCTGGGGGCTACAGGCTGCAAGGAACCAGCTGCGCCCTCCATGGCACCCTCCAGGTCACCTAACCCTCCCATCTGGAGCCCCACCCTGCCCCCAAAGGCTCCTGACTGTCATGCTGCAAGCCAGCCCCTTAATCCCTCCTCCAACGGGTACCAACAGGTCCTGGAGAAAGTTTTGGGACCTCAGTCACCCTCCCTCAGTGACCTGTCAGAGCTTTAACTCCTCAGAGCACCCCTCACCCTGTTTCTATTCCCATCCTACTACACCCCCAGGGGTTGCATGTTCACCGTCCACTTGGAAAAACTTTGCTTTTTTCTTTTTTTTTTTTTTTTTGTGGCTTCAGGAAAGCATAAAACCAGATGCTTGTAAAGGATAAACTGGTCCCGCAGCCTCTCTGCTCAGAATGGCTCTCGGGAGCCCAGTGGACCCATGCTCCCTCTGCCCAAGTGGTGCTGGGGCCTTTAGGCAGGGGGGCATTGCACTGCTGTCAAGGGTCTGGCCAGGACTTTCTTCCCTTCCCTAATCCCCAGCCCTTTTGGGAAGCAGTGAAACAAAGGGAATGCTGAGCAGGATGCTGGCCTACATTCTAAAATTGCCGTGGTCTGGGGAGGAACTAAGTGGAACTTGCAAGATATGCTTGGAATCAAGAAGAAATCCAGGAGCTAGGGCCACAACAGGCTGAGCTTTCAGAGCTGGGAGTTGGAGGTAAGGATGCATCAGAAGCATTTGCAGATACCTCAGCCATGACATTTGTGGATGTTTCTTCCAGGATTCACCACTCACGTGACTCCATCATATTGTTTTGGTCCACCTCCTTCTGTCCTGCCAGAACCCGAAAAAGGAATCTCAGTTCCTTTTCCCGAGAGAGGGAATCAGCTCGGTCCCATTCATCCACTGAGCCAAGCCACAAAGGCCGACTTATGGATTGGCTAACTTTGGGTCAGGTCTGAACAGTGAGGGCGGGCACATGGGAGTGAGCGAGATGGATCACGTGGAGCAAAACACAGCCATCTGGGCACCAGCATCTGAGGGTGGGGGCGGGGCAGATAATGATGACATCCCTAGCACACCGGATCAGCTAAGAGCACAGCTGCAGGCAATAAGGAAGTGGATCAATAGCTGCATAAACCTGGGGCATTATTTTTCTCACTTGGCAAGTTATAGGACAGGTGGTTGCTGGTATTGCCAGTCAAGAACCCAAGCTCTTTCTTTTTTTTTTTTTTTTTTTTTTTTTTTTTGAGACAGAGTCTCGCTCTGTTGCCCAGGCTGGAGTGCAGTGGTGCCATCTCGGCTCACTGCAACCGTTGCCTCCCGGATTCAAGCGATTCTCTTGCCTCAGCCTTCAGCCTTCCAAGTAGCTGGGATTACAGGCATGAACCACCACGCCTGGCTAATTTTTTTTTTTTTTTTTTTTTTTTTTTTTTTTTGAGACGGAGTCTCGCTCTGTCACCCAGGCTGGAGTGCAGTGGTGCTAACTCGGCTCACTGCAAGCTCCGCCTCCTGGTTTCACGCCATTCTCCTGCCTCAGCGGCGTCCCAAGTAGCTGGGACTACAGGCACCTGCCACCATGCCCGGCTAATTTTTTTGTATTTTTAGTAGAGATGGGGTTTCACCCTGTTAGCCAGGATGGTCTCGATCTCCTGACCTTGTGATCTGCCCTCCTCAGCCTCCCAAAGTGCTGGGATTACAGGCGTGAGCCACTGCACCCGGCCAGTTTTGTATTTTTAGTAGAGACAGGGTTTCACCATGTTGGCCAGGCTGGTCTCAAACTCCTGACCTCAAGTGATCCACCTGCCTCGGCCTCCCGAAGTGCTGGGATTACAGGCATAAGCCACTGCGCCTGGCCTGAATTTTACATTTTTAAATGATTGGAGGGGAAAGTCAAAACAATAATATTTCATGACACACTAAAATTGTATGAACATTACTACATAATATTCTCAAATTTGCCTCCTGGCTCACAAAGCCTAAATTTTACTCTCTTGCCCTTCACAGAAAAAGTTTGTCAACCCTCGCTTTAGGATGATTGAGGATCATTGCCAAAATCAGGATTCTGGCAGCAAGAAGAAACAGAGAATAGATTTCAGGTGGGCATTCCTGGTGTCTGCTACACAGTCCGTCAACACATTTCAAGCCTGTATCCAGTTATCTAATTTGCAAGCAACATAAGAGGTCCCCTCTCACCAAGAACCTAGCAAAAACAAGTTATCCCAGAAGCCATCTGCTTCAAGGATATCTTCCCAGATTAACCAAATGTTTAGGTTTTGGGGTTTTGGTTTTTGTTTTCTTTTTTTGAGACGGAGTCTCGCTCTCCCAGACTGAAGTGCAGTGGCCCAACCTCGGCTCACTGCAACCTCCCCCTCTAGGGTTCAAGCAATTCTCTTGCCTCAGCCTCCCAAGTAGCTGGGACTATAGGCACATGCCACCATACCTGGCTAATTTTGTATTTTTAATAGAGAGAGGGTTTCGCCATGTTGGCCAGGCTGGTCTCGAACTCCTGACCTCAGGTGATCCACCTGCCTCATCCTCCCAAAGTGCTGAGATTACAGGCATGAGCCACAGCCCTGGCCAAATGTTTAGGATTTTGAAAGACAGCTAGCCAGGCGCAGTGGCTCACGCCTGTAATCCCAGCACTTTGGGAGGCCGAGGCGGATGGATCACAAGGTCAAGAGATCAAGAGCATCGTGGCTAACATGGTGAAACCTCGTCTCTACTAAAAATAAAAAAAAGCAGCCAGGTGCGGTGGCATGGGCCTGTAGTCCCAGCTACTCGGGAGGGCGAGACAGGAGAATCGCTTGAACCCAGGAGGTGGAGGTTGCAGTGAGCAGAGATCGTGCCACTGCACTCCAGCTTGGGCAACAGAGCGAGACTCAGTCTCAAAAAAAAAAAAAAGAAAGAAAGAAAAAGAAAGAAAGACAGCTGTGAAAAGGAAAGGGGGACACCAGGAAATCCCTGGCTAGCCGCATCCCAAAAGACTGCAGTATTATTTGCTCGGTGAACTTGCCCCCAGCCAGTCATTTATCTATTCTTCAGTATTACAGGTCCAGAAAGCAGATCTGGTGACCAGTCTCATATAAGCTGACATGGACTTCCTAACTCACTAGGAAGTAAAGTTTGTAAGCCCAAGGCCAATATGCTAATTTTTAGTGGGATATATAACTTAACCATCGACAAGCCAATGTATTTATGACAATAAATGAGCTTGATGGGAAGCCAGTCCATGGTCTGAAAGCTGCTTCATGAGCTCACGGGCAAAGCTGAGGAGTTAGTGAACAGTTATTTATTTAGTGTACCAAGCACAGGACTTGATCCCTGGGCCAGGGTTCCACCTCCTGGTGCCTCCTGCCTCTGTTTCCAATACATCCCTCTCCATCCTCCCATCTGACTCATGCTTCATTCATAGCCTTTAATTTTGCTCTGTGCCTTTAAGTTCACATTGCTTTTCTCTAATCTCCTCCATTGTGGGTCCATTTCAGAGTAGAACTCTCAGAAGACAATCTTCAGAACTTTTCTTTCCAAGCTCTTAGGGGGCATCTTACAGTCACCCTAGTGGACAAGCCTACGATGCCTACCACATGGGCTTCATACAGGTTAGGTAGTCGGTGTCCACCTGACTCCAGCTATGAACTGCACCTTCACAGGTGGGGCATAGGGGCCCTCTGACACCCTTCAACCAGCCAGTACTCTCCAGCCATCAACGAATGGCCAGGTGAGGTCATCAAATGCATGCATTCGGTAGTATTTACTGAACACCTACTATCTGCGCAGTAGATGGGGATGCATCAGTGTGCAAAAGAAAAGAAACCTGCCACCATGGAGTTCTTGTTCTAGGACAGGGTGATAGGTAATAAACAACATATATGGCAGGTTAGATGGTGATAAGCAAAAGAAATATAACAGGAAATGTTGGGGATGGGGAAATTGTGCTTTTAGATCCAACACTCAGGGAAGTTCTCAGCTAGGTGATGTGTGAAGACGGTAAGGGAGTGAGCCACGCAGATCCCTGAGGAGAGCATCCAAGGCAGAGGAGACAGCAAGTGCAAAAGTCCTGCCATAAGAGGATAACTGGCATAGTCAAAAATTAGCAAGGATGCCATTTACTGTGGCAACTGCAACAGTCCAGGCAAGAGATGATGGTGGCTTTGCCAGAGGAATGGGGGTGGGAGTGAAGAGAACAGGTGGAGAGATTCTGGAGATGAAGATTTTGGAGCTAAGCTAGCATTTCCATGCACTCAACCCATACTTAGCACACCCTTCCCAAGCTACCCTCTAGAACTGCCTGCCTTATTAGGAGCCCTCAGGAAATTTCTTTCTTTTTTTTTTTTTTTCTGAGATGGAGTTTCGCTCTTGTTACCCAGGCTGGAGTGCAATGGCATGATCTCGCCACAACCTCCGCCTCCTGGGTTCAAGCGATTCTCCTGCCTCAGGCTCCCAGGTAGCTGGGATTACAAGTGCCTGCCACCACGCTCAGCTAATTTTTTTGTATTTTTAGTAGAAATGGGATTTCTGCATGTTGGTCAGGCTGGTCTCAAACTCCCAAACTCAGGTGATCCACCTGCCTTGGCCTCCCAAAGTACTGGGATTACAGGCGTGAGGCACTGCACCCAGCCAATATTTTTTTTAATCAAACACAGACACTACCAACTCAACTTGGTATTGAAGTCCTTTATAAGACCCCTCCCCTTAAAATACCAATGAAGAGCTAAAAAGAGGATAAAAATTCAAAACAGGCCTTTAAAAATGAGGATATCAGCCAGCCATCTGCAAACAGTTGGGACTCCAGAGTTAACGAAGCTGAATTAAAAGACTCAGAGCTCTTGCCAGAGTGTTACCCTGTGCATCAAAGGCACCCCTGGCCAGAGGTGGGGAAGGAAAAGGCTCAGCCCTCTCCACTGCATATACCCCACCCTTAACTCCAAGAAGAGTCCATCCAATCATCAAACCTCCAGCCACTGTCCTGCTGCCCACACATTGCTTTCTGAGTAGCTGAGGACAGAGTCGTGATCCTCCATTCTCCTGATCCCCTTCAGGAACTTTCTTTTTTGTTGTTTATTGTTTGTGGGAGATAGGGTCTTGCTCTGTTGCCCAAGCTAGAGTGCAGTGGTGTGATCATAGCTCACAGCAGCCTTGAACTCCTGGGCTCAAGCGATTCTCTCACCTCAGGCTCCCCAGTAGCTGGGACTACAGGTGCATGCCACCATGCCCTGCTCATTTTTAAATTTTTGTAGAGACAGGGCCTCACTATGTTTCCCAGGCTGGTCTTGAACTCCTGGACTCAAGTGATCCTCTCATCTCAGCCTCCCAAAGTGCTGGGATAGCAGGTGTGAGCCACCAAACCCAGCCCCTTTCAGGAACTTTCTACATCCAGTGAAGACTTCATGCCCACTGGACTGTACCAGTTTGTGGGTTGGGAATCAGAAGGGATCTTGAGAGCAGGGTAAGACACCACAGTTTTTCAGGTCTTCATCTAATGGAAGAGAAGTAGCCAGCAGCTCTGAATTATTTTTAATTTTTTTATATATCTATTTTTTTAGAGACGGTGTCTATGTTGCCAGGCTGGACTCCTGGGTTCAAGCAATCCTCTTGCTTCAGCCTCCTGAGTAGCTGGGACTACAGGTGCGTGCTACCGCGCCCAGCTAGCTCTGAATATTTAGAATAAAGTTCTTCCTCATCAGCCAAGAATTGGGCAGTGGGGACAGAAGATCTTTCCTCAATCTCGTAGATTAGAACTAAAAGAATGCCCACTGGCTTCTATTCCCTACAGCCCCTTGGGCTAGAATCAAGCCATGAAATGCATCCTCCCCAGGTCCCTGAAGCCCTTGACCTACTCCTGTCAGGCCCCTTTGCTAGACCTGAGTCACAATAAGGGTAGCTTCCCATTCTGTGGATCCATGGCTCACTCGATCACCAGTGCCCAGAAAGCTCCCTCTTGGCCTGGATGACTCCCCCAAAGAAAGGTGTATTAGTCAGCTATAGCCACAGTAACGCTACAAAACAAGCCACCCCTTAATTCACAGGTTACAATAGCAAGCATTTATTGTTCTTGCTTAGGCGTCTGTCTGCAGATTCTAGGTTTGGTTCTAGGCTTTTATGGCTCAAATCCATTCCCCTTTTCTCTGTATTCTCCTTGAACCATCTGCTGTCTGGGGCATATTCTTCCCATGATTAATGACAAATACGTGAAGCTTTAGAGCTTCTGTTCCTAACGCATCATATCTATCCACATTTCACTGGCCAAAGCAAGTCATATGGCCAAGCCCAAAGCCAGTGGGGCAGGGAAATATACTCTGCTCCAAGGAGAGGAAAGTGACTGAATATTTGCCAAAAATTTTCCAAGGCATCACAAGAGGACTGGCTCTTCTGGCAAAATTTCCTTCTACCCTTCTCTAGCCACCAACCAGGAGACCCCAGGGTGCAACTCATGACCAGCCCAGGAATATCCTAAGGGACCTGGACTCTACAACTGATGAGTGTTGGCCTCCTTTCAGCAAGCAAGGGTTCCTAAATTAAGGTGGACCACAGGCAGGGACAGTTGATATAATATCTGGGATAACTTCCCCATGTAGATAAGCAAGGTATAACTGGGAGGGCGGGATTCATATTCTGAGGGTGGATACACTTCTGGCAGGCAGTCTGGACACCATATTTCTGAGTCTCTGAATCTCTTTTTTTTTTTTTTTTTTTTTTTTTTGACATGGAGTCTCGTTCTGTCACCCAGGCTGGAGTGCAGAGGCACGATCTCGGCTCACTGCAACCTCCACCTCCTGGGTTCAAGCGATTCTCCTGCCTCAGTCTCCCAAGTAGCTGGGACTACAGGTGCACGCCACCACACCCAGCTATTTTGTTGTATTTGAAGTAGTGACGGTGTTTCACCATGTTGGCCAGGATGGTCTCAAACTCCTGACCTCAGGTGATCCACCTGCCTCAGCCTCCCAAAGTGCTGGGATTACAGGTGTAAGCCACTGTACCTGGCCCTGAACCTCTTCTCTTCAGTCTATATACTTCTCTGGGCCTGGGCCCCTTGGCTTTCACTCTAGGCTCCACCTTCTTCAACTACTCCTTTGACTCAAACTTTTAGGCAGCAACTGGGTCCCTGCAACCTCAGCCCAGGCCCCAGTACCCTTTTGACATCCTCTGAGGCTGGCCAGGCAGGCACAGGGAAGTGCAACTCCCTTCTGTTACCACAATGATGCTGCATAACCACCAACCACAAAATCTCCGTGTCCAGCAAAAATAACATATACTGCTCACATATCTGGGGTCATCTGGGCTTGGTTAGGCAGCTCTGCTGATCTCGGCTGGGCTCACCTACACATCTAAAGGCTGGCTGGCTGCTTGCTGATCTGGACTGGCCTTGCATAGAAAGACTGGTATGACCGGAGTGAATCAGCTCGGCTCCACATGTCTCTCATGCTCCAGCAGCCTAACCCAAGCATGTTGTCACGGTGATGACGGAAGTGCAAGAGCACAGTTGAACAGGCAAGGCCTATAGGCACGCACATCGCTTCTGCTTCCTTCTTGACTGGAGCAAGTCACACGGCCGAGCCCAGATTCAAGTGGGGGAATAGACTCCAGCTCTGGGTTAGTTTGCTAGGGTTGCCATAACACAGTATCATAGACTGGGTGGTTAAACAACAGATTTATTTTTTCACAATTCTAGAGGCAGGAAGTCCAAGATCAAAGAGTCAGCAGGGTTGGTTTCTCCTGAGGTCTCTCTCCTTGGCTTGTAAGTAGCCATCTTCTCCCTGTGTCTCGCATGGCTTTCCCTCTGTATGTATCTGTGTCTTAATCTCCTCTTCTTATAAAGGCACCAGTCACACTGAATTAGGGCCCACCCTAATGACCTCATTTTACTTAACTCCCTCTTTAAAGATCCTGTCTCCAATACAGTCACATTCTGAGGTACTGGGAGTTAGGACTTCAGTGAGTTGGGCAGGGGTTGTGGGGGATGCAATCCAGTCTACAGCAATCTCACAATCTCTTTAGTGGGAGCAGATACAAAGTCACATGGAGAAGCAGGCAGACACAGGGAGGAGAGAGGCACTGAGGTCACTTTTGCCATCTACCTTCCACAAGTGACAATAGCAATCTAGCTCTATCTCTGAGCTAAGACAGTGCAGATTGGGCCACCCTCTCCTGTGGCCTGGATCAGGACCCTGCCCTGCCAAGCCCTGGGTTTTCACCTTTTTTTGTGAGAATCGAATGAGATGCTGTTGTACACATGCTTTGAAAAGCAGAGAAGGCTATAAGGAAAGACCATGATTTTCTTAACTAAACTAAATACGGTAATTCAGGAAGAAAGGCAAGACGCAGATATTCTCAAACATGAATGAATCTTTCTTCTAAAAAAGTACCCTAGAGCAAACAGCATACTCATTAGAAGCATTAGAAGCATTCCTGGCCGGGCGCGGTGGCTTACGCCTGTAATCCCAGCACTTTGGGTGGCCGAGGCGGGTGGATCACGAGGTCAGGAGTTCAATACCAGCCTGGCCAAGATGGTGAAACCCCGTCTCTACTAAAAATACAAACAATTAGCCGGGCGCGGTGGCAGGTGCCTGTAATCCCAGCTACTCAGGAGGCTGAGGCAGGAGAATCGCTTGAACCCGGGAGGCGGAGGTTGCAGTGAGCTGAGCTCATGCCACGGCACTCCAGCCTGGGTGACAGAGTGAGACTCCATCTCAAAAAAAAAAAAGCATTCCCATGAGAGTCAGGAATGGGCTATGATCTCATTTCACTCTTACTCAACACTGTACCAGTAGCCATAGTTAATGAAATAAGAAATGGGGTAAAGAAACAATAGGTTTATTGAAAGTAAAGAAATATGACCATCAAAATGTGCAGATAATATGTACAAAATAAAGCTGTAAGAACTATTTAAAAATGTAGAATAATGTCTTTCTTACTTGGTATATAAATGCATATTCTTAAACAGGAAACAATAAGCACAAACCATTAAAGGGAAAGATTGGTTAATTTGTTAATTTCAGAATTTAAAACTTCTGTATATCAAAAGACCCCATAAACAAAGCAGCTGACTGGGGGAAACTTTGCAATTCATATAACAGACAAAAAGATCACTATCCTTAATATATTTTTTTAATGCCTACAAATCACTAAGAAAACGACAACACAAAAATATGGGCAAAAGGAGAAAACAGACAATCCACAATGAAGGAAAAAAACTGAATGGCTAATAATCATCAGAAAAAAATACTAGTTGGGAAATGCAAATTAAAACAAAAATGAGACATCCTGTTCCACCTAGCTGCTGACCAAAGAAACGATTTTTTTTTTTTTTTTTTTTTGAGACGGAGTCTCACTCTGTCACCCAGGCTGGAGTGCAGTGGCGCGACCTCGGCTCACTGCAACCTGTGCCTTCCAGGTTCAAGTGATTCTCCTGTCTCAGCCTCCCAAGTAGCTGGAACTATAAGTGCATGCCACCACGCCCAGCTAATTTTTGTATTTTTAGTAGAGATGGGGTTTCACCGTGTTGGTCAGGCTGGTCTCAAACTCTTGACCTCAGGTGATCCACCTGCCTTGGCCTCCCAAAGTACTGGGATTACAGGCATGAGCACCGGCCAAAAACAACGATTTTCATTTTTTTTTTTTTTTTAGACAGTGTCTCACTCTGTTGCCCAGGCTGGAGTGCAGTGGTGTGATCTCGGCTCACCGCAACCTCCGCCTTCCGGGTTCAAGTGATTCTCCTGCCTCAGCCTCCTGAGTAGCTGGGATTACAGGTGCCCACCACCACGCCCAGCTAATTTTTGTATTTTTAGTAAAGACAGGGTTTCACCATGTTGGTCAGGCTGGTCTCGAACTCCTGACCTCGTGATCCGCCCGCCTTGGCCTCCCAAAGTGCTGGGATTTCAGGTGTGAGCCACAGCACCCGGCCAAAAAAACAACGGTTTTTTATTACACTGAGAAATGGCAAAGTTGTACAGATGCCGGTGCTCTCATACCCTAGCGGTGGGCATGTAAATAGGTAAACCTCTTCCCAAGGTAATTTGAGAGTGTCACCATGCGTCTTAGGTGGCTCACACTGATTTTAGGTTGTGTCTTACATCCCTGAGGAGTTTACATCTATAATAGGGGTACAAAAAATGTTTATTAAATGAAAGACAATAGTATCATTGCTGGAAAATGCAAGCTTTTTAAAATTAATATTTACTGACACAAATAGGCTTAAAAACATTCCTTGGGGGAAAAACAGAAACTTTAAGGCTGGGCATGGTGGCTCACGCCTGTAATCCCAGCACTTTCAGAGGACAAGGCAGGCGGATCACTTGAGGTTAGCAGTTTGAGAACAGCCTGGCCTACATGGCCAAACCTTATCTCCACTAAAAATACAAAAATTAGCCAGGTGTGGCGGCACACACTTGTAATCCCAGCTGCTCGGGAGGCTGAAGCAGGAGAATCGCTTGAACCTGGGAGGCAGAGGTTCGTTGTGTGACCATACTTCATATAGGTATCCACTGCGTATAGCATGGAAAGGAAGGAAAAAAGCGTAACTTTACAGGGGAGAAACCTGATAAACACTACTTTAGCCAGTTGATCAAGTTCAACATCAACAGTCATGAATCACATCAATAGTATGCATCCTTGATATAAGATGAAAATGGCACTTTACCTCTGTGAGCTTCCTTCCAAAAAACCTCATTACCCAAGTCTAATTATGAGAAAAACACAGAAAAGGTGGGGTACAGTGGCTCACACCTGTAATCCCAGCACTTTGGGAGGCCAAGGTGAGTGGATCACCTGAGGTCAGGAGTTCAAGACCAGCCTGGCCAACATGGTGAAACCTCATCTCTACTAAAAATACAAAATTATCCAGGCATGGAGGCGCATGCCTGTAATCCCAGCTATTTGGGAGGCTGAAGCAGGAGAATTGTTTGAACCTGGGAGGTGGAGGTTGCAATGAGCCGAGATCGTGCCATTGCACTCCAGCCTGGGCAAGAAGAGTGAAACTCTGTCTCAAAAAAAAAAAAAAAAAAAAATCAGAAAAAAATCCAGTAGAGGGAGATCCTATAGTATACCTGACTACTACTCCTCAAAAATTTCAAGGTCATCAAAAAAAAGGAAAGCCTTAAAAAAGGTCATAGCCAAGAGAAACAAAAACAGTTTGTTTTTTCTCTCTACTCACATTCAACACAGAACACTTCTGTGATCAGATATGGTGGGCTTCCCTCCACATCAAGCAATTCTTCAGCAGACACCAACTGGTGTCTGTAATTCAGTTCCACTCTGGCACTACCTACCTGAGATGGTGTCAGATCCTACAGGTCAAGGGCTCAGTCCCGCAAGATGCCTCCACTTCAGACACCAATTGCAAGTCCCAGGCTGAGACCCATGTTTCTGACTGACTGGCTATAAATCAGGGTTCCCACAACCTCGTGCCTCAGGTTCAACACTTTTTTTTTTTTTTTTTTTTTTGAGATGGAATCTCGCTCTGTCGCCCAGGAAAGAATGCAGTGGTGCAATCTCGGCTCACTGCAACCTCTGCCTCCCAGGTTCAAGCGATTCTCTTGACTCAGCCTTCAGAGTAGCTGAGACTACAGGCATGTGCCACCACACCCAGCTAATTTTTGTATTTTTAGTAGAGACAGGGTTTCACCATGTTGACCAGGCTGGTCTTAAACTCCTGACCTCAGGTGATCTGCCCACCTCAGCCTCCCAAAGTGCTGGGATTACAGGTGTGAGCCACCGCACCCAGCCTCAATAATTTCTTAAAATGGCACACAGGACTCAGGGAAACACTTTACTTAAGTTTATCAGTTTATTATAAAGGATACAGATGAACAGCCAGATAAAGAGATGGATGGACAGGGCAAGGTGTGGGTGGACGCGGAGCTTCCACGCCTCCTCTGGGTGTGCCACTCTCCCAGCACCTCCACATGTTCAGCAACCCAGAAGCTCATGAGAGCTTGTTGTTCAAGAGGGGGTTTTTTGGTTTTTGTTTTGAGACCATGGTCTAACTCCGTCACCCAGGTTGGAGTATAATGGCACGAACATGGCTCACTGCATCCTCAACCTCCCAGGCTCAGGTGATCCTCCCACCTCAGCTTCAACCTCCTGGGTAGCAGGGACTACAGGCACACGCCACTATGCCCAGCTAATTTTTTCTATTTTTTATAAACATGGGGGTCTTGCTATATTGCCCAGGCTGGCCTCAAACTCCTGGATTCAAGCAGTCCTCCAACCTGAGCCTGCCAAAGTGCTGGGATTACAGATGCAAGCCACCATGCCCAACCCAAGAGTTGTAATACAGCTTAATCTCTAGCCACCCTGCTTCCCAAAAATTCGTGGGTGGGGATAAAAATTCCAACCCTCTAATCCTCTAATTACTTGGTCTTTCTGGTGACTGTCCCCATTCTGAGGTTATCTAGGGGACCAACCCTAAGTCACCTCATTAGCATTAACTCAGGTATGATCAAAAGGGGCTTATTATGAATAACACAGGACACTGCAATCATTCAGGAAATCCCAAGGGTTTTAGTAGCTCTGTGACAGGAACCAGGGACAAAGACAAAATACTGTGTATATTTCCTATTATACCACAGAACCTAAGGAGACAAGACAACTAAATATAATGTGGTATTCTAGAAGAGAAAAAGGACATTAGGGAAAATATAAGGAAAGCTGCATAAATGATGGAGTTTAGTTAATAATAAGGTATCAATATTGGTTCATTAATTATGACAAATGTATTATACTAATGTAAAATGTTCATAATAAGGGAAATTGGGGGGATGGGAGACTATCTTCTTGCTTCTTTAAGTTTAAAACTGTTTTAAAAATAAAGTTTATTAATATAAGAAACAGAACTGAAAGACAAAAATAAACAAATACACAGTTATAGCTGGAGACTTCAACACTATTCTCTCAACAACTGATAGAACTAAACTGAAAATCAGCAAGGATATAGAAGAATTCAACACCATCATCAGTCAACAGTATCTAATCAACATCTATAAAACACTCCACCCAGCAAAAACAGAAGACATATTATTCTTTTCAAGCACCTATGGCTTGTGTACCAAGATCACGTAAACCAAAAAGTTTCTGAGACAGGCATCGATCAATTTAGAAGTTTATTTTGCCAAGGTTAAGGACATGCCCAGAAGAAGTAAACTCAGAATCACAGAAACAGTCTGTGGTCTGTGCCTTTCTCTAAAGATGAATTTAAGGGCATCAGTATTTAAAGGGGAAAAGTGGGCTGGAGAGGAACAGTCATCCACATGTCGCAAGAGAAAAGGAGCAAGTAGAGAAAGAGTCAATTATGTATTCGTCTCATGCTCAGCAAGTCGTTAAGGTAAGGGGAACACGGAGTAGCTACCTCTGGGGATAATTTAACCTGTTATCTGTAGCTGTCTGCTTAGGAACAAAATGAAAGGCAGCTTCTTGCATGATTCGGCTCTCAGCTTAATTTTTTTCTTTTGGCCTGGTGAATTGGGGTCCCGAGTTTTTATTTTCCTTTCATAATCATATACCATACCCTGGGCCATAAAACAAACCTGAACGAATTTAAAGGAATTGAAATCATGCCAAGTGTGTTCCCCAACCCTTGTGGAATCGAACTAGAAATCAATCAGAAAGGTCACAAGAAAATCTCCAAAAACTATGAAACTAAAAAACACACTTCTAAATAATCCCTGAGTCGCAGAGAAGTCTCAAGAGAAATCAAAACATTTATTCAACTGAGTGAAAATGAAAACACATCTAAATTTGTGGGATGCAGCTTAAACAGTGGTGAGAGGGAAATTTAGGACACTAAATGCTTACATCAGAAAAGAAGAAATGTCCCAAATCAATAATCTGACCTCACATCTGTGAAACTGATATAGGAGTTTAAAAAGGAATTAATTTAGCAGATAGTAAAGGTAAGGAAGTCCTCGGTAAGGTTTCCCTTTTAATACAAAGCAGCCCCCAAATCATTCCTTTTTTTTCTTGAAACGGAGTTTCACTCTTGTTGCCCAGGCTGGAGTGCAACGGCGCGATCTCGGCTCACTGCAACCTCTGCCTCCCGGGTTCAAGCGATTCTCCTGCCTCACCCTCCCAAGTAGCTGGAATTACAGGCGCCCACCACCACGCCAGGCTAATTTTATATTTTTAATAGAGACAGAGTTTTGCCATGTTGGTCAGGCTAGTCTCGAACTCCTGACCTCAGGTGATCCACCAGCCTCAGCCTCCCAAAGTGCCGGGATTACAGTTGTGAGCCACCGCACCCAGTCAATCATTTTCTTTTCTAACAAATAACAGCCTGTAAAGTCGAGCTGCAGACATAAAAATGTGCACGAGTGCATGCTGGCAGCTGTGCCAATAGGAAAGGGGCTACCTGGGGGCTAGGCATGTTCAACATGGCGGCTCCATCTTCCTTTTCTTTGCCAACCACGTGTACAGTGAGGAGAAGACAACATGGCACCGGCCAAGTAACAACTCCATTTGCATAATAGAAGATTAGGATGGGGTCACCAGCTTCCTCGCATGCTATGTAGACGTCAAACCTGGTCCAACCAATCTTTGACCCCTATAAATCAGACAGCGCCTCCTCAAGCCAGCCTATAAAATCCAGAGCACTTGCTGCAGGCTGGAAGCCCCACTCAGGAGCCCTTCTCTCTGGCAGGAGAGAGTGCTATTCTAGTCTCCTTTCTCTTTCTTTTGCCTATTAAACCTCAACTCCTAAACCCACTTCCTGTGTGTCCACATACTCAATTTTCCTTGTTGTGAGACAACAAACCTCAGGTATTTACCCAGACAACGACACTGCTTCAAAACTAGAAAATAGAAGAGCAAATTAAACTCAAAGCAAACAGAAGGCAGGAAATACTAAAGATAATAGTAGAAATCAGTGACATGGAAAACAGGAAAACTGGAGAAAAATAAGTGAAACAAAAAGCTGGTTCTTTGAAAAAAAATCATAAAAGTAATGAACCTCTAGTAAGGTGAACAAAAGGAAAGAGAAGGCCCAAATTACCAATATCAAGACTGAAACAGGACATCACTACAGATTCTGCAGACATTAAAACTTATGGGAGGAAGTCAAGGCCATGATTAAAGGAAAATTCATAGCTTTAAAGGCACATGTTAGAAAGGAGGAAAGCCAAAATTAAGAAGCACCCACCTCAGAAAGAAAAAGAACGTACATTAAGCCTAAACAAAGTAGAAAAAAGAAAATAATAAAGATAAGAACAGAAGTTAATAAAATTAAGAATATACTTACAAAAGAGAGGATCATGAAGCCAAAAGTTGTTTCCTGTGAAACAGAAAAAAAAAAAGAAAGAAAAGAAAAGAAAATATGAATAATCCTATAATAAATAAATTAAATCTGCAACTTAAAAAATTTTCCAAGACTAAATGGCTTCACCTGTGAATGCCATACACACATCTAAGGATGCAAGAACACCAATTTTATTTTATTTTATTTTATTTTATTTTATTTTATTTTATTTTTATTTTTATTTATTTGAGACGGAGTTTTGCTCTTCTCACCCAGGCTGGAGTGCAATGGTGTGATCTCAGCTCACTGCAACCTCTGCCTCCCGGGAGGAACACCAATTTTAAACAAACTCTTACAAAGACTAAAAAAAGAGCGAACACTTCCAATTCATTTTATGAGGCCAGAAAAACCTTGATACTAAAATCAGACAAGGACATTCCAAGAAAGGATGGGGAACAACTGGAAGTCTCATACCTGCTCCATGTGCCCCAGGCAGCTTTCCTGAGCCTTGGATGACCAGCTCACAATTCTTATATCCCAGGTAAGTTTTACATCCCAGAGCCACATGATTCACTGGACTAATGTATTGAAGGACATCCGGTTTCTGAAGGGGACTAGAACAGAGTCCAGACAGTTTTATACCTGCTGGAGGGTATGTCCATTGGTACAACCACTTTGGGAAGCTGGTTCATATTATCACCTGAAGTTGATGTGACTTTATGAGCCATCAGTTCCACCTCCAGGCACATACCAATCAAAATGTGTTCACGTGTCCACCATGTGACAAGCATGCTCATTGCAATATTTATTCATAATAGCCACAAACTAGAAACAACCCAAATGTCGCGGTGGCTCATGCCTGTAATCCCAGCACTTTGGGAGGCTGAGGTGGGTGGATCACCTGAGATCAGGAGTTCAAGACCAGCCTGGCCAACATGGCGAAACCCCATCTCTACTAAAAATACAAAAATTAGCTGGGCATGATGGTGTGTGCCTATAATCCCAGCTACTCGGGAGGCTGAGGCAGGAGAATTGCATGAAACCAGGAGGCGGAGGTTGCAGTGAGCCAAGATCGCGCAACTTCACAGCAGCCTGGGAGAAAGAGCGAAACTCTGTCTCAAAAAAAAACAAGAATAACAACACCCCAAATGTCCATCAAAAAAAGAGCAAATAAGGCTGGGCATGGTGGCTCATGCTTGTAATCCCAGCACTTTGGGAGGCCGAGGCGGGCGGATCACTTGAGGCCAGGAGCTCAAGACCAGCCTGGCCAACATGGGGAAACCCCGTCTCTACTCAAAATACAAAAAAATTAGCCGGGCATGGTGGCAGGTGCCTGTATTCCCAGCTACTCAGGAGGCTCAGGCAGGAGAATCGCGTGAAACCAGGAGGCGGAGGTTGCAGTAAGCCAAGATCAGGCCGTTGCAATCCAGCCTTGGCAACAAGAGCAAAACTCCGTCTCAAAAAAAAAAAAAAAAAAATTAAAATTAAAATTAAAAAAAAGATCAGATAAGAAAAACGTATTATATATAAAAATGCATGAGCTACTACCGCATACAACAACATAATGCATCTCATGAATATAATGCTTCACAAAAGAAGCCAAGCTTCAAAGAACACATTCTGTGAGATTCCAAATATGGACAGTTCGTGATAGGCAAACAAATTAAAAATGATAGTGTTAGAAGTCAAGTCCTTTTGAAAGTGGAAGGAACTTATGTTTCATGAAAGGGGCTTTGGTAGTGCTGGCCATGTCTCATTTCTTTACCTGCCTCATGGCACAAAGCTGTTCACTCTGATAATTCATCACACATTTATATTTTGAGTAATTATCTCCGTGAAGCAGGTTCACTGTGCACTTAGTTGCCAACTTGTCTGAGTCCAGTGAGACAAAACACCCACATATGCAACAAGTTACATGAAGAGGATCTATTACTTACAGATAGGCACCAAGGGATAACAGAAGCCTAGGGTTCATTGTGAGCTGGTCACCTAAGGCTCAGGAAAGCAGCCTGGAGCAGATGGAGTCTCAACTGTGCATGCCCCACTTGCACTGCAACTGAGGGCTCCCAAGAAGCAGCCCACCTGGGCTTTATACCCCAGGGATACATGATTCACTGGACTAAAGTGTTGAAGGACATCCTGTTTCTTTTTTTTTTTTTTTTTTCTTGAGACAGAGTCTCATTCTGTGGTCAAGACTGGAGTGCAGTGGCACGATCTCGGCTCACTACAACCTCCGCCTCCCAGGTTCAAGCGATTTCCCTGCCTGGCCTCCTAAGTAGCTGGGATTACAGGAGTCCAACATCACACCAGGCTAATTTTTTGTATTTTAGTAGAGACGGGGTTTCACCATGTTGGCCAGGTTGGTCTTGAACTCCTGACCTCAGGTTATTCATCCACCTCAGCCTCCCAAAGTGCTGGGATTACAGGCGTGAGCCACCGAGCCCAGCCAGGACATCCTGTTTCTGACAAGGACTGGAACAGAGCGTAGGCAGTTGCAGCCAATCCCTCCTTATCACAGGATGTTACATTCCCAGCACATTCTACAGTTATTTTGAGAACTACAAGCAAGAAAGGGGGAAGAGCTGGGTTGGTCCAAGGCCACCAGGGGAACTGTCCTGCACTCTGTATGCTATGTTTCAGTATACAAAGTTGAAGAAAGGCCAGGTGCAGTGTCTCATGCCTGTAATCCTGACACTTTGGGAGGCCAAATCAGGAGGACTGCTTGAGCCCAGGAGTTCAAAGTGGAAGCCTGGGCAACATAGTGAGACCTTCACTCTAGAAATAATTTTAAAAATTAGCTAGGTGTGGTGGTGCGTGCCTGTGGCCCCAGCTACTCAGGAGGCTGAGGTGGGAGGATGGCTTGAGCCCAGAAGATTGAGGCTGCAGTGAGCCATGATCACACCACTGCACTCCAGACTGGGGGACAGAGCAACAGCCTGTCTGGAAAAAAAAAAATTTTTTTTTGAAGTAAAAATGAGAAAGAATCATAGACCAAAGAGACTTAGGATATAGCAATGGTTCCTAATCAAATCTGTCTATGATGATTCAGGCTGGGCACGGTGGCTCACACCTATAATCCCATCACTTCGGGAGACAGAGGGGGGCGGACAACTTGAGGTCAGGAGTTCCAGACCAGCCTGGCCAACATGATGAAACCCTATCCCTACTAAAAATACAAAAAAAAAAAAAAAAAAAAAAGCCAGGCATAGTGCAGCGTGCCTGTAATCCCAGCTACTCCCAGAGGCTAAGGCAGGAGAATCACTTGAACCCGGGAGGCAGAGGTTGCAGTGAGCCAAAATAGGCCACTGCACTCCAGCCTGGGTGACAGAGTGAGACTCCATTTAAAAAAAAAAAGAAAGAAAGAAAGAAAGAAAAAAACATCTCTCTTTGATGACTCAGAAGGTAATCTTCATGCCTCACAGGCATTGCTAAGCTTTTTTATTGAATCCTGGCAGTGTGAAAATTTGATGGTGGAGAATATATTGTAACATAATAACTGTGCAGGGACATAAAATGGCAAGTTTAAGAAAATAGACGTGCGGACAAATTGTCCAAAAAGTTATTCCTAAAATATGGCATACCCCGTGAAATTGATTAATCTGGGTAAGTTCACTGTCCCAGAACCTCTTGAATAAAAGGAAGGCTGGGTACACTTGCCCCACATGCTTTGTTTTGTAAACATCTTCGTTCTACAAAAGTATCTGTGTGATTGTTCACTAGGTAGGAAAAAAAACCTTTCAGAGATTAAAAAACACTGATCACAGTGGGGGCCACGTAGCTAGTAAGTTAATGGAGCTTTGACCGAAGGCTGTCTTGCAGTAGCCCAAGAAATCTGAACCCCTGCAGGGTTAGTTCCCCAGTTCCTGCCTGAAGAGCAAAGGCAGATATCCTTGGCAACAGTCAAGCTCATCTCTTTGGCCCCCTGACTTGTGAAATGAAAGCCATTATGGTAGGAAAAGGTGGCCCCTGATGGAATTAGAGGCAGGAGTTGCTGCCTACATTGAAGAACACAGGGGAAAGACCAATTCAAACCAGTTCTAGGGGTAGCCCTGGGCATCCATGGCTTTTCTTTTTTTCTTTTTTTTTTTTTTTTTGCTCTTATCACCCAAGCTGGTAGTGCAATTGCGCGATCTTGGCTCACTGCAACCTCCACCTCCTGGGTTCAAGTGGTTCTCCTGCCTCAGCCTCCTGAGTAGCTGGGATTACAGGCATGCGCACCACACCCAGCTAATTTTTTTTTTTTTTTTTTGGAGACGGAGTTTCGCACTTGTTGCCCAGGCTGGAGTGCAATGGCACAGCCTCCGCTCACTGCAACCTCCACCCCACGGGTTCAAGCGATCATCCTCCCTCAGTCTCCTGAGTAGCTGGGATTACAGGCTCCCACTACCACGCCCAGCTAATTTGTTGTATTTTTTTAGTAGAGACGGGGTTTCACCATGTTGGCCAGGCTGGTCTTGAACTCCAAACCTCAGAAGATCCACCCACTTGGGCCTCCCAAAGTGCTGGGATTACAGGCGTGAGCCACTGTGCCTGGCCTAATTTTTACATTTTTAGTAGAGACGGGGGTTTCACCATGTTGGCCAGGCTAGTCTCGAACTCCTGACCTTAGGTGGTTTGTCCACCTCAGCCTCCCAAAGTGCTGGGATCACAGGCATGAGCCACTGCGCCTGGTCACCCATGGCTTTTAAAGCTCCCAAGTGATTGAATGTGCAGTCAAGGGCAGGAAGCACAACTCTGAGTTAAGCCAGGAACACTGAGTTGTTGGTTTCTTAAATCTCCCCAAATGATCCTTATGCCAAGATGAGGAACCAGCGGTGTAAACAGCACATCTGAAACTTGACTGTGCAATCAACTCACCTGGAGCTCGTGCTGGAAAAAAACTCAGGTTCTGATTGAGGTAGGATGTGGGACTTGACTCCACAGGTGGGGCTAGGACACCACACCAAACTGAGAACTAGCTGAAACAGGAAGAGACAAAAGCATCCCTCTATAAGACATGTCCATCAGTGTGCCATGTCAGTTTACCATTGCCATGGCAACACCTGAAAGTTACCACCCCTTTCCATGGCAACCACCCAACGATCCAGAAGTTACCACCTTTTTCCTAAAAATGTCTGCAAAATCCACCCCCTTAATTTGCATGTAGTTAAAAGTAGGTATAAATATGACTGCAGGCTGGGCGTGGTGGCTCACGCTTGTAATCCCAGCACTTTGGGAGGCCGAGGCGGGCGGATCACGAGGTCAGGAGATCGAGACCATCCTGGCTAACATGGTGAAACCTCATCTCTACTGAAAATACAAAAAATTAGCCGGGCATGGTGGTGGGCGCCTGTAGTCCCAGCGACTCGGGAGGCTGAGGCCGGAGAATGGCGTGAACCCGGGAGGCGGAGCTTGCAGTGAGCCGAGATTGTGCCATTGCACTCCAGCCTCGGCGACAGAGAGAGATTCCGTCTCAAAAAAAAAAAAAAAAAAGACTGCAGAACTGCCTCTGAGCTGCTCCTCTGGGCACACTGCCTGTGGGGTAGCCCTGCCCCACAAGGAACTGTGCCTTTGCTGCTGCTGTGCACTGCCACTTCAGTAAAAGTCGCTGTCTAACACCACCAGCTCACCCTTGAATTCTTTCCTGGGCAAAGCCAAAAACTCATAATGCAGGGCAGCTAAGCCCCAGTTTGGGAGCTCACCTGCCCTGCTTTATGATCCAGCAGGTCTGAGGATGGAGCCTGGGATTCTGATGCTCTAAAAGGCTCCCAGGTGAGGCCAATGCTGCTGATCCACTGAACACACTTAGAAGAGCAAGGCTCTAGACAGGCAAAAGAAATGGAAGGCCACCGCAGCACTGGAACACTCACAGGCCGTGGGGAAGCCCTAACACCTGCCTGCAAAATAACTTAAAGATGGGCAAACTCTCCCTGGGAGGTGAGCTCTAGAAATGTACGACAAGGGGCATGAGGGAGGGAGGGATGTAAGGAGATTATTAACCCCTGCTGTCTGAAAAGCATGAGGCACAGCTGAGCCTCACTATTAGTGCGGTATTATAGTTAGCACAGATCGACCCAAATGTGCACACAAATCACCTGGAGACCTTGTTAAAATGCAGATTCTGATTCAGGTCAGAAGAGGAGCCTGATATTCTGCATTTCTACTGAGCTCCTGGGAGATGCTGATGCTGCTGGTCAGGGGACCACACTTGGAAAAACAACAGTGTAGACAAAAAGCAAGGAGGACCAGACTGGAGGACGGAAAGTCAACTTAACCCAACTGGGAATGGACAGGGCCTGGCAGCCAGCCCTGGAATAGCCCAGGGCCTCTGCTCACTGAGCCTTGGCAACTGAGACTTGTGCTGGCTGCCCTGGTATCTGTGGTGGCCCCAAGAACCTTCCAAAGATGCTTTGATAGAAATGAGGGCTGCAGAACCCCCAGACACCAGCTGTGGTGAGATTAACTAGAAGGAGGCTCAGGTGAATTTTCTCAGGGAGAAGAGAACTAAGATGCATAATGACTCAGTGTCAATAGCCTTGGAGGAGAACCAGGGAGAAATCTACACTTCCTGCTAGTGTGGAATGTGGGAGCTTGGAGCCATTATACCTTGAACTCCCAAAGCTAAACCACTCCTACTCTGTGACCCGTCCGTTCTTCTCCTAGGTATAGATCCAATAGAAATGTATATATAGGCCAGGCACGGTGGCTCACGCCTGTAATCCCAGCACTTTGAGAGGCCGAGACAGGCATATCACTTGAGGTCAGGAGTTCGAGACCAGCCTGGCCATCATGGTGAAACCCAGTCTCTACTAAAAATACAAAAATTAGCTGGGCATGGTGGTGGGCACCCATTATCCCAGCTGCTCGGGAGGCTGTGGCAGGAGAATTGCTTGAACCCGGGAGGCAGAGGTTGCAGTGAGCCAAGATTGCACCACTGCAGTCCAGCCTGGGCGACAGAGCAAGACTCCATCTCAAAAAAGAAAAGAAAAGAAAAAAAGAAATGCACATATATATACACATATATGTATATTCACCAGAAGACTAACACTAGAATGTTGGTAGCTGCACTGTTTTTTGTTTTGTTTTGTTTTTTTGTTTTTTTAGACAGAGTCTCCCTCTGTCGCCCAGACTGGAGTGCAGTGGCGTGATCTCTGCTTACTGCGATCTCCGCCTCCAGGGTTCAAACAATTATTCTGCCTCAGCCTCCTGAGTAGCTGGGACTACAAGCACATGCCACCACACCCAGCTAATTTCTGTATTTTTAGTAGAGACGGGGTTTCACCATATTGGCCAGGCTGGTCTTGAACTCCTGACCTCGTGATCGGCCCACCTCAGCCTCCCAAAGTGCTGGGATTACAGGCATGAGCCACCGCACTCAGCTAGCTACACTGCTTTTAATAGCCAAAACTTGAAACAATTCCAGTGTCCATCACCAGGAGAAACGATACACAAATCATGGCATATCACACAATGGAAATATGATCCAGCAGTAAGCATGAACAAATGCTTGCTACATGAAACAACATGGATGGAGCTCACAGACACAAGCTAAAGAAACCAAATAAAGAAACCAGGTAAGATAAAGAAACCAAATGGGTCATGTTTACATGAAGTACAAAAATGGGCACAAGTTAAACTAAAGCATTAGAAGTCAACATAATGGTAGCCCTTGGGAGGAGAGGGCTTGTGGCAGGAGGAACAAAGGGATACTTCTGTTTCCTGATCTGGGTGCCAGTTACATAGGTAGGTTCAAAATTTATAAAGCTGTACACTCGTGATCCATGTATTTTTATTTATTTATTTATTTATTTATTTATTTATTTATTTTTGACACGGAATGGCACAATCTCGGCTCACTGCAACCTCTGCCTCTCGGATTCAATCCATTCTCCTGCCTCAGCCTCCCAAGTAGCTGGGATTACAGGCATGCGCCACCATGCCTGGCTAATTATTTTTCTATTTAGTAGAGATGGGGTTTTACCATGGGTCAGGCTGTTCTCCAACTCCTGACCTCAGGTGATCCACTCGCCTCCACCTCCCAAAGTGCTGGGATTACAGGCGTGAGCCACCACACCCGGCCTCGTGATCAGTGTATTATTGTACACAATTATACTTCCAGTAAATATGTTTACTAATTTTTTAAATGAGACCTTATTTTGTTCGCATTAGGAAGCCAGATTTAACAGGACACATAAGATATATCCACACCTATGACTTATTCCTCACACCCACATTACTTAACCCGCACACACAACTATTACAAATACAACCTGTAAGTCCAGCTTCCCTTAGGGAACAAACTAAGGACACATTTCTTATTTATTTACTAAACTTATGTCTTAAAGCATAGTGAAGCTTTTTTTTAGCATGTAGCCTGGCATACAAAAGGAAATCATTAAAAGTCTGACAGATGAACAAAAGAATGACTGAACAATTGAACAAAAGTAAATATCTCATCTTGGGGGCCACCAGCCCTCTTTTTTTTTTTTTTTTTTTTTGAGGCAGAGTTTCGCTCTTTTTGCCCAGGCTGGAGTGCAATGTCACAATCTCGGCTCACTGCAACTTCCACCTCCCGGGTTCAAGTGATTCTCCTGCCTCTGCCTCCCGAGTAGCTGGGATTACAGGCGTGAGCCACCGCGCCCAGCCAACAAGCCCGCTTTATAATGTTAAGAACGAAAAATAAATGATACTGTAGAATATTATAATCTTATTTTATTCACTTATTCAACATTAATTAAAGGCACTCCCATGATTTTATGTTGTTTGTTTTAATTCAGAAAAGCTCACGGAGAATCCAGGACACACATTTTCTTGGTGCAGCAAGAGGGCTGTGTCCCCATCTGGGCAGCAGATGGCGCCAGAGGCTGTGGATCAGCCCTTGAGGTTGTCCTTGCTTCCAGAGATCCTGGAAGCCGGGGTACCCCCTACCCTGCCCAGCCACAGTGAGAAGGGGAGCCAGTCCAGCCCTTCCCATGTCTCCATCTGCAGCCTGAAGAACCTCACCAACAACTGCTAGTGCATGACAGTGAGGACGCCTCCAGAGCAAGTGTAGAAAATGCTGCTGTGCAGCATGACTGAAGGAGAGGCCCAGGAAGGTGGTTCCCGAGGAAGGTGGCTGATGGAAAAGACATGAGCATAGTGAAATGTGGGTAGAAAGGATGAAGTAGAACGATAGGGGACGGAAAGGACGAGGCGACGTCCCTGCACTTGAGGCATGGGAAGCACAGGTGGAGGGTCAGCCTAGGAGAGGCAGAAGCCTTACCTGCCACTGTCTGCAGGGAAGCTCCAAAGGACAGGCATGAAGGCTGGTGAGCTTGTCGATGGGTGAGGAAGTTGCCTCCAGGTGGTTTCTATTTTGTCTATGAAGCAAGAGACCAAATTGCCTATTGACAAATGATGGTGGAGAGGGGTGTCCTCCGGATTTCCACCATTTATCTTGGCTTCTTCAATCCCTTGCTTATTCATTCTGCAAATATTTATTGATAACCTATTATGCTAGGCACTATTTTGGACTCATTGGACGTGCAGAAGTGAACATAGAACTTACATTCAGGGGTTGAGGGAAAATAGATAAACACATAAACATCAAAACCAAAAACATCGGGGAAAGAGAAGGACTATGAAGAAACAGGCAGGATGAGAGAGCAGAGAGCGCGGGAGGCTGTGGAAACAAGGTGCTCAAGGAAGTCTTTTGCTCAGGAAGTCTTCCCAAAGAAGTGACATCTGAGTAGAGATCTGAAGGCAGCAGCAAAGAGCCTTGCAAATATCTGGGGTACGGGGGCATTTCAGTTAAGGAGGACAGCCAGGGTAAAGGGAAGGAGAGGGTGGAGAGGAGGTGCGACCCAGGGAGACAGATCACATAGGATGCTGGGAATCACCTTTGATCGTTAGCATGATGGTTGTTACTAAGAACCAGGGAAGTGGCGTGGCTGGATTTATATTTTGAAAGGATCACGCTGCTGCTGTGTAGAGGACAGGCTAAAAGGGACAGGCGTGGAAAAAGGAACCCCACTTAGGAGGCTGTTGCAGCCATACACAGCAGAGATGTGAGGAGCGGTGAAGGAGGCTCAAAGTCATCAGACTCAGGATATGTTTTGTAGGGAGAGCCAACAAGATTTGCTGATTGCAAATCTGATGATCAGATGTGGAATATGAAAGAAAAAGGAGTTGATGATGGCCCAGGTGTTTGCCCTGGGCCAAATGGTGGTACCACTTACTCAAATGCGGAAGACCAAGGGTAGATTAGATTTAGGAAGAAGCAGAATTTCTTCTTTAAATATGTTAAGTCCCTGGAAAGATTCTGCAGGCAGTGTTGTTATTTGCTTTGCTTCGGCCAGCAGGTGTGGCTCTGTTTTTTTCCAGCAGCAACTGATGTTGGCCCAGCCGTAGCTGTAGACTGAACGCTGATTGGAATTATGTCAATTGGCTTTAACGAAACAGGGTGTAAGAGAGTTGAGGGTATTAGAAAGAGACCCAGTGAAATGACAGACCAAATGTAAAACTCCAGTCCTGGAACCAGTTTTAATTAGTTTGAACTGATCAGAAGTGACAGAAGCCTAACCCAAACTAATTTAAGCAAAAGAGGAGGAACCAATGGCTCAAGTAACAGAAAGCACACCCAAGTAGCTCATAGAAGAGAAGAAAGAGCTTCAAGGCATAATAAAGTGGCCACATGACCTTGAACTGGGGATGAAAGGCAGCTGTGTAACCCCATGTGCCCCCATGTATGGGAGTGGGACGGTAGCAGATCTAAGACAAAAGGGAGTAGCTGGGACTACAGTGAAATGGAGAGGGAATACCCAACCCAATGCACTGAAATTGCACAAACAGAGTTTGCAGAAATAAAATGTGCCTAACACTTTGCATTCTCTGAGAGAGATCCAGGCTTTGAACGTTCTGGCAAAATCGGTGTTAAACAATCACCGCTAGAATCATGGGAAGTGAGAAGACTTTTGTACCTGTCAGTCTCAAGCTGAACAGTATGAAACAGGGCAGTGAACGACCCCCTTTTTTAATATTAAATACATAACACAAGATTAGATGTCCTGGCTGCCACCTTAGTAGAGCAACAACTCTGCCTGCGTGTTGATGGCTTGATTGTCCTACACAAATAAGGAGTCTCAACAAAGAGCCCAGCCAGTCATTATAAAGAATACAGCCTTCTGTAACTCTACCATTAAGTTTGGCAGACCACTAATTAGACAGGCAATTCTCAAGAACTGAACCAGCAGCCTAACTCACTCTGCACCTTGGAGTTACCCTTGAGCTCACCCCCAACAGGACCTAGTAAGTTCAGGTGACTCAAACTAGAGGTGCTTCACTCCTACATTTGTTTGCAGGAGGGGCAGACACTCCAGGCAGCTCCCAAGAAATAGGATATAACATATTACTCACCTGTCATACAGCAGCAAAGGCAGCAAGAGACAGCGCCTGCCAAATACCCCAGGCCCTTGGAGGACACAGTTCTGAGGTTTGCACAAAGCCACAGCTAAATACCTTCACCCTGAAGTCCCTGATGCCCACAGCACGAGAAACCATGCAACCAATTATCCATAGAACCTGATGCAGGAAAGAACTTTCCTCTCCTGTGAACTTCTACCAGGCAATGGGAATTTTATAGGAATCATTGGCGTGGGTGTTGGCCTGAGCGTGCCACGTTTGCCACTCCTGATAGAGCCCTTTGGGTTTCAATCTATGCCAAGTCTATTTTGAAACTTCATCACAGCATGAAACATATCCTGTGTTCCTTGTACGTCATACCTCCTCACTTCTGAATGGCTCTTGCTCTTCCTTGCTCATCTGTAGTGAGTGAGTTTGGTTTTTGGAACTGTCCATCATAAATGGTATCCACATTATGCAATTATTGATGTGGAGGCAGCACACTGCAGGAGGTGCCCCCTCCAGCGCCTGTCCCTGCCTGTGTGTCCAAAGGCTCCCCCTCGGCTTCCTCCCCGGGTTGCTCCCTTCCCCACGAGGTCATGTCCTCTCCAAGCCGAGTAGCCTTGCGTGGCCTCCCCGAGGTCCTTCCGAGAACCTCCATTTCCTCTGCTGTGGAACAATCCCAAACCCTCTTTCGTGGTTGCAGATGCAGAGAGGATAAGGGGATACAGGCAATGGAGCTGGTAAACAGTGACATCCTATATTAATTTGAGGTCACTGCTTATCACCAGGCAGCCAGTGGGGCCTAAGAGGGCCCCTCCTCCCTTTATCTGCTCTCAGATGTGTCATCTCTGCTGCAAGGAGGAAATTAGCTGGGCCAATATGACCATGTTTTGGAATGGGAGAATGGAGGGAGGGCATTCTCAGACTCTTGAAACTTTCTTCCATGTATAACTTGATGCATTTTTACCAATGTGTATGCCCATGCAACCACCACCCAGATCAAGATGTGGAACACTTCCGTTACCCCAGGAAGTGCCCCCATCCCACTCCTGCCCAGCCACCACCCCCAGCCCCTCATTTCCAACACAGTAGATTAGTTTTGCAAGTTCTTGAACGTTATGTAAAAGAAATCATACAGTACATAGCCTTTTGTCTGGCTTCTTTAACTCAACATAATGTTTTGAGGGTTTTTGTTGTGTTGTTGTTGTTGCTGTTTTGAGATGGAATCTTGCTCTGTTGCTCAGGCTGGAGTGCAGTGGCATGATCACAGCTCACTGCGGACTCAACCTTCTGGGTTCAAGCATTCCTCCCACCTCAGCCTCCCCAGTAGCTGAGACTATAGGCACACACCACCATGCCCAGCTAATTTCTGTATTTTTTGTGGAGACGGGGTTTCGCCTTGTTGCCCAGGCTGGTCTTGAACTACTGAGCTCAAGCAATCCACCTGCCTTGGCCTCTCAAAGTGCTGGGGGTACATGAGCCATCATACCCTGCCAACATAACATTTTTGAGGTTAATCCATGTTGTTGCAAATATCCATTCCTTTTATTTATTGCTATATAGTATTCCATTGTGTGAGTGCACTGGAATTCATTCTACTGTTGATGGACGTCTGGGCAGTTTCCAGCTTTTTAGCTGTTAGGATCCATGTTACTGTGGACACATTGGTATATATGTTTGGTGAGCATCTGCACGCCTTTCTCTTGGGTGTATACCCAGGGGTGGGAATGCTGGCAAGCACATGGCCAGTTTTAGCTGACTCTGCCACAGTCCCCCAGTGTGGTCGTACCACACCCACTCTCTCCAGCAATGGCCTTAAGCTTTTTTGGTGGCACCAGCCTCTTCTTTTCATCATACAATAGAACGAGCCTACACCATGCAGTCAGACAGACTTCAGCTCATGTCTCGGCACCTCTGAGCAACCCTGGGCAAGTTACTTAACTTCTCTGAGGTTTCATTTGCCCACAGGAATAAATAAAGCCTGAGTTGGCATCACTGTCAAATCAGTATCACATTCACATGGCACAGTGCCAGGCAATTGGCACTCCCTCCCTCTTACCCACCCATGAAGCTCCCTGAAGTGCAGTCACCAAGTAAACATTTCCAGACCTTTCACCCCACCATGGAGTCCTTTAAAATTCCTCTGCCTATACACTGAGAACCTATTTATCACTTTCTTCCCCGATACTTATGTGATGGGGCTGCTTGTCTCCATCCCACTGCAGTGGATGGGGAAATCCAACAACTGAGGAGTCAGAAGCAGACAGCAGACTATGAGTCATGGAAGGTAACAGGTAATAGAAGGTGGCTTCCATAAAGCGACCCTGGGCCAGGGAGGAGACAGACATGCTTTGACCAAAGTAAGGTCCAAATTTACATTGTCTGTTTATGTACCACTACAGAAAGATGTCCAAGACATATTGTGGGGTTTTTTGGTTTTTTATTTGTTTTTCTGTTTGTTTTTGAGACAGAGTTTCACTCTTGTTGCCCAGGCTGGAGTGCAATGGTGCGATCTCGGCTCACTGCAACCTCCGCCTCCTGGGTTCAAGCAATTCTCCTGCCTCAGCCTCCCAAGTAGCTGGGATTACAGGTATGCACCACCACACCTGGCTAATTTTTTGTACTTTTAGTAGAGACAGGGTTTCACCATGTTGGCCAGGCTTGTCTTGAACTCCTGACCTCAGGTGATCCACCCGCCTTGGCCTCTCAAGGTGCTGGGACTACAGGCGTGAGCCACCACGCCCAGCCTACAGGACATAGTTAACTAAAACAAGCAAAATCAGGACAAGATGAATACTTTGGTGCTTTTGTATAAAAAGGAGGGAGAAGAGTGTTTTTATATTGACTTACATCTAGGAATGGATACCCCTAGGGCTGTGGGAGAGGCAACAGTGACTGGGGACACTGTGAGAGGGAACATTTCAGTGTATTGTATCCACATGGACAGCTTTTGGGCTTAAACTGCATGAACAGATCCTCTATTCAGACAATTTTTCATATATAGGCCGGGCATAGTGGCTACGCCTGTAATCCCAACACCTTGGGAGTCCGAGGCGGGTGGATCACCTGAGGTCAGGAGTTTGAGACCAGTCTGGCCAATATAGCAAAACCCCAACTCCATTTAAAATAGAAAAATTAGCTGGGCATGGTGGTTCGTGCCTTAATCCCAGCTACTCGGGAAGCTGAGGCAGGAGAATCGCTTGAGCCTGGGAGGTGGAGGTTGCAGTGAGCTGGGATCATGCCGCTGCACTCCAGCCTAAGCAACTGAGTGAAACTCCATCTCAAAAAAAAAAAAAAAAAATTCATATATATATTTAGACATTTTTCAGTTATGCCAGCAGGTGGGTATGAATCCCTTGATATAAGCTCCATGAAGATTTCTGGCAGATCAACCCTGGCAAAGCAAAATGTCTGTGAGGTTTGTGCATGTAGGTGTGTGTGCGTAAGTGGATGCAGGTAAGCATGTGTGTACGTGTGTCTGTGTGTTAGACATCTCCATCACAACCTACCAGCCTGGGCAATATAATGAGACACTCTCTCTACAAAAAAATAAAAATAAAAATTAGCCAGGCATGGTGGCACATGCCTGTAGTCCCAGCTACTCCTGAGTAAGGAGGATCATTTAAGCCCAGGAGTCTGAGGCTGCAGTGAGCCATGATCGCACCACTGTCTCCAGCCTGGGCAACAGAGTGAGATGCTATCTCAATCAATCAATCAATCACCTGGGAGGAGGAAGGGGCTGTCATGTCCTGTCAAGGGCAGGGCCCTAAATGTCCATGAAGGGGACCTGACCTAAGCTCTTCATAACTTCTCCCCATCACCCCACCCCTTCAACTCTGTAGAATTCAAATTTCATCACTAGAAATCTAGGATAACAAAATGACTAACTGTTCTTTAAGATGACTGGGGACAGTGTGAATGGGGACATTTTAAGCGTATTCTTATATAGCTTTTGGGCTTAAACCACATGGACAGAGCCATGTGGATCTGAATTCAGATTTCATCACTAGAAATGTGGAGTAACAAAATGACTGTTCTTTAAGGTTCTGTGTGTGTGTGTATGTAGGTAGGTATATGTGTAGGGTATAGAGGTGAGTGTATGTAGGTGTGTGTACCTGTATATGTCATGTGGGTTATGTGTAAGGTGTAGTGGTGAGTATATGTAGGTATGTGTACCTATATATGTGGGTGAGTATATATAAGGGGGTAGATGTGTCTTTTTACTCAGCAAAAGGAGAAGAAAAAGAAGTTTTTCTCTTTTTACAGACATCTGTAGAGATGGGGTCTCACTGTGTTGCCCAGGCTGGTTTCAAGTTCCCAGGCTCAAGCAATCCTCCTGCCTCAGCCTCCCAGATTGGTGGGATTACAGGCATAAGCCACCATGTCCAGCCTAGGACCCTTTTCTAGATGCCTAGTATGTAAAGGAAAGTATTGATTGCTTTATATTTGGTGTGTGAATTATTCCTTAATACTGAGATGCTTGACAGCTTACATGTAAAGGATTACAAATAACACCTTCTTTTATTTTTCTGAGACAGGGTCTCACTCTGTCACCCAAGCTGGAGTGCAGTGGTGCAATCATGGCTCACTGCAGCCTCAGACTCCTGGGCTCAAGTGATCCTGCCACCTTAGCCTCCCAAAGTGTTGGGAGGACTGAACCCAGCTGACGAGAAGAAAAATCTATTCCCCAATAAATGGCAGGCCTTAGGATATTCCCCCTGCCAAAAAATAAAGCCCAGAATGACCATCTGCCCAGAGGTTCAAAAGAAGGCCACCCCAGGGGCCAGACCCACAGCCCAGTGGCCAGGTGACGCTAATTAACAATGAACAAGCCAGGTGCGGTGGCTCACCCCTGTAATCCCAGCACTTTGGGAGGCCAAGGCGGGTAGATCACCCGAGGTCAGGAGTTCAAGACCAGCCTGGCCAAGATGGTGAAACTACAAAAATACTAAAAATACAAAAATTATCCAGGCGTGGTGGCGGGCGCCTGTAATCCCAGCTACTCAGGAGGCTGAGGCAGAGAACTGCTTGAACCCAGGAGGCAGAGGTTGCAGTGAGCCGAGATTGCACCATTGCACACCAGCCTGGGCGACAGAGCGAGACTCCGTCTCAAAAAAAAAAAAAAAAAAAACAATGAACATACCTAGGCTTGGCATGGAGCCACCACCACTGGGGGTCCCCCCCACAGAACTCCTTCACTCCAGGCAGTGTGTCACTCAGTTAAACTCAGAGAAGTCCAGCAAAAAAAAGGGCCAGCAAGCAGACTCAGGCCAGACCTGAAGGAGCAGGTGTACACTGAGAGGCCCGTATTCCTGAGCGGCCTTACTGGCAGGAAGGTAAACACCCCAACAGATGGGGGGAGGGGACATCCCTTCCAGTAAAAGCAGCACCTTCCCTCTGGGGACACAGCTAGGCCAGGGCTCCCCAACCTTCTCCCTCTCACTCAAAGGCGGTGTGACAGAAATAAACACACACACATACACAGAGGCTGAGAAAACCAGAGAGAAGCTGAGGGGCAGGGGAGGGAGCCTTTTTTATTATCCCAAAATGCAAAGTATTGAAGGCACTTACAATAACAAGGCGGGACAGAGGGTAGAGGGTAGGCAAGGGGGGCACGGGATCCAGCACAGAGGTAACTCAACGGCCCACCTGCTCACGGCCCAGCCTGGAGAAAAAGAAAAGCTACAGGGCCAGGTCTGAAGGCAGTCAGGGCGGCGGCTAGCTCTACAGAAGATAAAAATCCTTTCTACGGAGGATCAGGAAGGCAGGAGCACACGGCAGCAAGGGGCAGGCTGGAGGTCACGAGTTAGTGGCTCTTCTCAGCAGCGAGGACAGCCCTCAGGTCCCCTGCTGGAAGAGGTCTCGGTACATCTCGATGAGGCGGGCAGCCTCACGCTGGCCGGACAGCAGAGCACCGTGGGTGGTGGAATAGTACTTGCGGTGGGTGGCCTCACCGGAAAACAGCACCTGCATGGGCTGGGGGGCGGGGATGGGGAGGTCAGGGTGGAGGAGCCGCAAAGGCCAGAAGGCCACAAGGCCACCCCTCTCCACCAGAACCTCCCATCCCAATGACAAATTAGAGAGGCTCTGAGACGCAGGTGCTGCTGCTTCCACAGGATGAAGAGCTGCCCATCCTATCTGGCCACTTTCCCCTGCTTCTTCCCTCGGCTCTTTCTGTCTTGAGGCCATTAGGAGTCCCGGCTCGGTGGTCTCAAAGGCTCTTTGTGCCTCTTACTTGTCAACTTGAGGCAGGTGGTTTAACCTCCCTAAGCCTTGCTTTTCTCATCTTCCAAATGGGTTTATACCACCTACTTCGGAGGGTGGTTGTAAGGATTAAGGGAAATCATGTATCTAAAGCACTTAGAACCTGGAAGAACAAAGCACTCAATAAAGTCGGTGGTAATTTGACAAACCTTTACGGTGCCCCTGTTAGCATCCAGGGGCTGTTCTGGGCACTTGGAAGAGAAAAGGTGACCAGGCTGCTGCTTTGTGGAGCTTCCATGCTGGTGAGGAAGCCAGACATGAAACCCAATTACTAAACAGCGTCATACGTGATGGAATGGGTGTTTGCACAAGGCGCCGAAAGCCCAGAAAAGAGGCCCAGTGTCAGGGGATCCCACAAAGCTTCCCAGAGGACAGGACCTTTGAACTGGTTCTCGGAAGATGCTGAGTGAACGGACAGGCAAAGGACATTTCAGACAGAGGGAAAGGTGGGGGCAAAAATGTACCAAAGCAGGCCTTGCTCGGGGGACAGTGAGAATTTTGGTACAGCCAGGGCTCGGCCTTGAGAAAGCAGGCTGTCTAGGTGAGGTCTAGGCAAGGTACAAGTTCTTGCACCCCAAGTTTGCATTTGGACTTTATCCTAGTTCCTCTCAAATTCAAGGTGCAAGGCACCAGCTGTGGATCCTGATAAAATGCAGTTTTTATTTATTATTTTTGAGACAGTGTCTCACTCTATTGCCCCAGTTGGAGTGCAGTAACATGATCACAGCTCCACTGCAGCCCCAACTTCCTGGGCTCAAGCAATCCTCCCATCTAAGCCTCCTAAGTAGTTGGGACTACAGGCACACACCACCACACCTGGCTAATTTTTTTTTTAATTTTTTGTTGAGATGGAGGTCTTACTTCGTTGCCCAGGCTGGTCTTGAACTCCTGAGCTCAAGCCATCCTCCCACTTCGGCAGGATTATGGGCAGGAGCCTGCATCCCTGGCCAGAATGCAGTTTTTAATCCAGCAGGTCTGGGGTGGGCTGAGAGTCTGCATTTCTTTTTATTTATTTATTTATTTGTGTGTGGGTGTGTTTAGGGCAGGAGGGGTTGTTGTTTTTTGGTTTTTGTTTTGAGACAGGCTCTCGCTCTGTCACCCAGGCTGGAGTGCAATGGCATGATCTCAGCTCACTGCAACCTCCGCCTCCCGGCTTCAAGCAATTCTCATGCCTCAGCCTCCCAAGTAGCTAGAACTACAGGTGTGCACCATCATGCCTGGCCAATTTTGTATTTTTAGTAGAGACAGGGTTTCGCCATGTTGGCCAGGCTGAGAATCTGCATTTCTAACTAGCTCCCAGGTGAGGCTGGTACTGATCTACCTACCCTGAGTAGTGAGGCTGTATCCCACCACCAAGGAGCCCACAGAGGCTGTTACACTGAAAGGGGTGTTGTATACTGTGTCAGCCTTGACCTCCTGGGCTCAAGTGATCCTCCCACCTCAGCCTCCCAAGTAGCTGGGACCACTCCCACATCCAACCATTCTCCTCTTTCTCCTCAATAACAAAGTCCTGATTTTTAACTGGGTCCATTGCCATCCAGAATAAAAATGATACTGCCCAGCCTCTCTAGCAGCTAGGTGCAGTCATGTGTCTATGTTCTGGCCAATAAGCATTAAAGTGGACTGTTGCTTAGAGACACAGCTGACTCAGCTCCAAGGGTTCCCTTCTTGCCATCTGCCTTTCCTCTTCCTTCTAGCCTAAGATGCAGATGTGAGAACTGGAGCTTCTGCAGCCCTCTTGGACCACAAGATGGTCTTGAAGATGAGAGCCAGGTGCTAATGATACGGGATCCTGCTGCCTGCCTCCAGATTTCCTTTTGATTTTCCTTAAGTCACAGTTGTGTTTGCTTTGCTTTGCTTTTTGCTACATGCACTAGTCCTAACTGATGCAAGTGAAAAGAGAAGATTTGCTTTTTAGGAGGATGGCTGTGGCAGCAGAAAGGGCCTTTCTGAGGACCTCTCTCTCTTTAAACACCAGCCCTTTTCTCTCTCCATCTGAGCACCGTTGGGCAGGCACAGTAGATGCTGGTTGACTGAACTCTTCTTCACCAATTATACCAAATAATTGTTTTAAATATAACTCTGTTGAGTTTTAACATTTAGTGTGTGTGTCTACTTGATGGGGGAAACTCAAAATCCACTTTATGGGAGCAAAAATATATATTTCAGATTTTTTTTTTTAGTATACAGTTGGCATAATTGTGGAGCATCAGTAATCTAAACTTTATTTTCTAACATATATTGGGAAAACATTTCCATTGAATCAGTGCTGTCCAATAGGACATTCCTATCGCTATGTACTTTACTATGGTAACCTCTAGCCACATGTGGCTGTTGAACTTGAAATGTGACTAGTGCAACCAAGGAACAAAAACTTTACTGTATTGGCCAAGTGTGGTGGCTCATTCCTATAATCCTAGCACTTCAGGAGGTTGAGGCGGGAGGACAGCTTGAGCCCAAGAGTTCAAGACCAGCCTAGCAGTATGATGAAACCCTGTCTCTACCAAAAAAAAAAAAAAAATACAAAAATTAGCTGGACATGGTGGCGTGCCGGCATGCCTGTGGTCCCAGCTAGTTGGGAGGCTGAGGTGGGAGGATCACTTGAGCCCAGGAGGTCAAGGCTGCAGTGAGCTGTGATCACACCACTATACCCCAGCCTGAAGTGTAGACAGAGCAAGACCCTGTCTGAAAAAAGAAAAAAAAACTGTATTAATTTAAATTTTTAATAAATTAATTTAAATTGAAAGTGGCTGATAGCTACCGTATTGGCCAGCACAGCATGGAATAGCTCAGTTTTCATAACATCAAGAAAACATTTTAAGTTTCAATTTGATTCCATTTTTTCTTCCAGATATTAAGTGCACACTTTTTTCCTTGTGTTCTCTCTCATTACAGAAGCTACTCCATCCCTGCCTCACCTGAGCACCCCTTAGTGAACACTACCCTAGCCCTCCTCACCCTGGACCAGACACACATACAAAATACATCCACAACTCCCCTCCTCACCCCAAACGCCCCGCTTACCGCTGTCTTTGAGCTCTCCGTGTACGGCAGGGGCTTGGCCAGCTTCTCCACATCTGCCCCGCTGGAGCCCACCTGCGTGTATGAATAGGAGCCGCGGAAGTAAGGGTTGCTGCCCCAGGCCGAGCGCAAGATTCGCCGAGGTTTTGGAATGTTGGGGTTCCCTGATGGGGAGTCAGAAAAGCCAAGAGGAGGGAGGATAAGAAATGGCTGCATATGGAAGATGACCCCAAAGGGACAACCCCCCACCCCACCTCCGGGGCTCCGGGAGGACCAGACTGCCAGGGGTAGGCACGGAGGATAGAAGAGGAAGGAGGGGGGCTGGGGCTCGAGCTGTGTACCCACTCAGTGCCTCCTGTGACCCCCAGCAAAACACTCCACCTTACTTTTCCTATCTATCTGAAAACACATGACACATAATCATGTTTCCCCGCCTGATGTCGGGGGTTCTCGTGAGGTCCTCCTGGAATAGTGGGTGAAAAATGTTGAGCTGAAAGACTCAGAGAGTAAAAGGCAAATCCAGCTCTTAGCAACAGAGCACAATGGGCGGTGATCTCTGAGTGTTTTACCATCAGCCCTTAGAAAGGGGGAAGAGACACAGCGCCCATAATTCTGAGTGTTTCAAGTTCTAAACTGTCAGCAATTGAGGAGCCTTTGGCTGAATGTGGCACCCTGCAGTGGCTCTCCCGTGGGGCACAGCATCCGAGCTTCACGGTCTGGGGAGGAGAGAGCTGCCATGGGTCCACCAGAGGAGGGCAGGTGAGGAAGAAGCAGGGTGGGGGAAGCGGGTCGTGGGGCACGTGGCGCACCTGTGAACTGACGCAGCATCTCCGTGCAGATCTCGGCCACTGCCTCGTCATCACACTTCTCCATGACGAGGGCCTCCTCCCCGCAGATCCAGCCGCTCAGCACATGGCCGTAGCGCTCAGGCGGGTAGAGGACATCAAAGCCGCAGATCTTGCGGTACCAGAGCTCAGGTGGGTAGGTGAGGGTGTGGCTCTCCGCTTCGTCCTCCCACACAAACTGTAGGCTGTTGCACTCAGGGCCCCAGAAGGGCTCCTCGAATTCCAGAAAGATCTTGTCAGTGGTGCCAATGCCCAGGCGGTGGATGGCAGCCACCTTCTCTGTGGGCAGGCCTGGCCGGAAGAAACTGGTGTACTGCCTCTTCAGCACGCCCAGCGACACGGTCACAATCACATGGTCCGCCGGGATCAGCTCACAGTCCTCGCACTCCACCACCACCGGCCACTGCTCATCCTCATCCCACCTGCCCCCCCGGGGCTCCTCTCCACCCTGGCCACCCTCCCCAGTGTCGTGATTGTGGTCGCCCTCACCCCGGGGCTCAATCTCAGGGCCTCTGGGGCGGGCTGAGGCCTGGTCCCAGTGAATGCAGCGGACAGGTTTCCCTAGCTGGATGACGTGGGCAGGGATGCCCTCCGCCAGCAGCTCCACAACCCGCATGAAGCCCGAGGGGATGATGTGGTGAGCGCCGGGGATCTCGGTCCACTCCCCGAAGGCGCTCAGGGACACCTCGTCCATGCTGTGTGAGCTGCTCTCACAGCTCTCCACCTGCGGGAAGACCCAAGGAGAAGCCAGGTGACCGCCAGGGTTGGGCAGGGGTAGGAGCAGCGCAGCCCTCCTCAGACCCAGACGCCCCCAGAATCCGTCTTCCTCAAGATACCTTCAGGTACTGCTGGATCATGGCGAGCTTCAGGCGCTTGGTAGCCTCTGGGTCGTCAGGGTCATTCCTGATGCGGTTACGCACCTCCTCTCGGGTGAACACCCCCACGCTATTTTGACTTTCAGCATTGACCGGTTTATCGTGCCGGAAGAACTCCTGGGTCAAGTTATAGACCTGCCAGAGAGACCCCATGAGACTGAAAACACCTCATCACACCTCCATCTCAAACAGAAGGCCCCCAACCCAAACCCACCAGTTCCCAGGTGTCCCCTGGATGCACTGAGCCCCTGGTCTCTGTCCCTTAGGGATCCGATGTTGCACTTAATGCTGCACCAACAGCCAAGGCCCTGGGCAGCCACCTCCTCGCCTCCGGCCTGTCGGAGAGGTGGGATAAGCCCCGGAGGTTTTCTTGCTGGGCCCTCACTTAGGACAATGTGAAACATTTGGTGCCCATACAGTCTGTGGGAAAGAAGCCACCCCTCATGGACTCTGCATGGGCCTCCATGGGCTCCACCTCCCACTGGAGGATGGGCATTTGCACACATTTACCTGTTCCAAGAACGATACATGCACTTTCCCTGCCACCCCTGCCCAAGTGTGTCTGCTTTGCCTGCTCCCAAGAGGGCAGTCTGGAGCTGTGGCCTGGCCAGCAGAAGGGCCCCTGAAGACTGGAGACACCTCCCTGGGCCTGTGCAGCTCCGTACAAAGCACCCCCTTTGCTTCAGGCCTCAGCCACGAGTAAGGAAGCTGAGACGCAGTGGGAAAGACAGGAACACAAAAGCCAGGGTCTCAGGAGGCCCCAGTGTGCCAAGGAAGGGAGATGCATTTCACGGGCACGTTTCAGCAAGAACTCCAGCCCACACCTCATCAGCAGATAACGACGATCAGTCGCTTGGAAAGGGGTCTGACTGCCCGCCCGACCCTCGTGCCTGTCTCGTATACAGTCCCCACTAAGCACTGGGCAGAGCTCCCTGAAGGAAGTAAGCCAGTCCAGGGATCCCCAGAAGCAACATTTACTCAACATTTACCGGGCTCTGTGCAGGACACAGCTTGTAATGTGGGCGAAACAGTCCTTGCCCCTCCCCTCACTCCAGCTGGGGAGACAGTCCACGATTGGGCTGCCGTGATAGGAAAGAACCCGGGGCTGTGAAGTCAACGCAGACAACCCTGGGCAGCTGGGAGACAGCCAGGGTGGAGAGGAAAGGGAGAAGAAAAGCATTTCAGGCAGAGGGAACAGCAACCTCAAAGATGGAGAAGCAGTCAGGAATCCTGAAGGGGTTTGGTTTTGCTGGAAGGGGCAGCAAGGAGAGAGGATCTGAGAGCCGACTTTGGAAGGGGAGGCAGGGTCCAGGGCATAAAGGACTGAGAGTTATTCCAAGGACTCTGGACTTGATCCAAGGCCCTGGCATCGCTGGAGGGCTGTGAGCAAGAAGGCGGCAGGATCACATGCCCCCAGCTGTCATTCCCAGGACACCAGCTAATGGAGGCTCCTTGGTCGAGCCCCTGTGGCTGAGCTGATGAATGGTTTGTTTCCCTTCCTAAAGTGAGTGTGGTCAGCACACATGTCTGGGAATGGTGTCTGCCCTGTCCCCCAGCCCTGGGCTAGGCCCTGGGGCCACAGGGTGAAGGAAGATGGCAAAGCACAGTGATGTCCACCACCCGCCACCACCACCATCTCACTCAAGGGGAAGGCCTCCACCTGAGACACAGACATGAATTAAACTTATCTCTGGAGACTAAATTATAAAGAAGAAAGAGAGAAACTGTTTCATCTTGCCTCCCTGCAATCAGGAGATGCTGAGTGGTGAGCCTTAGCTGGAGTCCTCAGCAAATTCTTCACCCAGGACCACTGCCAAGGGTCAGGCTTTCAATTTGCCTCCTCCCTGGGTTTTTCCCTTGGGCGATAAGCAACATGGTAGCCAGTCCTTAGCTTATGTTAACTAGAGGCCAAAATGCCCAGCTGAGGAGTAACGAATTTAGTCCATCGACATGACTCTTTGTATCAGCCACCAACGAGGGCAGCCTTCACCGAACATGGGTGTATCACATGGCACAGTCTCCTCTCCTGGGTTACTCGACACCTTCCCAATGTGACCCAAGGAAAATCGGACAGGTCTGTGACAGCTAATAATACTCACCCCAATTCTCATTAAGCACTTATCATTGGCTCTCATTCAATCCTCATAATACTATGAGGTAAGTACCACCATGCCCATTTTACAGAAGAGGAAAGTAAGGCTCAGAGAGGCTCAGTAACCTGCTCAAGATTCCACAGCTAATAAATGGTAGAACTGGTATTTGATCAAGGCAGTCTTACTCCAGAAACTAAGCTCTAGATGATACTATTGCACAAACTCATGTATTTGTTAATAAATAAAATACATTCAGATGAGTGGCTCTTCAACGTCATCATCTTTGGGGGCTGCATATTTATTATGAAGCCACACTGAGGCAAGGTTTCATGTGCTTTAGAGCACACCTCCTCAGAATGGCCTCTAGGATTGGTTAAAAGTCACACAAAGAAATCTTGACATCAGGGTTACGCCTTATCCTTTTGACTCAAAACATCACCACCCAGATAATCCACCATATCCACTCCATATCCACAATGCACTCTCTTGACTTTCAAAAATCAAACCCACCAGCAGAATTTGATGATGATCTACTTTTAACGACATTTAAAAGAACAAACCATGGGCCCTGAAAGTCATTTTCAAGAGGCATCCATGTTTGAATCACTCACAATAACCTGGGGATCAGGCTGGGGCTGATTTCCAACAGAAAAGAAAGGTCTATTTTGAAGAATACTAGTTCTTATTTGACCCATTAACAATTCAGTCTCTTTGCACATGAGTGAGAATGCACAACACAACGTACCTTGTTGGTGCACACATGACACCAAGTGTGCCTGTCCTCCATAGAGCAGGGACCACCCCAAAGCAAGGGTCATGTCTCCTTTCTCATGCCCAAGAGATTAGAAAATGCACAATAGGCTGGGCGAGGTGGCTCACACTTGTAATCCCAGCACTTTGGGAGGCCAATGTGGGCGGACCACCTGAGGTCAGGAGTTTGAGACCAGCCTGACCAACATGGTAAAACCCCGTTTCTACTAAAAATATAAAATTAGCTGGGCATGGTGGTACATGCCTGTAATCCCAGCTACTCAGGAGACTGAGGCAGGAGAATCGCTTGAACCTGGGAGGCGGAGGTTGCGGTGAGCTGAGATCACGCCATCGTACTCTAGCCTGGACAACAAGAGCGAAACTCCGTCTCAAAAAAAAAAAAGAAAGAAAGAAAGAAAAGAAAATGCACAATAGGTGTTTGCTGGCCAAATTACTGACCTGGAGCGAAGGATCATTCATTACACTATAAATGACAAGCTATCAGATGACAGGGCCTACACATTACTTTGCTTGTTCAGTGCAGTTCACACAGCTAAAGAATACTAACAATATTAATAATTTTTTAAAAATCTGAATAAAACAAGGATGTGTGCCATTGCCACTTCTATCCAACACTGCACTGAGATACTAACCAGTGCAATAAGGCAAGAAAAAAATAAAACTGTCTACAGCTGTGCTATCCAACACAGTAGCTACTAGACACCTGTAGCAATTTAAAATTAAGAAATTAGGCCGGGCGCAGTGGCTCACGCCTATAATCCCAGCACTTTGGGAGGCCAAGGTAGGCTGATGATGAAGTCAGGAGCTCGAGACCAACCTGAACAACATGGTGAAACCCCATCTCTACTAAAAACACAAAAATTAGCTGGGCATGCCACGCTCCTGTAATCCCAGCTACTCAGGAGGCTGAGGCAGGAGAATCGCTTGAACCAGAGAGGTAGAGGTTACAGTGAGCTGAGATCGTGCCACTGCACTCCAGCCTGGACGACAGAGCAAGACTCCATCTCAAAAACAAACAACAACAACAAAAAATTAAATATTCAGTTCCTCAGTTTTACTTGCATCATTTCAAGTGCTCAAGAGCCAAATGTGGCTAGTGACTATCACACTGCAGAGCGAAGGTCTAAAACATCACCATCACTATGGAAAGTTCTATTGGACAAATGCTGGTCTAATGACTAGAAAGGAAAAAAAGACAAAATTCTCATTTTTTGTGTAGAGTTAAATACATAAATTCCAAAATATTATTAGAATATAAATTAATATAATTAACATAATAGATGTATTATTAGAATTAAAAATAGCAAGGTAACAAATCAATATATAAAAATCAGTTCTATCGCACTGAATATCTTCATTTTACCCTCACATTATCCTGGTTTTCCACATGCAAGGCCCAGGGAGTGTGCAGAGACACGACCAGAATCACAGACCTCCCAGGTCTCCCCATGCCCTTATGCCCAGCTACTCTGCTCACACCTTACCTCGTTGTATAAATCGCTGAATTCCTCAACCACGTCCTTGGGGATCCTGCGGCCGTGGTTGGTAAGGTAGCAGGCCACGCCATTCTTGGAATAGAGGCTGATGCGGCCCACGCTGCGTTCCCCATCGGTTGTCTCTTCCAGGAGGCCGTTGGCTTCTGCTAGATGATAGATAGGGTTCCCATGGGAGCCGTGGATCCAGGTGGCTCCCAGCTCAAAGGTGGCGTGTCCTGAGGGTGACAACAGCAGGCCCTTAGAGGCTTAGGGACTTCTCCAGAGAGGGCCAGCACTGCTTCCCCCTCCTTCCTCCAAGAGGGTCTTTCCACCCTACAACAGGGCAGGAAAGAGCTTGAACTTCCACTGCTGGCAACCAACGAAGGTCCTCAGTGAAAAGTTCCCACTGAAAACCACCTTATAGCTAAGATAACTGCCACCTTGGATGACTCTGATTTGTCCCAGAGTGGCCTTACTGGACCAGTTAGAAGGCTCTTCTTTTTCCGTCCCACCTTTTTCTCAGGTAACACCAGATATCAGACCCCACTTCCTCACTGGTGCCTCCTCTCCGGGAAGAAGCACTGTGGGTACCTGAGGGTCCCCACATGGCCTTTTTCAATTCTTCAACATCCCCAGTGGCTCCAAGATCTAAAGCATTTCCCAGACAGAAAATGTCTCCCTCCAAATTCAGCATAGGGCAGGAGAGAAGTCCAAACATCCCAGTTTGCAAGATTCCCCCAAAAAGCAATCTAAAGCACACTTCCAGGGAAAGTGAAGCCCTCTACATCCTTTGACACAGTACAAAAAACCCTGAGAACCAGACTGGGGCAGGGGACATCTCGTGGGTCCAAGTTGGGATGGCCTGGGAACTAGGTCTACTACTACCCCATCCCCAGCCAAGGTATCATATACTCTGAGGCAAATTGCCTCTGTGCCTGGGCCTCAGTTTCTTCTTCTGATGCTGCAGAAACTGTCTCCTTCTCCCATTCCTCCCCATTCCTACCTAGCTCCCAGGGAAGCCGAAACAATGAAAGGAAAATAGAAATTTTGGGGGGTGTTTTGTTTTGTTTTTGCAGGCCTGCTTCAAGATATATGCGGTACACTTTTTGCCAAGATAGTCACAATGATTCCTCCTATCTTTGTACACACACCCCTTTGCAACGTGACTTTGCCATTCCTCCCATGAGAAGGTGGAGTCTGTTTCCCTGCAGACACTCTTGTGTGTGCCGGGGAAGAGGGACAACTTTAGGTATGCCTTGCAGGAAATGCTGTAGGGGAAGACACTTAAGGTGATCAAAGTTTCTACAAGAGGCCCAGGCAGGTGGATCACCTGAGGTCAGGAGTTCAAGACCAGCCTGGCCAACATGGTGAAACGTTTGTCTCTACTAAAAATATAAAAATTAGCCAGGGTGGTGGCACACACCTGTAATCCCAGCTACTTCGGAGGCTGAGGCGGAAGAATCTCTTGAATCCCGGAAGCAGAGGTTGCAGTGAACCAAGATCATGCCACTGCACTCCAGCCTGGGTGACAGAGTGAGCCTCTGTCTCAAAAAAAAAAAAAAAAAAAATCCTCTAGAGGATCAATGTAGCCACACATTCCAGGCCATGCGTGGTCTCACTGGGTCATTTTCATGGTTTCTACCCACCCAACCCCTCAATGGTCAGACACCACCCCCGCCCCCCAAGTTGGGAAGCCCTGACCTAGGGATTTCGGGCAATTTTCCCATTCTCTGAGATCCCTGGCAAAGTCTGCCCACCCCTAGGGCAAGTCTCTTACCTGGCTGCTTTCTCCAGGGTCCTCATTGCTCTGCAACCTAGACAGATCCACTTCCCAGATAATCCCAAGACCTGCCCATCACACACATGGAGGCCCAAAATCCCCTTTCATCTCTGCTAACCCAGGATCCTACTGCTCCAGGGCTAGCTCTCAGTCATGTTATACTAATTCACAATTAGTATTCACAAAAAGTTAACAACTACTAGGACCTTGCAGAAGAATTTCACTTCTTGTGAAATAGAAACTTGCCCACTCAGTACCAAGAGAGCTTGGGTGTCCACTCCCTCCTAAACACTGAACACTAGGTCAGAAGCAAGCCAGCATTCTCCACAAGTGAAAGTCAGGGCCCTACCATGCCCGCCTCAGAGGGCTGCCACGAGGAGCGAAGGAAGCTTCTGGAAAACGCCCAGGCAGGATGCATGATGGAACATTTATCCCAGAAGTTAAAATAATGAGATTTCAGGCAGAGCCGGGAATTAGGAGAGTAAAGGTGACCTGGGGAGGTGGCTGCGCTGGACTGGGTGGCACTTACCAAGTTTCACACTCTGCACACGGCCTCCGATGTGGCTGGAAGCCTCAAGCACAGTGACATCCGTGAAACCCTGCTCAAGAAGTGCTTTGGCTGCAGCCAGGCCAGCCAAGCCGGCGCCGATCACCACCACACGAGGCTGTCCCCTTCTCCGTAGGCCGCGACTGAGAGGGTCATCCGCACTGTCACCACTGGATTCACAACTTTGCATACCGTCCGCGCTCACCTTCTAGGAACCTGCAGGGGGAGGAGGTGTCACAGCTTAGTGGCTCTGCCTTCACTTCCCACCTGCCCCAAGGGACACTCAGGGCTTTCATCACACTCTGCCCTCTGTTGTGGGTGGGGGGACCTGGAGTCTTCTCCCTCCCTCTCTGAGGACCTGGACAAGAAGAGCCACCTCCAAAGGGGCAGGGAGGGATGGAAGAATAAATAAGGGAAGGTGGCAGGAAGGGAGGAAAAAAGGAAGAAAGGGAGGGAAGGAGAAAGTAAGGGAGGGATGCATTTTGGGTCCCCGCCAGCAGGCAGGAGACCTGGGAGCCCATCTTAAGCCCCTGAAATTCTCAATCCCACCCCCAAACTTGTTAGGCACTGCTTCTTCCCTGACCACAGGCCCCAAAGTGGAGATGAGAGGCAGCCAGTGAGGAGATGACCAAGAAGGCCACAGTCAGGAGAGACTGGAGCTTGGGGCTGCTGATTCTGGACCAGCTCAGCATGGCATAGCTGCTGTGGTCCACCTGGTGCCAATACCAGGAGGCTCACACAGACCCCGGATACTTGCCTGGACCCCAAGATACTCACACAGACCCCCCAGGATACTCACACAGACCCCAGGATACTTGCCTGGACCCCAAGATACTTGCATGGACCCCGGATACTTGCCTGGACTTGAAGATACTTGCATGGACCCCAAGATATTCACACAAACCTCAGGATACTCACACAGACCCCAGGATACTTGCACACACAACCCTGGACCCTCTGCTCTCCCTCCTTTGCCTGGCTTTTCCCTGGCACTCTCTCTCTCTTTCCCTTGCCCCTTCTCTTGTCTCTGGCTTTCTGTTGGTCTTTCACAGCCTCACCGAAGTGGCAATTTGGTGGGCAGGACATAGTCCCGCCCTCCCCCAAGAAAGTGCCACGAGGCCTGCATCCAACAAGCCTGCTATTCCGGGTAGGTTGTTTTCCCAGCCACCCAGTCCCTCAGCCACCACAAAGCAGCAAGGAGCCCAGGAAACAGAGGACCAAGAGGACCCATGGCACCAGAGGCCAGACATGAAATTGACAGTTACACTAAGCCAGTTTGCTCAAAGACGCCAGACTAGGGGAGCTGATGGCTGGGAGGCCAAGGGGGTCCCCAAATCTGGCCCCAGGGCTAGGAGAGGCTGCTTTTCTCTTCCCAGAATGACCCGGAGGGTTTGGAGGTATCTGGGGGCCACCCTGAGGAACCACTCAGCTCAGATGCTGTCCCTGTTCCTTCCCTGATTCAAGCAATTTAGATTCCAGCTGTCTTTGCTGGGGTTTAAGTGGCAAAAGTTGCAGAATCTAATAGTATCCAGGATCTAACAGGGAACAAATGTGGGCGGAAGGTGGCTGCCGGACAGCAAACAAGGGGCACCGTCACCCGTACCTAATAAAGCTGCGCATAACTGTTCCCATGACATAGCAATCCCACTCTTAAGAATACACCCAACAGAAAGAGGGCACATTCCACCAAAGACACAAGTTAAAGAGTGTGCACAGCACCTATATTCATAACAGCCTGAAAATAAAAACACCCCACAGGTCTATCAGCAGGAGAACAGAGACATATACGGTGCTGTACGTAGCATATCCATACCACGGACTATTCTTCAGCAGTAGACAGAACCCAACTACTGATACTCCCAACCACACAGATGCACCTCAATCACACACTGAGCCAAAGAAGCCAGAGACAAGGGCACGGACTGTATGACTTCATTCACACGAAGCTCAGGAAGAGGCAAACCCAATCCATGAAGCCAGAGGTCAGAAGAGAGGTTAGAAGGCAGGGAGATGACTGAAGGGGGCAGGAGGGGCCTTTCTGGGGTAGACGGAATAAATATCTTAATCTGAAGGGTGGGTACCCAGTGCACGTATGAAGATTCGCTGAGCTGCACAGTTGAGATATGTGTAATTCACTGTATGTATCTACATAGACCTCACTAACAAGATAGTCATTCCTGCCCTCCAATCAATCCGTCAAAGGCTGCCACACTGACTTTCTTCTCCATGCATTTCAGGGTCTGACCACTGAGGTTTCTATCCCACTTGGAACCACAGCGTCCTTAACATCCCTTAAGTGACATGGGTGAACAAAGGAGGCTTTTTTCGAAATACGCTTAGGCTGAGAAGCTGCTCTTTGTGCCTCCCCCGCCCATTGCACCTGCCCCCGCGATGCCTGGGCCTGGACGGGAATCCTCCCTCCACCCCCCCACCCACCCTCCAGCCCCTAAAATCCCTCCAAGTCCCCCTGAGACCCAGGCCCGCCAACTCCGTGCACAATCGGTTCCCAAAAGGGCCGGTAGGTGGCGCCCGAGACCCGGAGCCACATCCGGGCAGCCTCCAGTTCGGAGGCAAGGGCTCCCGCTCCCCTTCCCAGACAGCGGGTGTCGCGCTCTCGCTGGGGATGAGGCCACGCCGGGAGCAGGGCGGCTCCGGCCCTTTCCTCCTCCCCGCCTCTGTCCTCTGACTCCCGTCCCTCTCCTCCCTCGCCCCAGAGATGCTAGGTCCTGCCACCCTCCCGAGAGGACACGGATCAGGGCTGGCTCCAGTCCTCCCCCACCCTACCCCAGGTTCTCCTTCCTGCAAACTAAATTTAGAGGTGAGGATGTGGCCGCCTGCATGGGGCGGGCGGGGAGGGTCAGCGGTGATGCCGCCGGATGTCTGCCAGCCGGGCCGGGACGCTGCGTCAGGTCGGTAAACACGCGGCGTGCTCCGGAGGGGCCGCGCCAGCTGCGACGGGGACGCCGCCACCCTGGGCACCCTGGACTGACGTGGCGCCGCAACCCGCCCGGCGGGTCTGCCCCAGGCCACCCCACACACAGTCTCCTATCCACTACGGAAAGGGATGGCTGCAGTGGCTCTCACGCCTTACTGGTGGAACCCCTTCTTAAAAAGCTGCTATGGGGGTCAGGGTGTAGCAGGTATTAAACTGGGGGTCCCCCTCACCCCAGGCTCCCTGGAGCACCACCTCTGAAAACCAGGGGACCAGATAAGCCCCAGCGTTGGGAAGCCAGGATAGGGGAACAGCGCTCGGTGCCAGCAGGGCCGTCCCAGCCAGCTACCTGCCTTCCCTGCTCCCAGAGCCATGCATGGCCCGCTTGTCCTCACCGCTCCGTTGTGACCGTCAAATAAGGCCCTCCATGGATGTCACAAGACTGTCAACATTTTCAAGGGCCTCGTGCATGAAAATAATTTGTCAAGTGCAGAAGCTACATCATGAGCAGACTGTCTTTGGAACAAGCTGTGGAATGGACCGTGGAATGAATGCAGGCAGCCACTCTGCCTCCAAGATCAGCACAGAAAGAACCCCCAGCTCCCTGCACCTGGTCTCAGAGACTTTGAACTCAAACAGACATCGCACATGGAATGCCACGCAAGTAAGCAGGGGCCACGTGAGTCCCCTGCATTCTGACCCTCACAGCTAATCCCACGGTCCTGTCCCTCCTCAGGCCCTGTCCCAGATAAGCCTGTCAATCCCCGATGCCTCCAGGAAGCCAGAGGAGCCCCCTACACAGCCCACGGAGGGCAGAGAAATGAGTCTGTCCTGTGGCCCTGATATCATCCCACGGAGCCAGCACACCCTGGGGTCCAACTGAAAGGGAGAGAGAGAACATAGCCAGGACACCTACTGTGTGCTAAATGCCTGGTGGGGAGTGGGGGCACTGAGGGGCAACTTGTTTTCTGTTGGTTTGTGTCATCGTTTCCTTTCCCTTCTGGGTTTTGTTTTGTTTTGTTTTAATGTATGAGAAACTGCCTTATTGAGGAAGGAGAATCGCTTAAATGGTACTCGGTGCCTGCCCTGTCCTTCTCTCGCCTTGGGGAAAGAAAGAAAGAAATAACATCCGCTCCTTGATCTGTATGCACAGGAGAAACAGAACACCCTGTACTTTTTGAGCAGATAAAGGAGAGAAGAAAAAAGTGCTGGCTCCGCCAGGCAGGGAAGAGGAGGAGGGCGGGCAATAGACACTTGCCTTCTTGCTCCTGCTTCCATGGCAAAGTGGGGGTGTGAGCCTCTTGCCCAGCGCCTGCACCCACGCCTTGAGGTTATTCTCCATGTCCCCAAGCAGGCAATGCCTAGGAGTGCCAAGAAATCAGGCCAGCCAGGGCATGAGTGCACCCCCCGGTCCCCTGGCAATTTCATCCAAGATACCACGCAGCCAGTTCTCCAGCCTGCAGGCCACCGCCTCCCCCAGCTGTCCAGAGCCACCACCACCCTGACTGAAGTGTCCCAAGAGGCCACACTGGACACAGGAAGGCAGCAGGGTATGGAGAGAGGAAAAGAGGGAGGAAAACCCCCGTCCTGTGGCAGGGTTGCCAAAGACGGATGAATAGAATAAAGACTCAGAGGTCAGGTGACCAGAGTGGGCACAAGCCACCAAAGTTTGTGTGAACTGCCACTTCTTCATCCCATCCCTGGAACATCCTCCCCAATTTCATTTTGACACCCTCAGAAATTTACGCTCTAGTTGCAGTGAGCTGAGATGGCACCATGGTGCTCCAGCCTGGGCAACAGAGTGAGACCCTGTCTCAGAAAAAAAAAAGTGAAGAAATTTACACTCCAGCAAGTACCTTCTAATGGCCAAATACTAGAGACACGCGTTAGTCCTGGTCTCCAACGTTTGACCCTGCCAAGCCCCGCCTGGAAATGCCCAGAACTAAACAGGAGGCACCATCCAACTCCTGGCACTTTCCTCATTGAGGGCAAATTACAGGACCACCAAGCAGTCCCTAGGCTCAAATCTGGAGTCACCCTTAGTGGGAGACCCTCCTCATTCATCGGGTCAAGCCATGGCAACTCCACAGCCTGAATCATGTCACCTCCACCCCCAACTGCGCCAGAAGCACCCCCCCACCCCGCCTCCTCTATGTGAGCCTCACCCATGCGGGTCTCAATCTCCCAGCCCCACCCTCCAAGGATAAGCACAGCTGGGCATCTCGCTGGCCAGGGAATATAATTTAGCAATTCACTGAGCACCTACTATGTAGCAGGCCTGGGGAAGATCTCTGCATGTCAGCCTTGCCCTCTGGACCCAGCTGGCCTTTCTAGCTTCAATTCTCACTCACAACTCCCCCCCAAAACATACACACAGACCCCCAACTTCACCAAAAGTCTGGAGCCTCCCCAGCCCAGCCCACCTGAAGGCCTGCAGGAAACAGCCTCCCTCATACACATCAGAGAAGCTGGTTCTGGGTTCTCTTAACATATGCACAGCCTTGTGCGATTTCAGGGCTGGGTGTTGCTCAAACCACCAGCAAGGCCTGCTCCATTACTGTTTCCTGAAGCAACAGACACCCTTGAAATGTGAGTCCCTCGTACTGGTTCTGCACTGTCACCTGACCCCCAGCCTACCCCCAAAGCACAGGCATCTCACCCCAGGAAATTCTGTTGTCTGTTATCTCAAGAATGAGGCTGAAGCCCCACAGCCACAGAGCAGGGCTGAGGTCCCAGGCTAGACTGGTGAGCCCCTGCCCAAGGTGAGCGCGGCCAAACCCTGTGAGTGAACCACAGTGGAATCAATCACCCAGCTGGGTGTGCAGTGCCCTTTCTTTAACATTGAAGCCCACCTCAACATCACCCAAAAATCAGCACATCACTCCCTCTCCAAGAGTGGCTACTGAAACAAAACAGTGCCAGGAGAGGCCAGCCTCCCGTACCCCACACCCTTCCAAGACGCCCCTCACAAGAGATAAAAATCTGGCCAGGTATGGTCAGAGCTATTACAGGTGGTTCATGCCTGTAATCCCGGCACTTTGGGAGGCAAGGTGGGAGGATCACTTGAGCCCAGGAGTTAAGAGACCAGCCTGGACAACCTAGTGAGACCTAGTTTCTACTAAAAATTAAAAATTGCAAACATATTCAGACTGTCTGAAACATAAACAAAAAAAATAAAAATTAAAAAATTAGCCAGTTGTGGTGAAATGTACCTGTAGTCCCAGCTACACCGGAGACCAAGGAGGAAGGATGGCTTGAGCCTGGGAGTTCAAGGTTGCAATGAGCTATGATAGCGCCACAGCACTCTAGTCTGGGCGACAGAGCAAGACCCTGTCTCTAAAACAAAATAACATAAAATAAAATAAAATAGAGCATTAATTTTAAAAATAGAGAGAGAGCCAGGCATGGTGCCTCAAGCCTGTAATCCCAGCACTTGGAGAGGCCGAGGCAGGTGGATCACTTGAAGTCAGGAGTTTGAGACCAGCCTGGCCAACATGGTGAAACTCTGTCTCTACTAAAAATACAAAAATTAGCCAGATGTGGTGGCGGGTGCCTGTAATCCCAGCTACTCGGGAGGCTGAGGCAGGAGAATCGCTTGAACCCAGGAGGCAGAGGGTGCAGTGAGTCGAGATCGCGCCACTGCACTCCAGCCTGGGTGACAGAGCGAGACTCTGTCTCAAAAAAAAAAAAGAGAGAGAGAGAGACAAAACTCCTACCCATCTCTGGCCCCCTCCGAACACAGGCTATTCCCAAGTGTGCCTGAGCCCTGCCTTTTTCTCAAGGTCACCCGGGGATGAATTTCCTAATCCGCTTCCCAGAGAAGAAGAGTGAGGCTCCCAGGAAATTGGCCCACCTGGCTCACTTTGCCTGGCTCCCCTTGGGGCCCAGGACTCCACCAGCTGAAGTGCCCCAAAATAGACCCAGCCCTTCCACCAGCCTCCTCCCTCCTCCAACCCCACATCTGCTCATGAGACCTGTTCAGGGCTGTGGTGCCCTCGGCAGCAGGGGACAGCTCACTTGCCCCCTTCCTGACCAGCCTTGGGGACTTTAAACCTCTCTTCCCAATGGAGACTTCTGGTTCCTGAGGGCAGCAGCCCCACCTCAGTTCCCCATGCCCCCTCCCCATCCCCCCACCCCCACCCCGCTCTTTCTCAGGTTTCTAACAGGAGGAGAGGGAGTGGGAGGGAAGCTGGGGAGCTGCTCCAGGGGCACATCTTTGGACTGCCTGGAAGTCTGGGGAGGGATTTGGATTCTTGAGGCCCCCCAGACAATGCAATTATTCTTCAAATGTAAAAACGCCCAGAAATCCCAGACCAGCTGCTTTGCACAACGGCCCAGACAAAGGGGCTCTGTGTCTGCGGTGAGGCTCCTCCCACCCCTCAACCAGGGAGGGGCTGGGCCCCAACTCCTCCCAGCCAGACCCTCCCCAGCCTCCTCACTCAGGCTGGCCAGGAAGTAAAAGGACTGCTGGGCCAGGCTGGGCTGCCACGGTGGGAGAATCGGGGTACAGGTGTGGGGAACAGAGCAGGGGCAGCTCATGAACCCAGGAGACAGAAGAGGAGGGAGAGAACACTGGCCCAGACCTGGGAATCAGGCCCCAGCTCAATCTCTACCTTGCCAGGTGACCCCTGGGCCAGTGTCTTCCCTTCTCCAGGCCCCACTTGGCCAACACCTCTGAACTCACTCCAAGGACGCACCCTCTGTACCCCACCACCTGGGCACACTTGTCCAAGCCCTATCTGATATTTAAAGGCTCACTTTGGTCTTCAAGCTTTCCCATCCGTAAAATGGGGATAGATACAGCCGACTTGTAGGAAGATTAAATTAGCACAGGTAAAAGGTGTGGCCACTGCAAAGGTCATCTCGGAGAGGGCGGGAGAGGGAGGAAGATCCCCAAAGAGACCAGTACAGAAGTCACCTTTCCTAGGGCCCAGAGCTCTGTCTCACTTATAGAAGAACCCCAATCTTCATCTGAGCTCAGAACCCAGCCTTCACCTTGGCCCCAACCCTACTATCAGGCTGGACCTTGACACTGACATCATGCAGGCACCTCACATCTGTATCTGACTGACCCCAACCCAATACTGACTCGGCCTGAGCCCCTCAATCCTGACTCAGCCTGACCATCCTCCCCATTGTTGAGGGGAAGGGGCATCAGAGGTGGTGGCCATTAGCCAGCTCCAAGCTCATGAAAGGCAAAAGCTTGGGAGCCTCTTTCAGCAGAGCCCCCGCCCCCAGCCATGTCCCCTGGCCCTCACAGGCCAAAAACAGGGAAGGACTCCATCATCCTGCCTGGCACCCAGACTTCTTTCCAATTACATTGTCATTGCTACCCACATTTCTTCCCTAAAATCATAAAGTCCCTAAAAGCACAACTTTAAAAAGGCTCTGTAAGCGAATTTCAGATGAGAAGAAGGGAGCCAGGGGGCCTTGGCAGGCATGTGTTGCAAGGAGAAGCAGCCATTGACTCAGTGCATGGAGGGACAGAGCCAAAGACACGGCCCCCACAGGCACTGGGAGGCAAGAGCGGGAGGCCCCCGGGAGAGGTGAGCACTCTGGGGCGGTCTCTGTTTCCCTTGGTGTCCTGCATACCACCGAGGTTCATTGTTTCAGGACCCTTTTGCCTGGGAGGCATAAGGTGATTTTATAGCTCCCTGTAGGGGCAGACCCAGGAGACTATTCAACTAGAAACCTAACTGGGGGTGGAGGAGGGGAAGAAAGCTCAGAAAGAAGCCAGAGAGGCTGGGAGGGCACAGTGGCTCACACCTGTAATTCCAGCACTTTGGGAGGCCAAGGCGGGAGGATTGCTTCAGTCTAGGAAGTCGAGGCTACAGTGAACCATGGTCACACCACTGCACTCCAGCCTGGGAGACAGAGCAAGACCTTGTCTCAAAAAAAAGAAGTCAGACAAAGGGCAGGGTCTTTCTGAAAGCTCACTGAGGGCCTTGATGGCAGTATCAGAGAGAGACACAGGTAGAGATGGGCCAGAACAGAGCTTGGTACTGCAATTACTTCCCCAGGCCACACCCCTGCAGCTTCATCCCAAGCCCTACCCTATAGGTCCCACCTTCAGCAAAAATTAGCAACTCATCACACTCTGACAATAGATCACACTCTGACAATAGATCACACTCTGACAATAGATTAGACCAGGCGCTAGGCACAATTGCTCTGAACACCTCCTGTGAACTTTTCAAGCTCTGGGCCAGCCCCACCAGCTAAGTTTCCACCTCCAGGTTTCTCACACCCCATGCCTTGCTTCCCATCTTTGTGTATGTCTATCTGCAGATGTCCCTGGCTTGCCAGATAGATAGTCACCTCTCAGCAGGCAGAACCCACATTCTTCCCCTCAGATTCCAGATCTTCCAGAGGTAGGCAAGCTCCATGCCCCCTCAGCAACCAGAGGTCTGCTGGGAGGACTATGCCACTCCAGATGTTCCTAGAGAAGATGAACTGCCCAGCAGCAGCCTCTGCCACTAACCAGTGTGGCCTTGGGAGAGTCTGTTAGCACTTGAACCTCATTTTCCCCATTTGTCAAATGGGGAGAATCACCCCTACCCTGAGAGAGACCAGCCCTGACTCCTGAACCTATTCACCAGCCTCCTGTATCCCCAGCAAAGTCTACTGCAGCTCCCTTTAGTGGCTCTCAGGATAAGACCCCATGGTCTGGATTCCCTCCCTGTGAGCAGGACCTAACATCCCAACTCTGAATTCCCCTCCAGGAAGTCATCAACCACAAAGGTGTAAGAAAGACCAGGCCCAGAACAGTGGCTCATGCCTGTAATTCCAGTGCTTTAGGAAGCTGACGTGGGAGGATTGCTTGAGGTCAGGAGGTTGAGACCAGCCTGGGCAACATAGCAAGACCCTGTCTCTCCAAAAATAAAAATGTAAAAGTTAGCTAGGGCCGGGTGCGGTGGCTCAGGCCTGTAATCCCAGCACTTTGGGAGGCCGAGGCAGGCGGATCACGAGGTCAGGAGTTCGAGACCAGCCTGGCCAACATGGTGAAACTCCGTCTCTACTAAAAATACAAAAATTAGCCGGGTGTGGTGGCGCATGCCTGTTAATCCCAGCTACTTAGGAGGCTGAGGCAGGAGAATCACTTGAACCTCGGAGGCGGAGGTTGCAGTGAGTCAAGATCACCCCACTGCACTCTAGCCTGGGCAACAGAGCAAGACTCTGTCTCAAAAAAAAAAAAAAAAAACTTAGCTAGGGCATGGTGATGCACAAGTGGAGTCCCAGCTACTCCAAAGGCTAAGGTGGGAGGATCACCTGAGCCCAGGTGTGTAAGGCTGCAATGAGCTATGACCATGCCACTGTACTCCACTATGGGCAACCTTGTCTCTAAAGAAGAAAACACCACAGAGCCGGTCACTGCCCTGGTGAATACGTTGGTGCAAGACTGCCCTTGGTAACAGCAGACCAGGCCACTGGCAGGGGAGGGCCAACAGGCGATGGTGCTCACAGCTGCTCGCTTCCTTAGGAAAAAAGTCTCCTGACACAGCCGAAACCCAGAGAGGGAATACTAGCTTCAAGACCAAGGTATCAGCCCTGTTTTGAGGCACCCAAGTCACCACAGCCTTCGGCGAACCCCAGGAAGAGACACTTCTCTTACACACACACACACAAATCGTGAAAGCATATTTCCTTATGTTTCATTTGACGACCCAGCTTAATAAATAGTCCTATCCTTTGGGAACACCTTATAGTACCACAGTTTTCACACAGGTCCTGGGGTCTGATGCTGGCTTTGAATACCAGTCATTTGAATCCCCACCACTTATTAGATGAGTGATCTAAGCCTCAGTTTCCTCATCAGTAAAATGGGGATAAAGTGTGCCTGCCCCACAGGGGTGTGTGACAACGCGTGCAGACGGCTTATCCCAGAGCCAGATGTGTAGCAGCAATAGTCCTTATGTTTTCCTACAGGCCCCAGTCTGCACACTAGTGGTAGTCACTGCAGGGAAGATCGGGCCGGGTGACAGACAGGGGTGGGGATGAAGGAAGCCCAGCCAGTAGACAGATCACAGATCCCCCTGCAGAATGATTCCAGAGCAGGGCCCCAGGCCTCAGAGAGAGCCACCCTACCCCACAGAGACACTGTTATGGAATGACAATGGGAAGAACAGGGGATCAGGATAGAAGGGTCACCCCACTATCCTACTTGGTAGGGGTGCTTGGAGCTCCCAGGCTAGGGTTGTGAAGCTGCAGGTGCAACAACAGGACAATTTATGTGGCCACCAGCCTCTAAGATGCCCCTCAATGATCCCTACCTCCTGGGATTCGTGCCTTGGTGTAGTTCTCTCCCAAGCTGACCATTGCAGCTAACAGGATATTGCAGAAATGATGGAATGTTACTTCTGAAACTAGACATAAAAGACACTGTGGCTTCCACCTTGCTCCCTTGGGCAGCTTACTCTGGGAGAAGTCAGTCACCATGTGGGGAGGACACTCAAGCAACCCTGGGGCAGCCCACAGGGCACGGAACTGAGCCCTCCCATCAACAGCCAAACCATCCTGCCAAGCATGTGAGCACACCATCTTGGAAGCAAATCCTCCTGCTCCCTTCAGATGACTGCAGCGCTGGCTGACACTGTGACTGCAACCTCATTAGAGACCTCGAGCCAGAACCACCCAACTAAACTGCTACCAAATTCCCAACCTACAGAAACTGTGAGCATAATAAATGCTTACTGCCATTTTAAGCTACCAGTTTTGGAGTCATTGGTTAGCCAACAATAGGTACCTAAGAGTCAGCATCTCTCTCTCCCCAGAGACTCCCCAAAGTGGAAGTCCCCAGGTAAACACTCCCCCAACCAACCCCTCTAAGGGCCTCAGACCCCGCTGTTCTGAAATGCAGAGCTAGGATGAAGCGGGCAGGGAGCCTGGCCCAGGCCCTACAGCTTACAAGGCCCAAGAGACAGGAACTTCTCCCAACCAGTACATTAGACTCACCTGGAGATTTTCACAAATAACCCCTACCTATACCAGGTCATCTAAATTAGACTCTCTGGGATGGGGCCCAACCATGTATTTTTTTTTTTTTTTTTTAGGGACTGTACATTGGATGCCAATGTACAGCCAAGGCTCAGGTTCCAGTTGCAGCCTCCTGGCCAGCCCACAGCCACTGAGGTCTGACAGTGCCAGAGAGGAAGAGGCAGAGACAGCCACAAGGCCAGGCAGTGCCCAAGCTCCCTCCACCCTGGGCTTAGGCTTGGGTCTCCCTCCACCCCGCTGCTGCCCAGCTCCCAAAGCCCTCTGCTCTCCAGGCATACAAAGCACCTCAGGCCACACAGATGTCCTTGCCCAACCTTGCTCACACACCGACACACACAGCCGCATCCTCCCCGTCTTTCTCTCTGCATCTCAACACCCTCTGCAGGTCCAACGTCTGCGCTGGGACTGCTCCCTTGGAGGACAGGAGCCAGGAAGCAGGAATGGGGTCTAGCTCTGAGTGATCTTGGAAAGACCGTTTCCTCTTCCGCAAAATGGGAATGACCATCACATCTGTTCTGCTCTCTGCTGGGTCCAAGCCTCCTCATCAGAAGTCCTTAGAGAGACCTATATTTGTATGTTTTGTCTCCCCCAAGATGCACCCTTGCCTGGCCCTGCATCAGCCCCTGGAGATTCCGCAGCAATGGATTCAAGAGACAGGGCCCTGCCCTGAGGCTCACAGCCAGTGAACTCAAAGGTACAGAAATAAGGATCATGAAGAATTCAAGAGACAATGGGAAGGAAGACCTAATGGAGGGTGGAAGAGGGGGTGGAAATTCCCAGGAGAGAGAAGTGAGCTCCACGCAGGGAAACTGCATGTGCAGAGGCTCAGAGGCACTGCTAACAGTATCATCTCTCAACGTGTGATTCCAACGCTGTCCCTTTTCTCTCTCTCCGGGAACTCACCTGGACTGGCTTGGAATCCCCTGGTCCCACACTATGCACTCTCCTGAGCTTCCTCCATGACTGTGGCAGCCGCCTCACCCCGCCCTGGGAGTTGGGAGTCGGGAGTGAGGAGTGGGGAAGCCTTCCAGCGTCAGGTGGGGAGAACACACCTCCCGCCTCCGCTCAGGGCCTGCCCCAGCCCCACCCGTGCCGCCCTGCGCTTCCTGGGCAAGTCAGCCATGCAGGTTGGCTCCCCGAGGCACCCTGGGGAAGGGCAGGAGGCACACCTGCCAGGAGGCACACGACCTGCCGCCCAAGGCACCAGGAAGGGGGCGGGGCAGGCACAGGCACTGGAGACACACAGGCCCTGCCACCCAGTGGCCGCCGCCGTGAGTGGGAGTCTGGATGGGCACCGGGCAGGCGAGGGGCACGTTCCCGGCCTAGGGTGGGACCAGTGCTAAGAAGACTGGAGAAAAGCACAGACAGGGTTTGTGAGTGAGCCCTAAGGCAGGGACGGGAGTAGCAGGGGACAGATTTTTCGTTCATTCAAAAAGGTTTCTGGAGGGCTACCTGTGCCAGGCACTGTCCGTGGCACTGGGGATACTGCAACACCCAGACGCCTCCCCTTAAGGATCTGTCAGGTCAGGGAAAAGCAGGGCAGGGAGACAGGAAACTAACTGCTTGCACAGGGGCGTCAGGGAAGGCCTCCTGCCAAGGCAACTCTGCAGCAGAGGAGATGCAGTGCTGTGTCAACCTCCTGGGGACTTGCTGAATGGCAGGATGTGGGGTGAGGGCAAGGGCCACATCAGCATGACCTGGGTGACCAGGCATGACACCACTGGGACAAACCCAGACCAGTTCTGACTGTGTCGACTGGTCATCATCTTTGCCCTTCACAACAAGCTGATGGGGTCAGAAAAATGACAGAAGCCAAATACCTCAGTGCAGGACTGCAGTGGGGAGGTCAGCCCAGGGGTCTGATTATTAAGCCCAGTTCTCTCCTCCGGGCTATCAGCAGGGTTGGGAGAGCTTCTCCAAGCCGCCTGCCATCACAGGGCCAAGCACACCCCCAAACACAGCCCCCTGCATCAGGCATCACCTGCAGGCACGGCCCTGACGTGAGTCAGTGTCCCCAGCACCACCCAGCACAGAGATCCACCCATTCTGCAGCCTGGGCACTTGACACCTGGGAGGTGTGAGCTGGCAGCTGAGGGGGTGGCTTCCCGGTGGGGCTTCTCCCCTATCCCTGCCAGGAGCCGCAGCCTCACAATTCTGGGGTGAAGGAGAACAGCTCAGTCAGCACTTTCCGCTGACTCTTTCAAAACCACTTACAAGAACTGAGGCCTGTGAGCTCAGCCCGGGCGCAGTTCCCCCTCAGCGGCCCCTCGTGACTCTGCACAAAGCCCAACTGTGCTTCAGCTCCAGCCCCGGGGAGGGGGTGGGGTCTCCGGCAAGCCCATCCTGTCTCCTGAGCCACAGGGTCCCACTCTGCCCAGCCTGGGACCTGTGCTTTCTGCCCACAAAGAGACACGACAGCCCCAGTGTCAGAGCTGTCTGAGCCGTGCTGGATCCAGGCAGCATTCCTCCCAGAAAGTGGAGACGGGCCTTCCTCCACTGTAAACCCTTTCCCAGCACAAATACCTCTCTTATGGTGTCCACACAACATAATTTATCATAGAGCCAAGGTGGCATGCATAATCACAAAACGAAAAAAGGAAAATATCCAAAGAAAAATCTAGTCACCAGATGAACCTCACAGCAAACCTCTATTTTGCTCCTCCTGTGCCAGGCCCTTTGCTGGGCACTTTCCATTCACTGCATCCTTTAATACTCATAAACTCTCTGCTGCCCATTTTACAGATGAGGAAACAGGCCCCAAGAGGTTCAGAGGCATGACAGAGGCCACCTGGATGGAGTGAGGGGCAGGGCAGGGCAACACTGCTCAATCCCTGCTCCGACCTCAGGCCCCATTACTCAGCCTCCCCAGGGGTGCGGCAGGCCCGAGGACTGCCCTGGCTCAACAATTCTCCCATCTTACTCCTCCCCACATACTGATATGCACACACTGTGCCAGGCACTTGGGGCTGGCAGGAGTCATCTCAAGGCCTGATGGTTCACTCCAGCTTCACTGCCAAAGCCTGGGGCTGCCACCGGGAAGCTACCTGCTTTCTGGCCTGGGCGCTTAGTGGGGTCCCTGCAGGTCACCCTGGTCTCCCTGCCCCATGCAGCTGGATCAGGCTTGCCAGGCACTAAACTAGCCAGGCCCCAGTCCTTCACCCTCGATCTCCTCCTCCATAAATAGGGCCAGGGACAAGTTCTAATTGCTTTGGCCAGCACAAAAGAAAATTCAAAAAGCAAGTAACTCATAACTGCCTCTAGACGGTCCTCGATCACTGGCCCGAGACCTTCCCCTCCTGGTGACTTCAGGGTACATTAACTGTGCTCTCCTAAGAAGTCCACAGGATTAACCAATAAAGCACTTTCCATAGAATTCAACCATGAAGCACAGTCCCCCACCCAAGCGAGGGCTGGAACCAGGTCTCGAAAGCCACTGGGGTTCATTTCAAGATGCACACAGGGGCCATGCGCCCATGATTTAATCCATAAAACCCCTATGAAGTGGAGACGCTGAGTTTGGACATAAACATATTCTTTAGGCCCTTTTGTGGAGTTCAAAGAGAGAATAACTCACTAGCTTTTGAAGCATCAAGAAAGGTCTGTTCTTAAAATCCTATCATCATTGTTATCACTCTATTTTTAGCTGAATACATCTGAGATACAGAGTGCAGTGCCAAGCATTTTGTGTGGAATACCTTAATCCTCACATCAATAGCCCCGTACTACAGAGGAGGCAACTGAGATTCAGAGAGGTTCCACAGCCTGCTATCAGCCTGCCTCTAAATTTTACTTAGTAATATATTAAGCCTCAGGCCTTGCTCTTTTTAAAATCTAATGAAGAAGCAGCTGGGCGCAGTGGCTCACACCTGTAATCTCAGCACTTTGGGAGGCCGAAGTGGGCGGATCACTTGAAGTCAGGAGTTTGAGACCAGCCTGGCCAACACGGTGAAACCCCGTCTCCACTAAAATACCAAAATTAGCCGGGCGTGGTGGCAGGCACCTGTAATCCTAGCTACTTGGGAGCCTAAGGCAGGAGAATCGCTTGAACCCAGGGGGCAGAGGTTGCAGTGAGCCAAGATCGTGCCATTGCACTCCAAGGGTGAAACTCTGTCTCAAAAACAAAAAAAAATCTAATGAAGAAGTCAAGTTCATTGTCTTTCCTTGAGTTACTTTTTAAACTCCAAACGTTTTTAGATTAACTCTCAAGGTTTTGCATTGTGTATGATTTTTTTTTAATTTTCCAAAATAAGAGAGAGTAAAAGGTCCCTGTGTGTTTAACATTTAAAGGCATCATTTAAAAATATTTCCTAAGAATATATGCCCCTTGGTGGTGCTGGGTGTCTCCTGCTTGAGTCATCCTAAAATCTAGCCAACTCAGCCTGCAAGGAGTATCACCACCACCCGCCAGGATCAGAGGTGCGCTGGCTGAGCTGGGCTGTCCCGGAGGTCTCGTTATGGGTGGGGAGCAGTTGAAGGTATGAGGACAGGCTCTGAGAGAGCCATGGGGTTGAGGAAAGGGCAACCAGACAGATGTCCCAGAAACTGAGTGAGACCCATCATGCTTCACTCAGGCCCCATGGGGCTGCATGGGGAAGACAGGACCCATGTGTCTGCCAGGGCCTAGCACAGAGTTGGCAGGGGTGGCTAGATTCTTTGTTCTGTTTTATAATAAATTGCAACTCATTTCCAAGTTCTTGTTCTTCTGACTTTAAGTCACACCTTCCTTAATGCCGTCCCTCAAGAAGCAGGTGGAGAAGAAGGGAATCTGGGCTAAGGGGTGCTGCAACGGCCCCCAGCTAGGCCACCATGCTCCACCTGAATCCAGATGCTTTTCCTCATCCTCCAACCTCCCAGCCCCAGATTTAGAGAGCACTGGGCTCCTACATGCTTGAGGAAGAAAGACAAAGGGGCAAAGGAGGACAAGAGAGTGGAGCTAGGGCTGGGTAGGAGAATCCACTGAGCATGCCCCACCAGGGCCTTCGGGTCAGGTCGGAGGGCCAACGTTGCCCCATGCACCACCGTAGCTCCTCCTGGGTACTATTTAAAATACCACACCCCGGCCGGGCGCGGTGGCTCACACCTGTAATCCCAGCACTTTGGGAGGCCAAGGCAGGCGGATCACGAGGTCAGGAGATAGAGACCATCCTGGCTAACATGGTGAAACCCCGTCTCCACTAAAAATACAAAAAATTAGCTGGGCGTGGTGGTGGGCACCTGTAGTCCCAGCTACTCGGGAGGCTGAGGCAGGAGAATGGCGTGAACCCGGGAGGCGGAGCTTGCAGTGAGCCGAGATCACGCCGCTGCACTCCAGCCTGGGCGACAGAGTGAGACTCCGTCTCAAAAAAAATAAAAAATAAAAAATACCACAGCCCACCTCCCCGACCTGAGCTGCTGAACAAAGAGCCTCACACCGCAGAGGAAAGGAGGTGTGGCAGAGGCGAGGCACGGTAGCCTCACTGACTGCCCTGAGAGTCTGAGAATGAGGGTCACGGCCGCAACTTGGCCCCTCCCCCAGCTTCATGTCCATGAAGGGGCACAGCACCGCCCCCTCCCACAGCCCACCATCACTCACATCCTGCCTCATGTCTCACTAATGCACTGCTCTGATCACATCACTGCCCTGCTCAAAACCTTCTGTGGGCTGCCACAGCCCAGTGAACGAAGGTAGTCCCTGATGCCTCCTCCCTGCCCGCAGGCCACTTGTCCCCTACACACACCCACCAGGATCCTCTGACTCTCAGACTCAAACCTGTGACTTCTCATTCTGACCAGATCTCCCCACCTAACTGGCCATTCCTCCAGGAAGCCAGTCCTGCTAGCTACTCACACACTCATTCTTCTCCTCTGCAAGCTACTCTGGTCTAACCAGGACCCCAACCTAAGTCTTGTGCTGCTTTCTGCTGGCTCTTGCTTTCTTCCCTCATGTCCACGATGACAGGGCCCTCCCCGGGGTCCCTCCTCCAGCCATGTCAGTCCAGTAGTAAGAGCAGCCAACCGGTATTAGAGTGTCACAACAACCCAGCCACCCTAGGAGGGAGGTAATATTACCCTCATGGTACAAATGAGGGAACGGAGGCACAGAGAGGCTTAGCTTATTGTCCAGAGTTCACAACCCTGCTGTGTTAACCTCTGAGATGAAAGGCTGGGGAGAACTTGCAAAGCAAGGAAATGCCCGGGAGGTATAAGGAAAAGGCCCTCTCAGAATCCAGAAGACGGCCGGGCACAGCGGCTCACATCTGTAATCCTAGCACTTTGGGAGGCCAAGGTGAGCAGATCGCCTGAGGCCAGGAGTTCCAGACCAGCCTGGGCAACACGGTGAAACTCCACCTCTACTAAAAACACAAAAATTAGCAGGGCGTGGTGATGAGCGCCTGTAATCCCAGCTACTCGGAAGGCTGAGGCAAGAGAATTGCTTGAACCCAGGAGGTGGAGGTTGCAGTGAGCTGAGATTGCGCCACTGCACTCCAGCCTGGGCGACAGAGCGAGGCTCAATCTCAAAAAAAAGAAAAAGAATCCAGAAGACCCAGGCCCAGCTACCTGGGGATCCCAGGCACCAGACAGGTCCTTCCAGATCCTTCCTCATTCACCCAGTGAGGCAGAGCCATTGCCACAAGAACCCAGGGCTGGCTCTCGGCCCAGAAATACCAGGGAGAAAAGGAAGGATGGCAGGGAGCTTCCTGGTAGAGGTGGGATGGGCACATCTGAGGGCCCTGGTCAGTTGAGGTCCCCCCAGGCACTGGCAGGGGGGTAGCAGTCGCTACACCCAAAGGAAGGTGGGGAGGCAGACATGGGGGGCGAAGATTTACAGATGAAGAAACTGAGGCCTCAGAGGGGAGCCTGGCATCTCTCTCTCTTCAGTGCCCTCTTCTTCTACTGATCGTCCAAATGTGCCCATCCCACCAAGTCTACCTCTACCAGGAAGTCCACCTGTGCTACCATGTTCGTGGCCTTCCAGTGAGCAGCATCTTTCCACATCAGCTTTTCCCAGCAGGTGTTTTCCTGGTGGGTGGGACATTATTGGCAGTCATTTAAAAAAAAGATTTCCATGGTCAGATCAGGCTGGGAAACACTAAACAGTTTCTTTTCTACAGGACTTGTCAGGACCTTTAATTCTCTTAAATATATTCTGAATCTCCCATAGGGTAGTGGAGTGAATTTGCCAGTTTCTACCCTTATTTATCCCCTGAACGCTTGAGATTGCGCAGAACAGTCTTTGAGAAATGTTGTTATCCCCTCCCATCCCGCAGGACGGCCTGGCCCAGGGGCAGGGATCAAAGTGGGGTGTGATTGGCTTGGCCTTGCCCTCCTTTGAGGAGGTGTGTGTGGGATATCTGGGGAGCTCAGACTGAGAGCCAGTCAACCCCTACCCTGCCAGCCCCTCATGGCACTGCCCAGGGCAGTGGAACCTTTGCCCTTTGTGTCTGTCCTCTGTACCTTCCTTTGGGTGTAGTGACTGCTACCCCCCTTCCAGCAACTGGGGGGACTCAACCCACCAGTGTCCTCAGATATGCACCCCAGGCCATGCAGAGCCTGAGGTGCAAGGGGCCTTGGGAGACCCCCAAAGCAACCTGGATGGTTTTTTCTAAGCAAATTGCTAATTCGACCCCATCATTAGCATGTAAGTTTTAATATTAACTTTAATATTTAATATTTAATATTAAACTAAAATGTGTTAAGCTGACTCTCTGGGAAGAGGCAATGCCCCACCCAACAAACCGTGTGATAACCCCCCTGGAGGGACCTGAACCCCTCAGTTTACAGATGAGGAGACTGACACCTCAGAGAGGAGCAGACACTTGCCTGTAGTGGCCCAGCCAGGGCAGAGCAGAGAGAAGCATCCAGGCCCCCCAACTCCCACGTACGCCGCAGAGGTGGCCAGAGTGGGATAAGACCCCTGACAGCAGCTCATGTAACCATCAGTGACAGCAGCTCACGTAACCATCAGCGGCAGCAACAAGGACTTGGGCCAGGGTGACAGGCACTGCACACACTGGGGTGATGGCCCGGCAGCTGGGGAGACTACGGTCTTTTATGAGGACACGTCACAGCTGGAGCTAGAGGGCTGGATCAGCTGTTTCCCCAATCTCTCGGCCCCGCCCTGGCTGGAGGAAGGGTGCTCACCCCAGATTGGTTGCCCACAGTGCCAGGCTCGGCTGTGGACAGAGATAAGGTGCCCTCCGTGCTGTCTGCATGTCACCCTGCCCCGGGATACAGTCACCCAAGATACCCCCTCGTGGTCTTGGGAGCTCCTTACAGTCAGAGGCCCTGGAAATCAGACCTATGTTCCTGGTCTATGACCCAAGCACCCAGAGGCCCTCACACAGCCCCAGCTCCCAGCAGAATGGCCCCTGCATCTCACATCTTCTACAGTCCCCTCTGTCCTGCCCCCAGCCCACCTGCACCACCCCCACCCCCTACCCCGGCAGCTCCCTACACATCCCGCAACACAGGAGCCTCAGGAGCCAAGGTAGTTCCCTGTTCCACCCACCTGAACTGCACTCGTCCCTCAAGACTCCAGTCTAAATCCTTGCTATACAAAGCGTTCTCCATGGAGCTGCAGCATTGCACTGCCAAGGAGCTTATTAAAAATGCAGTCTCAGGCCAGGCACAGTGGTTCATGCCTGTAATCCCAACACTTTGGGAGGCTGAGGCAGGTGGGTCACTTGAAGCCAGGAGTTTGAGACCAGCCTGACCAACATGGTGAAACCCTGTCTCTACTAAAGATGGTGGTGGGCACCTGTAATCCCAGCTACTGCTACTCAGAAGGCTGAGGCAGGAGAATTGTTTAAATCCAGGAGGCGAAGGCTGCAGTGAGCCGAGATCCTGTCACTGCACTCCAGCTTGGACAACAGAGCAAGACTCCGTCTCAAAAAAAAAAAAAAGAAAGAAAGAAAGAAATGCGGAGTCACAGGCCTCACCCCAGACCTGGTGAATCAGACAGGACAGACATGCATTTTAACAAGCTGCCTAGGTGATCTATGTGCATTCAAGCTTGAAAAGCACTTTTATAGACCACTGCTCTAATCAAGTAATTGCCCCCATGCCCTATAACCTTCAAAGGCTCCCCAGGGTCTACTGAATCAAGGCCAGACTCAGCAGCTTGGCCGCCAAGGCTTTTCCCAACCTGGCTTCAACCCACTCCAGGCCTGGCTTCAACCCACTTCTCCTCCTCCACCTTAGGAAGGCCATCCCCTCCTCTGTCGGCCAAAGCCGCCCAAGATTTCAGAACCCTCCCAAAGCACCACCTCCTCTGGGAGGAGGACCTCATTATATCACACCTGGCATGGCTCACGTTTATTTCCTGGAGAGCAGGAACCGTGTCCTGTGTTCCCAAAGGCTCTGAACACCAGGCTGGGGCACAGGAGATGCCAGGTGCTGACCACAGCTAACAAGGCCCAGTGTCTACTTCTCAGGAAGTCCACCTCAGCTCTAGCCTGCCCGCCTCAGGCTTGGCCACAGCCTTCACTTCAACTCAGCAGACAAGGACTTGGGCACCGTGGACAGGCCTCCCCCATGCTCCCCTGCCAGAGAAGGGAGCCCTTCCTGACAACCATGAAGGCTGGTAAGCTTCCAACAGCAATGTTTTCCCTGTGCCTCAGTTTCCACTAACCCTGCCTCCCTCTCTTCCTAGGAGGCTGGCAGGATCTGTCCAGATAGATGAGCAGATCCCCTCAACTCTGGGGCTCAGAATTCAGAGAAAACAGACCCCATCCCTGTGTGGTCAGCAAACCGTTCCTCAGCCAGCCAGCCAGGTCCCTGGGAGGCCAGGTTACCTGCCTAGAGTCATCCTCATGCCAAACAGGAAAGCCTCCCAGGGCAGAGCTGTCACACCCTCCTCCCTCCTTCCTGGCCCAGTTCCTCAGCCTGGCATCCCAGGGGAAGCCTTTCCTCCTTTCAGAGTCTACAAGGAGAAAGCACTCCAGCATGTGACCTCCAGGGAGCAAAGAAAAAAAGTCCCTCTAATCCCATTTTACAGGCAGATGACGAGGGCAATGCTAAACCCAGAAGGGTGACATTCTAATGATGGCATCTCAGGCAGAAAGCGGTAGCTGAACCAGAAGCAGTAGACCTTCCCAGCACCCCAAAATCACAGTGTACGTGATGCCCAACCCATTGGCCTGGGTCCGGAGCCCCTCCTGGAAGAAAAAGTGGGGCATGAAGCAGAAAAATTCGGTCACCCACTCCAAGCGAGGACCCCTTCTACCTTCTTTCCCACCTCCCCAGCCCCCAAGGCCAGGCACCTCTGGGAGGCAGGAAAAGCCTCTCTTAGGAAGCCCTCGGCTGACACATAACTGAGAGGCATGAGCGAAATGGCAGAGTGGACTGATTTCAAGCATGGATTCTGGAGCCAAGTTGTTTGGATTCAATCCTTACTCTGTCACTATTTAGCTGTATCACTGTGCCTCAGTCTTCCCATCTGTAAAATGGGAATAAGACCTACCTTATAGAGCTGTTAAGAGCAGTAAAGGAGTTAACATTTGCAAAGTGCTTAGAACAATGCAGGGCATGCAGTGAATATGCCAGGGCCCTGCCCTGCCTCTTGGCCTCTGCTTGATTCCTCCCACCCAGGATGCCCTCCTCATCCCTACCTATCCCAGCTCAAGGTCTTTCCTAGGCATGCCAGCCCGATCCCAGATCTGGACCACTGCCCCTAGTTCTAGCACCCACGTCGTGGTGTTACCTCAGTCCACCCCTGTCCCCCTGTCCAGGGGTCAGCTCCCCTCCCTCCCAGATCTGAGGTCCCCTGGCTCTCAGCCTTCCATTCTGAGAGTACCAGCCCACAATTTAACACTCAGCTGGCTCCTCTGTGCAAACAGGAGAGCTGTGGGTAGAAAGGCAAGAGTCTAGAGATAGAGAGAGACCACCCCAGGGCTGGGCACCCAGCAGTCACCCAAGAGAGTGGGCTGAAATCAATCCCTGGCTGCCCAGGCTGCCCACATCTTGTGAGCTAGAGAATCTCCCTCCCACCCAACATGCACACATATCCCTCTGCTGACCCGCTTGCATTTCTACCAAAGAAAGCAAAGGAAATCATTTACCCCAACCACAGTGACACACACACAGACTCACATCCCACCGGCTGCCCTCGGCATGCAGCCCTGCCCTCCAGCCACGCATACCTTCTCCACTTCCCTTTTTCACATCCCATTGGCGCCCTTAGATTCTTGCAGCAATCTGCACAGTTGCTTTTGTGGAAAGAAAATAAAAATCCTCAGGGTCACTTGAAGTTTAAAGAGGACTCCTGTGCTCACTGCAATACCCACCTCTCTGCCCAACCCAGCCCCAACCTGCCCACCTGGCTGAAGATTTCCTGGGCATCAGCTACATGCCAGGCACTGTACTAGATGCTCCAGATACAGCACTGGTCCATTCAGTCAAGGTTCCGGCCCTTAAGAAGCCAGATAAGTCAAGTATACAAACAATTGTAACAAATGGTTGTGAACTGTGATAAATATAATATAGAAAATAAGTCAGGTGCTACGATTAATTACGGGAGACTTCCCAAGACTGGGAAGGCATTTGAGAAAGGTATAATTAAGTGAAGACCTTAAAAATAAGAAGGAGAAAAGCCAGGCCAGTAAAGGGCACTGGAAAAACACTACTGGCAGAAAAGATAGCAGGAGCAAAGGCCGTGGGGCAGGAGAAAGCTTAGGTTGTCCAAAGGGCAGAAATGATTCAGATGTGTCTGTCAGGGAGAATGCAAAGGGGACAGTGGTCCAGATAAGGCTGGGGAGGTCAGCTGTGGCCAGAATGGGAAGGGTCTGGTAGGCTGAGGGAAAGCTTTGAGATTTTAATCAAGTGTGATAGGGAGCTATCACGAATTTTAGAGAAATGAGATGGTCCTATCAAAAGTTTCTATAACATTCTCGCTGCTCTACTAAAATAGATCAGAGAAGGGCAAGTGCAGACCTGGGGAGAGGGTTATGCGGCTTGGCTTGGCTTGGGGCAGGTAGCCTGGGGCCTTAACAGTGGAGTCAGAGTACAGAGGGCAGGCTTGAGATCAATGTTGTGAAAAGAACCAAAAGGACTTGCTCTTGGTGGAGTTGTGCTCCTGGTTTCCCATCTTTAAAAGTGAGTAGATGGGCCTGGCGCAGTGGCTCACGCCTGTAATCCCAGCACTTTGGGAGGCCAAGATGGGTGGATCACCTGAGATCAGGAGTTCAAGACCAGCCTGGGCAACATGGTGAAACCCCATCTCTACTAAAAATACAAAAATTAGCCGGGTGTGGTGGCGCATGCCTGTAATCTCAGCTACTTGGGAGGCTGAGGCAGGAGAATCACTTGAACGCAGGAGGTGGAGGTTGCGGTGAGTCGAGATCACGTCATTGCACTCCAGCCTGGGCGAAAAGAGCGAAACTCTGTCTCAAAAAAAAAAAAAAAAAGTGAGTAGATGATGGGCGATTCACTGAGATGGGAAGGCCTGGGGAGTACCATCAGGGTTCTGTTTCATCCATATTAAGTTTTTTGTCATCCAGGACATCATAAATCATCAGATGGGGCGTTAGGTAGAGAGGCTGGGGCTGGAGATAAAATCTGCTCTTTAAAACCATGAGAATGATGTACATTTAAGATCTGTATGTTTGCAAATTGATGCTTGATTTTTAAAATCATAAGAAAGAATGAAACGGGGAAGGGTTTGTAAATAGACCAGAGAGAGAAGCGGCTACGGACAAAGCCCTGGGGCCCTCCAAAATTTGGAGCTGAGTGAAGGAGCTGTCTGAAAAGAAGTCTAAGAAAAAGGGCAGCCAAGGAGGGAAGAAAACCAGAAGCCAAGGGAGGATACTGGTTCTTGAAGGAGAGTGTTCAAGGAGACCAGGAGAGGTGGAAGAAGACTTGCTTTTGGGGGCGTGGAGCTCACTGGAGAGCTTGGCTGAGGCTGTTTCAGTGAAGGGGTGGGACCGAAGTCAGGGCAAGCCAGCAAAAGAACGGAAGAGCTGTGCTCTGAAGGAGCGAGTGCAGAAGGCTCTCCAGAGAAGTTTTGCTGTGAAGGGAAGAAGGTCCGAAGCTGGAGGGAATGAGGGATTAAGGCAAAAAGGGGGCTACAAAATTGGAGAGACAGGGTGCCGAAGCATATTTCTTATAATGCTGTGGACGATCCAGGGGAATAGAAGCCACTTCTAACACTGGAGAGAGGGGAGGTAACTGCAGAAAGGGGGACAGGGAGAGGACCTTGGAGTCCAAGCGGAGGCAGGGCCAGCAGCAGGAATTGGGATGCCCTCTCCGCCTAACAAGAGGCCAGGGGGCAGTGGTGGCCGAATGCAAATGTGGGGGCTTCGCTGCACACACTTTCGGATGCATGGCACCCCGGCCCGCGCCGCTCCCGGTAACCCCAGGGCACCTACTGCTGGCTCCAATCACGGCCAAGTTGCCCCCACAGACTGGTACGTGATGTGCCACCAACAGCAGGTTCTGCAAACAACCTGTGGGCACCTCTCACTATACGTGCCGGGCACCGAGCGTATTTCATCGGGCCAAGTCCCCCTGGCGCAAGCTCCGCGGGCCCCTCAACTGCTCTAAAGGAGCCCTCGCCCCTACCCCAGGGCAGTGGCTTCCCTCAGCCCCTCCCACAAAGTGAGCCCTCCAACACACCCGAACCCTTTGCGAGCCCGGCTCCCGCCAAGCCCGGGGCAACCCGTGAGCCCCTAGTTGGCCCTTAAGAGAAAGCTGCTCCTCACCCTGCCCGGGGCCCCAAGGGGACCACCCGGACGCCCGGAGCCCAGAGGGGGAAGTCAGCACAGCCTCTCCTGGCGTTCGGGCCATCACCCGGGAGCCTTCTGTCCTCTCCCCGGTGCCCACCCTCCCGGCAGCCCGAGTCGTCGCGGGGCGTCCGCGCCCGGCTTTGTCTGCGCCCATGGAGCGCGCCTGCAGGGCGCCCGGGACGCTCCCCTCCCGCACGCAGCCCGGGGGTCCGTCCGGCCCTCTACCCCCGGCGCCCGGCCCGGGCCGAGCAGCCCTGGCGCCGGGATCGCCGCCACCCCGGCCCACACCACTGCTTACCCCGGCGGAAGCCAGGGGGGCGCGGCGCCCCCTGCTCCCCGCGAGCCTCCCGGAACGCCCCGCACCCCCGCCCGAGCGCCCGAGCGCCGCGCTGGCCGCCCAAGCCCCGGGCCGGCCGAGCCCTCGGGGACCGCTCCGGGCCCCTCACCCTCCCGCGGCGGCCGCAGCCCCTGCCTGCGCCCGGGGGAGGCTGAGAGCCGGGGCCCGGGGCCGGAGAGCCGGCGCACCGTACCTTTCCCTGCTGAGCGGGGGAAGTAAGTCTGCGGCGAGCGGCGCTCCGGTCTCGGCCTCCTCCGTCTCTCCTCCTCCGCCAGCCGCCTGGCTTCCTCCTCCAGCCGCCGCCGGGACCGTAGGGGCCCGAGCCAGCCGCCGCGGCCTGTGTGGGGCCCCGCTCCGCCTCGCGTCCCCTACCCACCCCGCTCCGGCCCGGCCCACCGCTCCGCCTCTGGGCGGGGACCCGCCGAGCTCCTCCCCGGGCCCGCCCCGCCGGGAGCCGGGAAGCTAGAAGCCCCTGAAGCCGGAGACTGCTGGATCCCTGCCTCGGAACCCCGGGTCCCGCGCCCACATCTGGGCCCGCACCCCCTCCCTCCCTAGCAGGGGCCCCCCCTCCCGCAGGGGACCCACCGCGGGACAGGCCCCGGGGTGTAGCACAGGGCGGCGGCAGAGGTCCAGGAGCCAGGAGGGTAGAGGTGGCCCTGGAGAAATGGGGTTTGATGCTCCCCTCCAAGGGGGAACCGCTTGGGGACAGGCTTCAGGACTGGGGCAAGTGAATTTCAGGTGAGGTTTCCTCTCAGCAGAAAAGGCCTTGTCATTGCCCAAGCTATTCCATCCCCTGGAAGCCTCTTCTCCTCACCCCTCCCCACAAATCCCTATGCCCTCTTGGGGTTAAATGTTAGTCTACATGTCACAACCTCCTCTGTGAATCCTCCTGGGTCACCAAGGAGAGCGGAATATTTGTTAGCTCTCAGAATTATATCTCCTGGATTTGAATTCCGCCCCTAAGTAGCCTTAGGTAAGCTTAATCTCTTTGCTTCAGTTTCTTCATTTGTAAAACAGGGTTAATAAATAGTACCTACTCCAAAGATTTTATTAAATAAGGCCGGGCGCGGTGGCTTACGCCTGTAATCCCCACACTTTGGGAGGCCGAGGCGGGTGGATCACCTGAGGTCAGGAGTTCAAGACCAGCCTGACCAATATGGTGAAACCCGTTTCTACTAAAAATACAGAAATTAGCTGGGCGTGGTGGCGGGCGCCTGTAGCCCCAGCTACTCGGGAGGCTGAAATAGGAGAATCGCTTGAACCCGGGAGGCGGAGGTTGCAGTGAACCAAGATCACACCACTGCACTCTAGCCTGGGTGACAGAGCAAGACACCATCTCAAAAAAAATCTTTTTTAAAAAGTTTATTAAATAAAAATATTAATATGGATTGATGGATTACAAATGATGGGAAACTATGCAAATTGGCTTGGTGTAAGCAGACAGGTAATTTATATGCTCACATAAAAGGTGGTCTGACTGATTCAGGTACCAAGAAGCACAAAATACATCAGGATTTGGTCTTCCTTCCCCTAACTTTCATCTCTGTTCTTTGCAGTAGGAAGTTGGCTTCCAGCAGCTCTAGGCTCCACCCTCACAGCCCAAGTCCTCATTTATTTCAGCAAAAAGCCAAGGTGACACCTAGTTGCCTTGGACTGGTTCACGTATCATTCCAAACTAATCACTGAGGTTCTGATATTCAGATTAGTTGGGTCTGAGTCACACACCCATCCCTAGAGTCAATTCATCCTAATTCATGTGGATGGAGAGTGAGGAAAGGTGATTTCAGGGCCCTGTTTACCTTTAGAAGGTGAACAGACCCAGAACTGTGTGCCAAGAACACATTAAGTTCCCAAAAAGTATTGGCCATGGTTGAAGACCTTCATTACATTTCAGGAGTGCCAGTACCTTTTGAACATCTTTCTATGTTAGGGGACCTTTCCATGTCATGAATCCCCAACCCCTCCCCACATGCCAAAGCCAGAAACACTCTTTCCCAGTCTCCTTTGCAGCTGAAGCGCTGGCAGCAGCCAGGCCCTGCCAACAAGATGCACCACTGAAAATCAGTGTATAGAAGTGAGCAATGCTGGGAACATCAAACAGAATGTATCTTTAAAAAATAAAAATAAAAAAGAAGAGAAGCAAGCCATGTGAGGAGGCAGGAGTCACCCAGAATCCACCGGGAGGAGGGTGGAAGGACGGCACTGGAGGCACTAAGGGCAGCAGTGGCAGAGATGCTGGAGTACTTGCCCCGCTGAACTGAAGATGCATGTCTCAGTTGCCCATTGCTACATAACAAGCTGCCCCAAATGTAGTGGTTTAAAACAACGATTTTTTTTTTTTGAGTCAGAATCTTGCTCTGTTGCCCAGGCTGGAATGCAGTGATGCGATCTCGGCTCACTGCAACCTCCGCCTCCTGGGTTCAAGTGATCCTCCTGCCTCAGCCTCCCAAGTAGCTGGGATTAAACCCAGCTAATTTTTTTGTATTTTTAGTAGAGACGGGGTTTCACCATGTTGGTCAGGCTGGTCTTGAACTCCCGACCTCAGGTGATCCGCCCACCTTGGCCTCCCAGGCACGAACCACCGTGCCCAGCTGAATGATTTCTTATTTCTGACAATTTTGGGGGTTTGCTGGACTCAGCTGGACAGTTCTACTGCATGTGATGTTGACTGGGGACATTAGCTGGAAGCTTGGCTGAAGCTGGAACAATCAAAATGGCCTCTTTCTCCATAGGACCTCTCCAGCAGGATAGCCTAGACTTCCTTAGCATGTGGTGGCTTGGCTTCCCAGAGGGTGAATATGGAAGCAACCAAACATCTTAAGACCTAGACTCAGAACTGCCAAGCCATGATTTCTACCACATTCTATAGCTGAAGAAAGTCATAAGGCCAGCCCATATTCAAGGGAAGGATAAATCAACTCCACCTCTTGATGGAAAGAGTCTTGTACTCATTTGCTAGGGCTGCCATTACAAAATGCCACAGACTAGGGGGCTTAAACAACTGAAATTTAGTTTCTCACAGTTCTAGAGGCATTAATCCAGATCAAAGTGTAGGTGGGTTCCCTCTAGAAGGGAGAATCTGTTCCAGCCTCCCTCCTATCTTCTGGTAGTTTTTTGGCACTCTGGTGTTCACTGGCTTCATCACCTTCCCATGAGCTATCTCTCAAATCTCCTCTTGTTTTGTTTTGTTTTGTTTTGGGGTTTCTGTGTGTGTGTGTTGTTGTTGTTGTTGTTGTTGTTGTTGTTGTTGTTGAGACAGAGTCTCGCTTTGTCGCCCAGGCTGGAGTGCAGGAGTGCCATTTCGGCTCACTGCAAGCTCCGCCTTCCGGGTTCATGCCATTCTCCTGCCTCAGCCTCCCAAGCAGCTGGGACTACAGGCACCCACCATCATGGCCCGCTAATTTTTGTATTTTTAGTAGAGTCGGGGTTTCACCGTGTTATCCAGGATGGTCTGGATCTCCTGACCTCGTGATCCGCCCGCCTCGCCCTCCCAAAGTGCTGGGATTACAGGCATGAGCCACCGCGCCCGACCTGTTTTGGGTGTTTTGTTTCGTTTTGTTTTGTTTTGTTTTTGAGACGGAGTCTTGCTCTGTTGCCCAGGCTGGAGTGCAGTGGCAGGATCTTGGCTCACTCCAACCTCCACCTCCCAGGTTCAAGTGATTCTTCTGCCTCAGCCTCCCAAGTAGCTGGGATTACAGGTGTGTGCCACCACGCCTGGCTAATTTTTGTATTTTTAGTAGAGATGGAGTTTCACCATATTGACCAGGCTGGTCTCGAACTCATGACCTTCTGTCTCAGCCTCCCAAAGTGCTGGGATTACAGGTGTGAGACACTGCGCCCAGCTCAAATCTCCTCTTCTTATAAGGACACCAGTCACATTGTATTAGGGCCCACCCTAGTGACCTCATTTAACTTGATTACCTCTGTAAAAACCCCAGGGGCTGAAAAACAAACTGTTTATTCTCTGCTGTCACACCCCAACAATCAATACAGAACACTTCTGTGACCAAACATGGGAGATTGCTCCCCGATAAGTAAGCAAGCAAAGCAATTCTGCAGTGGGCAATTTCTTTCTTTTTTTTTTTTTTTTTTTTTTTTTTGAGATGGAATTTCACTCTTGTTGCCCAGGTTGGAGTGCAGTGGTGCGATCTCAGCTCACTGCAACCTCTGCCTCCTGAGTTCAAGCAATTCTCCTGCCTCAGCCTTCTAAGTAGCTGAGATTACAGGCATGTGCCACCACACCCGGCTAATTTTGTATTTTTAGTAGAGACGGAGTGTCTCCATGTTGGTCAGGCTGGTCTCAAACTCCCAACCTCAGGTAATCCACCTGCCTCGGCCTCCCAAGGTGCTGGGATTACAGGCGTGAGCCACCGCGCCAAGCCAGCTGGGCATCTTCTAATGCAACTCAATTCCGACGCTATCTATCTAGAGATAGTGGCAGATCCCCCAGGTTGAGGGCTCGGTCCCACAAGACTGCCCCAGCTTCAGATGCCTATTGCAAGCCGAGGCCTCTGGAACTTCTGACCAACCAGCTTCAAGTTAGTGTTCCCATGATCCCTTCTTTGGGCTTGATTAATTTGCTAGAGTGGCTCACAAAACTCCAGGAAACATGCTTACCAGTTTATTAGAAAGGATACTTTAGGTCAGGTGTGGTGGCTCACACCTGTAATCCCAGCACTTTGGGAGGCCAAGGCGGGTGGATCACCTGACATCAGGAGTTCAAGACCAGTCTGGCCAACATGGTGAAACCCTGTCTCTACTACTAATAAAAAATTGGCCAGGCATGGTGGCACGTGCCTGTAATCCCAGCTACTTGGGCTGACCAGGAGAATCGCTGGAACCTGGGAGGCAGAGGCTGCAGTGAGCCAAAATGGTATCACTGCACTCCAGCCTGGGAAACAGAGTGACAGTCTCCAGAAAAAAAAAAAAAAAAAAATGGATATTTTAAAGAATACAAATATTTCTGGCAGTGGAAGAAAAAAATAAATACATTAGTTAAGTAATTAATTAATTTAATATCTTTATTTAAATAATACAAATAAATAGCCAGATGAAGGGATTATACAGGCGAGGTCTGGAAGGATCCTGAGAACAGGAGCTTCCATTCTTATGAGTTGGGGTACAACACCCTCTGGGCGCATGGATGAATTCTTGTTCATGTTCCTATGAGTTCAGCTGTCCAGAAACTCCCCAAACCCCTCCTCTTAGGCCTTTTATGGAGACTTCATTGGATAGACATGATTGGTATAAGGACAACTGTGTAGAAATGTGATTAGACAAAGAGGGTATAATCTAATACTAATAGACTGAGTGGGGAAACCCAGCAAGACCTGTCTGTTCAGATTCTTCTTAGCCTCTCCGTGCAGCAGTCCTTCCTCCAGGGAATGGGGCAAGACCCCTCTGAAATGAGGATTTTATGACCTGCAATTAGATAAGTCAGAGAATTTCTTTATGGCTAGCTCCAAGACAGAAAGATGGGGGGAAATTAGAATATATCTTTAATTTCTACGGCCTGCCTTGGGGAGAAAAAGAAGCAGATGAAAGATGGATGAAGAAGGTCAGAGAGAGCAATTCTGTCTTCTGAGGCCTAAAGTCCCCCAACGTTATAACAAAAGACTGCCTTTCACCTTCATGGCTCTGAAGCTGTTCTGAAGCTACTTCAGGAACCAAAGACAAAAGGACAAATAATTTTAACAAAAGATATGTTTTGGTCATTTAGGAAATAATAAGGGCTATGGGAGTTATGAACTAAGAACCATGGACAAAAACATATGTGTGTGTGTGTGTGTGTGTGTGTATACACATACACAATATAATCGTGTGTGTGTGTGTGTGTATACACATGCACAATATAATCGTGTGTGTGTGTATATATATACATACACACATACAAACAATATATCATGCCTTATCTTCAACTAAGGTCATATCCTGTGGTACTCAGGGTTACGACCCCAGCATATTTGGGGGGATGCAATTCAACCCATAACCACTGTGCATCAGGAATTGAAGGACTCCTTGGCAGCCATCTTTGCAAGTAATCTACCACCAAGCAGAAGCCCCCAGGAATACCCTGCTGTTGTCTTCAAGAACAGATTCCTAGGGCAGGCAGGTTCAACTAAAGCCTGGGAACTGCAAATTCTCCTTACAAGTCACACCCAGCAGCACCAGCAGCCTTGGGTAGAATCTGTTTTTCTACCTCACCAAGGAGGCCTTTGGAGCCTGATTGGTGTAAAATGGAGTGGACCTGAGAAGTCTCCTCATCGTTTCCTCGCAGGACAACGAGGGGAAGGAGGTCGGGTACAGGTATCTAATGACCAGCTGTGAAGCCTTCAGCAAGTTTGGAGAACTCCATTTTGTCTTCTGTAAAATGGAGGTAATGATAAAAGTCTGCCTCTCGGGGATGTAGTGAGGATTAAAAAGAATAAAGGGTGTGAAAAGTGATGTCCAAGCCATCAGGTCCTCTCCAAATGTCAGTAATTATTAGCACCAGTCTCTGTCACATTAGTGCAGCTGACTTAGATTCCATTTTGTGTTGGAACATTAGTAAAGCATTGATCACAGTCAGATTTCACATGTGCGGAGCACTTCACACCCACCATCACAAGGCACTGGGTTACCATGCATGATGAAAGCTGAGTAACAAAGAAGGACTTTAAGAAATATGTTAGTTACAGTAATGCTGGCTAGTGGAACAGAGACCCAAGAATATAATGACTCCAACGTAATAGAAGTTTAGATCTTACGGACACAATAAAGGAATATTCCTGTTTCATAATGGCCTTCCTCCACATAGTGATTCAGGGATCTAGGCTCATTCCATCTTGTGCCTCCAGCAACCGTTAGGGTCTTGTAGTAATCTGCATAAAACCAGCAGCAGAGGAAAGTCTTAGCTTGAAAAATGACATACTTCCACTCACATGCCATTGACCAAAACCAGTCACATAGTCACATCTAAGTACGAAGAAGGCTGGGAAATGTGTCCTAGCTGTATATCCAGGAAGGGTAGGAAAGTGATGTTTGGTGAACAGCCAGCACTCTTTGCCAAGAGGAATTTTATAAAGGAATGGGTCATGTATATCCACAGAAACGTAGTTTCCAGTTGGAAGATATAGTGGACTGACGTATTGGCCACGTTCCTCACTTCCTTACATAGTATTTTGCATCCACATTCTTGCCATGGACTCGGAAAAGAGGATTATATTTTCCTAACTACAGATATTGGGCTTGACAATGTGGCTTTCCCTGGCCAATGAAATAGGGAAGAAGTGGTAGTGTGTCCCTATTGAGCCTTAGCTTTAAGAGTTCTCACATGTTTCCACTTCCTTGTGCTTTTATCATCTCTATTAAAAGTCTTTTCCTAGACAGCCACTGCTCTTCAGCCTAGGGCCACAGAATAAACACAGGAGCAGACCAGAACTCAGTCCAGCACCCAGAGGCAAACTCACCCAAAGAGTAACTTGAGGCAGAGCCGCCTATCTGATCCAAGCTTAGCTCAGCTTGTAACACCCAGCTAACTTATAGATACAGGAGATCAGTAGAGTCATCCCAGACACCCTACACACATGAGAAATAAATAGGAATTGTTGTGTGCCAATTTCATGGTTGTTTCACAGCACTGTCATGGTGATAACTGGCTGACACAGAGGACAAATAAAGAACATCCCTCACTTGCCCAGTCTTTTCATAACTTGTGTCAGTGTCGTATGATTGAAAAAAGAATTAGAAAACAAGAAGGTGCATGGCCTAAAACCAGGCCTGTATGGTCATGCAGTAAATGAATGTTGCACCTGAAGTCAAGGCCAAACTGCATGCCTTATCACCTCCTCTACACATATTCTGACTGGTTATCCTCGGGTTTCTCCTCCAAGACAGAAGTCCCTGATCTTCAGCCAACATTTTTGGTTACTGTATGGTTGTCCCAATGGAACAATGATGCATTGATGAAAAGACACTAATAGACCCAGGCAAAGGATGAATCCAAGTTCCATTCCTGTGGATAAAAGCTCCAATTTTGTACACCCATGGGTGGGAGATATTGCGGCAAGCTCTGATGGGAAGGCAAGCCTCCGTGGCCTTCAGGTCCCCATTGAAGAAGGCCAACTACTGCTGAGACCACTCGTCAGGATGAAACTCCTGACAGGTCACTAAGGCAGACTGCATACAAATCACCTGGGGACCTTGTTAAAATGCAGATTCAGATTCAGCAGGTCTGGGACGGGGCCTGAGGTTCTGTATTTTTCTTTTTTTTTTTTTTTTTTTTTTTTTGAGATAGAGTCTCACTCTGTCACCCAGGCTGGAGTGCAGTGGCGCGATCTCAGCTCACTGCAACCTCTGCCTCCCAGGTTGAAGCAATTCTCTTGCCTCAGCCTCCTGAGTAGCTGGTAATGCAGTCATGTGCCACCACGCCTGGCTAATTTTTTGTATTTTTTAGTAGAGATGGGGTTTCACCATATTGGCCAGGGTGGTCTCGAACTCCATCTCAAAAAAAAAGTGACCTTTTAATTTAACTTTATTTTATTTTAGCACCTGACCAACTTGTTACCCAGGCTAGAGTACAGTGGTGAGATCTCAGCTCACTGCAACCTCCACCTCCCGGATTCAAGCGATTCTCCTGCCTCAGGCTTCTGAGTAGCTGGGATTACAGGCACTCGCCACCACGCCCAGCTAATTTTTGTATTTTTAATAGAGACAGGGTTTCACCATGTTGGCCAGGCTGGTCTCGAACTCCTGACCTCAGGTGATCCACCCACCTCGGCCTCCCAAAGTGCCGGGATTATAGGCGTGAGCCACGGCGCCCAGCCAAAACACTTGCTTTTTAACCAGGACGATTTAATACCTGTTTTATATCAAAACAAGGATAGAAACATGGAGATGAGCTTGAAATTTATGTGAGTTTTTGAGGTGAAATCCCAGGCTTCAAGGTAATTCCAGGTTTGCTGCTGATGGCCTCAAGTTGGGGCTAGGATCTGTCCTTTGGAGGGTTCGGAGAGGTTGTCAGATTTGCAAGTGAAAATACAGGTTACCGCCCTCAGAAATAATACCACACATCTACAACCATCTGATCTTTGACAAACCTGACAAAAACCAGAAACGGGGAAGGAACTCCCTATTTAATAAATGGTGCTGGGAAAACTGGCTAGCCACATGTAGAAAGCTGAAACTGGATCCCTTCCTTACACCTTATACAAAAATTAATTCAAGATGGATTAAAGACTTAAATGTTAGACCTAAAACCATAAAAACCCTAGCAGAAAACCTAGGCAACACCGTTCAGGACATAGGCATGGGCAAGGACTTCATGTCTAAAACATCAAAAGCAACGGCAACAAAAGCCAAAATTGGCAAATGGGATCTAATTAAACTAAAGAGCTTCTGCACAGCAAAAGAAACTACCATCAGAGTGAACAGGCAACCTACAGAATGGGAGAAAATTTTTGCAATCTACTCATCTGACAATGGGCTAATATCCAGGATCTACAAAGAACTCAAACAAATTTACAAGAAAAAAACAACCCCATCAAAAAGTGGGCGAAGGATATAACCAGACCCTTCTCAAAAGAAGACATTTATGCAGCCAACAGACACATGAAAAAATGCTCATCATCACTGGCCATCAGAGAAATGCAAATCAAAACCACAATGAGATACCATCTCACACCAGTTAGAATGGCGATCATTAAAAAGTCAGGAAACAACAGGTGCTGCAGAGGGTGTGGAGAAACAGGAACAATTTTACACTGTTGGTGGGACTGTAAACTAGTTCAACCATTGTGGAAGACAGTGTGGCGATTCCTCAAGGATCTAGAACTAGAAATACCATTTGACCCAGTGATCCCATTACTGGGTATATACCCAATGGATTATAAATCATGCTGCTATAAAGACACATGCACATGTATGTTTATTGCAGCACTATTCACAATAGAAAAGACTTGGAACCAACCCAAATGTCCATCAATGATAGACTGGATTAAGAAAATGTGGCACATACACACCATGGAATACTATGCAGCCATAAAAAATGATGAGTTCATGTCCTTTGTAGGGACATGGATGAATCTGGAAACCATCATTCTCAGCAAACTATCGCAAGGACAAAAAACCAAACACCTAATGTACTCACTCATAGGTGGGAATTGAACAATGAGAACACTTGGACACAGGAAGGGGAACATCACACACCGGGGCCTGTCGTGGGGTGGGGGGAGTGGGGAGGGATAGCATTAGGAGATAAACCTAATGTAAATGATGAGTTAATGGGTGCAGCACACCAACATGGCACACGTATACATATGTAACAAACCTGCACGTTGTGCACATGTACCCTAGAACTTAAAGTATAATAAAAAATAAAAAATAAATTAAAAAAAAATACAGGTTACCCAGTTACGCCTGAATTCAGGCAGACAATGAATAATTTTTCAGTAGAAGCACTGGCCCAGCCACACAGCAGTGAGTGGCAGATGTGGGTCCCCCGAGCCCAGGACTATCTGGATTTTCACCATCATTCTTGGTGTGTAATCAGCCCAGGAGGCCAGATTCCTGGAGAGTTTCAGGTAACCTCAGTAATTCCACAAATCCCTTTAGAGCAGCCCAGGCCACACCTCTAGAATCAGATTATGTGAGTTTTGTTTATTCCTTGATTTTTTCTTCGATAATCTTTGTATGCTTAGGCCCTTATCTCAGAGTTTAGGAGTCAGGTCATAGGCAAGTATCTTAAAATCAGAGCACCCATCTTTTTTTTCCTTTTTATTTTATTATCATTTTATTTATGTATTTATTTATTTTTTGAGACAGACTTTCGCTCTTGTCTCCCAGGCTGGAGTGCAATGGTACTCTGCCTCTTGGGTTCAAGCAATTCTCCTGCAACCTCTGCCTCTTGGGTTCAAGTGATTCTCCTGCCTCAGCCTCCTGAGTAGCTGGGATTACAGGCACTCGATACCACACCTGACTAATTTTTGTATTTTTGATAGAGACGGGGTTTCACCATGTTGGCTAGGCTGGTCTTGAACTCCTGATCTTAGGTGATCCACCCACCTCAGCCTTCCAAAGTGCTGGGATTACAGGTGTGAGCCACCACACCCGGCCTATTATTATTTTTTTAATCAGCTTCTTCAGATTTATTATTATTATTATTATTATTTATTATTTTGAGACAGAGTTTCATTCTTGTTGCCCAGGCTAGAGTGCAATGGCACAATCTCAGCTCAGCACAACCTCCACCTCCCGGGTTCAAGCGATTCTTCTGCCTCAGCCTCCTGAGTAGCTGGGATTACAAGCATGCGCCACCACGCTCAGCTAATTTTTTTGTATTTTTAGTAGAGACAGGGTTTCTCCATGTTGGTCAGGCTGGTCTCAAACTCCTGACCTCAGGTGATCCTACTGCCTCGGCCTCCCCAAATGCTGGGATTACAGGCATGAGTCACCGCGCGTGGCCAATTTTTTTATAGAGACGGGGTCTTGCAATGTTGCTCAGGCTGGTCTCGAACTCCTGGCCTCAAGCTATCTTCCCGCCTTGGTCTCCCAAAGTGCTGGGGTTACAGGCGTGAGGCATCATGCCAAGCCTTTCAAGCACTTTTTTTTTTTTTTTTTTTTTTGCCTCAGGTTCCTCCAACTTTCTACTTAAATGCCATCGCCTCCACCATCTGTCCTCTCACAGGCCTGCCCCCTTCCCCAGCCCATACCACCGGCCCCTGGAAACTTTGTCAGTTTCCAGCGTCACCCTGAACAGTAGCCACTGCACAGCATTTAGAGAAATCAAGAAAAGCAAAGGAGTGCATCTCAAATTACATGAATTAAGGAAGGGCCCGGTCAGGGGAGGTGGAACAGGTAGGGGGTGTGGTGAAGGGCACCCATCCTGCAAGCCCTTTATCTTGTCTGGCTCTAACTCCTTCATGAGGAATCAGAGCACCACCGGACAAGGTGCCTACTAATGTCGCCCCTCCGGCATCTCCCTTTCTGCTTCTTACTCCTCCCCTGACCCTGTGAGCAGCTGCAGGCCACGTGCTCAGCCTCAGTCAGATCTTTTCCGAGCCCTGAGCCATGCCAGGCAGGCTGGGGCATCCGTGTCAACAGCACAGGAGATGACCTCGGCCCAGCTGCCAATCCCACAGCATCCCAAACATCAACTCCAGTGGGGCAGCCTGACCTGGTCACGGCTATGTGTATGCCTGTGTATGTGTCAGCGTCCTGGTTCCCACCCCACCCTGTGGGGGTCCTGGTGGATGGCGTCGCAGGCCACAACCCACTGCGTCAGCAACAAGTAAACAGGATGGACCGATGGCTGCTCCAAAAGCAGATGCCACTCACTATCTAAACAGGAAGGAAACGTTCAACCCATGGGAAGGCTGCCTCCATGCTCTCAGTGATGCAAGAGAGAGGGAAGGAGGAGAGAAAAGAGAAGGGGGAGGAGAGGAATGGAGAAGAGCAAAGGCAAAGAAGTAGTGAAGGAGTCAGTGAGAAGAAAGCAGGGCAAAATTGAGGACATCACAAAACCAAGGTCTTGGGCTGCTGTTCCCACCAGGTGCCCTGCGCCCTCCAGGTCCTGCTCCTCGCCAAGCTTCCCTGCCTCCCACTTATCGCTCCAGCCCTGCCCCTGGCCGGCCCACCCCATATCTGACCTCCTGCCCCTCACCCCACCTTCCTCCACTCTCCTGCTAGGCCCTGCCCCTGCTATAGCTTGTCCTAGAAATCCTCAAGGATAAACCCACCCCCAGGGTTCCCTTCCTTTTGCACAGAAAAGTTCCAGAGGGATGGGCTTATCTTCTCTCCTTTAGGGCAGCTATGATATCAGAGGATACACAATTTCTCCATTTTAAAATAGGGACACTGAGCCCTCCATTGGTCCACCCAAGGCCGCCAGCAAATGAGGAACAAATCTAGCCTTTCAGCTTCTGTCCTCTTTCCTGATCCACTTATTGCTGATCTTTCTTGGCTTGCCTCCCCTGGTCTCGAAGGTAACTGTGCCTTGATGGGAGCATCCCAGTGCTGGTGACTCAGGTAGGGGGAGGCTGGGGCCGCCAACTTCCTGGGAGGAGCTGTTAGTTACCCATTAAATAGACCATCCTCTGAGTCACTGGAAGGACTGGGAAATCCTGGAGGTTGGGAGAGGCTGAGTCATCTTTGTCTTTATTTCAGCAGAGAAGAAAAAGGCCTCCCACAGAGAATGGCCAAGCCAGTTCACTGCTATTTCCCAACAGAAATGAAAACTGGAATTGAGCCATGTGGAAAGATGGACCAGGCCACAACAAGGTCTTCGGGACAACCCTGAAAGAGGTGACCCAGGGAGACAGAGTCCAGGGTCCTTTCAAATCACTGTGGGCAGGAGCAAAGATCAAGATAGGTGAAACCTGATATTCAAATGCAGGCGTGGAAAAAGAATAGGTACATTGAAGTGTGTTGTTTGTCTTGATAAATAATCTTTCATTAGAAAGATTCAGAGTTCCTCTGAATGGCATTCCATGCTTGGAAATTTCCAGGGTTTACTTATAGTTCTGTCCCTGGCGAAGAGAGAAGACACCCCTGGAGCTCATACCACAGGAACTTCTGCCTCCTCGAAGAACTGAAGCCATTCTCACCCAGACGTTGTGGGTCATCTGCATGCGCTGGGCTCCTTCGCCCTAGTTCAGTGCTTCTCAAACTTTCAGAATCACCTGGAGAGCTTGTGAAAAACAGATGGCTGAGCCCCGCCCGCGGAGTTTCGGATCCAGTAGGTTTGGGGTGGAGCCCCATGGTTTGCATTTCTTAGTTTCCTGGTGATGCCGATGCTGCTCGCCCATCAAGCTCACTTTGAGAATCACTGATGGAGTTAGACCCACCTACTACGCTCTCTGCACACACCCCAGAGAGCTCTCAGAGAGAGAGTGCTGCTGGGGAAATCACTCAACCCTGTCCTAGGGGCTGTCTGTCCCACGCTGCTGTCCCTTCTGAGACACAGGAGGCATCCTGCTCCTAGCAAAAGCCATTCACCCCACTGTGCCCCTCCTCCTTCAGTTCTCCCTCCTCTCCTGTTTCTTCCATCTCTCCCTCTCTCATGGACTGTTCCCATAAACATACACACATTTTCCAGCCGCTCTCATCTAAACAAAACAAGGTTACCCTAACCTCCTTATCTGCCTCCAGCGACCACGCCCCTCCTCGGTGATATTCACAGCAAACCTTCAAGGGTTGTGGGTCCTTCCCATCCCCAGCTCCTTCCTTCCCAGCCCACTGCAGGCCAGATTCCTTTTCCAACACCTCCCACGTGGCCAAATCCGATGGTCCCCACCTCGCTCAATCTCTCAGAAATATCCAGTCCACTGACCTCTGCCTCCCTCTGGGAATGCGTTCTGCTGTAGACATCTCAGACCCTACACTCTCCCGGTTTTCCTCCTGCCTCACTGGACAATGCTCCTCTGAATGTGGGAGGGCCCCTCTTGGTCCTGACTGCCTCCCCTTCCCCACACACTCGCTAGCCCCATGGCTTCAACGTGGTGACTGCTGAATCTACATCTAGAGCCCTGGTCACTCGCTAGAGCTTGGATTTTTATCAAACTACTTCCTGAGCACCTCAAACTTAACATGGCCAAAATAAAATTCTTGATTTCTTCTGCCCAGCATGTGTGTGTGTGCATGTAGTAAAAGATACAAAGCACAACATTCATCATTTTAATCTTTCGTGAGACAAGGTCTCGCTCTGTTGCCCAGGCTGGGGTGCACTGGCACAATCATAGCCATCCTCCTGCCTGGGCTCAAGCCATCCTCCTGTCTCAGCCTCCTGAATAGCTGGGACTACAGGTGTGTGCCACCATACCTGGCTTCATTTATTTATTTGTTTATTCATTTATTTATTTATTTTTGTAGAGATAGGGTCTCCCCATATTGCCCAGGCTGGTCTCAAACTCTTGGCCTCAAGCTCCCTCCCAAAACACTGGGATTACATGCATGAGCCACCACGCCCAGCTCATTTTAACCATTTTTAAGTGTGTAGTTCAGTGGCATTTAGTGTATTCACAATTTGTGTGACCATTACCACCATCCATTTCCAGAATTCTTTCAGTAACCCAAGCTCAAATTCTGTGCTCTTTACACAATGACACCCCCCTGCCCCACCTCCAGCCCCTGGTGACCCCTATTCTGCTTTCTGTCTCTATGAATCTATGGTGAGCACCTCACATACGCAGACTCACAGGATATTTGTCCTTTGTGTCTGCCTGCCTGACTTTTCCTCCCTCAAGTTCTGTCATTCTTCAATTGCCTAAGAATACTCCCCAGCAAATAGAATTGGCGATTGGCAGGCTGCTCCAAGAAGGATTCTGAGCTGTTGTTCTTCAGTATTATTATTATTTTTTCCTTTTTGAATGAGACAGGGTCTTGCTATGTTGCCCACACTGGTCTTGAACTCCTGGGCTCAAGCGATCCTCCTGCCTCCCAAAGTGCTAGGATTACAGGTGTGAGCCACCACACTCGGTCTCTTCAGTATTATTTTTTCAGGCATTTCTGTTTTGTTCCTTAAGATTTGTAAATACAGAAAATAAAATAAAAATAACCAAGAAAGACAAACACCATGCTCCTGCTTCTCAGATATGAATATTGTGAACATTATATGTCATTTGCCTTGTCATTCTTTTTTTGTAGACAGGCACAGTGGTTCATACCTGTAATCTCAGAGCTTTGGGAGGCCGAGGCAGGAGGATCGTTTGAGGCCAAGATTTCAAGGCCACAGTGAGCTATGATTGCACCACTGCACTCCAGCCTGGGTGACAGAGCAAGACTCGGTCTCAAAAAAAAAAAAAATCAATAAAATCAAAAAAGCAAATAAATACAAGAAATGAAACACTACAAGTCAAATTGTAGTCTCCTTTGGATCCCTACTGCCAGAGGCAACAACAGATAAATTAAGTATGTATCCATTTAATCGGCTTCTTTGGTTTAAACTTATATCATATTTCATCTAATTTGATCAATTTCATCAATTGTGAGACACACTTTTTTTTTTTTTTTTTTTTTTTTTTAGATGGAGTCTCGCACTGTTGCCTGGCCTGGAGTGAAATGGTGCTATCTCGGCTCGCTGCAACTTCCGCCTCCCGGGTTCAAGCGATTCTCCTGCCTCCACCTCCCGAGTAGCTGGGATTGCAGGCGCCCGCCACTACACCTGGCTAACTTTTTGTATTTTTAGTAGAGATGGGGTTTCGCTATGTTGGCCAGGCTGGTCTTGAACTCCTGACCTCGTGATCCACCCACCTTGGCCTCCCAAAGTGCTGGGATTACAGGCATGAGCCACCGCACCTAAAATGCACTATTATTTTAATCCCCACTTAAAAGGAAAAATATTGCCAATTAAATTCTGACACAATCCTTTATCATTCCGACACAGTACTTTATAATCTTAGATTTTTATTTTATACTTATTGAAAGAAATCTTAAACATACATATTTTATCATACTTTTTTATCATACCATATTTTATCAAATCTAACATTCCATCTATTTTAAGATGCAATCTGATTTCAGAAAGATTTTTGGCCAGGTGCAGTGGCTCATACCTGTAATCCCAGCACTGTGGGAGACCAAGGCAGGCAGATACTTGAGCCAGGGAGTTCCAGACTAGCTTGGGCAACATGACAAAACCCCATCTCTACAAAAAATAGAAAAATTAGCTGGGCGTGGTGGTGTGTGCCTGTAATCCCAACTACTCGAGAGGCTGAGGTGGGAGGATGGCCTGAGCCCAGAGAGGTCGAGGTTACAGTGAGCTGTGATTGTGCCATTGCACTCCAGCTTGGGCAACAAAGTGATACCCTGTCTCAGAAAAAAAGGAAGAAAGAATTTTTTTAATGTGTGTCTTAGAATCAGTGAATTATGGCTTATCACTCTTGTGCATACATAAGAAGGAAATAAGCAAAATAAAATGGGTTAAGTATTCCTAAAACTTCACGTCTAAAGTTCAACCCTTCTACACCACTTTTTTTTAATTAGTAAATTTTTGTTTTAGCAGTTTTAGGTTTACAGAAAAAATTGAGTAAAAAGTACAGAGAGATGTCGTGTACTCCTTCACCTTCCTCCCAGTCTTCCCTATTTTTAACATCTTGCATTAGTGTGGTACATTTGTTCCAGTTAATGAGCCCATATTGATGTATTATTATTAACTAAAGTCTCTACTGACATTAGGATTCACTCTTGGTATACATTGCATGAGTTTTTGACAAATGTATAATGATATGTATCCAACATTATGATATCGTACATATCATACAATTACATATCATATCATAATTACACATCATAATTTCACTGCCCTAAAAACCTCCTATGCTCTACATATTCGTCCCTCCCTCCTCCAGAGCCCCTGGCAACCACTGATCTTTTTACCGTCTTCATAGAATATCCTAGGGTTGCAATCGTACAATATGTAGCCTTTTCACATGGGCTTCTTCCACTTAACTGTAAATGGTTAAAGAGTCCTCAAATGGTCCTGAAATGTCAAGGTATGCCAGCGTCTGGTCATACTACCAAGTCACTATACTTTTTGGTGAGTTAATAGTACTTTTTAATAATTTTTAAAATTATTTTCCATACTAGAATGCAAACGTTTGGAGGTTCTTAGAGGTCATCTTGTATTTTCACACGAATAAGGAGAGGAAATTTGAGACGGAGGAGAGAAAGGTCAGATGTGTTCATCTGATCCAGTTCTTGGTAAAGTAGGTGGAAAAGTCATCTGTTAAAAAGTCAGAGAGGGCTAGAGGAAGTGGTTCTGGAAATCTGACTCAACAACAAACAGCGTTTTTGGTGTGGGGAGGGGGTGTGGGTATGTGTTTGCAAGAGTGTATAATAAACAGAATTTACTTCCATGTTGAAGAGAGTGAGGTTATAAAATACCCTGAGGATGCCTCGATTTTTTTCTTCTTTTTTTAAAGGTATAATTTACATAGGGTAATGTTCACTCTTTCTAGTGTATACTTCTGCGAGTTTTGACGCATTCACGCAGTTATGTTATCACCACCAGAATCAATATATAAAAGAGTTGCATCACCCCCAAAATATTCCTCCATGCCCCTGTGTGATCACCTCTTCCCTTCCCCCAGCCTCTGAAAACAACTGACCTATTTTCCCTCCCTATAGTTTTGCCTCTTCCAAAATATACAGTATGTGTAGCCTTTTGAGTCTGGCTTCTTTTGCTTAGCTTAATGTATTTGAGATTCATTCATGCCAATGTGTATATTAGTTGTTCATATTTTATTGCTGAGTAGTATTCCTTTATATGGTTATACCACAGTTTATCCATTCGCTAATTGAAGGACATTTGAGTTGTTTCCTCTTTGGAGAGATTATGACTGAAGCTGCCATATACATTTACATACAGATTTATGTGTGAACGTAAGTTTTGTTGTTTGTTTGTTTTTACAGATAGGGTCTCGCTGTCGCCCAGGTTAGAGTGCAGTGGCTATTCACAGATAAAATCATAGTGCACTACAGCGTGTAACTCCTGGGCTCAAGCGATCCTCCTGCCTCAGCCTCCCAAGTAGCTAGAACTACAGGCATGCACCACTGCACCTGGCTCAGAACATAAGTTTTTATTTCACTTGGATAAATATTAGAATTTGGATTGCTGGGTCATATAGTAGGTGTATAGTGACATTTCATTGTAGTTTTAATTTACATTTCCATAAAAATTAATGATGTTGGACATTTTCTTTTTTGAAACAGAGTCTGGCTCTGTTGCCCAGGCTGGAGTGCAGTGGCACTATCTCACCCTCCTGCAACCTCTGCCTCCCAGGTTCGAGGGATTTTCCTGCCATAGCCTCCCAAGTAGCTGGGATTATAGGTGCACACCACCATGCCCAGCTAATTTTTGTATTTTTTTTAGTAGAGACAAGGTTTCACCATGTTGGCCAGGCTGGTCTCAAACTCTTGGTCTTAAGTGATCCACTGGCCTCGGCCTCCCAAAGTGCTGGGATTACAGGCAGGAGCCGTGACCGGCCCAGCATTCTTTCATGTGCTTTATTGTCATCTGTATCTTTTTCAGTGAAGTGTCTGTTAAATCCTTTGCCCATTTTTATTGGGTTGTCTTCTTATCAGTGAATTTTGAGAGTTATTCTTATATTCCAGAGTTTTTAAAATAGAAGAACCTCAAAATGATTCTATCATGTGTTTCCTTTAAACCATATTTCTCTCTTAGGTTTCCATCACATATTTCAAAATAAAGGTAGTCATAGTCCTCCTGATGGCAGCAAACGTTCTAGCCTGAAATTACTGTTTTCTCAACCCCCCAAAGCATTTGGTGACAGCGGTTTTGTTTCCACTTCAGATGCTCCTTTCTGAAAGTTGGGCAAGAGGCAGAGCCGTTAGAAAAGGCCATGTCTAGGTCAGGCACGGTGACTCATCCCTGTAATCCAGCACTTTGGGAGGCCAAGGCGGGTGGATCACCTGAGGTCAGGAGTTCGAGACCCGCCTGACCAACATGGAGAAACCCCGTCTCTACTAAAAATACAAAATTAGCTGGGAGTGGTGGTGCATGCCTGTAATCCCAGCTACTCAGGAGGCTGAGGCAAGAGAATCACTTGAACCTGGGAGGTGAGGTTGCAGTGAGCTGAGATCGCGCCGTTGCACTCCAGCCTGGGCAACAAGAGCGAAACTCCATCTCAAAAAAAAAAAAAAAAAAAGAAGAAGAAGAAGTCGTGTCTGGTGCTATAAAGTAAATATGATGGAAAAACATATTTGCCTTTGTTTTTTCTCTTTATCTCTTGTTTGCATCTGAGACTTTCCATCTGAGTTTATTTTATTTCTATCTAAAGGACTTGCTGAACAATCTTTTGTAACATTCTGCTGGGGGTAAACCCATATTTTAGATGTTTTGTTTTATGAAAATGCCTTTTTTCACCTCTTAAAAGATGTTTTAGCTGGGCATAAAATTCTATGAATTTTTTTCCCAACACATTGAAAATATTATTCCCAGTTTCTTCTCATTTCCACTGCCATCTAACTAAAAGTAATCTGACATTTCTTCTCTAGGGGCTACTCCTAAGAATTGGTGAAATATAAGTCAAACAAAATTTGATGAAATTATAAGCAGAAATTGACAAATCCATTATCTTGGTGTAAATTTTTAGCAAACTTCTTTCAATAATTGAGAACTAAGTAGATTAAATATTTTTAAGGAATACAGGTGATTTGAACAATTGTGTTAGTAAGCTTGATCTAAAAGGCATATATAGAACCTTGCACCCAGCAAAAGAAACAAAAAAAAGCATTATTCTTCTCAAGTGCATACACAATATTTCCAAAAATTGACCACATAATAGACCATAGAGCAATCAATAGCTAACCAATAGCAAAGAATGAGTATCATAAATGTTCTCTTGGCTGGGCGCAGTGGCTCATGCCTATAATCTCAGCACTTTGGGAGGCAGAGGCGGACGGATCACAAGGTCAGGAGATTGAGACCATCCTGGCTAACACAGTGAAACCCCGTCTCTACTAAAAATACAAAAAATTAGCCAGGCGTGGTGGGACGTGCCTGTAATCCCAGCTACTTGGGAGGCTGAGGCAGGAGAATCACTTGAACCTGGGAGGCGGAGGTTGCAGTGAGCCGAGATTGTGCCATTGCACTCCAGCCCAGGTGACAGAGCGAGACTCCGTCTCAAAAAATAAATAAATATAAATAAATAAGTAAATAAAAGTTCTCTTGATGCAAATAAATTGATTTATAAATCTCACAAAAAATAACTAAGAAACACATTTATAAATTACTTTCAAACACATTTCTAAGTGTTACAGATAAAATAATAAATCTATAATAAATAACGAAATATTACAAATATGAAATTATAAAAATACTATATCTTTTTTTGTTTGAGACATTATAGTATTATAGTATTATATAAATACTATATCTTTTTTCTTTCTTTTTTCTTTGTTGCCAAGGCTGGTGTCAAACTCCTGGGCTCGAGCAATCCTCCTGCCTCGACCTCCCAAAGTGCTCGGATTATAGTAGCTGTGAGCCACTGTAGTCAGCCAAAATACTATACCTTATTGGATGTAATAGCTGCTATTGGTGCCCCAACCATATCCCCTATAACAGGTCAATGTGCCCATCCTCTGGCTGCTGTGAGTGTTGCCTGCCAGTAGCTCCGTGACTGCTCTGTTTCCATAGAATTGCCCTCAGTTGATGAGAGCCACTTCACCTGGACTTTATGTGCCAGCCACCACTTCCACAGTGGTCTGCAGCCAATCACTGACTCAAATAGGGATACAAAATCCAGCCCACTTGCCTCAAGGAAGGACCAATTCCACGGCCATTCATACTCCAGAATCTTGGGCTCAAGCCAAGGCTAGACTCCAGCTGAACACACATCCTTGCTTAACTCCTTCCTCTTCTTCATCCATCTCCCCTCTGCTCCCTTATTCTGAGTGCCCTCCTTAAATAAATCACACATACAAGAATACCTATAGCAGGTGCTGCCTCTAGGAAGGAGGACGTAAGACTGATGTATAACCATGCATGGTAATGTTAAAAAAAAAAGAAAGGCTGAAAATTATTGAGTGATGTAGCCAACATTAAACATGAAAGAATGAATAATAGAACAAATCCAAAGAAAGTAGAAGAAATAAAACAATAAGATTTAGATATTAAATACCTAAATTATTAAATAAAATGGCTGGGCAAGGTGGTGGCCTGTAATCTCAGCACTTTGGGAGGCCAAGGCGGGAGGATCACTTGAGGTTCGAGACCAGCCTTGGCAACATGGAGAAACCTTGTCTCTACTAAAAATACAAATATTAGCCGGGTGTGGTGCACACATCTATAATCTCAGCTACTTGGGAGCCTGAGGCAGGAGAATCCCTTGAACCCAGGAGGCGGAGGTTGCTGTGAGGTGAGATTGGGCCACTGCACTCCAGATTGAGTGACAGAGCGACATCTCTAAAATAAAGAAATATCTACGAAACATATAAGAAAGAAGGTACAACTTAACAATAAGAAAAGTGAAAGAGCAATGCATAATGGTGAAAAAAACAGAAATTTAAACTATAAACCATTATAAATTACAAATAAATTTTTACCACTAAACTTAAAAACTTAGATGAAAGTGGGTAACTCCCTGGAAAATATATCTATGCAAAACTGACTCAAGAAGAAATAGAAAAGCTAAATAATCTTATAATCATTTGGGAAATGTAATCAGAAGTTTAAAAATCTACCTTGTAAAAAAAAAATAGGCTCTGATGTTTTCACAGGTAGTTTCTTCAAAGTATTTAAGAAACAGATCATTCCCATCTCATAAAACTCTTCCAGAAAATAAGAAGAGAACATGCCTCAATGCACTTAATGAGGTTAGAAAAACCTTGATACCCAAACCAAACAGGAACAAAATGAGAAAGAAAATTCTGACCTATATCATTCATAAATATAGATATAAAAATTCAAAATAAAATTCTGCAAGCTGTATTCAGTAATGTGTTCAAAGCAATAATGCATTATGTCCTAGTTAGAGTTACCTCCAGAATTCAGAAATGGTCTAACATTTAAATGTATTAACTAGTCACCTAATTATTAAAATTTAAAACTATACAAGACTATCTCAAATGAAGAAAAATTAAATTAAATTCACACCAAGTAAGGATAAAAAATCCTAGATATCTACAAAAGAATGAAACTCCCTCAACCTGGTGAAAGATATCCACCAAAATCCTTCATAAAAAAGCCATACTTAATGGAGAAACATTGTATTTTGACCCTCCAAATTCTGGAATAAGGCAAAGATACCCACTGTCACTTGCTGTCTCCATCTTTACTAGAAGTCCTGGTCAGCCTTCTTCTAAAAGTTGAGGAAAACTAACTTCACACAGAAATAAACAATAGAGTCTCAGTGTGGTGGGTCATGCCCAGCACTTTGGGAGACCAAGGTGGGCAGATCACAAGGTCAGGAGATCAAGACTATCCTGGCCAACCTGGTGAAACCCCATCTCTACCAAAAATACAAAAATTAGCTTGACGTGGCGGCGGGTACCCATAATCCCAGCTACTCAGGAGGCTGAGGCAGGAGAATTGCTTGAACCAGGGAGTCGGAGGTTGCAGTGAGCCAAGATGGTGCCACTGCACTCCAGCCTGGCAACAGAGTGAGACTCCTTCTCAAAAAAAAAAAAGGAGAAATAAGCAATAGAGGCTGGGCATGGTGGCTCACACCTGTAATCCCAGCACTTTGGGAGGCCAAGGTGGATGGATCATTTAAGGTCAGGGGTTCAAGATCAGCCTGGCCAACTTGGGGTGAAACCTCATCTCTACTGAAAATACAAAAATTAGCCAGGCATGATGGTGGGTGCCTGTAATCCCAGCTACTCAGGAGGCTGAGATGGGAGAATCCCTGAAACCCTAGAGACGGAGGTTGCAGTGAGCCTAGGTCACGCCATTGCTCTCCAGCCTGGGCAGCTGAGCGAGACTCTGCCTCAAAAAATCAATCAATAAATAACTAAATAAATAAACAAACAATACAGCCGGGCACAGTGGCTCACACCTGTAATCCCAGCACTTTGGGAGGCCAAGGAAGGAGGACTTGAGCCTAGTTGTTCAATACTAGCCTGGGCAACATAGTGAGACCCCGTCTTTACAAAAAATCAGAAAGTTAGCAGGATGTGATGGCACACACCTGTGGTTCTGGCTGCACAAGTGACTGAGGCAGGAGGATCACCTGAGCCCAGAAGGTCAAGGCTGCAGTAAGCCCTGTTTACACCACTGCACTCCAGTCTGGGTGACAGAGTGAGGCCCAAGAAAGAAAGACAGAAACAGAGAGAGAGAAAAAAGAAAGAAAGAGAGAGGAAGGAAGGAAGGAAGGAATTAAGGAAGGAAGGAAGGAGAAGGGAAGGGAAAGGGAAGGGAAATAAGCAATAGAAAATCATCAAGGCAAAAACCCATACAGGCCAGGATCACGCCTGTAATCGCAGCACTTTGGGACGCGGAGGTGGGTGGATCACTTGAGGTCAAGAGTTTGAGACGAGCCTGGCCAACATGGTGAAGCCCCGTCTCTACTAAAAATACAAAAAAAAAAATTAGCTGGGCGTAGTGGTACATGCCTGTAATCTCCGCTACTCGGGAGGCTGAGGCAGGAGAATCACTTAAACCCAGGAATGCGAGGCAGAGGTTGCCGTAAGCCAAGATCGTTCCACTGCACTCCAGCCTGGGCAACAGAACAAGACTCCATCTCAGAAAACAAAACAAAACAACAACAAAAAACCCCACCCATACAATGTTATTATAAGAAAAAAGAGAGGGGGGCGGGGAAAGCTGGGCACAGTGTCTCACACCTTCAATCTCAGCACTTTGGGAGGCCAAAGCAGGAGGATCACTTGAGGCCAGGAGTTGGAGATCAGCCTTGGCAACAAAGTGAGACCCCCTCTCTACAGAAAAATAAAGAAAAGAAAAAAGAGAATACGTAGTAAAATAACATTCCTACAGACAATGAACACACCAGAAAGATATGCCCACAAAACAGATTTTAAAAAGTAATCTACTATATCAAAATGAGCTGAACGATATTGAGAAATTATATAAGATATGAAATAGCAATACATATCAGAACAGAAAAATTTAGAAATAAGGTGATAGCACTCAAGAAAATTTGAAATCAAATAACTTACTGCGGAAATGAAGACTAAACTAGAATGAATAAAAATTAACTTCCTTTTAATGATAAAACCAGGGAATTGTACATATCACTTCCACTCACACCTCACTGACCTGGCTACATGGCCACATCTAGCTGCCAGAGAAGCCAGGAAACAGGATGATAGCTGAACAAACACCTAGTAAAAGTTTCTATTTATCACTGTAGAATAAAAGACAAATGGAGAAGACAGGGTACAATTTAGTAATCTTTCTATAAGTCCACCACTTTGGCTATACAAACACTTCTGTTCATCCATAGAAGGTAGATGATCCTAAAGTTTTATCCAATTAATGATTCCAGCTCGAAGTCAAGGATTTTTTTTTTTTAGATTGAGACAGGCTCTTGCTCTGTTGCCCAGGCTAAAGTGCAGTGGCACAGTCATAGCTCACTGCAGCCTCAATCTCCCCAGGCTCAGATAATCCTCCCACCTCAGCCTCCCTAAGTAGCTGGGACCACAAGCACATGCCACAACACCCGGCTAATTTTTTGCATGTTTTTTGTTCTGTTTTGTTTTTTGTTTTTAGAGTCTGGGTTTCGCCATGATGCCTAGGCTGGTCTCAAACTCCTAAGCTCAAACAATCCACCCACCTTGGTCTCCCAAAGTGCTGGGATTACAGGCATGAGCCACTGCGCCTAGCCAAGTCCAGGATTTATAGGAGATGTGAAGCTCTCTCCGTCAGGGCTGGATAAACTTCTCTGTGTTCAATGGTCTATAAAATAAAGGACAAGTTATCTGGTCCCCACCACACGTGGGGATGTGTACAATGCTGGAGTGAAAACAGATAACGGCAACAAAAAAGCTCTAATTCGAAAAATGGGGGAAGGGAAATCTGTGCAGCAGCCAGTGGTCCACAACTATTGTTAAGTCCCACTAGATAGGCAAGAATCATGAAACTCCCTCCCTGACCATGGAGTGAATCCTTGGCTGGTCCATTTAACTCTGCTCATTTCCTCTTTGACCTTGACATTGACTACTTGGAGATTAATTATTCTCAATTTCAAGCGGGCTTTGGAATGTATTCACTTCCTACATTCTGCAGAGCCTTCACAGCTGGCTTCCTATGGTGCAGGTCTGGGGGACCAGGGTTTACTTTCAGGGTTGCAGACCAGGCTTGGAGTTTCTTTAGCAATCCAGCCTTCTCAAATACTTAGAAGGTTACAGGTTGATTTGTTCATGCTCAATTTGATGTTTCAGTAACTCCAACCAAAGAATGTCTTTTTTTTTTTTTTTTAACATTTGAAAACTCTTGCTTTTTCATCATTGGCTTTTGTACTGTGACATCTTTCTTTCTTTTTTTGAGATGGAATCTTGCTCTGTCGCCAGGCTGGAGTGCAGTGGCACGATCTCAGCTCACCGCAACCCCCACCTCCTGGGCTCAGGCGATTCCCCTGCCTCAGCCTCCCGAGTAGCTGGGACTACAGGCACACGCCACCACACCCAGCTAATTTTTTGTATTTTAGTAGAGACAGGGTTTCACCATGTGGGCCAGGATGGTCTTGATCTCCTGACCTCATGATCTGCCTGCCTCGGCCTCCCAAAGTGCTGGGATTACAGGCATGAGCCACCACACCCAGCCTGTGACATCTGTCTTTATTCAGCTTAATGATAATTCCCTTGAGGGCATATAAAATAATAGGCATAGAGATGAAGGCAACAGCTGTATTCTAATCATTGTGTAGCCAAGAACCCTTCCTGTAAGTCTTGAGGTCCCAGTCTATCTCTTGCTTAGAATGTCTTTACAAAGCCATCTCTTTTTTCTTTTCTTTTTTTTTTTTTTTTTTTTTTTTTTTGAGACAGTGTCTCGCCATATTGCCCAGGCTGGTCTCAAACTCCTGGACAATCCTCCTACCTTGGATTCCCAAAGTGCTGGGATTAGAGGCATGAACCATTGCACCTGGCTGGTTTTTTACTTTTTTTTTTTTTTTTTTCAGAGACAGGGTCTCTCTCTGTTGCTCAGGCTGGAGTGCAGTGGTGTGATCATAGCTCACTGCAGCCTTGAACTCCTGGGCTCAAGTGATCCTCCTGCCTCAGCCTCCCAAGTAGCTGGGGCTACAGGTGCTTACCACCAAGTCCAGCCTTAAAGCCATCTCTTATCTGGAATAAGCCACCTCTTCCCAGGTATTAAGGATGGTTCACCTCAAGGCTCCTTGTGCTGGGATCACCACCTTACACCAGGTAGCCCTTTTGGGAGGGATCTAAACAATCCTCTTTATCTGTTGTGTATGGCCACATCTGCTACGAGATTAGCGCCTTTCACCCACCACCCCAGAGGCTGCAGTTACTTCCCAAACACAGTCATACTTCTTTTCAGGCCCCTGGCCGTGAGTTCTATTCATAGCCTGTCACAGATCCAATCTCTTGAGTGAATCAGATACCAGTCTGCTGTCTTGCAAGCTACAAATGCTCACATCAAGCTGAGTGGTGCTACAGATGCCCCTCTCATTTGACCCCAAATGTGGGGGAAGCACCCTCTCTATCTCATCCCAAGGGAGACAGACCCATAGCACAAGTGGGTAGGAAATTATCGAAAGAAATTCTCTCTGATTTTCAACTCGCTGTCTTTGCCTTAAGGGCCAGGGTGGGAGTCCTCCAAGGCTCCCAAAGCTGGCTTTCAACGCCTCTTTCCATATCCGCCATAGGTGGTCTAAGAGGACTTCCTCTTGGCACTGAGGTTGGGATGGTGCTCCTTGGCTGAAATCAAGACACAGAGAGGTCTGGTTTTCACATCCTGCCATGTTGGAGGGTGACAAACAACCCAGCAGAAGCCTTCAAACCTCAGGGATATTTTCTAACTGGGAACATAAGGCTAAATTAAGCGCTTCCTCTGTGGGAGGGAGTGTTTCAGGGGAGGGGGGTCACTTCATTCCAACTCTCTCTTCATGAATGAAAAAATAAATAAATAAAAAAGCATTCACCACGAACATCCTCCAAGCTCGGAAATTCCACGGTCAACTCAGCTTCCAACTCCACTTCCTGCTGCAAAAGGAAGATGGGTTCCATTCCAGATATTCTGGGCCCAGCCTTGGCCGCCTTCCCTGGTTGGTGTGTTTATTCGGCAGTTGCCACGTTTTTCCTCCACTCCTGCACCCCATCACAGCTTTCCTCCTCGCTAGCTGGACCCTGAGGGACAATGGAGAATGGGAGACTCCGTTTCAAAGGGTGCTTCCAGCCAGGCACAGTGGCTCACCCCTGTAATCCCAGCACTTTGGGAGGCCGAGGTGCAAGGATCATCTGAGGTCAAGAGTTCAAGTCCAGTCTGATCAACATAGGGAAACTCCATCTCTACTAAAAATACAAAAATTAACCGGGCATGGTGGCAGATGCCTGTAGTCCCAGCTACTCAGGAGGCTGAGGGAGGAGAATCGCTGGAACCCAGGAGCCAGAGGTTGCAGTGAGCCGAGATTGCACCATTGCACTCCAGTCTGTGCGACAGAGAGAGATTCGTCTCAAAAAAAATAAAAAATTAAATTAGAAATTAAAAAAACAAAGGATGCTTCCTTCCTCCATCCATCCATCTCCCATTCTCAACTCCTTCTATGGCTTATGGAGCAAACCCTTCTTGGTGTCTCTCTGCCTCGTGCTCTACTTATCACCCAAGCCCCTGGAATCTGGCTGGCTTCTGCTCTCCTCACTCCACGGAAACTGTTGTTGTTTTGTTTTGTTTTAGATGGAGTCTCACTCTGTCGCCAGGGTGGAGTGCAGTGGCGTGATCTCAGCTCACTGCAACCTCCGCCTCCCGCTCTCGGGTTCAAGCGATTCTCCTGCCTCAGCCTCCCGAGTAGCTGGGATTACAGGTGCCCACCACCATGCCCGGCTAATTTTTGTTATTTTTAGTAGAGACGGGGTTTCACTATGTTGACCAGGACGGTCTCGGTCTCTTGACCTCGTGATCCGCCCGCCTCGGCCTCCCAAAATGCTGGGATTACAGGCGGGAGCCACCATGCCCGGCCGGAAACTGTTCTTTAATAGCTTCCTCGGTGGACCTTTGTACGGCCTCATCTCACTTACGCTCTTGGGAATATTTTGACTCACTGACCATTTCCTCCTTCCTTAGAAGTGTACTCGCTTTCTTTGGCACCTGCTCTTGGCTTTCACCTCTCTTGACACTCCTTCTCTGTCTCTTTCTTCCAGTTAACTCATAAATGTGACCATTCCTTCGGGTTTGGAGCTCAGACCACTACTCTCAAGCCACACTCTCTTCCTAGATGTGGCCTCATTTGCCATCTATATGTTAACCACCCACAGATTTCTATCTTCAGACTAGATGAGTCCCCTGACCTTTTATAAAAACTCCCGACTATTGTCTCTGCTTCGGTGAACCTCAAGCACGTCAAACAAAAACGTGTGTAAAAGGAAGCCCATTTCCCCACCCATAAAATCCTATATTTCTTTTTTAAAATTATCTGACTCACTGAAGGCACTCACGTCAATCCAGTTGCTCAAGTCAGAAGTTGGATGTTTTACCCGGTTTTATCTCCCTGCTCACACTCCCCTATCTGGTCAAAAGCCAAACCCTCAAATTCATCTACTCAAATTTCAGCTGCAGCGGCCGGGGAGAGGTGGCCCACGCCAGCAATCCCAGCACTTTGGAAGGCTGAGGCGGGTGGATCACCTAAGGTCAGGACTTCGAGACCAGCCTGACCAGCATGGTGAAACCCCATCTGTACTGATAATACAAAAATTAGCCAGGTGTGGGGGTGCATGCCTGTAATCCCAGCTACTAGGTAGGCTGAGGCAGGAGAATCCCTTGAACCCAGGAGGCAGAGGTTGCATGAAGGCAAGATCCTGCCATTGCACCCCAGCCTGGGCGACAAGAGCGAAACTCTGTCTCCAAAAAATAAAAATAAGAATAAAAAATGTAAGCTGCAGTGATCTCCTAGGTGACTGCAATAGCTTCTACATGGTCCTTGGACCTTCAGTTCTGCCCTTCTCCAACCCATTCTCCATTCAGTGCTTCATTCATTTAAACAATATTTATGAGCACAAGGGCAGAGAAATTTGTCTAATATGCAGATCTAATTCTGGCCAGCTGTGGTCACTCTGCCTGTAATCCCAGCACTTTGGGAGGCTGAGGCGGGTGGATCACCTGAGGTCGGGAGTTCGATACCAGCCTGGCCAACATGGTGAAACCCCATCTCTGCTAAAAATACAAAAATTAGCTGGGTGTGGTGGCAGGTGCCTGTAATCCCAGCTACTAGAGAGGCTAAGGCAGGAGAATCGCTTGAAACCGGGAGGCAGAGGTTGCAAATCACGCCATTCCACTCCAGCCTGGGCAATAAGAGCAAGACTCTGTCTCAAAAAAAGAAAAAGAAGAAGAAGAAGAAGAAGAAGAAAACCTAATTCTGAGGCATCTTCCACCAACCCTGATCTGCCCTTGCTCTGCACCCTCCCATGTAGGCTTCAGGTCTCAGCTCACACACTAACTGCCTCTCTGAAATGCCTTCGTGTGCCCCCCACAGCCTTGGGAAGGACCTCTCCTCTTCTTCCGTGAGCACCATGTCCTTGTGCCTCCTGCAGCGCTCACCACAGTGTAGGCTCCTGGAGAGCCGCAGTGGGTCGTGGTCCCTGAGTTGTTCTACTCAGGAAATGTTGAGTGAAACATTAAATAACAAAACAGAATATTATTTGATAATTTTAGGGAAGGCTCCATGAAGGAGATGAGGCTTGCAGTTGACTCGGAATCTGGATGATCTGGATGGGTGAAGCAGTCCAGAAGAACATCGCATGGAGGGAAATAGCCTTGTTAGACAGGGTTGACTGTGCACGCTCGCTTCAGTGAAGAACACTGCTTGGAGCCAAGGTCAAAGTCAGGCAGGATGGGAATCTGAGGTCATAACTGTGGCCACAGGAAGTCACCGTCACAGGATCAGATCAAGGCTTAAAAAGAGCTTTCCTAAGAAGTTACAAATGCTTTTGACCCAGCAATCCCACTTCTTGGAATCTACCCTGAAATTACACCTCCACAAATACAAAACAGTAAGATATTTCACTGTGGAGTTACTTGTAATAACAAATGATCAAAAACAACCCACATGTCTGTCTATAGGGGTGATATGGTTTGGATATTTGTCTCCTTCGAATCTCACATTGAAACGTAATCCCCGGTGTTGGAGGTGGGGCCTGGTGAGAGGTGTTTGGGTCATAGAGAAGGCCCTTCAGGAATGGCTTCGTGTCTTCCACATGGTGATGAGTGAGTCCCCACCGTGAGTTCACCCAAGATCTGATTGTTTATAAGATGTGGCACCTCCCCCTTTGTTGTCTTGCTTATTCTCTTACCATGTGATACACTGCTCCCTCCCCCTTCCCCTTCTGCCATGATCGTAAGCTCCCCAAGGCCCCCGCCAGAAGCAGATGCCGGCACCACGCTTCCTGTACAGCCTTCAGAACTGTAAGCCAAAATAAATATCTTTTCTTTATGAATTATCCAGCCTCAGGTATTTCTTTATTGCAATGCAAGAAGGAACTAACACAAGGGGGCTGGTTGAATAAATTCTGTGGCATTTACACAGCTGTACAAATGAAGGAGGATGATCACTAGGCACTGACATGGAATGACTTCTAGGATGTATTGCAACGTGAAAAATGCAAAGAGCAAATAGCATTAATAATACATTTCCCATTATGCAAAAATAAAAGGTGAATAAGATATATAGATACAGATACAGATATAGATATAAATATAAAGAGCATGTGCATTAATTTTGCATAAATTAAACACTAGAAGGATAAACTAGAAATAAATAAAATGTTACCAATGGGTGGCAGGAACTTGAGTGGAGAAGAAAGGGTTGAAATTAAGACTTGCTGTGTTATAAAGCATTAACTTTTAAAGTACGAAAATATTTTACATATTCAAAAGCTAAGCTAAATCAAAAAGAAAAAAAGCAAACCCTAAAATTGAATGCAATCCAAAATAAGTGGGCTGTGCAGGGTAGCTTACACCTGTATTCCCAGCACTTTAAGAGGCCACGAAGGTGGGAGGATCACATGAGCCAAGGAGTTTGAGACCAGCCTGGGCAACAAAGCAAGAACTCTATCTCTACAAAAAAAAATTAATTAATAAATAATTATACCTGACTATGTATCAGGTTGATAGCAACCACTTAGGGAAAATATCATTATTTCAATTATCTTTGAATGTAGTATTCTGATTATATATTTATGGTAGGATAAAATCCCAAGACAAAATATATAAAAAAAAACTTAACCTTCGTTCAGGAGGTTTATTTCTAAACTACTTTACGTATATTGTAAGATATATAATGTTGCTATTAACCAGTATTTCCAGTAAGAGAAATGAGACAAATTTTTAAAGATCAAAGAAGTTTTTTAAAACTCCTATAATATTAATTCTGAATAAAAAATATCAATAGGAGCTCATAATTGAAAAAAAAAATTTCCTAACACTGTCCAAAGGAAGGACCTAAAAGCAACGACAGCACCCCCGCATAGCAGTCAGCACACCCAGCACCCAGCTCTTGCTTTCCAGTTACCATCATGCACTAAAAAGAACCATAGCTCTTTGAAGAAATGGCTGATTCCAGGAAAATACAAGGTGAGCCTAGAACATCATGTTCCAGAAAGCAAGGAAACACTCAGAGATTTAATTGGGTCATGACAACAGGACATACGACCAGGCATGAAGGGACTGCAATTGGCTAAATTTAGGATACTTTGAACATCAAAAAGAGTAATGATTGTAATACACTGAATTATAATCATCCATAGGTCCATAATGATATTCCAAAAATCACTATTTTCAAATCCCCAATGTAGTGATTGATTCAGGCCAGTCCCAAATGGTTGACATAAATGAGATATTTATAAGATGCCAAAATAAAATCTCACTTCTTAATTGCAAAGGGGGAAACATGCCTTTCAATTGATACGCTAATGGGCTTCACCAAGCCATCGAAGGCAATGGAAAAATCTGATGCCGTGAGCCTTCTATTTGTGCCAAAGTATTTGTGCCAAAAATGTTCAATCTAATCAATATAGTAATATGTAGGGCTTGAATGTAATCAAACCCTTAAAGACTACCTTTAGGTTACAGAAAAGTTGGGGAATACAGGGACAAGTGAAACAACATCACAAGGAAAGAGACTAATCCAGCGGTGGGATATTCCACAAGAAACTGGCCTGGACTCTTCAAAAAGTTAGAGTTATTAGGGAAAAAAGTATTGAGGGGGTGGATGTTCTAGATTGAAAGAGATTAAAGAGGCATAAGAACCAAATACAATATGTGAACCTTAATCGGATCCTGGTTCAAAAAATAGACAACTACAAAAGCCAGTCTTTTTTTTTTTTTTTTTTTTTTAACAATCCTAAATGTGATAATAACTACAAAAGCCACTCTTAGGACAGTTGGGGAAATTGAATATGGACTAGACGTTAGATGACATAATGCAATCATTATTAATTTCTTAGGTGTGAAATGTTATTGTGGTTACAAAGGAGACTGCCCTTGGCAGCCGGGTGGGATGGCTCATGCCTGTAACCCCAGCATTTTGGGAGGCTGAGACAGGCGGATCACCTGAGGTCAGGAGTTCAAGACCAGTCTGGCCAACATGGTGAAACACCCGTCTTTACTAAAAATACAAAAATTAGCCGGGCATGGTGGCGCACGCCTGTAGTCCCAGCTACCCGGGAGGCTGAGGCAGGAGAATTGCTCAAACTGGGGATTTGGAGCTTGCAGTGAGCTAAGATCGCGCCACTTCACTCCAAGCTGGGAAACAGAGCAAGACTCGATCTCAAAAAAGAAAAGGAGACTGCTCTTATTCTTAAGTGATGTATTCAAAAGTGTTTAGAGGTGAAATAGCATGATATCTGCAAATTACTTTTAAATGTTTCAGGAAAAAAGCATATATACGTATGTGTGTGTGTGTGTATATATATATATATATAATGCAAATATAAAAAATTATTACCCATTTTGAATATACGTGGTGGTGGGGTATATTGCATATAGGTACACAGGTGTTGGTTGTACTGTCTTTCTACTTTTCCCATGCTGGGAAGTTGTAACAACACAAAGTTGAGGAAGTTAACGATTTCCTGTGGTGTTGGGGGTGGGAGGGAAAGCTCGCACTCAAGGAGTAGGTGTGGGATGTTTATAATTATTCTTCTGGTTTCATTTTTAATTATTGTACACATAATTCGTGTTCATTGTAGAAAATTTCGAAAATGCAAATAAACACAAAGACATAAATAGAAATCACCCATAATCACAGTCCCCAGGAAAAAAGTTAATGCTGTAAATGTTTTCCTATATTCCCATCTGGTCTTTTTATATTTTTACTTCTCCTTCCTCCCAGACTTCTGAGTATGTTTAGGGCCATAATTACCCAGATAATTGTTTTTGCAGAACCTCAGAGCCCTGAAGTATCAAAGCAGGGAAGTGGCTGGAGCTGACAGTTTATCCCACCGTCCTGTTCAGTGACACCATCTGTGCCCCCAGCAGGCTCCAAGAGATAGCAGGTGAATGCTGTGTCAGCTGTGAGGCCTGGCACTGAGGAAGGGGCTGACATCTTCTGGGGAGTGATGGGGCTCTGGCCCCATTGCTGTGGCTGTCACAGAACCCAAGCCCCAGGCTCACACGTGCAAACACACTTCCACATCCATCTGTACACACACACACACACAGACATACAAACACACTTCCACATCCATCTGCACACACACAGACACACACACTTCCACATCCATCTACACACACACAAACACACAAACACACTTCCACATCCATCTGCACACACACAGACACACAAACACATACAAATATGCAAACACACCCCAACACCCAACATACAGCCACACACACAAACACACAGTCACACGAACACACTCGCCAAACTTTCTGTTACCCCTCAGAAATTAACTGGGAAAGTAACTGGCATCTTGCCTTTCTCTTTGATAATTGAGAACAAAAAGTAAATATTTTTCCCTTCTCCCTTCTCAGGAAGGGTGGTCAGAGGAAGAAAGCAATTGACAAGTTTTTTGTATCTCTTAGGCTACCATGAAACATGTCCCTGTGAGGTCTGGGCCAAGGGGTGGAAGTGTTGATTCTTTGATACAAAGAGGAGAATGACCCAATCACGGCTGATGGCCACCAGGACCTGCAACCCAGATGACAGTCAGAGGCTCTCCTGGTTGACTTTAAAACCAGCCTGCAGAGGAGGATAATCAAGCAATCAAGCACGCTTATTTTAATTTTGCAAAGCCAAGTGACTTTTTTTTTCACCAGGGTGTTGTACGGTAACTCACACCTGTGGTCCCCAAAACAGCTAGGCGTTTGGAAGAAGCAGTGACTTGAGCATTTAAAGTCTAGCTCTGGCCTAATTCACAGAGGGGCTAGAAAGTAATTCACATGGGAGCGTCCCTCTCTGGTCCACCGGACAAAGAGACCAGCCTGGTATACCCCCATGTCCATCAGGCACTGGCCATGGCCCATGGAAGGCAGATTTAGTGCAGGGAGAAGGAACAGCTGGAAGCCGTTAGCAGCCAATACTCATTCGGGGCTGCTGGGGAACAGCCCATCTGCAGCTAAAGGAGATCCAGGCAGTGCCAGATCATCCTCTATGTGCACCTTTTGAACCAGCAAAACTCCAAGCAGGTGGTTCGCACACTTGAGTGAGAATCAGAATCACCCGGCAGACTTCTTAAACCACACATTGCTGGGCGCACCCCGAGAGTTTCTGATTCAGCAGGTATAGAATGCGGCCCGAGAATTTGCATTTCTAACCCGTTCCCAAGTAATTGCTGGTTCTGTTGGTCTGGAGCTCACATTTTGAAAACCACAGCTCTAAGCATATGGAACCGGTAATTTCCACCAATTAAAGGCTGAGTTATGAGCACAGATGGGAATTTCCTGATAAAATCATTGTTAAAATGATGTGCTGAAGCCTGCTGTGCACTGATTTGAGGCAGAGATAGGGCCCAAAGAAAGAAAGAACTGGCTTAAGCAAAAAGGGAATTCATTGGTTCATAAAACTTAAAGGCTCCAAGGCAGCAGCTTCAGGAATGGTTCGATCGAGGCTCAAATAATGTCTCTCCATCTCCCAGCCTTGCCTCTTTCAGGTTGGCTCCTGTCCCAGATTTAAAAGGGTGGCACAGCTCCAGACCTCACTTCCTCTCTGCAGGTCCAGCAAGAAACAGCCTTTTCTAGGTTAGTCAAGTTCCAGAATTAGTTTTGGGTAAGGCTGACTGGCTGATTGGCTTAGGTGGAGGTCACAGGTGCCTCCCGTGAGCAAGCCAGGAATGGAGAAGAAGGCTTAGCTGCCACAGCATTGGGCTCTGACCCTGGCTGGGAGCCAGAGACTTCCCCAAATGAAGAAAAGGGCAGCAGGAAAGCCCTGGCTACTCACCCTGGAGCAATCAGTTATCAGACTCTGAAAGCCAGATTTGAGTCAGCCACGTTCCTGCCCTCCACACCACACCAACGGCTCCCAGGAAATGGTACTAACATTCAGCCCCATTCACAGCTAAAGTAGGGCAGAAAGGCATGGCTATTTGTGAGAAGCCCAAGGCCCTGAGAGCTGAAGGGACATGTCCATTGACACAACTCATTAAAAGTAGTCCCAGATTTGAGCCCAAGCCTCCTGACCAATGCCCTGAGTGGTGCTCCAGGAAGACTACCACAAGCAGGGAGCGGCCTCACTCCTAGCAGCAGGCCAGTGGAGCAAAGTTTCAGGGACTCTCATCCCAGCCAGGGTTCTTCCTTTTGCAAAGAAAGGAACACTGCATGAAGTGGCTTCAGCAAAAAGAGAATTCACTGGTTCATAAAACTTAAAGGCGCCAAGGCAGCAGCTTCAGGAATGGTTCAATCAAGGCTCAAACGATGTCTCCCCATCTCCCAGCCTTGCCTCTTTCAGGTTGGCTCCTGTCTTAGATTTAAAAGGGTGGCACAGCTCCAGACCTCACTTCCTCTCTGCAGGTCCAGCAAGAAACAGCCTCTTCTAGGTTAGTCAAGTTCCAGAATCAGCTTTGGGTAAGCCTGACTGGCTGACTGGCTTAGGCAGAGGTCACAGGTGCCTCCCCTGAGTAGGGAAAGAGGACAAGCTCCCTAAGGGAAAATCTGCTGCCAGGAAAAGACAGAGTGAAGGTTGACCAGCAGAGCCAGCGGATGTCCCCCTCAGAGAATGCTGCCTACTTGTCGGCTTGCCTGGTTGCCTGGTTATCTAGTTGTTTGGTTGCCTGTCGTCTGGTTATCTGGTTGCCTAGTTGTCTAATTGTATACTTCTCTGGTTACCTAGTTACCTGGTCACCGGGGGCCTGTGTGGGGATGAGCCTCTCTGGCTGAGAGACTCTCTGGCTGACTGTCTTACCTCCATCAAGCCCCGAAGCTGAAGGAGAAAAAGACACAATGTGTAGGCCCCTGGTGCCCAATTCCCTGAGGATGGAGTACCCGATGGGTGTGTTTGGGGGGCCTGGGGGAGGGTCCCCACTTCTTCTGTGGTGTTCTCCAAGGAGATTGGAAGTGGGCTCTGGCCTGAGTTCCTGGACATCTGGTCCCTGACCTGGCTATCCCAAGGGATTGAGGGCTACAAAGATAGATCAGGGGTACAACAGAGAGCAAAGATCTTTATACCAGTCAGGGACCCAGAAGGAAATAGTTACAAATTCAAATTCGGATAATTCTGGGAGAGTTTAATAAAGGAACCATTCACAAAGGATGGTCAGGGTATTGGGAGATCTCAAGGGAGGGAACAGTAGTGACAGCTGGAATCTGTGACCACCCAAGGCCTGGCAGTCCAAGGGGAGGGAGCTGCTAGCGGGGAGGGTTAGAACCCAGAGGCAGAAAGGGCTGAGCGGGGAGAGCTGCCTGACAAGCAGCTGGCACCTGGGGCAGGGACACAGCCAGGCTGCAGCAGCCCCAGGAGGGAGCTGGGGGGTAAATGCCCACCTCTCTCACTCCTCCCTGTCTTCCATTGGTCATACCCAACCAGAAGCAAAAGCACAGGTAGCCCACAGAGGCAGCCACCCAGCTCAGCCTTGTGGGGCACAGGGCGATGGAGAAGACAGTGGATCTGGAGAGCCTAGAACAGCCCCAAGCACGGGGAATGTGTCTGGGGGTGCTCCAGGGGCTGCTAGGAGCTAAATCCAAAGATCTGGTGGTTGTTCAGGAAACAGAAAAAGGACCCCTCAGGATCAGGCCCACATGCCAGAGGGAGTCCCTCAGCAGGCAAGGCAAACACTGCAACAGAGTAAGGACAAGCTCAGGGCCAGCCAGGCCATAGGCAGAAAATGCCCCATCAACTGCCAGGACTCCAGGGGCCTGGAGAACCCAGAGGAATTTCAGGAGGCCCTGAAGTTAGGCCAGCTGGACAGAGGGCCCTGAGCTTCACCCATCTCCAAAAACAACAATTGTCCTGAGCTGAGTAAAGAGGCTCGTTTTGTCTTTGTGTCCTTGATCTGGGCAGCTCCAGGGCTCCTCATTGGTGCAAGGAAAGGAGGTGATCCTGTCTCGCTAAGAACTCAGGCTGCAGGCAGAGCTGGCTTCAAGAGTGCACAGCCTGTGCAGCAGTGCAGGGCCCCGTGCTTAGTTGAATTCTCTTCTGTTGTTGCCTTGAAATTCTTCCTAACTTTTGGACGAGGAGCCCTCCATTTTCATTTTGCACAGGGCTCTTTGCCAGTCCTGACTGCAGCTTGCCACCTATTTCAATACGAGGAAACGGGAGAGGGCAATGCTGAAGCCAGGGGTTTCATGCACAGACAGTATGACAGTCTGGCAGGGAGATATTTAGGCTGGTTGGGCGGGGGGCATTTTTGGAGCCCCTTACATCAAGTCACATAGATGAATGCCTACTGCATCCAAGGGCAAGATTAGCCCCACACAGAACATGAAGATAAAGGGCAGAGAAACCCCCAGGAAGCAACCACAAGAAAGAGTGGGGTCCTGATGACAGTGACTTTGGACAAGGTCTATGCCCCTCACCCACCCACCCAGGAAAGTGCAGGTCCCTCTGGCCCTGCAGGCTGCAGGCTGAGGGGCTGAGTCACCTCCAAGTCCCCAGCTTGAGATGGTCCAGGTTCTCAGAGGCTATGAAGAACTCACTGCCCTGCCAAGGTGCCAGGGTTACTGGCAGCCCCAGGCTCCTGGTGTCCTCTTACATCCTATGACATCAATTCAGGCGTCTCAGGTGCCGGCCTGGGTGGCAGAGCAGAGAGCCACCATGTGAGCCAGGCCCACGTCCTTCATCTACTGCCCAGTATTCCTGATACGGCTACTCCTGTGGGTAGGCGAGTCACGGAGACAGCACCCCAACAGCACCCCAACATCTGAGGCCCCCTCCTATGCAGGGTACTAACAAGGCTTCCCAACAGTGCCATGAGGTAGGCATTATTATCATCCCCAATTTACAGAGATTTATGGCCCTGGTACCACAGTGGGTACCAGCAGCCAGAGAAAGCCCCAGGCAAAGACACACAGGTTCTGGCAGATGGAAGCCACGAAGTCAGAGGATTGGTGGGACTCAGACAGCACCTACTACACCCGGCACGGAGATGGGCCTGTGGGCAACTGCCTCTTGCACTTGGCAGTGCAGATGGGGAAGCAGAGTTGCTGCATATCAGGCACCTACTGTTTGCATGATCCTAGGCTAAAATCTCTTTATAAATAAGGTCTCCAACTCTCATAACCGCCCCATGAGAAAAGTCTTATTAACTGCTCCCATTTCATAGATGAGGGGCTCAAAATGATATATCTTGCCCACATCACGCCCAGACGGTACATGGCAGGGCTGAAATTCGAACCCAGGTGGGTCCGACCCCAGGGAAGGTACAGAGACAGAGAGAGAGGAGCCCGTGCAAGATGCACCTGGCAGGAGATACTGCTCAGCAAATGAAGGACCTTTCATGTCCTAGGGAGCTGCTGAAGAATTCTGAACCAGTGACACCATCAGGTATGAGGTTTCCAGAGGTCATGCAGGGTATGTGGGGAGAACTGAAGGGGGCTTACAGCAAGACTGGAGGCCGGAAGGGCAGTGAGACGCTTTTGCAATTTGCGGGTGCTTTTCATCAGCCCATGGTTACCTTGAGGTCCTGTGCTGCCCCCAAGCGGTAGTTCGGCAGAATTGATTCCTTCACTGAGGACTCTTGTTCAGCCTGGAGCATGCATTAGAATCAGCTGGAGGGTTTATTAACACAGAGGTATGGAGTGGGCCCAAGAATGTGCCGTTCTAACGAGTTTCCAGGTGATGCTGATGGTCTGGAGACCACAGTTTGAAAACCATAGGCTTAATTGCTTTCAAGGGGCCACGCAATCAGGCTGCCTCGTGGGGAGAAGGCGGTTACAGAGGATCCTGGCCTCAGAGCCGTGACCTCAGAAGGGAGGCGCCTGAAGCAAGTAGGGAAGGCTTCTGAGGGCATGGGGTCCGAGAACCATTAGGACTCAAAGGAGCCAAATTTCAGGGGAGGCAGGAGCTTGGGGAAACCTGTAAAGTGGCTGCCCCACTTTCATATGTCATTTCTGCATCTTAAACAATAGAAAGCAGGCTGGGTGCCAGGCGCAGTAGCTCATGCCTGTAATCCCAGCACTTTGGGAGGCCAAGGCAGTGGATCACTTGAGGTCAGGAGTTCGAGACCAGCCTGGCCAACATGGTGAAACCCCGTTTCTACTAAAAATACAAAATTTAGCTGGGCATGGTGGCACGTGCCTGTCATCCCAGCTACTCAGGAGGCTGAAACAGGAGAATCACTTGAGGGAGGCGGAGGTTGCAGTGAGCTGTGATCACGCCACTGTACTCCAGACTGGGTGACAGAGCGAGACTCTATCAGAAAGAATGAGAGAGAGAGAGAGAGAGAGAGAGAGAGAGAGAGAGAGAGAGAGAGAGAGAGAAAGGAAGGAAGAAAACAGGCTGGGTTTGGTGGTGCACGCCTGCAATCTTAGCGACTCAGGAGACCAAGCAGGAGGATCGCTTGAGGACATGAGTTCGAAGCTGCAGTGAGCTATGGTCATGCCACTGCACTCTAGCCTGAGTGACAGAGCAAGATGCTGTCTCTAAATAACAATAATAGTAGTAGTAAAAAGCATTTTCTATTAATATTCTAAGCACTTTATGTGTCTTAATTCAATCAACTCTACAAGTTTGTGAAGGAATAAATTCTGATATTATCCTCCAGTTAGGGGCTGATTTATGTCCCCCTCCAAATTCATGTATTGGAGTCCTGACCCCAGTCCCTCAGAATGTGACTGTATTGGAAGATAGGGTCTTTGGAGAGGTAATTAGGATGAGGCTGCTAGGATGGGCCCTAATACAATATGACTGGTGTGCTTCTAAGAAGAGGAAATTTGGACACGGACACAGACAGAGGGAAGATCCTGTGAGGGCACAGGGAGAAGGTGGCCGCCTATCGGCCAAGGAGAAAGGCCTCCAACAAACCAGCCCTGAGACACCTTGAGCTCAGACTCCCAGCCTCCAGAACTGTGACTGGATACATTTCTATTGTTTAAGCAGTCCATTCTCTTGTACTGTGTTCTGGCAGCCCTAGCAAACTGATACACCCTCGTGTTACAGGTAAGGAAACTGAGGCACACAGGGGTTAAATAATGGGCCCAGTTGCTTCTTGAACTCAAGTAGTCTGAGTAGTAATTAGTTCCCTCCCTGAGGGCTCTACAGATCTGGGGCCGACGTCTGGTTGAGATCCACACCAAAGGCCACACGGTAAGAGTTGCTCCCCCAAGCCTAGCATCAGTCATAGCTTATGCTGCAACAAAGACACGCAATTCAGTGGGACATAATTTAGGTCCAAGCCATGTTTTGTTTTGTTTTGTTTTGAGTCGGAGTCTCACTCTGTCGCCCAGGCTGGAGTACAATGGCATGATCTTGGCTCACTGCAACCTCCGCCTCCTGGGTTCAAGCAATTCTCCTGCCTCAGCCTCTCAAGTAGCTGGGATTACAGGCGCCTACCACCAGGCCCGGCTAATTTTTGTATTTTTAATAGAGACGGGGTTTCACCGTATTGGTCAGGCTGGTCTTGAAAACCTGACCTCGTTATCTGACCACCTCAGCCTCCCAAAGTGCTGGGATTACAAGTGTGAGCCACCATGCCTGGCCCCAAGCCAAGGTTTTTTGTGGGTTTTTTCTTTTTTTTCTTTTTGAGACAGGGTCTCACTCTGTTGCCCAGGCTGGAGTGCAGTGGCATGATCTCAGCTCACTGTAGCCTGGATCTCCTGGGCTCAAGCAATCCTCTCACTTCAGCCTCTGGAGTAGCTGGGACTGCAGGCAAGCCACCATCCCTGGCTAATTTTTACATTTTTTGTGGAGTTGGGGTCTTGCCATCTTGCCCAGGCTGGTCTTGAACTCCTGGGCTCACCCAGCACTGGGAAGTCCTGCCTCAGCCTTCCGAATCACGCTGGGATTACAGGCGTGAGCCACCATGGCTGGCCTTTTTTTGAGCCAGTAGGCACTGTGCTGCTCCTAATGGTGAGTGAGTGAGTCTTGTTCTCAGCCCTTCTCCTCTACTGCCTTTCCCCCGCACCACCACAGAGCAGGAGCTTCTCAATCTCCTTGGACTATGAAGATGGTTAGCCAAACTCATCTTCTCTCCCTGTGCGCTTCCTACTTCCATCCCCTCTGCCCCACTGCAGCGCCTGAGAGGGTTTTCTCTGGCCCTCTTCAGCCTCATCCCTCCCCTGCCTAAAGCCTTAAGGACACAATTTTTTTTTTTTTAAGACAGAATCTCGCTTTATGCCCCATGCTGGAGTACAGTGGTGCAATCTTGGCTCACTGCAAACTCCGCCTCCCGGGTTCAAGTGATTCTCCTGCCTCAGCCTCCCGAGTAGCTGGGATTACAGGCACCGACCACCATGCCCACCTAATTTTTGTATTTTTAGTAGAGACAGGGTTTCAACATGTTGGCCAGGCTGGTCTCAAACTCCTGATATCAGGTGATCCACCCACCTCGGCCTCCTAAAGTGCTGGGATTACAGGCGTGAGCCACCGCGCCTGGCCAAGGATGCAACTTTAAATGCCCATTGCAGATGTCATGACACATCACCCCTCGATACCCCAACACATGTGGTCACCCCACAGAGGCACAATGGACCCCAACAGTTGGCACAGCAAGCAGGGCATGTGGGCAGTGACCGTGATGGCAGGGGTCTCTCTTCCCTCGCTTTGGCTTGTGAACTGGCTCTGCTGCCTGCTGGCGACCTGCCCTCTGTGCCTCTGCCCGCTGATTCGTTTGTGTTTGGAGCTGTGCTGCTTTGTGCTGCATTGGCCAAGTCCTCTAAGCGTCTGTTACAGATTTTACCAGTGCGAGCTGGAAGTTTCAGTAATTGGTGTTTAGGGACAGAAGTATGGGATTGGAGCCCTCTTTAACGTGGCTCTGGGTCATGGACCTTGGCATGGCCCTATCTGTGTGTCTCACTGAATTGTGTGGTTCCAGCATAAGCTATGGCTGATGCTAGGCTCAGGGGAGCAACTCTTACCGTGGGGCCTTTAGCTGTGAGTCTCAACCAGACATTGGACCCGAATCTGCAGAGCACTCAGGGAAACTAGTAACACCTTGTGCAATATTTCCACCCAATGATGGTCACTCATGTGGTGCAGGAGCTGTCACCATGTGGCCTGCTGATGTCCACACCCCTAAAAGGTGATGGCTTTCCAAGGGCCACCTGCTGCTGCTGCTGCTACCTGTGCCTCTCTCACACCAAAGACCCTGATCCCCAGGGTTATAAGAAAAAGACATCCATGACATCCCATGGACAGACTCCTGTGAAAAAGGCCTGAATGCTTTATCTCAGCCCCTCCTAAGGGGTTAGAGGATACCCTGGCCCTATTGGACAACTGTAAAATGGACCAACAAAGATTCTGGGGTCAGCTGAGTGCCACAACTTATCAACACGCATCAGGGCTGCTCTGCCCCCGCGAAGTCTGTGTCCCTTAGCCAACAAGGTAACCACTGCCCTGGAGGAGGCCCCGCCCTGAGCATGCTAATGTGAGACCCTCTGAAGGATGAAGCTTACAAATATGGCAAAGATGGAGGGGACCTGCCTCAAACCACAGTGAGTAACCACCTCCCTCCAGATACCTGGATACAGGGGGAGAAAACAAAAAACCAAGGTCCACAGTTGGGGATGACCCAAGTAGAAATCCAAAATAATTTTTTGTTTTTTGAGATTGAGTCTCGCTCTGTCGCCCAGGCTGGAGTGCAGTGGCACAATCTTGGCTCACTGCAACCTCCGCCTCCCGGATTCAAGCAATTCTCCTGCCTCAGCCTCCGAAGTTGCTGGGACTATAGGCGGGAGCCACCGCGCCCAGCTAATGTTTGTATTTTTAGTAGAGATGGAGGTTTGCCATGTTGGCCAGGCTGGTCTCAAACTCCTGGCCTCAGGTGATCCACCCACCTCGGCCTCCCAAAGTGTTGGGGTTACAGACGCGAGCCACCGCGCCCAGCCGGGAATCCAAAATTTACTGAAAGAATTTATACAACAAAAACATGAAAGGGTGCCAAATGGCTTTTGCGCCTCTACAACATGAGTTTTGAATTAAGTTCAACATCTGCTGAAATGTACCGATTGGGAAAATGTCATTTTCTTAATCCTGGAGCTCAAATTACAGTTATACCAGTGATCCCACTAAATTAAGACAAGGTACCCTTTGTAATCTTAGGGAAGTTACTAAACATAACAGGAGAAACAGGTATGCCTCGCCTTAACCATCTGAACTATTGCCTTGCCTAAATTCCCTGTAGTCATAGCACCCATTATTCTAAAATGTCCTATAGTGGGCATGGACTCTCTGATCCATTGACTAATACATTAAAATTCATTTAAGTCTTTGGCACTTAACAATCAGGTTGACAAAATGGGACCCCATGGACCTACCTCTTCCTTTTCATTTAAAATAGTTAATGTGGCCCAACATAAATTAAAGCAGGGCCTTCAAGAATTAAAACTCATTATACAAGATTTATTCAGAAAAGGGGTGATTATCCACACTGGTTCTCCATTTAATAGCCTGTTTGTGAACTGGAAAGAATGAGTGGTGCCTCACAGTGAATTACCACAACACTTTTTTTTTTTTTTTTTTTTTTTTTGACACAGGGTCTCGCTCTGACGCCCAGGCTGGAGTTCAGTGGCACAATCTTGGCTCACTGCAACCTCCGCCTCCCGGGTTCAAGTGATTCTCCTGCCTCAGCCTCCCAAGCTGGGGTTACAGGTGCCTGCCACGACACCCAGCTAATTTTTGTATTTTTAGTAGAGACGGGGTTTCACCATGTTGATCAGGCTGGTCTCAAACTCCTAACCTCAAGTGATCCACTCACCTCGGCCTCCCAAAGTGCTGGGATTACAGGCTTGAGCCACCGAGCCCAGCCCTTTGCCCATTTTAAAAATTGGGTTGTTTGTCTTTTTGTTGTTGGGTTGTAGGTGTTCTTTATATATTCAGGATATTACAACCTAATCAAATATGATTTACAGATATTTTCTACCATTCTGTCAGTTGTCTTTTTACTCTGCAATAGTACCCATTCTTGATGGGGCTATTTTTTTTTATTATTATTGAACTGAAAAAGTTCTTTAGAGGACTTGTCTAGAGACAAGTCCATCATCGGATACATGAATTGCAAAAAAAATTTTTTTTATTCTGTAGGCTGTGTCTTCACTTGCTCCTGGTGTCCTTTGAAGCACAAACATTGTTAATTTTGACAATGAATACTGGGCTCTTGAAAAAGATGTTTAACAGAACTTTCACCTCCTTTATTGGCCTCAGACTCAAGGCCTCATAGGGCACCATTAATGGTTCGCTTAAACAAGTTCAAATGAAATCAAATGAAACATGGCACATTTCAGTCAGCAGTCGAGCATCGGGGTGAACTGTAATGAGTCTGACTCCATTTTTTTTTTTTTTGAGACGGAGTTTCACTCTTGTTGCCCAGGCTGGAGTGCAATGGCACGATCTCGGCTCACTGCAACCTCCCCCTCCCAGCTTCAAGTGATTCTCCCACCGCAGCCTCCCAAGTAGCTGGGATTACAGGCATGCGCCACCACGTCCGGCTAATTTTGTATTTTTAGTAGACACAGGGTTTCTCCATGTTGGTCAGGCTGGTCTCGAACTCCTGACCTCAGGTGATCCTCCCACCCTGGCCTCCCAAAGTGCTGGGATGACAGGCGTAAGCCACCGCGCCCAGCCAATTCTGACTCCATTTTTGATGATTAACTGCTGACAGCTGTCAAGCCCCATCCCTCCCTTTTCCCCTCTTGCCCTATAGCTGGACAAACCAATAAAAAAGCCCAGCTGCTCCCTCCCTTGCTGCTGGCAGATAGTTTCACCCACGCAAACCCAGCCCATGGGTAGGAGCCCTCACCCCAGCCTCACTTCCAAACACAAAGCCAGGCCAGCTGCCCCTCTCTGCATTCTCAAGCTACTTTGGGGCCTGTTTAGGAACCTGCTGTACTCTCCCCAGAATGGCTCATTACATGAGTCACAAATCTTTTCATGCCTTCTCGGTGCGCAGATAGCATCATCAGTCTCAACATCCAAACCAAATTTCACGTGGGTTAGGGGAGATCTATCCCATATCTGTGGGGTGATCACAGCAATGCACATCTCCTAAAACTCTCAACATCCTCCTACGTCAAGGCCAATACCACGGCTAAAATAATTAACAGTAAGAGGTGCTGATTATTTAAATCTATATACAAATATCCCCAGTTGTTTCCAAAATGTCTTATGTAGCTACATTGTTTTGATTTGTATTTTCTTAAATCAAAATCTAATTATTGTTTGTATCTGGTTTCTGTCTCTTTTGTGTCCTTTAATCTAGAACTGGACCATTCAATATAGAAGCCGCAAGTGGTTAGTGGCTATTAAGAACTTGAAATGTGCCTGATCCAAACTGAGATGTGCCATAAGTATAAAACCCACAATGAATTTCAAAGAACTAGTACTCACAAAAAGTAATGTAAAATAGCTCATTAATAAATTTTTGTGGCTTACATATAGAACTGAAAATTTTTTTGATATATTGAGGGTGAGGCAGAATAATGCAACCCAAAGATGTCCATGCCCTAATCCCTAGAACCTGTGAATATATTACTGTACAGAGCAAAATAGATTTTGCAGCTGTGACTAAGTTTAAGGATTTTACTATAGGGAGATTATACTGAATTATCTAGGTGGGTCCAATCTAATCACATGAGTTCTTAAAAGCAAGGAACCTTTCCCAACTGTATCGGGGAGATGCAACCTGAGAAGTACTTGACCTGCCATTGCTGGCTTCAAAGATGAAGAAAGAAAACCAGAAGCCAAGAAACACAGCAGCCTCTGGAAGCTAGGAACATCCTTCAGCGTATAGCTAGCAAGAAAACAAGGACCTCAGCAAGGTAGTAAATTCTGCCAACAACCCAAATGAGCAAGAAATTGATTCTCTCCTAGAACCTCCAGAAAAGAACACAGCCTACCACGCCTTGGTTTTAGTCTGATGAGACCTGTATCAGACTTCTGACCTATAGCACCGTAAGATAACAAATTACTAATAAGTTTGTGACAGCAGTAATAAAAAACTATTACACTAGGTTAATTATTTATTCTAATTTAATATTAATAAATTAGTAACAATTATTAAAACTAATTTAACCAGTTTCTTTTTACATTTTTGGTTTTTTTTTTTTTGAGACAGAGTTTCACTCTTGTTGCCCAGGCTGGAGTACAATGGCGCGATCTGGGCTCACCACAACTTCTGCCTCCCAGGTTCAAGCGATTCTCCTGCCTCAGCCTCCTGAGTAGTTGGGATTACAGGCATGTGCCACCACGCCCAGCTAATTTTGTATTTTTAGTAGAGACGGGGTTTCTCCATGTTGGTCAGGCTGGCCTTGAACGCCTGACCTCAGGTGATCCACCCACCTCAGCCTCCCAAAGTGCTGAGATTACATGCGTGAGCCACCACACCTGGCCTTTACTTTTTTAATGTGACTACTAGAAAAGTAAAAGTTACATACTGTATATGACTCACATTTGTGGTTCACTTTGTTTCTGTTAAACAGTGCTGATCACACACAGGCACATCACCTATTTTTTAACCCATGACACTACATTGACTTTGTATATATATAGAGAGACGAGGTCACTATGTTGATAAAGCTGGAGTGCAGTGGCACAACACAGAGAGAGACCTTGATTATAGCTTACTATAGCATCCAGCTCCTGGGTTCAAGCAATTCTTCCACCTCAGCCTCCCAAGCAGCTGGGACTACGGGCACCACCGCCTCTGGCTTGACGTAGACTTTTTGAGGACAGCACACTAGTTGTCTTGCAGAATATTCCCCCGACTCTGGACTTGTCAGATTGCTTTATCATGGTGTCATTTAACTTACTCCTCTACCCTGTATATTCCCTGTAACCTGGAAGTTCATTCAAACAGTTTCATTAGATATGGGTTAAACATTTTTGGCAAGAATACAAAGGTGGCACTATGACGTCATGTTGTATGTATCACATCAGGAAGCTCTTAATGTTTGGTTGTCTGACTATAAATGATGCAAGTTCGATTATTAGTTAAGGTCGTGTTGTGAGTTGAACTGTGTCCCCCCAAAAGATAAACTGAATTCCAAACCCCTGGTACCAGTGAATGTGACTTTATTTGAAAATAGTGGTTTTTGCAGATATAATCAAGCTAAGATGAAATCATGCTGGATTAGGGTGGGCCTAATCCCATACTGTCCTTACAAGAGAGAAATTTGGACACCAAGACACAGAGACATTCAGGGTGGATGCCAAGTGATGACAGAGGCAGAGACTCGTGATGTGTCTATAAGGCCAAGAATGCCAAGCATTGCTGGCAACCACCAGAAGCCAAGAAAGAGGCATGGAACTGATTCTTCTTCAGAGCTCTCAGAAGGAACCAACCCTGCTGACACAATGATTCAGACCTCTGACCTCCAGAACCGAGAGAATACTTTTCTATTGTTTTAATCCTATTGTTTATTCTATTGTTTAAATTATTGTAATAATTTGCTACAGCAGCCCCAGGAAATAAGTTCAGGTGGTGACATCAGATCTTTCTAACACAAAGGGAAGAAGGACCGGGCACTGTGGCTCACACCTGTAATCCCAGCACTTTGGGAGGCTGAGGTGGGCGGATCACCTGAGGTCAGGAGTTCAAGACCAGCCTGACCAACATGGTGAAACCCCGTCTTTACTAAAAACACAAAAATTAGCCGAGTATGGTGGCGCATGCCTGTAATCCCAGCTACTCGGGAGGCTGAGGCGGTAGAATCGCTTGAACCAGGGAGGCAGAGGTTGCAGTGAGCCGAGATCACGTGACTGCACTCCAGCCTGGGTGACAGAGCAAGACTCCATCTCAAAAAAAAAAAAAAAAAAAAGGGAAGAGATTTATAGTAATATTCCATTGTGGTTTAATTTGCATTTCCATATGACTAGTAATGTTGAGCGTTGAACATCTTTGTGTGAACTTATTTGCCATGTGTTTCTCTTCTTTGGTGAAGAATCTTTTCCCATTTTTGTTTAAGTTGTTGGTTTTCTTAATATTGAGTTTTAAAAGGTTTTTAAAAAAATATTCTAAACATACATCTTTTATCAGTTATTTAACTTGCAAATATTCTTCTTCCAGTTTGTGGCTTGTCTTTTTGTTCTCTCAAAAGTGCCTTTCAAAGAACAGGAGTTATGGCTGGGTACGGTGGCTCACACCTGTAATCCTAGCACTTTGGGAGGCCGAGATGGGTCGATCGTTTGAGGTCAGGAGTTCTAGACCAGCCTGGCCAACATGGTGAAACCCCGTCTCTACTAAAAACACAAAAATTAGCCGGGCATGGTGGCAGGCACCTATAATCCCAGCTACTCGAAAGGCGGAGGCTCGAGAATCACTTGGACCCGGTGGCAGAGAGACTCTGACTCAAAAAAAAGAGAACAGAAACAAGATCACAATATTTTCACCTGTGTTTTATTTTTAAAGTTTTATAGTTTTAGGTCTATGATCGCTTTTGAGTTTATTTTTATATGGTGCCAAGTATAGATAAAAAGTTCATTTTTCTGTATATGGATAAACAAATGTTCATGCACTGTTTGTTAAAACAGAAACTACCCTTTCTCCAGTGAATTGCCTTTGCACCATTGTCAAAAATCAATCGGCCATATATGAGAAGGTCTATTTCTGTACTCTGTTATGTTTCATTGTTCTGTTTTTCTTTCTTGATGCCAATTTCACACTGTCTTGATTAACGCCAGTTTCTAAGTCTTAAAGTCAAGTAGTGTAAATCCAACTTTATTCTTCTTTTACAAACTGGTTTTAGCTATTACAAGTCCTTTGCGCTTCTATGTTAATTTTAGAATCAGCTTATACATTTCTACCAAAAAAGACTGCTGGGATTTTGATTGGAATTGCATTGAATCTACAGATCAATTTGGAAAGGAATGATATTTTGTAATATTGAGTCTTGCTATCCATGAACACATTATATCTCTCCTTTTATTTAGATCTTCTTTAATTTCTATCAGTAATTTTCATTGTGATGTCTCAGACATCTTTTGTCAGATTTAGCTCTTAAGTATTTTATGTATCTCATGCTGTTGTAAATGGTTTTGCTTCATTTCAATTTTCTATTATTCCTTGCTAGTATAAGGAAATAAATTGATGTTTGTGCCAGGCGCGGTGGCTCACGCCTGTAATCCCAGCACTTTGGGAGGCCGAGGTGGGCAGATCATGAGGTCAGGAGATCAAGACCATCCTGGCTAACACAGTGAAACCCCGTCTCTACTAAAAATGCAAAAAATTATCCGGGCATGGTGGCGGGCGCCTGTAGTCCCAGCTACTCGGGAGGCTGAGGCAGGAGAATGGCGTGAACCCGGGAGGCAGAGCTTGCAGTGAGCCAAGATTCTGCCACTGCACTGCAGCCTGGGTGACAGAGCAAGACTCCATCTGAAAATAAATAAATAGATAAATAAATAAATAAATAAATAAATAAAATGAATTGATGTTTGTATTGTGATCTTGTATCTTATAATCTTGCTAAACCACTTATTAATTCTAGTAGCTTTTTGTAGATTTCATAAGATTTTCTAGGTACAAATTTCATAAGATTTTCTAGACAATCAGATGACTTGATGACTTTATCATCTGCAAATAAAGATAGTCTTACTTCTTTCTATTCAATGTGGATGTCTTTTTCTTCTTACCTTTTTGCATGGGATACACCTCCAATACAATTTCAAGTAGAAATAATAGAAGCACACGTTCTTGCCTTGCTCCTGAGCTGAGGGAGAATGCACCACTAAATATGACATTAGTTAAAGGTTCTTCATAGATGTATGCTCTTTATCAAGTTGAAGAATTTCCCCTCTCTTCCTGGTTTTCTGGGAGTATTACCAGAAATGGATTTGAAATTATGTCAAATGATTTTTCTACATCTATTGAAATGATCCTTTTTTTCTTTTTTAGTCTATTTATGTCGTGAACTACATTAATTATTCCAATGTTGGAGCAATGTTGCATTCCTGTGATAAATCCCATTTGGTCATGATATATTACTCTTTTTTCCTCCACCTCCCGGGTTCATGCCATTCTCCTGCCTCAGCCTCCCAAGTAGCTGGGACTACAGGTGCCCGCCACCAAGCCCAGCTAATTTTTTGTATTTTTAGTAGAGACAGGGTTTCACCATGTTAGCCAGGGTGGTCTCGATCTCCTGACCTCATGATCCACCCACCTCAGCCTCCCAAAGTGCTGGGATTACAGGCGTGAGCCACCGCGCCCGGCCATATTACTCTTTTCATATATTGTTAGATTTGCTTTGCTAAAACTACAATAAGAATTTTACATCCACATTCAGGAGAATATTGGTTTGTAGGTTTCTTTCCTTGTAATATCAACTTCTGATTTTAACAACAGAGTAATAATACTGGTCTTGGCCAGGCACGTTGGCTCACGCCTGTAATCCCAGCACTTTGGGGGGCCAAGGCAGGCATATTACTTGAGCTCAGGATTTCGAGACCAGCCTGGGTAACATGGCAAAACCCTATCTCTACAAAAACATACCGAAAAATAGCCAGGTATGGTGTAGTGCTTCTGTGGTCCTAGCTACTTGAGAGGCTGAGGTGAGAGGATTGCTTGAGCCCGGGAAGCAGAGGTTGCAGTGAGCCAGGATTGCACCATTGCACTCCAGCCTGGATGACAGAGGAAGACCCTGTCTCAACAAGTAATAATAATAATAATAATAATAATACTGTCCTCATAGAATTAGTTAGGAAGTAGTCTCTTCAATGTTTTAGAAGATGCAATGCAATGTGATGACATGCAATGCTCTGTAATGTTATGAATTTAGTTCTAAATATGTTACGAATCCCACAGTAATTGTTAATCAGTTTGCTTTAGGCAGTCAATTATTATTTAAAGAAAAATTTTTTCTTTAAACAATTTTTAAATCATAATTTTTAAAGTCTTTACACTTACCCAAGAAGTTACTATTTCCAGTGCCCTTCATACATTTGCATAGATCAACATTTCTAGCTGGCACAATTTTCCTTCTGCCTGAAGAACTTCCCTTAACGATTTATTTATTTATTTACTTATTTATTTATTTATTTTGAGACAAGATCTCACTCTGTTGCCCAGGCTGGAGTGCAGTGGCATGATCTCAGCTCACTGCAACCTCCACCTCCCAAGTTCAAGCAATTCTTCTGCCTTAGCCTCCCAAATAGCTGGGATTACAGGCTCTTGCCAGCACGCCCAGCTAATTTTTGTATTTTTTAGTACAGACAGGGTTTCACCATGTTGGTCAGGCTGGTCTCCAACTCCTGATCTTGTGATCTGCCCACCTTGACCTCCCAAAGTGCTGGGATTACAGGTGTAAGCCACTGCACCAGGCCAACATTTCTTATAGTGCAGATCTGAGGTTGATGAATCTTTCAACTTCCGCTTGCCTGAAAAAAAAAGTTTTTATTTTCTCTTTAGTTTCCAAAAATGTGTTTACACAGTGAAGAATTCTAGATTGACAGATGTATTTATTTTCTTTGAGTAAAGATGTTAATCCACTGTCTTTTAGCTTGCATTGTTTCCAAGAAGAAATCTGCTGTCACGTTTCTCCATACATTATGTGTTGTTGTTTGTTTATTTGTGTGTTTTCCCCTCCTGGCTACTTTTAAGATTTTCTCTTTATCATTGGCTTTAAAAAATTTAATTATAGTGCGATTTGGCATAGTTTTATTCATAGCTCTTGTGCTTGGGTTTATTGTGGTTTTTGGATCTCTGGGTTTATAATTTTCATTATATTTGGAAACATTCTGGCTGCTATTGCTTCAAATGTCTTTTCAGTCTCCTCTTCTCAGTCATCTTTAGAGATTCCAATTACACACATTTTTTATTAAAGTCATCTCACAGTTGAGTCATGATCTGCTCATTTATTTTCAGCCTTTTTTTTCCTCTGTGCATTTTATTTTGGATAGTTTCTATTTCTGTGTCTTCAAGTTTACTAATATTTTCTCCAGTGATATCTAATCTTCCATGAATCCTCTCAAGTGTATTTTTCATCCCAGACATTATAATGCTCATCCTTAGAAATTTGGTTTGAATCTTCTTAATATTTTATGTTTCTAATTATCATGTTTGAGGTTTCCTCTATCTTCTTGAACATATGAAATGTAGTCACAATAATGATTTTGATGTCTTTGTCTACTAATTCCATTATCTGTGTTTTGCTGTGTTGGTTTTAGTTGATTTTTCCCTCTTGTGAATAATGTTTTTCTGATTTTCACATGTCTAGAAATTTCTTGAGTTTTTTCTAAGATATGGTTAGATTACTTAGGAACAGTTTTATACTTCCAGATCTTGCTTTTAAGGTTTTTGGGCAGGTTGTACTGCCCTGCATTATGGCCTGGAGATTCTCTCCAGGCAGTAGGGTGGGGCAATTGTAGGGCTCACTCATTTTTTTCCCATCTCTCTAGGATCACTGTCCTTCAGTATCTAATGTCCAATGTCTTTAGAGCCATTGTTTTATACATTTTTCAAGGTTTTTAGTTGTTTCAAGTAGGAGTATAAAATCAGTCCATCTTGACCAGCTGTGTGTGTGTGTGTGTGTGTGTGTATTCTTACCTTTGTTACATTGAGCAAAAAGAGGAAGACAGGAAGAAAGGAAGTTTTCATTGTCTAGAGGTATTGACAATTATGGAATAATTTGTGTTCATTCAATCAACAAATACATATTGAACTTCTGGGTGTCATCTCTTAATTTCATGCCCAATATCCTGACTAACAGTGCTCCAACTCTGTTTAAGCTACTTATATATCCAGCCCTAAGTAACGTATTTTTTTTTCTTTTTTGAGACAGTCTCACTCTGTTGCCCAGGCTGGAGTGCAGTGGCGCGATCTCGGCTCACTACAACCTCTGCCTCCCAAGTTCAAGTGGTTCTCCTGCTTCAGCCTTCCGAGTAGCTGGGATTACAGATGTGTACCACCACCCTCAGCTAATTTTTGTATTTTAAGTAGAGATGGGATTTCACCATGTTGGCCAGTCTGTCTCTAACTCCTGACCTCAAATGATCTGCCTGCCTCAGCCTCCCAAAGTGCTGGGATTACAGGCATGAGCCATTGCACCCAGCCCCATGTAATGTTTCTTGATTGGTCTTAACGTGCGCTGGCCAATATGATAGACCCTAACCACGTGTGGCAATTGAGCATTTGATATGTGACTAGTCTGAATTGAGATGTGCTGTTAGAATAAAATGCACAGCATATTTTTAATATTTAGTAACTTAATCATGTGTATATCGGTTTCATGTCAAAATAATAATATTTTTAATATATTAGGTTAAATAAAATGCACCTTTTGTTTTTTGAGATGTAGTTTCGCTCTTGTTGCCCAAGCTGGAGTGCAATGCACAATCTCAGCTCACTGCAACCTCCATCTCCCAGGTTCAAGCAATTCTCCTGCCTCAGCCTCCCGAGTAGCTGCGATTACAGGCATGCACCACCACGCTCAGCTAATTTTTGTATTTTAAGTAGAGACAGGATTTCGCCATGTTGGCCAGACTGGTCTCGAACTCCCGACCTCAGGTGATCAGCCCACCTTGGCCTCCCAAAGTGCTGGGATTACAGGTGTGAGCCACTGCACCCGGCCTAAAATACACTATTAAAAGTAATTTCATCTCTTTCTTTTTATGTTTTTAATACGGTTACTGGAAGACTGTCAATTACACATGTGACTCACATTATATTTCTATTGGCCAGCACTAATTTAAACCAATCATGAGAATACTATTGAGTATTAGAGTTCTCTAGGGAAACAGAACCAATAGGAGATATACATATACATATATACATATATATCTCCTATATATAGGCAAGTCCCAAGATCTGCAGAGTGAGTTGGCAAACCAGAGACCCAAGAGGGCTGATGGTTTCATTCTAGCCCAAGTCTGAAGCCCTGAGAACCAGGAGAACCAATAGTGTAATTCTCATCCAAAGACCAGCAGTTTCAAGGCCCAGGAAGAGCTGATGTTTCTGTTCACGTCCAAAGGCAAGAAAAAAGCTGATGACCCGGTTTGAAAGCAATCAGGCAGGAGGAATTCTTTCTTACTCAAGAGAGGGTCAGGCTTTTTGTTCAATTTAGGCTTTCAATTGATTGGAGGAGGGCTCACATTAGGGAAAGCAATCTGCTTTACTTGGTCTAACAATTTAAGTGTTAATCTCATCCAAAAGCACTCTCACAGAAATACCCAGAACAATGTTTGAACAAATACCTGGGCACCCCATGGCCCAGTCAAGAAGACACACAAGGCTAGGCGTGGTGGCTCACTCCTGTAATCCCACCACCTTGGGAGGCCGAGGCAGGCGGATCACTTGAGGTCAAGAGTTCGAGACCAGCCTGGCCAACATGGTGAAACCCTGTCTCTACTAAAAGCACAAAAAATTAGCAAGGCAGGGTGGCACACGCCTGTAATCCCAGCTACTCGGGAGGCTGAGGCAGGAGACCACCCACCTTGGCCTCCCAAACTGCTGGGGTTACAGGCATGAGCCACCACGCCTTGCCCGTGCAGGTCTTTGGGGGCCATGGAACATAATTTGGACTTTACTGTAAGTGCAGTGGGAAATTCTTGAAAGCTTTTTAGTGTCATAGCCAAATGGTGTTGAGTGAGTAAGTTCTGGTTGCAATGTGCAGTGTGGAAGCAGAAAGACCCATAGGAAGAGGCTGGAGTATATACAGGAAAGAAAATAGATAACCAAATACAAGATTGCATAGCTAAAATGAGAAGTCTGGTGGAAATTTAATAGGCGGCAAGATCAGTGTGATTTGAGATGGTGAAGCTCTCTTGAATGTGTAATTACACTTTAAGTTCACCCATTACCTCCAGGCTACAGGAGCTTGTCTGATTCTCTCTACTTGACAAAGACATGATGGCTGGCTCAAGGCCACAGAAATGAGTCACAGCATCAAGCAGCCCCTTCAGACCAGCTTCCTGGCCTAGCCTTCATGATGCCAAGGTTTCCTAAGGAAGACTACCAAACATCCCCCCAGTAAAGCCACCAAACCCAGGGAGACCCCGTCTCTGCAAAAAATTTAAAAATTAGCTAGGCGTGGTGGCACGCACCTCTGGTCCCAGCTACTTGGGAGAATCGCTTGAGCCCAGGAGTTTGAGGCTGCAGTGAGCCATGATTGCACCACTGCTCTCCAACCTGGGCAACAGGGCAAGACGCTCTCTCAAACAAAAAAAAAAAAAAAAAAAAAAAACCATCAAACCCTTTGCTTGGAAAACTACCTTCAATCTCACCAGCTACGAATTATCACCCTGATCCCTTCTCCCTCCTTTCCTAAGTCCCAACGGGCCGCTTTTGGACAAGCAGCCTAGGGAAAAACTCTATGGGAATCACCACCGTTCTCAGCGGGCCCACGAGAGGGCGAAAGAGAGTCAACGGGCCTGGGACATCCTTTCTCTGGCTCCCAAGAGCAGGGAGGAAGTGGAATCCAGGGCAGGTGTGAGGCCGATTCTGGGCTTGGGTGGGTGGGTAGGGGCTGAGATAAGGGAGGCCCCGGGAGCCTGGCAGCTGCTTCCCTTGCCCTCGCCTTCACAGCATGGTAGGAAAGGCCGCTGTCACCCCCACTGCTGGGCAGCAATGTATCTAGCCTTGGCTGACCCCACAAGGACACTGGATCGCGGCACCTCAGATAAGATTCACTTGGCTGCAAAGCAGCAGGGCTTATATGTCAGTCATCCACAGGCTGCAGGCTGTGGGAGTGGGCGTGACTCCCACTGGGCAAAGGGCAATTCCCTAGAGAAGAGAGAAGGCCCCTGTGACCCAACAGGCACAGCAGCCGCAGATGCACCCTATCCTGCAAAGGGGTCTCGGCGAGGCACCCACAGTGTCCATTTCAGTCCCCTATCGGTTTACTGCTGACCCCAGCCAGCCTCTCTCCTCCTCTTTCCCGGGTAAGAACAGACATGGTCCAGGGTTTTCACATTGGCTGGGACAGTCCGTGAAGTTCTAAGGGGTCCTGAGGCCCGACCTCCTGCAGCTGGGATCCTCTGTCGGCTCCCCCTCCCAGGCCCAGGGGAATCTTTCTTACACATTTGCCTCTTCTGGTTTCTCCCTGATGACGCAGGGATTCAGCCATGCTCTTCACTTAATGATTAATGTCTTTTCCTCCAGGGGCCCAGACTAACTTTTTCCTCTTTACAGCTTTGCAAAAAGCAAAGGTCCCATCCCCACCACCTTATCACTTACACCATAAGGGGTTTGTGACTTTTAACTAAAAGAACCTTTATTACAGCAGAAATGCCATGTGCCAGAGAAGATACCCACCCAGCCCCCAGTGGCTTTGGGAACCTGCTAAACACAGTAAAGGTTGAGAACAACTGAATTTCCAGCATCTTTCCTCATCCTGGGAATTCCTAGGAATCCTCCACTGACCGAGTCAGCACAGAAATGAAATGAAAACTGGAGGCTTAGCCAATCAGATGCTTCCACCCAGCTCTTTGAGCCTGTAGTGAGTGATACAAGAAGCCAAGGACAGTGAGCTATTCATCCTGGTGGTGGTGGCAGCAGCAGCATCCTGGGGCCTGGCTACATGGTGGTGATGGCCACAGTGTCCCCTAGATGTTCCAGCAGCATGGTTTTCATCGTGGTCTTGGCTATCCAGCTGCTACCTTTGGTGCCTGTGTGATTTCTGGGTCCAGTCTTCAAGATATTCTGTGAGCTAATCAATACCCTTCCATTAGATTTTTTTTTTTTTGCCATAGTCAGAGCCTGTTTCTTCTGCTTGCAACTGTGAATGGACTAATACAGAGTCTTTGAAGGGTATGGACAGGGAGAAATGGTGGGACCTGGCTTGTACTTTGAAGAAGTCCTATACGCTGCTATGTGGCCAAGATAGTAAAGCACAGCTACAGCAAATGTGAGCAGACCAGGTAGACAAGTTCTTTAGGGCTCCTTGGACTGGGGTGGTGGTAATAGGAAAAGTTGAATGGCGTTTTGGGGGGTGAAAATCAAATTGGCTTGGTGAGGTAGCGGATGTCGGAGAAGTGGGAGGAAGGACTCAGGATGTCACCCAGGTTTCTGTCTTTCACAAGTGAGTGTTGTGTTAGATTGATTGCAAAAATGGCCGCAATTCTCCACCCCTCCCTTTGCAATATGACTTAGTAACATCTCTCATCAAGAAGCAGAACTTTGCCGGGTGCTGTGGCTCACATCTGTAGTCCCAGCTACTCAGGAGGCTGAGCTGCGAGGACTGCTTGAGCCCAGGAGTTCGAGGCTGTAGTGAGCTATGATTACGCCACCGCACTCCAGTCTGGGTGACAGAGCAAGACCCTGTCTCTAAAGCAAACAAAACAAAAGAATCAGAACTTTTTCCCAAACTCTTTCAAGTGAGGCTTGGCTTTGAGAGTTGTTTGACCAAAAGAGTTTGGCAGAAGTGACAGTAAGTCAGTTCCAAGTAAAGACCTTATAAGATCTTGCATGTTTTCATTTGTTTTCCTGAAACCCTGCAATCACTATGTGACTAAGCCTAGATTAGCCTGCTGCATGGCCACGCTATACCAGCCAGCTTCCAGCCAACCCAGCATCTGATTGCAAAAGCCTAGAGAAATAATAAATGGTTAATGCATTAAGCCAGTAAGTTCTGGGGTGGTTTGTTATCCAGCAAGGGCAAACTGATATATATATATATATACACACACACACACACAAACACACACCCCCCATATATATAAAACCATCAGATATATATATGTGTGTGTATATACGTATATGTATGTATGTATATAACATATGTCAGGTATAACATATCAGGTATGTGTATATATATATACACATATATATATATACACACACACACACACACCCCTATATATATAAAACCATCAGATATATATGTGTGTGTGTATATATGTATATGTATGTATGTATATAACATATATCAGGTATAACATATATCAGGTGTGTATATATATATATACACATATATATATACACACACACACACACACCATGGTATGTGTGTATATATGTATATACATATATATATATGTCCATCCACATCCCAACCAAGCCCACCACCCTCTAGACTTTCAAGGGCTCCTGACTACCTGGACTTTCCACTGTTCTCCTTGGCCCATGAAATTGGATGTCCCTGTCCCAAGGCTGTCTGCAGTACACTCGAACTTGCTCTGCCCTTGAACTTGCTCTTGGGCATATCAGCTGCCCCTTAGGCCAGCCCCTGGGCTTTCTGTATCTCAGAAATCTGCTTTTATCCCTGGACCCCACATTAGTCCCTGTTCCTGGCCTTTGGGATTTGCCGTGGTTGTGGTTGGGCCCTCCAACTAGGTGACGGCCCAACTGCTCACTCCCAGGAGACCAGCACCCACATCCCAGCACAGAGCAGGTGAGAGCTCCCACACTCCTTTTTACCCACTCTCACGGCCTTACTGTGTGCCCTTCTGTAGCTTCTGTGACCCATTGATCTTCCTACGACCTCCCTGGCAGGATCTCTTTGCTCCTCTCCATCCCATATTCAATACCGGGTCCCTGTGGAGCACCAGGCTCTATACTAAGGACCCTGTGTGGGTCCCCCAAAGGCAGAAACCATCTTTCCCCACCAACTCAAAGTCTCCTAGGCATAAAGGCTGGGGGTGGAGGGCTGAGGACTGACCCAGAACCTCTATTTTGCCTCCTGTAAATAAAGATATCTCAAAATACAGTGAGAAGGCCAACTAAGTGGGTGAAACTCCACCAACTGACAGATAATTGTCACATCTTAACTATACATCTTTCCTCGGCAGGCAAGACACATCTAGGCCTGGTGAAGACAGAAACGCTAGTCCCCCCCTTATTTGCAGGGGATACATTCAAGACCCCCAGTGGATGCCTGAAACCGCAGATAGTACCAAACCCTATACATACTATCGATTTTTCTATATGTACATATCCACGATAAAGTATAATGCATAAATTAAGCACAGTTAAGAGGTTAACAATAATAACTGATAATAAAATAGAACAATTATAACACCTGTTATATTTTATTCTCAGTTATTATTGTTAATAGTAATTATGTTGTGATGACTTTCAGCATCACCACTTTTGCACCCAGGGGTCATTAGTAAATGAAGTGAGGGTTACCTGAACATAAGCACTGCGATACCCCAGCAGTTGATCTGACAGCCAAGACAGCTACCAAGTGACTAATGAGCGGGAAGAATATGCAGCATGGACGTGCTGGACGGAGGGATGATTCACTCTACTCAGCATGGCAGGTGATTTAAAATGGGAGGTGCTCATTTTGTTTTTTGGTTTTCTTTTTCTTTTTTTTTTTTTTTTTTTTTGAGACTGAGTCTCACTCTGTCACCCAGGCTGGAGTGCAAGGGTGCAATCTTGGCTCACTGCAACCTCTGCCTTCCAGGTTCAAGCGATTCTCCTGCCTCAGCCTCCCAAGTAGCTGGGACTACAGGCACACACCACCATGCCCAGCTAATTTTTGTATTTTAGTAGAGACGGGGTTTCACCATGTTGGCCAGGCTAGTCTCAAACTCCTGACCTCAAGTGATCTGCCCGTCCCAGCCTCCCAAAGTACTGGGATTACAGGTGTGAGCCACCCTGTCTGGCCAAAACATGAATTGTTTATTTCTGGAATTTTTCCATTCAATATTTTCAATCTGTGATTGACAGCATCTAACTGAAACCGCAGAATGCAAAATTGCCAATAAGGTGGGGGACTATTGTAATTTTCTTTTTCTTTTGTGAACCACTCCCTCCCAGGGCCAAAAAGAGTCAGATCCTCTGCAGCAGGGGTCTCCAGCTCCCACAGTACTGATCCATGGCCTGTTAGAAACTGGGCCACACAGCAGGATGTGAGCTGCAAGTGAGTGAGCATCACCGCCTGAGCTCCGCCTCCTGTCAGATCAGCAGCAGCATTAGGTTCTCATAGAAGCATGAACCCTATTGCAAACTGCGCATACGAGGGATCTAGGTTGCACGCTCCTTATGAGAATCTGATTAATGCCTGATGATCTGAAGTCGAACAGTTTCATCCCAAAACCATCCCCTCCCCCCTACCCCGTCTGAGGAAAAATTGTCTTCCTCAAAACCAGTCCCTGGTGCCAAAAAGTTTGGGGACCGCTGGTCTACAAAGAATGCGCATGGATCAGGTGGGGACATGCTATGGTTTGAATGTCCCCTCCAAAACTCATGTTGGAATTTAACTCCCATTGTAGCAGGGTTGAGAGGTGGGGACTTTAAAAGGTTGGTGAATGCCGTTATCAGTCAAATGGGTTAGTTATCTCAGGAGTGGTCTCCTGATAAAAGTATGAGTTTGGCCAGTTTTCTTTCTGTCTCACACATGTGCTTCCTCACCATGTGATATCTTCCACCATGGGATAAAGCAGCATGAAGCCTTCATCAGTCAGACACCAGCGTCATGCTCTTGGCCTTGCCAGCTTCCAGAACCGTGAGCCAAATACATTATTTTCTTTATAACTTACCCAGTCTGTGGTATTCAGTTATAGCAGCAGAAATGGACTAAGATGGAACACAAGAGAGGGAAGGAAGTGCAGAGGGAGGGGGAGAAGAGGGAATAAAACTTCCCCAGAGCTGCGGAGAGCCTGCCCCATCTCTTCATCCCTGGGAATCAGGGAGGGGCTGCAGACACAGCCCCTAAGCCTGCTCTGCATGATGAGAAGCATAAAGACCTGACCCTACAGCGTAGTACCCTAAGCATGTTCCTCCTGCCTGCGACGAAGGGGGCTATCTCCCCACCCACATCCAACCCATCTGCCTCAGGTGTCCACACCATGGAGGCAGAATGTCATGGACTTGCTGTCAGACCATGTCAGATCATGCTGGGAGATAAATTCCCACCATTAACTCAGAACATGGTGGTGCTGGTTGCGGGGTCCTATGGCCAGAGCCTATGCCCTCGCTGTCCATGATAGCTGCATGGGGGGTGTAGGCTGGCACCAGCTACAGATGCCCTGAGAGCTGCTGTCCAAAGAGCTGTTCTGAAGAAGCTTTGCTGAGGGGCACAGGGCCGTGGGGGGAGAGAGAGGGAGCCGTGGGGGCGCCCCAGATGTTGCCCCATGCCCTTCCAGGGCCTGCCTGGAACTGAAGACACGAGCCCTTGTGAGAGTCAGAGGCACTCGGTCGGGCGCGGTGGCTCACGCCTGTAATCCCAGCACTTTGGGAGGCCGAGGCGGGTGGATCACGAGGTCAGGAGATCAAAACCATCCTGGTTAACACGGTGAAACCCCGTATCTACTAAAAATACAAAAACATTAGCCGGGCGTGGTGGCGGGCGCCTGTAGTCCCAGCTACTCGGGAGACTGAGGCAGGAGAATGGCGTGAACCCAGGAGGCGGAGCTTGCAGTGAGCCGAGATCGCGCCACTGCACTCCAACCTGGGCGACAGAGAGAGACTCCGTCTCGAAAAAAAAAAAAAAAAAAAAAAGTCAGAGGCACTCATCTGAGTTCCCACTTCAAATTGGCAGAGGCCAGGGAGGAGTCCCCACGATAGGACCTACAGGCTGGCAAAGAACGTGCAGGTGGAGGAGGCAAGACAGTGAGGTCACACCAAGGGGCCGGAGAGAGGTCATTCCATGACTGATGTTCTTGGAATCCGGAATCTGCCCTGCATGCGCAAAAATGCCCTCGGAGAGCACGGGGCTGGGGAGCTGGCAGAATCTTCACAGATGCTGAAGAGAGGCACAGCGCAGGCCCTCCCCTGAGTCTTCCCTGATGAAAAAAGGAGGCCAAGGGCAAAGCGGAGAGTGCCGGAGAGCCCTCATTCCTGTTCCCTCGCCACCTGGGGCCCGGGAACCAGACGGACCCTGCGTTAGGATGTGCCGTTGCTGCCTGACTTAAGGCTGGAAAAATACCACGTCCAAGAGTTGGCAGGGGGCTGTGGCTGACCACCAGGGGGCAGCTGTGAGCCCCATGGCCAGGCACGTGCATAGCTCTCTTCAGGGAAAGCAAGCCAGGCTTTCACTGACTGAGACCCTGCTTTAAAAATCTCAGCCAGTAGCTGCTCCCCTGAGCCCATAAGGAGTCCTCAGGTTGAGAGGTGTGCAATGGCCTCCAAGAAACCTTTGTCCCAATAGGCAGACCCCTAAATACCCCAACCACGTTTCAGTACCAAAAATGGGATCCTATACTTTAAAAACCTGACCTTGGTGTGACCCCTAACCCTGGCCTCAGACTTCCCCCAAACCCATTGCAATCCTTCATTTATTTAACCAGTATTTATTTAGCATCTACTATATACCAGCAGCCTATCAGACAGCTGGGATTCTTCAGTGAACAAATCAAAGACCCCTGCCCTCCCGGGACTTCTATTCTCTGAAAGGAAGGTGCCATTGAACCATCCACAGTTGCTTGTGATTGGCCAGAATGATTTGGGTGGCTCTGAATGAAGCCATCACGCAATTCAGCTTCGGACAGGTGACTCAAGTGGTTCTAAGGAGCCTCGCCTTACAGCTTGAGCATTAGGCCTCCTGACCATCAGACCCAGAGAGAGTGATGAAGACTGAGGACATCTGAGTCTAGGAGAGACTTCAACTTTATGGCGTGTGACTTCCATTTCTTTCTCTCAGAAGTAGAGGATAGTGCCTTATTCTTTGAAATTTGCAATGTACTGCCTTTTGACTACAGTGCTTTCACAGAGCAGAAATCTGTTGCTTATTTGATCTGAAACTTCAGTGCTCAGAGAAAATATTCACCTCGGTCTCATTGCATCATTCTCTGAAGAAGGGCCTCTGGATACCAGTGGCCAAAATCTCATCCTCTTATTCCAAAGGTTGGTTCCCCTCTCTGTCTTCTCTCTCTGCGTGTTTATGGCACCATTCTTCCCCAGAGACCTCATCTGGAAATCTCAGCCTCATATCTAATTCCTCTCTCTTTCTTCCCCAGATCAATCCAGACACCTATCAGTTCTACCTTCTAAATGCCTCTTGATCCTGTTCTCTCCTCTCCACCCCATAGCCACTGCACTGGCCAGGCCACCATCTTTGCTCACCCACACAATTGCCATGTCACAGTTGATCCCCAGATTCCTGTTCTGAAGATACTACTGTCAAGCCCCTGTGCATGGTGTCCTTCAGGCTCATTCGCTTCACCTGAGGGCCCAACCAGGCAAGCTCTCTCCCTGCTGCCTCCTGCCATCCCTACTTACCCCTCTGGACCTCTGCTCCTCTCCTGGCACCTGTACTTCCTGCAGCTCCTCTCTAAAATTTACCAAAATACTCTATCTCCACTTTCACCCTCCCAGGAAGCTCTCCCCAACCAGGCCATTCAAGTAATTCCTTCCTCTATAGCATCTTATTCTTCACTATCCAAGCTTACCTGGGGCAAAGTCCTGTGTTCCCGCAAAACTGTGAGCTCCTGAAGTCAGAGTCAGTCTTTGTCTCCTCTTTGGCCTCAACTAGTGCCTGGTCCCCATGAAGGACCTAGAAGATACCTGCTGCATGGCAGATAGAGCTAAAGGCATCAGTGGCATGGTTAAATCAACCTATGACACCTCAACTCTCAGAAATATGGAGTAGATGTGTTTTTTCCTATTCTTTCCAGTAGATATGGTTAAAAACCCTAGATACTGCCTATAAAACAAGCATCTGAAAGCAGAGAGAAGAAGGCAAACCAGCTAGGGACTTTGGGGCCTAGGGAATGACACAACAATGAGTTCTCTGGGTTTATCTTTTTGGCTCATATATCCCAGACAGTGTGCAAAGAAGCCAGCATTCTGGAAACAACAATGGGAATAGATGCCCCACAAAAGCCCAAGAAAATCCTGCTCTGCTTGCCAAAGGACCAAGATGGAGTGGCCTAGCAAAACAGAAAACTTTTAGACAATGATTGTTCTGTGCCAGCCAAATACTATAGGAAAAAATGTTAAGACCCCACCCCCACCCGCACCATCAAAGGCTGAGTGGGGAGCCTTGGCTTCATGGCTAGGCTCAGGCTGGACTTCATGGCTTCAGGCTATCATGAGGTTTCAATCTCCTTCCCCCTGGCCAGGCTAGTGTCAGAAAAAGCTGGGTGGGAAGCCAGGACTTTTATCCCGCTGGGCAGCAATGAGGTCTCCCTTCCCAGGGGTGTCAGTGGAGACCACATGGGAAGCCTGGACTTTCACTCCCATCTGGTGGTAAGGAAGCACTCCTCCTCCTTTCCCCTGCCCCCTCTCCAGTGGTCTCAGAGGAAGCCTGGTGGAGACTCAGGACTTTCGCAACTGCCAAACGGTAACAAGGCTATCCTGCTTCCCCACAGTATCAGTGGAGGTCACATGTGAAGCAGTGACAAGGGAACTCTGCCCCTCCCAGCCAGGGTGCTGTCGATGGAGACCTAGTAGGAAGCCTGAACCCTACCCACTGCCCAACAGTGATGAGGCGCTCCTTCCCTGACCCTGACTGTCAACAGAGGCAGAGTGGGGAACCTGGACCTTCACCTCACCTGACAGGAACAAAGTAGCAGCCCCTTTCCCTAGAGCAAGTCAGAGGAGGCCTCTGCTAAATCAGATTTAAAGAAGCTCCAAGGTCTCACAACAGAAACTCAAAATGTTGAGGTTTCCGTTGAAAATGACTCATCAAACCAAGAACCAAGAAAACCTCAAATTGAATTAGGAAAAATAATCAACAGACACCAGTGCCTAGGTGACATGGATATTAGAATTATCTGACAAGAATTTCAAAGCAGCCATCATGAAAATGCTTCAATGAGCAACTACAAACACACTTGAAAAAAACACACAAAAATAGAAAGTCTCAGCAAAGGAACAGAAAGTCGTGGATTTCAGCAAAGAAACAGGAGACATAAAAAAGAACCAAATGGAGGCCAGGCACAGTGGCTCATGCCTGTAATCCCAACACTTTGGGAGGCTGAGACGGGTGGATCATTTGAGGTCAGGAGCTCAAGACCAGCCTGGCCAACATGGTGAAACCCCATCTCTACTAAAAATACAAAAATTAGCCAGGCGTGGGGGTGCCTGCCTCTAATCCCAAGTACTCAAGAGGCTGAGACAGGAGAATCCCTTAAACCCAGGAGGTGGAGCTTGCAGTGAGCCGAGATGTTTGCGCCACTGCACTCCAGCCTGGGCGACAGACCAAGACTCCTTCTCAAAAAAAAAAAAAAGAACTAAATGGAAATTTTAGAACCAAAATATACATCAACAAATTTTAAAATTCAATGGATGGATTGAACAGCAAAATAGAGATGACAGCATAAAGAATTAGTGAACTTGAAAATAGAACAATAAGATTACCCAATCCAAGCAACAGAGCGAAAATAGAGTAGAGAAAAAAATGAACAGAACCCAAGAGACTTGTGAGGCTGTAACAAAAGATCTAACATTTGTGTCACTAGACACCCAGGTGGAGAGGTGAAAGGATCTACATTTGAAAAAGTATTTGAAGAAATAATGGCTAAAAATGTCCCAAATTTGACAAAAGACATGAACCGACAGATTCAGGAAGCTAAGTGAAACTCAAACAGAATAAACCCCAAGAAGTTCAAATCAAAACATATCTTGGCCAAACTTCTAAAAACCAAAGCCAAAAAAAAAAAAAAAAAAAAATCTTGAAAGCAGAGAGAAATGACGCATTGCCTACAGGAGAAAAATAATTGGAAAGACGTCAGATTTCTTATCAGAAACCCTAAAGGCCAGAAGAGAGTGGCACATTACTTTTCTAGTGCTGAAAAGAAAAAAAGGAACTCTCAACCCAGAATTCTATATCCAGTAAAAAGATTATTCAAGAATGAGGGGAATCCAGATGTTCTCAGATTAGGAGAACCAAGAGAATTTGTTGTCAGCACCTGCCATTTAGGAATGACTAAGAAGAAGTTGTCTAAACAGAAAGGAAATGATGAACAAAGGAATTTTTCTTTTTTCTTTCTTTCTTTTTTTTTTTTTTTTTTTTTTTGTTGAGACAGAGTCTCGTTCTGTCACCAGGCTGGAGTGCAGTGGTGCAATCTCAGCTCACTGCAACATCTGCCTCCCAGATTCAAGCGATCCTTCTGTCTCAGCCTCCTGAGTAGCTGGGACTACAGGCACACGCCACCATGCCCGGCTAAATTTTTTGTATTTTTAGTAGAGACGGGATTTCACCATATTGGCAAGGCTGGTCTCGAACTCCTGACCTCATGATCCGCCAGCCTCGACCTCCCAAAGTGCTGGGATTACAGGCGTGAGCCACCACACCTGGCTGAATGAAGGATCTTAGAACAACAGTAAAGAGGAAAGAACAATGAAAAGCACAAAAATACGGATAAATACAACAGACTTTCCTTATCCTCTTGAGTTTTCTTTCTTTCTTTCTTCCTTTCTTTTTTTTTTTTTTTAGATGGAGTCTTGCCCTGTCGCCAGGCTGAAGTGCAATGGCGCGATCTTGGCCTCCCGAGTTCGAGCGATTCTCCTGCCTCAGCCTCCCGAGTAGCTGGGACTACAGGCGCGCGCCACCAGGCCCAGCTAATTTCTGTATTTTTAGTAGAGTTGGGATTTCACCACATTGGCCAGCATGGTCTCGATCTCTTGACCTCATGATCCACCTGCCTCGGCCTCCCAAAGTGCTGGGATTACAGGCATGAGCCACCGCGCCAGGCCTCTTCTTTAGATACAGTGATAGGGTCTCACTATATTACCCAGACTGGTCTTGAACTCTTAGGCTCAAGCAGTCCTCCTGCCTCGGCCTCTCAGTGTTGGGATTACAGGCATGAGCCTCTTGATTTTTCTAAATTATGTTTGACAGTTAAAGTAAAAAATATACTTTGGGATGCCAACGCGGGCGGATCACCTGAGGTCAGGACTTCAAGACCATCCCGGCCAACATGGTGAAACCCCGTCTCTACTAAAATTACAAAAATGAGTTGGGCATAGTGGTGCACACCTGTAATCCCAGCTACCTGGGAGGCTGAGGCAGGAGAATCGCTTGAACCCGGGAGGCAGAGGTTGCAGTGAGCCGAGATCGCACTATTGCACTCCAGCCTGGGCGACAAGAGTGAGACTTCGTCTCAAAAAAAAAAAAAAAAGGCCGGGCGTGGTGACTAATGCCTATAATCCCAGCATTTTGGGAGGCCAAGGCAGGCGGACCACGAGGTCGGGAGTTTGAGACCAGCCTGGCCAACATGGTGAAACCCCATTTCTACTAAAGATATAAAAAATTAGCTGGGCATGGTGGCATGCACCTGTAATCCCAGCTACTCGGGAGGCTGAGGGAGAAGAATCACTTGAACCCGGGAGGCGAAGGTTGCAGTGAGCCGAGATCGTGAGATCGCACCATTGCACCCCAGACTGGGTGACAGGGCAAGACTCTATCTCAAAAAATAAATAAATAAATAAAGCAAAAATTATAACACCGTATGATGTGGTTCTCAACAAATATAAATATTTAAGACAATTATATTAGAAATGGAAGAAAGTAATGTGATGTTAGGAAGGTAGGTTTTACACTTCACTTGAACTAGTTAAATGTTAATACTCATAGATAGTGTGACTTGAAAGATTTGAAATCACATAGAGTGTGTTCTCTGACCACAATTGAATACATACAGAGACAGAGATATGAATATAGATAGATATTTGAATAGACAGATATAAATATAGGTAGCTATATATCTAGAACAGCTACTGAAAAGGGTATACAAGAGATAATACACTCACAAACACTGTCGATAAATCAAAATGAATGAAAACATTCAAGTGGCCCGTAGAAAGGCAGGAAAGAAAAAACAAAGAGAACAATAGAAAACTTAAAAATTTAATGGCTGACTTAATTCCTAACATATAAATAATTCCATTAAATATAAATTTACCCAAGCATACCAATTAAAATACAGAGATTGACAGAGAGGATTTAAAACATGACCCAACTATATGCTATCTACACAGAACTCATTTCAAATGTAACAATATAGGTAAATCGAAAGTTAAAAGATGGCTAGATGTGGTGGCTCACACTTGTAATCACGGCCATTTGGGAGGCTGAGGCAGGAGGATCACTTGAGCCCAGGAGTTTGATACTGCAGGGAGCTATGATTGTGCCACTGCACTCTAGCTTGGGTGACAGAGTGAGACCCTGTCTCTAAATAAAAATTTAAATTTAAATTTAAAAATTAAAAAGATCAGTTTTACACCACAAACATAAATCAAAAGAAAGCGAGAGTGGCTATATTGATGTCAGACAAAGCGACTTCAGAGCAAAGAAAATTACCAAGGCCATTCTACAATGATAAAACAGTCAATCCACCAAGAAGTCATAGCAATCCTAAATGTGTATGCACAAAACAACAGAGCTGCAACATATGTGAAGCCAAACTTGATCAAATTGAAAAGAGAAATAGACAAATGCATTACTGTAGTTGGAGAATTCATTTTTCTCTCAGCAATTGATAGAGCAACCAGACAGAAAATCAGCAAAGATATAGAAGACACCAACAATACCATCAAACAACAGAATCCAGCTGACATTTATAGAACACTCCACCCAAAAATAGCAGAAACCACATTCTTTTCAAGCACCCAGGGAACATATATCAAGATAGGCCATATCCTGGACCATAAAATACACCTCAACAAATGTAGAAGAATTGAATCATACTGTGTTTTCTGACCACATGGAACAAATAACAGAAAGGTAACAGGAAAATCTCCAAACACTTGGAAATAAAACAATACACTTTAATCCATGGGTTAAAGAGGAGGCTCATGGGAAATTAAAAAAAATACAGTGAACTAAATGAAAATGAAAATACAACGTACCAAAATGTGTGGGACACACTTAAAACAGTGTTAAGGGGGAATCTGTGAAACTAAACGTTTACATTAGAAATGAGGAAAAAACTCAAAACAATAATCTAATCTCCCATCTCAAGAAACTAGAAAAAGAAGAGCAAAATAAACCCAAATTCAGCAGAAATCAGGAAATAATAAGAGCAGAAATCAATGAAAGTAAAAACAGAAAACAATATAGAAAAGCAATAAAAAAGTTGATTCCTTGACAAGATCAATAAGATGGACAAACCTCTAGCAAGACTGACAAAAGAAAAAAGAAAGAAAACACAAGTTACAAATTTCAGGAAAGAAACAGGTATCTGTTGTTATCACTGAACACCCCAAAGACATTAAAAAAAGAATAAGATAATACTACCAACGCTACACACATACATTTAACAACTTCAATGAAATTGACAAATTCCTCAACAACCGCAAACAAGCACAATTCGCCCAATATGAAGTGAATAATTTGAGTCGCCCTTTCACTCTAAGGAAAATTGAATTCAAATTTTTAAGACTATTAAAATGAAAGAAGAAATCTTCAACCCTGATGATTTCACTGGCGAATTATACCAAATGTTTAAAGAAAAATTAACACCAGTTCTACACAATCTCTTCCAGAAAATAGAAGAAGAAAGAATGTTTCCTAATTCATTTTATGTAGCCAGTATTACTCTAATACCAAAACAAGACAAAGTACAAAAAAGAAAACCATAGTCCAATATCCCCAATGAATACAGATGAAAATGTCCTTAACAAAATATTAACCAATAGAATTCAGCAATATACTAAAATACACACACATACACATTATGTATAATAAACATATTAGAGAGAGAGAGTATAACCAGATGAGGCTTATTCCAGGTATTAATGGCTTGTTCAGTATTAAAAATAAATCACTGTAACTCATCATATCAATAGGCTAAAGAAGAATTATATCTGCTGGGCGCGGTGGCTCACACCTGTAATCCCAGCACTTTGGGAGGCCGAGGCGGGCAGATCGTGAGGTCAGGAGATCGAAACCATCCTGGCTAACACGGTGAAACCCGGTCTCTACTAAAAAAAAATACAAAAAATTAGCCAGGCGTGGTGGTGGGCACCTGTAGTCCCAGCTACTCGGGAGGCTGAGGCAGGAGAATGGCATGAACCTGGGAGGTGGAGCTTGTAGTGAGCCAAGATCGCACCACTGCACTCCAGCCTGGGTGACAGAGCGAGACTCCGTCTCAAAAAAAAAAAAAAGGAAGAATTATATCTATATACATTTGACAAAACCCAATACCCATTCATAACTTTTTTAAACTCTCAGAAAAATAAGAATGGGGGCAATTTTTCTTCAACTTGATAAAGCATAGCTACAAAAGAACCTACAACTAACTCATATTTAATGGTGAAAGACAATGCTTTTCTGCTAAGATGAGGAACAGGGCAAGGATATCTATTCTCACCATTGCCATTCGATACGGTACTGTTACATTTAGCCAGAATGAAAAGGCAAGGAAAGGAAATAAGACACATACAGACTGAAAAGGAGGAAATAAAATTCTGCTGTTTGCAGATTACACAATTGTCTATGTAGAAAATCCCACGGAATCTACAAAAAAGTCTTCTAGAACTAATAAGGTTGCAGGATACTAGCTCAACATAACAAAAATCAACTGTATTTCTGTATACTAGCAATGAATATGTGAAAAACAAAACTTAAAACACACTATCACTTATGATTGTTCAAAATAAGTGAGATATTTAAATGTAAATTTAACAAAACATATACAGGACTTGTATGCTGAAAACTGCAAAACACCAATTAAAGAATAAATCAAAGAAAATCTGAATAAATGGAGAGAGATATTTGTGGATTGTAAGACTCACTTTAATAAAGCAGTCAATTCTCCCCAAATTGATATACGAGTTTAACATAATCACCATTGAAATCCCAGCAATATTGTATAGAGAGAACATTATTCTAAAATGTCTATGGAAAGGAATTAACAATTTCGAAAAAGAGTAATAAACTAAGATGAATCATTCTACTTGATATTAAGACCTGCTATATAGCCACAGTAATCAAGATAGTGTCTTATTGGTGAAGTGATAGATACATAGCTCAATGGAACAGAATAGAGAACCTACAAATAGCCCCATACAAGCACAGCCAACTGATCTCTGACAGAGGTGCAAAAACTATTTGATGGGAAGAGAACTGTCTTTTCAACAAGGGGGGCCAGTTTTGTATATACAGGCAAAAATATGAACCTAGATCTAAACCTCACACCTATACAAAAAGTAGCTCAAAATGGATCATGGATTTAAATGTAAAACATAAAACTATAGGCCCCGTGCAGTGGCTCACACCTGTAATCCCAGCACTTTGGGAGGCCGAGGCGCGCGGATCACGAGGTCAGGAGATCGAGACCATCCTGGCTAGCACGGTGAAACCCCGTCTCCACTAAAAAAAAAAAAAATTAGCCTGGCATGGTGGTGGCACGCACCTGCAGTCCCAGCTACTCAGGAAGCTGAGGCAGGAGAACGGCATGAACCTGGGAGGTGGAGCTTACAGTGAGCCTGAGATCGCACCACTGCACTCCAGCCTGGGTGACAGAGCGAGACTCTGTCTCACCAAAAAAAAAAAAAAAAAAAAGCATAAAACTATAAAACTTTTAGAAGAAAACATAGGAAAAAATCATCAGGACCTAGGGCTTAGTGAAGGGTTCTTATACATGACACCTGCTCCATGAAAGGGCCGCATAGGCAAAGCAGTCCTCAAATGCCAAAGAAGCCAAGAAACCAAAGAAGGAGGCAGGCAAATCCCGTTTGTCAGTATAAGGTGGCTTATTAGGGGCAACTTATAGACAGAAGTCTGGTCTTGGGCCACCACAAGACAGGTAGATCTCTACACCATACCTCCCCAGGCAGGGGGCTTACATCTTGGGGGAAAGGTATACGTGCTCTGAAAGGAATGTGTAGTTGGCTATGAGTGTCACAGCCTGTGACTTCTGCAACAGCATCAAGAGCTGTTTTGGAGGAAACTTACAATCATTAGGTGTTTCTACATAAAGAGTAATACATCAGCTAGACATGTTGGAGGCATTCCCGGACTTGTGGTTAATCACTGGATTAGCATTTAAAATAAAGCCTCTCTTGTCCCCACAACATCGAAATCAATAAATTGGAATTCATCAAAATGAATAAACTTTTCTCTACAAAAGGCCCTCTTAAGAAGATAAAAACACAAGCTACACCTAGGAAAAAATATTTGCAGACCACGTATTTGACAAAGGATGTGTATCAGAATATAGAAAGATTCTCGAAACTCAACAGTTAAAAAAAAAAACAAATAATCTAATTAGAAAATAGGCAAGAGATATGAGGAGATATTTTATTGAAGAGGCTATACAATGGCAAATAAGCACATGAAAAGATACTCAACGTCATTAGTCTTTAGGAAAATGCAAATTAAGACCATGATGATATATCCCTACACACCTATTAGAAGAGCTAAAAATTAAAAATAGTGAACATATCGAATACTTGAGAGGATGTGAAGGAACTGAATCTCTCACCCATTGCTAGTGAAAATATAAAATGATAGAGCCACTCCGGATAATGGTTGAGCAGTTTCTTTAAAAACTAAACTTAAAGTGACCATACAACCCAGCAATGCACTTGTGGGCATTTATCCCAGAGAAATAGAGCTGTGGCCACACAAGTACCAAAATGGAAACAACCAAAATGTTTTACATTAAGTGAATGATTGAACAAACTGTGGTGTATTTACACCAGAGATTACCACCCAAAATTAAACTATTGACACATGCATCAACCTGGATGGATCTCAAGGGCATGAATGCATGAATCTGAGTGGGGAAAAGAAAATCACAAAAGGTCACATACTGTATGCTTCGATTTATATAACATTCTCAAAATGACAAAGGAGAACGCATTAGTGGTCACCAGGGCTTAGGGATGGTGGGGAGAGAGGAGGGTGTGACTATAAAGGAGTTGCAAGAGAGAGATCTTGATGGTGATGGAACAGTTCTGGATCTTGGCAGGGTGGTGGTTACACAAACCTGCACAAGTGATAAAATAACATAGAACTATCCACACATTGTATCAATGTCACTTCCCAGTTTTGATATTATATTATAGTTAATTAAGATGTAATCGTTGAAGGAAACAGGGTGAGGGGTTCATGGGTCCTCTCTGTACTATCTTTGCAACTCTGTGAATTTCTAACAATTTCAAAATTTAAAGTTTTTTTTTTTAATCAATACATGAACATTCACAGTGGTGACAGCCTCGGTTGGGTTTGAAGACTGGGTTGGGTTTGAAGTTCTGGACTGAGAAAGGAGTAAGCATATTTTGGTATGTGGGGAGAAGGGGAAAGGAATCAGAACAGACATAAGTTTTGGCTGTGGGTTGCAAACACTTCTTCCTTCTTGATGGCAGGAAGTGTCAGGCAGGCTGCAAAGACCTGGAAGCTGAAGACTCCAAGGAGGAGCAGAACTGCTGCAACCGCTTACACTGCAGTTCCTGGACCCTAGGGTCCTCCCTACCCCACTTTGGGATTCTCTCTATCCAGAACACAGCTGGTGCCCTGGGGTCATGACACCCCAGAAACTCATCTGTTCTGGTCTTTGGCAAGTCTCCAGACCAACTTTGACCAATAGAGAACTAAGGCAGCAAATTTTCCAGTGTCATACAGATAGACAATTGCATCAGAATAGAGACACGTGACTTCTGAATGCGGACTGGAGGAGATGAGGATGGAGGGCGGGGAGGATAGTAAGAGAGGGAGCAGGGAGACCAGTTAAGGGCCACTGAAGTAGTCAAGGTGTCAGACAAGAGCTTTGAGACAAGAGGACTCGTCTTAGAGATAGACTGCATGAGGGCCATGAGGGTAAGGGAGGTGTCCAAGCTGACCTCAGCCTTCTGGCTTGTCCACTGGTTGGATGGGGTCACCATTTTATTGTAATGGCAGATACTGGTTGCAGAGAACTGAGTGTTGGAGGACCGTGAATGAGTTCCATTTCAGATCTGCTCAGCTTGAGGTCCCTGGGAGACAACCACAGGAGTTGTTTAGGAGACACCGGGCTACTTCAGCCTGGAGCTCCAGGAGGAGGTCTGCATTGGTCGTTGGGACAATAGGACCAGGCAAGTACATGGAAAGAATGTCAAATTCCATCAGGCATAAAAAGAACAGTTGAACTCAGGTGGTAAAGGGGCAGGAAGGGAGGAGTGGTTTACAAAATTCCAAAACAGATGATCGAGTCAGAGAGAGGTAGTCAAATAATTGAGCATGGGGGTTGTTAAAGTGACATTGGTTCTTGCTGTCACATTGACAGATTAGAGAGGAAGTTGAGAGTCAAAGCCATCCGCTAAAAACATACAGTTAGTAAAAAGTGCGTGGCTCCCAGGCAGTTGGGTGACTTTCCACAGCCTCTCACCTTCCCAGCCAGATTGTGCCCCACCCCCAATCCCAGTGCCTCCTTTATAGAAATTCTGGAGCTGTAGTGCCTCTTCTCACATCCAGCAGGGAACCATGACTCAGGGCTGGGCAAACTGGCACAAAAACCCTTTGGTTCATCCAAGCCAGCTGTCCCTGGGTCCCAAGTCTCTTTTGCAGATCCATTTGCATGCAATTTGCACTTTGCTACAAACCCTGGCTTCCCCTTTAAAGGGCCAGTACCTCTCTTTCCCATCTCATCCTCATCTCTTAACCAGTCACCAAGAAAAGTGGGCTCTGATGATGAAAAAGAAGCAAGGGGGTCCATACTCAAAATTCATATGTTGGCCAGATACCGTGCTCACACCAGTACTCTGGGAGGCCAAGATAGGAGGATTGCTTGAGGCCAGGAGTTCAAGAGCAGCCTGGGCAACACAGTGAGACCCCGCATCTCTACAAAAAATAAAAAAATAAATTAGCAGGCATGGTGGCATACCCCTATAGTCCCAGCTACTCGGGAGGCTGAAGCAGGAGGATCACTTGAGCCCAGGAGTTTGAGGTTACAGTGAACTATGATCACGCCACTGCACTCTAGCCTGGGTGACAAAGCAAGACTTCAGGAGTGGTTTACAATGTTCCAAAACAGATGATCAAGTCAGAGAGAGGTAGTCAAATAATTGAGTATGGGGGTTGTTAAAGCAACATTGATTCTTGCTGTCACATTGTCTCTTAAAAAAATAATAAAAATAAAATCCATTTATCGAGGGTCCAAAATTCCTTTACGGAAGCACAAGCTGCCTTTGAGAACTGGAGGATACGGATATGTCCTGCTTCCCTCCATCCCCAAGAACAGCTCATAGAAATAGGAAAGGGGTACACCTCCATACCCCTAAATCTTCCAGACTAGAGACTGAGCTGGTGGCATAGGGGAAGGACTGGGGTCTGAGGACCTATACTCTCAGCCTAGGAGCCAGCTCCCTAGGGAAGAGCCCAGAAATTAGAACTCCCTGCAAGCTCAGATGGAGTGACCTGTTCATAAAGCACATGGCCAGATACTAAAGTTCCTTAATAGATGAACGGTGAGTCCCACTCCCTGACCTGGGAGGCAGGAGAGGCCTCATGTGACCACAATTTGGGGATTGGCATTGCCTTGGCTTCATGGCACAGAGGAGACCCACACACACTCCTTCCCCTGCCAGGGAGACTCCAGGCTGAGAAAAGGACAAGTCCTCAGGTTTGAAGATGCCTCCTCATCAAAATGCTACATCGCTCTTCATTTGAACCTTGACACACTAGCTGAGAGGCTGCCTGGAGGGTCCTGGGCCCTTGTTTTAGGGCACATAAAAATGAAGACATCACCAAGGGAACGCCCCTGCATCAGGTCTAACTAACCTGCACCAAGCCACGCCGCACACCAGGCCACTCCAGCTTGACCACTGCTCCTCTGCCCAGACCCTTGATGAATAGTGCAGTCTTCTGCAGCCACTGCCACTGTTACAGCTCCACTGGCCCCGCAGCTGCCACACAGATTCCTCCAGGGATCCTCAGGACTCAGTGCACCAGAATCTCAAGGTTCTGTGTGTGTGTGTGTGTGTGTGTGTGTGTGTGTGTGTGTGTGTGTGTAACAGAGGAGGCATGGCTGCATTAACCCCTGTGGTCATCAGCCAATATGGCCCCCAACGATTCCCTCCTTCTTGTACCGTTTTACACTGACACCATAGGCAAGTTTTAAGTGCTTTTTTTCTGCAACTCATCTCAGCAAAGATAAATATCATTGCCTCTTATTCTAGGACATGGCAGGCTGCAGGACCCCAGTTGCACCAAACTGCCATCCCCTCCTGCCTGGTTTCCCTTCTTCATGAACCGATCAGTGGGCCATAGCCAGGTTGGGATGCATGTCTTCCACAGGATGGAAACTACCTCCAGCTGGTCAGGTACATGGCCTTGGAAATCATCCTACACTTTAGAGTCAACAAAGGCTGTTCCCATATGTGCCCCAAGCTCCTCCAGGTTTCTCCATCCTATGGACACAAATGAGGTGGCATTAACAGGGAAAACACACACTTTACGGGCTTTTGCCCCCGTCCACAGACTACGGGTGCTCCAGGGCCCCTCGATTTGTCCCAGTTATTTCTGAATAACTGGAATATCTTACATCTGCTTAGCACGGGTCCCCTCCTAGAGAGCTATGGCCTTAGAAGCCACTTGGGGGCAGTACCTCACCACTGCCCCTGCCAGAGTGCCCTGATGACCAGCACTATGGACCCTCCTAAATTCCATCTGTTCTCCCCCTATGGCCTCCAAGTTGGCAACCTGAGACCTAGTAGGTCTGCGTATCATGCAGAAATGGGAGAAGGACCCTTGTAATGGATTCTGTTGGTGCCCTGCCCAGATTCCTCTCCTTGGCCAGTGCGCCCACCCACCAGCTATTGCTAGGATCTCCCCAAAAAGTAATTGACCCAGAGGTGCAAAAAAATCTGTGCTGCTTACCCCAAGGGGGGACAGCTCTGTGGCCGATCCACACCCCAGAGCTTCCCCTGGATCAGGCTGAAGTCAGACCCCAGCTGAGACCACATTCATGCTTAGCATCTTCCCTGCCCTGGCCTGCTTCATTCCCTCCCTCTTATGTCTCTCCAAGAGTACTCGCTCAATAAATCACCTGCTCAAGAATCCTCAGCTCAGCCTCTCACTCTAGAGAAGAAAACATACCCTTCTTCCCAAGTTTGTGTCTGGAACCCTGTCCCAACCTTGCTTCGGCCTCAGAATCTCGTGAAATCAGCTCCTGCTTCTGCCTACAACCCTCTCTGTGTGCCTTGGGGGCAGTTATGTGGAGACCAGATGAAAGGACAGACACCCCTCTGTGTTTCTCCACTACACTCCTCATTCCACCCCTCTCTCCCCCAGGAGCCCACCCACCAGCCACCGCCTGAGTCCTTTCCCCACTGCAAAGCTGCCTTCCTGCCAGATTCCACCCCCAGGACTCCCACTATGTATGGTGAATGCATTTGACCTTCAAAACCATTCTGTTCCATCAGTATTAAGTCTACTATTTTTTCTAGTGGAGAAGCCAGAAGCAATTTACTGCAAAGCCAATGCAGCTTAAGCTCACTTGCATGGGCCCCTTCCAAAGCCCTGCAATTTCGTAATCATAGTTTTTATTCTTCTGCTTGAGGAGGGCTCCCAAATTGTATCAGCCTCAGGCCCCATAAAACCTAACTCTACCCTTGGAAAAATGGAGGCTCTGAAAGGTGAGGTGATTTGTCCCAGGACACAGGCCTGATGAGCAACAGAAGCAGAAGTTGACCCAGGTTTGCTGCCTCCCAAGTTCTTTTCCCGTCCTCCATCCTATGATCCACCCCTGCAACTCCCCTGGGCCTACTGCAGCAGCCTCCAGGACCCAGCCCTTGGCTTCACTCTACCTCCAGCACATAGCCTTCCCAGTTGCCAGCCATCAGCCCCTCCTCTGCTCTGGCACAGTATTGTGGGAGCTTGGCAGGCCAGAGTGGGCTTGGCAGAGCTACATTTGAATATCAAGGTAGAAGAGTGTCTGCATGTATACCATCAATGGATGCAGACACCCACAGAGCCTATGGTAGCTGCAAGTTGCCCCTACATTTGCCTGTGTTTTCTCCATCAGCTGAATGGCAGGCTGTTAGGATACCTGTCTTGGGAGCACTGCAGAAGTTAGACTGTGTATCAGTTAGCTCTTGCTGTGTAACAAACCATGCCAGAACTTAGTGGCCTAAAACAACAACTATTGATTTAGCTCACAGTTCTGCAGGTCAGCAATTTGGGCCATGCTCTCCTGGGCAGTTTGATCTCAGCTGAGCTCCCTTTGGGCATATGCAGTCAGCTGCCAGGTTGGCTGGGAACTGGAGTCAGCTGGTACATCTCATCTCTGTTCCACAGAGTCTCCCATCCCTCAAATCAAGATTGTCTGCCTGATGGCTTGGCAGAATTCCATGAAAGCGAATGGACTTGAGCAAGGCCTCTTGAGGCCTAGGCGCAGGACTCAACAGCTTTACTGTCAGCACATTCTATGGCCCAAAGCAAGTGACAGGCCAGCCATGATGGTTAATGTTGTCGTCTTGGCTGGGCCATAGTGCCCAGGTATTTGATCAAACATTATTCTGGATATTTCTGTGAAGGTGCTTTTTCTTTCTTTATTTTTTTTTTAATGCAGTTAACAGTTCAATTGGGGACCTTTGAGTAAAATAGATGACCCTCTATTAGGTGGTTGGGCCTCATCCAATCAGTTGACAGCCTACAGAGAACAAAGACTGATCTCCCCCCAACAAGAAGGAATTCTCCAGCTGAATGCCTTCGGACTGAAATGACAACTCTTCCTTGAATCTCCAGCCTGCCAGCCTACTCTGCAAATTTTGGACTTACCAAGCCTCCATGATTACATGAGCCAATTCCTTAAAATAAATGTCCTTCTATATATATACACATCCTGTTGGTTCTGTTTCTCTGGAGAACACTGACTAATACACCAGCCCAGATTCAAGGGGTGGGGAACACACTCCACCTCCTGATGGGAGGAATGGCAAAGTCACATTGCAAAGGATGAGGGCACAAGGAGAGGACTAACACAGTCACCTCTGCTCATAAGTGACCACAGGCTAGCTTTAGGAATGGGTGGGTGTGGGCAGGGAAATCTGCAGCTCTTCGTGTCCACCTTTGAGCATCGAGCTTCTGCTGGGCCAGCCAGGTGGAATTCCCAGTCATCTCCACCTCCTTTTTGGTATCAAACACTGGGAAGAAAACTGTTTCCAAGACTCTGTGAGCAGAAAGGGGGGAACCTCACAACTGGATTTGAGAGTATGTCTTTGCCCTCAAACTAGGGGCTTCCTGAGGCTGTGCTCTTTTCTACCATCCAACTCAGGACTCAATGTAGAATGGAGGCTGGGCGTGGTGGCTCTGGAACCTTTAATCCCAGCATTGTGGAAGGCTGAGGTGGGAAGATCACTTGAGGCCAGGAGTTTGAGACCAGCCTGGGCAACATAGTGAGACTCCCAGTCTCCACAAAAAAAATTTAAAAATTAAGTGTGGTGGTGTATGCCTGTGGTCCCAGCTACTCAGGAGGCTGAGGTGGGAGGATCACCTGAACCCTAGAGCTGAAGGCTGCAGTGAGATAGGATCCTGCACTCCAGCCTGGGTGACAGAACAAGACCTTGTCTCTGGGCAAAAAAACAAAAAACCCTATAGGCTGGAGGAAGCGTTTTATTCCGCCTACAGGACCCAACAGGTTCTGAGAGCAACCAAATGTCTAATTCTCCCACGTGTCCCCCAAGATTGTTGACACTCTAGCTGGGACATACTGGGCCCCCATAAGTAATTCCTAGATGAACACACAGAGCCTTCAGTGCTGAGGCCTGAGACATCTGCTCCCAGCTATGCAAACAGTCCCATGTCACAACTAACCAGGCAAGGGGCAGGGGGCTCAGACTTGCCCAGCCCACCTTTCGGTCCTCTGGACTGCCCTCCATGCTGGCTCAGTCCTGTTCTGTCTACCTCTGCTCAGCACGCCTTCCTCCCACACAGCTTGACAAGTTGGCCACCTCCCAGCTCCCCACCCCACCCTGTCTCCTGCTTACCCTCCTCTCCAGGCTCTGCAAGTCTCACATAGACACTTGGTAAGAAGCCAAGCCTTGCCACAAGTGCACGTCCTGCAGGCTTCCCTTCCTGCAGGTATGGCTTTGGGCTCTGGACTCTGGGTAGACCCAGGAAGTGGGGGTCATCAGGGGAGACAATGTAGCAGGCAGGCATGTAGGGCAACCAGAGTCAGCCTATGAGATACCAAGGGCAGGTCCTCTTATGCCCAGAAGATTCATAACAATGGCATAAAAAATAGTGGAAGACCCTGGACCCACATGCTCTGAGCTCCAGCCCCTAATTGTCACAAACTGCAGTGTGATTTGGGACTGTCACTTTGCTTCTCAGTTCCCCCATCTGTCAAGTGGAGATGATAACCATTGATAGTGGATCCTATAGGCATCCTGCTCACTCCTTGAGGCCTCACCACTTCAGGGAGCTCCCGCTGCCTTCCACCTGTGAATCTGCATGTCTGCACCTGAGAGCTTTCTTTCCTAAACTGCAGAAGGCCAGACAGCATGCTGGAAGTGCCAGGGAATTAACAACCCTTAGCAGAGCCCTTCTTCTAGCTATAACTCACAGGAGTTGATGGATAAATACCCCAGCTCCCTCGCTCCTCAGGCAAGATAACTCTGGGGCACGTGTTCTACTCTGATGCCCAGATTTCCTCCGCAAGACTAAACTCCAGTTGCCCACAGTGTTAACTAGCTTGATAATACACCCCTTGTGGGCTGCCTTCCTTCCCCATTTCACAGAACTACTTGCACTCAAAGCCTTGTCTCAGGGTCTGCCTCCAGGTCAGTCCAAACTAAGACATCATCCCAGCCCTGTCTGCAATACCATTAGCCCATGTGTGATCAAGATGATGGCAGAGGCTACCAGCAGGTGTTTGAGCCCAGGGCTGGGTGAGGGTCTTCCCAGCCCTTATCTCTACTCTGGACCCACAGGAAACTCCACAAGAAAGTGTCAGAGGATGTTGGTGGGACTTCCTCTGTTGTCCTGGAATGGCAGCCAAGGCCTGAAACTGAGGTCAGGAGATGCTTGGGACCCATATTCTAGAACGAGCAACAAGTGAGTCACCAACAGCTGAGTGCCCAACTTCTCCTTTAGTGAGAGGCAGTGCAACCTGCTCCTCCATGCATTCCACCCAAAGAGAGGACTGGGGAGGGGAAGGCGGGCCATAGTGAATTTCATTCTCCAGGATGACAGGATTTCCCTCTGTCTCCCTGAAGCAAGGGATGAAGGGATTCCAAGCTAATCAGAGGAACAGTCAATGTGCCCAGTTGCACATCCCTCCAGACCAGGCTTAGACCTTTTGTTGAGACCAGCTAATTCTGTGTCCTGTGCATTCTACAATTCTAAGTCCCTCCCTTCTGTCCACTATGATGACCAACAACTGGGCTCTCATCGTCTCCCGCCTGGAAGCTCCAGCAGTCTCCTTTCCAGCCCTTCTGCCTCTCTCAGCCTCTTGTCTGTTCCAATCCATCCCTGTAAAGTGGACCTTTCAAAACCAGGCTGGCAAACTACAGCCCATGAACCAAATGCTGCCTGTGGCCCGTTTTTGTGTAGCCTATGTGCCATGAATGGTTTTTACAGTTTTTACATTTGTTTTTAAACAAAACAAAGAAAACTGTGTGACAGAGATGTTTGCCAACCTCTGTTCTAAAGCATAAATCTCATCCTGCTTAAAGGAGTGGCCTCCCTACCAGCCTCAGCCCACACCATTCACCCCTACACACCCTAAGCCTGTCCTCTGTGTCTGATACACCCTCCCTCCCTCCCTGGTATGCCTGGTCAACTACCTACACTTTCACACTCACTCTAAATATCCCTTAGGCCTAGGCTTCTTGGCCTCACATCACGCTTTGACTTCCCCTGCTCTGAGCTAGAGGGCAGAGGTTGGCCCCCGCAGGTTCCTGTATAGACTGGATGACAGCTGATTTTGACCAATAGGTGGAAGATGAAAGAGCAGGAAGAAATGAGATTCTTCCAAGAGTCTCTGACCCTAGCTGGGTCTGTCCAGGGCTCCAAGCTCCCAGTAGGTACATCCACCATGGTTCCAGTCCTAGTGGGTGGTGATCTGAGAGCTCCTCACCTCTCTCCTCATCCTACCCAGGGTGATTGATAACAGCTTCCTGCCGTTGCTAATCTCTGGGTTGCATCTAAGTAACTTCTCAGCTCTTCCATTACCCATGTAACCCATTCCCTGCATGTAATTACCCCTCTTTAAACATTGGCTTTTGGCTTTTGTTTTCCCAGTAGGACTCTGACAAATAAGCATTTTTTTCAGGTATCCCCTGACCCCTAGATTAGCTCAGGCCCCTACTACTGCCCAATGACATCCTTCACTCATTGCTTCAATAGGTTATTTATTGGATGCCTATGGCCAAGGGCCAGCAAACACAGCCAGCTGTTTTGTAAATAAAATTATATTGGAACACAACCACACCCATTCATTTACATATTGTATAGTTGCTTTCAAAGGCAGAGTTGAATAACTGCACCAGAGACCCACGTGTGGCCCATGACACCTAAAATATCCACTCTCTGGTCCTTTTCAGAAAAAGTTTGCCAGCCCTTGTTTTAGGTACCCAAAATGTAGTCCTGGGACCAACAGCAACTTCTTCACCTGGGAGCTCGTTGGAACCACAGAATCTCAGACCCACAACGAGACCTGCTGATTCTGAGTGTGCATTTTTACAAGGTCCTCAGTTGATGCGTGTGCACATTGAGGTGTAAGAAGTGCTGCCTTCAGAAGTCACCCCCTTATCATAGCTCTCATCCCGTTCATTGGTCATCATTAACAAATTAATTTTTTTGTCTTCCCTTCCAGAGGCAAGAGCAAGGATTATTAGTGTTGGTCTTCTTCGGAACCTCAGTGCTGATAAGTTGGCTGGCCCAGAGAAGACGAATGCAGTGACCCTCTGACAAATATATTGTTGAAGAGAGTCATGGAAGCTGAAGGAAGAGAGAGTTTCAAAAACAGCAGTTACCGTTTTTCACGTATGAGACTGGCAAAGATAAAAAAGTTTGTTAACACACGGTGTTGGGAGAGTACAGGAAATAGGCTCTCTCTCACATGTTGTTAGCACAACCTCTCTGGGGAGGTCAGTTTGGCAATATTCATCAAAATTACAAATGCACAGACTCTTTGACCCTGCATTTCCACTTGCAGGCCTTTGTTTTCTGAATAGACTCAAGCCTGGGCCAAGTGATTAATGTATGTAGTGCACAAGAGCAAAAGGTTGGACACAACCAAGTATTCATCAACAAGGAATCTGCTTGGTAAGTTGTGGTGTATAATAAAACTGTGCAACTTTAAAAAAGAAATCCATCACTGAAAAATATCTGAAAAATTTAAAAAAAAAAAAGAAGGAGCTAGTGCAATCTCCAAGGTACGTTGCATAATAAAGAAAGATGTGTACTACTACACATCAGATAATAACCAAAACAGGGCAGGGAGACAGAAGAGGAACTATATATTTGCCTGTATATTCATAAAATATCTCTTAAAGGATGTACACAAAAAACAACAACACTGGCTGGCCATGGGAAGGGATGGCTGGGTTGCTGGGGGCAGGGATATGAGGAGACTTTTCACTACCTACTCTTTGGTACTTTTTGAATTAAAAACAGACAGGGGGAGAAAAAAAACAGGAAAAGCTACAGAAAATACAAAATGTGTACAAAAAAAATACAGAAACGTATACACACAAAAAAAGAGAGAAAAGTAGAGGCATGTTTTAGATATCCAGTCTAGAACCTTCCTACTCAAAATGTAGTCCACAGACCAGCAGCATCACAATCACCTGAAAACTAGTTAGAAATGCAGAACCCCAGGCCCCACTCCAGATAAACTGAGTCAAAATCTGCATTTTTAACAAGAGCCCCAGGGAATTAGCGCAGGAGTTACTAACTGTGACACACTGATCCAGGCAACCAGAGAACTCACTTTTAGCAACTCCACCTGGTTTCCATGGTCTGCTACTAATAAAACAGCTGCCTTTCCCCCCTAACTGGGGCTCTGTCCCGGTGAGACATCAGGGCCCAGGCTGTTCCCATTAAGGGGCAGGTTTCCAGCAGCTCCTCCCAGGCCCTGGCTGGCCCAAAGCCCAGTGCCCTGGCGGGTCCCCAGCCAAGGAGACAGCTCACTTCCTCCTTCTGGAGCCGCTGGGACTGCTCAGAACGGAAACATTGGAGAGGTCTCCACTCCCCCAGATGTAAACTCTTTCCAACACGAATAAAGATGCATGTGTCTGGCTCAGGTTTATTTATAAATGGTATTTATCTATCTATCTGCCAGGACCTCTGGGTACCTGGTACCTGACCTAGTGGTGGAAGAGAAGTCAGGGGAGGGGTAGCAATGGGCAGGCCCCATTGGACAAGGAGGGAGAAAGAAAGGCCAGGAGCTGGGCTGCTGCCTCTGCATCCTTGATCCTCTGGAAAAACTCCAGGCCACATCTGGAGGCCACATCTGGAAGCAGTGACTCTGCTGGACTTTTCAGAGTAGCAAGGAGGAGGAGGGAGGGAGGACTGGGGAGCTGCACTGACGTCGGTCCAGACCACCCAGGACTTTGCAATTGGAGGACTAGGCAGGGAGACTAATTTTCCCACCACCCGACTCCCAGCTCTCTGACCCCAAGGACTGGGCAAGCACAGAGCCAGTCATGACTGAATGCCCCCCACTGCTGCTGTCCTGAGCTCCCCATGCCTCAAGCCGGAGGGACTCTGTACAAGCCAAGCCCTCTCTGTTTCTGGATCCTTCTATTCCCACGGCCTCCTAACAGTTGCAGCCTCTCCCACAAACAGCACCCCAGGTCCTCCTCTTCTCCCTTCACATTTCCTCCTAGGTCCCTCATCTGTGTGGCTAATGTCTCTTCAATTTAAAACAAAACCATAAAACCACTAAAAAGTGTACAGTCCAAAAGAGTTTACAAAATGCTTCGCCACAGTGAGCCCTGTTTCACTCCCTCCCAGCCCTGCAAGGTTCGCATTCCTACCCCTACTCTGCATAGCAGAACACTTAGTGAGTGCAGGAAATGCTAATGGGCTTCACAAGACCTTTTGGCCTGTAGATAGCAGAGGCCTCTGGACTCAGGTGCACACCTGGGCTGCCGTCTGCCAAGGCCTCAAGGCCTTCTCAGTGCAGGACTCCACATCAGACGGGCCTTGATCCCATCAGCCGCCTGCTGACATCTCCAGTTCTGCGAATGGTTATGTTCCTTGCCTGGCCCACAGGCCCCAAATTCAGAGACCTATTTCCTCCCCATCCCCTCTATTGTTCCCCACCTCAGGCCTACCCCATCTCAGAGTCTGGGCAAACATACTATCCCTATCTTCCCAAACACTACTGTCGTTGTTTCCCAACCAGCCCCCCTGTCCCTGGGGCTTTTCTCCTAGTATTTCATGTTCCACAGCTGCCCTCAAACCCTCCAGGATAGACTAATTACAAAAGTGGCCCCAATCCCCAGAGTTCAAGACCAGCCTGGGCAACATGGCAAGACCCCACTCTACAAAAATAAAAATTAAAAAGTTAGCTGGGGCATGGTGGCATGCCTACAGTCCCAGCTACTCAGGAGGCTGGAGTGGGAGGATCACTTGAGCCCAGAAGTTTGAGGCTGCAGTGAGCTATGATTATGCCACTGCGCTCCAGTCTGGGAGTGAGACCTTGTCTCTTAAAAAAAAAGGGAGGTGGGCCACAATGATTCCTCTTCCTGTAACCACACCCTTTGCAGTGTGACTTTGTATCTTCTCCCATCAAAAGGCACAGTCTATCCTCCTACTCCTCGAATCTAGGCTGGCCTCATGAATTCCTTTGGCAGTTCAAATATGGTAGAAGTGAAGTGGCAGAATTGCCCATTCTGAGCCTAGGCTTCAAGATGCCATATGCATTTCCTCTTCTCTTGGAAATCTGTCTTGCCACCATGTAAGTAAGCCCAGGCTAGCTTTCTGGAGGATGAGAAACCATGTGGCCCAGGCACACCCATTGGCCCAGCCAATAGTCAGCCCAACCAACCATATGATGAGGCTGTCCTGAATCCACCAGCCTCTCCACCCCCTGCCAATCAGCTGACTGCAGATGCATGAGGAAATTCCATGATCAGCTAAGCCGGCCCAGACCAGAAGGACCACCCAGCAGGCCCATAAATGAGTAAGAAATAATAAATGGTTGTGGTATTAAATTACTAAATTTTGAGATGGCTTGTTGCACGGTAAAAGCAAACTGGTACACCCTTTGTCCTCTATTCACAGAAGTCCTCTTAAGGACTTCTGAGGCAAAATTCTTCATATTCAAGCCTTCCTAAAGAAGTTGCTCTCTCAGTTTCATTTCCCACAACTTCTCCAAAACCTGGCTGCCACAATGTCCCCTGAAATTTCTTGTTCTTTCCATCCTCAAACCTTTGTTTATATAAGTCTGTCCTCCTCTCATTGCCCCTGCCCCTACCCTGAATACCATCACCCTCCTTTCTCCACCTCTCAAAATCATGTCTTTTTAATCCCTGACTGTGGGTCTACCTCACTGTGAAGGGTTTCTTGTTCCAACTCCTTTGACACACTTAGTCTCAAACTTTGCTCTAATTTGCTGTGCTTGCCAAAGAAGCATTTAATCATATCTTTATCCTGCCTTGTTTTATCCTGCATTGGTTCATTATAGACCAGGAAGGGCAACTAAATTTGACCTCATATGTCTCCACAGACAAATTAGTAGAAAATGCCTAGAGAACATCTGGCATCTGCTGGAAAGACTGCCATGATTGATTCATAATGTCTGCCATAAGCACAGGCAGGTCCATACTGGCCATTCCTGATCTAGTGCAGGGATTCTTGCACTTTTTATATTGTTAACCTTATAGACTCCCTCTAAGAATATTTTTAAATGCATAAAATAAAATATATCAGATTACAAAGGAAGCCAATTACATTGAAATATTGTTATCAAAATATTTTAAAATGTGTAATATAAGAATATATATGCTTCAGGCCAGGCACGGTGGCTCACACCTGTAATCCCGACACTTTGGGAGGCCGAGACGGGTGGCTTACCTGAGGTCAGGAGTTCAAGACCAGCCTGACCAACATGGTGAAACCTCGTCTCTACTAAAAATACAAAAATTAGGTGGGCAAGGTAGCGGGCACCTGTAATCCCAGCTACTCAGGTAACTGAGGCAGGAAAATCTGAGATCGCGCCCATTGTGCTCCAGCCCGGGTGACAGAGCAAGACTCCGTCTCAAAAAAAAAAAAAAAAGAGAGAGAGAATTTATGTGTTTCTTCCTTAATACACCACATACCAAGATATCTAACAGAGGGCCTAATTACTGCAATCTTGAAGTATAAATGAGCTTTCAAAATATCTATAACTGTCATGTGATGTGAAAATATCTGTGGCTTCTGCTGGTGACAAAGACTCAGCTGTGTGGTTTGTTGCCTAAATCCATAACTGAAGGTAGTGCTCAATTTAATTTAGAGTAACGTATAGATGTCATTTTTTTCAACTAAGTTTTATTGACCCTTTTACACTGTATCTGCAGGACCCTAAATTAAGAACCCCTAGTCTAGCCTGTAATATACTTGAAAAGCAAGGGCTGCTAGCAAATTATTTCATAACCTTGAGAAGGATCAAGGCTGGACCACAGTGGGTGATCAGGGGTGATATAAAATAGTCACCCCTGTGACTATGCAGAGGCTGCAGGGCAGGAGGCGGTAAGGATTTTCACTGCACCGTTTCTGCTCCATTCGGTGGCCTCATCAGTTTCCTTCCTCTCACAGGAACAAGGCCACGGCACCTATTAGGAACCTCATCCTTGCATTCCAGGCCCAGGGAAATCCCTCCAGGCCCCCTTCCTCCCTGTGTCCTGGAACCTGCTGTCCTTCCCACTGTCTTGCCTGGGCCTCTGCCCAGCCCTGGAGAAGCAACATGGCAGAGCCTCTGCCAGCTCAGCTCCCTTTCCAGCTTCCCCCTCCTTTAGCCCCACACTGGAGTAGTGGGGCCAGGTCTCCTCCACCCCCTATCCTTCCCAGGACCTCAGAACACCAACCCTGGGTGCCTTGTTACCTAGATATGGAATTCAGCCCAATCCTTGCAGTGTCCCTTTGAAGTGGAGACACCCCCCTCACATTAAAGATGAATGTGTTAGACACACTTGGGACACCACTTCAAAAACCTCTTGAGCAGATCTCTTCCTCCAGCCAGTGCTGAGCTGACCCAGGGCTTCTCCACTACAGCTGGGTGGGACACCCAAGGGAACATGCTTGGCCGTCATGCACGAGCAGCCCAGCAATGCGGGAGGAACTAAGAAGCTGTGGGATGTCCCTTGACCAACAGTGGTGAGAACCAGTGAATAATGCTTCTGCCTTTTGTCCCCCGGCAGGGAGCTCTGAGACATTTCAGAAAACTCCACGAAAGGCTGTGATGGCCCCCACCTCCAGACACCCATAGATAGCACTGGCTAACTTGGTGTCACATCTTGTATTGGCTCTCCCTCATTTCTTGATTCAATGTCCCTGTCCCTCCCTCCTGCTCCCTAAGATCACATTCTTAAATAAACTACCTGTTCGCAAGCCTTTGTCTCAGGTTCTGCTGGCAGGCAGCAGGAGGGGCGGGGCGAGGACCCAAGCTAAGACAACAAGGAACTAAGGATCAAAGAAGTGAAGTCACTTGCTCAAGGCCACATGGCTTGTAAGTGTGATCTATTTGATCTGATATATTTGATCGAATAATAAATACACATTTAGCTTTCAGCTGGAACCGCCATCTTCCAGTAATTCGCCAAGATGAGGAACACAGAGGAAAAGAGGAGAGGCACCCGATATATGTTCTCTAGGCCTTTTAGAAAACATGGAGTTCCTTTGCCCACGTATATGCGAATCTATAAGAAAGGTGATATTGTAGACATCAAGGAATGGGAACTGGTCAAAAAGGCATGCCCCTCAAGTGTTACCATGGCAAAACTGGAAGAGTCTGCAGTGTTCCCCAGCATGCCGTTGGCATCGTTCTAAACAAACAAGTTAAGGGCAAGATTCTTGCCAAGAGAATTAACGTGCATATTGAGCACATGAAGCACTCTAAGAGCCGAGATAGCTTCCTGAGACGCGTGAAGGAAAATGATCAAAGAAAGAAGTCAAAGAGAAAGGCACCAGGGTTCAACTAAAGCGCCAGCCTGCTCCACCCAGAGAAGCACACTTTGTGAGAAACAATGGGAAGGAGCCTGAGCTGCTGGAACCTCTTCCCTAAGAATTCAGGCATAATAGGTGTTAAAAAAATAAAAGGCCTCTGGACTGTAAAAATGTTTCTCTTCGTTGAATAGAAGTGTGGTGTCCTTTCCCCCAAAGAAATATTTAAAGCAAATTTTAATTGTGTCCTAATTCATTATGTAATGTCTTCACTATTCAGATTTAACGTATTTCTTGCTGAAAGACGTTAAGTAGCTTTTTGTGCAACAAATTACTCAATCGGTTAGAAAATGGCCAGGTATTATGTATGAAAGATTCGTACTGGTTTGATGATAGTCCCTCTAAGTCATCAAGGAAGAAATAAAATAATTTACAAATAAATAAATAAGTACACTTTTTTTTTTTTTTTTTTTTTGAGACAGAGTCTCGCTCTGTCGCCCAGGCTCAAGTGCAGTGCTGCGGTCTCAGCTCACTGCAAGCTCCGCCTCCCGGGTTCACGCCATTCTCCTGCCTCAGCTTCCCAAGTAGCTGGGACTACAGGCGCCCGCCACCACGCTCGGCTAATTTTTTTGTATTTTTAGTAGAGACGGGGTTTCACCATGTTAGCCAGGATGGTCTCGATCTCCTGACCTCGTGATCCGCCCGCCTCGGCCCCCAAAGTGCTGGGATTACAGGTGTGAGCCACCGCGCCCGGCCATAAATACACATTTAATATTGCTTGCTTGATTGACTGACTGATATTTCTCCCAACATAGCTCTGAGGACCCAAATGCACAGAGCATGAATATGTGTAAAAAAATTATATTTAATTTTTAATTAAGTTATACTGGAATACAGTTTCCATGTAGAAAATTTAAAACATTACAGATAAGTTTACAGTCCCTTTGGCTGTCTCCTCCCCAGTCTCCAGTTCCTCCCAGGCAACCACTTCTCTATGCATTTATAGACATGCTTGGGATTGTTTTGCATGTATATGTTTATGTATTCTAAATGCATTCTGCAACATTTTCATTTGCCAGTTTGTCTTGGAAACACCTGACAACAGTAGAATGGATACATAAATTGTGGTATACGCATGCAATGGAATAATATACAGCTGCTAGAATGAACAAACTATAACTACACATATAATTTTGATAAACCTCACAAATATGATGCTGAGCCAAAGAAACTAGACACAAAAGAGAACATACTGTTTGAATCCATTTATACAAATACAAACACAAGAAAAATTGAAAGCAAAAGAACTAAAACCAGAAAGCAAAAAACAACTTAGGTCAGACACAGTGGCTCATGCCTGTAATCCAGCACTTCGGGAGGCCAAGGCAGGAGGATCGCTTGAAGCCAGAAGTTCGAGACCAGCCTAGGCAACATAGGAAGACCCCCCACCCCGCAACACCTCTCTACAAAAAAAAAAAAATTTTAATAGCCAGGCATGATAACATGCACCTGTGGTCCCAGTTACTCAAGAGGCTGAGATGGGAGGATCACTTGAGTTCAGGAGGTTGAGGCTGCAGTGAGCCCCACTGTGCTCCAGCCTGGGCAACAGAGCAAGACCCTGTTTCAAAACAAACAAACAGCTAAAACTCGGCAAGGATATCGTGGACTATTTTCTTTAAAGAACAGAAAGGGGATTCTGGTGGGTGTGGACACATGGGGACTTCTGGGGTGCTGGTAATATTCTGTTGATCTGTGTGCTGGTGACATGAGTAGGTTCAGTTTACAGTTTACAGCCAGGAAGCTGCACACTTGTGATGTGTGTACTTTTTGCATGTCCATTCCCTGTAGGAGATGGCATGTCGTCACTGTTCAGACAGCCTCAAGAGTTCACAGCCTAGAGGGGAGAAGGGCAGGGAAACACATTGGGCAGTAAATCATGACAAGACTATGCCAAAGGCCTGAACAACGTCAGCAGGAGCTCAAAGGAAAATGCTCACTTGTCTTTTGGGGAATAGAAAAGAATTTCCAGAATGAGTGACTGGGAAGATGACCCCCTATAAGATGGCTGGGTGTTCACCAGGTGAAAGGGAGGAGAAAAGAAAAAAGGAAGTAGAAAGAGCATTACAGTCAGAGAAACTGAGCAAGGCATGGAGTGCGGGCAGCCTGAAATGTTAAGGGTCCCGACTGTCTGCATCGCTGAGATCTAGGGTGTGCAGTGAGATCCCCGAGAGGAATGATGCCACCAGAGAGGTTGGCACAGCTGGAATGATGGGAATAGGCCAAGGTGAAAGACTTGGAAATGATCCTAAGGTAATGGGAAGCCATGGAAGAGTTAAGATCAGGAAGGACATGATTGGATTTGAGATCAAGAAAGATAAACTGACTACAGAATAACATGGGCCACGCAGGAGATAGGACAAGGAAGACTAGGGATGAGAGGTGGGAGGGGTAAGCTAATGCATTCACCCCGACAGGAGAAATAGATGATGAAGGAAGGAAGTGACAGTGGGGTTGGAGAACCGGAGCCAATGCTAGCAGATACTCAGGAGACTTGCTGATAGATTGGGCAAATAGAGTGGAGTAGAGGGAAATTAGTGCCTAAATTCCAGCTTGAGTGACTGATGCCTGGCCCGCATCCTGGGCATGGGAGAGGCTGCTGAATTCTATTGATTAAAATTCAAAATGTGGTTCCCCCTTTGACCCAGCACTTATGCAACATACTAAGCAGCAGTAAAAAGAATGAGAGAAAAAAAGGAGGCAAGTCCATACGTGCTAACATGGAAAGACCTCCATGTCACGTTGTACAAGAAAAGAGCAAGTTTCAAGAGAGCATGTACAATATGCTCCTATTTGCATTTGAGAAAAGACTACACACATACCAGCCGAAGATCTGGTATTTTTCTTAATTAGAAAAAAGTAGGCCAGGCGCAGTGGCTCACACCGGTAATCTGAACACTTTGGGAGGCCGAGGCGGGCGGATCACAAGGTCAGGAGATCAAAACCATCCTGGCTAACACAGTGAAAGCCTGTCTCTACCAAAAATACAAAAAAATTAGCTGGGCGTGGTAGCACATGCCTGTAGTCCCAGCTACTCGGGAGGCTGAGGCAGGAGAATCACTTGAACCTGGGAGGCCGAGCTTGCAGTGAGCCGAGATCACGCAATTGCACTCCAGCCTGGGTGACAGAGCGAGACTCCATCTCAAAAAAAAAAAAAAGAAAAAAGAAAAAAGTAACTACATACAAAACTAAGTATTGCTGTATGTACAGTAAGTAAAGTTCTTTTAAAAATCTGATTTTTTCAAGGCAAATATTTTCAAATATTACTTTTGTAATTTGAAACTATATGTAACACACAGATAACAGGGGCTACCACTGAAGAGGGAAGAGGGTTTGGGGGATAAATGAGAGATGTCTTTATTTATATTGCCTGAATTTCTTACAAACACCAATTTCTTCCTGTTTAATTTAAAATAAGTATATTGGCTGGGTGACAGAGCAAGACTCTGTCTCAAAAAAATTTAAAAAAAATTTTTTTAAGTAAAAATAAAATGAGTATATTTTACAAATGAGAAATCCAGGCCTGGTGCCCCCTCCAGCCCCACCAGGTCCTCAATCTAGCCCCAAAAAATAATGAAGGTAAGAGAAAGTCAAAGGCAGAATTCTGTTTTTTTTGGTTTTGTTTTTTTTGAGACAGAGTCTCACTCTGTTGCCCAGGCTGGAGTGCAGTGGCATGATCTCGGCTCACTGAAGCCTCCGCCTTCCAGGTTCAAGCGATTCTCCTGCCTCAGCCTCCCGAGTAGCTGGGATTACAGGTGCCTACCACCACACCCGGCTAATTTTTGTATTTTTAGTGGAAACGAGGTTTCACCATGTTGGCCAGGCTGCTCTCAAACACCTGACCTCAAGTGATCTGCCCGCCTTGGCCTCCCAAAGTGCTGGGATTACAGGCATGAAGCACTGTGTCGGGCCCAAAGGCAGAATTCTTATCCTGATGTCAATAAACTTGGGTGGAAAAAAAAGTTTCCCCATTATTTTCACTGCCTCTAACTGAAATATGGTATTTCCTTGCATTATGAATGTAGGCAATAGATGACAGTAGTATTTAGCAGTGTCTGCAACTTTGTCACCAACAAAAATCACAGCTATTTCCCTAACATATTAGAGTTATTGCAGATATCTTAAAATATCATTTATGATATTATGAAATTATGATAGATATTAGATCCTGTCTTAATCTGTTTGCTTCTGCTATAACCGAATACCTGAGACTGGGTAATTTATCATGAACAGAATTTATTTGGCTCACAGTTCTGTGGACCACAAAGTCCAAGAGCATGGCACCAGCGTCTGGCAAGGGCTTCGTGCTGTGTCATCTTGTGGCAAAAGGCAGAAAGGCAAGAGCGGGCAGTAACAAGAAAGCAAGAAGGGCCAAACTCACTTTTTTTTTTTTTTTTTTTTTTTGAGACGGAGTCTTGCTCTGCCACCCAGGCTGAAGTGCAGTGGCTCCTTCTTGGCTCACTGCAACCTCCGCCTCCCGGGCTCAAGTGACTGTCTTGCCACAGCCTCCCAGTTAGGTGGGATTACAGGCACCCGCCACCATGCCCAGCTAATGTTTGTATTTTTAATAAAGACAGAGTTTCGGCCGGGCGCGGTGACTCACGCCTGTAATCCCAGCACTTTGGGAGGCTGAGGCGGGCGGATCATGAGGTCAGGAGATCGAGACCATCCTGGCTAACACGGTGAAACCCCGTCTCTACTAAAAATATAAAAATTAGTCAGGTCTGGTGTCAGGTGCTTGTAGTCCCAGCTACTCAGGAGGCTGAGGCAGAAGAATAGCATGAACCCGGGAGGCGGAGCTTGCAGTGAGCTGAGATCGCACCACTGCACTCCAGCCTGGGTGACAGAGTGAGACTCCATCTCAAAAAAAAAAAAAAAGGAGTTTCGTCATGTTGGCTAGGCTGGTCTCAAACTTCTGATCTCAAGTCATCTGCCTGCCTCAACTTCCCAAAGAGCTGGGATTACAGGCATGAGCCACCACACCCAGCCTAAACTCATTTTTATAACAACCCACTCTCATGATATAATGGCATTAATCCATTCATGAGGGTTCTGCCTAAGGTCCCCCCTTCTTAAAGGTCCTACCTGTCAACAATGTTGCAATGGAGACTAAATTTCCAACACATGATTATGGGGGGCACATTTAAACCATAGCAGATCCACCGCTAGATTTTCTTCTTTAACGTGTTAAAAAGATCTGCTAGATTTTCTTCTTTAATGTGTTAAAAAATTCATTAGTATATATCACATTTTAAAAAAAATGTTTTTAAGACAGAGTCTCTCTGTCTCCCAAGCTGAGTGCATTGATCAATCATGGCTCACTGCAGCCTCAATCTCCCAGGCTCAAGCACTCCTGCTGCCTCAGCCTCCTAAGTAGCTGGGAGTACAGGCACGTGCCACCACTCCCAGCTAAAAAAGAAAAGAGAACTTTTCTCTCTTTTTTTTTTTTTTTTGAGATGGAGTTTTGCTCTTGTTGCCCAGGCTGGAGTGCAATGGCACAATCTCGGCTCACCACAACCTCCGCCTCCCAGATTGAAGCGAGTCTCCTGCCTCAGCCTCCAAGTAGCTGGGATTACAGGCATGCACCACCACGCCCAGCTAATTTTGTATTTTTAGTAGAGACGGAGTTTCTCCATGTTAGTCAGGCTGGTCTTGAACTCCCAACCTCAGGTGATCCACCCACCTCGGCGTCCCAAAGTGTTGGGATTACAGGCATGAGCCACCATGCCTGGCCACACCCAGCTAATTTTTTTATTTTTTGTAGAGACAGGGTCTCACTAGGTTGTCTAGGTAGTTTAAATTTATTTTTTTAATTGACAGATGACTTCATATGTATTTATCACATGCAACATGATGTTTTGAAGTATATATATTGTGGAATGGTTAAACGTAGCTAATTAACAAATACACCACCTCATGACATCTTGTAACTACTCGTATTTATGGGATACAATTTGATGTTTCAATACATGACCCAATCAGGATGTTTAGCATATTCATCACCTCAGGCGTTTATCATTTCTTTGTGATGAGAATACTCAGAAGACTCTCTTCCAGCTATTTAGTAACATGCAATAACTTACTGTTAACCGTCATCACCCCACAATGCAATAAAACACCAGAACTTATTCCTCCAATCTAATTGTCACTTTGTACCCATTGACCAACCTCTCCCCATCCTCCCTTCTCCGCTCCTTTCTCAAGTCTCTAGTAACCACTGTTCTACTCTCTGCTTCCATGATATCAACTTTTTCAAAAGTTCCACATTAGTGAGATCATGTGGTATTTGTCTTTCTGTGTCTGGTTCACTTTGCTTAGCATAATGTCCTCCAGGTTCATGCATGTTGTCACAAATGACAGGGTTTCCTTCTTTTTATGACTGAATAGTATTGCATTTTGTATATAAACCACATTTCCTTTATCCATTCATTGATGGACACTTAGATTGGTTTCATAGCTTGGATATTGTGAATAGTGCTGCAATAAACATGGAAGTGCAGCTGTCCTTCCACCTTGATTTCATTTCCTTTGGATATATACCCAGTAGTGGGATTGCTGGATCTTATAAATATTAAGATATGCTAATATCTGCATTTTAGTGTAATTGGTTTCCTTTGTTATCTGGTGTATTTTACCTTATGCATTTAAGAGCATTATTCTGAAGAGTTTCATGGACTTCACCAGCCTGCTAAAGGAGTCCACAACCTGAACAAAGTTATGGGAAGGGACAGGGGTGCTCAGCCCAGCCCAACCCCACATATCCTGGGACAAGAGCCCTGATCTGGGAGAAGACTGAGAAGCCAAACCCTGAGACAGCTTGCCGTCCCCAGTGAGGACCTTCCTTTGAGTGACCCAGACATGACTCTGGAAGAGGTCCAGGAGGGTTTAGAGGAAGTCCTGTGAGTTGGGACCCAGCTCTTCTCTAAAGAAAGGGCAGAGACCTTGAGGCTCAGGAGAGCCCAGACCCCAGGCAGGGCAGAATATGGGGTGAGTAAGAGGCCTCTGCAGCCAGCTGCCTGCCTACTTATCGTCCTACCTACCAGTGGTTGAGAAGCCTCTGGGGCACCCTGTGTTGCAGCTGTCATCATTCCCATGACCCCTGTGACAGTTTCTCCCGGACCCATCCCACGCAAGCCACCCAGTCCAATTTGAGCACTGTGCAACAGTGGCAGCCTCTCCCTCTCTCCCTTGGTAACGAAATCTTTGGAGCCACAGTTTGGACTTAAGGAGGAACTTCCCTGCAAGAAACACTGAGCGCAGGGGCTAGGGAGTGGAGGCAGCTATAACGAGGACAGCCAAGGAGGTTAGGAAGCCCCTACAGCAGCTTTCAAAACCCAGCGAGATGTGTCATTGTCTTAGGCTTGAAATGGTCTGGGAGCGGCCAGGTCCGAGACTGAAGACAGGGGTGGACCCATTGAGTCCCAGAACACACTAGCAGATGTCAGACCTCTCTTTGTTTAGGCAGGCGGCCTCACTCTTGCCTGTCCAGAGAAACTGCAGGCTTGCTTTAGAAGGAATATGTTTCCTTCCACAGGCTTGCTTCACTGCTAAGGAAAAAACAATCTAAAAATAACTGAAATGCAAACTGGAGCTGATGACAGATATTGGGAGAACAAGAAGAGGTGGGCAGTGTTGGGACCTCTCCCCCAGAGCCCGGCCCAGTTAGGACAGGAGAGAGGTGATGGTGTCACTGCTGGGTGCAGCCCTTCGGATACTCTGTTCGAGGTGCCTGCCCCTAGTAACTCACCTAAGCAGCATTACCCTAAGCTAGCCCACACTGTCCTTCTGTCCCCTGCCTACCCAAACTCCACCTATGCTCCCAGGCCCAGCTTGATTTCATCATTTCCTGAAGGCTTCTCCAATTCCCAAGCCTACGCTGAACTCACGCAGGCTGTGAGACTAGGAGCTTTTGGGGGCTTGGCCTAATGTTACAGGCTTAGTCTGTTTTCTGTTACTTAGAATACTTGAAAGTGAGTAATTTATAAGGGAGATAAATTTATTTTTTACAGTTATGGAGGCTGAGAATCCAAAGTCGAGGGACTTCATATGGTGAGGGCCTTCTTGCTGGTGGGACTCTGCAGAGTCTCAAGGTGGCACAAGGCATTGCATGGTTGGGGGCGCTGAATGCAGTTTCTCGGGTCTCCCTCTTTTTGTAAAGCCACCAGTTCCACTCCCATGATAACTCATTAATCCATTAAGCCATTAATCCTTAAATGGATTAATCCATTCATGAGAGCAGATCCCTCATGACCTAATCCCTCTTAAAAGTCCCACCTCTCAGTACCGCCACATTGAGGATTTTCTTTCTTTCTTTCTTTCTTTCTTTCTTTCTTTTTTTTTTTTTTTTTTTGAGACAAAGTCTTGCTCTGTTGCCAGAGTGGAGTGCCGTGGCGCGATCTCAGCTCACTGCAACCTCCACCTCCAGGGTTCAAGCAATTCTCCTGCCTCAGCCTCCCAAGTAGCTGGGACTACAGGAGCACGCCACCATGCCCAGCTAATTCTTGTATTTTTAGTAGAAACGGGGTTTCACCATGTTGACCAGGATGGTCTCAATCTCTTGACCTCGTGATTCACCCGCCTCAGCCTCCCAAAGTGCTGGGATTACAGGTGTGAGCCACCACGCCCGGCCGAGGATTAAGTTTCGAAGTGAATTTTGGAGGAGGTATTCAAATCATAGCAGTCACCTAAATCTCTGAGGAGACAGAGATCCCCAAAGGATGCTCTTAGCAGCCTCTTAATACACACAACACCCAACTAGTGAGCTAAGGTTGGAAGCTGCCAGATTTGATTCTCCATTTAAGGTGCTCCTAGGCCCCACTGTGTCTCTTATTTGAGTGCCTATGACGAGGCCCCTGCTGATCTGGGCACTAGGGACACAAGTGCATACTAAGCAAAGTCCCTGGACTGTGTGCTTGACATGCTGGTAAGCAACACAGACAGACAGACAGATGACAACATATAAACCAGTAAATAGAATGTGTCAGACAGTGCTAAGTACTGTAGAGACAGATAGAGCTGGTGAAGTCGATAGGCCTGAAGGAAAGTCAAGGAGGGAGCCACATGGATATCAAAGGGAAGAGCATTCCATTCAGGGTAACAGCCAGTGCAAAGGCTGAGAGGCAAGGGCAACTTTAGCACATTAAAGGGACATGCACAGAGTGACCAAAGAGGAGAAAGTAGGGAGATGATAGGAGGGAAGTATGATGGAGGTCACCTAGGGCCTCACAGACATTGTAAGGACTGCGGCTTATACTTAGAGTGGGCTGGGAGCTATCGGAACATTGGAGGGTTTCCAGCAGAGGAGGAACATGGTCTCAGCCTCTAAAGGATTAATCTGGCTGCTGTGTTGAGAATCACATCAGGAGCAGAGTGAGTTGGAAGAGAAACAAGGGTAGAAGCTGGAGAGAAGGAAGAGAAGCATACTGCAGTAATCCAGGTGACAAGTGATAGTGGCCCAGACCAGACTGGTAGCAGAGGAAGGGATAAAAGTTCAGGTATTTTGAAAGCACTTATGATCAGATTGCCGATCGTTTGGTGGAAGAATATGAGCAGAGAGGACTCCAGGTTTCTAGCCTGAGCAACCAGTCCAGAAACACAGTGAGAGACTGTGGAAGGAGGGAGTTTAGGGACTGATATGGTTTGGCTGTGTCCCCACCCAAATCTCAACTTGAATTGCATCTCCCAGAATTCCCCCATGTTGTGGGAGGGGCCCAGGGGGAGGTAACTGAACCATGGGGGCCAGTCTTTCCCATTCTATTCTCGTGATGGTGAATAAGTCTCACGAGATCTGATGGATTTATCAGGGGTTTCCACTTTTGCTTTTTCCTCATTTCCCTTGCCACCAACATGTAAGAAGTGCCTTTTGCCTCCCGCCATGATTCTGAGGCCTCTCCAGCCATGTGGAACTATAAGTCCAATTAAACCTTTTTCTTCCCAGTCTCGGGTATGTCTTTATCAGCAGTGTGAAAACGAACTAATACAGGGACATAGATGAGAATTTCAGTTTGGGATATGAATTGTAGCTTCATGAAGAAACTCAACTCATCCGTCTTGCTAGCTGAGGTCTATCGCTAACTTAGCAGGGAAGTTTTCCAGTGGAGCAGGACAGCAAATCAAAACCCTGTATAAAAAATAATCCTTGGCCAGGCTTGGTGGCTCATGCCTGTAATCCCAGCACTTTGGGAGGTCGAGGCGGGTGGATCACGAGGTCAGGAGGTCGAGACTATCCTGGCTAACACGGTGAAACCCCATCTCTACTAAAAATACAAAAAATTAGCCGGGCGCAGTGGCGGGCGTCTGTAGTCCCAGCTACTGGGGGAGGCTGAGGCAGGAGAATGGCGTGAACCCGGGAGGCGGAGCTTGCAGTGAGCCGAGATCGCGCCACTGCACTCTAGCCTGAGCGACAGAGCGAAACTCTGTCTCAAAAAAAAAGAAAAAAGAAATGATCCTTGACTGCAGAAAGACTTGTACGTGAATGTTCATGGCTTTATTCACAAGAATAAAAAACCAGAGAGAGACTAAATGTCTATCAACAAGGAAATGGATAAACAAATGATGGCATATTCATACAACGAAATACTAGTCAGCGAGAAAGAGGAATCAACTACAAATACATTCAACAGTTTGGAAGAATCTCAAATCATACAGTTTGTACTCTTTTGTGTAAGGTTTCATGCTGGGCTCTCTGACATGTTTGGGTACTAGCTAAACACGGTGCAAAAATAAAAAATAATTAGCCCGACATGGCAGTGTGCACCTATAGTCCCAGCTACTCAGGAGGCTCACTTGAGCCCAGGAGGTTAAGGCTACAGTGAGCTATGATTGCACCACTACATTCCAGCCCAAGTGACAGAGCCAGACTCTGTCTCTAAATTAGAAAAAAAAAGAGAGAGAGAGAGAGAGACCCCTCCCTCCTTGAGTCCAGACCATGGGAAAACATGGGAATAAGCCACTGGGAGCCCTGGAGGCCAGTCCTCATCTCTGAGTGGGACCCAGAAGGGAAGATGAGACCGAACATGCCCTTTCTAATGACAGGGACTCACCAGGAGAGAATGAAAAATGGGGCACAATTGTAGTACCTCTCATCTCTCCTCCCTTGCCACCTCCTCCTGGGCACCAAGCTCTCATCAACCCCCCAACTCACATTGCCCAGGGCTCCTTCCTGGAAGGACTCCAGGCTCTTCTCCCAAATTACTCCAACTTCTTCCAGCTTTTCCCAGCTGTCTCTCTCCACTCCTGCTCTCTAGTAGCTGCTGGGGAGGAATGAATCTGACAAATTCCATCTCTTTTGGGGTCAGGATAGGTTTGGCCAATAGGTTTTATCTCTAAGCAGCAACAGTAGTGCTACCAATAGCTTCCATTTATTGGACACCTACTGTGTGTCTCATGCTAAATGCCCATGCTAAATATCTCATGCTAATGTAAAGGGATTATTCCTTTTACATTACAGGGGCTGACTAGAGCACTCGCTCTCTTGAGAGGTGTTATGAGGTCTTATCTGAAAGAGTCTTGTGATCAATGAGCACTGTCCTCATGGTTGTAGGAGAAGGCAGTGACAGCAGCCATACTGGGTAGGGACCATGCCTCACCCTGAGAGAGGCAGAGTAGGGCAAGGTGAGGCTGCCTGCATTTTAAAGAGAGCTCTACATTGGGAAAGGTTAAGCTGTTCTGATTTTCAATGGACAAACTCACTTGAGTTGCTCAGGATTTGTGGGACCACGTGTGTAGCAGATACTGCTTTGAGCTCTTACCACTTCCAAATACCAGTACCTGGGATTATTTTTGTCAAAGAGCTTTCTCTGGCCACCTGACCCTCTTCTGTCCATATGTAACCAGGACTTAACATCCTACCCCAGAAGTCCTCAACTAATGATCAGTGGGAATTGGTGTATAAATACCCCAGCTCCCTCACTGCCTTCTCTTCCCAGTCTCACTTCCTCACTCTTCTACTGGAGATCCTAGGTTCACTTCACAAATACGCTACTTGCACTCAAATCCTTGTCTCAGGATCTGCTCCCAGTGGGAGGCAGGTAAGAGTCCACCTTTAGTGAGGCCAGCCCTGCCAAGTGAGTGGTCATCCGGAAGGCCCACTCCAAGCCTGGCCTCTTCTCAGTAGCTTAAGCTACTGGAAAATGATAGAGCCTTTGGGCTGCTCAATCAGAAACCATCTCTATTCCCAGGCACTCAAACTAGAAGACCTAAAAAGCAAACTTACTTTCCCTTAAATCTTCCCTCACCCACCTAGGGACTCCTCCAGGGTGGCTGTCAAGGTCTCTTGACAGAGCGCAGAGATGACACATAAGTTCCATTTCAAGTGCCACCTCTGATCAATTAAGAGAAGCTACCAGACTTCTGTATCCAGGCTTGGGGTATGCAGATATAATTAGTAATGTCTGCCTTTAACACTGGAATGGGTGAGCAGTGGCCTTCTGTCTGCCCCCACCGCCATGTCTCTAGAAGCAAATGAGTTCCTTCATGGTGAAGATGGCTCAATTTTTCATTCACATTCCAGAGATTGCAAAGCTATCTCTGCCTCTTGCTGAGCTACTTTCTTCATCTACTTGCCCCTTCCCAGACAGCAAGCCTATGCAGTGAGCATGGCCACCCATTTTATGGATGAGAAAACTGAGGTTCTGAGATGTTAAGTGGCTTTCACAGCATCACAGAATTTATAAGGATAAAACAGAGGTTTTTGAATCAGATCTATGTGACACCAAAGCCCCCACACTATATCTTTTCATAGAGAAGGCAGTAGTAAAGATCTGTAACCAAACGGAACAGCTCAACACTCCTCCTTTTTGTTAAGAGAAGAAGCCTTCTGCTGACTGGCGCAACCACCCTCCTCCACCATCCTTCATTGTCTTCTCCAGCCAGGTGGGATGGAAGGCTCTTTGGGGGCCAATGAGGAGCCTTGGCCCATCATGCAGCTGCCCCCAGCACTTTCTCTGCCAGGCCTGGGCACCACCATCTCTGCTGCAAACTCTCTTGTCCCCACAGGGGGCCCCTTGCTCTCATTCATTCACTGTCCCTGAGCAGCTGTGTCTCAGAGAGGGCTGGAGGGCCCCTGGGAAAGCTGGAGGCGAAATTCTAACTAGAACAGCCATGACTGGGGCACTTCTAAACCTCCAAGTTCTGGAAAAACCCAACAGAGGCCTTCCCAGGGTGGTGACGCAGCACTTGCACAGGCGGAGGCTGCAAATGGAGGCCTCAGAGTGCAGCCTAGATTTGAAGCCCACTGACCAGGAAGCCTGCCCACCAGGATTTGGCTCATGCTCTCTCCCAAGCAGCAGCTCAGGCCTTCGAGCACATTCCCATTGCTGCGAATCTGCACCCCTGCCCCAGAAAGCAGCGACTCCCTGCTCTGAGAATCCTTGGGGATGGGACTCATAGATTCAGCCTTTCCCAGCCACAGGTGTAGCCCTCAACCTCCCCTTGCCCTCCCTGGGCAGAGGCTCCTAGCCTGTGGCTGGTGCTGTTCTGTGGAATGAGGCAAGAAAGAAGTGGGCAAGCAAGGAAGGAAGGGGACAAACCCAAGAGACCTTCCAAAAGGCGGGGAGTCTTCCCTCTCTGCAACCAGGAACCCCTCCCCAGGGAGGTCCTCACACCTGTCAGCTACGGACAATGCGAAGATCCTGTGGGCCACCTTTGAAGGCAGCTAGACCTGGGTTTACATTCCTCACTCACAGGTGTCTTAGGTCCTGTTCTTTAGACTCAGAGCCCAGGATGAGGATTTGTGGAATCCCTATGATTTATGGAGGAAATGATCTCAGGAGAAAGGGATGGAGGGAAGCAGGATGTGGCAGACGAAGATGTTCAGCAAGGGCATGGCCTCAGTCCAGCCTGGCCTCAGCCCGATCCACGGGGAGCTCTGGGGTGTAAGCTGTCCACAGAATTTCCCCCTGAGATAAGCAGGACAGGCTTTTGTACCCTTGTGTCAGTCAGTCGTTGTCCATCCCTGGATGATGGGAGAAGGGAACATGAGTCACTAGGTCCTGGACAAGGATAATCCCATTGCCAGCGGAATCCTCCATGAGAGTTCTCAGATGTAAGTTGTTAGCCACTGCACCGTCACCAGCTGGGAGGGGGACACTAGCTGGGAAAAGGGATCTAGATAGGGCACCAACATCACCTGTCACATCACGTAAGATTCAGTTAACTCGTCTGTGAAACAAGCATGACACTTACCAAACAGATGTGTTGGGAAGGTCCACCTGAATCAGGCCATTGCAGCGCAAAGCACAAGGCCCCCAACACAAGGCAGGGCCTCAGGAACTGGGAGCTACTGTTTGTATTGCTTGGCGAAGTCATTTTAATAAGGAGGTTAGTTTTATGTATCAACTTGGCTGGGCCACAGAGCCCAGATATTTGATCAAACATTATTCTGGATTTTTCTATGAGGCTGTTTTGGTGAGATTAACGTTTAAATCAGTAGAGTTTGAGTAAGGCAGATTGCCCTCCATAATGTGGGTGGGCCTCATCCAATCAGCTGAAGGCCTGAATAGAGCAAGGCTGACCTACCCCCATCCCCACCCCAAGCAAGAGAGAGTTCTACCTGCAGAGGGTTTTTCAGACTGGATCTGCAACATCGGCTCTTCCCTGGGTCTCCAGCTTGCCAGCCTACTCTGCAGATTTTGGACTTGCTGGCTTCCATAGTTGTATGAAGCAATTCCTTAAAACTAGTCTCTCTCTCTCTCATTATGTATTTATTCTACTGGTCCTGCTTCTCTGGGGAAATCTAATACAGAGGGAAAGAACACCAAGAGGTGGGTAGCCCAGGGCTCATGACATTGGCCCAAGGACATGTTCCTATGCCCCCCCCAACTATGCTTGTAGGAAGTTCGTAATCCCCTCATTCACTACTTGTTCTAAAGCTGAATTCTTGGGAATCAAAATAGATCCCCACTCTCCCAATGTAGCCTGGCATCCACCTGGGGAGTTTGCTCTCCAAATAGCCCCTTCAGGAACATACCTTGTACCCAGGCACTGCCCACCAGTCCCCACCAGCCCTATCTCTCTGCAGCCTTCCTGTCCTAGCCTAAGATGGTAGGGACGCAGAAGGGTGGGTCCCGGGGATGGAGGGAAGACCCAAAAGGGCGGCAGTTGCCAGAGCTCACCACTCCTGCCTACTCCCGGTAATCTCACCAGGGTGCTGAGGACTCAGGGCCATCTCAGGAGAACAGGGGGAATGTGAGCGCCCTCAAATATCTCCCCCTCAATGAGCTCAGCTCCATAATATTCTGTCCTTTCTTCCTGCAATGAGGGCTCCCAACCCTTCCATCCAACACCAGGACTAACAAATGCACCATTATGCCCCGCCCTCGCACTCACAAAGTCAGCACATTAGACAGGGGGCAATAGTGACCCCACAGGAAGACACACTTAGAGGAGACTCCAGGAAGTTGGCTGGTGGAGGATACATTCTTAGGCTGTGAGCTTCCTAGTGTTTTTTCAATAGCTTTGCCGATATAAGTTATTATCTATTATCTATGTGACCTGAGAAACAAGGACGTTCTCAGGAGGGTCTCGTCACCGCTTTTGGCTACTAGCAAAAGGCTCTGCACCCAAAAGGATCAAAAGAAAAATGTCTGAGCCAGTAGCTGCATCCCAGCTCTGTGAAAGGAAGGGGAAACCACATTACCTGAGTACCTACCTCCTATGAATGGGACTTTAAATATGGTGTTTTGTCAAATGCTTCTCACAACCACCCTGGGAGGGAGGGTAGGTATACACATTTTAGAGATGAGGAAGGGGGCTGAGTCATTTCCACAAGGACACAGGACACTTCACTGGTGAAGTCAGAACCCAGCTCATTATGTGGCATCCAGTCCAAGGAAGGGGCATAATCAACCAGCAGCACCTCAGAAGAGGGTGTCCTGAGTATCTCATTGGACAGTTTGTCTCTGCCACTATCCAGGTGACACAGGCACTGGGCCCCTGGCTCATTAGAGTTCTCATCAGGACTTATCTTGTCAACTTTCCAGTTTATACATCAAGCTCCTAGAACTTTGGCAAATGGGAGTCAAGCCCTGGAAGTAAGTCATTGACTTCTGGGCATGCCGAGGCCTAAATTTTTTTAATGTTTTAAACTCCTTAAATTGAAATATAATTTACATAGCTTAAGTGTACAGCTCAATAAATTTTTATTTATGTCTGACATCTATCAGACTAGTTTTGTCTCTTCTTGAATTTCATAAAATAGTGTCACATAGTAGGACTACAAATAGCCAGGGCCAAACAAAGGTAGTCTTTCATTCATATTATTGCTTGTATCAGCAATTTATCCTTTCTGTTGCCGAGTTGTGTTCCATTGTGTGAATGTACTCTAATCTGTTTCTCAATTCTCCTGTGGATGGACCTTAGAGTTGTGTCCAGTTTGGGACTATTAAAAATAAAGATGCTTGAAACATTCTAGTACATGCGTTTCAGCTTTCGGTAGACTAACCACTAATTTCTTTAAGTTATATTCCTAGGAGAGGAGTCGATGGAATTGTGAGATGGACAGGAGGGGACTGGGCCTTTCAGTCCTACTGTTCGTAGGTAAAGTGGGTGATATGGGTTGAATCATGTCCCCCAAAAAGATACGTTGAAGACTTAATCCCTGATACCTACAAACATGACTTTCCTTGGAAACAGAGTCTTCACAGATACAATCAAATGAAGAGAAGGTCATTAGGGTGGGCTGTAATCCAATATGATTGGTGTCCTTATAAGAAGGAAATTGGACCCAGACACACACAGAAGAGAGAGCCATGTGAGACAGAGACACGCAAGGAGCATGCCACGTGACAACAAAGGCAGAGCTTGGAGTGATGCTGCCGCAAGCCAAGGAACGCCACTCCAGAAACTCAGAGAAAAGCACAGAATAGGCCAGGTGCAGTGGGTCACGCCTGTAATCCCAGCACTTTGGGAGGCTGAGGCAGACAGATCACCTGAGTTCAGGAGTTTGAGACCAGCCTGGCCAACACGATGAAACCCCGTCTCTACTAAAAATACAAAAAAAATTAGCTGGGTGTGGTGACAGGCGCCTGTAATCCCAGCTACTTGGGAGCATGAAGCAAGAGAATCGCTTGAACTCAGGAGGTGGAGGTTGCAGTGAGCTGAGATTGTGCCATTGCACTCCAACCTGGGCAACAGAGCAAGACTCTGTCTCAGGAAAAAAAAAAAAAAAAGAGCATGGAATAGATTCCCTCTTAGAGCCCGGTTCTGCCAACACCTTGATCTCAGACTTCTAGCTTCCCGAACTGCGGGAGGATAAATATCTGTTGTTTCTGTCCACCCAGTGTATGGTACTTTGTCATGGAAGCCCTAGAAAATTAATGCAGTGAGTTTATTAGATATTGCCCGACGGTTTGCCAGAGTGCGAACCACTACATTTTTTGAGGGAAATCTGTGGATTGGATTCAGGAGGTTGGTGGCCACACCCACATACTGCCCTCCTGGGGATGTGCTTAAGCAGCCACCTTCTCTTTCCCAGGCAAATCCTTCTCTAAACCACCACCGTTGCCCTAATGCAGAAATAAAGGACAAGGGAGGGTTAGGAACTTGCCCAAGGTCACACAGCTGGCAAGCGGTGAGGCCAAGACTTGAACGCAAGTAGACCGATTGTCAAGCCCAGATGTTTATGACACTTGGGCTCTGAAAAGGATCCCCACCTGACACCACCCAAGCAGGCAGCTGGCGGGCACCTCCTCCCAGCCCCATCCCTGCTGGCTCGCCTCCCACTCCATGCTATGAGTCAGAGCAACCAGAGACTTTATGAGCCCAGGAATGAGCCAACTACCTGATAACCTGATTATGCAAAAAGCCACATGTGAAATTCCCGCCCTCATAACCACGTAATTTACAAGGAAATGAGTCCACCTTCTCCCCAGCCTTTGGCTGCCTGCCCTTCATGAAGGCTCAGTGGAGCTTTTCAGGTGAAAGTAGGAAAACAAAGAAGAAGGGCTCTATCCTGGCCCCGCTCCTGGTCTCTGAGAGCCCCCAACACTCGTCAGTCCACTTCCCAGACTGGAGTGCAGTGGTGCGATCACAGCTTACTGCAGCCTCACCTCCAGGGCTCAAGCCAGCCTCCCAGGTACAGGTGCGTGCCATCACAGCGGTTAGTTTCTATATTTTTAGTAGAGACAGGGTTTTGCCATGTTGCTAAGGCTGGTCTTGAACTCCTGGGCTCAAGTGATCTGCCTGCCTTGGCCTCCCAAAGTGCTGGGATTACAGGTGTGAGCCTCCGTGCCCAGCCTCCTTCCTGTCTTGGCCTCTGCATATTCCTCCATGCAGTGGGGACCCGAGGAGGGGGAGGCTGGAAGGAGACTTGAAAAGGAGAATCAGGGACAGCCAAAGGGAAAAGGGAGAGAAGAGGATGCTGAAATTAAGAGATCAATAGGGGGGGACTGGGCCTTTCACCTCCTACTACTCAGAAGCTTGGCCTGAGACAAAACTCACCAAATGAAATAGCAAGTCTGTCCCCTGTGTCCTGGAACACCAGACCCAGCAGTGAGGCTGGGTCCAGAGTGGGATGATGGCCACTGCTGACCAGTCCACAAGGCAGCTATCCAGCCCCTTCTAACGATCTCCTCCAGCTTTTAGGGTGAGAGCTTCTCATTTTTCTCAGATTCTCTCCAACCTCTGCCTCTATCATTGTTTCTTCTTTCCCTGTGCTCCTTAGGAGCATTTACCATGTGTCAGACATGGTGCTGGGGACAGAGAAATGAGTGAGGCCACACACAGTCCCTGCCTCCTGGAGTCTACAATTAAGTCTTCCATTTTCCTCTTTTTCTTGTATGCCAATGCTCCCTGTGGTTCAGTCTGCAGCATTCGTGTCCTCTCTCTCTCTCTCTCGCTTTCTCTTCTGAAAGCAAATATTTTCCCTCTTTTTCTTTTTATGATCTTTGTTTTTAAAAAAGAAATTTAATAGATAAGTTAAATTTCCTCTTTCTCCCAGAGTTCATCATTCTCCTGATTAGTAAGAATATAGCACCTACTATGTGCCAGGCACCTGACACACATTAACTCATTTAATGCTTCAAACAAAGCAGGTAGGCACTATTGCACCATTATTTGCTCCCAGTACCTCCTTCTCCTGCTGCCGTTGCTCTGGATCACTGTGGGTGGTGTATACTTTCCCTACCCCACTGGAATGTGGGTGGAAGCAATATGCCAGTTCTGGGCCAAAGACTCAAGAAGGCATCATGTGCTTTCAGCACCCACTCATGCATGTGACCTCTGCCCTGAAAAGAACAAGCCCTGGATAGTTGCTGGTGAAGACACGTGGAGCAGACATGAACCTAAGCCACTTCCTGGAGCCCAGTCCAGCAGAGCCACAGCCAACTCACAGGCTTGTGGATGGAAAATAACTGCTTGTGGTTGAAAGCCACTGAGCTTAGGGGTTGTTTGTTACACAGCATTAGGGCAGCAATTGCTGGCTGATACAATTGGCATTTCCCATTTAACACATAAGCAAGCTGAGGCCTGCAGAGGTTAAATAACTTCTCCAAGATTATACAGCTAGTAAGAAAAGGAACTAGGATGCAAATCCAAGCAATCTGGCTGCAAGTCCCACTACTCTATATTGAGTATTAGCATTCCCAAGCATGCTGTTACGCTTTTACTATATATGTGTGTGTTTGTGTATGTGTGTATATATGTTTACTATGTTACATACATATATGTTTACTATATATACACAGATATATACATACATACATACATACATATATACACATATATATGTAAACGTATTGTTTTGCGTGTCTTTAAACTTTATATAAATGGCAACATTAGGCCTGGCACGGTGGCTCACGCTTGTAATCCAGCACCTTAGGGGGCCGAGGCGGGTTGATCACTTGAGGTCGGGAGTTTAAGACCAGCCTGGCCAACATGGTGAAACCCTGTCTCTACTAAAAATACAAAAATTAGCCGGGCATGGTGGTGCATGCCTGTAGTCCCAGCTACTTAGGAGGCTGAGGCAGGAGAATCACTTGAACCTGGGAGGCAGAGAATGCAGTGAGCCGAGATCATGCCACTGCACTCCAGCCTGGGCAACAGAGCAAGACTCAGTCTCAAAAATAAATAAATAAATAATACATAAATAAATGGCAACATTATATATATCATTTGGTAGCATGCTTTTTTCACTCAACATCATGCTTTTAGAGTTATCTCTGATGATACTCATAAATCTTGTTTATTTTACCTGCTGTATTCCATTACATGAATAGATCCAACTTCCTATAAGATGCACATTTCATTTATTTCCAGCTTTTGTTTTTTCAAATTATGCTGCAATGAACATTCCTTGTCTCCTCATGCACATGCAAAGTTTCTCTAGGGTATGTGACTGGAAGTGGAATTGCTGGGTCACAGGCCATGTGTGTCTTCCTCTCTATACAATATTAGCAAATTGCTTTCTAAAGTTTTATTCCAATCTATAGCAGGGTGTGAGATTATCTGCTACTCCACATCCTTGCTATAGTGGAGGATACTGGTGCCCCACACAGATCCCCTTAACAGGCTGGTCCACCCCTGGCCCAGCTGCTGCATGTGTCAGCTGCTAAGGGCTCCCAGAAATCCCCTTGCTGGAGAATCACGCTTGGTCATGGGAGTCCCCCGTCTTGTAACCCCTGCATGATTCCAGGCCCACAGTGGACCTCTATTTATCTGTTTTGAATGGGATCCAAAGGGTAGAAAGAAAAGAGGGAAGCAAGAGAAAGATGCCGCAGTTCCCCCCTTCTTGCCTGGAGCCTCCCAAGCTCCAAAGCAAAGGAAGACAAGGGGAGAGGAAGAGGAGGAAGGAAGAAATGAAGGAATGGCTCCAAGGAGGCGGAGAGTAGGGAATATACGTTTCAAAGCCTATCCCCTGGGCAGGTGGGCTGGAGAGTGGAAATGGGCAAGCCTCACTGGGCAGGTGATATCGAAAACCCCGTGTCATCCCCTGCTGGGGAAAGCTGATTCTGCCTCCATCATCCTCTTGCTGACTTACTCCTTCATCTCCTTGCCTTTCTATGCCTGTGACACCTAATTCCCTGAGTCCATTCATTCACCTTGTTTGTTCACTGTATGCATCTCCAGAGAATGTTGTCCCATGCAAAGTAGCAGTTCATTGTTTATTGAGTGAATTAAATGATGAAATTCACTTGGTACACACAGGATTTTTAATAGGAGACAAAAGGCTTTATAGAAGTTCCAAATTAATAGTTTTTCCCCAAGTGTTACCAAACCCTCCATTTATACTCATTGCCCACAGGCACTTCCAATTATGAAACCTTAGCCCATTTTCCATCACAAACCTAGTTTCTCTTTCTTTTTCCTCTCCCTGCTCACAGAGCCCTGCTCCCTCCTGTCGTTCTCTGCGATCCTAGTGCCCTGGGACAGGCTCCACCCGCCCTCTGGGCTGACTGCAGCTCCAGGCTGCACTCCCTTTCGGCCTCATGTGCACATTCTTGGCAGCCATTAAAACTCCTCTCTGAAACCACAGGCTCCACCCTCACCCTGCCTCTCTGCGGCCCTACCTCAGCCAAGGACTTCCTCAGAAGTAGACCCCCCCGCCGTCTTCTCCAAGCTGCTGTCACTGTCACCGTCATCTCACTTCCTCCACCTCCTTCCCCCAGACACACACGCACATGCACACAAACACACACACTCACGCATACACACACCACATGCTATGTAACCACTGAAATATGTCTTCCTCTGTATTTCTGCATTTTAGTTTATAGCCCCTTATACCACCTTCCCCTTCTCACAGCACTGGCTTCCTCTGGGCAGATGTTGCCAACTCAGAGCCCCTTTTATTCTGAACCCTGGACCATGGGCATGTGGTGGACAGAATAATGATTCCCCTCAAGATGCCCACATCCTAATCTCCAGAACCTGTGAGTATATTACCTTACATGGCACAAGGGACTTTATGATGTGATGTGTTTAAGAATCTCAAGAGCCTGTAATACCAGCCAAGGCGGGCGGATCACTTGAGGTCAGTTCAAGACCAACCTGGGCAACATGGTGAAACCCAGTCTCCGCCAAAAAATACAAAAATTAGTCGGGCATTGTGGCACACGCCTGTAGTCCCCAGCTACTTGGGAGGCTGAGGCAGGAGAATCACTTGAACCCGGGAGGTGGAGGTTGCAGTGAGCCGAGATCATGCCACTGCACTCCAGCCTGGGCGACAGAGCAAGACTCTGTCTCAACAACAACAACAACAACAAAAATCTCCGGGCGCGGTGGCTCACGCCTGTGATCCCAGCACTTTGGGAAGCTGAGGCAGGCAGATCACGAGTTCAGGAGTTTGAGACCAGCCTGGCCAACATAGTGAAACCCCGTCTCTACTAAAAATACAAAAATTAGCCAGGTGTGGTGGCACAGGCCTGTAGTCCCAGCTACTCCAGAGGCTAAGGCAGGAGAATCACTTGAACCCAGGAGGTGGAGGTTGTAGTGAACTGAGATCATGCCACTGCACTCCAGCCTGGGCAACAGAGCGAGACTCCATCTAAAAAAGAAAAAAAGAGAGAGAATCTTGAGAAGGAGAGATTATCCTGAATTCCCCAGGTTGGTTCAATTTAATCACAAGGGTCCTTATAAAGGAAAGAGGGGGACAAGAGAGTCAGAGAAGATGTGATGACAGATTTGTGTGTATGTGGGTGTAGGGGGAGTTGCAGGTGTTACACTGTTGGCTTTGAAGATGGTGGAAGAGGCCGCAAGATAAAGAATGTAAGAATTAAGAAGCTGGAAAAGGCAAGGAAAGAGTTCGCCTCCTAGAGCCTCCAGAAGGAACACAGACCTGCCAACTCCTTGAGTTTAGCTCAGTGAAATTCATTTTGGATTTCTGAGCTCCAGGGGTGTAAGATAACAGATTTATATTGTTTAAAGCTAATTTGTTACAGCAGCAATAGGAAACTCCAACAGGCACCAATTGGTACAACCCTAGTAGTTGCACAGTGCACAGCCTGGGCAGCTGTTCGTGGCAGCCCTGTTTAATGCTGTCACCATCATCTCACTTCCTACACCTCCTTCCCCCAGACACCCATGCATAGATGCCTAGATGCCTTTGCTGGTTTCAATTTGTCTATGATTCCCTTCAGCGGTTGTCTTGGTTTAGACTCCCCAAGAAATAGACTTTGATACAAAGAATTGGATACAAGTAGTTTAATTGAGAGGTAACACCAGGAAACACTGGTAGGAAAGTGGGGAAGTGAGACAGAGAAGGGAAGAGAAGTCAGCCAATAAAGGGTGTGTTATTAACAAGTCACCACTGTGGGCAACTAGAGCTCAGTCCCACAGATGAACTCTGAGAGCCAGTGTGAAACATGCCTCAGCATTACCCCACCAGAGAGGAAAGGGAACTGGGCTGTTACGCACTTACTCCCCCCAGTCATTGGCTGAGGCTATGTAAGAGTGTGGGAAGGGGCCGGGCACGGTGGCTCACGCCTGTAATCCCAGCACTTTGGGAGGCTGAGGAGGGTGGATCACTAGGTCAGGAGTTTGAGACCAGCCTGGCCAACATGGTGAAATCCCGTCTCTACTAAAAATACAAAAATTAGCTGGGCATGGTGGCACTCACCTGTAATCCCGGCTACTTGGGAGGCTGAGGCAGGAGAATCGCTTGAACCTGGGAGGCGGAGGCTGCAGTGAGCCAAGATGGCGCCACTGCACTCCAGCCTGGGCAACTCCGTCTTGAAAAGAAGGAAGGGAGGGAGGCAGGGAGGGAGGGAGGCAGGGAGGGAGGGAGGGAGGGAGGAAGGGAGTAGGAAGGAAGGGAGGAGGAAGGAGGGAGGAGGGAGAGAGGGAGGGAGGGAGGGGAGAGGAGGAAGGGAAAGACAGAAGAAGAGAGAAAGACAAAGAGAGAGATGAGAGAGAGAGGGAGAAGGAAGGAAGGGAGGGAGGGAGGGGGAAGAGAGAGAAAGAAAGAGAAAGAGAGAGAGATGAGAAAGAGAGAGGGAGAAGAAAGGAAGGAAGAGAGAGAGGGAGAGGGAAAGAGAGAAGGAGAGAGATGAGAGAGAGAGAGGGAGAAGGAAGGAAGGAGAGAGAGAAAGAGAGGAAGGAAGGAAGGAAGGAAGGAAGGAAGGAAGGAAGGAAGGAAGGAAGGAAGAAAGAAACCCATTCAGGTTTGGGGGATGTAAGTACAGTGAGAACCCTGGATAGAGCTTAGGGTGGCAGTTAGACTCCCAAATAGAGATAGCTGTGTGCACATGAGGCAGGTTGAGACAGCCTTGCCAGGGCTGCCAAGAGCCAGCAAAGTGTGGAAGTAAAAGAATGAGTTGTGCACACCTGAGAATAATCCAAAAATAAAGAAGTGCCTTAGATAATCTACTAAGTTCCCTTGGCCCAGCACAGGACCTTAGAATACACTGGGCATCAAGAGGTACACAGGAGCGGCAGCCAGCCCCCAAGGAATCACACAATCCTGGATGTGGGTGGAGCCAGGGAGGATTTCTGTGAGCTGACTGCCAAAGACAGGATACAAAGAATACATCTCAGTGGTAAACTGAAAGCTTTACCACCATGCAATATATCCATGTAACAAAACTGCACTTGTACATTTTAAATGTATAAAAAATAAGTTAATCGCAGGGCGCAGTGGCTCACGCCTGTAATCCCAACACTTTGGGAAGCCGAGGTGGGCGGGTCACCTGAGATCAGGAGTTCGAGACCAGCCTGGCCAACATGGCGAAACCCCGTCTCTACTGAAAATACAAAAATTAGCCAGGCGTGGTGGCATATGCCTGTAATCCCAGCTACTCGGGAGGCTGAGGCAGGAGAATTGCTTGAACCCAGGAGGCGAAGGTTGCTGTGAGCCAAGATCGCGCCACTGCACTCCAGCCTGGGCAACAGAGCAAGACTCCATCTCAAAAAAAAAAAAGTTAATTTAAATATTAAATTTTCTTTAAAGAAGCAAAGAGACCCAACTGATAACACAAAGAAATTTAAAACATAACATTCTGGCTGGGCGCAGTGGCTCACGCATGTAATCCCAGCACTTTGGGAGGCCAAGGCAGGTGGATTGCATGAGCCCAGGAGTTTGAGACCAGCCTGGGCAACATGGCAAAAACCCATCTCTACAAAAAATAATACCAAAATTAGCCAGGCATGGTGGCGTGTGCCTCTGGTCCCAGCTACATGGGGATCTCTTGAGCCCTGGAGGTCAAGGCTGCAGTGAGCCATAATTGTGCCACTGCTCTCCAACTTGGGCTACATGGCAAGACCCTGCCTAAAAAAAAAAAAAAAAAAAAATGGAAAGACATAACGTTCTGAATAATAGAACCTAAACAAATCAATTATTCTCATTATTCACAAGTTGGATTTAGCTTCTGTTATATCCTTTGTCTTTGCTTGAATTGAGTTTTGTATTAATAATCGAGGGATTGAATATGGACGGTATGAGCTTGTGCTATTTAAACATTAAGTTTTACATGCAAAGCACCCTTGTAAACCATAAATACAGTGAAAATCTAAGATAAATGTTTTTAAAAGTGCTTTGCCCATCCTATATATGAAAAGTAGCCTTTAAAATTGGCCTATTGAGAAGAAATCCAGGACTTTTCTTTCTTTATCCAGCAGAATGAATTTAAAAATTTATAGTATATATTTGCTTCCCTTCACATACAACAATAAAAATATTTGGGTTGGGTTGGAAGCAGCTGACGCTGCCAGTGTCTTACACATCACCCTTGGCATTCGCCCCTGCACATGGAAAGCTGCTTAATGTGAACATCTGTTGCTTTCTGCCTGGGTGCTTTTATTTCTAGCCACAGGAACATGCTTGGTCTGTGCACAGGGCAAGCCAGAAGTGCTGGAGAGTGAAGGCCCTAAGAAGTAGCACTCAACCACTGATGGACAGGGAGTTGGTAGATAAAAATCCCAGCTTTTTCACTCCTTGGGCTGGATAGATCTGAGATGTGTGCTCTGCACTGGATCCCAGAGTCTCCAGCGGGGTGAGCTTGTTTCCCACAGTGGTAGCTCGCTTGCTGACATATCCTGTATTGGCTTCTTTCCCTTCCCTGTCTCACTCCGCTAACTGGTGCTTCCTGAGATCACCTCCCACATAAACTACTTGCACTTGAATTCTTGTCTTAGCATCTGCTTTGGAAGAGAACTGAAAACAAGATCAGTGGTAATTGCTGGTTAGTGCATAAAACTAAATGCACTGTGTTAAATGAAAGAAACCAGATCTGAAAGGCTTCATACTGTATACTGCATTTATCTAACATTCTAGAAAAGGTAAGACTATAGGGAGGGAGAAAAGGTCAGTGGTTGACAGGGTTAAGGGGGAGGCAAGAGGCTGACTGCAAAGGGGAGCATGAGACATTTTTGGGGGGTGATGCAACTGTTCTGTAGCATGACTGTGGAGGTAGTTACATGACTCTGCATTTTCAAAAGCCATATAACCGTATACAGTGCCATGAAGAATACATGTCACTAAGGCACAATAGCCTTAAAAATACATGTAATTCACTTAGCCTATCCTTGACATGTAGAGAGGATAATCCTGAGATCCAGGGAGGAAAAATGACATACCCAGATCTTATACCTACTTCAAGAGTAAGTCAGGACTAGAACCCAAGCCTCAACAGTATTAGGCCAGTCCTCTTTCCAACAGTATGTGGGATCTCTGTCCTTTATCTAATTTACCTCAAAAGTCTGTGCTTCTAACAAAAAGTGGCTATAAAGATGGCAATATGACAGTAGTCACTTTGGTGATGACAGTCTTTAACATATCTATCTCTTGAGTCTCTCTGCTCCAATCCTCCAAGTTTCATCATCTCAGCCTCATAGGGATTCCTCATCCCTCTCCCCTGTGTTGGATCCCCCATTTCCCACATGTTGTGTCTTTTTCTTTGGGTTACTCCCTTGGTTTGGTGGAGCACATCCTTAAATTACTTCCCAGAAAAGGAAACATGAGATGTGCATATCTGAAATTGTCTTCATTCCACTCATTTCTTGATTGTTTCACTGTACATAGAATTCTAGATTGGAAACAATTTTTCTTCAGAATTTTGAAGATATTACTCTAGTATTCTACCTTCCAGTGTTGCTGGAACAATCCCACTGAAGAGAAGTCTGGAGCCATTCTGATTCTTAAGACTTAGTATATGACTTATTCTTTTATTTGTTCAAGCTTGTGGAATCATCTCTTTACCCTTAGGGCTGTGAAATTTCACAATTATGTGCCTTGGTTGAACTAGGCAAACGGTGAGCCCTTTTGACCTGGCAATTTATGTTTTTCAATTTGGGAAATTTTTCTGGAATTATCACATTGATGATTTCCTTCCCTCCTTTTCTGAAATACTTGTTATTCAGATGTTAAACCTTTTGGACTATTCCCCCTACATTCCTCATCTTTTCTTTCCTGTTTTTCATTGTTTTGTCTTTCAGATCTATTTTCTGTGAGATATTCTAGACATTTTTCTCAAACCATCTATTGAATTTTTCATTTCTGCTATTGTGTGTGTGTGTGTGTGTGTGTGTGTGTGTATGTGTGTGTGTTTATTTTAAAGCTTATTTTTTGTTTCTTGTCTCAAAATAGCATCTTATTCTTGTTTCATGGGTATAATATCACCTCTTATTCTTTTTTTTTTTTTTTTTTTTGGCATCAAAAAGCTTTATTTCCATTTGGTCCAAGGCTTGTTAGGGTAGTTATGAAAGCTGCCTATTGGCTGGAGGGAGAGGCTTAGGCAGAAGCCCTATTACTTTGCAAGGGGCCCTTCAGAAGTCGCTGGGCTCATAAGGCTCTTAGTCGTGCTTGAGAGTGAGCCTTTCGAAGAGATACTCGCCCAGCCCAGCCTCTGGGCCTCCCAGCCTGTGGAGGTTAGTCAGGTGGTCACCCATCTTCTTGATGAGCTTCACTTGCTCATCTAGGAAGTGAGTCTCCAGGAAGTCACAGAGATGGGGGTCCATGCAGGCAGAATCCAGGGCATGAAGATCCAAAAGGGCCTGGTTCAGCTTTTTCTCCAGGGCCATGGCGGCTTTCATGGCATCTGGGGTTTTACCCCACTCATCTTCAGCTGGCTTCTTGATGTCCTGGAAGAGAGCGCGGCCGCCACGCTGGTTTTGCATCTTCAGGAGATGCTCGTAGCCCTCTTGTTTCTCCTCGGTCAATTCGCGGAAGAAGTGGCTCACGCCTTCCAGAGCCGCATCATCGCCGTCGAAATAGAAGCCCAGAGAGAGGTAGGTGTAGGAGGCCTGCAGGTACAAATTGACCAGGCTGTTGACGGCTGCCTCCACGTCGGTGGAATAATTTTGACGAATCTGGGAGCTCATGGTTGGTCACCAAGAAGGAGCTAACGACAAAAACGGTGCTGGCAGGTCCCAGAAGCAGGAGATAGCCGAGAAGATGGTCCCGGAGGTTGCAAGTGGAGAGGAAATTGGAGGGCGGTCGGAGGTTGGAAGACCGTCCCCGGATCTGTTCCGTCCAAACACTGTTGAAGCAAGAGACAGACCCACTGGACCGCCGAACTGCCTATCACCTCTTATTCTTAAAAATAAGTCTTGGTTTCCTCCAACTTGCCTTTTTCTGTTTATTTTAATTATTAGTTTGCTTGCTTGTTTTGACTTGTTTTTATTGTTATTTATTTTCTATCTTCCATGTTAGCAGCTTTCCTCAGATATTTGGTAATCTGGTAATCTACAGTAGATGTTATTGGTGTTCTGCCCATACCTTCAGCTGCTATAAATCTCGGTCATAAATAGACCAGAGCTGCCACTTTATCTAAAGAATTGTCCTCAAGTAGGAACTACCTTGCCTGGGAATTCATGGCTTCCTCCCTGGCAGCCCACAGCCAGTGATTGATCAATATATGGATACAAAAGCTGGCCCTCTTGCTTCAAGGTGAGATCAACCCTGTGGTGCAATTCATGCTCCAGGGCTCCCTGTGGGTCAGACTGAGGCTAGACTCCAGCCAAGACCACATCCTTGCTCAGTTCCTTTCCATGCTCTTTCTGGAGGTGGAAAAAGGAGCTTCTTCTGAGGGCCCGCCCGCAATAAATCGCATGCATCTGAATCTGCATCACAGCTTCTGTTTCTAGGGAACCTAAGACATAATCTTTAGCTCTCTGCTCTTGATTAAGAGTAAAGGACTGTGAAAAACCCTGAGTGCAGGAACTGGGCTTGTCAACTGTGATTCACTGTAGGGAGACATGGGTGGTCGTTTACTGGAAATCTGAATGCCAGTATCCTTCATTCTTTCCCTTTTGGCTGGTCAGAGTTCTCAGAGAAGAGAGGTGGAGAGTAGCTGCCAGTGATTTGGGAAGTGATCAGAGAAGAAAGCTGAGGTTCTCAGCATGCAGTGAGGAAATAGTCACTTAACGCCCCTGTTCTCCACATGCCACCTTTGTCCTCAGCCATGCCTGGTGCCCCAGCCCAGAGATCCTCCTTTTTACTCTCTCCGGAGATGAAATCTCCAGCCCTCTGCCTGATGAGAGAGAGAAACCTGCTGCTCGGAGAGTGGAAGAGGGAACTAAGATTTTAACTGCTTCCCAATCACCTTTCACCCAGTTATCCTGATTCTTTGGCTTGCCCAGTACCAGAGATATCTAGGACTGCCAATTCCCATTCTTTTTCTGTTTTTCTTTCTTTTTTTCCCCCCCGCCTTGGATTTTGCCATGAAAATAGGGCTACTCTTAACCTTCCCTGGGTTTCAGCTTTCTTGGGGCTGCTGAGTCGATTACCACTCACCCATCTGTTTTCTATCTTCCAACTTATTTTTTCCCCCACTATTGTCTACTCTTCTCTCTGTCCTCATGAGTTTGTGTCTTAAAAAAAAATCCCTTTATAATAGTTTTAGTGAGTTTTGGGAGGAGCAAAAGTAGATAGGTGGATTCAATGCACCATCTTAACCTGGAAAAAAACTCCAATGGTATTAGGGAGATGTCTCCTCCCTGCATTCCCCTCCTTGTGAGCCCCTTTGGATGACAGACAGGCAAGTGAGAAACTCTAAGTAACGGAACCAAAGGCCTGGGATGGAAGCCGTGTCTCCCCATGGACAATGCTGTTCCACTACAGAATCCAAGCTTCTTCCCTCAGTCATGGCCTGAGTCAGCCTTTGAGGGAATAAAGGGCTGGAGTCCAGATTATGATGGCGTAGGTTGGAAGGGTAGGAAGCCAAGAAAAACCAAGGAAGCCTGCCTGGAGGAAGCACTGCAGCAGCAGGAAAAGCAGACGATACAGAGTCTCTTTATCTGCATGGTGTCCTTATCTCCCAAATGAGAGAATTCATCTCTTCCAACTCTGCATCTATGACTCTGTGGGGATAAAAGTCACTCCAGAAAGCCTGTCTGCTTTCTTGCCCTGTTCCTCTTTCCTGTCTGTTGCTTTGGGATGAGGTGATAATGATTGAGAACTATTTGGGTAGATTGGATAGGTTGAAATGGAGGAAAAAGAAAACCAGCATAGTTCCTTTTTCCTAGAATGAGTTATGGGCAAAGATATATCATTCCACTTTATTCCTTTCTCTTTAAAGCTCAGGCCTAACAGAACCTAGCAGAGAGAAAAGGCAGTGATATAATTGGCTGGGGGAAATTGGAGGGGTAGAAGCTGTGATGATGGTGGTAGCCAAATGGTGGTCACAGCTGTGGGGGTTGTGTAATCAATAACTGGAGGAGCTTAGCAGAGCAGCTTGCTTTGTTCCATAGATGTAACTTGAAAGTACCCTCTGGGAGGCTGAGCTGGGCAGATCACTCAAGGCCAGGATTTTGAGACCAGCCTGGCCAACATGGCAAAACCCTGTCTCTACTAAGAATACAAAATTTAGCTGGGCATGGTGGCACACGCCTGTAATCCCAACTACTCAGGAGGCTGAGGCACAAGAATCACTTGAACAACCAGGAGGCAGAGGTTGCAATGAGTCTAGATGGCGCCACTGCACTCGAGCCTGGGTGACAAGAGTGAGACTCTGTCTCAAAAAAAGAAAAGAAAAGAGGGCCAGGCGCGGTGGCTCATGCCTGTAATCCCAGCACTTTGGGAGGCCAAGGAAGGTGGATCACGTGAGGTCGGGAGTTCAAGACCAGCCTGACCAACATGGAGAAACCCCGTCTCTACTAAAAAAAATACAAAATTAGCCAGGCATGGTGGCGCATGCCTGTAATCCCAGCTACCTGAGAGGCTGACGCAGGAGAATCTCTTGAACCCGGGAGGCGGAGGTTGCAGTGAGCTGAGATCATGCCAGTGCACTCCTGCCTGGGCAACAAGAGCGAAACTCCGTCTCAAAAAAAAAAAAAAGAAAAGAAAAGCAACCAAGACACTGAAGTCAGTGGAGAAATACTCTGGCCTCCTGGTCATCCAGGCGGACAATGCTGAGGGCTGTTCTACACGGTTTCTCAGTGGATGCCAAGCCAGACTGAGCCTCAGTTGCCCATGGCAGTAACTGGCCCATCAGCATACCTTACTGTTGGCTTCTCTCCCTTTCACAGCTTGCTTTCCCCATTTCTTCACTCTTATTTCCTGGAATCACCTCCCAAGTAAATTACCTACATCCAAGCCCTTGTCTTAAGATCTGTTCTTGGGAGAATCCACACTGAGATGGGTATCCTCCAATCTAAAAGTGAGTCTGAGCAGGTTGTTCCACCCCTGGGAAATAGTGCTTCCAGTCTCCTGCATGTGTGGCCAGTCTCAGCTAAAAAGCTCCCACATGAGATCTTGAGAACATTTATATTTTCAGGAGTTCTGGGTGATTGGGCTTGTGTGTGCCAGAAAGGCAACGGGGCTTGTTGGTGGCTGGGTAAACAGAATCCCAGGTTCCCACCTCCTTCGCTGGCTTGTGGGTGGACACACAGCCAGTCCTAAAGGTACCATGCACACAGAAACCTACGCTTTCTCCCCAACTCTTGCTGTTTCACAGTCTTGCACACACATTCTGCATTAAGAAGCAATTCCGGTGGCTCATGCCTGTAATCCCAGCACTTTGGGAGGCCGAGGCGGGTGGATCTTGAGGTCAGGAGTTCGAGACCAGCCTGGCCAAGATGGTGAAACCCTGTCTCTTCTAAAAATACAAAAATTAGCCAGGCGCAGTGGCAGGTGCCTGTAATCCCAGCTACTCGGGAGGCTGAGGCAGGAGAATCACTTGAACCCAGGAGGCAGAGGTTACAGTGAGCCAAGTTGCACCACTGCACTCTAGCCTGAGCAACAGAGAGACTTCATCTAAAAAAAAAAAAAAAAAGAAGCAATTCCACCCCTCCGTGGGCAGGGTCACGCCCCAGCAAGAGGTCCCCATGGGCTATGAGGAGGAGAGGGCCATTGGGAGAGATCAAGGCAGGAGGAGTCACTTTGGAATTCTTGGATGAAGAGGCTCGGGGAACACAGAACATCCCCTCCTCTACTGGCACAGTCCAACGGGTCAAAGCATTATATGATCAACCCTTAAAGGGGTCATTTAGAACTCTGAATAATTAAGCTTTCAAAGGATTGACCAGTGGGAGGGATGTTTTTCTGAAATCGTGCCATCTCAACAGATGGGGAGGATGGACAAAGGAATGGGGCTATAGACCACCTTTGATTTCTAGCTTCTGTTTGAAAGACTGATTTTGTCTTGACCAGTCAGGCATTCATTCAACAAACTTGTATTGGGCACCTGATCCAAAGATGACTAAAACCAGCCCCTGCTCTCACTGTTCCAAAATTAGTCAGACGTTTGATTTAAAAGTAGTTGTGATTTCTTTTCCAGGAGTCTTGAAGGACTTCTGACCATATGGGTAGGGACAATTTTCTGAGATGGATTTGGGGTGAGGACATTGCTTAAAAGGAGGTATAAGGGCTGGGCGTGGTGGCTTACACCTGTAATCCTAGCACTTTCAGAGGCTGAGGCGGGTGGATCACCTCAGGTCAGGAGTTTGAGACAAGCCTGACCAACATGGAGAAACCCCGTCTCTACTAAAAATACAAAATTAGCTGGGCGTGGTGGCGCATGCCTGTAATCCCAGCTACTCAGGAGGCTGAGGCAGGAGAATCGCTTGAACCTGGGAGATGGAGGTTGCAGTGAGCCGAGATGGCGCCACTGTACTCCAGCCCAGGCAACAAGAGCGAAACTCCATCTCAAAAAAAAAAAAAAAAAAAAAAGAGTTATAAGGGAGGAGATGGGAGGGGACTGTGGGGAGGAAGGATAAAGAGAAAGAGGGGCATCCTCCGAAACTCCAAACAGTGAAGTCTTCCCTACCCTACCCCTACCCATCATGTGGAACAAGGAAAATGTTAGCTGCGAAGCCACCACTTCAAGTCCTAGCTGCCTGCTGTTTTGAGGTACCCACCTAAACCCTCCAGAGAAAGAATTGCCCACCCACACTCTCCCATCACTTGCATTTTGCCTAGACCAGTGGGGGCTGGGAGTGGTGGGGGGATGAGTAGACTCATGTGCATCACTAAGCAAAGAGGATCAGGGACTAGCAGGTGAACCTCCAGCCGGAAGCACCAGGAGGACAAAAACTGTGATCTCTTCCTTAAGGGGAACACGGGACAACCTGCTACAGGGGACAGAAGAGCAGGATCCTGCCGTATGTTGTAGAAACTGTGAGGCCAGATTCCACCTGTCCAGTCCCAAAGGAAAACTTTCTCCTTGACCCTAAAAACCAGTTGGGCCAGTTGATGACACAGCAAAATTTTAATAAGATGAGTCTCCCTGAAAACAGCAACTGGACACGGCCCCTCCTCCTTCCGTTCATTCTCTCATTCTCTTTCCCTCTCGCCCCTAATTTTTTCAAGAACAAAAGACATGAAATGAGCCACTCCATCCTCTACCCTACAGCCTGATTGGACTAGTGAATTACTAGCCAAGCTTTCTAAACAAACAAACAAAACAGGTTTCCAAACGCAGGGCAGAGGAAGGAAGCCAAAATAAGGAAGAAGAAAGAAAAGGAGCTCAGCCTTTCCTTCTCCCGTGGAGCCTCCCCAGCCCACCGGGGAACATCATCACCTCCACCAATAGCCACAGCAGACCTACTATGTGCCAGTCACATATTAGGTCCTGGGAGATACTGATCCTGCTGATGAAGGACTCACATGCTGGTGTGGTAAGAAAATATGCAAATGAGCAGGGACCTTGGAGGGTGCCTAGTGCTGAGAGGGAAGTGGGTACAGGGCACAGGTGGGGATTCTCAAGGAAAGTCTGTCAATAAGTGGGGGCAGAAAAAAATACTTTATCCAAAAATGACTTTGTAAATACTTTACTTTTTTTAGAGCAGTTTTAAGTTTGCCACAAAAGTGAAAGGAATGTGCAGAGTTCCCATCTAGCCCTTCCCCCTACACATACATAGCCCCCCCATTATAAACATTCTCCCACAGGAGCATTTATTACTATTGTTGGACCTACATTGGCACATCATTATCACCCAAAATCCATATTTACATTAGAGTTTGCTGCTGGTATTATTCATTCTATGGATTTAGACAAATGTGTCATGACAGGTATCCACCATTATGGTATCATACACAGAGTATTTTCACTGCCCTAAAAAGGATCTGTGGATTTTCAGAGAAAAGAGCAACTTTTGCATGCTAGGTAAGTGTTGCTTTCCTAGTAGGGGAACAGCAGGAAACAGCAGTCACCTGGATGACTACCGAGGTGAAACACCATGGTGCTGTTCTGTAAATGGCTGGAAAATAAGGCTCAAGGAGCCAGATGGGGCAGGGAAAAAGAAAAAGACAGAAACACAGGCAGATTTGAATACCGTGAGAATCGATTTGCATGAGAATGGATTGAGACTCCTGCAACAGCCCAGGGGAGAGATGAGGGGGCTGATTTAGAACAGTGAGAGGTTTGAGCAAAGCGAAGTTGAAAAGACCCTCCAGGTAACTGCTATGATTGACAGCAAGGAGGGCAGTGTTCCCCCAGCACAGCCCTGGCACAGGCAGCTCTAGAGGAAGCCTGGGTCTCCCACTCCCTTCCTTTTGCCACAGTCTCCCTAGCACATGCCTCCACCCTTCTCTCACTTTGGGGGACTGTGACCATTGGGTGGCAGGTGACTTCTTGAGAAATTCACTAATGTTTCCCTCTTTACTTCCTCCCTGCCTTGGTGGTTAATGGTTTGCCAAAGCAGAAGGAACATGCCTCTAGGCGCTTGCCATGATGACTTTTGCTTCCCAAAGTTAAGCTACTGAGCTGTTTATGGTTTATGTGATGGGGCCTGAGAGATTAGGAGAAGGACTGAGAACTTCTGGGGGACACATGGAGACTGAGGAAGAGGGGGCAATCATTTCTGCAAGCTCTGAGCTGCAGCGCACACACACACTGTCAGCTGTGGAGCTTCACAGCCATTCCCTCTGCAGGCTCCCAGCCTCTCCAGAAACTTCCGTGCCCCAGGAGTGTCAGACACAAGGCGATGGGAACAAGAGAGTATCTGCAGAATACACTGCCTGCTAAAGACAAGAGAGGACTCCCCAGATCCTTGCCTTGGTATTGCAGGAAGAGCTCAGCCTCCCAAAATCGGAGGTCAATTTATTGCCTGCCCTGTAGAATGGGAGCCGGAGGTTGAGGAGTGGATGTAAATAAAGGAATGCACTGTTTCCTGCACACACCTCTCTCCACTATCTGGGCAGAGTCTAGGTGTCATCCATCACCAAGGTTCTAGCACTCAGCTGAGAGGCTGCAGCAGGAGGGGCAGAGGGAGGAGGGTGCGGTGCATACCATCTCCCCATCAAACCAATGGGCACCACTGTGACCATTCTTCTGTCTCTGGGGACTGTCAATCTGCATGCTAGGAAAGGGGTGGCATTCCAATCTTTCATTTTTTTGTGTGTGAGACGGAGTCTTGCTCTGTCGCCCAGGCTGGAGTGCAATGGTGCGATCTTGGCTCACTGCAACCTCCGTTCCCCGGGTTCAAGAGATTTTCCTGCCTCAGCCTCCCGAGTAGCTGGGATTACAGGCATGAGCCACCACACCCAGCTAATTTTGTATTTTTAGTAGAGACAGAGTTTCTCTATGTTGGTCAGGCTGGTCTGGAACTCCTGACCTGAGGTGATTCACCCGCCTTGGCCTCCCAAAGTGTTGGGATTACAGGCGTGAGCCACTGCACCCGGCCCCATGCTTTCACTTTTAAAAATGCTTGTAGGGCACGCAAAAATACTAAACGGTCGATGGAGAAGGTCTGTCTGGAGTAGTTCTTTTTTTTTTTTTTTTTTTTTGAGACAGAGTCTCGCTCTGTCGCCCAGGCTGGAGTGCAGTGGCACGATCTCGGCTTACGGCAAGCTCCGCCTCCCAGGTTCACGCCATTCTCCTGCCTCAGCCTCCCAAGTAGCTGGGACTACAGGCAGCTGCCACCACACCCGGCTAATTTAATTTTTTGTATTTTTAATACAGACGGGGTTTCATCGTGTTAGCCAAGATGGTCTCGATCTCCTGACCTCGTGATCTGCCCGCCTCAGCCTCCCAAAGTGCTGGGATTACAGGCGTGAGCCACCTCGCCCGGCCTGTCTGGCGTAGTTCTAACCAGGAACAGAGCCAGCGGCCAGGGCGGCACCAGGCCTGGCCAGGGAGCGCCGCGCCTGCGCACTGCAGACTCTGAAGCCGCCGAGCCCTCCGCGAGGTGGGTGGGGAAACTGCCCGGGCATCCGGGTCCCTCACCCCGCCCCCGCTGCATGAATGAGAGGCGCGGCGCCCGCCCCTCCCCCGGCGGGCCCGCCCCTCGCGAGGGGCCGCCGGGCGCAGTCAGCCGCCGCCACCTCCGCCGCGCTCTGTCCGGACAGACGCTCGCCGCCCGCAGCCTGCCGCCCGCCGCAGGGCGCTGACGGTCCCGCACGTCTGCCGCTGCCGCCGGCGCGCCCGAGTAAGTGAGCGAGCGAGGGCGGGGGCGCCGCGGCCGCCGCCCCCGGGCTGGGGTTTGGGGGACCGAGCCGCTCCGGGTTCGGGATGCTGAGGAGACCGCGGGCCCGCGCCAGCCTCCCACACACATACACTCTCCTGGCGCCTCGGCGGGCCGGGCGCGGTGTGCAGGGGTGAGGCGGTGTCTCCAGGCTGAGGAGGGACACGGAGGAGGGTCCGGCGCGGCCCCGGGACTGGAGGGTGAGTCCCTCACAAAGGGCGGAGCGGGACTGTCACCTGGAGGTCACGGAGGGAAGGTGCGTGGGCCCCCGCACGTCCTGCTCGCCCAAGCCCTGGCATCGGGTCCCCGGGCGTGGGAGGCGGCTGGGATGAGCTGGGAGGCTAGGAGGAGGATGGCGAGGACGCTGCCCCCGCGTTGGCGGTGGGCGCGCGCCTTGAGGGGTGCGGCGTGGCAGTGTTTTCCTGGTCCCGGTCTACTCCTCCCCTTTCTTTGTGGCGCTTGTCTCGTGCCCCGTTGTCACAGTGTGCATGGCAGTGGTCGGGGTGGAGACCTCTTCCCTCGGCTTACTCATTAATGAAAGTCACCATCTGTGGGCAGGGGGCGTGTGTGGTTCCACGGGCCGGAGAATTAAGGACCCTCCTTTGTTTCTGGAGACCTAATGATACGTGTGTGTGTGTGTGTGTGTGTGTGTGTGTGTGTGTGTCTCTGTGTGCGCGCGCATTCAAGTGAAAGGGACATCTATGAAATGAGAGAATCAGAGATTGTCAAAAAGGGTATGAGGAAAAGGGGAGGGGATATAACTTCATCACACCTTTACCCGATTCTTTACCTGATGTTATTTCAAACAGTTTTTTCTCACTGTAAAACCAATGGGTTTTATTCATTGGAAATGTGCATCTAAATTCTCCTATATCTGTGTTTCTAGAATACTTTGCCTTTTTGGGCTTAGTTAATGGTAAGATTCTCATGTCTGTCTACATAGGAATACTCCAACGTATAGGACACTGCTTTCCGGGTTTAGTTCATTGATAATTTGTCCGAATGCTCATAAACATGTCTATAGGAATACTCCAATATCTCTAGGACACAGTTTTCTCCGCTCCTGAATACAGGCAGATTTTGTTTCTTTCTGCCTCCCTGTGTTAATGAGAAGGTAGTCCAGCAGGTTCTCTCTACCTCCTTGCTTTTTTTTTTCCCTTAATGCTTTGGCAGAGGGTTTTATTGCATATTACCCTGGCATGCGCCCTTGCTTTGATGTGAATTTTCCTGTGTTCTGTTGTCTGGTTGTACAGCCCAGCTCAATGGCTCCTCTTACAGGACTACTGGAAAACAGAACACCTTTTTTCATTGTCCTTATCTCCAGAGAGAGAAGGAAGCGCTGTAGGTTCCCACAAACGTTGACTCTGTCAGACTGCCTGCCTGACTTTGTTGTGTTGGTAAAGTTATGAAGAGTTGCAGTTGTTGTAGACCAATTAAAAAGAGGCTATTGGGATAGCACCAGCTCTTCCTTGCTATTTTCGTTTTAAAACAAATGATATGAATCTTGCAAGATAGTTGTTAACTCTGGTTGCATGATGATTTTCAGTTTCTTTTTACGCATATACTTTTACAGCGTGTTGGGAAATTAGCCACTCATTTACAAGAAACACACCTCCAAGATATTTTTATTATGGGTCGGGTGCGGTGCCTCACACCTGTAATCCCAGCATTTTGGGGGGCCGAGGTGGGTGGATCACCAGAGGTCAGAAGTTTGAGACCAGCCTGGCCAACATGGTGAAACCCTGTCTCTACTAAAAAAATACAAAAAATTAGCCGGGCATGGTGGCGAGCGCCTGTAATTCCAGCTACTCGGGAGGCTGAGGCAGGAGAATCGCTTGAACTCCCGGAGGCGGAGGTTGCAGTGAGCCTAGATCGCGCCATTGCATTCCAGCCTGGGCAACGAGAGCGAAACTCCGTCTGAAAAAAAAGAAAAAAAAAGCTATTTTTATTATGATCTTTGGATTCAAAATAGCGGTTTTAAAAAATTAAGAGGCGCTTATATTGGATGATATGAATAATTGTATGAGTTCTGTTTTCTTTAAGATTCTCTTTAATATTTTTAAAAATCACATGTATTTTAATTCCTAGTAGTTTTCAGTGGAAAATGAAATGTAAACTAAGCAGTCTTCCATAGCGTCTGTTTATGTATATTCCCTCTGTTTAAAACATTTGCTTTTAATTTGAAGGGGAAATTTTCCATGGTCAGTTCAGGATACATTATTCTTAGTAAAATTCTTACCACGTTCAAATTCTTTTTTGTAAGAGTAAAAAAAAAATTAATGAAAGTTGATTTTTCAATTGGGGACGTTTTGGTTTTAATGCATGATTTAAATAAAATCTTAATATCAATTAATTTAATTCAGATAAGTTAATTTAAAACAAGAGCTTTTATGAAGGAAAAATGAAGCAGAAAAAAAAGAGCTTTACTAACTAAAGTCACTAATGTTGAAGTAACCCAATACATTTATAAACTGCCTGTCTTGACTGCATAAGACATTTTTTAGGAGTCTCCTTAAAACAAACCGTAAGGGGAAGTCTTAGATAAACAGAGTAGCATAACCGGAATTATCACTGAAATAGGCTTGCACAGTATCGCAATTTCATGGAAGTTTAATTTTGCAAGAGTGACTTAGCTATTTTTAATATCAACAAAGGAACCTAAACACAGCCTGGCCTTGTTATTCAGCATTCTGTTAATCAAAGTATTTGCCAACCCATAGTTTAGCATTCTGTAGTATGATGATTGAAGAAAAAATCTAAACTAACTTTTAGATCCTTAAAATAGATAAAATAATGTTAAGTGCCGTTTTAATAGTAAATATTTATTCATTAGAATAGTAATATTATGTTAGTGATGGTAAGAGCACAGATGGTAACACTTTGTTAACTAGGATCTATTATCCTCCCAATAATGTCTCATAATAAAAAGTAATTTATTTTTCCATTGAGCATTCTCTATCAATAATTGCTTTTTTGTTTTTTGGGTGTTTTGTTGTTTTTTTTTTTGAGATGGAGTCTCACCCTGTCACCTAGGCTGGAGTGCAGTGGCGTGATCTCGGCTGACTGCAGCCTCCGTCTCCCAGGTTCAAGTGATTCTCGTGCCTCAGCTTCCCGAATAGCTGGGAATACAGGCACTGGCCACCACGCCTGGCTAATTTTTTTGTGTGTTTTTAGTAGAGACGGAGTTTTGCCATGTTGGCCAGACTGGTCTTGAGCTCCTGGCCTCAAGCCATCTGCCTGCCTTAGCCTCCCAAAGTGCTGTGATTATAGGTGTGAGCCACCGCGCCCGGCCAATAATTGTTTATTGTTTTAAATGGGAGTTTATTCTAAGATCAGTAATAATGCTATTACAATGTGTTAGCTTGAATCATATGAAATTGCCATATTGAGACTGAGAAAAAATCAAAATCAGCAGTCTTATATATTATATAGTTAAACCACTCTCAACTCTTACCGGTTTCTTTTGGTATTTACCTTTATACTTATTTCATTTTTAATGTTTATACTGCTATTTCTTAGCTCTTCACTTTTGGATATTCTCTGTGGACTTCTATTTTGGAAGTTGAAGACTTAACTGTCTCACATAACTATCCTTCCATTTCCCACTCATACTTGACAGTTAGGTCAGTATTCAGTATTTATATGACTGACAGCGTACCTATTATTCACAGTTGAGCCACGTAGGGTGCTATTACTGTGTTTTCTTCTTGAACAACTTTTGTTGCTCCTGAGTTAAATAATTGCCTCTTTTGTTTGTTTGGTTTTCATTTGCTGAGTTTTCTTTGTATCAGTCACTAATTCATTCAAACTCTATGACAAGACTGATTATCTTTGAATATTCTCAGGTAGTCACTCACTTTCATGTCTTTTCCCCAGGAGATGGTCCTGCTGGAGCCCCCTCTCTCCTACTCCAGTCTGGAATTGTTTGCTCCCTGGACTACTGCATAGCCATCATCCTGGGACTTCTCTTTGTCATCATCTTGGGAATTCCCTTTGCCTTCCTCCTGTGTTAGGTCTTCTATTTCCTGGACCCTGTGTCTTCCTTATTCTTGAGTAGCTTCCTGAGAAAGGGTACATACAAAATCTGAAATTCCTTCCTGAATTCAGAAGTTATGTGTCTGGAAATGCCTTCATTTTACCTTCACTCTTGAATGGTAGTTTAGCTTGGTGTTAAAATCTGGATTGAAAATTAATGTCACTGTTTTGAAGACATTGTTCCATTAGCTTCCAGTGTCACTGTTGAGAAGTCCAATGTCGTTTTAATCCTCATTCCCTTTTTCTTCCCACTCTGAAAGATTTTAGGATCTTCAGTTTATCCCTGGTGTTCCTGACATTTCATGATGTACCTTGGAATAGATATTTTTCTTTACTTTTGCTTGTGGGGTAGATTGTATTTTCCAAAAATGGCTGTATATGTATGTGTGTGCATACTCCCCCCATCTCACCCAATATGCTATTCTTCGTGCCTCCATCAAGCAGTGGGGTCTTTGTTTCCTCCTCTTGAACCTGTGCAGACAGGAATTCTCCCCCGAACGTTTTGGATCTTGAGCATTGTGTTTTAAGAGCACAGCTGCAAGATCAAGAGCATGCACCTGGCACTGCTAGGTGCCCAGCGCCATCAGGCCAGCATCTCCCTTCCCATTTTCCTTGTGACCACTGTTCAGGCATTGAGATTAAGCACTGTAGATGTGTATGTGTTCATTGAGAGAGGGGATTAAGTTTTTTTACTTTTAAATGAAATCAACAACGAAAATATCAATTGACATCAGAGAGAGTTTCTTTTAAGCAGTGAAATGAACCAACATGACGGCTGTCAGGTGCATTTTTTAAAAATCCACCTTAGGAAATGACAAAAAAAGAAATGACCAGAAAGAAACTATCTTGAGCTTCATGATTAAATATGTCATTATTAAATGTGACAAATATATTGTTTGCAAGAATTTCTGTGATGAGAAGATGGAAGCAAAAGGAGCTGCATAAATCACAGCTTCACAGAACATGGTCAGTATTTTTGTGTTTATCTCATAGATACATATTATTATTATTATTTTGAAATGGAGTCTCACTCTGTCACCTAGGCTGGAGTACAGTGGTGCAATCTCGGCTCACCACAACCTCTGCCTCCCGGGTTCAAGCAGTTCTCCTGCCTCAGCCTCCCGAGTAGCTGGGACTACAGGCGTGCGCCACCATGCCCAGCTAATTTTTGTATTTCTGGTGGAGACGGGGTTTCACTATGTTGGTCAGGCTGGTCTCGAAATCCTGACCTCGTGATCTGCCTACCTCAGCCTCCCAAAGTGCTGGGATTGCAGGCATGAGCCACCGCATCTGGCCTTTTTTGTTTGTTTGTTTGTTTGTTTGAGACAGGGTCTCACTCTTTCACCCAGGCTGGAGTGCAGTGGCGTGATCTCGGCTCACTTTGACCTCTGCCTCCCAGGTTCAGGCGATTCTCCTGCCTCAGCCTCCCCAGTTGCTGGGATTACAGGTGCCCGCCACCGTGCCTGGCTAATTTGGATACATATTTTTAAAACATCCTTTGTTTACTCTTTAAAAATTTTAAAATTAAAAATCCTTTTTTTTCTATTTATAGCTGCTTTATCATTCATTTGGCTTTTCCATGACACCACCCAAGTGGCTGGATATTACAAGAGAACTTCAGATTCATGACCAAAAATCTGAAGTAGACACTCAGCACTGCCCGGCAAAGCTACCATTGATTCTTAATAAGATCTTTTTGCCTATCACTATTTCATAACTTCTCTCCACTCCTTAAACTCATCAGCAACCCACCCCTCCTACTCAGATAAGCTGACCTCATAGTTCATTGAGGGTTTAGGAGATATCAGACAGAAACCACTCATCTTCCCCCCAACCAAATGTAGAAATCTGCCTTCCTTAGACCCATGTTTTCTGTCTCCTATCGGAGGCAAGCTCCCCTCTCTACTGTGTTCCTCCTCACATCTTCTATACCTCATGCCCACTCATATCTCACAGCTTTAGCATTTTTGCCCTCTCTCTTGCATCATCAGCAACTCTCCAGGGGGCTATCCATGTCAGCATACACATATGCCGTGATGTTGCCCATCTTTAAAATCAGAATAAGCCAGCAAACAACTTTTCCCTGACCCTCCTCTATCCCTTTCTATTTACCTACATGGTTAAGTCTCTCAAAAGAGAAGTTTACGTGCCTTCCCTACCTCCTCTATAGTATGTACCACCCTCTGAAATTCTGTTGTTTAATAATTTTTGTGTGACTTACCTCTAATAGAAGGTCAGCTCCAGGAAGGCAAGGACCTCATCTGTCCTGTTTACCACTCTGTCCCCCTAGGACAGCAGGTGGCACAAGTATCTACTCAGTACATGGGCAAAAGAGGCACAACTGACCTGGTAAAATAGCTTTTGATTTTTAAAAATTTCTAACAAGAGAATTACTCACCATTTTTTGCTACACTTAAGAATTGAAACAATTATGAAGAATATATTAATGATCAAATTTTGCCCTATGTTACATTTCATTCTTTCATAAGTATGACTTAATATTGGCAGTCTTGGGCCGGGCATGGTGGCTTATGCCTGTAATCCCAGCACTTTGGGAGGCCAAGGCGGGTGGATCATGAGGTCAGGAGTTCAAGACCAGCCTGGCCAAGATGGTGAAACCCCATCTTACTAAAAATACAACAAATTAGCCAGGTGTGGTGGTGGGTGTCTGTAATCCCAGTTACTCGGGAGGCTGAGACAGAGAATTGCTTGAACCTGGAAGGTGGAGGTTGCAGTGAGCCAAGATCGTGCCATTGCACTCCAGCCTGGGTGACAGAGCGAGACTCTGTCTCAAAAAATATATATATATATAATATATTATATATAATAACATATATATGTACATATATATATTATATAATATATATAAAATACATATATATGTGCCTATAATATATATATTTTTATATATATAATATATATATTATATTATATATTTATATATATTATATATATAAATATATTATATATATATTATATATAATATATATATATTATATATATAATATATATAAATATATTATATATATATTATATATATATTATATATATAAATATATTAATATATATTATATATAAATATATTATATATATATTATATATAAATATATTATATATATTATATATATAAATATATTATATATATTATATATATAAATATATTATATATATATTATATATATAAATATATTATATATATATTATATATATAAATATATTATATATATATATATGCAGTCTTGCACCTGGACTCTGGCATCAGACTGCTTGGAGTTGAATTCCAGCTCTTTCACTTTTTGCTATGTGATCTCCAGCAGGTTTCCTAACCTCTCTCTTTCTTCATTTGTAATGTGGTTAATAATAGTTCCTACCTCATGTGTTTGTTTTGTGTTCCAAATGAGATAATATGTAAAACATGAAACTCAGTACTCGTCTTGGGAGTAAACTCAATGAAAAATAATAGTAATTATTATAGCCTTCTCCAGTTTATAATATTTGACTCTGACTTGGTCTCTATAATATTTTTGTTCAAAATACTATATCTCCTAGGGTATATGGGCTATCAATATGATGATTCAGCTGTTCTTGGTTTTGTGGGGGGCGGGGGTGTGTTTGTTTTTAAGAGAGAGAGTCTCGTTCTGTCGCCCAGGCTGCAGTGCAGTGGTGTGATCTCCAACTCACTGCAGCCTTAACCTCCAGGGCTCAAACAATCCTCCCACCTCAACCTCCCAAGTAGCTGCGACCACAGGCACACACCAGCATGCCAGACTAATTTTTTTTTTCTTTTTTTTTTTTTGTAGAGACAGGGTCTCACTATGTTGCCCAGGCTGGTCTCAAACTCCTGGGCTCAAGTGACCCTACCAGCACCTCCCAAAGTGCTAGGATTACAGGCAGGAGCTACCATGCCCAGCCAATAAATCATTTTGATCACTTGATAAAATATTTTTATTTCAAGCCAAGTCCTGTTCTTTGTTTATTTGGTTTTCTCAGAGGTGAGGTTCTTTCTTCATGTTATTCCACATTAAGTTTTCTTATTTCTGGAAATGGAGCTTTAAAAACACCCGATATATCATCAACAGATTTTTTTTTTCTTTTGAAACAGCTATAAGACAATGTTCTTTTCATCTACTAGCTAGCTGGGAGGGTAAATATATGTAGCAGTACAAAGTATATTCTGAGGACCACATAAAAAATACAGACAGGCTCTGTAGAAGTTCAGGCTAGGGAGAGTCAGGTACTTCTAACCCTAAGGGATTCCTACAGCTTTTCTGCATGTTAAATAGTCTGTTTTAGCTTATTCTCTTATTACTTGTCTTGGTTTTTACTTTGAAAGTTTGCTTAATAATCATGGGAATATTTTAGATTTTAAAATACAAAATATACAAGCTAAACTTGAGAGCAGTTTTTAGTTGTAGAAACTGTTTCTTGAAGTAATTGACTTAGCGTTTGCTCTGCCTCTTTTTCTTACCTAGGTAGGTAGTGGGGACTCCTTCAATTATCTGAGCAATTCAAATCTCAGAATGTAGTGTTGGGTAAATTGAGGGTTCTAAAAGAATGCCAGATGGTTTGAAAGGAACTGTGAGCATTCCAACTAGTGCAGTCCTTTGAAAGCCAGCTGGCAGAGCCTCCTGTGCTTTGGAGGTAGGAACCAGACACTTTGTTCCATGCCAGCTGGCCCAAGAGTAGCTGGCCAGTGGCCTTGCTTTTGGCTGGCCACTCTTGGGAAAGCTGGCCTGGGCCCTCCATGTGCCCTAAGGATAGTCTGATACCAGAGAGTTGCACTGGCCCTCCATAGTACCCCAGGGAGTTGGAGAAAGCCTGCAGTGGCAAGGGAAAGGAAACTGCTTTTTAGATAATGTTACAAGTGAACCTCATGTTACAAATTTGCTCTGGAAATTTAATGTAATTTGAATTTTTATGGATTCACTACTGTTAGGTGTATTAAAGTTGCAATGAACTATAGTGAATGTTTTTATATTGTAAGTAACTTCCAGGTTACCTGCTTTCAAAGTTCCTGTTTTTATTTGTCAACTTTTCTTAAAGTGAGGTTTGCCCGTTCCTTTTGTTGTCATCTTCTAAAGTTTTGATCATTTGAATTAGGAAAATTTTTCCATCTTGTTGTAAAGCTTGCTCCTGTGTAAACCATAGACTTTTTTTTTTTTTTTTGAGACAGAGACTTGCTCTGTCACCCAGGCTGGAGTGCAGTGGTGCTCTTTCTGCTCACCACAACCTCTGCCTCCTGGGTTCAAGCAATTCTTCTGCCTCAGCCTCCCAAGTAGCTAGGATTACAGGCATGCGCCACCACACTCAGCTAATTTTTGTATTTTTAGTAGAGACAGGGTTTCACCATGTTGGCCAGGCTGGTCTTGACCTCTGGTGATCTACCCGCCTCAGCCTCCTAGAGTGCGGGGATTACAAATGTGAGCCACCACACCTAGCCATAAACCATAGATTCTATAGAAGGTTAATTATGTATGTAGTCTTAGCTTGTCTCTCATTTTGATGGTACTTATGTTTTCCCGATTAGACAGGTGCTTGTATCAGATACAGTTCTTCACTTCCTTTAGCAAATTTAATATCATAATTGTTTAATTGACAGCAAAACAAGTGCAAATATCATACTGTAAGAATAATGAGCATTCAGTTCATTTGATGACAGTGTTTATTGAATTCTCAAAATTAATAGCTTCACTGCTGTCTATCAGTATGCTTTATGTTGCCTTAATTTTTTTTTCAGATGTGCAGATTGAATGGTGCTGCAGTATCTGTTAAGTTTATTAAGTTCATCTCGGCAAGCCAAAAAAAAATTATAGCTACCTGTATCTCTTTATTGTTCCTTCCCAAATCTGAGCATGTGAAATTATGCTCAGTGATATAAATTTGAAATAGAACCTAAATATTATATCTAAATAGTCTCTTTATCTTGGACTGAATGAAAAAAGTTGACAGATAATGAAACGTCAAATTATGAGTTAATGTAGTTTGTGGGAAATGGGTGGGAAGGGAAATCAAAGGTGTAGGCTTTCATTCATTTTCTTCAGCATGAAACAAGTTGCAAAACTTCTTCAGAAATGTGTTGGAAATCTCATGCATGGCTATAATTAAATAAAGGCTTTTACTCAAACTTGTCGATTATCTCTGTAAACAGGGCAGATGGAATTTTCGGGGTAGTAAGATTTTTTTTTTCTTAAATCACAGAACAGTATATCAATAGCCAGGGGCAATATTATACTCAGAAAATCATCTTTCATATTGATTAACCTATACTAAAAAGCTTTTATGCCAGTAGCTTTAAATATATTGCCTATTTACTGCTTACAGCAATCCTCAAAGAGTTGTTTATGGATGACAAACTAAATGTCAAAGAAGTAACCTGTTCAGGTTTACAAGTTCAGGGTCCAGTTTTGAACCTAGGCCTTCATCCTCTAGAGCCCACCACCTGTCACAGTGGATGTTATCAACTTTTCACAAGAATACAGTCTCTTTACTATTCAGATGTTATCCTGTACTGGCACCTCTGGAGGGCTATTGATAATGGAAGTGCAGAGATCTTTGCAGATAATAGCAGGAGAATAAGAAGAGATTTGGGGTAGGGGGCGGAATCTATATTTTTTAAAATCTCTTCTGATGCTCCTGCAGAACTACTGCAGTAAATAAAAATGACTTGTCAGAATCAGATGGAGCAAAGGGGGTTTATTAGTTTCTTAACATTGCTGTAACACAATTACTATAAACTTAGTGGCTTGAAACAACAGAAAGTTGTTCTTTCACAGTTCTGGAGGTAGAAGTCCAAAATCAAGGTGTCAGCAGGGTTGCTGTGCTCCCTCCAAAGACTCTAGAGGGGAATCCTTCCTTGCCTCCTCCAGGTTTTGGTGATTCCACACATTCTAGTCTCTGCTTCTGTCTTCATATGGTCTTCTCTTTCTCTCTTATAAAGACACTTACCATTGGATCTAGAATCCATTCAAATAATCCAAAATGCTCTCATCTCCAGATCCTTAAATTATATCTGCAAAGACCCTTTTTTTTTTTCTTAAATGAAGTCGGTTCAAATAAAGTCACATTCACCGATTCCTTGTGTTAAGAAATGGACATATCTTTTTGAGGGCCACCATTCAATCCACTCAAGAGAGTACGATTTTTCCTTGGTAATAATTTTTACTTTGACTACTGTCTCACACAGAATCCAAGATTAGACAAGTATTCAGCAGACCATGATACAAAGTGTGGAAAAATATTGGAAGTATAGAAAGACAGAAGATTGAAGTTCAGGAGAAGGTTTATGGGGTCAAGGCAGGTTTCATGGAGGTTGTATTGCTTGAGGTACATTATGAAGGATGGACAGAATTTTATGAGATAGTTGGGGATAGCCTGGGATGTGCAGATAGTGGAAGTATCAAGAAAAAAGATAGGGAGTCATCTTCAGGAACCATAACTAATGCATTTGACTAAAGTCTGGTATTTAGAGAAATAGTGGAGAATGAGGATGAAAAGTCCGGGCCAATTCATGGGAGGCCTTTAGTGTTGAGCTGATGAATTTGTACTTGGTTTAGAGTTGCTTATCCATAAGAATGCTATATTATAAGAGTTTCTGGCCAGGCATGGTGGCTCACGCCTGTAATCCCAACACTTTGGAAGGCTGAGGTGGGGTAGATCACTTGAGGTCAGGAGTTCGTGACCAGCCTGTCCAACATGGCGAAACCCTGACTCTACTAAAAATTACAAAAATTAGCCAGGTGTGGTGGTACATGCCTGTAATCCCAGCTACTTGGGAGGCTGAGTCAGGAGAATCTCTTGAACTCAGGAGGCAGAGGTTGCAGTGAGCCGAGATCACGCCATTGCACTCCATCCTGGGCAATAGAGTGAGACTCTGTCTCAAAAAAAAAAGGAGTTTCTAACATGGGCCTTCAAAACAATGATAAAACCCTTTGAAAGAAATATGTAGATTTTCTTTCAAAATAGATTTTCAGAGGGTTCCATAACCCTAAGAAAAGGTTAAGAACTACTGCTCTATTACAAATGAAATGTTTTATGCTTTGAAGATGTTTCTGGAAAACTATTGATTTTCTGTTCTGTTTACTTTGAATTGCTTGGAAGATAATTTGAAAATTGACCTCCAAAGAAACTTAGTCAGCGCTGTGTGTGGAATATATTGTAAATGTTGCATATTAAAAGTTAAAATACTATTTCAGAAGGGATGTGAAGGAGGCCCTGGATTCTTAGAAAATGATTACACAAAAAGAAAAATTCTGGGCCGGGCGTGGTGGTTCACGCCTGTAATCCCAGCACTTTGGGAGGCCGGGGTGGGTAGATCACGAGATCAGGAGTTCAAGACCAGCCTGTCCCAGATGGTGAAACCCTGTCTCTACAAAAATACAAAAAAATTAGCCGGGCGCCATGGCAGGCGCCTGTAATCCCAGCTACTCAGAAGGCTGAGGCAGGAGAATCACTTGAACCCGGGCGGCAGAGGTTGCAGTGTTCTGAGATCGCGCCACTGCACCCCAGCTTGGGTGACAGAGTGAGACTGTCTCAAAAAATAAAAAAGAAAAGAAAAAGAAAAATTCAAAGCATTCAGTTCAGAATGCAGCTGTGACTTCTGTTTTCTGTGTCTTCATTTTCTCTATTTGAATTCACTACCACCATCCATTTAGAACTCCAGAATTATATAAAAGCGTGACACAGTTCTAAGGGGAGTAAATGGACAGCTGCATTCCTAAAGTTTTTTTAAAAAATGTATTATATAAAAACTGTATTTTATCTACTGTTGATTTCCAGTGAAATAACCTACTTCAGGAAACTATATTATATAGCTGTCTGGTCATATCTGAGGAAAAAATGATATTTTCCATATAATTTATTCTGTTTCTAAATAATCAACTGCCATGACTTTTTTTCATTGATCCTTTTGTTTTCTACCTGAGATTAATATTACTTAATAGACTTACCTATACTATTTTTTCAGACTTTTCTGCTAGTGAGGTTCTTCTTTTAAATTTTTTTATTATGGCCCTGTGCCTATCAGTGGGATTTAACAATTAACAAGGTTTTGCCACATTTGTTTCATTTATCCTTTATCTTTTACCTTTCTTTGCTGAGGTTTTGTTTTGTTTTGTTTTTTTGTTTTTTGTTTGTTTTTGAGACGGAGTCTCGCTCTGTTGCCCAGGCTAGAGTGCAGTGGCACCATCTTGGCTCACTGCAAGCTCCGCCTCCTGGGTTCACGCCATTCTCCTGCCTCAGCCTCCAGAGTAGCTGGGACTACAGGCGCCCACCACCACGCTGGGCTAATTTTTTTATATTTTTAGTAGAGATGGGGTTTCACTGTGTTAGCCAAGATGGTCTCGATCTCCTGACCTCGTGATCCACCCGCCTCGGCCTCCCAAAGTGCTGGGATTACAGGCATGAGCCACCACGCCCGGCTAATTTTTGTATTTTTGGTAGAGATGGGGTTTCATGATGTGGCCCAGGCTGGTCTCGAGCTCCTGACCTCAAGGAATCCTCCCACCTCGGCCTCCCAAAGTGCTGGGATTACAGGTGTGAGCCACTGTGCCCGGCCACCCTGGCTTACTTCTGTATGGACCTCTAAAAAATAAGGACATTGTCTTAGAGAACCAGAATGCCATTCTCACACCTAGTAAAATCAAGTTACTTCTTGGTTTCATCTAATAGCTAGACTTTGTTCAGCTTGCCAGATTGTCTCAGGAATATCTTTTGTAGAGACGGTTTGTTCACCCTGGGATTCAGAGTCCACAGATCACATTTGGTCATTTTGTCTCTTACATCTAGGGCAATTCCTCCTCCCCATTTTGTTTTGTTTTGTGTAATGGACTCATTGTAGGAACTGGGTCAGTTATTCTGTGGAATTTCTCACATTTGGGATTTGTCTGCTTGCTTCATCATGGTGTCAGTTTGTTGCTCTGTTCTGTGTGTTTCCTATAAATGGAAATTAGTTCTAGAGACTTGATTAAAATCAAATTTAAGTTTTTTTGGCAAGAATAGTTACTAGGTGTGTAATATTGCGTCACATTCAACGGCTCATAGTGTCTGGCTACTCCACTTCTATTGTTGCTAAAAGACTCCACTGATGGTCATGTCAATGTAAGTTATTTCTTCTGTGGTGGCAAAATGTTTATTTTCTTATTCTGTTATCTCTTCCATATTTACTCGCAGGAATTCCGTAAAGAAGACCTTTCCTTTATCAAGTAGGGCTGTTGAGGATTACTCTGAAATGCAGTTTGTATGAGAGACTGATGAGTAATTTTACACTATTGTATCCTTCATAAAAGATAATGTGTTTTAATCAGAGTAAAAAAAATTGAGTTAATTGAATTGAGGATTTATATTTTGTTTTAACAGTCGGGATATATGGAAGGCTTTTATAGACTAGAATCAAGCAGCGGAGAGGAAAGAGTACTGATTAACATAAAAAGTCAGGATTACCAGGGTTGCCTTGGCCTACCCCCATTCCATAAATGCAACCGAATGTTTAATCCATTAATTCTTCATAAACTAGTGTCTCTGGCAGGATAAATGCCACTGAATTCCTAGAGATAGGTCCTGCATCTGGAATCAAAGACAAATGATAAAGAAACACTGCAAACATACATTATTTTTAAGTTTATTTCCTTAATAAGATGCAAAGGAAAATAGTGATGATCTTTTCTAGACTTGTTTGCTTAAAATAATATTTTTAGAGAGCTAAACCTTTGATCTAGAGCTGGTTAGCTTACAAAGAATACTGTTCCCCTCCTTATCCTGTCTCTGCTAACCCCCCTCCACTTGACTGAAATAAGGAGAATTTGTTTTTTTATAATAGTCAAGAACCTTATTTGCCCATGTTTTATAATTTGTCAGAAATATCACTTAGTGATTCCGAGTTCTTAATTACCCTAGGACTTATACTGTTGAGGCCAGCTAGTTTGAATACAATCAGATCTTTTAGTTTCTCTTTAATTGTTTCTTTCACCCATTTTAATTTGGCTTTAAATCTTTTGAGCAGAAGGAGCTTGACCAGTCAGATCTGTGGGGCACATATCATCTGAACAGACAGAAATGAAAACCACAGGACATGCTTTGCATTGTTTATGTTTTCTAATATAATTATTTCTCTCCAGCAATTACTGGGTTTTTCACGTGTGTGTGTCCCTAAAATATTTTCAGTGTTACTGTGAAATTGCATGTAGACTAAAGAAATGAAAGTTGTATATTGTAGAATTAATGCCTAAATATTTTTAAAGGCAGAGAGAATTCTTCATTGAATATCAGTCTTTTTATTTCAGTTGTACTTTATGGGGGATTGTCCCTTGATCACCATTTCTGATAATACCTTTTGTTTAACTTCATGTCTTCACATTCTTATGCAGTTAAATTACTGAGTATGTAATACTCAATAAAGCCTTACTTATTTGTCATGCTGCATTTTACCTTAAGTCAGTTTGTTTTTATTCATCTCCTGAACTCATATATCCTGGGGAAGGTTATCTTAGTATCAGATGAAAAGTAAACAAGTTGGTGTTCTTGGCCTAGTAACCATCTCTAGACAACCTCTAATCATATTATTTGAGAAGGCCACTAAAAGTATGTGCTACCGGCCAGGCGTGGTGGCTCACGCCTGTAATCCCAGCACTTTGAGAGGCCGAGACTGGCAGATCACCTGAGGTCAGGAGTTCAAGACCAGCCTGACCAACATGGAGAAACCCCATCTCTACTAAAAATACAAAATTAGCCCGGCTTGGTGACACATGCCTGTAATCCCGGCTAGTCAGGAGGCTGAGACAGGAGAATAGCTTGAACCCGGGACATGGAGGTTGTAATGAGCCGAGATCGCGCCATTGCAGTCCAGCCTGGGCAACAAGAGCGAAACTCTGTCTCAAAAAAAAAAAAGGTATGTGCTACTGTGATTTCTCTATAAGGGAACCCTTGCTATGTTTACTGATTATGTTGTTTACTTAAAAATGATATCGCTTGGGTCTTCTCTGAAAGGTAAAGAATGCCGTTATAGGCCGGGCACAGTGGCTCACACCTGTAATCCCTGCACTTTGGGAGGCCGAGATGGGTAGATCACCTGAGGTGAATAGTTCAAGACCAGCCTGGCCAACACGATGAAACTCTGTCTGTACTAAAAATACAGAAAATTAGCTGGGCGTGTTGGTGGGTGCCTGTCATCCCAGCTACTTGGGAGGCTGAGGCAAGAGAATTGCTTGAACCCAGGAGGCAGAGGTTGCAGTGAGCCGAGATCACGCCATTGCACTCCAGCCTGGGCAACAAGAGCGAAACTCAAAAAAAAAAAAAAAAAAAAAAGAATGCCATTATAAAGGGATGCCTAAAAAGACCATAGACAACATCAGTATAATTTTTAATCAGTTGAGCTAAGCACGAATGTTGATTATTCTTCGAGGCTCTAAAATTGTTTTAGTGCTGAAAATTACATTTTCCTACCTGTTGAATTAAACAGATGCTTGTAGAACACCTACTATGTGCAGTCTTTGCACTAGGTGCTGAGCAGTAGGGTTGATTTCACCATTCTGATGAAAAAGACAAACTTCCTCTCTTCAAAGATCTCTTCTAGGAAATTTTGTTTCAACTCCGTTGCCTCCTGGTCCTCATTTAATACAACCAGAACCTCACTGCACTTGGGCCCCACGATCAGCCTTTGTCCTGTTTTCTTGTTTGTTAAGTATGTGGAGATATGGGGACTAGAAAGTGGTAGAGCACAGCCATTTGAAGCTCTGTTCTTTTTTTTTTTTTTTTTTTTTTTTTGAAACGGAGTCTTGCTCAGTCACCTAGGTTGAAGTGCAGTGGCACGATCTCGGCTCACTGCAAGCTCCGCCTCCCAGGTTCACACCATTCTCCTGCCTCAGCCTGCCGAGTAGCTGGGACTACAGGTGCCCACCACCATGCCTGGCTAATTTTTTGTATTTTTAGTAGAGACAGGGTTTCACCGTGTTAGCCAGGATGGTCTCGATCTCCTGACCTCCTGATCTGCCTGCCTCGGCCTCCCAAAGTGGTGGGATTATGGGTGTCAGCCACCGCGCCCAGCCCTGTTTTTTTTGTTTGTTTGTTTTTTTAAGAGGCAGGGTCTCACTGTCGCCCAGGCTAGAGTGCAGTGGTGCAATCTTAGCTTACCACAGCCTCAACTTCCAGGCTCAAGCAATCCCTCCACCTCAGCCTTCTGAGTAGCTGGGACTACAGGCACATGTCACCATGCCCAGCTGTTTATTTATTAATTTTTTTAAATTTTTATAGAGATGAGGTCTTACTCTCTTGCCTAGGCTGGTCTTGAACTCCTAGGTTCAAGCGATCCTTCCACCTTGGCCTGCCAAAGTGCTGGGCTACGGGCGTGATTCACCATGCTGGCCTGAAACTTTGTTCTTTGGTGACCACAAATCTTACACATTCTGCTTTCTTTCCTCTACCAGAAATAAGGGTGATTTTTGTCTTTTAAGTAATATTTCAATTATTTCATCCAATATGCGTTTTGGATTTACAATCTTACCTTTATTCATGTCAATAACCATTTTATGTGCCTCATATTCAGCCTGAATTTACAGAAAGCTACATTTGTGGTAAGAAGCACTTGATGAATAACCCCACTACATTTTATTGTTTTAGTTCACTTCTGAGTTTATTAGATCTGATATCATTTTAATATTTTTCAGGCATTTTACATATGATCTGACTTAAAAGTTCCTGTAATTTGAAAAAAACTGGCTCTTCATGAGGTTTTGTGTTTGTTTGTTTGTTTTTGAGATGGAGTCTCACTCTGTCACCTGGGCTGGAGTGCAGTGGCATGATCTCAGCTCGCTGCAACCTCTGCCTCCCGGGTTCAAGCAATTATCCTGCCTGACTCCCAGGTAGCTGGGACTACAGGCGCACGCCACCACGCCCGGCTAATTTTTTGTATTTTAGTAGAGACAGGGTTTCACTGTGTTGCCCAGGCTGGTCTCGAACTCCTGAGCTCAGGTAACCTGCCTGCCTCGGCCTCCCAAAGTGCTAGGATTACAGGCATGAGCCACTGCGCCTGGCCACATATATTTTTGCATAGTAAGTTCCAAGTAAATTTCCATAAAGGTAGAAAAGAAGCAGGGTGATATACAGAAAAGCAAGTGGGATTCAAGTAAGTTTTGACCCTATTATTTGTTACCTATTTGGCCTTGGTGAATCACTATTTAGCCTCAAAATGGGGATAATTATCATTGAATATTCCAGTTATTGTGAGTGTAGTTTATCTCCTTAGCTCTCCTAATGATTATTGTTATTAAGCAAGGAATAACAACAAACAATTTTTGCTGCATCTCAGTTCTCCTCTTTTTATAAATATGAGTTCAGTTATGCAGCCAGCTTAGCCTGGCTGCTGAACTGTGGCTGGTCAGAAGTTCCATTTCGGTGGATGTGAGATGATGTAAAAATTGTAACTGCCTAACTGTACTACATAGTTCTTAACTTTTAAGGAGATTGTATATGCATTAATATAATTTTTTTTTTTTTGAGACAGAGTTTCACTCTTGTTGCCCAGGCTGGAGTGCAGTGGCTTCATCTCAGCTCACTGCAGCCTCCACCTCCCAGGTTCAAGCAATTTTCCTGCCTCAGCCTCCCAAGTAGCTGGGATTACAGGCATGCGCTACCACACCTGGCTAATTTTTTGTATCTTTAGTAGAGACAGGGTTTCACCATGTTGGCCAGGCTGGTTTCAAACTCCTGACCTCAGGTGATCCACCCACCTCGGCCTCCCAAAGTGCTGGGATCACAGGCTTGAGCCACCACGTCTGGCCATTAAAATACCGTTTTTGATGATTGCTTTAGGCAATTCTCTTTTGCCTTTTCTTAACAGCTTTATTGAGACATAATTTATATCCCATATAGTTTGCTCAAAGTTTACAACTCAGTGGCTTTTAGAATGTTAGAGTTTTCTGTCTATCACCACAATCAATTTTAGAACATTTTAGTTATCATTATTCCAAGAAGAATGGCCTTCGCTCCTCAGTCCCCTCATTCTCCCCGCTCCTCCCCCTTCCCTTGCTCTAAGCAACTACCAGTCTACTTTCTATTTCTATAGATTTGCTTATTCTGGGCCTCTTATATAAATGGGATTTTAAAAATGTATCCTTTATGACTGGCTTTTTTCACTTAATATGATGTTTTCAAGGTTCATCCATGTTCTTTTTTATCTTAAGGCTCTTAGAGATATACTGACTTATCCTGAAGGAAGAAGAGATGAAGTGACTTTTTTTGTTTGTTTGTTTGTTTTGTTTTGTTTTTTTTTTGAGACAGAGTTTCGCCTCTCATTGCCCATGCAGGAGTACAATGGCATGATCTCGGCTCACTGCAACCTCCACCTCCTGGGTTCAAGTGATTCTCCTGCCTCAGCCTCCAGAGTAGCTGGGATTACAGGCATGCGCCACCACGCCCAGTTAATTTTGTATTTTTGGTAGAGATGGGGTTTCTCCATGTTGGCCATGCTGGTCTCAAACTCCTGACCTCAGCTGATCTGCCCGCCTCGGCCTCCCAATGTGCTGGAATTACAGGCGTGAGCCACTGCACCCGGCCACTGCACCCGGCCGTGACTTTTTTTAAACAAAGAAAATTGACTAGTGTTTCATGAGTCTTCAGTCACAAATGACGAGAAAAGCCCTATAAACGGTTACTGTAGCTATAGACCTAAGAATGGTGTTCTAGTGTAGAATGTGGAAAAGATTCATGTCCCATCATTCCTTTTAGCTGCATTTGTATACATGAATAATGTCGTGGTTGTTAGTGAATCTTTCAGTACAAAGGATAATAATGTGCAACTCTATAGGACTGTTGTAACTAAAACTGTTGCAACACTCTAACTTTTATTCGCTGTTCTCTTGTAACTAATTTTCCAGCTGACTATCCTGCATAATTCAGACATTCTTATATGATATCTATGGTTACATGCTACATTTTTGTTTTTTGTTTTGTTTTGTTTTTTGAGACAGAGTCTTGCTCTGTCACCCAGGCCTGAGTGCAGTGGCCTGATCTTGGCTCACTGCAACCCCCACCTTGCGGGTTCAAACGGTTCTTCTGCCTCAGCCTCCTGAGTAGCTGGGGTTACAGGTGCATACCACCACGCCCGGCTAATTTTTGTATTTTTAGTAGAGATGGGGTTTCGCCATGATGACCATGCTGGTCTTGACCTCCTGACCTCAGATGATCCACCCGCCTTGACCCCCAAAGTCCTGGGATTACAGGTGTGAGCCACCACACCCAGTAACATGTTACATTATTTTTTTTTAATTTAATTTTATTTTTTGAGATGGAATCTCACTCTGTCGCCCAGGCTAGAGTACAATGGCGTGATCTCGGCTCACTGCAACCATCGCCTCCTGGGTTCAAGCAATTCTCCTGCCTTAGCCTCCTGAGTAGCTGGGATTACAGGCACATGCCACCACGCCCGGCTAATTTTTTTTTTTTTTTTTTTTGAGATAGAGTCTCGCTCTGTTGCCCAGGCTGGCGTGCAGTGGTGCAATCTCGGCTCACTGCAACCTCCACCTCTCGGGTTCAAGTGATTCTCCAGCCTCAGCCTCCCGAGTAGCTGGGACTATGGGCATGTCCCACCATGCCTGGCTAATTTTTGTATTTTTAGTAGAGACGGGGTTTCACCATACTGGTCAGGCTGGTCTCGAACTCGTGACCTCAGGTGATCCACCCACCTTGGCCTCCCAAAGTGCTGGGATTACAGACGTGAGCCACAACGCCCAGCCTAATTTTTGTATTTTTAGTAGAGACGGGGTTTCACCTTGTTGGTCAGGTTGCTCTCGAACTCCTGACCTTGTGATCCGCCCGCCTTGGCCTCCCAAAGTGCTGGGATTACAAGCCTGAGCCACCACGCCTGGCCACATTTTTTATTCTTATGTGAGCTTGATGGGCTGAATGCTAAGTATTTTATTTCAGGATAACCAATTATTGCATATTAGTATAAATGAGCTGTTGGGGACAGGATACTTAGAAGTACAACCCTTAGAGCATATTCCCCCTCAAATTTTTGGATGTAGTTTGAAAAATAAAAGCCAGCCTTTTAGCTTTGAAAACCCAGCGTCTGTGTGCCTCAATCTCTTCCTCTGAAAAGTGGGGCATTTGGACTGCGATACTTAATTAGTGCTGAATATAGTTCTGTGAAAATAATTGGCAAATGTATTGCCGATGGTCCCCATTATTTCTAACATCATATCAAAAAGATTACATTGTAATGTTAGATTTCCTATATTCTAATTAGTTGCCTAATGTAGTGTCATAAGTATCTATAGTCTTAGCAAAAGCCATATTTTTCTGTCCAGGTGCAGTGGCTTACATCCGTAGCCCCAGCACTTTGGGATGCCAAAGCAGGAAGATCACTTGAGCCCAGGGGTTTGAGAGCAGCCTGGGAAACATAGGGAAACCCCATCTGTGGAAAAAAAAAAATAATTAGCTGGGCGTGGTAGCACATGTCTGTGGTTCGAGCTACTCTGGAGGCTGAAGAGGGAGGATTGTCTGGGCATGGGAGTTTGAGGCTACAGTGAGCCATGATCACACCATTGCACTCCAACCTGGGCAACAGAACAAGACCCTGCCTCAAAAAAAAAAAAAAAAATCCTGTATTTTTCTGAACTAGAATTAGAATCCATGATCTGTTATTCTAAATGGTCTGTGAATACAAAATAATTTAAAATAGTACTGACCTACCTAGAACATCAGTATATTGGAAGGTTTCAGCTGTGAGTGACAGAAAACCTGGAACAAGTGGCTTAAAATAAGATTAAAATGTATTTCTTTTTTTTTTTTTTTTTTTTTTTGAGACGGAGTCTTGCTCTGTCGGTTGCCCAGGCTGGAGTGCAGTGGCGTGATCTCGGCTCACTGCAACCTCTGCCACCTGGGTTCAAGCGACTTTCCTGCCTCAGCCTCCCGAGTAGCTGGGACTACAGGCACCCGCCACCACGCCTGGCTAATTTTTGTTTTTTTTTTTTTTTTTAGTAGAGAACGGGGTTTCACCGTGTTAGCCAGGATGGTCTCGATCCCCTGACCTCGTGATCCGCCTGCCTCGGCCTCTCAAAGTGCTGGGATTACAGGCGTGAGCCACCACGCCCAGCCTAAAATGTATTTCTTATTCATGTAAAAGTTGGTACAGATCTGGAATGGAGCTTCATGGCATCAGGGACATTTTACTACTTACTCCTAGTTCTCTCTTACCACTCTGCCCTCCTCTTGGGTGTAAACCTCATTTTTATTGAGGAAAATGGTAGCACCCATTGCAGGTACAGGATGGAGAAAGGGATGAAGCAGAAGATAGAAGGCACCTGTCAGTATTCTGTTAAGCATGATTCCCAGACAACTTCATGTGCATCAGTTACATTGGCCAGAACTGAGACATATGGCCGTGCACAGCTGCAAGGAAGGCTAGGAAGTGTAGTCACATGCCCAACCAAAAATTCTAATTAAGTGGAAGAAAGGGAGAACAGATATTGAGGGTGGGGTAGGACAGAAAACCATCAGTCTCTGATACAGACTCATTAATGATAAACAAAAGGAAAACCAAAGAGCAGCTACCATTCTCTAGCTTCCTCTAGAGAAGGAGGCTTCTGTTTCTCGTAGCCGATACTGATTCTCTAAATGGAAATGTCCATTCAGAGAATATACTAATATACAAGATCCGATCTCTACAAAATATATATATTTTAAAAAGAATATGTCATTCTCTTTTCTGTAATTGTGTTAGTGCAGAGAATCTTCCAAAAGAAACCTGCTAAATATATTTTCTGGTTTGAATTTTGGAGTTGATATTACGGTTTATGAGCCAATCTCTTGTGAGTTTGGTTAAGTGTAAATTTTTCCAGTGAGTCTGTGAGCCCCTGGGGAAAATGATGAAGTAGAGAATAGACCCAACTCTTGACGTACTGTGACCTTACTGGGAGCGTATATCTTGTACAGCTTCATATGACCTGAGGCACTCATCATTCATTCCTGATCTTGAAGGAAGAGAAAAATTACAAACTTGTGTAGTCTTTAATATATCCATCTATAAAACCAGAATAATAGCGCTTTGTGTGATGAAGATTAGTAGTAGTCTTGTAAAACATTTTTATAAAGGAAAGAGAGCTTTCAGGGCTAATGAAATTGCAAGTCTTGATTCTTTAAGACTCATTTAGAGGATTATTCACTGTTCTGAAATGATTGTGATTTTCAGCATTTTTGAAAAAAAAAAAGCAGAACCAAATTCACCCCCCAAATATTGAAATAACATTTGATCTGCCCCATTGTCTCAGTTGTTCCATTGGCTGCCTAAAATCATTTTAAAGATGAAGTCTTCACATATCTTTCTTAAAAGAACGAGGTGATCCTAGTAAACAAAGGGGAGACTTTCAGGCAGTGCTTAGGACTGTAATATCTAGAAATGCAAGGTAATTATCACCAGTGTCAAACTACCAGGCAGCCTGCACACTTTGCTGATTCATAACCATTTGAAGAATGCTGAATTAGTCATGAACATCTTAGATGCTGTTTTGTGGCTGTAGAATTTTCCTTCTACAAAATTTAGATCTAAAAACAGATAGGGTTTTAATTTATACAGGTTGGCTATCTGGAAATTGTTGTTGAAGAAATGTAGCTAAACTAATGTCTGTTTCTCAGTGTTCTGTACCCTGCCCCTGTCACTTCAGAAAGGAGTCCACTTGTGGTTCAGGCTCAAAGATGTAGATCTAACCCAGAGTGGCCCAGGGAGATGTGGCTCAGGCCCAAGTGATTCCTAACCCCAATGCCAGCCTCACACCAGAGAACAAAAAGAGACCTGATGGGAATGATGAGCACTCACTATATGCCAGGCACACCCCAGAGGTGGATGTGGGTAACTCTCCCTATATTATAGATGGGACATTGAGACTTGCCTACAAGTCCCAGTGGTGGGGCATGGCTAAACTCAACTCTGTAAGGTTACTGCCTCTGCTATGCCATCTTTCATGGAACCCACTTAGTGCCATGCAGCCTTCTCTAATTTGCTCTCAGTTCCTGGCTATGAATTGCTAAACTATCAGTGACATTGTTTTCTCTCACTTTTAAGGCTGTACAATGAAAGAATCTTCCATTTTTCATTTGTTAGCTTGTTGCTGTTTTACCACTCTAGAAGTGCTTGTGGTTTACTAAACTTCTTTATTTCACTTTTAGTACGTGCAGTTTATGCATTGTAGTCTTTTGTCTTCAGGGATTCTAAACTCCTGTAGGAATTCTAATACCTTTTTGGGTAACTAAGAATTCACCATTAAAGTCCTGGAATTAATGTGCTCAATCTAGAATCCTCAAGAATAAGAAGTGAGCTGTCGAGGTTTATAGAGAACCCTGTTGACACTTCTCCCAGAGTAGCTTCAACAGGGTCCAAAGACTTTTCACCTTTCCCAGGGGTTTGGTTTTGAATTAGGATCACTGACAGTTCAGCAACTTTATGCTACCAATTAGAAAAGGAGATCACTATGTAGAGAAAATTTAGTGCCTTCTAATCACCTTTGTATACTTGAATTTAGTTATTAATTTACCCTGTCTGTAGAATGAACAAACTCAACTCCTTTAATTTAAAACAAATTAAATAACTCTTTAATGACTGCTTCATTAAACAGAGTTGTATTGATTTCTATCTGTTATACTCCAGAGGTAGGTGTTTTAACCCTGTGCTTTTCCAGGGAGTTATAACTGACTGTTGATGGACAGGTGTCACAAATACAACTGATACATTCAGATTGTCACAGCCAATTCCTACCTTTATTTAAAGAGTGATTTTTTTTCTATCTTTAGGGCCACTCTGGCTCTTTATTTCAGGATGTTTTCTTGATTATCTCATAGACCTAGCAATTCCCAAAGCAGGTTTTTAATATTCAATGCTGTTTCGAGAAGTGCCATGACATTTTCAGAATAAAATGAACATTGATTAATTTTAATTTAAAAGACACAGTTCTTTGTCACAGATTGGAGGAGACTAAAGAGATACAATTAATGCAATGTGGGATCCTAGAACAGGAAAAGAATATTAGTGGGAAAGCTGGCAAAAATTGCATAAAGTCTGTATTTTAGTTAATAGGATTATATCTGTTGATTTCCTGTCTTTCTGCTATCCTTAGGTAAGATTTTAACATTTGGGGAAGTTAGGCGAAGGGTATTTGGGAACTCTTGCAACTTTTCTATAAATCGAAAATTATTTCAAAATAAAAAGTTTAAAAATATATACCTTGTTGCCAGTTATTTAGGAATTATGGTGTGGGCCTTTCTGGAGGCTCTCTAAGGCAGTGAAGATGATCCAAGATGCATCAGCATACTAACTGCCCACAGGAACCAACCATGGAAATTGTTTTTACTTGTGTATCCATTCTAACCCTACCAGTGCAGTGCAGGCTTATCAAGGTCCATGGAAGGCAGCAGGTTCTCATGGGAAGAGTAAGAGGTTTGATTTCAGATATGTGGCCAGGAGTGGTGGCTCACGCCTGTAATCCCAGCACTTTGGGAGGCTGAAGTGGGCGGATCACTTGAGGTCAGGAGTTTGAGACCAGCCTGGCCAACATGGTGAAACCCCATCTCTACTAAAAATACAAAACTTAGCTGGGTGTGGTGACGGGCTCCTGTAATCCAGCTACTCGGGAGGCTGAGGCAGGAAAATCACTTGAATGTGGGAGGTGGAGGTTGCAGTGAGCTGAGATCGGGCCACTGTACTCCAGCCTGGGTAGTAGAGTGAGACTCTGCCTCAAAAAAAAAAAAAAGATGTGAGTTTCAGTTTCTTCTACCACTCACTCGTGGTTTCAGTTTGGGCAGCTAGCCTGACTTTTCTGAGTCTCAATTTTTCATCTGAATACTGGGGAGCATGATATCTATCCCATAGTGATTATAAGGATTAAATAATATGTATACATCCTAGTCACAAACTCTAAAGCACAATGTAAAATGTTCATTTTGATTAATATCCAAATTAATCACTTGGAAAAAAAAGGTTCTCCAGTTTCAGGGATTATACATCAGGCTAACTCTTTTTAGGTAATTTTTCCTAGATTAATTGTATTGCTACATTGGATGTAATCAAAATCCATCGATGATATGTTTAAAATTGTGCTTATAACATTTTTATTATTAACAATCCATTTGAACCTAAACCAATATGACAAAGAAACAAAGTAGTAAGCTGAACACTGTAGTCTATTTAATACAAAGATTTACTTGCATATTATTTTGACTTATTTAAGCCAATGTCTAGCCTTTTTGCTTTGGAAATTATGACACTAGGAAGAGAATTTCAAATATGAAAATCCCAAATCTGTCAGTTTCCATGAAATTTAAAGCCAAAGTCATTAATGGAATCCATGGAGCTATTTTCAAGGGAGACCCTAGAGAGATACAATGTCCAGTCTACCAATTGTACGAGACTTACAACCTTGTAGTTTGTTTGCAGAAGTAAATTATTCTATAACTAATTGAAAACAAGGAACTTATTCAAAATACTGAAGTGTACAAATGAACAACAGCAAAAAAAAAAAAAGACAAAATACTGAAGTGCTACCAGGTACCTGTGATGAAATTTTATATTTCTTGTTTTACATCCGAGTTTGTAATCTGTGTTACAAACTTACATCTAAAGTTTATTCTAAGTCCGTATTTCATGTGGCTTCATGCTCTGATTCTGCCTGGTAAAGTGCTGCAGTGTGGTTTCAACCAGATTGTAATTATTCTTCTTCCTGTATGTTGATATAACTGCTTTACTAAAGTAGCCTCACATAGCTCAATCAGAGTTTTGTCCAAAAATGTCAGTCTAATGCTAAAACCAAAAGAGATCAAAGACATGGAAGATTTCCTAGTGAAGTCAGAGCTGCTCATCAGTAGTGCTTACCTTTGAATAAAGAGAAATACTTTAAAAAGCTAACTGTTATTGAGTGGGTAAAGTAATGAGTAAGATCTCTGTTATCCTCAAGGAGTATTGTATTGCTACACTGGATGTAATCAATGTAGTATTAGAGGATTACAATCAATGTAATTCTGCGCTCAAGGAGTACATTTTCCAACTCAGTAAAAAGTAGTGTATTAGCAAGTATAGATGGAAATTCCGTGTGTGTGTGTGTGTGTGTGTGCTTGTGTGTGTGTATATAGCCACACATATTCTATTCATGAAAGCAATCTCATTAGATTAAGACAATAATGTGCATTATTCATGTTATTTTACTGTCATTCGAGAGATATTAGACAACTGAGAAGAAACAATTTATATATAATTATAAATGTATAATTAAAATGATCATTAAATGATTACCTTATCTAAGCAAATGCTGATTTAAGACAGATAGCTATAGGATATTTGTGAAGTATCTAATTATCCTTGTGATAATTTTTCCTCACTACATTTATCCAGAAAAAGCCAGGATTTTCAACTAAGTTTTTTAAATAAGAATCAAGGTTTTTACATTTCGGTGAATCTTTACAAACAACTGGGACAATTTTCTTTAAAAATAGCTTCTTAAGGCATGGAGCAGTGGCTCACGCCTGTAATCCCAGTACTTTGGGAGACCTAGGCAGGCGGATCATGAGGTCAGGAGATTGAGACCATCCTGGCTAACATGGTGAAATCCTATCACTACTAAAAATACAAAAAATTAGCTGGGCATGGTGGCACATGCCTGTAGTCCCAAGCTGCTTGGGAGGCTGAGGCAGGAGAATCACTTGAACCAGGTAGGCGGAGGTTGCAGTAAGCCAAGATGGCACCACCGCATTCCAGCCTGGGTGGCAGAGCGAGACTCCATCTCAAAAAAAAAAAAAAAAAAGTTGTTTAAAAAATAAATAAAAATAAAAATAGCTTCTTCCAATTCCATTTACAATTAAATTTTTTATTCTCCTTAATAGGTAACATTAACATATCCTAGCAGCAAAATACTAAAGATATTATAAACAGGTATTCAGTGAAGTCATTCTCCTTCCAGCCCTGTCAGAGGCTCAATCACTGATACCAGTTTTTTATATATTTTTCTAGAGACCTTTTTAGACATATACAAACCTAGCTTCTCTTTTCTTTTTATATCAGAGGTGATATGCCACATGCACTGTCCTGTGTGTTTTTTTTTGTTTTGTTTTGTTTTTTACTTAGCAGTGTTATCATGGAACTGTGCCAAATCTACATTTTTTTTTTTAATTTTTAGAGACAAGATCTTGCTCTGTCATCTTGGCTGGGATGCAGTGATGTGATCATAGCTTGCTGTAGTCTCGAACCTTGGGTCACAGATGATCCTCTAACCTCAGCCTCCTGAGTACCTAGGACTACAAGCATGTGCCACCATGCCCAGCTAATTAAAAAATATATATATGTGTGTGTGTGTATATATATATTATTTTTTTAACTGTGTTGGCCCAGGCTGGTCTCTAACTCCTGGCCTCCAGCAGTCCTCCCACCTTGGCCTCCCAAAGTGCTGGGATTACAGGTGTGAGCCACCATAACTGACCTGATATCATTCTTTAACAACTGTAAAACATTAGATTGTGATGATATTCTGTGACTTAACCAATTACATATTTAGGTTGCTTCCAACCTTTTGCTTTTATAAACAAGGTTGTGTGAAGAGCCTGGTACAAATGTGTCTTTGAGTATGCATGCAAGTACATCTGAAAGATAAATTCCTAAATGTGGAATTGCTGGGTCAATAGGTAAGTGCATATATAATTTTGCTGAGTTGCTCTTGTGGAAGCCAATAATTCTACTCACAATTCCACTGATAATGTGTGAGAGTACTTTTTTCCCCCAAGCAGAAAGTTTCTGTGGATTTTTTTGGGGGGTGTTTCTGAGTTTTACTTAGAAAGGCCTTCCCCATTTTGAGATTATTTTTTAATTTCTTTGATATCTTTTAATATTTTCATAATTTCATTTTTTATATTTAAACCTTAGGTACAGCTCAGATATATTTTAATACAAAGAATAAGGCTATCTTAATTTTTTTTCTCAACTGGCTACCTAATTGTCCCAATATCATTTGTGAATAATCCATCTCTCTCTCTTTCTCTCTAATGGGAAATGTCAGCTTTATGATTCCTATATTAATTTGGACTATTCTTTAACTTTCTTGTATCTGCCAGCATAGGCTAGGTTATGTTGTGGTAACAGACAACCTCAAAATCTTAATGGCTTATAACAAGAATTTTCCTTCCTTTTGGTACATGTTCATCAAGAGTTGGCTGAGAGCTCTACTCCGTGTCTTCTCACTCAGAAACTAATGGAGTTGCCACCATCTTGAACATTACCAGCTTTCCTGACTAAGGGAAAGAGGGGCCTGGAGACTCTCACACCATCAATAAAATGTTCAGCCTGAAAGAGATATACATCAGTTCCCTTCACAGCTCGCTGACAAGTTTTAGTCACGTGACCCTACCCACGACAAAACAGCAGGAAAATACAGTCATACATGTGTGCCGAAGGAAGATGGAAAGCTGAAAATATTTGGTAAACAGCAGCTGTCGTACCTCTATTCTGTCCTGTTCATCGGTCAATTCAAGTGTCAGCAGCACAGGTTTTTTTTTTTTTTTGAGACAGAGTCTTGCTGGAGGGCAGTGGTGCAATCTTGGCTCACTGCAAGCTCCGGCTCCAGGGTTCACGCCATTCTCCTGCCTCAGCCTCCCGAGTACCTGGGACTACAGGCGCCCGCCACCACGCCTGACTAATTTTTTGTATTTTTAGTAGAGACAGGGTTTCACCGTGTTAGCCAGGATGGTCTCGATCTCCTGACCTCGTGATCCGCCTGCCTCGGCCTCCTAAAGTGCTGGGATTACAGGCGTGAGCCACCGCACCCAGCCAGGTTTTTCTTTTTTAGAATATTTCTGGCTGTGCTTTCATTTTCATTTTTACTTTTAAACTAGAATTAGCCTTTTTACCACTCTTGTCCTCTCAGAAAAGACAAACCGTGTCAGTTTTTTTGAATTGTATCTGCATTAAATTGATAGATTTAAGGAAAATTGACATCTTTATAATATTTAGAGTCTTTATAACCAAGAAGAGGGTATTTTAGTCATTCACATCTTCTTTTGTGTCTTTTATATTTTCTTAATACAGATTGCATGTATTTATTAGTAAGTATTCTTTTTGTTCTTTTAATAAGATTCTTTTTTATTTTACCGTCACCTGCAAATAATCATTTTAATTTCTTCTTTACAATCAGGTTGGTTTTCTTGAAGGATTAAAAAAGATACAGCCATTTTCAAATAACATAATCTATTATCCAAAATATTTTTCAAAAAATTTCATATGGGCCTGGTGCTGTGGCTCACGCTTGTAATCCCAGCACTTTCTGAGGTCAAGGCAGGAGAATCCCTTGAGCTCAAGAATTCCAGACCAGCCTGGGCAAAATAGCAAGACCCCATCTCTATAAAAATAAAAAAATTAGCTGGACTTCATGGTCCATGCATATAGTTGCAGCTCCTGGGGAGGCTAAGGCAGCAGAAGGATTGCTTGAGCCCAGGAGGTTGAGGCTGCAGTGATCTGTGATTGCACCTCTGCATTCCAGCCTGGGCCACAGAGCAAGACCATGTCTCAAAAAAAAAAAAAAAGAGTTTCTTTTCATGAGCCATCTCTATATTAATTCCAGTGAATAAGTAGGTTAACATTAATGATAAGTGCTGTTTATTCCAGTTACTGGACACACCAATTTTTTTTATTTTTTATTTTATTTATTTTTTTTTTTGAGACAAGATCATTCTCTGTCACCCAGGCTGGAGTGCAGTGACATGATCACAGCTCACTGCAGCATTGACTTCCTGGGCTCAAGCAACCTTCTCACCTCAGTCTCCTGAGTATCTGGGATCACAGGTGCATATCATCACACCTGGCTAATTTTTAAATTTTTTTGTAGAGACGGAGTCTTGCCATGTTGTCCAGTCTGGTCTTGAACTCCTGGGCCTAAGCTGTCCTCTCACCTTGGCCTCTCAAAGTGCTGGGATTATAGGCATGAGCGACCATGCCCAGCCTGAAATACCAAAAAAAAAAAATTTTTTTTTATTTTAAGCTGCTGCTGCTGCTGAAGATGAAGATGCTTACATATGTGATTAGTTACCTATACATCTGGAAAATTTTTGTTTAATTTCCCTAATTTACATGATCTCTACCTATGCTTGCTTGTGTTTTTCTCATATATCTAGCCAGCCTCTTAAGAGTGAATACTCTCTAGTTTACTGTAAATTACTGCCTGCAGTGAAAACTCTTTATGTTCCCACTCATCCCCTTCCAAGAGTCCAGTACAATCACAGAAGAGGCTGAGCTCTTTAAATATTATGAGAATCTCAGAACCTCTGTTCATGTGGCTCATCGAATCCTCTATTATGGGATTCTTTTCATGGAAACACCAAATTTTTAAGAATCATATTTGTTTTGTGCTCTGCAGATATCTGTTATGCTGACCTAATAGAACCAGGAGCTAATGAGTCTTTAATGTAGACTAAAAATTGGCTCTGAGTAAAGAGGCTCACAGGCCCATTCATCAAACTTGAGAGAGATTTAAAATTAAACATCTGCAGATAATTAGAGGATAGTTTTGAGTGCCAAAATGAGGTATTGCTGTCCTGTTGCGTTTTGATTTTCCTCACAGCAGAAAAAAACATGTTTTCTTGGGAACTAAATCAGCTTTTTTCTAAAATTAAGTAGTTATGGTATTACCCCTAGAGTTTATTTCATGTTGAGATGGGAACCGCTCATTGCTTCGTATTTCTTTTCACACTGCCTTTGTGTAATTATGATGTAAATTTCAACCTGAGAGTATTTTCTTCCTTTATAACTTGTCTTCTATTTCATCCTCCTTCTGTCTCTGCATCACTCTGTGTTGTTTCCCCCTAACCCATATTCCTAAGAGTGCTGCCATCAATTAATCAAAAAACAATGAATCATGTAGAAGTCAGTAGTTAAATGTTGATTAGCAGATTCTTTGTAAAAGTATAGGGCTGGGAGTTGTGGCTTACGCCTGTAATCCCAATGCTTTAGGAAGCCAGGGTAAGAGGATCCCTTGACCCTAGGAGTTTGAGGCTGCAGTGAGCTATGATCATGCTACTGCAATCCAGCTTGGGTGATGGAGCAAGACTCTGCCTCTTTTAAAAAAAAGAAAAAAAAGGCCAAGGTGGGCGGATCACAAGATCAGGAGATCAAGACCATCCTGGCTAACATGGCGAAACCCCATCTCTACTAAAAATGCAAAAAAATTAGCTGGGCATGGTGGCACGTGCCGGTAGTCCCAGCTACTTGGGAGGCTAAGGCAGGAAAATTTGCTTGAACCCGAGAGGCCAAGGCTGCGGTGAGCCTAGATTGTGCCACTGCACTCTAGCCTGGGTGACAGAGTGAGACTCTGTCTCAAAAAAAAAAAAAAAAAATTATACTGCATGCACACTCATGCCTGGGATATAGATGTCAGGAGGGAATTTGAGTTCTACTGAATCTGAGGCACAAAAACAGAAGAAAGGCACTGGGCATGGTGGCTCATGCCTCTGATCCCAACACTTTGGGAGGCCAAGGCAGGGAGGATCACTTGAGGCCAGGAGTTCAAGACCAACCTGGGCAATATGGTTAAACCCCGTCTCTACAAAAAATAAATTCAAAAAATAGCTGAGTATGGTGACATGTGCCTGTAGTCCCAGCCACTCGGGAAGCTGAGGCAGGAGGATCCCTTGAGCTCAGGAGGTCGAGGCTGCAGTGAGGTATGATTGCACTACTGCACCCAATCCAAGCGACAGAGTGAGGAGGGAGGGAGGAAGGGAGGAAGGAGGCAAGGAGGAAAAGGAAGGAAGGAGGAAAGGGAAGGAAGAAAGAAAAGAATTAAATCCATACCTGTGAAAAGAACAGTTAAAAAACAAAGGGAACGTGAGACGTCAAATTCTTCTTTGCCCTCAAAGTGAAGTCTCATAAAGATCTAATAGAATGATTTACATTGAAAATAGATTTCATCATTACATAAAAATAGAGAAAATGGCCGGGCATGGTGGCTCACACTTGTAATCCCAGCACTTTGGGAAGCCAAGGCCTGAGGTCAGGAGTTCAAGACCAGCCTCAAACTGTCTTCGAGGAGAAACCAGACCTCTACTAGGAGAAACCCCATCTCTATTAAAAATACAAAATTAGCCGGGCGTGGTGGCACATGTCAATAATCTCAGCTGGTGGTGGAGGTGGAGGTAGCTGGAGGTGGTAGCTGGAGGTGGAGGTAGGAGAATTCGCTTGAACCCAGGAGGCTGAGGTTGGGGTGAGCCAAGATCGTGCCATTGCACTCCAGCCTGGGCAACAAGACCGAAACTGCATCTCACCAAAAAAAAAAAAAAAAAAAAAAATTACTAGGAATATGGCAGAGTAAAAATGGACTCACCAAAATAACAAACATCTGAATTTTTAAAAAATATTCAAGTAGACAAACTTCAATTATGGTAAACAAAGATAGCACCTCAGGCTGGATTTTAGAACTGTGGAACAGCAGCAAAGAGAAAAGCTGTGCACAAACCCAGAGAAAACAATGGTAGCAGAAGAAACAGAAAAAATCCAAACTGTGAAGAAATTGGAATTGTCAGTAACAGGGCTGGAAAGGATAAAAAACACAAAGGCTATTAAAAGGAACTGATCAGGGAAAAAAAATAAGTAGATTAAACATGAGGCATGGTGCCACACATCTATAAGCCCAGCTACTCTGGAGGCTGAAGCAGGAGGATTGCTGGTGCTCAGGAGTTCAAGTCCAGCCAAGGCAACATAGTGAGACCCTTTCTCAAACAAATATATACATCTGGTTAGAATTAGATGAAAAAAAGCTAAAACATTGTGATGAAACATATTTTAAAATTACAACATCCTTTGATGAAAAAATGGAATCGAAATAATGAGGTAGTCAGTAAAATTAAGGCTAAATGGAAAGATCCCGATTAAAACGTAGATGGAATAGACAAATTGTTTATGGCAATTCCAATAAACCTAGTTTGTTGTTGTTGTTGTTGTTGTTGTTGTTCCCCCGCCCAACTGTCCTTTAAATAATGGGAAGGAGTGTAAATAGGAGGAAGCCTCAGAAAAGGAAACATTAAAGAAGTTACTGTAGAAAAACAGACTTTTGCCTACAGACTGAGAGGTTTCAGAGTTACTTATTTCCAGATTTGGTACTTAAAGACAAAATACCCAGATACCTACTTGTCAGTTTCTTAAAACTGGAAAGAAGTCTTCTGGTGTATACTGAGATTTGAAAGAAAAAAAAAAAGCTTGAAAGAAAGAAGAGTTATCCTCTGAAGAATAAAAAATAAGGATAACCTCAAACTTTAAACTCAAACAATAGAGAGAAGATACTCTTAGAAAAATATTTACGGAACACCAGCCATTTCTTGCCTAGCTGTCTGCCTTTTGAAGATAAAAGATTTTTGAACCCTGATCTCTTTTTCCCTGGTGGAACCCTGATGTCTATTTCAAATAATTAAGTTTACAGATTATAAAAGATCATAAAAGACTGGGAATACAGAGGGAGACCTTTGAAATATAAGTTGTAGAGACTGGAGCACCTTAAAGGAAGTGAGGCAGTGGTATCATTCAGGAGGGCCAGCTTAGGTGCTGAGGCTCAAAACCTCAGTGCAGGATATCCACCGGAGGTGCTGCATTACAGTGTCTGGTCCTCAAATATCCAGAAATGCAGCCTTGCCAGGGATGACTAGGTCCTGGGAAAATCTTGATAACCGAAGCTCACAAGAGGCCATAAAGATACTCAATGAAGAAGTGAATTACTTCTAATTTGCCAAAAGCTTTCTTTTCTTTTCTTTTCTTTTTAAGAGACAGGGTCTAGCTCTGTTGCCGAAACTGGAGTGCAGTGGTATGATCTGGTCATAGCTCACCGCAGACTCCAATTCCTGGGCTCAAGCAGTCTTCCCACCTCAGCCGCCTGAGTAGCTAGGACTACAGGTGTACCCCACCTTGCCTGGGTATTGCTATATTGCTCAGCCTGGTTTCAAACTCCTAGGCTCAAGTTGTCCTCCTACCCTAGCCTCCCAAAGCACTGGGATTACTGGCATGAGCCACTGTGCCCAGCCTTTTTCACTTTTTTTTTTTTTTTTTTTTGAGACCAAGTCTCACTCTGTCACCCAGGCTGGAGTGCAGTGGCGTGATCTCAGCTCACTGCAACCTCCACCTCCTGGGTTCAAGTGATTCTCCTGCCTCAGCCTCCCAGGTAGTTGGGACTACAGGTGCACATCACCACGCCCAGCTAATTTTTGTATTTTTAATAGAGATAGGGTTTCACCATGTTGGCTAGGCTGGTCTCAAACACCTGACCTCAGGTGATCTGCCCGCCTCGGCCTCCCAAAGTGCTGGGATTACAGGTGTGAGCCACGACGCCTGGCTGATATGTATTTTTATAATTATTTTAGGTGATATATAAATAAAAAGATTACACAGAAAGCCACTGTGTTTAGTTGTCTTGGTGTATATTTTGCAGCTAGTTTTTCTTGGAGTGCTCACTGCTGCAAGCTGGGTATTCTGTGGGTGCTTTATTAAGATTTATTTATATGGCAGTTAGTTGCACCTGCACTAAAATTTTTTCTAGGTTAGGCTGCAAAATAAATATACAAAGAAGTAGCTTTTTTAAATGCTAGGAATAACCAGTTTAAAAAATATAAAGGAAAAAAGACCCCATTTATAATACGTATAGGCAAATATATATATGGTAACTAGGGATAAACTAAAGAAAAGTCCAAAACCTGTATGAATAAGCTATACAAATCTACTGAAAGTAGTAAAATAAAACTAGAATAAATGAAAAGACATACCATGTGCCTGGATGTAAAGACCTCCCTTAGTCCATTTGTGCTGCCATAATAGAATACTACAGACTGAGAAATTTATAATGAACAGGAATTTGTTTCTCACAGTTCTAGAAGCCAAGAAGTTCAAGATCAAGATACTGGCATCTGGCAAGGTACCTGCTGCATCATAACATGGTAGAAGGCATCACATTGCAGAAGGGCAAAGATGGGAGAAAGGGAAAGACAGAAACAAACACAAAAGGGGTCTGAACTCTTCCTTTTATAAGGAACCCACTTTCTTGGTAATGGCATTAATCCATTCATGAAGATAGATCCCTCATAGCCTAATCACCTATTAAAGGTCTCACTTTGTTTGTAGAGACAGGGTCTCACTCTGTCATGTAGGGTGGGTGGATGGAGTACATTGGCACAATCACAGCTCATTGCAGCCTTGACCTCCCGGGCCTAAGCAATCCTTCCACCTCAACATCCCAAGTAGCTGGGACCACAGGCATGTGTCGCCACACCTGGCTACTGATTTTTTTAATTTTGTAGAGACGGGGTCTCCCTATGTTGCCCAGGCTAGTCAGGGACTCTTGGGCTCAAGGGATCCTCCCACCTTGGCCTCCCAAAGTGCTGGGATTATAAGTGTGAGCCACTGCAGCAGGCTCCCACCTCTTTTTTTTTTTTTTTTTTTTTTTTTGAGACAGAGTCTCACCCTGTTGTCTAGGCTAGAGTGCAAAATGGCACAATCTCGGCTCACTGCAACCTCCACCTCCTGGGTTCAGGCGATTCTCCTGCCTCAACCTCCCGAGTAGCTGGGATTACAGGCACGCACCACCACGCCCGGCTAATTTTTTGTATCTTTAGTAGAGACGGGGTTTCACCATGTTGGCCAGGCTGCTTTCGAACTCCTGACCTCATGATCTGCCCGCCTCGGCCTCCCAAAGTGCTGGGATTACAGACATGAGCCACTGCACCCAACCCTCTACCTCTTAATACTGTTAAAATTGTTATTAGGTTTCAAGATGAGTTTGGGAGGGGACAGATATTCAAACCATAGCAAGACCCATTCTCCCCAAAATAAGCTATAAATTTAATGTACTTTCAATTAACTTCACAATAGCATTTATTTATTTATTTATTGAGAGAGAGAGAGAGAGAGACGAGGTCTCACCCTGTTGCCCAGGCTGGAGTGCAGTGGTGCGATTAGCGCTCACTGCTCCTGGGCTCAGGTGATCCTCCCACCTCAGCCTGCTAAGTCGCTGGGACCATAGGCATGCACCACCATACCCAGCTAATTTTTATATTTTCTTAGAGACGGGGTTTTACCTGTTGTCCAGGCTGATCTTGAACTCCTGAGCTCAAGTGATCTGCCCATCTCTGCCTCCCCAAGTGCTGGGATTACAGGCGTGAGTTAGTGTGCCCGGCCCAATAGAATATTTTAAAGACTTGTTTAGCTGAAAAAAAGATTATGTAAGAATAGCCTTGAAAATATTAAAGAGGAAGAGTAGTGATGAAAATATTGCCCTAGCATATATGAATTAGTGGTATGCTAATTCATATGTAATGTATGTATGTAAAAATATAAAAAAATTAGCTGGGCATGGTGGTGCATGCCTGTAGTCCCAGCTACTCGGGAGGCTGAGGCAGGAGTATTGATTGAACCTGGGAGGTGGAGGTTGCAGTCAGCCGAGATGTTGCCACTGCACTCCAGCCTGGAGACAGAGCAAGACTCTGTCTCAAAAAAAAAAAAGAAAAAAAGTGACTCCGAAAAAGGTAGAACTTTAAGACAGTGGAGAAAGAATTTTATAAATGCTGTTGGAATAGTTGACTAAATTGGAAAAAGCCATTTTAGGTCTTTTTTCCATGCCATAAATTCAAGATGGATTAAACATTTAAATTTAAGGCATAAAACTATGCAAATAAAAGAGAATATAAGTGGGTATTTCTGTCATCTGATGTGGGGAAACCAAAGATAGAAATCGTAAAGCAGGGGCACAAACTCAGTGCCAACAGAAGCCAGGCAGGAAATTGAATCAGCCAAATACACTTGGTAGAAGGCAAAATCATGAAACCATCAATTTCTTTTCTTTTCTTTTTTTTGATAGAGGTAGAAATATTTACATTGAGAAAAATAACAGCCCAAGCACAAGTGGCAACCTACATTTGGTCCAGAATTAGGAAGTGATAAGGAGTGGTAGAAATGGTGACAAATGGCGATTCTGTTGACAATAGGGCCAGGCACACTTACACTGTAACCCATAAGCATTCAGGACCGCCCCCTCCCCCTGCCCCCCCCAACACACACACACAAATTGTGCAACAACATGGCAGCCTGGGAGCAGAGGCCACTCAGCTCCAGGCTGCTTTTGCCATGTAAGAATGGAGCCCAGGGTTATTAGATTTGACCTTTTTCTGTATAGAGCTGGAAATTGCTAATTTTATGTTAAATCTCCCAAATCTAAATTATCTCAATCTTTAAAATTTTGTATAGGCCAAACAAAATACTTGTTCAGGCCAGATTCAGTCCAGAGGCCTTGAGTTTATGAACTCTGCTGTAAAGTTGTGGTTTTAGTTTCAGGATTATGCTTACACCTTTAAATGAGTTGGGATGCTTTCCATCATTTTTTTGTATACTCTGAATCAGTTTACAGTAGTTCCCCCTTATTTTCAGTTTCACTTTCTGCAGTTTCAGTTACACATGGTCAACTGTAGTCTGAAAATATTAAATGGAAAATTCCCAAAACAATTTGTAAGTTTTAGATTGTTCACCATTCTGAGTAGTGTAATGAAATCTCAAGCTGTCGTGCTCACTGCATCTCACCCAGGACGTGAATCATCCCCTGCCCAGTGTCTGCATGCTATGTACACTACCTGCCCATTAGGGTCTTGGTTATCAGTTCAAAAAAACATAGGACTCGGTGCTATCCAGGTTTTCAGGCATCCAATGGGGGTCTGTGAACATATCTACCATCGATAAGCAGGGACTACTGTACATAGCAGACTACTTATCTATGCAAATTTAGCGAGTTCCACTTTCATTGCCATTGGGGTCTGAAGCCTTTTTTGTGAAGATATTTCTATATTTTCAAGTTTTCTTCTTGAGCCAGTTTTGGTTATATTCCTATAAAATCTATTCTAGAATTTAAAATTAATACTCAAATTATCTCATGGATGTTTTTAAATCTCTGCATAAGAATTTTTTTATCTGTCTCATTCATAGTGTTTTGGTTAGTTGATTTCAATTCCTTTCATTGTTTTGTTTTAATTCATACATTTTTGTTTGACCTTAATTAATTCCTTCTTCTGGCTTATTTTGTTAGATTTGTTCTTTTTCTACTTTCCAGAATTGAATTCTTGTGTCCATTTATTTTCATTATTCTTTTTTAGATTGATAATACAATCAGTTATACTTACACACCTACACAGTAGTCTGTAAGAATACTTTTCCCATGTTGAAGGTAATGGATTTTTCTCTCAGTATGAGATTTTTTTCCCACAATGTGATTAACTTCTAAATGGTCTGTGATTTGTTTTAGTTACTTACTAGACAGAAGTCATTTTATTTTATTTTATTTTATTTATTTTTTTGAGGTGGAGTTTCACTCTTGTCACCTAGGTTGGAGTGCAATGGCGTAATCTCTGCTCACTGCAACCTCTGCTTCCCGGGTTCAAGGGATTCTCCTGCCTCAGCCTCCTGAGTAGCTGAGATTACAGGCACCCACCACCACACCCGGCTAATTTTTGTATTTTTAGTAGAGACGGGGTTTCACCATGTTGGCCGTGCTGGTCTGAACTCCTGACCTCAGGTGATCCACCCACCTCGGCCTCCCAAAGTGCTGTGCTGAGATTACAGCTGTGAGCCACCACACCTGGCCTGAAGTCATTTTAAAGATTATTTTTTGAATTTATAAGTAGTTTCCTTTTGTTTATCTTTTTATTGTTGAGTTAATTTTACACATTGTAGTCACGTATTGTGGCCTCTAAGAGTTCTGTTCTTTGGAATCTTCCTATAGCATGATAAATAGTTTATCTAAACGTAGATGTTCCAGATTCATATGAAAAGGTGTTTTCTTTGTTAAGACACAAAGTTATACACACACACGCACACACAGTATAGATACGTAGATATATACTATATATATATTATTTGTTTTGGGTTTTTTTTTTTTTTTGACAGTCTCACTCTTTTGCCTAGGCTTGAGTGCAGTGGCGTGATCTTGGCTCACTGCACCCTCCGCCTTCCGAGTTTAACCGTTTCTCCTGCCTCAGCTGGGATTACAGGCGCATGCCACCACGCCTGGCCAATGTTTGTATTTTTAGTAGAGATGGGGTTTCACCATGTTGGCCAGACTGATCTTGAACTCCTGACCTCAGGTGATCCACCCACCTCGGCCTCCCAAAGTGCTGGGATTACAGGCATGAGTCACTGCACCCAGCCAATATATATATTATTTGTTAATGGTATTGTTTATGTCCTCTTTTTTGTTATATCTCATTTGGAGATTAATATTTCTATCACTATAAAACATCATTGTTCATATAGCTTTTTTGCCTGTATTTCTACTTTTTTAAAAAATAATTAGCACTCCTGCTTGCTTTCTTATAATACTTGCCTGCTATATTTTTATTTTCTTATTGCATCCCGCATTTAAAAATATCTTAGAATCATTTAAAGTGTTTTCTTATAATATAGCTGAATATTGTTCTTATGTAATTTTAGAGTCTTTTTTGATTAAAGCATAGCTGTACATATTTTGGGGGCACATGATATTTTGGTATATGTGTACAATGTATAATGATTAAATCATGGTAATTGAGATATCACCTCAAATATTTTTCTCTGTGTTGGGAATATTGCAAATTCTTCTCTTCTAGCTATTTTGAAATATACATTAATTTTTTTTGACTTTTAAAATTTAGTTTTCTTGGTGGGCGTGGTGGCTCATGTCTGTAATTCCAGCACTTTGGGAGGCCAAGGTGGGCGGATCACAATGTCAGGACTTCAAGACCGGCCTGGCCAACAGGGCGAAACCCCGTCTCTACTAAAAATACAAAAATTAGCCGGGTATGGTGGCACACACCTGTAATCCCAGCTACTCAGGATGCTGAGGTTGCAGTGAGCCGAGATCACGCCACTGCACTCTAGCCTGGGCGAGAGAGTGAGACTCCATCTCAAAAAAAAAAAAAATTAGTTTTCTTCATTTCGTAGTGTTTGGAATACAACAAAGTATTAACTACAGTTTCCCTATTGCACTGTAAAATACTAGAACTTATTCTTTGTATCTAACTGTATTTTTGTACCCGTTAACCAGCTTCTCCTCATCCTAGAGTCTTTCTGGGGTTTTTTGTGTGTGTGCCAAATCGTGGAAGCTAGAGCCTTTTTTTTTTTTTTTTTTTTTGTGACGGAGTCTCGCTCTGTCGCCCAGGCTGGAGCGCAGTGGCGCAATCTCTGCTCGCTGCAAGCTCTGCCTCTGGGTTCATGCCATTCTCCTGCCTCAGCCTCCCGAGTGGCTAGGACTACAGGCGCCCACCACCACATCCGGCTAATTTTTTGTGTTTTTAGTAGACACGGGGTTTCACCGTGTTAGCCAGGATGGTCTCGATCTCCTGACCTCGTGATCCGCCCGCCTCGGCCTCCCAAAGTCCTGGGATTACAGGCATGAGCCACCATGCCTGGCCTAGAGCCTTTTTAAATAGGATTTAAACCATTTATTTTTCTCATGATTTGTTTTTCATTTTGTTCCTACCATTTTATTTTATATTTCTATAATTTGCTTTCTTATGACTCCCCTTCTTCCCCTTTTTACCCTATATTTTGCTGAAATTATCCAAGTTTCTTTGCTGCTTTTTCCTCTCTGCTAGTCATGAAAATTACACATACTGTTTGTGGCTCCCTACATTTTAAAACACGTATTTAGACTTACACTTCTGTAACAACTTTTTAAATTAAGTAGTTATAGCTTTTCAAAATAAAACTATTAGCACAACTTAACTTTCTTCTCCCCGTTCCATCTTCCATGCTTTGCTGAAATAATCTGAAGCCTTAATCTAGATTACTATGGGGGATTTTAATTAGTGGAATGATTACGTACCTATATAAAGAGAAAGAAATGTACTTGAATGTCTGAAAATGTCTTTTTCCTTCTTTCTTTTTTTTCTATACAAATGAAAGATAGTTTGGCTGGATATACAGTTCTAATATCACAGTTCTTTTCCATCAGGCCTGTATAGATGTTGCTCCATTGTATATTTTTTAATTAAAATTTTTATTTTAATTATAGACTCACATGCAGCTGTAATAAACAGTACAGAAAGATCCTATGTACTCTTTTCACAATTTCCTGTAATGATAACATCTTGTAAAACTATAGTATAATATCATAACCAGGATATTAATTTTGATACAGTCAACATACAGAAGGTTTCCATCACATCAGGGATTTCTTACAGTACATCAAGATAAGTGTACTTATACAGTATGTAACCTGGGATTGGCTTTTTTCATTCACCATAATTATCTGGAAAGTGACTCTGATTATTGCATCTATCAATAGTTTGTTTCTTTTTATTGCTGAGTGGCATTTGACGATGTGCATACCCAAAGTTTGTTTAATCATTCACCCATTGAATGATATTTGGGTTGTTTCTAATTTTAGACCATTACAGATAAAGCTGCTATGAACATTTGTGTTGAGGTTTGTATGTGAACATAGGTTTTCATTTCCCTGGAATAAATGCCCAGGAGTGCAACTGCTGAGTTGTATGGCAGTTGCATGTTTAATTTTACGAGAAACTGACAAACTAGTTTCCAGAGTGGCTATACCATATTATATTCCCACCAACAAGATAAAGTGCTCTAGTTTCTCTGCATTCTTGCCAGCATTTGGTGTTGTTACAATTTTTTATTTTAGCAATTCTGATAGGTTTAATTTAGTAATTTCTCATTGTGGCTTTAATTTCTATTTCCCTAATAGCTAATGATTTTGAACATACGTTTATGTACTTATTTACCATCTGTATATTCCCTTTGGTGAAATGTCTCTTTTGCCCATTTTCTAATTGAATTGTTTCCTAGGGCTGCCTTAACAACATGCCATAAACTGGGTGCCTTAAAACAACAGAAAATCTATTGTCTCACAATTCTGGGGTTTAGATGTCTGAAATCAAGATGTTGGTGGCCGGGCACAGTGGCTCACACATGTAATCCCAACACTTTGGGAAGCCAAGGTGGGCAGATCACTTGAGTCCAGGAGTTCAAGACCAGCCTGACCAACATGGTGAAACCCCATCTCTACTAAAAATGCAAAGATGAACAGAGCATGGTGGTGCACTCCTGTAGTCCCAGCTACTAGGGAGGCTGAGGCAGGAGAATCACTTGCAAAAAAAAAAAATTGCAAGGTTGTTCCTTCTGAGGGCTCTGAGAAAGGATTTGTTCATGCCTCTCTTCTGATGACAGCCAGCAATCCTTCAGTCTCTGCTTCTTATATCACTCAGCATTCTCTCCTCCTGTATCTCTCTCTCTGTGTCTCTTTTCCTCTTATAAAGACACCAGTCATATTGGATTACTCTAGTATAACTTTAACTTCTTAATTACATCTGAATTAATTACATCTTCAACAAACCTATTTTCAAATAAAGTCACATTCAGAGGTACTGGGAGTTATATCTTCACCATATCTTTTTGAGAACACAATTCAACCCATAACTGGTTGTTTTTTTACTATTGAGTTTTGTGTTTAGATATTAGCCCTTTATCAGGCGTACGGTTTGCAAATATTTTTTTCCTAGTCTTTAGCTTCTTTCTTCATCCTCTTGACAGAGTCTTTCAAAGCAAAAAAACATTTCATTTCAATGAAGTCCAGTGTATCAATTTTTCCTTTTATACTCCTTGCTTTTGGTGTCAAGTCTGGAGCTTTTTACCTAATCCTAGATCCCAAATATCTTCTCTTAGGTTTTTTGTAACTGTATCATTGTTTTGCATTTTAAGTTTAAGTTCATGATCCACTTTCAGTTGTTTTTTTGTGTGTGAGGTTAAGATCAAGATTCAATTTTTTTGCCTGTGGATGTCCCATTGGTCCAGCACTAATTGTTGAAAAGACCATATACTCTCTCCATTGAGAAAGGATTGCACATTTCTCAAAAATCATTTATGCTTATTTGTGTGGGTCTGTTTCTGGGTTCTTCATTTTGTTCCATTGACTTATGTGTCTATCCTTTTGCTAAAACCAATCAGTGTCTTGATTAGGCTATGATGAGTCCTTACATTGAATAGACTGATTCCTCTCCCTTTAGTCTTCTTTTTTCAAAATTGCTTTAGCTGTTTTATTTCCTTGTCTTTCTTTCTGTCTACATTTGTTAAACTTGTCTATATCTACAAAAAAAATTTGCTGGGATTTTTATAGGAATTATGTTAAACGTATATATCAATTTGGAGAGAATATCTTTCCTATGCTGAGTCTTCAAATCCATGAACACAGTATGTCTCTGCATTTATTTAGATTTTACTTGATTCCTCTAATCATCATTTTGTCATTTTTAGCATATAAGTCCTGTACATATCTAATGTCTTATTAAATTTAATTCTTTGTATTTTTTTTGAACAATTGTAAATGTCATTGTATTTATAATTTCAGTGTTCCTATGTTCATTGCTAATTTATAAAAATACAGTTGATTTTTATATGTGTATCTGGTATCCTGCAACCTTGCTGAACTCATTTATTAGTTTTAGAAATTTTTTTGAAGATTCTTTGGGATTTTGTTGTTGTAGATGTTGATGTTGGCAAATAGGCTCAGTTTAATTTCTTCCTTTCTGATGTGTATGCCTTTTATTCCCTTTTCTACCTTATTGCACTGGCTAGAACTTCCAGCACTATGTTGAATAAGAGTGGTGAGAGCAGATATCCTGCCTTGTTCCCGGTCTTAGGGGGGTAAGTATTCAGTCTTTCACAATTAAGAATAATATTAGCTGTACAGTTTTTGTTGTTATTGTTTGGTTGGTTTTTGCCGGTTTGTTTTTTGTAGATGCTTTTTAACATGTTGAAGAAGTTCTCTTCCATTTCTATTTCTGGGAGTTTTTTAATTTCTGGGTGCTGATGTTTGTGAAATGTGTTTTTTTTTAATCAGTTAATATGATCATGTGATTTTTCTTCTTTAGCCATTTAATATGGATAGATTACATTGATTTTTTTTTTTTTTTAATATTAAGCCAGCCCCGCATCTCTTGAATAAACCTTACTTGGTCATGGTGTTGTAAAATTCTATTTACATATTGCCAAATTCTACTTGCTAATATTTTGTTAAGAATTTTTCTGTCTGTATTTGCCAGACACTGTCTTTATCTGGTTTTGCTATCAAGGTCGCATTGGCTTCAAAAAATGCCTTGAGAAATGTTCCCTCCCATTCTCTGCAAAAGATTGTCAAGGATTTGTGCTCATTCTTATTTAAACTTTTGGTAGAATTCTCTGGTAAAAGCCTCTTGGCCTGGAGCTTTCTTTTTTGTGAATTTTTAAATGACTAATTCAGTTTCTTTGATAGTTATAAAACTGTTCACATTATCTATTTTATATTGGGTGAGTTTTTGTAGTTTGTGTTTTTTGAGGAATTGGTCTGTTTTATTTATGTTCCTAAATTTATGTCTGTATATGTGTGTATACCCTTCTTATCCTTTTGATGTCTGCAGTGTCTGTAGTGATCTCTCCTATTTAATTGTTGATATAGGTAATTTGTGTCTTCTCTTTTTTTTTTTTTGTTATTCTTCCTAGAGATTTGTCAGTGTTACTGATCATTTCAAAGAAAAGACTCAGCTTTCTGTTTCATTGATTTTTCTCTATTGTTTTCCTATTCTCAATTTAACTGGTTTCTGTTCTTTAATTTTTTTTTTCCTGATTAACTTGCCCTTTTTCTGGGTTCTTGATGTAGGAGTTTAGATTATTGATTTGAGATTTTTTATTTTCTTATGTGTGCGTTTAGTACCATGAATTGCCCACTCAGCACTACTTTACCTATGTCTCTCAAATTTTGATATGTTGTATTTTCATTTTCTTTTTTTTTTTATTTTGAGATGGCGTTTCGCGTGTGTCACCCAGGCTGGAGTGCAGTGGCACAATCTCAGCTCACTGCAACCTCCACCTCCCGGGTTCAGTCAATTCTCCTGCCTCAGCCTCCTGAGTAGCTGGGATTACAGGCACCTGCCACCACACCCAGCTAATTTTTGTGTTTTTAGTAGAGACGGGGTTTTACCATGTTGGCTAGGCTGGTCTCAAACTCCTAACCTCCTGCCTCGGCCTCCCAAAGTGCTGAGATTACAGGCGTGAGCCATCCTGTCCAGCCCTTTTTTTTTTTTTAAACTGAGACGGAGTCTCACTCTGTCACCCAGGTTGGAGTGCAGTGGCGCGATCTCGGCTCACTGCAATCTCCGCCGCCAGGGTTCAAGCGATCCTCGTGCCTTAGCCTCTTGAGTAACTGGGACTACAGGCGCGTGCCATCACGCCCGGCTAATTTTTTTGTATTTTTAGTAGAGATGGGGTTTCACCATGTTGGCCAGTCTGGTCTTGAACTCCTGACCTCAGGTGATCTGCCCGCCTCGGCCCCCCCACAGTGCTGGGATTATAAGCGTTAGCCACCACACCCAGCCAGTATTTTCATTTTCAATCAATTCAGTGTATTTTTAAAAATTTATTTTAAGACCTCTTTTTGACTTATAGATTATTTAGTAGTGTGTTGATTAGTTTCTAAGTGTTTGGATATTTTCTTGCTACCCTTCTGTTATAAATGTCTAGTTTGATTCAACTATGTCCAGTAACACACACTATATGACTTCAATTTTTGAAAGGTTGTTTGAGATTTGTTTTATGACCAGGAATGTGGTCTGTCCTGGTGTAGGTGCCATGGGTATTTGAAAAGAATGTATATTTTGCTGTTGCTAGGTAGAGTGCTCTATATATTTTGAGTAGATCCTGTTGTCTAATTGTGTTGTTGAATTTTTCTTTATCCTTGCTGGTTTTCTATCTAGTTGTTTCATCAGCTGTTGGGAGAAGGTTTTGAAGTATTTGAGTATAATTATAGATTTGTTTATATCTCCTTTCAGTTCAGTCCGTTTTTCCTTCACATGTTTTGCAGCTCTGTTGTTTTGTGCATGCACATTTAGGATTGCTATGTATTTTTAGTGGGTTGACCATTTTATCATTAGGTAATGTTTCTTTCTCTCTCTGGTAATTTTATTTGCTGTGAAATCTGCTTTGATGTTAATATAGCCACTCCTGCTTTCTTTTGATTAATGCTTGCATTACATATCTTTTTCCATCCTTTTCAACATGCATGTATCATTATTTTTAAAGTGAGTTTCAGGTAGACAGCATATTATTGGGTGATGTTTTTTAATTCATTCTGCCAGTCTCTGTGTTTTAATTGGCATATTTAAATCATTTATACTTAAGCTTGCCATTTTAACCTTTGTTTTCTATTTGTTTTCACTGTTTTTGTTTCTGTTACTTGAGTAATTTTTTGAAGTCCTTTTTGATTTTTTGTAGTGTTTTGAATGTATGTCTTTGTATAGTTTTCTTACTGATTGCTGTAGGCATTGTATTATATATGCAGTCTACTAGTATACTTTACCAGTTCAGACTAGAAATGTTACCTCCTTTTATGTCCCTTTATCCTCCCTTATTTTTAATATGCTCATCTTAAATATTTCCTCTGAATACATTTAGAACCGGGTTGGACAATTATAATTTTTCTTCAACCACTGAATATAATTTAGAAAACTCAAGAGAAGGAAGTTTATTGTATTTACCCTTATATTTGTTTACCATGTTGTTTCTTCCTTCTTGATGTTCCAAGGTTCCTTTTCTTATCATTTCCTTTCTGTTAAGACAGCTTCCTTTAGTCACTCTTCAAGAGTAGGTCTGCTAGCAACAAATTCCCGTTGTTTTCCTTCATGTGAGGCTGTCTTGATTTCCTGTTTCATTCCTGAAGGATATTTTTGCTGGATGTAGGATTTTGGGTTGATGGCTCTTTTCTTTCAGCACTTGAAAAATGTGTTCCTTCCTTTTGGCCTCCATTGTTTCTGATGAGAAATCTGTGTCTTTCATATTATTTCCCCCAATGGTATCTCCTTAGTTGCTTTCAAGATTTTTTAGTGTTGTTTTAACTCAATTACCTCTGCAAAGAAAAAAAAAGATTTTGTTGTTGTTGTTTTAGTTTTCAGAAGTTTGACTACGATGTGTCTTGTTGTAGATTTCTTTGGGTTTATTCTCTTTGGAGTTTGTTCAGCTTCTTAAATCTGTACACTTATGTGCAGATTCCTCAGCTTGCCGAGTAGCTGAGATTACAGGTGCCCACCACCATGCCTGGATAATTTTTGTATTTTTAGTAGAGACGGGGTTTCGCCATGTTTGCCAGGCTGGTCTCGAACTCCTGACCTGAAGAGATCCATCCACCTTGGCCTCCCAAAGTGCTGGGATTACAGGCGTGAGTCACCGTGCCTGGCCCTAGTTCACTTATGCTTTCCCCTTTCTTCTCCATTCTGCTGTTGAGCCCATCGCTTAGTTTTAGTTTTTTTATTTCAATTATTGTGTTTTTCAGTTCTATAATTTCCATTTTGTTCCTCTTTATATCTTCTGTTTCTTTGCTGAGAGTTTCAGTGTTTTCAGTTGTTTCAAGCATGTTCATAAATGCTTGCTTAAACAATTTGATGACAGCTACTTTAAAATCTTTGTCAGATAATTTTAACATTTTTGTCATTGACATTAGCATCTGTTAATTATCATTTCTCATTTGATTTGTGATCTTCCTAGTCTTGGTACAATGAGTAATTTTTAGTTGAAACCTGGACATTTTGTGTATTATGTTATGAGACTCTGGATTTTTTTTAAACCTACTGTGTTAACTGGCTTCCTCTGACAGCACTCTGACAGTGAAACGGTGGGTTGTAATGCTGCTTCATTAATGCCAGGTAAAGGTAGAAATCCAGGTTCCCTATTTAGCCTTTATTGACATGGGGGGCGGGGACGGGGCAGGAATGGGAGTTCCAGCTCTCAACTAGGCTTTCACTGATACCTCTTTGGCTGGAAAAGGTAGGAGTGCTTGTTGCCACTTGGTGGTGGTAAAATCCCGATTCTTCACTAGATCCTCCTCTGTCATCACCCCATTGAGGAGGAGTATAGTCACTTTGTTACTGCTGGATAGGGGTAGAAGTCAGGGTCCACATGTAGTCTCTACTGATATCACTGAGGTGGAGCCTCATTTTCACCATGTTGTGTAAAAATTCCAGCTGGCCAACGTGGTGAAACTCTGTCTCTACTAAAAATACAAAAATTAGCTGGGCATGGTGGTGGGCACCTGTAGTCCCAGCTACTCGGGAGGCTGAGGCAGGACAATCGCTTGAACCTGGAAGGCGGAGGTTGCAGTGAGCCAAGATCACACCACTGCACTCCAGCCTGGTGACAGAGCGAGACGCCATCTCAAAAAAAAAAAAAAAAACAGATTTCAGCTTCCTACTTGGCCTTTTCTAACACTATCCCAGCAAGATGGCTGGGGGGCATCTCGTTACATCCTGGCAAGAGTGAAAATCTAGGCTCTGCCTTCAGCCTTTGCTGGCATGTCTATAGGGGTGTGGCCATAGTTTTTTCTGGGTTGTTTAGCTGAAGTAGGGCAATTCTTGTTTAAAAGCTTTCAGTCTTGTTAGACTACTCCTTTTGTGATCCTTTGGCTAGAGAGAACAGGTTCATTAGGGCTTTTTTTTTTTTTTTGTCTTCACCTGTTGGCATTCTTGTTTGCCAACTTTGCCAGCTCTAAGTCTGGGATGTAGGAGACAAAAACAAAGCCCAGAGAACTCGTTAACATGTGGTTCCTTGGGTCCCCAGGTCCCTAGTTAGTGTGCTACCTTGTGTCCAACTTAATGTCCATGGTTTTTAGTTATATTTAGCTGGATAAATAGGGAAATGTATGTCTGTGCCGTCTTTCTGGAGTCAGAAGTCTACCTGACTGTCTTTTAATGGAGATACAGACAGTGATTCCATTATCTTTTATTGTTGCATTTTAGTTAATAATGAAAACTAACATTTCTCAAGTACACAGTATGTGCCCAGGTACTGTTCTAAGTGCTTTTCGTGTGTTGAGTCATTTAATTCCCTTAAAACTTTATGAAATAGTTACTAGTATTATTCTGTCTTATCAGATGAGGAAACCGAGACATAGAAAAGATAAGTAACAAGCCCCAAATTACTGACAAATCCGTGGTTAAACCCCAGGCTCTCTGACTCCATAAGCCCACTCTAATACTCATGGCCTAAGATAAATCTCAAATCTATATGCTTTCCATTATAACAACTTTTTTTTTTTTTTGGAAACTTATCACAGTTTTTCTATCCTAGAATTCAGAAATTTTACTAGGATCTGTCTAAATATAGGTCTTATTTTTAAAATAATTCTCTCTAGAACCCAGTGTATCCATTTCATCAGAAAGCTTAGGTCTTTCTACTGATCAGTGACATGTTTTTAAAATTTTTAATCTTTCCTCTCATCCACCCACTCAAGAAAAGATTTTGCAGAAGGTGTTTCATGTGGTCATAAAGATACTCAATAAAGAACAAAGAAGTTAGTTCCTTCTAATATGTCAAAAGCTTTCTCTTTTAGAGATAGTCTTGCTTTGTCACCCAGGCTGGAGCGTAGCAGTGATATCATAGCTCACTGTAACCTTGAATTCCTGGGCTCAAGTGATCCTCCCATCTTAGCCTCCAGAGTAACTAGTAGTACAAGCACGTGCCACCATGCCCAACTAATTTTTTAATTTTTATTTTTATTTGTACAGGTGGGGTCTCCCTGTGTCTCCCAGGCTGGTCTCAAATCCCTGGCCTCGAGCAGTCCTCCCACCTCAGCCTCCCAAAGTACTGGGGTTACAGGCATGTACCACTGCACCCAGCCCCTTTCTGAGCATTTTTCTTTTCCTTTGAGATGGAGTCTTACTCTGTCCCAGGCTGGAGTGCAATGGTGCGATCTCAGCTCACTGCAACCTCTGCCTCCCAGGTTGAAGCTAATCTGCCTCAGCTTCCTGAGAAGCTGGGATTACAGGCGCACGCCACCAGGCCCGGCTAATTTTTGTATTTTTTAGTAGAGACGGGGTTTCACCACATTAGCCAGGCAGGTCTCGAACTCCTGACCTTGTGATCTGCCCACCTGGGCCTCCCAAAGTGCTGGGATTACAGGCATGAGCCACCGCACCCAGCCACCTGTTACATTTTTTATTCTTTCTTTCTTTTTTTTTTTTTGTTGCCAGGCTGGAGTGCAATGGTGCGATCTCGGCTCACTTCAACTTCCGACTCCATGGTTCAAGGGATTCTCCTGCCTCAGCCTCCCAAGTAGCTGGGATTACAGGCATGCGTCACCGCGCTCAGCTAATTTTTGTATTTTTATAGAGACAGAGTTTCACTATATTGGCCAAGATGGTCTCAATCTCCTGACCTCGTGATCTGCCCGCCTCAGCCTCCCAAAGTGCTGGGATTACAGGCATGAGCCACTGCACCCGGCACTTCTGAGCATTTTTGAAGCAAAACTAGAATATTGACTCCTGGGAAGATGATATGGTATTGTCCAGGGAACAGGAACTGGTCTAAGAAGAATGTGGCTACCAAGCATGCTTTGAGGAATGCTGCTGCAGCCCCATTTAGCTGTGGTGTATTGCGTTAAACTCAGGTCCTGTAGGCATCCAAATCTCAAGTAATCTGTCCCTCTTAGAACTTCTTGGTTCTAAGATTGCTGATAAAATACTCAAATCTTCTTGTCTTTTTTTTTTTGTTTTGGTTTGATTTTAATAAACTGACTGGGTGGTTTGAAATTTAGGCTGAGGCTAGAGATTTCAAGAACTGAATTTACATAAGGGGAAAAAAAGGCTTTCACGTGAATGAAGTTGGAAATGCCAAGTAAGCTACAACAGTGTACTGTATGTTCTATTTCTCCTCTTCACTCCCACAAGGAGCAATTACTAACTAACTTATATTTGTAAGACTTCAATAGCAAAGAATGCATATTACTAAGATGATATGTAGCCTTTTATCAATTTATTTTAAAAGATTAATACTCCTGGTGAAAATACATTATGATAAAAATTTTGTAAAAACTAATGTATCACTGGATCAGGATTAACATCTTGGAATAATCTACCATCTACTTAAATTGTTGGGCCAACATATCAATTGTAGTGAAGCCATTTTATTTACTAAAACAAAGAGAGAAAAATTCCTAAAATATATTCTGCATCAACATATCTTCTACCAGCCTGGATCCCTCTGGTAATTGGGATTTATTAAAAGGCCCTGCCAGGTAGGGAGGACTCACAAAAGTCTCAACATCCAGCCCCCAGCAGCACTAAGGCAGATGTCTCTTCCCTCTGATGACAGTGCTACTACCTCTACTGCTGTGTGTGTCTGAGTCTTTGTACAGAATGCTACAAGAATTGTACCAATTTCAAGAACTCTGCAGGGCAACATTCCCACACCACTGGCCTCACTCCTAGCTAGCCTGTATTAATGGCTGCCTTTGGCCAGACATGGTTTCTAGTTCCTGCATCTGGAGGCCAGGTTGGCAGGCCACCTGACAGAAAGCTGTCAGTGCGTGCAGAAGAGCTCCCTGTGGAAGGGGCACTTGGTTTGGTGGAATCCTCTCCAGAGACATGATTTTTGTCAAGGCTTCTTTTATGGTATTTACTACTTTCATTTAATGTCATTCCCTTTCCCCAAACACACACACACACACACACACACACACACACACATACACTAAAGCCTTAATAGTTTTGTCCTCTTTGAGTTTTCAGACACTTCATTATCTGCTATCTCATTTTATCCTTTCAGGAATTCCTTAAAGTTGATAGATAGGACAGTCATTATCCCATTTGAAAGATGAGAAAATTGAAGTATAGATGGGCCAAGCTCTGACATTTAGCTAGTGACATCCTGGGAGCAAGCATCCAGCTTTGCTGACTGCAAACCTCTCCGTCTTTCTACCATACCACTTTCTGTCACTTGCCTATTTCCTCTTAGCTTGCCCAGTACAGATGTTTATTCTCTTATTTTCTTTCTTTTTTTCTTTTTCTTTTTTTTTTTTTTCTTTTTTTGAGATGGAATCTCGCTCTGTCACCCAGGGTAGAGTGCAGTGGAGCAATCTTGGCTCACTGCAACCTACCACCTCCCTGGTTTGAGCGATTCCCCTGCATTAGCCTCCTGAGTAGCTGGGATTACAAGAGTGTGCCACCACGCCCGGTTAATTTTTGCATCTTTAGTAGAGACACATTGTCGCCATGTTGGCCAGGCTGGTCTTGAACTCCTAACCTCAGGTGATCCACCCACCTCAGCCTCCCAAAGTGCTGGGATTACAGGTGTGAGCCACTGCACCTGGCCTAATCCCTTATTTTCTAAGGTGAGAGATATTTTACCAAGCCAGTCTTGTCTGGGGAGGGATATTTCTAAGGGATTAAAGGACAGCCATCTAAGTCTTGGCTATAACAAGGGTCATCAAGTGAGGCCCTGTCAGCAATATGAAAGTTAAGAGCTAAGTTTTGTGCCCTGTAATTTTCTAATAGCTCCACAGCGTATGTGCTATGTATACTTGGTAAAGCACTCCTTAACTACATCCTTCCTTCCCTTCCTAAGAAGATCTGAATGTAGGAAAAAGGAAATTAAATATGTATTTGAGTAAAAGCACTTGCTCTAACTGAGCCAACCCAGAAAATGGCCAAAGGTTCAAAATTAAATATTACCCATTATTTATGTTTGGAAGCTGTCAGAGAAGAATTTACATGGGATGAAGTTGTTCTTTGCAGGTACTGACTTCCTGATATATGTTACTAGAGACTGGAAACTAATCATAAGATTTAGGTTTCAGATACAGCCAGTTAGCATCTCAGTGGTGTCAACAGTATAAATATACTCTTCTGGGAACCTACAAGAAAACTAAAAATCTGTGAACACATTTTTAATTTACCATGCATAAATAAAAGTAGAAGTTTTCTTTGCTTGGTAGAGTTTTGTTTGGGTTTGGATTTGTAGTATTCATAGTTATAATTCCATTGTCAGTCTTTGGTCTTAATAAGCAGGCCTGGCAGGAACTCTTTATTTTGTAAGGAATCAAAATGACAAACTACAGCTTATCACTTACAGGAGAGGCATCCTTTATCTGTGGAATTTTAACTGTAGTAATCAGTAAGTATTCTCAAACTGACAGAAATAGTCCTTTTTTTTAATGTTTAAACAACACTTACTGTTTCTGATTATAAAAGCAACACATGAGCAAGGCAGTGGAGCATATGGACTGAGATTGCTGAGTTTGGAGTTGGAGAGGCTCTGGCTGTATACATACTGGGTCAGTCATGGCCATGGGACCAGAACTGTCTAAGCTTCAGTTTCCTTGTGTATAGAATGGGGAGAAATTGGCCGGGCGCAGTGGCTCATGCCTATAATACCAGCACTTTGGGAGGCCAAGTAGGAATGATTGCTTGAGCCCACGAGTTCAAGACCAGCCTGGGCAACATGCTGAGACCCTATCTCTACAAAAAAATTTTTAAAAATTAGCTAGGTGTGGTGGCACGCGCCTGTAGTCCTAGCTATTTGGGAGGCTGAAGTGGGAGAATTGCTTGAGCCTGGGAGATTAAGACTGCAGAGAGCTGAGATCACACCATTGCACTCCAGCCTGGGGTGACAGAGTGAGACCCTGTCTCAAAAGAAAAAAAAAAAATTACTTGAAAATGTTTTCATGACCCTTTAATACTATAACATATGACTATATAATTAATCATATTTCCTTGTGAGATATCTCAGTTATTTCTAATATTTTACCATTATAAATATTGTTGCTTCAAGGGTTGAGTTATTAGGTTAAAGGCTAAAGAGTTTGAAGAATCTTAAAACTTTTTTTCTTTTTGCACTTCTCTGAGGTTGAACATTTTCATGTTTATTAATTACTGGCATTATTTTAGTGAAATGCCTTTTAGTGAATAAATGCAACTTGCAAAGCTTTTTATATTGGATCTCTAGTCTCTGAAATAGCCAGGTACATAATACTCAGTAAATATTTGGCATGGTGAATGAATGAATGAATGGCAAGAATATTAACACTTTGTCTACCATATTTGTTTCAGATGAGGTCATTGTGCCTCTATACGTGCACAATGATAATGCTGTCTTGGTTCTTAGTCTTTACCTATTTTTTTTCCATTCTTTTCTTCCCCCACAGTTCATCCATGAGCTCGGATTTCCCACATTACAACTTCAGGATGCCTAATATTGGATTCCAGAATCTGCCTCTCAACATATATATTGTGGTTTTTGGTACTGCTATATTTGTCTTCATCCTTAGTTTACTCTTCTGTTGCTACTTGATTAGGTAACCAATTTTCATTCTATGTTACTTCAAAATATGTTAAATAATCAATAATCAAGTTTCTGTCCTCAGATTTTTTTTTAAATGAAGTATGATAATTGGCAAATTTTTAAAAAATTAAGATGGCTTACCGTTTTAATCTGTGCATTAGTAATCAGTAAAACACCTTTATATGATCTTCAATCTTATCTACTAATGAAGTGTTTTACTCTGTAGGAGAAAATTGTCCTTATTTATTTTTCTGCCCTTCTACCTGGTAAACAGATACACATATGTCATTGTCTATCTCCAAGATTTAATCTACTCTCACAGAGATTTCAAAACTGCTTTTCAAGAAGGTGTGGCTTCCTTGTTAGCTAAGGTCATTAGGTATCAGAAAAGTAGGGAAGGCTGGGCGCAGTGGCTCATGCCTGTAATCCCAGCACTTTGGGAGGCCCAGGCGAGTGGATCACCTAAGGTCGGGAGTTCTCGACCAGCCTGGCCAACATGGTGGAACTCCGTCTCTACCAAAAATACAAAAATTAGCTGGGCGTGGTGGCTCATGCCTGTAATCCCAGCTACCTGGGAGGCTGAAGCAGGAAAATCACTGGAACCCAGGAGGTGGAGGTTGCAGTGAGCCAAGATCGTGCCATTGCACTCCAGCCTAGGCAACAGAGCGAGACTGTCTCAAAAAATAAAATGATAAAGAAACATAGGGAATGCTCCTTATATCTCATAGATATGTTGACTGCTTATGACTTTTATTTCTTCCTCCAAATTAATTAAATACTTGAGACAAATATAATTGTAATCTACAGAAAAAACCTTTATAAAACCTGTTTATTTCCAGAAATTCCTTTTTCTGACATTTCTATTAAACTATTATTAAAATAATTAGATCAGCCAGGTGCGGTGGCTGACGTCCAAAATCCCAACACTGGGAGGCTGAGGTGGGCGGATTACCTGAGGTTGGGAGTTCGAGACCAGCCTGGCCAACATGGCGAAACCCAGTCTCTACTAAAAATACAAAAATTAGCGAGGTGTAGTGGTGGGCACCTGTAATCCCAGCTACTTGGCAGGAGAATCCCTTGAACCCGGGAGGGAGAGATTGCAGTGAGCCAAGATCGTGCCATTGCAGTCCAGCCTGGACAACAAGAACAAAACTCCGTCTCAAAAAAAAAAAAAAAAAGTTTGATCACAGTGTTCTAGGACAATGGGATATAAATATCATCCAAAAATGTAATTAAGAGTAAAAAGTTTAGCACTGTGTAAAGTAACTGTTAACTGAAGAAGTCCCAAAAAAAGTACTGCCACTTTTAAGTTCTAGACTTGGGGTGTTTGTAATTGTAAACACCAAAGCATTTGTGTTTGTCTATTTGTAGACAAACACCTTCCTTAGTGGAAAGAAAAAAAAATGAGGTACATATATGTAAATACTTGCTGCAGCATTTAATATATTTTTGTGTTACACTTTTTGTTGCATCGTAAACACATTTATTATTACCAATGGACAATGAGTTCTTTATTGTTATTATTATTATTATTTGAGATGGGTTCTCACTCTGTTACCTAGGTTGGAGTGCAGTGGCACAGTCTCTGCTCACTACAGCTTTCCTCCTAGGCTCAAGTGATCCTCCCACCTCAGCATCCCAAGTAGCTGGGACTACAGGTGCCTGCCACCACACCTGGCCAATTTTTTTTGTATTTTTGGTAGAAATGGGGATTTGCAATGTTTCCCAGGCTGGTCTCAAACTCCTGAGTTCAAGCAATCCACCCGCCTCAACCTCCCAAAGTGCTGGGATTACAGGGGTGAGCCACCACATCTGGCTAGACAATGAGTTAAGACTGTTCAACTAGTTCAGATTTTTACATCTCTTTCTAGCAAGAAAAGACAAGGTTTTGTGTGTTTATACAAATGTTAATATTACTGCAATTCCAATATAATAAAGCACTCAAATATAAATTAATAATAGTTTGATAAACATTATGTAAATATTCAGCATTTTTTAAAATTAGAGAATTAACCATAGCATATATAGGACCTCAGAATATAAAAATATGGTTTTTTTCAGACTTACTAGTTTTTTTTGATAATTCCTCTACGAATGTTGATTTAACTTAGAAATATGTAAATTTAATATTCAAAACCAAATTATTTTTTAAAGAGGCAAAAAATATAAAAATATAACAAAATGTAAAAAAAAGAAAATGTTATTAAGGGAGGGTTATCATATGTAAAATATTTAATTCTAAAATATATAGCTCATAATATAGTTTTCATTACTATGTCAAAGAATTAAGTAAGCCTTTAACTTTATACAAACAAAAACCCACTAATGTACCAATTTGTGATTCTGGGTAAAGTTTTTGGAAAGTAAGTTATGAAACACCCTTTTACCTCATTGTATTCCTTTTAATAATCAAGCAAATAAGTAAAGTGATAATGAAAAAATAATGATATGTACTTAATTTTATCCTTTTGTATCTTTTTTTTTTTTCAAGATAGTGTCTCACTCTGTCACCCAGGCTGGAGTGTAGTGACATGAGGCTCACCAAAGCCTCAACCTCCTAGCACAAGTGATCCTCCCATCTCAGCCTCCTGAGTAGCTGGGACTCTAGACACCCACCACCACACCCAGCTAATTTTTTTATTTTTTGTAGAGACGAAGTCTCAGTATGTTTTCCAGACTGGTCTCGAACTCTTGGGCTCAAGCAGTCCTCCCAGCTCTGCCTCCCAAAATGCTGAAATTATAGGCATGAGCCACCACACCCAGCCTTATCCTTTTTTATAATCAGCCTAACAGGCTGGGTGCAGTGGCTCATACCTGTAATCTCAGCACTTTGGGAGGCCAAGGCAGGCGGATCACTTGAGGTCAGGAGTTCAAGACCAGCCTGGCCAACAAGTGAAACCCCATCTCTACTAAAAATACAAAAATTAGTTGGGTGTGGTGGCACACGCCTGTAGTCCCAGCTAATCGGGAGGCTGAGGCATGAGAATCGCTTGAACCCTGGAGGCAGAGGTTGCATTGAGCCAAGATTGTGCCACACTCTACCCTGTCTCAAAAAAATAAAAATTAAAAAATTAAAAAATAAGCTAACAAAGCAAAGAAATTAGGATCTGTTACACTAAAATTGAATTATCATGTTTAATCACAAATGTTCAAACATTTCTAAACTTCATTTACTAGTCATTGGTACGATTGTTTTTTGTTTTGTTTTGTTTTGTTTTGAGATAGAGTCTTGCTCTGTCACCAGGCTGGAGTGCAGTGGTGCAATCTCGGCTCACTACAAGCTCCGCCTCCCAGGTTCACGCCATTCTCTTGCCTCAGCCTCCCGAGTAGCTGGGACTACAGGCGCACGCCACCACGCCCAGCTAAATTTTGTATTTTAGTAGAGATGGGGTTTCACCATGTTGGCCAGGATATTCTAGCTCTCTTGACCTTGTGATCCGCCCGCCTCAGCCTCCCAAAGTGCTGGGATTACAGGCATGAGCCACCACGCCTGGCCAATTTTTAAAATTTAATCATGAGGTAAGGAGCTTTCCTTTGTGATGATCCTAATTTGTTACCTTTAACACTTCAAATGGTAAATTGGGATTTAACAAGTCTTTGCAGTTAATCTAGAGATCTGTGGAGTCAGCTCCTCCAGAATTACCCTAGCTCATTTTTTATGATAACCTAAGCTCTCCAGCACCTTCCCAGGAGGTTCTTCTGTTCTCCAGAGAGCTCCCTCCAGTCACCACCACTGGACTCATCAGAACCATAGGAAGAATATAACTTAGGTCTAAACAAGACAGTCACTACCAACCACAGTCTTACACAGGATTGTAGTATAGAATGTGCTGACTATGGTAGGGCTGTGAACAGGGCACTACTGGAGCACAAAAGAAGGGCATCTTACCTTGCTAAGAAAGATCCTGTTTTATAATGAATTATATAATATTCTAATTTATGTTTGTTCATATTTTTTCCCTGATGGTTATTTGTTCTGTTTGTTATATCTCAAACACTCAGAATCGTGCCTGGCACGATATTAAGCACTCGATAAGTATTTGTTGGGTGAATGAATGAACGGTTCCCTAGTAGGAAGTCATTAGATATGCCTAAAACTAAAAAATCAAGAAGTACCAACACAGGCAAGTTATTTAGAAACATGGAAGTCAGGATCAAAATAGTGAGCTAAAGGGGGAAAAATGGGTTATCTCTTGAGAAGAGGGCAGAGGACTGCTGATTTTTTGTTATTAACCCTGTAGAGCCACATATGACAACATATGTAACTTGGATAAAATTTAAACAAAAAATAGAGGGGTGATGCATACCCCAGTTACCCTGATTTGATCATTATACATTGTATGCTTGTATCAAAATATTACATGTACCCCATAAATAGTACAATTATTGTGTATTATGTTTTAATAATACTCAAAAATAAATTTTGAAGAATAGAGGGAAATTTTGGGGCTACAGTTATTATGAGGTCATGAACCAAGATAATGACAGTAGATCTAGAAAAGATGTTGTGGTTGTAAGAAATACTTGGGAGGTGAAAATAAACAGAAATTAATGACTGGACATTAAGGACAGAAGGGGTTTAGAATCTTTCTTGGACTTCTGGCTTAGGCAGCTGGGTAGATAGCAATCCCTTCCGAGAGATAGAAAATGAATGGGCAAATTTTAAGTGAAAAGATGATAGATTCCATTTCAGAGATGGGGGTCTGAGTTTCCTGTGTAACTGTCAAGATGTTTAATACTTAGTTGGATGTGTAGCTCTAAAGCTTGTGAGAAGTCTGATCTGGAAATAGGAGGTCATGTAATTAATAGGTAGAAGCTGAAGCCAGGAGTGTTGCCTAGAGAGAATGTGTAGAGTAAAATAAAATGGGCCCAGGGCAGAATCCTAAGGAAACATTGATATTTAAGAGGAGCCCTTAAAAGAGACTGAGAAGGGATAGCAGGAGGTAAGAGGAAAATCGAGGCTGGGAATGGTGGCTTACGCCTGTAATCCCAGCACTTTGGGAGACCGAGCTAGGTGGATCACCTGAGGTCAGGAGTTTGAGACCAGCCTGGCCAACATGGTGAAACCCCATCTCTATTAAAAATATAAAAATTAACCAGGCGTGGTGGCACATGCCTGTAATCCCAGCTACTCAGGAGGCTGAGACAGGAGAATCGCTTGAACCCAGAAGGTGGAGGTTGCATTGAGCTGAGATTGCGCCACTGCACTCCAGCCTGGGCAACAGAGCAGACTCCATCTCAAAACAAACACACACAGGGGCACAGAATATTCTGAGAAAGATGCCCTACAAGTAGTGTTTCAATGGATTGAGTCAATTATGTCAGCTGCTAACAAAGAGGATAAGAATTGAAAAGTTCACATTACATTTGACAATAAGGTTTTGCATCCTTAATCTTTGGTAGAAAAATTTCAGTAGCATAAGGAAAGGGATGGTAGAGGCTATAATGGGGCAAAACCTGGCTAGTAGGTGAAAGTGGATACAAGGAATATAACCCTGTCTTTGAAGAACCTTGGCTGGAAAAGATTAGGTTGAGGGGAGGAGTTGCTGTAGAATCAAGGAAGTATTTTAGTGCTGGGTTTTTTTGTAAGATAGAGATTTTGGTATGTGTATGCATATATTAAGGAGAATGAGCCAATTGTGGAAGATTTATGAGAAAGAATAAATCATAGAGGTGAAAAGAGACACACATAAGAGAGATAGCAATATTATTCCTAAGCAGGAGAACACCTTTTCCTAAGACAGAGATGAGGGTAGCTGTAGAAAACAAAATACTCGTAGCCATGTGGAGCTGGGAGTGAGAAAGCTTGCATACATCACAGCCCCCTTTATTTGTGTAGTAAAAAATTGACAGTTGAAAATTATAGGGGAGGAAGTGATAGGGTAACACTTAAAGAGAGTGGCAAGGGTTTGAAAGAACCACTGCATGAAAGCTTAGGATACTGAGCATGAATAGATAGAAGGATTAGAGAGCAATGTGGAGAATCAGGCTGAGACTGGAGACCACAAATTTGCAGTGGCCATAAGCTACACGGTTTTATCATTTCTCTAGCACTGTTCAGCATTGTTAATCATGCCTTCTTAAATACTTTTTAGATATCTATTTAGCAGTGCAAAATAAAATAGTGCAATGTAAAATATTAGATAATTAATGGGAGTTAGAGTAATGGAGGAATCAAATTAACTTCATAGAATGAAGTTAATTTAAGGGAGAACTTTCTAGAAGGGATGAATTTTGAGCCACAGATGGAGGAAAAAGGTGAGCACAAATTGATCCATGCTGTAGCTGGAAGTAACAAGTTCAGCTTTGGGAAAACATGCAGATCTAATTAAAAGATTCAAACAAGCAAAATGAATTAACAAAGCCTCATTTTAATGACTTCTAATGGAATTCATTTTATTTATTTTTTATTTTTATTATTATTATTATTATTTTTTTTTGAGACAGGGTCTCAGCCTGTCACCCAGGCTGGAGAGCAATGTCATGATCATAGCTTACTGCAGCCTCAACCTCCCAGGCTCAAGCAATCCTACCTCAGCCTCTCAAGTAGCTGAGACTATAGGCACACCCCATCATGCCTGGCTAACGTTTTTTCTTTTTTTGAGACAGTCTTGCTCTGTCACGCAGGCTAGAGTACAGTGGCATGATCTCAGCTCACTGCAACCTCCGCCTCATGGGTTCAAGCAATTCTCCTGCCTCAGCCTCCCGAGTAGCTGGGATTACAGACGTGTACCACCATGCCTGGCTAATTTTTGTATTTTTAGTAGAGATGGGGTTTTACCATGTTGGCCAGGCTGATCTGATCTGGAACTCCTGACCTCAAATGATCCACCCGCCTCGGCCTCCCAAAGTACTGGGTTTACAAGCATGAGCCACTGAGCCCGGCTGATGCCCAGCTAATTTTTCAATTTTTTGTAGAGACAGAGTCCCACTGTGTTCCTCAGCCTGGGCTTGAGTGATCCTCCCACCTCAGCCTCCCAAAGTGCTGGGATTACAGGCATGAGCCACCATGCCCGGTCCATTTTATTTCTTTAGGTGAAAATAGTTTCTTTATGTGAAAATGGTGTTTTTTCATGTAAAGAAATAAAATGTAAAACAAGCAAAAACCCCATAAGGATACAGATTATTTGAACTACATAATTAATAAACTTATGAGAAAGCTGTAGCTTTAAATTCATATATTAGGCAAGAAAGACTAAAACCAATGAGCAACGTTTTCATGGAGCTAAAATAAAAGGCCAGTTAAACCCAAGAAAAATAAAAGGAAGAAAGTAAAAAAGCTAAGCACGATATCAATGAAATAGAAAATAAATATATAATAGTAAAAATTATTGAGACCAAAGCTGGTTCTTTGGAAAATTAATAAAATTGTTAAATCTCTAGAAAACTAATCAGGAAAAAGAGGAAAGAAAATATACATTATAAAATATAATTTACTAAAATATAAATTACTAATATCACTAATGAAAAAGGGACATTATTACAAATCCTATAAACATTAAAAGGTCACAAAGAATATTATGCATTTATGGCAATAAACTTGAAATTTTGGGTGAATTACATAGATTCCTAACAAAAAAAGAGGTGTATTAAAACTGACACAAGAAAGGGCATTTATTAAAAAAAAAAAAAAAAAACACACAACTTAACATTGTACTTTCTGGCAATAGACAGAAAGCTTTCCCCTAAGATCAGAACACAATAAGAATGCCCACTTTACCACTACTGTTCAGCATTGTACTGGAAGTTCTAGCCAGAACAATTAGGCAAGAAAAAGAAGTAGAAGGCATCTAACTAGAAAGAAGTAACTATCTCCATTTGCAGATGATATGATCCTATATAGAGAAAATCCCGTAGGATCCACACACACACAAAAAAAACTACTGGAACTAATAAATTCAGCAAACTTTCAGAGTCCAAGATCAACACACAAAAATCAGTTGTGTTTCTGTACATCAACAATGAACAATCTGAAAAGGAAATAAAGGAAACAATCCCATTTACAATAGCATCCAAAAGAATAAAATTTTAAGGAATAAAGTTAACCAGGGAAGTGAAAGACTTATACCCTGAAAACTACAAAACATTGCTGAAAGAAATTAAAGAAGACCTAAATAAATGTAAAGGCACCCCATGTTCATGGATTTATATAGTCTTTATATAGTTACAGTGTCAATATTTTCCAAGGCAATCTACAGATTCAGTGCAATCCCTATCAAAATTCCAATGGCCTTTTTTTACAGAGATAGGAAAAGCAATCCTCAAATTCATTTGGAACTGGGGCCCCAAATAGCCAAAGCAGTTTTGAAAAAGAAAAACAGATAGAAGGACTCACACTTCCTGATTTCAAAACTTCAGAAAGCTACTGTAATCAAAAAATTGTGGTACTGGTATAAAGATAGACATATAAACCAATAAAATAGAATTAAGAGTCCAGAAATAAATCCAAACATCTATGACAAATTGATATGCAAATAAGGGTGCCAAGATCATTCAATGGGGAAAGAATTGTTTCTTCAACCAATGGTACTGGGAAGCTGGATATTAACATGCGAAATATTTGTACATCAAAGGACATCAAGAAAGTGATAAGGCAACCTACAGAATGGGAGAAAAATATTTACAAGTCCTATCTGATAAGGGTTTAATACCCAGAATATATTAAAAGCTCTTAAAATTTAACAGCAAAAAGACAACCCAATTTAAAAATGGGCAAAAGACTTAAACAGTTCTCCAAAGAAGATACACAAATGGCCAACAAGCACATGAAAAGATGTTTGACATTATTGGTCATTAAGGAATTCCAAATTAAAAACACAATGAGATACCACTTCACACCTACTAGGATGCTGTAATCAAAAACAGAAAAATAACAAGTGTTAATGAGGATGTGGAGAAATAAGAACTTGCATATATTGCTGGTAGAAATGCAAAATGATGCAGCTGCTGTGAAAAAGAGTTTGGTGGATCTTCAAACAAATTCTTTTTTTTTTTTGAGATGGAGTCTCGCACTGTCACCCAGGCTAGAGAGCAATGGCGCGATCTCGGCTCACTGCAACCTCTGCCTCCCAGGTTCATGCAATTCTCCTGCCTCAGCTTCCCAAGTAGTTGGGATTACAGGCGCCTGCCACCACACCCAGCTAATTTTTTGTATTTTTAGTAGAGACGGAGTTTCACTATGTTGGCCAGACTTGAACTCCTGACCTCATGATCCACCTGCCTCAGCCTCCCAAAGTGCTGGGATTACAGGCATGAGCCACCGCATCTGGCCGGTTCTTCAAAATATTAAACCATGTGACCCAGATTTTCATTCCTAGGTATATACCCAAGACAAATGAAAATATATGTCCACACAGAAACGTGTACAGAAATGTTTCATAATAGCCAAAAGGTATAAACAACCCAAATGCCCATCGACAGATGAATGGATAATTGTATGTACATACAAAGGAATATTATTCAGCCATAAAAAGAAGTGAAGTACTGACACATACTACAACCAGGATGAACCTCAAAAACATGCTAGGTGGAAAGCCATACACAAAAGGCCATATATTGCATTGTTCCTTTTATATGATATATCCATAATAGGCAAATCTATAGAGACAAAAAGCAGATAAGAGGTTGCAGGGGATAGAAGTAAGGGGTAATGGGGAGTGATGACTGAATGGGGTACCAGGTGTTTTGTTGGAGTGATGAAAAGTTTTGAAATTAGAGATAGCTGGTAGATGCACAACATTGTGAGTACACTACTTACCACTGAATTGTATACTTTAAGGTGGTTAGTTGTAATGTGACTAAAAATAAAAGAATGAAATTTTTAAAAAGAAAAAACCGGGGCCGGGCATGGTGGCTCACTCCTGTAATCCCAGCACTTTGGGAGTCTGAGGCAGGGGATCACCTGAGGTCAGGAGTTCGAGACCAGCCTGGCCAACATGGTGAAACCCCATCTCTACTAAAAATATAAAAATTAGCTGGACGTGGTGGCACACACCTGTATTCTCAGCTATTCAGGAGGCTGAAACAAGAGAATCACCTGAACCCGGGAGGCGGAGGTTGCAGTGAGCCAAGATTGTGCCACCAGCCTGGGCGACAGAGCGAGACTCTGTCTCAAAAAAAAAAAAAAACTACTACAAGAAATTGAAAATATGAATAATTATATATCTAATAAGAAAAAGAGACAGATCACAAGGTCAGGAGATCGAGACCATCTTGGCCAACATGGTGAAACCCCATCTTTACTAAAATAAAGAAATTAGCCGGGCGTGGTGGCATGTGTCTGTAATCCCAGCTACATGGGAGGCTGAGGCAGGGGACTTGCTTGAACCTGGGAGGCGGAGGTGGCAGTGAGCTGAGATTGCGCCACTGCATTCCAGCCTGGGCAACAGAGCAAGACTCCGTCTCAAAAAAAAAAAAAAAAAAGAGAATGTGCTTTGGGCCAGGCACGGTGGCTCATGCTGTAATCCCAGCACTTTGGGAGGCTGAGGCAGGCAGATCACAAGGTCAGGAGATGGAGACCATCCTGGCTAATATGGTGAAACCTCGTCTCTACTAAAACTACAAAAAAAATTAGCCGGGCATGGTGGCGGGCGTCTGTAGTCCCAGCTACTCGGGAGGCTGAGGCAGGAGAATGGCGTGAACCCAGGAGGCGGAGCTTGCAGTGAGCCAAGATCGCGCACTGCACTCCACGCTGGGTGACAGAGTGAAACTCCGTCTCCAAAAAAAAGAAAATAAAATAAAAGAAATTGAATGTATTTTTAAAACATTCCCACAATGATATTTTAAGCCAAGTAACTCATCCAAACATTTAAGGAAAAAAATACCACTCCAATATGACACTTCTAGAGAATAAAAGTGGAACAAATACTTCTCAGCTTATTTCATGAGGCCAGCATAATTTTGATTTCAAAGCCTGACAAGGATATTATGAGAAAGGAAATTATAGACTGATCTTTTTCATCAGCAAAATATTGTAAATCAAATTCAGGGATCTACAAAAAAGGTAGAATATTACAACCAAATGAGGTTTGTTCCAAGAACGAGTTGTTTTAACATTTGAAAAGCAATCAATACAATATAGCACATTAATAGTATAATATCATAAAGCATTGATAAAATTTAATACCTATTCATGATTTTTTTGGTAAAATAAACTAGTACTACAAGAGAACTTTCTAAAATTTGAAAGAGTATCTACAAAAAATATCTAAAGAAAACATCATACTTAATAGTGATGGATTGATAGGGACATTCACTATCACTTTTATTTAGCATCATACTGGAGGGCCTAGCTAGTCAGTGCAAAAAAAAAAAAAAACGGGAAAAAAGAATAAAAGAAAAGTGTATTTAGAAAAGAAGTAAATAAAGATTATAAAGGCAGTGTTTAAATTGTGATTATATGCAGACAACATAATTGTGTACATTTAAAAACCCAAAAGTTTTTACAGAGAAACTATTTAGAATTAGCAAGCCACCAGATACAGGATCAATATACAAAAATTACTTTTTTCCATATAGGTAGCAAGAAATAATTAGAAAATAAAGATTTTTTTCAACACTATTTACAGTAGCATCAAAAATTACCAAATGTCTAGGAGAAATGTGTAAGAGAAAAATTAAAGCTATAAATAAAGAAATAATGTTCATAGGTTAGGTACTCAGTCTTGCAAAGATGTCAGTTCTTTCTCAGTTGGTCTGTGAATTTTGTACATTCTTACTCAAAACCCCAAGAGGGTTTTTTTTTTTTCTGGTGGAAATTGAAATCTATATGGAAATGCAGAGAACCAAGAATAACCAAGCCAGTCATTCAAAAGAATAAAACTTGAGGACTTTTGCTACCAGACCCCAAAACCTGTTTTAAAGCAACAGTATTAAGAGAAAGTGCTGTTCACCAAACACCCAGATCTCAAGTTCTAAATACTTTTCTCCAATAAAAGGAATTAGGGTTCCTTGGAAGAAGTGGCTAACCCCAGGGCTGGAACACAGAACATATAAAATGAGCCTGAAACAAACATCTTTTGGTGCCAGTAAATAAGGAAATGCATGGGAAAGGATGGGGGCTTGTTGAAAGAACACAAGAGTCAGCCTGAAGGACTCAAGGCCAATCAATTTGAGCAACAAAAAGTAGTGATCATATTGAACTGTAACTCATAGATTAAAACCAATATCCATGAGTCTAGACTGATAGAAATAAATAATTGCACAAATAAATGAGGAAGCACATCTCTTCCCATAGATTAAGACCAATATCCATGAGTCTAGACTGATAGAAATAAATAATTGCACAAATAAATGAAGCACATCTCTTCCCATAGATTAAGACCAATGTCCATGAGTCTAGACTGATAGAAATAAATAATTGCACAAATAAATGAAGAAGCACATCTCTTCCCATAGATTAAGACCAATGTCCATGAGTCTAGACTGATAGAAATAAATAATTGCACAAATAAATGAGGAAGCACATCTCTTCCCATAGATTAAGACCAATGTCCATGAGTCTAGACTGATAGAAATAAATAATTGCACAAATAAATGAGGAAGCACATCTCTTCCCATAGATTAAGACCAATGTCCATGAGTCTAGACTGATAGAAATAAATAATTGCACAAATAAATGAAGCACATCTCTTCCCATAGATTAAGACCAATGTCCATGAGTCTAGACTGATAGAAATAAATAATTGCACAAATAAATGAAGAAGCACATCTCTTCCCATAGATTAAGACCAATGTCCATGAGTCTAGACTGATAGAAATAAATAATTGCACAAATAAATGAGGAAGCACATCTCTTCCCATAGATTAAGACCAATGTCCATGAGTCTAGACTGATAGAAATAAATAATTGCACAAATAAATGAAGAAGCACATCTCTTCCCATAGATTAAGACCAATGTTCATGAGTCTAGACTGATAGAAATAAATAATTGCACAAATAAATGAAGAAGCACATCTCTTCCCATAGATTAAGACCAATGTCCATGAGTCTAGACTGATAGAAATAAATAATTGCACAAATAAATGAGGAAGCACATCTCTTCCCATAGATTAAGACCAATGTCCATGAGTCTAGACTGATAGAAATAAATAATTGCACAAATAAATGAAGAAGCACATCTCTTCCCATAGATTAAGACCAATGTCCATGAGTCTAGACTGATAGAAATAAATAATTGCACAAATAAATGAGGAAGCACATCTCTTCCTTATAGAAGATGTCCAGTTAATAAATGTGCAAGGAATTAGAGAACTACAAAACCACCATTAGAGTTTAGGCAAACACTACAGTAATTATTGCAAGCAAGGTGGATGCTAAAATCAGTGGGCAAAAGCTTGAGAAAATAATAGAGTATATGTATAATTTCAGCATGTCTCCCTCAAGATAAACTACAGTGGAGAAACCCAGTGGACACTATCTTAACCAATCTTAAATTGAAATCTTCAAATTCCACCAAGAAAAAATGATCATACTTAATATGTCAAAATCTTGAAAGACAAGGAAATACTAAGGAACTCTCAACAAATTAGAGGTGGCTGGCCTGGTGCGGTGGCTCACACCTATAATCCCAGCACTTTGGGAGGCCGAGGCAGGCAGATAACGAGGTCAGGAGATTGAGACCATCCTGGCTAACACGGTGAAATCCTATCTCTACTAAAAATACAAAAAAAATTAGCCGGGCATGTTGGTGGGTGCCTGTAGTCCCAGCTACTTGGGAGGCCAAGGCAGGAGAATGGAGTGAACCCGGGAGGCGGAGCTTGCAGTGAGCCGAGATCATGCCACTGCACTCCAGCCTGGGCTACAGAGCGAGACTCTGTCTCCAAAAAACAAACAAAAAATTAAAAGTGGCTAAGGAGACATAACTAGATGCAAGATGGGATCCTGGATTGGATAATAGAACAGGAAAAGGATATGAGAGAAAGAACTGGTAAAATTCAAACAAGGTCTGTAGTTTAGTTAATAATATATCAATGTTATATCAATACTAATATATCAATGTTAATTTAATGGTTTTGATAATTGTACTATGGTTGTATAAAATGTGGACATAGTATATACAACTATGGTTATATAAATGTGAAAGCTGGTAGAAAGGTATATGTGAATTCTATTTTTCGCAACTTTTCTGTCTAAAATTATTTCAAAATAAAAGTTTTTAAAATAGCATGATATTGACACAAGGTACATTGGTTGCTTAGTGTTGCTGTAACAAAGTGCCACAAATTGGGTAACTTAAAACAAGAGCAATGTAATTTCTTACAATTGTGAAGGCTAGAAAAGTTCAAATTTAAAGTGCTGGCAGAGCCATGCTTCCTCTGAAGGCTCTAGGAGAGAGTCTTTCTTGCCTCTTCCTAGCTTCCAGTGAGTACCAGAAAGCCTTGGCATTCCTTGGCTTGTAGCTGCCTCACTTCAGTCTCTGTCTCTGTGTTCACATGGCCTTCTTTTCCGTCTGTCTCTGCATATCCTCTCCTCTTCTTATAAGGATAGCAGTCAAATTGAATTTAGGGCTCACCTTAATCCAATATAACCTCATCTTAACTAACTAATAATCTGAAAAGACCCTATTTTCAAATAAGGTTATATTCTGAGGTTCCAGTTTGACATGAATTGGGAGCTGAGGCGGACACATTCATCCCAGTCACTATACAAGGATAGGCAAATAGACCAATGGAGCAGAATAATAGCAGCTCTAGAAATAGACCAACATATTCAATACACCTGATTTACAACAGATGTGCCACTGCCGTGCAGTGGGGAAAGGGGAGAATCTTTTCAATAAATGATGGTGAGGCAAATGAAAGTCTGTATGAGGATAAAAAGCATCTGGACCCCTACCTCACAGCATACATAAAGACCGATTTCAGATGGGTCATAGACCTACATTTGTTAGGTAAAACAACAAATTGTTTTCACAACATACTCAGGAGAATATCTTCATAGTCTTGGGATAGGCAAAGATTTCTTTAATGGGACACAAAAAGAACTAACCTAATTGGGGAAAGTTGATAAATTAGACTTCATTTAAATTTAAAAATTTTTCAAACTTAACCTACAAAGATGTGAACACCTAGAACTCTCATGAACTACCCATAGAAGTAAAATTGTTATGAGTACTTTTTTTTTTTTTTTATGACAGGATCTCACTCCGTCACCCAGGCTGGAGTACAGTGGCACAATCCCAGCTCACTGCAGCCTTCACCTCCCAGGCTCAAGCAGTCCTCCCACCTCAGCCTCCCGAGTAGCTGGGACCACAGGCCACACGCCACCATGCCCAGCTAATTCTATTTTTTGTACAGATGAGGTTTCGCTGTGTTGCCCAGGCTGGTCTCGAACTCCTGGGCTCAAGCGATCCTCCTGCCTCAGCCTCCCAAAGTGCTGGGATTACAGGCATGAGCCACTGTGTCCGGCCGGGGTGAGTACTTTGATTTTTTTCAAGACAAAGTCTCACTATGTCACCCAGGCTGGAGTGCAGTGGCATGATCTCGGCTCACTGCAACCTCTGCCTCCTGGGTTCAAGCGATTCTCCTGCCTCAGCCTCCCAAGTAGCTGGGATTACAGGCATGTGCCACTATGCCTGGCTAATTTTTGTATTTTTAGTAGATTCGGGGTTTCTCCCTGTTGACCAGGCTGGTCTCAAACTCTTGACCTCAGGCCATCCGCCTGCCGCGGCCTCCCAAAGTGCTAGGATTACAGGCGTGAGCCACAGTGCCCAGCCTCGGTGTGAGTACTTTGAACCAGCAGTTCTACTCCCGGGTATATACTTAACAGAAATGAGTATATATGTCCACTAAAAGACATGTAGAATTTGTGTATCAGCTTTATTAATAATAGCCTCAAACAGGAAGTAATTAAATATTCATCAGCAGTAAAATGGATAAATAAATGGTATTATATTCATACAATGGAATACTGTATGTCAGTCAGAAAGACAATTACTACAACAATATGGAAGAATCTCACAAGGCATTGTAGACTGAAAGAAACCAAACACAAAGGAGTATATACCAAACGATCCATTTACATGAAGTTCAAAAACAGGCATAATTAATCTACAGTGTTAGAAATCAGGATAGTGCTACCTCTGGGGCACGGATATTGATTAGGAAGGATCATTTTAGAGCGCTCAGGTGTGCTGGAAATGTACTATATCTTGATATGAGCAATAGTTATCCTGGTATGTACATTTTTTAAGATTTTGAGCTGTATACTTAAGGTTTTTGTACTTCATTGGATGTATGTTATACTTAAATGTTTTCTAATTAAGAAAAAATATAAATATTATTGAAATAAGTAGACTGTCGGTATAAAAAGAATTGAGTCATCTTACGTTTGGGTAACATTTCATGGTTCCCTGGGCACTTTCACATAGCATGTTAAGAGATACATCATTTGGGTGTATTTCAGGGTAAAGATTCTAATTTATATTGTTTGAGCCATAAATGTTATAAATTAATACCAAAATCAGCAACTTTTTATTTTTCTTCAAGTTACTGTGTTGGAAATCTCAATATTGCATTACTAATTTCTGTCTTTTAGGCTAAGACATCAAGCACACAAAGAATTTTATGCCTACAAACAGGTGAGAAATTTAATTCAGATTGGCTTTGATTTTTTTTTTTCCCCCAAAAAACTGAGAACTCTGATTTCCACTCATACTTTAAACTGGGACTGAATTTACTTGTGTTCATTTTAGCATCTCACTGCCAATTTGCAGTATAATATATCAACTTCATTTTCTTAAGTATTCTTCTCTTCTTTTTTTTTTTTTTTTTTTTTTTTGAGACGGAGTTTCGCTCTTGTTGCCCAGGCTGGAGTGCAATGGCGTGATCTCGGCTCACAGCAACCTCTGCCTTCCAGGTTCAAGCTATTCTCCTGCCTCAGCCTCCCAAGTAGCTGGGATTACAGGCGTGCGCCACCACGCCCGGCTAATTTTGTATTTTTAGTAGAGACGGGGTTTCTCCTTGTTGGTCAGGCTGGTCTCGAACTCTGGACCTCAGGTGATCCGCTCGCCTCGGCCTCCCAAAGTGCTGGGATTACAGGCGTGAGCCACTGTGCCCAGCTTTTCTCTTCTTTTGTAAGCGTTACTTGAAGCTGTAGAAAGTTCAGATGATATAATTTAACAGGAAACTTGAGCCAACAGATTGCTAAAGAGAAATGCTATAGCTTGTAATTCTTAAAGTTACTGTCAACTTAATGGAGTTCTGAGATACCATTAAGTGAAATTTTTCCTTCCTTCTTTATTAGAAGACATAGCAGTTCCTCGGAGGTGAGCGACCAGCTGTGTTACAGTGATCTCATCTACTCCCTTTTGTACTTTAAATGTTAGCTCATATTATCCACTAGAAGTCTGCAAACTTGGATCATAGCTGTCAATACCTAGTCCTTCACTGATTTTGTCTCTGTCACTGGGTCTCTGTCACCCAGACTGGAGTGCAGTGGCATGATCACAGCTCACTGCAGCCTTGACCTCCCTGGGCTCAGGTGATCCTCCCACCTTAGCTGAGTGTGGTGGCATGCATAGCTGGGGCTACAGGCGCACACCACCACCCCCGGCTAATTTTTGTACTTTTTGTAGAGATGGGGTCTCCCCATGTTGCCCAGGCTCCTATCATAATCTGTTTTGTTTTGTTTTGTTTTGAGACAGGGTCTCACTTCTGTCACGCAGGCTGGAGTGCAGTGGTGCAATCTCAGCTCACTGCAACCTCTGCCTCCTGGGTTCAGGTGAGCCTCCCAAGTAGCAGGGATTACAGGCGTGCACCACCACACCTGGCTAATTTTTGTATTTTTTGTAGAGACAGGGTTTTGCCATGTTGCCTAGGCTGGTCTTAAACTCCTGGGATCAAGCAATCCGCCCACCTCGGCCTCCCAAAGTGCTGGGATTACAGGCATGAGCTACCGTGCCTGGCCACCTATTATAATCTTGACAGCTTACAAGATATTTGTATGTAGGCTAACTAGAAAGTAAAATTGGCCTTTGCAGTCATTTAAGTGAAATTGACTGATAAAACTAGACAAGTCACAAGACATACAGTAAATTTGATCTTTAAAATATACTGGATAGGAAATTTAGTATATCCCTGTGAGGCCTTATAGTAGCTTCTGGTGTGATTTCTGAAAACAGGATTTACCCTCAAATCCATTTTTAGTTCAGGAATGTAAGACACCAAAATTTAGAGATTTTCCCTCAAATTTTACTTGCCTATTTTCTTCACTTTAAGATGAAATATAACTCTAATAAGCTATATTTAGTCTCAGAGTTTTTTCTTAAATAGTAAACTTCCTTCTTATCACTTGGCATTTATTTTAACTACTGTCTGGTCACCACGGAGTCAAAACTTTGAAAATTAAGATTGACTTACTTTTTTTTTTTTTTTTTTTGAGACGGAGTTTCGCTCTTGTTGCCCAGGCTGGAGTGCAATGGCGCGATCTCGGCTCACTGCAACTTCCGCCTCCTGGGTTCAAGCGAATCTCCTGCCTCAGCCTGCCGAGTAGCTGGGATTATAGGCAGGCGCCACCACATTCAGCTAATTTTTGTATTTTTAGTAGAGACAGGGTTTCACTATGTTGACCAGGCTGGTCTCAAACTCCTGACCTCAGGCGACCCACCCGCCTTGGCATCCCGAAGTGCTGGGATTACAGGTGTGAGCCACTATGCTCGGCCAAAATTCCTTTTTTAGGAGAATATTGCATCATTGCTCAAGTTAAAAAAATGTTGCTAAAATGATCTGTCTCAAACTGTAAAAGAAATTCCCTTCAATATTGAATATGAGGGAAATGAGCCATATATACAAAAGAAAAATATTTGAGGATATAATGAGAAATATTTAAAATTACAGATTTAAGTGGGCATAAGAACATACTTTTTTGTCTTACAGGTTATATTAAAAGAGAAAGTAAAAGAATTGAATTTACATGAGGTAAGTTGATGATAAGTGAATCTTCTTGAGCCATTTTCTAGTAGCAGTGGTATGCTGTGGTATGTTTAAACACTTTTATTTTCAGTAGTTGAAAAAAATAGGCTTCTTTTGATTGGGGTAATAGAATATTTCAGGGTGAGGTCACATAAAAATCAATTGTGTGAAGGCTTTACAAGAGTAATATAACTCATACTTTTAATAGTGATGACACCATTATAAAATTTCATAGCAGTAGGGATGCTGCTTGCTGTCCATGCTGTATGAATAGGAAACAGATACGTTAGTTTTTCTACTCAAGGTGAGTATGTACTAATTTCCCCATTGAAAATATTCCCAATATTTCTTTCTTACCAACGGTACAAAAAAGAGAGCAATTATCTCATGGGGGTAGGGATTTAAGAAGGTAAGACATACGGAACAGGGGAAGAACACATAGGTAGCGATATGAATCCTTGGGATTGTTTAGCTCTTCGGTTGCATGGTTGGGACATAGGTGCTTTGTAACTTAAGTACAAACTTGGGTGTGTATATCCTGCTGTATACATTAAGATACATAGCCTATAAGAATTCTTTTTAATTCTACTTCTTGTATTGCCTCTGACTACAAATTTTCAGAATTTTTATTTTTTATCACCCTTTCCTTCTCCCTTTCTGGGTTTTCTAATTGGTGTTTAAAGCAAGGACTTGAAAAGCTGTGTGTTGTAATAGCCGTGTCGTATATAGCCTAGCTGTGGTGAAGCTAAATTGCCAGTCTCTTCAAAGAAAGTTAATTTGTTAGGTTTTTTGAATAATAATAAAAATAATCATATTATTGTTAAATATTTTGAAATCATCTATTGGTCCTTTGCTCTTTCTGCATATTTTTCATCAAAGAATTGATATGTTTCTGTTTAATAGCATTTTAGACCTAGCCTTGGATTAAACTGAAGCATTAATTACTGTTTGATTTTTTTTTTTTTTGAGACGGGGTCTTACTCTGTCATCCAGGCTGGAGTGCAATGGTGCAATCTCCGCTCACTACAAACTCCGCCTCCTGGGCTCAAGCGATTCTCCTGCTTCAGCCTGTCGAGTAGCTGGGATTATAGGCATGCGCCACCACACCCAGCTAATTTTTGTATTTTTAATAGAGACGGGGTTTCACCATGTTGTCCAGGCTGGTCTTGAACTCCTGACCTCATGTAATCCACCCACCTCGGCCTCCCAAAGTGCTGGGATTACAAGCGTGAGCCACGGCAGCCGGCCACTGTTTGATTTTTTACTTTTCCTAGAAGTTAATTTTGACACATGGCCAAAATTAACATGAAATAATAAAAGTGGTCTGTTTCCCATTTGGAGTCTTTTTGATGACCGTAAATGAAAAGATTAAATTTTTACCAGATTAATCCAGAACAGAAGTCTTCCTTATTGGTGTGACCTGTTAGGTTAGAAACTTTGTCCTGAATAAATACATTGTGTGTTGCATCAGTGTGTATCACAGTTAGTATCCAACTACACCCGCCAATTCCTGTTTCGCTGGTCATTTGTATCTAGTCTTGGATTTTTTTCATCATAGTATCCCCAGCTTTGGTTATGGTGAGTTGCTTTCTTCATTGAAATTCTTTTGCACCTTTTTCAAAAATCAAATAGCCATATTTTTTGTGACTGTATTTCTGGATTCTCCATTATATTCTCTTGATTTGTGTGCCTGTTTCTTCATCAGTACCACACTGTCTTGATTATTAATAGCTTTATAGTAAATCTTAAAATCAGGTAGTGTGATTCTTCCAACTTCATTCTTTTCCAAAATTGTTTTAGCTAGTCTGGTTCCTTGACCCTTCCATGTAAATTGTAGCATCAGCTCATCTGTATCCACAAAAAAAAAAAAAAAAAAATCCTGCTGGGATTTTGATTTATATTGCATTAACTCTATAAATGTGTTTGGAGAGAATTGACCTTTACCATGGTGAGTCTTCTGACCTGTGAATACATTATGTCTATTTATTTATTTGAAGCTCTGTTGTTAGTTGTATACACATTGAATATCTTCTTGGTGAACTGACCCTTTTGTCAAGGTCTCTCGCCGGGCAGGGTGGCTCACACCTATAATCCCAGCACTTTGGGAGGCCAAGGCAGGAGGATCACCTGTGGTCAGGAGTTCAAGACCAGCCTGGCCAACATGGTGAAACCCCATCTCTACCAAAAATACAAAAATGAGCCAGGCGCAGTGATGGACACCTGTAATCCCAGCTACTCAGAAGGCTAAGGTAGGAGAATCGTTTGAACCTGGAGGCAGAGGTTGCAGTGAGCAGAGATCGTGCCATTGCACGCCAGCATGGGCAACAAGAATGAAATACTATCTCAAAAAAAAAAAAAAAATCTGTCTTCATCCCAGGTAAATTCCTTTGCTTTGAAATATTTGTCCAGGCCAGGCGTGGTGGCTCACGCCTGTAATCCCAGCACTTTGGGAGGCCGAGGCAGGCGGATCACAGGGTCAGGAGATTGAGACCATCCTGGCTAACATGGTGAAACCCCGTCTCTACTAAAAATACAAAAAAATTAGCCGGGCATGTAGTCCTAGCTACTCAGGAGGCTGAGGCAGGAGAATGGCATGAACCTGGGAGGCGGAGCTTGCAGTGAGCTGAGATCACGCCACTGCACTCCAGCCTGGGTGACAGAGTAAGACTTCGTCTCAAAAAATATATATATTTGTCCAGGCCGGACACGGTGGTTCACACTTGTAATCACAACTTTTTGGGAGGCTGAAGTGGGAGGATTGCTTGAGCCCAGGTGTCCAAGATCAGCCTGGGCAACATAGTGAGACCTCATCTCTGCAAAAAAAAAAAAAAGAAAATTAACTGGGCCTGGTGGCACACATGTATAGTCCCAGCTACTTAGGAGGCTGAGGTGGGAGGATTGCTTGAGCCCAGGAGGTTTAGGCTGCAGTGAGCCAAGGTTGTGCCACTGTACTCCAGCCTGGGTGACAGAGCAAGACCCTACCTCAAAAAAAAAAAAAAAAAGGAAATATTTTTCTGATATTAATATAGCCATTCCAGCTTCCTTTTGATTGTTTGCATGGTATGTGTATTTCCACCTTTTTCTTTTCTTTCTTTCTTTTTTTTTTTTTCTTTTTTGAGACAGAGTCTAGCTCTGCTGCCCAGGCTGGAGTGCAGTGGTACGATCTTGGCTCACTGCAACCTCCGCCTCCTGGGTTCAAGCAATTCTCCTGCCTCAGCCTCCCAAGTAGCTGGGATTACAGATGCCCACCACCACGCCCAGCTAATTTTTGTATTTTTAGTAGAGATGGGGTTTCACCATGTTGGCCAGGCTGGTCTTGAACTCCTCACCTCAGGTGATCTGCCCCCCTCGGCCTCTTAGGTGCTGGGATTACAGGCATGAGCCACCATGCCCAGCTTCATCTTTTTATTTTCAATCTACCCATTGAATTATATTTGAAGTGAGTTTTCTTATAGAGAGCATAGTTGGGTCATGTTTCTTTATCCACTCTGCCAATATGTCTTTTAATTGGTATGTATAGATCATTTACATTCAGTGCAATTGCTGATACATTTAGAATTAGGTTTACCTTTTTTTTTTTGTCTTCTGCTTTTCTCTCTCTCTTTCATTCTCTGTTTTCCTTTTCTTGCCTTCTTTTGGGTTATTAGAACATTTTTTAGTATTTCATTTTAATTTATCTGTTGTGATTTTTACTTTATGTCTTTGTGTAGTTTTTTAGTGGTTGCTCTAGGGATTACCAAATAAATATTTAGAATTAGTTTTTTAACACTCTAGTTGGATTGTAGAGACCTTGCCACAATATGGATCCCTTTTCCTTCCCCTCTTTGTGCAATATCTATCATATTACATCTATATACATTGAAAAATCCCATCGTTATATGTCTTTTCCCCATCAGACATGTTTTTAAAAACTCAAAAGGCAGGCATCTGCCTGGAGTCCAGAAGATCGAGACCAGCCTGGGCAACATGGCAAAACCCCATTTCTACAAAAAATACAAAAACTTACAGGTAGCACATACCTGTAGTCCCAGCTACTCAGGAGCCTTAAGTGGAAAGATCACCCAAGCCTGGGAGGTCGAGGCTACAGTGAGCCAAGCCTTGATTGCGCCACTGCACTCAAGCGTAGATGACAGAGTGAGGCCTGGTCTCAAAAAAGTAAGAAAACCTTAACAGAGGAATAGCCTTATATTAATCCAGATTTTTACCATTTCTGTTGCTATGCATTCCCAGTGTTCCAAGTTTCCTTCTTATGTCATTTCCCTTTTATCTTCATAATGAACTTTCCTTTAGTAATTTTCTTAAAGCAGGTCTTCTGGCTATGAATTCTGTTAGTTTGCCTTCATCTGAGAATGTTTTTATTTCACCTTCATTCCTGAAGAATATTCTTGTATATGGAACTCCAGGTTGACAGTTTTTATGCCTCTTCCTTCTGGCCCTCCATGATTTCTGATGAGAAATCAGGTCACTTGAATCATTCATCCCTTACCAGTAATGTATCACTTTCTCTGGCTGCTTTTAAGATTTTTTTCTTTTTCTTTAGTTTTCAGCAATTTATGATATGTCTAGGCATGGATTTATTTGGATTTATCCTGTTTGCAGTTTACTCAGCTTCATAAATATGTAGGTTTTTTGCCAAGCATGGGAAGTTTTTAGCCATTATTTCTATAAATGTTTCTATGCATTTCACTCTTTCTCTCTCCTGGAGCTCCAGCGACACAAATGTTAGACCCTTTGTTGTTGTTCCACAAGTCCTTGAGAGTTTTTTTTTCAGCAATTTTTTCTCTGTTGTTCAGACTGAGTAATTTCCAGTGTTCTGTCTTCTAGTTCACTGATTCTTTCCTCTATCCCCTCCATTCTGCTGTTGAGCCCGTCCATTAAGTTTTTTTATTGTGATTATTCTGTTGTTTGAGTTCTAAAATTTTCATTCAGCCGCACATGGTGGCTCACATCTATAATCTTAACACTTTGGGAGACCAAGGTGGAAGTATTGCGTGAGCCCAGGAGTTCAAGACCAGCCTGGGCAACATGGCGAAACCCCATCTCTACAAAAAATAAAAATACAAAAATTAGCCAGGTGTGGTGGTGTGCACCTATAGTCTCAGCTACTCATGAGATGGCAGGATCGTTTGAGCTTGGGAAGTCGAGGGTATAATGAGCCAAGATTGTGCCACTGCACTCTAGCCAGACTCTGTCTCAAAAATGTATATAAAATAAAATTTTCATTCACTTTGTCTTACATCCTCTATTTCTTTGCTAATAATATCTGTTTTAGCATTTATTTCAAGAGCATTCATGATTGCTCATTTGAGCATTGTTATAAAGATCTTAAACAAAAGACCTTTGCTGTATAATTCTCACATATGTGTCATCTCATTATTGGAGATGATTCGTGTGGCAACACCCTGTGGCCCTGCTCTGCCCTGCTTTCTGTAGAAAAAGACTACACAAAGGTAACTCTATCGGAGTGCCCCTTGTGTGGAGTGGAATTAAGGACATGGCTTCCTTGTTCTTCTTTCTCCTCACCTCCTCATAGGCTCATCCCTTTCCTTTTGCTGCAGTGAGAAAGTGGCTCTGGCTATGTGAGTTCTGCTTTGTCCCTTTCTTATATAGGAGATTCAACTCCACTTGGTCTTTCTAAGATTATTGATCACTCTCCTTATAAATCACATTCCTACATTTATTTATTTATTATTTTTATTTTTTTGAGACACGAGTCTTACTCTGTCACCCAGGCTGGAGTGCAGTGGCACAATCTCAGCTCATTGCAACCTCCGCCTGCTGGGTTGAATCGATTCTCCTGCCTCAGCCTCCCAAGTAGCTGGGATTACAGGCATACACCACCATGCTTGGCTCATTTTTTATATCTTTAGTGGAGACAGGGTTTCACCATGTTGGCCAGGCTGGTCTCGAACTCCTGACCTCAGGCGATATGCCCACCTCAGCCTTCCAAAGTGCTGGGATTATAGGTGTGAACCACCATGCCTGACTCCTAAATTTATTTTTGAATCAGTATACAAATATCTGGAGTTCAGCTGAAGCTGGTCACAGATTCAAATTGTTAAAACATCTTTTAAAAAGCCAAAGCATTTATAGGGAGCCAACAGTGTGCTGGACCCTCGAGATTGAGTGGTCAGAGTATAGTCCCTCCCTTCCCTCCAGGAGCACAGATCCCACAGGAGAGAAAGTCATTAGTCAGTGAGACAAGTACAGTCAGTACTGGGGCAAGCCCATGAGCACAGAAGGGCCATAGAAGCTGCCTGCTGTACTTCGGTTTGGAACAAGAAAGCCAAATTTATCCTGAGTGGCAAAACCATCTTTAAGTTGCTATACTAGCTCTCAAGGATTCCAGCCTTAAATGACATCTCTGAACCAGAATTGCTGCCTTTGCAGATGATGTGATATCTTTATAAGTATTCAGGGAAAGGTATAATAATGAATGCCCACCACCACTATCACAGAATGATTATCTAAAAAGAAAACTAGACGTGTGCAGTGGCTCACAGCTGTAATCCCAGCACTTTAGGAGGCTCAGACAGGAGGATCGTTTGAGCCCAGGAGTTCAAGACCAGACTTTGCAACATAGTGAGATCTCTTCTCTATAAAAAAATTTTAAAAATTAGCCGGGTGTGGTGGTGCATGCCTGTAGTCCCAGCTACTCAGGAGGCTGAGTCAGGAGGATTGCTTGAGCTCAGGAGGTCAAGGTTTCAGTGAGCCATGATCATGCCACTGCACTCCAGCCTGGGCAACAGTGTGAGAGCCTGTCTGTAAGATAGACAGATAGATAGACAGATAAGAGTCTGTCTCTAAGATAGATAGATAGATAGATAGATAGATAGATAGATAGATAGATAGATAGATGATAGATGAAAAAAGGCTGGGTGTGGTAGCTCATGCCTGTAATCCCAGCACTTTGGGAGGCTGAGGCAGGCGGATCACAAGGTCAAGAGATCGAGACCATCCTGGCCAACATGGGGAAACCCCGTCTCTACTAAAAATACACAGAAGTAGCTGGGCATGGTGGTGGGTGCCTGTAGTCCCAGCTACTCAGGAGGCTGAGGCAGGAGAATCGCTTGAACCTGGGAGGCAGAGGTTGCAGTGAGCCAAGATCACGCCACTGCACTCCAGCCTGGTGACAGAGCAAGACTTCGTCTCAATGAATGAATGAATGAATGAAAGAAAAAAGGAAAAGAACCATTTTGGCTGAATCACCTGAGCTATAGATCATTTTCATTGTGTGACACTGTCTTCCTCTCACATGACTCTACACTCCTTAGTCTGTATCTGAGGTAAATTTATAGACTACGTCAACCACTTGGAAGTTATTAAATCCTTCCTACTTGGGCATTTTAGAGATTGTACACTCTGTGAGTACTAGAAAATTGTGCCTGTTTCCAACATACATGCTGTAGTTAAAGTCATTTTTACCTAGGACTTGCTTTATTTATGGGTATAATAGTGTGATATACATGGAATCATGTACACAAGGTAACAAAATTATCAAGATGTCTGCTTCTTCATATAATTATCTTAGGAGCAAGGGAACTAACACTTTGACAAATTTACACAAGGTAAGTATTATTCCCTATTTTGCATTTGCATATATTGAGGTTTAAGAAAGTTGACTAGCCAGGCACAGTGGTTTGTGCCTGTAGTCCTAGCTATGCAGTAGGCTGAAGCAGGAGGATCACTTGCACCCAGGAGTCCAGCCTGGCAACATAACAAGACCTGTCTCAAAAAAAAAAAAAAAAGAAGGTTAGAGAAAAAAAAGGAAGTTGAATAGAATGGGCAAGTCATCTAGCTTCTGTGTGTAGAAAGAGAATGTTTGCATCTGGAGCCATTACATCATGATGCCTCTACTGCCCCCACAGATGTGAAGCTTCTGCTGTTCTCCAAGTTGTAAAAAATTACTTTGGAGTGACTTGACCCAGCTTTCTTCTGCCTTCTGCAGATCCCATTAAGGGACCTTTCTGACTTTCAATATGTAAAACAGACAAACTCAAATATCTATAAACTGACCAATCAGTAAATGTCTGTTCTTAGCCTAGCTTCCAACAGGGCTGACATTATCATAGGATTCATTCTTTGACTTAAAAAAAAATGACAAGATAGGCTGGGCACAGTGGCTCACACCTGTATTCCCAGCACTTTGGGAGGTCAAAGGTGGGCAGACCGCCTGAGCCCAAGAGTTCAAGACCAGCCTGGGTAACATGGTGAAACCCCATCTCTACAAAAAATACAAAGATTAACCAGGCATGGCAGTGCACACCTGTCATCCCAGCTATTCAGGAGCCTGAAGTGGGAGAATCACCTGAGCCCGAGGAGGCCGTGGCTGCAGTGAGCCATGATTGCACCACTATACTCCAGCCTTGGCAACAGAGTGAGATCTATATCAAAAAAAAAAAAAAAAAAAAGACAAGAGTGTTGGGGAACACTTCCCAGCTCATTTTTAAGAGGTTGGTATTACCCTGATATCAAACCCAGACAAAGATATTACAAAAAAAGAAAATGCCAAACCAGTATCTCTTATGAATATAAGTGTAAAAACCCTCAACAGAATACTAGCAAAGCAAATCCTACAGTATATAAAAAAGATTATATACCATAATCAAATGGAACTTATCCCAGGAATGCAAGGTTGGTTCAACATAAGTAGATCAGTCAATGTAATACACCTTATTAATAGAATAAGTGGGGGAAGAAAAGACATGGTCACCTCAGTAGATACAGTATAAGCCTTTGACAAAACCCAGCTTTCTTTTGTGATAAAAGCATTCAATAAACCTAAAGATAGAGGGAACTTACTCACCCTGATAAAGGGCATCTGTAGAAAGCCCACAACTAATATTATACTTAATGGTAGAAGACAAAGTTTTCCTTCTAAGACAAGGAAGAAGACAGGACTCCTGCTCTTATCAATTTTATCAACTTGTTACTCGAGGGTCTAGCCAGGGCAGTTAAGAAAAGATAATAAAGGGCATTCAGATGGGAAAGATGTAAAATTGTCTATTTGCAGATGACATGACCTTATAAATATTATAGAACACTAAATTTAAAAAAACTGAGAGTCAGGCTGGGTGCGGTAGCTCATGCCTGTAATCCCAGCACTTTGGGAGGCCGAGGTGAGCAGATCACCTGAGGTCAAGAGTTCAAGACTAGCCTGACCAACATGGTGAAACCTCGTCTCTACTAAAATACAAAAATTAGCCAGGCACGATGGTGGGTGCCTGTAATTCCAGCTCTCGGGAGGCTGAGACAGGAGAATCACTTGAACCTGGGAGGCAGCGGTTGCAGTGAGCAGAGATCATGCCATTGCACTCCAGCCTGGGTGACTGAGTGAGACTGTCTCAAAAACAAAAAAACTATGAGAGCTAATAATGAGTTCATAAGGTTTCCTAGATATAAGATCAATATACAAAAACTAGTTAAACCTACACACTAGCAGTTAAGAAAATTTCATTTGTGGCCAGGTGCGGTAGCTCATGCTTGTAATCCCAGCACTTTGGGAGGCCGAGGCGGGTGGATCACCTGAGGTCGGGAGTTCGAGACCAGCCTGACCAACATGGAGAAACCCCGTCTCTACTAAAAATACAAAATTAGCTGGGTGTGGTGGTGCATGCCTGTAACCCCAGCTACTCAGGAGGCTGAGGCAGGAGGATCACTTGAACCCAGAAGGCAGAGGTTGTGGTGAGCTGAGATCACACCATTGTACTCCAGCATGGGCAACAAAAGCGAAACTCCACCTCAAAAAAAAAATTTTTTTTTCGTTTGTAATAGCATCAAAAATAAGATACCTAGGAATAAATTTAACAAAAGAAGCCCAGATTTATATGCCAAAAACTATAAAACATTGAAAAGATAATAAAACCTAAATAATTGGGATGACATCCCATGTTCATTGGTTAGAAAATGTAATATTGGTAAGTTGGCAGTAATATCCAAAGTACTTACCAAATCATCTTTTTCAAAATCCTATCTGCCCTTTTTATGCACAAATTGACAAGCAGATGAATTCTGAAATTCCCATGGAAATGTAAAGGATCCAGAATAGCCAAAAGAATCTTGAAAAAGAAGAACAGAGTTAGAGAACTCACACTTCCGAATTTCAAAACTTACTATACAAAGCTACAGTTTTTAATACATGTGACACAGGTATATTGATAGCTATATAGATCAGTGGAATAGAACTGCAAGTCCAAAAATAAATTCAAACATTTATGGTCAGTTGATTTTCAACAAGGGTGCCAAGACAATTCAGTGAGAAAAGAATAGTCTTTTCAATCAGTGGTGCTGGGACAACTGGATATCTACATGCAAAAGAATAAATTTAGACATCTACCTCATACTATATACAAAGATTACTCAAAAGTTAATCAAAGACCTAAATGTATCAGCTAATATTATAAAACTCTCAGACATAAACATAGGTGAGCCCAGTGCCATGACACATGCCTGTAATCCCAGCTCCTCAGGGGGCTGAGGGGGAAGCTCCCTTGAGTCCAGGAATTTGAGACCAGCCTGGGCAACATAGCAAGACTCTGTCTCTAAAAAACAAAAAGGAGAAATAAACATAGATGTATAAATCTTCATAGCTGTGGATTGGGTAATGGATTATTAGATATGACATCTAAAGCACAAGCAAGCTAAGAAAAAATAGTAAAACTTCATCAGGCCAGCCATGGAGGCTCACTCCTGTAATCCCAACACGTTGGGAGGCCAAGACGAGAAGATTGCTTGAGCTCAGGAGTTTAAGACCAGCCTGGCAACATAGCTAGGAGACCTTATCTCTACTTACAAAAAAAAAAATCAGTTGGGTGTCGTGATGTGTGCCTGTAAGTCCCAGCTATTTGGGAGGTTGAGGCTTGAGGAGCTGGAGGATTGCTTGAGATCAGGAGATTGAGGCTGCAGTGAGCTATGATGGCACCAGTGCACTCCAGCCTGGGTGACAGAGCAAGACTGTCTCAAAAAAAAAAATTAAAAACTTTTGTGCTTCAAAGGACATTATCTTGAAAGTGAAGGCAACCCACAGGGACAAAGTATTCACAAGTTTTATATCTGATAAGGGTCTTGTATTTAAGATGTATAAAGAACTCTTAGAACTCAGTAATAAGCCTGCAAAATAAAAAGGTCTGCAAATATTTTCTCCCAGTCTTTTCATTCTAACAGGGTCTTTTGTAGAACAAAGGTTTTTTAATTTGATCAAGTCCAGTTTATCCATTTTTTCCTTTGGTTTGTTTGCTTAGGTTGTGCTTCGGTTGTGCTTAGGTTGTGTTTCTGCTTAGGTTGCGTGTGTCTTTGGTGTCTATGAATGTGTAGTGCTCTAACATCATTTGTTGAAAAGGCTTTCCTTCTGCCATTGAAATGCTTTTTGCACCTTTGTCAAAATTAGTTGGCTATCTGATAAGGGAGTTCAGTCTAAAATATATAAAGAACTCTTACCACTTAATAATAAAAAGAAACCAACTAATAAATTGACAAAGGACTTAATAGGCATTTCTCCAGAGAAGATATGTGGTGGTCAATAAGCACGGCATCATTAGTCATTAAGGAAATGACCCATTTACACCCATTACGATAACTATAGTAAAAAAGACAAGAATAAGTATTGCTGATGATATGGAGAAATTACAACCCATACATACTGCTGGTAGGAACGTAAAATGGTGCAGCCACTTTGGAAATCAGTTTGGTAGCTCCTCAAAAAGGTAAACATAGAGTTACCATATGACCCAGCAATTCCACTCCTTGATACATACCCAAAAGAATGTAAACGAGGACTCAGCCAGATACTTGTACACCAGTGTTTATAGCAGCATTGTCCACAGTAGCCAAAAGGTAGAAACAACCCAAATGGTCATCAGTAGATAAATGGGTAAACAAAATGCGGCACATACATGGAGTGGAATATTATTCAGCCATGAAAATGAGTGAAGTACTGATATATGTTACAATATAGATGAACCTTGAAGACATTATGCTAAGGGAAAGAAGCCAGACATGAAATATTACATATCGTATGGTTCCATTTATATGAAATGTCCAGAGTAGACAAATCCATCAATAAAGAAAGTAGATTAGTGGTTGGTTGCCAGAGATTGGGGAAAGGGGAGAATGGGGAGTGACTGCCTATGAATATGGGCTTGTTTTGGGGGGTGGGTGGGTGGCATTTGATGCAAATGTTCTGGAATTAGATTGTAAAGATGGCTGCACAAATATATACCTAAAAACTGCTGAATTGTACTATTACTTAAAGGAGTGAATATTGTAGTAGATTAATTGTATCTCAGTTTTTTAATGGTGATGGGAAGTCACACTGGAGAAACAATCTCATTGAATACTGGAAACGAAAGTTTATTTGCAAAATATGATCTGTAAAGGAAAGTTGTAAAATGAGTTTGGCTCTTAGGGAGCTTCTAGGAAGTCATCTGAGGCTTTTCTCTTTTTGTGATTGCCATTGACTTTGGTCACCTTTAGCATTTAACGTGTCAGAGTTTGTCTTGTTTTTTCTCAGGTGGCTATAGTTTTAGGATCTGTTTATTCAGAACATAATAGCACATTATACCATTAATAGTAACTCCATTTTGGGGCTGGGCGCAGTGGCTCACACCTGTAATCCCAACACTTTGGGAGGCTGAGGCAGGCGGATCACAAGGTCAAGAGATCGAGAACATCCTGGCCAACATGGTGAAACCCTGTCTCTACTAAAAATATAAAAAATTAGCCGGATATAGTTGGCATGTGCCTGTAGTCCCAGCTATTCGGGAGTCTGAGGCAGGAGACTCACTTGAACCCAGGAGGCGGAGGTTGCGGTGAGCCGAGATCGCACCACTGCACTCCAGCCTGGCGACAGAGCAAGACTCCATCTCAAAAAGAAAAAAAGAAACTCCTGTTTGGAAAGGCTACTAATCTAATTTTGGATCCTGGAAAAATAAGTGAATAAAAATAAGCAACTCATCCAACCTGTGCTTCAATAGGATCAGTGCTAAATCTCCAGAGGACAGTCCTGACCCTGTTTCGGAAGGCGGGGCTGAGAGGAAAACTGGCTGTTGAAGGCCAGAGGGCCAATCACACAGTCTAGGAGATGGGAGCATCATTCCCTCTTTACAGGTGGGAAGCTGAGACCCAAAAAGATACCACTAGGCTGAAACTGCTGGATTCTTACCTTTACCCACAGCTTGTTCTCAGCCTCCCTTCAGAAAACAAAAATGGGCTTGAAAACAGTACTTCCATTATAAAATGTAGACATCAATAAAAACAGCTGGCATTGGTAGACTGCCTTACTGTGTCCTTAACCCTGCCCCCCAAGCTGAGCTGATGACAGCCCTGTGTGGGGTGGGACAGGTCATGTCCTTATTGTACAGATGAAGGAACAGAGCTCTGTGAGGAATCCTGAGGGCAGAGGCCACACAGCTAGTGTGTCTGAGCCAAGGCCAGCCACCTGTCCTGCTCTCCTCCCTGCTCCCCTGCCATCTTGGTAGGGATGCTGAGTCCAACAGAGCACAGTTATCCATTCTCCTCCTGTGAAGGTCCTGTCTGTCATACACACAAGGCCCTGAAAGCTACCTCAGCAAGGATGTTTAAAAACCAACATGGCATGGTTCACTGGGCACCAAGAGCCACATGTCCTGCCTGGATCATGTTACATAATCTAAGAAGACTGGGTTACGTGTTATAGGTTAAGAAACTAGTAACAGCAAAGCCATCAACAGTCCAGGCTAGAAATGGTGATGGCCTGAACCAGGATCCTTGGGAATGGACAGGGAAGCAAGTAGGAAGGAAGGAGTTCAACCACTGGGCAGGAGAAAGAAATGGCACAATAGCACATCAGTGCAACAGACCTGGGTCCCCAGCCAGGCCTGGCCACTCTCCAATTAAATGGCCTCAAGCAACATTATTTTCCTGAGCTTCTGTTTCCTCATCTGTAAAATGGGTCAGTGTGGTGACACATGGTATCCACGGGCCCTGGTGAATGCCCAGGAAAGTGTTGGAACCCAGCCCCTGGGTACGATGGCAAAGGCCTCTCTCCAAGCCATGGAGACTAATCATTGGCTTAGAGCAGTCCTGGTCCCATCTGCACATGTTCATGAGTTAACTGAGTCTTCAGTAACTTTTTATATGACAGAGACACTGACAGAAGGACAGTGCCAAAGTGGGAGGCCCCAGGAACTATAAATAGCATGTTACTGCAAGCTGTGCATAAAAACAGGAGAAAAGATTGCCAGGGCTTGAGCGGTCCCTTTCAGTGAGTGCTTGGGAGCCAGGCTGTGCTGCTGACAAGGTGGAGAACCCAGAGAGCCTCAGCTCTTTCGGCACACCAGGAAAGGGACAGCAGGCTAAGCTGGCAGATGTGAGAGTAACCCTCCCTCGGTCCCACACTTCTGATGCACTGAAGTAAAGGCAGCTGCCTCTTGCTTTCTGTCTTCTCCCATCTGCCCACCTCCTTGAAGATATGGGACAGGAAGAGCAGGAGACGTTCATCTATTTGGGCTTGTTTCTTTTCAGTCATTTATTCATTCATTCATTTCTTTTTTTTTTTTTTTTTAAGATAAGAGTCTCATGAGTCCCTTCAAACGGTTGAGCCTTAGGAGCCTGCACTCTACTTTGTACCTGGGAGGGTACTTAACAGACACTTGGCTTCAGTTGTGCATTTGTCTTTCAGCTCTGTGCAGTGTGCCTAGAAGACTTCAAGCCTCGAGATGAGTTGGGGATTTGCCCATGTAAGCACGCCTTCCACAGAAAGTAAGTATTGGTGTGGAATTACTTAATGGGACCCGAGTTTGAGGCACATCAACCAACTTCTTTTGGGTTTTAGGGCAGTGCCAGACAAGCTTGATGGCTTCATGATTGGTCTGTAATGCAGAAAGCTGACAGCACCCTACAGGTGGGATGTGTGTGTGTGTGCGTGACATTAGGAGACAGCAGAGTGGTGGAACGTGACCACCACGTCAGGACTATGGGCAGAGAGCCAAAATGAGCCTACACTTGGAGCCCAAGCAATAAACAGCTATTTAGCTGGAACTTTCCAGTGAGAGCCTCATCTCCTAAAAACTTATTTAAATCAAAACCATAGTTATTTAAAATCAAAATCAAGTCTGGATATAAATGGTAGTGTGGGGTACTCTCCTCCCACTTCCTGCAGACATATTAATATTCTTCCTCTTATAATTTTTTGTTCTTTATTTCTGTTAGAAAAATTTGTTTTCCTACTTCTCACATCCCTGCTCAGTGTATTTTGTTCTTGTAAGAAGTCATGGGTAACTGAGAGTATCACATACTATCTGTGGCTTCACACGTGGAAGATGGGAGGCTCTGGAAGGAGGAGGGGATTGCTGACCCCTTGGCCTCTCCCCACTCCTCTCTGTCTCTTCCCTCTCTCCAGGGGGTGACATCCGTTCACCACCTAGGAGGGGAGTTCCTTGGACCATACAGCAGACGTTGTCTGAGTGACAGATATGGAGATGTTCAGCAGAACAGCCGTGCCATGAGCATAGGACTGACATCTTCCCCCTGTGGTGTCTCCTTCTGCAGGTGCCTTATTAAGTGGCTGGAGGTTCGTAAAGTGTGTCCCCTGTGCAACATGCCAGTTCTACAGCTGGCCCAGTTGCACAGTAAGCAGGACCGTGGACCCCCTCAGGGGCCCCTTCCCGGGGCAGAGAACATTGTATAGCTTACCGCAAGGATCAGACTGTTGCTGGACACGACGTCTGTGTGGAGCCAGGAGGAACACATGTGGTGCCTGTATTGGCTGCTCTCTACCTAGGACACCAGCTGCCACTTCTTTTGCCTCATGAAGAACTCTTGGGCCAGCCAAACTGGGGACCTAGGTGTCTGGGTCTTGTGACAACCAAAGCACTTTGACACTACCCCCTGCCGGGAGAAGAGGAGTGGATGAGCCTGCGGGTTTGCCTCAGGAAACTTCATGAGGGTCTCTTACTAACTCCATTACACTCTCTCTCCTGGAGCCTCATCTCCATGTCAAGCAGGAGGGTAAAGAAGGGAACTAAGAGCAGGTCTTTAAAGCCACACCCCCACCTGCAGATGGATGGGTTTCTATGTAGGCCATGCAGGCCTTTGTAGCAGCAAACCCTCCCAGCAGCCCTTGAGCCAAGTAAAACCAGCACAACCAGCCACCAGTGGTTGGTGAGGCAGTGCCCACAAGGCTCACGTTATATGCCTTTGATAAGGCCATCTTGGCTTTGAGTAGCAGTGTTCCTCGCCACCCATTTCCCCCTCAGGATTACAACACCTGCTATCAAATCATCTAAGCTGAAAACATGAGATGCGCTTGGAAAGGCCTAGTCAGAAGCCGTTTCCTCTTATCATTTCCCTCTCCTATGCACCAGTAAGGCCCGTCCAGAGCCCCAGCAGGGAGCGGGCCCTGAGTCCACACTGTCCCTGAGTGATCCAGGAGGCTGCCCACATCCCCACATGTGCACTGTGGTTCCAGCGTCGCTGCTGTGAGCCCACTGCCACTGCCTCAGAAGGGAGCCACTGTGAACCTCTCGGGTGGCTCCAAAGAGCAGTGGCTTTTTGAGAATGGCCCATACTCCTGGCCCGGCTGGATGAAGGGAATGCCGACCCTTTGGCCTCTCCCCTCCTTCCATCTCTTCTCTCTCTTGCCCTATCTCTCTTCTACTTCAGAAAAAGAAAAAAAAAAAAAAGCCTGTCATTCACTTTTTAACACTTTATCCCAAATAAGATCCCTGTGTAATTCTGAAGCTGGTGATCCACTTGGAATTGTAAATAGTTTCAGGAAGCTCCTGCAGGGCTGTCCACCGTTGGTGTGTGCCTCAGTATTTGGACTTCCGAAACTGAAAGTGTCTTTATAGGAGAGAAATGCATGCTGCTCTTTGGCTCTTTCTGTCCAACTTTTCTAGAAATGACTCAAAGTCCATTAAGATTTGTGAATATTGTATAAATTAGCTATGGAAAGTAGCAGGTCAGATGGAAAATTCTTTTCCACAGCCCTGCTCTCCGCCTCCCTCCATCTTAGGAGCGCCTGCCTCAATTCCTCGTCAACTGCTTTGCTCCACTCCATCCCACAGGTGTGAGTGGGGGAAGTTTTTCGTTAGGAATACAGTCTGCGTGACATGGAGAATGGATGGAGGGAGCTTTGCTACTCTGCTCTTGGCATGACTCCAGGATTTTTTTCTGGAATCCAACCTCTGTCCTCTTAGGAGAGGGAACCTGTCCTTGGTTCAGATGGCTGGGGTCAGATGAGGAGGAAAATTTCCATTAGTGTAGAAAAGTGCTGGACAGAATCCGGTTTGGAAAATTACAAATCCAGTTGGTCAAAACAGGCCATTTCCTATGTGTGACCTATTCGTGGTATGCCAACTGGACTGCTTCCTAAACAGGACAAGGAAAGTGAGGAATATTTTTATATGAAAGCCTTAGCCTGTCTGGCACCCATGAAAAAACTATTTATGCACTCCTACTTTCACCGTCTTTTTGCATTCTCTATTTGTAGCACAACAGAGTTGAATGCCACAAAACACCCCGTTTATAGTGAGCTGTTTTTAGTGACCAATGTCAGAAGGAGGCTTGCTTCTGGACTAGCCTCACTAATTGCCAGCAGCCACCATTTTCCATGGAATGGCCTTGGGACAGATGTCACCTCTGTTATGGGGCTCTAATAGGAAAGAGAATGTTTTTTCCCTTCCTATGATCAATACTGCAAATTATTGCTGCTCACAGCTTTTATAGGATTCTTCCAATTGAAAGTTGCAGCCTTTTTCTGTCCCTGTGCATCAGTACTAACAAAAGACAGCCTCACCAAGTCTGTATATTTGAACAGAGGCAAGTTAATTCATCCCCCCGTGTCAGAGCCACAGGCATGTTGAGGGGGTTGATACGTAGCACTGGACCAGGGCGCAAAGCCCAGATAGTTCCAGCCATGAGAGGAGAGCACAAGAATGCTCTGCACTCTGCACTCTGCACTCAGCACCATCTTGGGTCTGCTTTGCCCAGATGAGGGACCACTAACAACCTTCTCAGCACATGTGAATGTGGAGTGATTTTAAAATGCATTCATTCTGCTAGGATTGGGCTGGAAGCTGGAACAGTGAGAGTACTTTTTCTGCTCCTAGTCATCTCCCTTTCTCAGCGTGACATCCTCCTGCAGCAAGCCTAGTATCACTAGCAGTAGTTCCTGCGACTCTTAGCAACACAACCCGAATATTTGCTCCCTGCATCTGGGTCCTCCACCAGGATGGGCCTGCGCATCTGCATTGCTGTACAGACAAATAGGCCTTTTAATTTACATCCTCCTTTAATTCTCATTAAAATCGCAGGGTTTTTTGTTTGAAAGACAATCCTTTTTTTTAATTATTTATTTTGAAAAAAGAATGAGTTAGGGACCCCTTTATAACTCTTGGCTCAGACTTGAACCCCATGGTAAAGTCACCCTTTCCGCATCTATCTTCAGGAGTTGCTGGGACTTGTTACTGTGTAGATGCGTGGGGATTCTGGTCTGCTCTTGGACCACTGGCTGGTATCCTTTGTGTGTTTCTTAAGCAGCTCAAAGATAGAATGTTGCTGGTCTGCTATGGGTTAGTGGAGCATCACTCAGCCCCAACTGGGCTCCATGGGTGGCTGAACCATTAGTAGTTGCTAGGGGTACAACTGAATTCAACTGGCTTCAGAAACAGGGAACAAAACCAGCCTGACTTGATTCCTGGTTGGGTCAGTATCAGACACTAGGAAGTTGACATCTGCTGCTTTTCTTTGCCACGTGTGATTTGGTTAGGGCTGTCCCTGGCAGATAAGGTCCTTGAGGCCTGTGCTTGCCTAGCCAGGGAAGGCAGGACAGAAATGGCCAAATAGGGGCAGGTGGCCCCTGGGAAGGTCTGAGCTGAGGGATACAGGGGACCTCCCACCATTGCCGGATGCCCTGTTCTTGACAAGAAGATCCTTTTCCCCAGTGCCAAGCCCCTTGGATCCATCAGAGAAATAGCCTCGGGCCTCGTCCTTTTCCACAACCCCACTTCAAACTCATGTCATCTCCCTGGCCTGATCCCGCTCTAAGCTACCTTGAACAACTAGGAATTATTTTTCTCAGAGGCTTTTTGGGCATTATGAAATACATCCAGATACATCCAGGGCAGTATCCCCAGAGCTCCAGGCAGAGAGTGATGGAATCACCTCTTGTCACTCACTAGCCTTGGGCCTTTCTGCAGGTTAGCCTCTCAGTCGCTTCCTTAGCTACCACCCAGGGATTGTAATAACGTCCCTGGCACCTCTTGTGGGGGTTAGCTGGCGCCCAGAGCCTGGTGGGCAGCAGGCCTGGTGTCATGGGGGCTGCTGATACGACATAACACCATCTGGGTTACATGGGCTCTTCTGCCATCATGATAGGAATAGAACATCAGCCAAAAAGCTTCCTGAGCTGTAGGGGCTTTCCCTGAGGCCCAGGTTCACCTGGCCCCTTTCTTCCTTGGTCATCTCTGCCTTTGCCCACAGTGAACTCTGACTTGGTTGTTCAGTGCTGAATATTTCTTTCTTAATGTTTTGAATAGGTAATCCATTCATGTGGTTCACAAATCATAAAGTAGTTAAAAGCCTTTCTTGAGTTCCTGATGCCTAGCAAGCTCCGCTCCTCACTCCATGAATACCTACTATTGGTTTGTTCCTTGGGTATCCTTCCAGAGATCATTTATGCATGTACACACGTGTATGTGTGTCTATATAATTTTTCTCCTTTTCTACTCATGTGATACCAGACAAGTGTATTCAAGGAACGCTCCTACTAATGTGGGAAGAGCCATCCCAGAAATCAGAATACAAAATGTGAACCCAGAATTGGGGGATGTTTTTGCAATCACACTCCTGTTGAGTAAGACATATTTTCATTTTATTGCAACATACTGAAATTTTAGTTTTCTGTACAAATCAGAATCTGCAGTCCCTCCCTTACCCCAAATGCCCAGCTAATCCAAGAGCACAACCAGATTTTTCTGATTGACTTTCTATCTGCGACAGGATGCTCAAGATCAGGCTCTGTAGCTGACAGCAGTGGCACAGGCCTCTCCAGCTCTGAGCAGCCTCTGCAGGTGCCTGGACAGCTGCTGGCCCCTCCCGTACCTTGGCCAGTTCCAAGTGAGGACCAGTGGTGATGTGTGGCTACAACTGTTGTGGTCACTTAGGCAAGCTCTTGTGTCTTTGATGCAGGAGTTTGAGCAGCAGCAACTGAAGGCTTCTATTTTGTAGGGCAGACATCTTAGCTACTGAGCAAGTGCACAGTGAGTCTCATGTTTAACTGTGGATATGCCTGAATGTCCAGCGTCAGTTCATGGAGCTGCTCCCTTTCCCTCCCAACTTTTCGTTGTTGTTGAGACAGGGTCTTGTTGTCACCCAGACTGGAGTGCAGTGGCACCATTGTAGCTCACTGCAGCCTCAACTTCCTGGACTCAAGTGATCCTCCCGCCTCAGTCTGTAGCTGCGTCTACAGGTGCACACCAGCACACCTGGCTAATTTTCGTATTTTTTTTGTAGAGACAGGTCTCAACTCACTATGTTGCCCAAGCTGGCCTCCTCACTCTATGCACACACTTTGAAAAGAAAATGCTTCTGGTCGGGCGCGGTGGCTCACGCCTGTAATCCCAACATCCCAGCACTTTGGGAGGCCGAGGCAGGCGGATCACCTTAGGTCAGGAGTTCAAGACCAGCCTGACCAATATGGTGAAACCCCCCTCTACTAAAAATACAAAAATTTGCCGGGTGTGGTGATGCATGCCAGTAATCCCAGCCACTCAGGAGGCTGGGACAGGAGAATTGATTGAACCCGGGAGGCAGAAGTTGCAGTGAGCCAAGATCCCCACTGTACTCCAGCCTGGGCAACAGAGCGAGACTCCGTCTCAAACACACAAGAAAAGAAAATGCTTCCTACAGAATTTTCCCTTTATGCCTTGTTTTCCATTTGACAACAGAAATTACCCCACCAATTTTTTTTTTTTTTTTTTTTTTTTTTTTTTTTTTTGAGACGGAGTCTCGCTCTGTCACCCAGGCTGGAGTGCAGTGGCACGATCTTGGCCCACTGCAAGCTCCGCCTCCCAGGTTCACGCCATTCTCCCGCCTCGGGAGCTGGGACAACAGGTGCCCGCCACCATGCTCGGCTAATTTTTTGTATTTTTAGTACAGACGGAGTTTCAGCGTGTTAGCCAGGATGGTCTCGATCTCCTGACCTCGTGATGCACCCGCCTTGACCTCCCAAAGTGCTGGGATTACAGGCGTGAGCCACTGCGCCCGGCCAATAATTTTTTTAGTTTAAGTTCATTTTTGTCCCCACTGATGAAAGTTAGAGCTGCCTCCTCCAGGCAGCCCTGGGAGTAGGGGCACAGACTTGTGCCTCGCTTCCCAGCAGCTGCCCAGTGCCTCTGTCCACACCCACCTCCCTGGTGTACTTGCCCCCTACAGCAGCAGCCCAGATCCTCCCCTGGATTAAAATTGCAACTGGTGCCCTAACCCAAAACTTGAGAAAAAATTCTCTATCACCTCCACTCTTCTGGCACTTGTAGAATCTCTGGCCCTGGGTGTGTCTTTTCCTGTAGCTGTTAGATTTAAGGAGATGGACATGTCCAGATTCATGCCTAAATATCCAGTTGATAACTGGAAAATGCTGGGTCACGGTTAGTAAAGATTAATAAGGGATCCCCATGTGCTGGGGAATGTGCTTCCATTTGAGTGGGGATATCAGAAGAAAAAGAGGGGCTTGTTCAGTAAACCTTACTTTGCCAGTTCAGCTATAGAGCCCAAATTGTTACAAGATGCAAAGATGTACTCCACTTTCTGACCAAGCGTCAGCACCTTTGGCTTACCATCCAGTCCTTACTTCTGTGACTATAAGGGCCCCACCAGTGTCAGCAGACTTGTTTGTGCTTTGGGGGAACTCTTCTCAGCTCCCTTTGCCAGTCCCAAGTCTGGTGGATCTGCATCTCGCGCCCACTGCACACCGTTCCTCTCCATCTGCCCTTCCCTCCCAGGCCCCCACTAGGGCGGGGGGGTCGGGGGAGCAGGTGTGGCAAGTGTTAGGAACTCCCTTCTGGTGACAGCTGGTCTTCCTAGAGTGTTGCTGGTAACTATCGCCTCTTGGTCTTTTGACATCATTGCCAGGAACGGGGCACTTTTTCGTCTTGTAGTTTGGCCCTCGGGTTTCCTCACTAGGTATTGTGTAACTCCCTCAAAAAAAGGTTTATGAAATGCTGAACCTCAGGTTTCATAGACGTGTTTGTACACTAAAAATTCTGCAGCAGAATATTTTTAAACATTCGCAGTTTTTTGTAAGCTATATTTTTGTATATTTAATTGCTATTTTAAAATTTTAATGCATTTTGCTAATCACTCTTCAAAAATAAAACATGCATGTAATTGACTCAAACGTGTAAATAAAAGCAAATTTTGAAAAATACTTAGTGTTGTGCATATGCCTGTGAACAGAGGGAACATCCATGTGCCACTTATGCAAGCACCTTCAGCAAGACTTGGAAACTCAAGGTGAGTGATTCTTTCAGAGCTGGTAACTAGTACTGAGTGATTGTGATGGAAGCTCCTGCCCTTCCTGTGGCATGGTGTGCAAGCGGGGGTGGGGTCAGTGGTGAAGAGTGTGTCAGGCCACCACAGCCAGAGAACAGAGAATCCTGGAATGCAGAGTACAGTGGAGTCTGAAGCCCCCTGGCCTCCCTGAGCTCTGCAAACAGCTGGATACAGATAAGCAGTCTTCCACATGAACGCCAGCACCAGGGTGACCTGAAATAGTGGATTTTTTTTTTTTTTTTTTTTTTTTGAGACAGTCTTGCTGTCACCCAGGCTGGAGTGCAGTGCAGCAATCTCGGCTCACTGCAGCAACCTCTGCCTCCCAGGTTCAAGCAATTCTCTGCCTCAGCCTCTCGAGTACCTGGGATTACAGGCACGCACCACCATTCCCGGCTAATTTTTGTATTTTTAGTAGAGACAGGGCTTCACCATGTTGTCCAGGCTGGTCTTGAACTCCTGACCTCAGGTGATCCACCCGCCTTGGCCTTCCAAAGTGCTGGGATTACAGGCATGAGCCATTGCACCTGGCCAAAGTAGTGGAACTGAGCCTGTTTCCTCCACAGGCCACACCACCCTGCAAAGAGTTGCCCCCACCCCAAGCCCCTAGCTATATCCCAGGCCTGGAAATAACTAGTGTCAGGAGAAAAAACGTCCAAAGCCTTCCTGTGTGGCCGTTGCTGCTCTCCTCACCACCCCTCACTAGGACCTCTCCAAGTCAGCTTCTGCCTTGTGGCTTCCCAGCTTCCATCAAGGCCAGCCACGATCTTGAAACCAAATGTGGGCAACCTCAATTCAGATGCCTAGAGAGCTCCTCTTCTCTCAGTCCACTGAGCCACAGGCCCCTGGCGAGCCTCCCCCTGAGCAGTCGTTTTCTTTGCAGCTTCCTCCGTCACTGCTCAACTCTCGGTTTTCTCACCCTACCTTAGAACTCATGAAATCCCCCTTGCTTTGCCCACCTACATGCATATCATTCTCAGCTCTGTATCTCCAACCCAAATACCCAGTGCTTATTTGGAGTCTCAAAATCACGTAGTCTACAAATGAGCCCAGGTGCCCTCTTGGTATCTCTCCTCCCTCCCCTGTATCCAGTCACCACTTCCCAACACAGCCCTCTAAGCATCTCTCCATTCTGGCCATCCACTTCTCCCCTCTCCATTCTGGCCACCGACCTCCCATCTTAGTTCAGGCCTTCCTTTCTCACCTGGACCATGGTCACAGCCCCCTTCATGGCCACTAGTGGAGGGCAGACTGAAAGGGACAGCTGCTGAGAAGACAGGGAAGTGGCAATGGTAACAGCAGAGTTTATGGGCACCTCACAACCTGAAGGTGGTGAGACGGCAGTAAGCTGGGATGAGGATGTGGACACTGCTGCACAGAGATCAACAAATGCAGAGAGAAGGCAGTGCCTTGGGGCTGGAGCTCAGAGGTAAGGGGTGGTTGAAGTGTTCCCTGGAAATCAGTCAAGGTGATGCTAATGACTGCTTGGGGAGACCCAGGACTGAGGCTGAGGACAGCCACAGCTAACTGTCAGCAGAGAATGAACCAGAACATTAGTAGCCTGGGTGGCAGGACAGGCAAGAGGGCTCTGCTGAGTGAGAACTGAGATGAGGCTGTGAAATGAATGCCAGATTCGGTGGCATGGGATTCACTGGTGGCTATCAAGAACCCTGCTGTGAGCCGGGCGCAGGGGCTCACACCTGTATTCCCAGCACTTTGGGAGGCCAAGGCAGGCGGATCACCTGGGGTCTGGAGTTCGAGACCAGCCTGGCCATCATGGTGAAACCCCATCTCTACTAAAAATATAAAAATTAGCCGGCCATGGTGGCACATGCCTGTAGTCTCAGCTACGCAGGAGGCTAAGGCAGGAGAACTGCTTGAGCCTGGAAGGCAGAGGTCGCAGTGAGCTGAGATCGCACCACTGCACTCCACCTGGGTGACACAGCGAGACTGTCTGAAAAGCAAAAACCCTGCTGTGGAGTGACAGGGTTTACTGAGCACACGGTGGAACATGAGGGAATGGACTAGTTTCTCTAGAGTAGGGGGAGGGCCCACGGAGGAGGAAGCTCAAAGCGAGGCAGAAGGGGACATCAACAGCGTCTTCCCAACTCAGGCACCAGAGACAGACAGTCCGGGTTTGAGTCCAGCTCTGCTCTTTTCCAGCTGAGGGACCTTGGGCAGGCTTACTCATCTGGGTTTCAGTTTCCTTTTCTGTTAAATTGTGGGAACAGCAAGGGCTGCATGATGACCCACGTCGAGCAGTGGACAACCTCCTGAATGCAGCACAGCAGAGGCAGCAGGACCACAAAACAGGGGCCTCAGAGGGGCAGGCCCTGGCCTCGGTCTCCATGGGAAGTGAGCAAGTTCACAGGAGTTGGCCCAGGGAGCAGCACCCTGTGGTACAAGCAGGAGGATGGTGGTGCCATCTTTGGTGCCTGGGTACTGGAGGAGGGTGAGGCCACCAAGAGCGCTGCTGGCAGCAGAGGAGGGCAGAGGAACTCACGATCAGGGTGTCAGAGGTAGTATAGGCCAGGAGCCTGCAAACAGCAGCAGCAGGGAAGAGGGTCACCAATCACTGTCCAGGGGACAAAATTACCCTCCACGCAGCAGCCATCCTGCTCTGCACCCACACAAGGTCCCAATGCAGCAGCACCCATATCTCCTAAGTGCCAAGGCCCATGTGCAGAGGTGGCCATGCCTAGTGGAACAGCCCACAGCCCACATATCAGTTCCCCTTGCCCCAGCTAGAACACGGGTGTCTCTGCTGCCTCCATGCGGCTGGCACCCTGCCCATCCCTCCCTGACCACAGCCTTAAACGGAGGGGAGCGGGGAGGCTGCAGAGCCTTGGGGTTTTCCCTCCTGGTCCAAGGCTGCTTTGTACAGGCCCATCCTTGCCTTCAACAGCAATATGGGCACCACTTAAGACCTCAGATACAAAAGGTGCATTCTCTCCTTGGGAAAGGCTTTTGAAATTATTCTGCACAGCAGAAAGAAAAGCTTCAGCCCCTACCAAGAGCACCTGCAGCCTGGCACTCTCCTCAGGCAGTCTTCTGAGCCTCACCTCCCAAGTGCCACAGTGACCTGAAGGACCCCCCACTCCCCATGAGTTCTTTGACAGACACTTCAGTTCTTCCTTTTCTACTTAGCCTGAAAGAAAAACCAGATTCTCCCTGATCCCCTGAGGGGGTGTCGATTCTAGTGGCCCTGCTGACTCATGTTAGTCCTCCAGATAGTGCTGCTTCTGCCAGTGTACCCACTTGCATCAGAACAGTCCTCCCACTACCCAAGGAAATTCTGCCAAGAAAAGAAGCCCTGTCTCTCCAGACATTCATTCCCGGGATTTAGTGTAAAGTAACGTGGAACTGCCCTTCCAAAAACTGCTTGTTAAGTTTCAGGTACACAATTAACCTGCCCAATTAATTTTGCAGAACCTTGAAATAAAACATGTTTTACAGTAAGTTCACACACAGGCTTAATGCAAACCAGAGTAATGCACAGATGATTGCCAAGACCATATTGACAAATTGTGATTAGATTATAACACATAGTAGCCTGCCTTACATTCAGCAAGTTCAAACAGGACACAAAACCACAGTCAACTGAACACAGAGCAGCTCTCTTCGGAAGCACCTCCAATGAGTGATGCAGAGATTTCAAAAATACAAAGCAGGCAACTTATATACAGCAAATCCTCACACTGCCTGGACATGGGCCACTTTTTTGTTGTTTTTAATATATTTTTCCTTCCTGGTTGCTAGTTTAGACTGAATTCTTAAGGATTTATCTTGATGACTTAGAAAAATACACGTGTCCTTTCTCACTTTGTTTCAGGTAGTACAGTCATGAAATTGAGTTAAGTCTCTTAAAAAAATGAAAGTCCACAGATCCCATTGTGGAAGGTTTCAGGAACCCCTCCCCAGGTAATGATCACGGGATCTTCAACAGCTCAAGGAGTGCTCCAACAGCTCCAAAATAACCCTGAAAGAAAATACACCAAAAATAAGTGCAATTTTCCTTAGACTTATTCAAATCACCTTACACATGATGTCTAGTGTTAAAGCCAACACTGCCCTTCACACAGCATACCCATTTCCTGAGCACCCCAGAAGGGCCAAGGCCAGCCTGGGAGCAGAGACGCCCTAAGAAGTCCCTGTCTGGGGAGGGGGCTGGATGTCCTAGACTATCCAAGCACTTCAGACCACTATGATAAGAGCAAAACCAAACCCGCAGTGAGGGCGACAGGAGCTATGAGGCCAGCAGCAGCTCAGTTACCTCTGGCAAGAGACAGAACCTGACTGTTTCTGGGGAATGAGGTGAGAAGCAGCAGAGGCCTGGAGCATTTCCAGACAACTAAGGAATGAAGGTGAGGTCGGATGTGAAGTGCAATGAAACAGGTGAAGTTGTGGGGTGGGTTACAGAGGGTGAGAGCCCGACTGAGCTGGGAGAGGGAGGGAGAGTAAGAGATAAGATGGATTCAAGATTCACCCCTAACAGAGGACAGGACAGCAGGAGGGGGCAGCATCCCCGAGAAAGGGGACACAGGAGTAAGAGATGTGGAGAGCAAGGCCGGTGGGTGAGTTCCCTACAGGACATGGGAAGCTGAGGTGCCCACAGCAGCCAAGCAGCTGTGCCCGGGTGGTCACCAGACACCTGGATCACTGGCCCAGAAACAGGCGGCACAGGAATGAAAACCACCACCCAAAGGTAACGTGAAGAGAGGTACAGAACAAAGAGCAAAGCCTGAGGAAGCACAGAGGCTCCTGAGGGAGGGCAGCCCTCAGCCCTCCTGAGACACAGAAGCAGCAGCTGAGAGACGACAAGCACTGTACTGTTTCCAGAAGCAAGCAGTCAGGTCATATGCAACCAAGAACTCAAAACCAAAACACAGGAATAGCACATTAGAGAAAACGGGGCAAACCCCATAATAACAGAAAAGAGAACACTAGCAAGAATCAGAGGCAAATCCTAAAACGATGCAGAATCCATCAGGGTCTCCAACCTGTAAGGTAAGGTATCAGACTACTTTTTAAAAGAAATAACTAAAAAAGGAATGAGAAGATCCTGAAAGACTTGTGTATGGATTTTTTAAAAGTCTCTGAAACATAAATAACTACCACTCTATCTTTCACGAAAATCTTCTTCAAGAAACGTGATCAAACGAGAGGCCAAAGGCTTTCTTGTCACACTCTAGTTGGCAATTTAAAAGAAAGGCATATTGGCTGGGCGCAGTGGCTCACAGGTATAACCCAGCACTTCGGGAGGCCAAGGCAGGTGGATCACTTGGGGTCTGGAGCTCAAGACCAGCCTGGCCAATATGGCAAACCCCGTGTCTCTACTAAAAATACAAAAATTAGCCAGGTGCGGTGGCACGTGCCTGTAGTCCCAGCTACTCAGGAGGCTTAGACAAGAGAATCACTTGAACCCAGGAGGCAGAAGTTAAAGTGAGCCGAGACTGCGCCACTGCACTCCAGCCTGGCTGACAGAGTAAGACCCCATCTCAAAAAACAAAAACAAAAGAAAGGCATATTGACCATCTTTGGTTTTGGTGTGTATAAATAAAATAAAGGCAGCCACACCAATCTGTGATGTGAGGCGGCCAGCAGCTACAGGACAAGGCACAGCTGAAATACAGAGGCAAGGCTGTTTGTCTTAATAGTTCACTATACAGTTTGTTTTAGGCAGCTTTCTGTACCTTTTATTTTATAATAAAAATATAGAAGATACAGTTAACCATTATATATATATATATATATATATATATATATATATATATATATATGGAGAGAGAGAGAGAGAGAGGGGGGTCCACTGAAGACTAGGATGCTACTATCAAGACAGAAACAGGTGGTTATAAACTACAACGTGCTAAGATGAGAATAAAGGATCAAAGAGGAAAGGCTTGAGAGAATCTATACGAAGCTTTCACAACAAAAGTTAAAGTGACTTCAATGTGAGGGCAAGAAAATATTTCAAGGCTCAGAGAGGCTAAAATAATCAAAGTTCCGAACTGAACAATGAGAACACTTGGACACAGGAAGGGGAACATCCCACACCAGGGCCTGCCATGGGGTGGGGAGGGGGGAGGGAAAGCATTAGGAGATATACCTAATGTAAATGACGAGTTAATGGGTGCAACACACCAACATGGCACATGTATACATATGTAACAAACCTGCGCGTCGTGCACATGTACCCTAGAACTTACATAAAAAAATAAAATAAAATAATAATCAAAGTTCCACAAGGGCAGAGATGCACACAAGAGTCAAAGGCCTGAATGCAAATGGAAAACACAGGGACAAATGGACCAGCAAAGCTAACCAGTGGGAAAAACAAAGTCAGCGAGCAATAAGGACAAAATGCAACCGAGAATTTCACGAAGGCTTATAACTATTATGACGGTATCGGTTTGGTGTTTTGTTTTTTGTTTTGAGATGGAGTTTCGCTCTTGTTGCCCAGGCTGGAGTGCAGTGGTGCGATCTCGGCTCACCGCAACCTCTGCCTCCCGGGTTCAAGAGATTTTCCCACCTCAGCCTCCCAAGTAGCTGGGATTACAGGTATGTGCCACCACGTCCAGCTAATTTTTGTATTTTTCGTAGAGACAGGGCTTCTCCATGTTGGTCAGGCTGGTCTTGAACTCCTGACCTCGTGATCCACCCACCTCGGCCTCCCAAAGTGCTGGGATTACAGGCGTGAGCCACTGCGCCTGGCCTGTTTGGTGTTTTTGTTTGTTTTGTTGTTGTTGTTTGTTTTTGTGACAGAGTCTCGTTCTGTTGCCCAGGCTGTAGTACAGTGGTGCGATCTCAGCTCACTGCAACCTCCGCCTCCCAGATTCAAGAGATTCTCCTGTCTCAGCCTCCCGAGTAGCTGGGGATTATAGGCGCCCGCCATTGCGCCCAGCTAATTTATGTATTTTTAGTACAGACAGGGTTTTGCCATGTTGACCATGGTTGGCCAGGCTGGTCTCCTGACCTTAGGTGATCTGCCCATCTCAGCCTCCCAAAGTGCTGGGATTACAGACGTGAGCCACCGCACCCAGCCTATTTTTTTTTTAAGGTTAACTTAAAAAAGTAATCTCCATGTTCTACCTAGGAAAAGGTTAAACAAGAGGCAGAAATAAAGCAGAAAAAGATCTAACATTCGAGTTTTAAAAATTCTAATATAAAGCAAAATAAAATAAGTCAGATCACAAAAAAAGATGTATACAGAAACATTATGAACTATAAGAAACTTAATGGCAATTCGGTGCTGGTTTACAAATACAGTAATGTTAGAATTTTAAAACTAAGTTAGATGACTTCAATTTTAAGCTTTTTGATATGGGGATTTGTGTACTTTGGACTTCAACTATGAACTAAAGCAATTTAAAAAGAAAAACTTAAAGTAACTTTAAAGGAAAAAGTAATCTCTAGCACTTCAAATCTGTGCTATTATCTGGACTTTGATTTCCTTTAATTCATATAGACTGTTAAACTAAATATGCAATACAATTCTGAAAAATGTTCATAATAACAGTATCTAAAATGCAAGAACAGTTGAAAGAATCGTTCAACTGCCACAACCAAGAAGGGAAGAAAGAACCCCTACACGCCTTTCCATACCTCTGCTTCTTTTTCCCCAAATAGGAAAAATGAGAGTGCTTTCCAAGACAGGCTATGAGGTTGAGCAATTTGATTCTTTTCCATTTCATCATTTCCAGCCTGTCTACAATTGTACTTAAGTTCTTATGATAGTATGGTTCTAGTCTGAGAGGTTTACTCATCTATTCATTTTTACAACATGCATCTTAAATAACTGGCACAAGAATTACAACAATATATAAAAACTGGCACTGAAAAAAATGAAAAAACCAGAACCCAGAGTAATGGCACAGTCAGTGCAATACAAAAAATATAAAGGATAGTTCAGACAAAAATATGGCATCAGAAATATAGGGGAATGTTCATCAAGGGTTTTTCTCTAAAATTCCTTAAGCTTACAATTAAATTAACCCAAAATTTACCTTGCATTAGTATCAGGGAAGAAACAGCTTTCAAATGTTACGAAATTAAACTACCAAAAAAGTTCAGGCACAGTGGTTCACACCTGTAATCCTGGAACTTTGGGAGGCTGAGGCTGGCAGATCACTTAAGGTCAGGAGTTTGAGACCAGACCAGCTTGGCCAACATGGTGAAACCCCATTTCTACTGAAAGTACAAAAATTAGCAGGGTGTGGTGGCGCACACTTGTAATCCCAGCTACTTAAGAGACTGAGGTGGGAGGACTGCTTGAACCCAGGAGGCGGAGGCTGCAGTGAGCCCCAAGACTGTGCCACGCACTCCAGCCTAGGTGACAGAGCGAGACTCCGTCTCAAAAAAACAAAAAACAAAAGGAACACTGCAGCCCATTTCACCTCCACCCTCTACCTCAAGTTCCATGACAGTGTGACCCACAAGCCCTCTGTGTACATAATATATCACAAGGAACAAGTCCGCTTACCTCGTGTTCCGAAAAAAGTGCTTTCAACTGCCCCTTGGACCAATAATCCAAAGCATACGCCAAAAGCCGCATGGCGATCGTATTAATTCTCAAGAAATTTCCAACAAATACCACCTGGTTAATGTTCTGAGCACACCAAAAAAAGGCAATTAGTTTTCATCTTAATTTCTATTTTCTCATAAAAGCTACCCCAAATACAGCACCATGTGCATAGCTCTTAGCAACAATTTGACTGCTGATCAAATTTAGTCCAGCTGGTCCAGGGCTACTGAAACTTGACCCCCAGACAACTCTGGACCCACTGCAAAGCATGCTAGATAACGTCACAGGAGAGGAAAACAGATTAGGAAAAACATTTGTATTAAATCTGACCAACAATAACTAGTTTTGAATACAATGTTTTATACAGGTAAGTTAAAATAAACAAAAAAAAACAGTATGACTCCAATCCAAAAGGACAGTGACACAAACAGGCAAAGTATACAAGCAATATAACAGGCAGCGAAAATTCAAACCACTAGTCATCAAACAAAAGTAAAATTTTAGACCTATTAACCTCGCAAAAAAAAGCAACTGAAATTCCACCACCAGCATCAGTAGTTGTAGTAAAATTAATCCACTCATTCACCGCTAAAGATGATCTAAATTGGTGCAGCCCTTGTGCAAAGCATCATGACGATAAATGTCAAAATTCATGAGCATGATCATTTCTGTAGACCAGAAATCTCACTCCTAAGCCCCATATCAAGAATAAAATTCAACCAAAGAATAACTTCATGCTTAAAAATGCTTACTGCCGAGTTACGAGCAAGCAACCAAATGCCAAGCTCTGTTATTTGATATAAAAGAACTTGATCAAATAAATATACAACCATGAAATGTATATTTAAGTATAAAATACAAATTGTGGTATGCACACCAACTAAAATTTCTGAAAATACATAAGCACAGGAAAGGGAACATACAATAAAGAAAAAAGAAGTTATGATATTCCAACAAATGTTTAATTACTTGATGCCGATACAGTATTTTTTTAATTTAAAATGAGACAAATCCTTTGTGTCTTTTGAGGTTTCCTTTTAAGCTACATGCCTATTATTATCTAAAGAATAACTTCTTAAAAATAAAAATAAAAGAATAATTTAACAACTATACACACAGGGACAAGCCATAAGCTGCACCAACTGGATCCTAGATCCTCTTTTCCCAAGGGCAGCCCATTCTTGGTTCTTTCATAGCCCTGTACAATGCTGCTTGACCTGAATGCTACAAGGCAGCACTGTAAAGAAGCTGAAAGCACAAAGACGCAGCTCTGCTGAGGTGGGGGAGCCAAGGAGGGCACTCCTCGGCCTGCTCAGTCTTCTCCCAGCTTCCGTGACTTCCTCTGGATTCCTCCCTAGGGCCTCTAGAGCTCAGCAGTGAGTGTGGAGTCTACATTCAGCATCGTTATCCATCATCACCCCCAACAGTCCCCAATATCTGGAACACTGGCTACCTTCCACTCTTCCTCTACTTTCTCCTCAAAAGATGTCATTTTACCTCTAGACAAGTAGCAATGTTTATCTTCAGTTTAAAAAAAAAAAAAGAAGATTAATCTGTATTTGAAGAGTTTTAACTTTGTGCTAAAACAAACCCCACCCCAAATGACTACATTTAGGCACTGTTCTGAGAAAACAGACGTGATGGGGCCCACTTAAGTTCAGTATTTTCCTTAGAGCAATTAAAGAAATCCATGTCCCCTTACTTCATTAAGGGCACACATTCTTGCTATTGAGCCAATGTTGTTGGTGATGGTGATCAAAGTCGCTCTGGCAAGGTCCTCTTTACTGACAGCCTCTCGCTTCTCCTTGCTCATCATGTTTCCAAAGCTGTGATGGGGGGAAAAAAAATCCCATTGCTAAACCAACGGCAACAAAGCCCAACAGAACTTGAATGTTACTTTATTGAAATAAAATTAGCTTTTAGGGCAACATTGTTGAAATCTTCAAACCTTTTATTTTGCAATGCAGCATCTGTTCGAAGAGAAATGCAAACTTCAAACAGAGCCCTCCAACATTCCAAATGAGTAGACAGCTTTCCCTGCGGTTTCTACTGAAATCTAGCTTGGATACCAGATATTCACACATTCAGTCAGAATCTCATCAGATGCACTGGAAGGCACCATTGCTCCTGCAACCAGACAGTTGCAGGACAACACCTCTAACAGCAATTCACCTCAACTGCACAGCTGTTCCACTCAGATGGCGACATGCACATCTGGTAACCTGCTCTATCAGAGCAGAGTAAAGCACAGACAGCTGAGTCCCAGAGTGAGCTGCTTAAGAATTTCAGGTTTCCCTGGAAGATAAAGTACTTCAAAGTACATGCTCAGCAGAACTGCTACAATAATTTTCCAATCAGAAAAGGAAGTGATGACCAACGAGCAAATGTTACAAACAGAAAATCAACAGCATTTACCAAGTGCCTAAAACTTAGTAAACAAGCATGTATATATATATGATTTTTCTATTAGTAAAAGCCATGTGCCCCAATATACGAAAAACAATTGTGCTTCTAAACGATCTCAAAATGGAGATGATTTCATTTATAATAGCAACAGAGAATAAAACGCTTACGGATATATCTAACAAAAGAATTAACACCTGTACAATAAAATCTACAAAACATTGCTGAAAGAAAGCAAAGATCTAAATAAATGGAAAGACATTCCATCTTTTTGGATCAGAAGACTTTGTATTAGGATGGCAATACTCTCCAAATTGGCCAAAAGATTCAATGTAATCTCTATTAAAATCCCAGTTGTCTTATTTACAGACCTTGCCAAGTTAACCCTAAAATTCATATTCTCAAGGTACCCAGAATAGCCAAAATAATCTCGAAAAAAGAACAAGTTGGATGACTCACACTTTCTTACTTCAGAACTTAATACAAAGCTACAGTATCAAGGCAGTATGGTACTGGTATAAAAACAGACATATATATCAATGGAACATAACTTAAGAGTCCAGGAATAAACCCAAACATCTACGGTCAACTAATTTTTGACAAAGGGGCCAAGAGAATTTAACAGGGAAAGAATCATCTTTTCAACAAATGGTACTAGGACAACTGGATATCCACACGCAAAAAGAAATGAACTTGGAGCTCTACCTCACACCATACACAAAAACTTACTCAAAATGGATCAAATATAAGAGCTAAATATAAGAGCTAAAACTGCCGGGCGCAGTGGCTCACGCCTGTAATCCCAACACTTTGGGAGGCCAAGGCGGGCGGATCACAAGGTCAAGAGATCGAGACCATCCTGGACAATATGGTGAAACCCTGTCTCTACTAAAAATACAAAAATTAGCTGGGTGTGGTGGCACGCACTGTAGTCCCAGCTACTCAGGAGGCTGAGGCAGGAGAATCGCTTGAACCCGGGAGGCGGAGACTGCAGTGAGCCGAGATCGCACCACTGCACTCCAGCCTGGTGACAGAGCAAGACTCCATCTCAAAAAAGAAAAAAAAAAAATACACACACACACACATATATATATGAGCTAAAACTATAAAACTCTTAAAAGAAAATAAACCATTCTTCATGATCTTAAATTAGGCAATTCTTCATGATCTTAGATTTCTTACACATAACACCAAAAGCACAAGTGACAGAAGGTAGGTAAGATTAACTTCATCAAAATTTAAAATTTCCATGCTGCAAAGGACACCATCAAGGAAGTGAAAAGACAACTAACAAAATGGGACAAAACATTTGCAAATTATGTATCTAATAAGGGACTTGTATCCAGAACTCAATAATAAAAAGACAATCCAACTAAAAACTTAGCAATAGACTTCAGCAGATATTTATCCAAAGACTACAGACAGATGGCCAGTAAACACATGAAAAGATGTTCGGGCTGGGCACAGTGGCTCACACCTGTAATCCCAGCACTTTGGGAGGCCAAGGTGGGTGGATCACTTGAGGTCAGGAGCTCGAGACCAGCCTGGCCAACATGGCCAAACCCCATCTCTACTAAAAATACAGAAATTAGCCAGGCATGTTGGCATAATTTACAGGTGTGCCTGTAATCCCAGCTACTTGCGAGGTGAAGCAGAAGAATCACTAAAACCCAGGAGGTAGAGGTTTCAGTGAGATAAGATGGTGTCACTGCACTCCAACCTGGGCAACAGAGAGAGACCCTGCCACACACACAAAAAAAATGTTCAGCCAGGAGTGATGGCTCACACCTGTAATCCCAACATGTTGGGAAGCCAAGGTGGGAGGATCACTTGAGGCCAGGACAGCCTAGGCAACATAGCAAGACCCTATCTCTACAAAAAATAAATTAGGCAAGGCAGTGCACAGCTGTAGTCCTAGTGACTCAGGAGACTGAGGCAGGAGAAACACTTGAGCCCAGGAGACACAGGCTGCAGTGAGTTATGATCGCAACACCGCACTCTCACGTGGGCAACAGGGCGAGACCCTGCCTCTTAAAAAATAAAAACGCTACAAGATATCACTTCACTCCTATTAAGACAACTAAAACCAAGAAGACAGATAATAACAAATGTTGACAAGAAATATAAAGGCTCATAAACTGCTAAGATTGTAAAATGGGACTGCCACTTTGGAAAACAGTGTAGCAGTTCCTCAAAAGATTAAACATTAAGTTACCATATGACTCAGCAATTCTACTCTCAGGTATATACCCAATAGAATTAGAAATATATGTGCAGGCCAGGCGCAGTGGCTCACGCCTGTAATCCCAGCACTTTGGGAGGCCAAGGCGGGCGGATCATGAGGTCAGCAGATCAAGACCATCCTGGCTAACATAGTGAAACCCCATCTCTGCTAAAAATACAAAAAAATTAGCCGGGCGTGGTGGCAGGCACCTGTAGTCCCAGCTACTTGGAAGGCTGAAGCAGGAGAATGGCATGAACCCAGGAGCTAGAGCTTGCAGTGAGCCAAGATCACGCCACTGCACTCCAGCCTGGGCGACAGACCGAGACTCCGTCTCAAAAAAAAAAAAAAAAAAAAAATGTGTGTGTGTGTGTGTGTGTGTGTGTGCATACATACAAAGACTTACACATAAATGTTCAACTTTATAACCAAAAAATGGAAACAACCCAAATGTTCATCAACCAATAAATGGATAAAACGTAGTATTATCCACATAATGAAATATTATGTGGCAGCCGGGCACGGTGGCTCACACCTGTAATCCTAGCACTTTCGGAGGCCGAGGCGGCAGATCACCTGAGTTCGAGACCTGCCTGGCCAATATGGAGAAATCCTTTCTCTACTAAAAAATACAAAATTAGCCAGGCTTGGTGGCGCGTGCCTGTAATCCCAGCTACTCAGGAGGCTGAGGCAGGAGAATTGCTTGAACCTGGGAGGTGGGGGTTGTGGTGAGCCGAGATCACGCCATTGCACTCCAGCCTGGGCAAAAAGAGCGAAACTCCGTCTCAGAAAAAAGAAATATTATTTGGCAATAAAAAGGAATAAAGTACTGATTCACACTGTAATGTGAATGTTTGAAAACATATGCTAAATGAAGAAGTAATCACAAAAGATCATATACTGTATGATACCACTTATATGAAATGTTCAGAAGAGGCAAACCTACAGAGAAAATAAATTACTGTTTGGCAGGGGCTGTGGGGGGAATGGAGAGTCCTAGCTAATGAACACAAGGTTTCTTTCTAGGATGATAAAAATGTCCTAAAATTGGGATTACAGTGATGGTTGCACAATCCTGTAAATATACTAGAAACCACTAAATTGTACGCTTCAAACAGGTGACTTTATAGTACGTAAATTATATCTCAATAGAGCTTTTTTAAAAAATATGCCCAATATTATTTTCTGTCTTTTTTTTTTTTTTTTTTGAGACAGAGTCTCACTCCGTCACCTAGGCTGGAGCTCACCGCACCCTCCACCTCCAGGGTTCAAGTGATTCTCCTGCCTCAGCCTCCCGAGTACCTGGGTCTACAGGCACGCACCACCGTGCCTAGCTAATTTTTGTATTTTTAGTAGAGACAGGGTTACACTATGTTGGCCAGGCTGGTCTCGAACTCCTGACCTCATGATCTGCCCATCTCGGCCTCTCAAAGTTTTGGGATTACAGGCATGAGCCACCGCGCCCGGCCCGCCTGTATTTCTTAGAACACACATGCCCCCTTACCTTGAAGCCACAGCCCAGCCTGGCAGTCCAAACCTCTCATAGTCCCCTCCATAAATATCTCGTACTAGTTTATCCACTTTGGTGCTATCTCCACGAGATGCCATTTCAAGAGCTTCTTCAAAAGTGGTACAGCCAGTAAGAAGACAGCAGAGACCAAAAAAAGTTCCTCCTCCAAGACTATGATTAAAAACAATTAACACAGTATTATAACATTTTTAAAAATAAGAACAGGAAGTTAACATTTATGAACCCCAAAACCATATTCACATATCCAACCCAATCACGCAAATGCCACTGGTAGGAAACAAGTCTGTGAAAAGATAAGGTGCCTGATATACACCTTTAAGGTACATATGCATGTGAGCCAACATGCAAGGTACAAAACACAGGGCCCATGTCCCCAGTGCAGTCTGGCTGTCTGCCAAGTATGAAGAGCTTCAGGTGCAAATTAGCCTGACACGCCTGGGGCCATGCTAACACCTCCTCCCTTTCCCTCTCCAAGTACATTCCCTGAGTCATTCTCATCCAAGCATCTTGTCACCCTGGCTTATCAGTACACCCCCAAACATACTCCTCCTGCAACGTGTTTTGTCACAAAAAAATTACTCCTCTATTTAAATCACAACTGTTTTTTTAAAAAAATTGTTTATCCCAATCCCTAGATCCCTGTTTTTCCTGAAGTGACCTCTGACCCTTAAGCCGAAACATTCTCTTCTTCCATCTAATCCTCATTTTTTTTTTTTTTGAGATGGAGTTTAGCTCTTTTTGCCCAGGCTGGAGTACAAGGGCACGATCTCGGCTCACCGCAACCTTTGCCTCCTGGTTCAAGTGATTTTTTTGCCTCAGCCTCCCAAGTATATGGGATTACAGGCATGTGCCACCACGCCCAGCTAATTTTGTATTTTTAGTAGAGATGGGGTTTCTCCACGTTGGCCAGGCTGGTCTCGATCTCCCGACCTCAGGTGATCCACCCGCCTTGGCCTCCCAAAGTGCTGGGATTACAGGCATGAGCTGCCGTGCCTGGCCCTAATACTCTCTTTTCTTTTTTTTTTTTTTTTTTTTTTTGAGACGGAGTCTCACTGTCACCCAGGCTGGAGTGCAGTGGCATAATCTCGGCTTACTGCAACCTCCACCCTCTGAATTCAAGCAATTCTCCCACCTCAGCCTCCCGAGTAGCTGGGATTCACAGGCGCCTGCCACTGCGCCCGGCTAATTTTTGTATTTTTAGTAGAGATGGGGTTTCACCATGTTGGCCAGGCTGGTCTTGAACTCCTGACCTCGTGATCCACCCGCCCCAGCCTCCCAAAGTGCTAGGATTACAGGCATGAGCCACCACGCCCGGCTAATCCTCTCTTTTCATACTACCTTCCCTCAATAATTTTTCTACTGATCAGTACATATCAACTTCTAAATCACATACATAGAATACATCATTATTCTACACACACATGTGTGTGTGGAAGCATGAAATTTACACAGGTTTCAAAGCTAGGTCCTTTCCCGTGCCTTCTCCTTACAGATGCTGCCTAATAAATTTAGCTACTTTGTGTATGCACACCATAAACTATCTGAGGGCAAAGGCTACAATGAGTCTGCTGATGTGATCTTTTAAGAAACACCTAGGATAATAAATCTTGAACAGTAGAGATTAAAGAAAACTAGGTCATAAAATCAGAATTTTCAAAGAGAAACATTTGTTTGCGTAATCCAGAAACACTTTCACCTAACAGGTTCTTGAAGGTGTAGTTATATGTAATACCTGAAAACTCAGCCCGTTAGGATACTAAGAATAAACAATGAGTTTTATATACAACTTACCTAGTACCTGTGACCCGTTTGTAATTATCTTTGGAATATACTGCTAAGATGCTAACCCCTGAGCCAATGTTCACCAGAAGCAGAGGATACGGATTTTTCAAATCAAATGGTAACTTCTGACACTTTTCAGAATCAGCAGGGTTTTCAAAGTAATAGCACTGTGACCGTCCATTGAATCCAACTGAGTCAATGTATAAAATTCCTTTTATCAAGCAATCTAGTTCATCCAGTTTGCAAAGTTGAAGATCACCTATCTGTAATGAAATAAGAATGTACTCAGACTTTTTAATAAGCCAACAGAAACAAAAACTCCATTCAATAAGGCATCCCCACTACGTGAAACAACCATAAAAGTGCACTCACAGATGTGTATTATTTGTGCATGCTTTACAGAACAGATTTGGGAGCAAACCTAGGGACACAGTGCTGAGACAGACTCCTGCTACTACAGACCCAAATACACTCTACATAGAAACTACTGCGGCAGCTGAATAAGTGTGACCCAAAAAAAAAAAAAGAAACACAGCATTTATCAACCTTCAAGCAGAAATTCAGATCTCTGCTTACAGGGACAATGGGGCTGATGCCAAGCTCAGGCCACAGCACTATCAGAAACCACCTTGTGACACAGGGTGGGAGCCACAAGGACTGTGACAGAGGACCATCTCAAGGCTTTGGAGCAGTATCAAAAGAGGCCACACATTATTTAACAAACTGAAGCCAAAAGGCTGAAAGTATCCAGTTAGAAGGTAAGATTTTTTTCACTATCTAAACTAGCTACAGCCTCTTGGGAGGGAGGGGAATTTTAGCAGTCAAAATTTGAACTGTTTCATAATCAATTAATTCCATTTAAATAATAAAGGAATGACTAAATTATTATTCGTATTATGGAGCACTGTATAGCAACTAAAAATGAAGAGGATCGGCCAGGCACGGTGGCTCACGCCTGTAATCCCAGCACTTTGGGAGGCTGAGGCAGGTGGATCACAAGGTCAGGAGTTCAAGATCAGCCTGGCCAACATGGTGAAACCCAGTCTCTACTAAAGACAAAAAAAAAAAAATTAGCTGGGTATGGTGGTGCATGCCTGTAAACCCAGCTACTCAGGAGGCTGAGGCAGGAGAATATCTTGAACCCAGGAGGCAGAGGTTGCAGTGAGCTGAGATGGCACCACTGCACTCCAACCTAGGTGACAGGGCGAGCCTCCGTCTGAAAACAAAACAAAACAAAACAAAAATGAAGAGGATCTTTACGTTCTGAAGTGGGAAGAACTCCAAGGCATGTTAGTCAAAAAGTTGAGGCCAGGAACGGTGGCTCACACCTGTAATTCCAACACTTTGGGAGGCCGAGGCAGGCAGATCACTTGAGGTCAGGTGTTCCAGACCAGCCTGGACAACATGGTGAAACCCCATCTCTACTAAAAGACATGCAGAATTAACAGGCAGAATCTGGGCCGGGCAAGGTGACTCACCCCTGTAATCCCAGCACTTTGGGAGGCTGAAGCAGGCAGATCACCTGAGATCAGGAGTTCGAGACCAGCCTGACCAACATGGAGAAACCCTGTCTCTACTAAAAATACAAAATTAGCCGGGCGTGGTGGCACATGCCTGTAATCCCAGCTACTTGGGAGGCTGAAACAGGAGAATCGCTTGAACCCGAGAGGTGGAGGTTGTGTTGAGCCGAGACCATGCCATTGCACTCCAGCCTGGGAACAAGAACAAAACTCCATCTCAAGAAAACAAAACAAAACAAAAAGGCAGAATCTCTTTCAGACTAATATTCTCTCATTTAGCAATAGAAAAACAGTCAGTCACTGAAGACATTTTCAATCTGTATTGCACCCTGACGGTCAGGATCTCGGCCAATTCATTTGTCAGTTCTCCGGCCTACCCCCACTATCCACCCTGAAAGGACCTAGCCTCAAGGTCTTGCTCACAATGTTCTCCAGTGTTCACTCAATGAAAGCAAGATAGAGCGCCTGGCAGCATTCCCCAGGGGCCAGACATGGTGGCGAGACTCCAGTTAAGTGTGCAGCACAGAACACATCAGAAAGCATTCTGGGAGAGAAGGGCTCTGCAGTCACCCATCTCAGACCAGCCCTGAGCCTGAAAACACCACTTTTGACCAGAGTTCCTTATTTTTTCAGTTAGTGAACATGCCAGCAAACAACTGAGGGAGACAAGAGAACTTATGTGGTAGACAAGACTGAAAACAATTTTATGACATGAAATGATTTTAATTATATTTCAATTTCATTGTTCATGATCTAATGATGTTCCTTTTAGGTAGTTTCTTCCTCAACGTACAGCAGATGCCCTAATTTTTCATACTAAAGGAGCAATAAAATGCTACCCTTTTAGTGGCTGATTGTCGTCCATACATCTGAACTAGACAACCACCTCTAGATGGCCAACTCCTATCACTAGCGCACCTTTAATCTTCATTTGACTCAAGAAAATTCAAGTTCCATTAGAGATGGAAATTATTTCACCACTTGCTACTGGCATTACTTTTAACAATCAAATTACCATAAATTGTATATAAGCTAAAAAATGCATACTGTGAGAAAATCCTGCTCAAATTTGTACGCTCCACCTCCAGTGGCACAAAAGACAGTGTGGAGACTCGAGAAGTTTTTATCTCTGCCCATTTGAATAAAAGCAGGCATGTCATGAGTGGGAAAGCGTATAAAGTGCAGATTGCCTTTGCGTCCACACAGAGTCAGGTCCTTCAGCTCGAGGTGCACGTCCCGAATGCCTGTAGACCCATAAGCCACATTGGAGGTCAGGTACTTCCGAATGCTTTTAAGACTTTCCACTTCTTCCTCTTCTTCTTCAGCAGTGATGTCTTTGGGTTCAAAATAAACCAGCTTGACCAGAGTTCCACCGATATCCAGTCCAAACCATGGAAAAACTAAATGGGGAAGAAAAATAAGTCAGAACAGCTTTTTTCTGAAAATTAAATTTACACTTACCACAGTAGCAACTTATTTCAAACGCTAGGGTTTCCAAAGAACGTAATTCTAGGCAAAAGGGTTTTGGGGCAAAGAAATGTGATTCTGTCTTGATTTAGATGCATAACTTAAAAAAAAATACTACGGCAAAGATGAAAAAGAAAAATATCAAAGTATTGAGCCAACCCAACCATCCTCTCAGACAAGCCCAAACCGCACCATGAAGTGTTTTAAAAATAACAAGATGACTACTCATAAGCCTCAACTGTGAAAAATAAAGATTCAGAATGAAAATCTCTCTTTCCTATCGGCTTAAAAAAAAAACATTGAGACTTCAGAGTTGTGGTTTAGCAGCAAACTAGAAACAGGAAATTCCCAAACCTATGTAACATATAACCTCCAATGGTCAATTTATCTTTCAAAATCTGATATTCCAAAAATAAAAGGTTTCAATAGACGTTAACACCAGTTCCCAAAATGTCCTTTAGGCCAAGCGCAGTGGCTCATACCTGTAATTTCAACACTTTGGGAGGCCAAGGTGGGTGGATCACCTGAGGTCAGAAGTTTGAGACCAGCCTGACCAATATGGTAAAACCCCATCTCTACTAAAACAAAAATTAGCCAGGCATGGTGACATGCACCTGTAGTACCAGCTACTCAGGAATCTGAACCAGAACTGCTTCAACCTGGGAGGTGGAGACTGCAGTGAGCTGAGATCACACCACTGCACTCCAGCCTGGGCAACAGAGTGAGGCTCTGTCTCAAAAAAAAAAAAAAAAAAAAAGGCAGGGCTGGGCGCGGTGGCTCACGCCTGTAATTTCAACACTTTGGGAGGCTGAGGCGGGCGGATCACCTGAGGTCAGGAATTCGATACCAGCATAGCCAACATGGTAAAACCTTGTCTCTACTAAAAATATAAAAATTAGCCAGGCATGCTGGTGGGCGCCTGTAATCCCAGCACTCCGGTGGCTGAGGAAGGATGAGGAAGGAGAATCACTTGAACCCGGGAGGTGGAGGCTTTAGTGAGCCGAGATCACACCACTACACTCCAGCCTGGGCAACAGAGCGATACTCCATCTCAAAAAAATAAATAAAAATTTAAAAAGGCCAGGTGTGGAGGCTCACTCCTGTAATCCCAACACTTGGGGAGGCTAAGGCAGGTGAATCACAAGGTCAAGAGACCAAGATCATCCTGGCCAACATGGTGAAACTATCTCTACTAAAAATACAGAAATTAGCTGGCTGTGGTGGCGTGCGCTTGTAGTCCCAGCTACTCCGGAGGCTGAGGCAGGAGAATCGCTTGAACCCATGAGGCAGAGGCTGCAGTGAGCCAAGATCGCACCACTGCACTCTAGCCTGGCGACAGAGTGAGACTCCGTCTCAAAGAAAAAAAAGGCCTGAAGAGATTGGATCAAAATGGACTGCACAGACATATGGAAGGTCCCAATTTAATGAGGGCTCAAAGTAATGATTTTTCAAATTTACAATGCTGCAATAAGCATTCAGTAGAAACTCTACTTCAAGTATTTTTTTTATTTTTAGTACAGTATTCAATAAATTACAAGAGATATTCGACATTTTATTGTAAAATAATTATTTTATATTATTCATTATTAAATCATCTAGCTTTATGCTAGAAGATTTTGCCCAACTGTAGGCTAATATAAGTGTTCTAAGCACATTTAAGGTAGGTTTGGCTAAGCTATGATGTTCAATAGGCTGGGTATATTAAATGCATTTTGACTTATAGTATTTTCTTTTTCTCTTTTTTGAGGTAAGGTCTCACTGTCACCCAGGCTAGAATGCAACGCCACAATCTCAGCTCACTGCAACCTCTGCCTCCTGGGCTCAAGTAATCCTCCTATCTCAGCCTCCTGAGCAGCTGGGACTAAAGGTGCATGCCACCACACCCACCTAATTTTTGTATTTTTTGTAGAAACAGGGTTTCTCCATGTTGCCAGGCTGGTCTTGAACTCCTGGGCTCAAGCAATCCACCCACGTCAGCCTCCCAAAGTGCTGGGATTACAAGTGTGAACCACTGCGCCCAGCCTGATTTACAGTATTTTGAACTTCTGATGGCTTTATGGAATGTAGCATAAACATCGTAAGTCAAAGAGCATCTGTACATGCTTCCCCTCCCAATCTAAATCATAGAAATTACTAAAGATGTGGGTTTAGGCCAGGCACGGTGGCTCACACCTGTAATCCCAGCACTTTGGGAGGATGAGGAGGGCAGATCACCTGAGGTCAGGAGTTCAAGACCAGCCTGGCCAACATGGTGAAACCCCCATCTCTACTAAAAAATACAAAATTAGCCGGGCGTGGTGGCGGGCACCTGTAATCATAGCTACTCAGGAGGCTGAGGCAGGAGAATTGCTTGAACCCGGGAGGTGGAGGTTTCAGTGAGCCAAGACTGCACTACTGCACTACAGCCTGGGTGACAGAGCAAAACTCCGCCTCAAAAAAAAAAAAAAAAGGGTGTGGGTTTATTGATATATTTGATATATTATTTTCTAAAATAATTCTGGGAAACAAGAAGAGACAGCAGGCCGGGTGTGGTGGCTCACGCCTGTAATCCCAGCACTTTGGGAGGCCGAGGCGGGAGGATCATGAGGTCAGGAGATCGAGACCACCCTGGCTAACAAGGTGAAACCCCATCTCTACTAAAAATACAAAAAAAATTAGCCGGGCGTGGTGGCGGGCGCCTGTAGTCCCAGCTACTCGGCAGGCTGAGGAAGGAGAATGGCATGAACCCGGGAGGTGGAGCAGTGAGCAGAGATCATGCCACTGCACTCCAGCCTGGGTGACAGAGCGAGACTCCGTCTCAAAAAAAAAAAAAAAAAAAAAAAGAGCAGCAGCAGAACTAGGTTTACAGAGGCAATAACCATGCATAAGCCTCAAAAGAGGAATGCTATTAAAACTGGGATCAGCTATGAAGGTGAGAGAGAGAACGTAGGGGTATTCTATCCAAGCTATAGGTTTAGGGTGGCTACCATGGGGAAACAAAAGCAGGTCTGGTGCAGTCACAAGTGATGGTGGGGAAACGTGTTTGGCACAAGTGGACAGGCCACTCCCTCTACCAATAACCATGTTCTATCCCCAACACTGACAGAAGCAAAGTCTTCACTGGAAACAGGCACTGGAGCCCCAGAATCAGGATGGCACTCAGGTGGCTGCTATTACCCAGAAGAAATAAGGAGACATTTTACCCCGTATTTTGCCACATATCTCATACCTCCCCTAAAATCAATCCTGACCAACTGGTAAACAGACACTGAATCCACTGGCAGAAGAACAGGAATTCTCAAACCAGAGATTATCACTTTTACAAACTAGAAAAACTACAAGGGAAATAAACACTACAAAAATGAGAAACTAAATATCTGAAGAAAGAGTTGCAGGAATAAACAGAATCAAAAATATTCTCAGAGGTAAAATCATAACTCATCCATAAAAAAAGCTACCATAGAGAAAAATCAAAAATTAAAAAACGATTGCCAGATGTGTGTGGTTGCAAAAATTAACACGATAAAATTATATACAACTAAATACACAACGTACAAAAGAATCCATGCAAAACTGTTTCTATTCATTCTTCACCTTTTATTTTTATTTTTAGAGACAGCGTGTCACTCTGTTTCCCAGGCTGGAGTGCAATCACAACTCAATCACAACTGACTGTAACCTTGAACTCCTGGGCTCAAGCAATCCTCCTGCCTCAGCGTCCCAAGTAACTACAACTACAGGAACACAACCATGCCAGCTATTTTGGAGAGACAAGGTCTGACTGTGTTGTCCAGGCTGGTCTCCAACTCCTGGCCTCAAGCAATCCTCCCACTTTGGCCTCCCAAAGTGCTGGGATTACAGGCCTGAGTCATCACGCCCAGACAAAATTGGCAAAATTTAAATACAGTTTGTCCATGTTAATTTCCTAATTGTGGGAAAGAATGCTCTGAAAACCAAAAAAAAGGGACAAACTACTACATACTTAATATTCATGAATCTCAATAATAGGGTGAGTAAAAGAAACCTTGCACAAAAGGCTACATACTATATTATTCCATTTATATGAAACTTCTGAAAATGCAAACTGGCCGGGCACAGTGGCTCAAGAATGTAATCCCAGCACTTTGGGAGGCCAAGGCAGGCAGATCACCTGAGGTCAGGAGTTCAAGACCAGCCTGACCAATATGGTGAAATCATATTGTACTTAAGTATGCACGTATGTACTAAACATATGTACTAAAAATACAAAATATTAGGCTGGGCGCAGTGGCTCACGCCTGTAATCCCAACACTTTGGGAGGCTGAAGCGGCCGGATCACAAGGTCAGGAGTTCGAGATCAGCCTGACCAATATGGTGAAACCACGTCTCTACTAAAAATAAAAAAAATTAGCCGGGCGTGGTGGCACATGCCTCTAATCCCAGCTACTAAGAAAGCTGAGGCAGCAGAATTGCTTGAACCCAGGAGATGGAGGCTGCAGTGAGCCGAGATCACACCACTGCGCTCCAGCCTGGGCAACGGAGTGAGACTCCATCTCAAAAAAAAAAAAAAAATCAGCTGGGCGTGGTGGAACGCGCTGAAATCCCAGCTACTTGGGAGGCTGAGGCAGGAGAATCACTTGAACTGGGAGGCAGAGGTTACAGTGAGCCGAGACCATGCCATTGCACTCCAGCCTGGGCAACAAGAGCAAAACTCGGTCTCAAAAAAAAAAAAAAAAAAAAAAAGGAAAAGAAGGAAAAAAAAAGCCGGGTGTCGTGGCTCATGCCTGTAATTCCAGCACTTTGGGAGGCCAAGGCGGGCGGATCACCTGAGGTCAGGAGTTCAAGACCAGACTGGCCAACATGGCAAAACCTCGTTTCTACTAAAAATACAAAAATTAGCCCAGTGTGGCAGTGCACGCCTGTAATCCCAGCTACTCGGGAGGCTGAAGCAGGAGAATCACTTGAACCCAGGAGGAGGAGTAAATTTCAATGAGCCAAGATTGCACCACTGTACTCCAGCCTGGGCGACAGAGGGAGACTCCGTCTCAAAAAGGGGGGAAAAAAAAAGGCAAGCTAATCATTTTCACATCTGAAAGCAAGCAAATCATGGGCTTGAGAGCTGGGGTGGGACTGCACAGGAGGAGGGAAAAACTCTGGTAACCCAACTCTTGTTTGGGGGTAAAAGGGTTTTTTGTGTGTGTGTGTGTGTGTGTGTGTGTGTGTGTGTGTGTGTGTGTGTGTGTGTGTGTGTGTGTGTGTGTGTGTGTGTGTGTGTGTGTGTGTGTCTATACATATCTGTCGAAACTCATGGAACTGTATATTTTAAATGGATGCAGTTTATTGTATGTAAATTACAACATTAAAGACGCTGTTATAAAAGAGAAAAAACAATTGCTAAAATAAAACTTGACAGATATATTTAACAGCAAAATGGGCACAGAAAAAACAAATGGAAAACAAAATTAAAAGATTATCCCCAAATGCTTTTCAAGTATGAAAGAAAGGTCAATATAGTCAATATAGAGAAAATGGAACCTGGCTGGGTGCAGTGACTCACAGCTGTAATCCCAGCATTTTGGGAGGCCGAGATGGGAGGATCACTTGAAGCCAGGAGTCCAAGATCAGCCAGGACAACACAGCCAGACCCCATCTCTACTTTAAAAGAAAAAAAAAAAACTAGGCCGGGTGCGGTGGCTCATGCTTGTAATCCTAGCACTTCAGGAGGCCAAGGTGGGTGGATCACCTGAGGTCAGGAGTTCGAGACCAGCCAGGCCAACATGATGAAACCCCACCTCTACTAAAAATACAAAAATTGGCTGGAAATCGCTTGAACCCGGGAGGTGGAAGTCGCAGTGAGCCAAGATTGTCCCACTGTACTACAGTCTGGCCACAGAGTGAGATTCTGTCTCAAAAATAAAAAATAAATAAAAAATTAGCCAGGCACACACCTGTAGTCACAGCTACTTGAGAGGCTGAAGTGAGAGGATAGCTTGAGCCCAGGAGGTCAAGGTCGTAGCAAGCTATGACCATGCCACTGCACTCCAGCCTGGGTAACAGAGTGAGACTCTGTCTCTAATTCAAAAAAAAAAAAAAAAGAGAGAGGGAGAGAATACAGAACCAGAAAGACCAACATCTTATGTTAGTTCCAGAAATTTCCTTGGGGAAAGACACCAATCATCAGGTTACTCTAAGTGCTGAACAGTGTTTATCGGTCAGCAGAGAAGGGGAAGACAACTTAGACACATCCTATTGAAATTTCGAGATATCATAAGGAAAAAACTGAATTCCTATAAAGATACATAAATCACATAAAAGTCAGTATCAGACTTTTCATCAGCAGCACAGATGCCAGAAGGCAACGGAGCACTGGCTTCAAAGTTATAAGGAAAATGATTTTGAAACTTATATCCAGCCAACCAAGTAAGCTTTCAAGTGGGAGTGCAAAACCAATTTCCACGTGTGTCAGGGATCAGCTTCACTTTTCAAAGGCCTTCTCTAACATAATTGGTAGATGAATGCCAGAATTTTAAAACATCCAACAGCTTTAAGAAATAAACAAAAGTACTGACTTTTACAAAAATAAGCAATCTGAAACTAAAATACTTACATGATTTCGACATAGGAAGTTGAAGAGGGAAGAGAAGGGAGAAGGAAATGAAAGCAAGCAGCAGTTCTGTCTTGTTGGAAAAGGGAAGAAAAGATAGATTCTGATTAATTCTACACAAGAATACAGAAGTGATAGTTTAAATGTGTCAAAATTTAGAGGTAACTCCAGAGGAGAAAAAAAAAATGACTTTCACATTAGAAAAAAAATAAAGCAATCAGTTCAAAAAAGCTGACTGACAAGAAATGGGGAAAAGTACAGTAAATACAAAACAGCCAGGTGTGGTGGCTCATGCCTGTAATTCCAACACTTTGAGAGGCCAAGGTGGGTGGATCACTTGAGGCCAGGAGTTGGGAGACCAGCCTGGACAACACAGCAAGACCACATCTCTAAAAAAAAAAAATTTAGGTATGATCACGTGCACCTGTAGTCCCAGCTACTCCAGGGGCTGAGGCAGGAAGATCGCTTGAGCCCAGGAGTTTGAGGCTAGTGAGCTTTGATACAGCCAGTGTACTCCAGCCTGGCAGCAGAGCAAGATCCTATCTCTTAAATAAATAAATAAATAATAAAGCCTGTAATCCCAGCACTCTGGGAAGCCAAGGCAGGTGGATCACTTGAGGTCAGGAGTTCAAGACCAGCCTGGCCAACATCGTGAAACCCCCATCTCTACTAAAAATACAAAAATTAGCCAGGTGTGGTGGTGCACACCTGTAACCCCAGCTACTCGGTAGGCTGAGGCAGGAGAATCGCTTGAACCCATGAGGCAGAGGTTGCAGTGAGCCAAGATCGCACCACTGCATTCCAGCCTAGGCAACAGAGCAAGACTTCATCTCAAAAAAAACTTAAAAATAATTTAATAAATAAATAAATGATGGGAATGACTGCACTTATCAGTAATCACAAATAGGTCAAATTTCTCTTCTAGACTGAAGAGGAAATTCTGTGAGCTTAACCAGGAATTAGGAGAGAAAAGGAGAAATTCAAGTACATGTTGATGTAAAAAGATACCTCAAACAAGATTATACAAGTAAACTGAAGGAAAAATGGTAAATCACCCACAATGGAGTCACATCATGAGGAGGAGTTGAATGCTTTGAAAGATGAAAATGGCATTTAGTCAAAAGTATTACACATTATAAAAATCTTAAGCACTCTTAAGCACCTCACTAGAGATGAATACTAGATAGAGCAGCTGATTTACATTTAAGAACCATAGTACAGTAAAGGTCATACCTTGTTTCAAGACCAGTGTTTCATTTGGCAAAGAGCTATGCTCACATTACAAGAGGTGCCCCTCCAGACAATCATGCCCCTTCCTTTCCCTACAGGGGAAAGGAGATTCACCATTCTCATCCCTATACTCACTCATAATCATATAGTTACTGACGGAAACACTGGGTAGAATCGCCGGCACCATTCACTTAACTCACTTGCTGAATTTATACACTTGAATTTAAATGACTAAAATAAATGCCTGGAGAATGCTACTCCACTGTATCAAGCAAATGTTAACAGCAAGCAGATACAATACTAGCAGACCAAACAACACAAACAAAAAAGCATTAAGAAGGGACCAAAAAAAAAAACTCTCTCAAGTGCATAAAAAGTACAACTGATGGGCCAGGCACAGTGGCTCACGCCTGTAATCCCACCACACTGGAAGGCAGAGGTGGGCGGATCACGAGGTCAGGAGATCGAGACCATCCTGTGAATGGTGAAACCCCATCTCTACTAAAAATACAAAACATTAGCCGGGCATGGTGGCAGGCGCCTGTGGTCCCAGCTACTTGGGAGGCTGAGGCAGGAGAATGGTGTGAAGCCGGGAGGCGGAGCTTGCAGTGAGCCAAGATCGCAGCACTGCATTCCAGCCTGGGCGACAGAGCTAGACTCCATCTCAAAAAAAAAAAAAAAAGTACAACTGATGAATCTAATAGCCATGTTCCTTATGCACATAACACATACTTCGAAAACACTAACAGAGAAACTGACACATCTACAAGTCAGTATGAGAATGACACAGACCTCAGGAATTTGTAGATTGCACACACACCTACAAAATTATGGTAGAAAGAAAATTTTAATATCATGGCTAATAAGGTGGATCTAGTAAACACAAATAGAACTCTGGGGAAAAAAAAAAAAAACAGCCGGATGTAATGGCTCACATCTGTAATCCCAGCACTTTGGGAGGCCAAGATGGGTGGACCACCAGAGGTTAGGAGTTCGAGACCAGCCTGACTAACATGGTGAAGCCCCGTCTCCAATAAATACAAAAAATTAGCCGGGCATGGTGGCACATGCCTGTAATCCCAGCTACTTGGGAGCCTGACGTAGCAGAATCACTTGAACCCAGGAGGTGGAGGTTGCAGTGAGCCTACACTACTACATCACTGCACTCCAGCCTGGATGACAGAGCGAGACTCCATCTCAAAAAAAAAAAAAAAAAAAAACCCGGCTGGGCACGGTGGCTCACGCCTGTAATCCCAGCACTTTGGGAGGCCAAGACAGGTGGATCACGGGGTCAGGAGTTTGAGACCAGCCTGGCCAAGATGGTGAAACCCCATCTCTACTAAAAATATAAAAAATTAGCCAGGAGCAGTGGTGGGCACCTGTAATTCCAGCTACTCGGGAGGCTAAGGCAGGAGAATCACTTAAACCCGGGAGGCAGAGGGTGCAGTGAGCCGAGGTCGCACCACTGCACTCCAGCCTAGACAACAGCAAGTCTGTTTCCCAAAACAAACAAAAAAAACCACTCAAGACCAGCAAGACTGTTTCCCAAAACAAACAAAACCATGCAAACATTCCTTTAAAAACCCATAAAGCACTCACAAAAATTAACTGCACTAGCTTAAAGAACTTCAAATTCCAAAGAACAAGTCACATTCACTTACTGCAAAACTTCAAAATTAGAAATTAATCCAACAAACAAAGAAATAAATCTATCTACTTTGAAATTTTTAAACTATTAACTCTGGGATTAAAAAGGAAATCAAAACAAAATTTATTTTTAAATGAATGACAATGAGAATACAATATATAGAAACCAATAGGATATACCCAAAGTAGTACTTAAACGGAAACATCTAGCCTTACATATTTATTAAATATACTCAGCAAGAAAGCCTAAGGGCGAGGCAGCTCATGCCTATAATCCCAGCATTTTGGGAGGCCGAGGCGAGTGGATGACCTGAGGTCAGGAGTTCGAGACCAGTCTGGCCGACATGGTAAAACCCATCTCTACTAAAAATACAAAAATTAGTCAGGCATGGTGGTGGGCACCTGTAATCCCAGATACTCAGGAGGCTGAGGCAGGAGAATTGCTTGAACCCGGGAGGCAGAGACTGCAGTTAGCCAAGATCGTGCCACTGCACTCCAGCCTGGGTGACAGAAAGACTCCATCTCAAAATAAATAAATAATAAAATAAAAAATGGAATCTAGTTGTACAGTAAGATTAATAGGCCATGGCCAAAAGAGATTCTTCTCAGTAATGCAGCGATGGCTTTTACATTAGAAATTCCAATTAGTAAGATGAAGGGAAAAAAAATCATGATTATCTCAACAGATTCCAAAAAATAAAATCCAATATAACCAATTAAAACCAAGAGGATTTTTTTTTGAGATGGAGTCTCACTCTGTTGCTCAGATGGAGTGCAGTGACAGACCTCAGCTCACTGCAACCTCCGCCTCCCAGTTGTTCAAGTGATTCTCCTGCCTCAGCCTCCCGAGTAGCTGGGATTACAGGCTCGTACCACCATGCCCAGCTAGTTTTCATATTTTTAGTAGAGACAGTTTCACCATGTTGACCAAGCTGGTCTTGAACTCATAACCTCAACTAATCCGCCCACCTCGGCCTCCCAAAGTGCTGGGATTATAGGCGTGAGCCACTGCACCCAGGTTTTGTTTTCGTTTTTGTTTTCTTGAGAGACACAGTCTCACTCTGTCATCCAGGCTAGAGTACAGTGGTACAATCACCAGGTTCAGGCTCACTGCAGCCTCAACCTCCCTGGCTCAAGTGATCCTCCCACCTCAGCCTCCCAAGGAGCTGGACTACAGGAGCAGGCCACCACAACCAGCTAATTTTTTGTAGAGACGAGGTTTCACCATGTTGCCCGGACTGGTCTCAAACTCCTAAGCTCAAGCGATCCACCCGCCTCAGCCTCCCAAAGTACTGAGATTACAGACGTGAGCTAACACATCCAGCCTAGCGCTCACTGATAAGAGAAGGCCCCCACCTTCTAGTTAGTGAGTCCTGGCCATTAATTTTCAGACATTTCAGTCTATTCACAGCCCTTAACATATTTCCTGATATTAAGACCTCCAAGGTACTCAGTGTAGACAACCTATACTTGACTTAGGCCACATTTCAAAACGCATGCAAAGCACAAGGTCCCATAATAGGTCTCAACCACTGAAATCCTTTAAGAGTGTGGAAAAACAAAGTTTTTCCTCTGCTCTCACACCACAGCAACGATCAACACGGAAGACTTCTGTGAGCCCACACACAAAGCAAGTAACCAATTCTGCAGCAGTCACCAGCTGGGTGCCCTCCAATGCAATTCCAACGACTATGTACCTGGAGATAGCATCATATGCCACAGGTCGAGGGCTAAGTCCCTCAAGACTGCTCCTCCACCACACCTCTGCCAGACACCAGTTGCCAATCTGGGCCTCCAGAACTTCTGATCAACTGGCTTCAAGTTGGAGTTTGCATGACCCCTCTTTGGTTTGGATTAATTTGCTAGACTGGATCACAGAACCTAAGAAACACATTTACTGGTTTATTATAAAGATATTTCAAAAGATTCAGAGGAAGAGACGCATAGTACACAGTATAGGGGAGGGACACGGAACTTCTGTGCTCTCGGGCACTGCACCCTCCTGGAACCTCTTGTTTGGCCATCCAGAAGCTCTCCAAACCCTGTCCTCCTGGGTTTTTAATGGAGGCTTCATTAGTAGGTATAATTGATTAAATCACTGGCCACTGGTGATCAACTTAACCTTCAAGCCCCCACCCCTCCCCAGAGGCTGGAGAGGAGTGAAAGTCCCAACCCTCTAATCCTGTCTTGTTCTTGCCATGACTAAGTCCAGAGGCTTCCAGCCATCAGTTAACTCCTTAGCACACAAAAGGACATCACTGTGGAGTTTCTAAGGATTTCAGGAGTTGTATGCCAGGAAATGGGCTAAAGACCAATATATATATTTCACAACATCACACTTTCCAATGGGAAATACATAGCTCAGTAGGCTGGGCATGGTGGCTCACGCTTGTAATCCCAGCACTTCGGGAGGCCGAGGCAGGCGGATCACGAGGTCAGGAGATGGAGACCATCCTGGCTAACATGGTGAAACCTCGTCTCTACCAAAAATACAAAAAAAAAAAAAAAAAAAAAAATTAGCCAGGCGTGGTGGCGGGCACCTGTAGTCCCAGCTACTCAGGAGGCTGAGGCAAGAGAAAGGGCGTGAACCCAGGAGAAGGAGCTTGCAGTGAGCCAAGATCGCACCACTGCACTCCAGCCTGGGCGACAGAGCAAGACTCCGTCTCAAAAAAAAAAAAGAAAAAAAAAGAAACACACAGTTTACTTTTAAAAGTGTGCTCAATTTTCCAATATTATGAACTACACTTTTACCAGACCACAGATGGTTAATGACATCGCAAATCCATGTCTAGGCTGTTCTAGGAAAGCAATATCTTGGCCTAACATTGAAAGAGGTACTTTAATAATTATTCTTATTCCCAAAATAGTTTTAAACTCAGGGACTAGATACTTATAAAAGACCACATATCGTAAAATCAGCAAATTCAACAACAAATTCTACATTCAGGAAATATAAACACACAAAATGTAACAGACTACTAAAAAACTGAGATGGGTTTCATTTTTAGAAAGCAAACTTTAAGCCACAACTTAGAAAAGTTTTCACATCCCAGTCAGTCTTACCTGAACAGTGCCTGAAGATACCCCAAATTATGAACCTGAGAAAAGCTCACAAGGCTACAAACTTTAAGTCCAAAAAACATCACCACTCTTTTAAATAATCAAAATAGCCATTCTTTTCATTGCCTGATGCTCTACAACAGCCTAGTCTATCTTCCTCCTCCTATTTTTTGAAATGTCTTGAGAAAAAAAAAAGAAAAAAAAAAAAAAGAGACAGGGTCTCCCTCTGTCACCCAGGCTCGAGTACAGTGGCATGATCATAGCTCAGTGCAACCTCAATCTTCCGGGCTCAAGCAATCCTCCTGTCTCACCCTCCCAAGTAGCTGGGACTACGACCATGTGCCACAACATTCTGCTAATTTGTTTACTATTATTTATTTATTTATTTATTTTATTTGAGATGGAGTCTCGCCCTGTCTCCCAGGCTGGAGTGCAGTGGCGCAATCTCGGCTCACTGCAACTTCCACCTCCTGGGTTCCAGTGATTCTCCTGCCTCAGCGTCCCGAGTAGCTGGGATTACAGGTGTGAGCCACCATGCATGCCCTTTTTATTTTTGGAGAGACAAGGTCTGGCTATGTTGCCCAAGCTGGTCTTGAACTCGTGGTCTCAAGTGATCTTCCCACCTCAGCCTCCTACAGTGCTAGGATTACAGGAATGAGCCAGCATACACAGTCAGCAAAATATTTTTAACAACATACATCTCTTCCTGCTATGGTCTCCCCAGATAGAGGGCAGGGACACCAACACTAAACAACCATATTATCCAACTGCATGATTCTTACACATGGCCCCTAAAGTAATATACTGTACCATTTTACACAGCTGCATAACTGGACGATTTTTAGTCCCTGCTTATTGCTTAGTATTTATTATATATCTAAGACAGGCCGTATTTACTTTGGTTCCATTTAAAGTTGATAAACTGGCCAGGCACGGTGGCACACACCTGTAGTCCCAGCTACTCGGGAGGCTGAGGCAGGAGAATCACTTGAACCTGGGACACAGAGGTTGCAGTGAGCCAAAATCCTGCCACTGCACTCCAGCCTGGGCGACAGAGTAAGACTTCGTCTCAATAAATAAATAAATAAATAAAAAGTTGATAAATCAATAGGTTAAAAAACACCTTCAGGCCAGGAGAGGTGGCTCACACCTGTAATCCCAGCACTTTGGGAGGCTGAGGTGGGCAGATCACCGGAGGTCCGGAGCTCAAGACCAGCCTGACCAACATGGAGAAACCTTGTCTCTACTAAAAATACAAAATTAGCCAGGCGTGGTAGCGCATGCCTGTAATCCCAGCTATTTGGGAGGCTGAGGCAGGAGAATCACTTGAACCTGGGAGGTGGAGGTTGTGGTGAGCCGAGATCATGCCATTGCACTCCAGCCTGGGCAACAAGAGTGAAACTGTCTCAAAAACAAACAAACAACATCGTTTCAGTCAGGCACGGTGGCTCACACCTGTAATCCCAGCACTTTGGGAGGCCGAGGCAAATGGATCACCTGAGGTCAGGAGCTCAAGACCAGCCTGACCAACATGGTGAAATCCCATCTCTACTAAACACAAAAAATTAGTTGGGCATGGTGGTACATGCCTGTAATCCCAGCTACTTGCGAGGCTGAGGCAGGAGAATTGCTTGAACCCAGGAAGCAGAGGTTGCAGTGAGCCAAGATTGCACCACTGCACTCTGGCCTGGGCAACAAGAGTGAAACTCCTCTTAAAAAAAAAAAAACTCCCATCTTGCCTCTCCCAATGGGCCACAAAGCTATAGCAATCTAACATTTTTCCTCAGCTCCCAGGGGTCAATCCGTCCTAATTCCCTGAAGCTGAAATGCTGAGCCTAATAAAGGCAGCCTAACAGGGCCCCGGCTCCAGTTCCATACTGCCAACAGCAACGCTCCTCGGAAAGCCAAGAAAAAATGATCCATTTTCTAGGCTAGTGTTGTCAAGCTACAAACAAAAACTTTATTATGAAGGTTAGATTTCTAGGAGTCCAAAATCAACAAGCCCCAAAGGTCTCCCTGGCATGCTACAACATGCCTTGCGAGTCATCTTCAAAGGATAAGTTTGTCATCCACACTACTGTGGAGCACTCTGATCACAGGGCTTCCACACCTTCTGCACACCTGCTGCACATATGCTGAACACCTGGAGCCCTTGATAAAAATGTATGTTCTCTTGTTACATGAGTGTCTACATTTGCGAAAATTGTACATTTTATTCTATTTAATTATGCCTCAATAAAATTTAAAATATAATTTTAGACCCCTTTGCAGACCTATATCATGCAATGGTAGGTTGAGGGAAAGTTTTAAAAACTTGAGAACCACAGCTCTGGATTACATCACACATACCTTCCCCCACCCCAAAATGTGGACCAAGAACACTGGATCTGAAGTCAAGACACCAGGAATCAAAACCCAACTCCATCACTAACTCACTATATGGCCTTGGACAAAAGGACAATTTCACTGAGCCTGTTTTCTCATCTGGAAATTGGGGATAAAAAACACCTACCTCACAGGATAGCTATGAGACTTAACCAAGATGCTTATAAAATACTCGGCATAGTGTCCAAGACAAATAAGCACTCAGAAAATGGTAGCTACATTACCATCATTAGCGTCTTGGTTTCCATCATTTTAAAATCATCTTTATTTGGTATTTCTTTCAGCCCTGAGAGACACACCCCCCTCCCAACCTGATGCAAAACTTTTGAAGAACTTAAATATACACATGCCTAGCCTCATCGCTAGGGATTCTGATGCAGTTAAGTCTGGGACAAAGGCAGGTTTGGGAACTACACTGCTCTAGGAAATGCGTGACAGAACACGACTACAACCAGGACCACAAGAATGCCTAAGATAACCTGAATACCTCCTTCGACTTTCAAATGACAACTAGTATCTATCTGCACCTTTAGACAAGTAGTGCAGTATCAGAGTAAGGCTTTTTTTTTTTTGAGACGGAGTCGCTCTGTCGCCCAGGCTGGAGTGCAGTGGCGCGATCTTCGCTCACTGCAACCTCTGCCTCCCGGGTTCAAGCAATTCTCTGCCTCAGCCTCCCAAGTAGCTGGGACTACAGGCACGCGTCACCACACCCGGCTAATTTTTTTGTATTTTTAGTAGAGATAGGGTTTCACCAGAAAGGTGGCACCATTCCATACCCAAACCTCCCAACAAGAAATAAAAAAGATTTAGTCTTAGTTGAATTCTCTCAGAGATAAGACTGAAGTATACTCTAGGAGGGTTCGGCAGTCAACAAGCTGCTTCTCCTTTTTTTTTTTTTTTTTTTTTGAGGAGTCTCACTGTATCATACCGGCTGCAGTGCACTGGCACAATTTCGGCTCACTGCAACCTCCACCTCCCAGGTTCAAATGCTTCTCCCACCTCAGCCTCCTGAGTAGCTGGGATTACAGGCATGCACCACCACGCCCAGCTAATTTTTGTATTTTTTAGTAGAGACGGGGTTTCAACATGCTGGCCAGGCTGGTCTCTGGTCTCGAACTCCTGACCTCAGGTGATCCACCCGCCTTGGCCTCCCAAAGTGCTGGGATTACAGGCGTGAGCCACTGCGCCCAGCCTGCTTCTCCACCTAACAGGGGCACCCCTAGATAGTACAGAAGAAACAAATGGAAGGAAGAACAATCAGTATCCTGTTCATTCCTTTAGCAGGTCTTATACTGGAAAGATGGGTTTTCATGATTTATCAGCCAGAGAAGATAATGAAGGGAATCACGACAAACATCAAACATCAAAACAAAATATAAATCCTATAGCATGAATATGTGTCTATTTAGTTCCCCAAAATAAGTTTCAAAACTACCTTAATATAATTCTCCCCACCCAGTGTAAACCGGTTTTTCTGAGTGTGGTCTTTGAGTCACCTGTATTTGAATATGAGGAGCTTAACTGGGCCCACTGAATCTGCACTTTTACCAGGTCATTCTCATGCTCAATATTTGGAAGTACTTCCACAGTATCTAAAAATTTTCGCCTCAAGTAAGTCAGTCTTGAACACAAAAGATCAAACTTATGCTTGGTCTTAGAGCAATGAAGAAATAACTAACAGAACGTAAATAATTCAGAAAAACACAGTGGTCCACCGCAAAAGCTATGAAGCTAGCAATTCTGAGTTTACATTTCTATTTCACAACGCACTAGCCATTTGACCGGGCTAACGTGTCCCAGTTTTCTCATCTGTAAAATGGAATACTACCACCTACCTCAGAGCCACGAGGCTAATGAGTTACCAAAGCTCTTAGACGACTGCCAGGTCGGGCACAATGGCTCCCGTCTATATCCCAGCACTTCGGGAGGCCGAAGTGGGAAGATCGCTTGAGACCAGGAGGAATTCAAGACCAGCCTGGGCAACATAAGAGATCCCATCTCTATTTAAAAAAATAAAAATTGAAAAATTAGCCTGGCATAGTGGCACGTGCCTTTAGTCCCAGCAATGCAGGAGGCTGAAGCAGGAGGATGGCTTGAGCCCAGGAGGTTAAGGCCACAATGAGCCATGATCATGCCACTGCACTTCAGCCTGGGCAACAGAACAAGACGCTGTCTCAAACTAAAAAACAAAAAACAAACCAAAAAAACCCTTGTGGCTAATGGCTATATTCTTATTTGCTGAATCTTTGGAATTTACATCCACTTCCAACGATGTAATACAAAACCATGAAAGATCTCATATTTTGCATTGCTTCAAACTCAGGTGCTTCTCAAATAAAACAAAACTAGGTGACTGACTCTGAAAATGGCACAGGTTAAGAATCTGTTTTCCAAATCTGTTGCAAGAAGATGGAAAAAGACAAAAGAACTGAAAACTCCCAAACTTTTCACAGCAAAACAGAACTACATTTAATCATCCATATCAGAGAAGATTCAAAAAAGCAGCTGGGTGACTGGGCTAAGGTACAAGACTATCCAATAAAAATCTCACATCTTGCCATTTTCCCTCCCTCTCACAATCTGCATTTAAACAAGTCAATTTCCTGAAATAGGAATCTGGCAACACCCACCAAAAAGTCCAACCATATGTAAAATGGCATCACACTGTAAAGCTCATATTACAGTATCAGGACAATTGATACTTTCAACAGCAGCAATGGCTGCCAGGCAGCGGTCCTGAACTGAAGACTTGTAAAGGGGACAGAATACACAACACAGAAAAAGAAACCTAATAAAATGGGGAAACGGATTCTCTGGGAGGAGCGTATGCAACTCCCAAGGCAAAATTCAGAAAGATGTTGTTTCCCCTCAAAACAAAGAGCCTTAATGCCCAGAATGCCACAGTTCTGAATCGTGAGTACCTGCAAATAGACAGAAGGAAAACGGAGGGGATATGTGGGTGAGAGATGACCTGGATTCTCACGGGAAGAAGGGCAGCCACCTTAGAGGTGCACGGAATACAGTTTTAGGCCTGGTGCAACTCAAGGGGCAGTTAACCATTTTCCAGTAAGCCCGAAATTGACGAATAAAAGGGACTTAAAGTATTAGAGAGCCGCTCTTTGGAAACCCACGGAAAACAAACATTGGGGATTCAAAGGATTTGGGAGGAGAGGAAGTGGAAATGAGTCAAAAGAAGCCTTCTCGAGGATAAAATCATGTGACCCTCAGGAAGAGAATGCCCAAGGAGCTAAGAAAAGGGAGGATAGGTCCTGGGGAAAAGCCCTCCACCCCAACAAGCGGGAAGTGCATACCAATGGGTGCGGGGGGCCCCCGAAGGTACCGCTTTCGGAGCACCCGAGGCCTCCAGCCGGATGTCAGGCCACGCACCAACGAGGGACCACCGTGCGGGGACAGTGTCCGCGCGCGGGAAAAACGGCGGCGGGGCCGGAAGGGGACAGGGTGGGCCGGAAGGGGGGGCAGGGCGGGCCGGGAGGGCGCCCCACGGGACACTTACGCGGCCGCTTTTTCCTCAGGCTTTCGACGCGCTGGCGGGAGACCGAGGTGGGGCCGCTGTAGGAGCCCAGTCGATCCCGCCTCGTGCCCTCAGCCGAGGCCCCGACCGCGGGCACCGACGCGCTGCTCGCCCGGCGCCGCAGTGGCTCCTGCCGCCGCCCTTCGGGGTCCCCGGTCGCCTGCTCCCCAGCCGACGAGACGGAGGTGGCGGAAGCCCTGCCGTGGCGCTCCATGGGCGCGCCGAGCCGGCCCGCTCCCATCCGCAGCAGCCGTCGCTGCCGCCCGAACAAGGCCCCCAGCGTCGGATTCCTTCTCGCCTCCTCCGCGGCAGTCCAGCCAGAGCAGAGGCGCGCCCTCGGCCGGCCGCCTCTTCCGTTGCGCCAACGCGCAGGAAGCCAATCCGACGAGGCTGGGGACGGCCCAAAGGCCTCGCGTCCAGTCGGCTCCCTAACTCGAGGAGGATTGACCGTGCCTCCGTCCAATGAGAGGCTATCGTGACGGGGCGGGGAGAGGGTGGTGGAGGAGGGGATCCGGGTTCCGCGGAGGAAGAGAAGGCGGTGTAGCCCAGAAGAGAGTGATGGCGGCGCCGCCCAATGGACGCGTGGGTGGAAGGGCCCGAGCCTCCTCATCCACCCCCTCCTTCCGCCCCCACTTGTGCATGCCTCTGCCCCCCCGGGCCGCGGAACTCTCCTGGGGCGACCCCGAGTCCCACCCCGCTGCTCCGTGCCGTCCTCGCAGCTCGAGCCCTCCTCCAGCCCCGCAGTGCTCCCGCAGCGTCTGGCCGCTGGTCGTCGGCAGACGAAAGGGCTTGAACCGCGGCTGACCTTAGCCTTTGTCCCTCGGCCTAGTTCCGCAGCTGCCGTCGAGGCCGCCAGCCCCTCCCCCAGCATGTTTGGGCTAAGCCGCCTCCTTTCCGCCTGCGTTGGAGAGAGAGGTACCAGAAGGAATGAAAGGACTGGGGCTTGTCTCCATGGCAACTGAAAGAAAGAGGTGGGTTATAAATCCTTCGCCACAGGAGGGTGAAGTGGGAGCCGGGAAGTAGAGTTGGCCTTTTGCAGGAGAGTCTGGAGCCCCTTTCTGGGTGATGCATTGGGGGCCATAGAAGGATTTGCCTGCCGCTTTGGAGCATGGATTTTTTTTTTTAATCATCTTCCTTTCTCTTTTGGAGAGAAAAATTGGTCACCTCCAGGACTGAGACCCTGACCCTTCCAAGCATCCCCACTGCCAAAGGCTGCCCAAGCCCGGAAGGATCCCATCCCGTTCTGTACTCTGAGGTCACTTCTTCCCTCCGTCAAATTTCACTGGACTTTGGGCTAATTAAAAGTGCCTCCGTATTAGCGGGGCGTGGTGGCCCATGCCTATAATCCCAGCTACTTGGGAAGCTGAGGCAGGAAAATTGCTTGAACCCGGGTGGCGGAGGCTGCAGTGACCCAACATTGTGCAAGAAGAGCGAAACTCCGTCTCAAAAAAAATAAAAAATAAAAAAGAGTGCCTCCCTGGGGAGACTGTAATGCCCCTTGGGCAGTGATCCTTATTCCCCTCTCCCATAATGATTGGTTGTAGCAGGCTGAACAAAAAGGTTGAGCTTCACTTGTGCTTGCTGAATAGAATTCTCATGCCCACTCCACGTTAGCTCCCCTCACTGTAGGACTAGCTCTGAAAATTCTAGCTCCTGCAGGAAGCCAACACAGATGGATCTACAAGAACCAAAAACGGCTGTGGCTACTCTTCTAAATCTCAGTGCCTGACATTGCCTCTCTTTCTGCCTCCTCTCTCCACCCCCCAAAAAATGTGGTCCTCCTTGGCCTGAGGGAGCTTCCGTCCAAGTCTGTGAGCTCTGATCATCCTGAAGAATCAAAAGTATCATCATCCCTTGGCTGGCAAGATGAACTCCCACATCAAAACACTTGAAACAGTAGTATTTTTACACAATTTGCCCACTGCCTCTACATCTCACTTAGTCCTTGCAGTAACATTTGGATGATGAGGCAACTTATCCAGAAGCACAAAGCCTAAAGAATGACAGAGCTTGGACTCCTGAGAAGTTCAGCTACTGCCCGCCTTATGATAACCAAAAGAGAGCGGCCGGGCGCAGTGGCTCAACTCCTGTAATCCCAGCACTTCGGGAGGCCGAGGCGTGCGAATCACAAGGTCAGGAGTTCGAGACCAGCCTGGCCAACACAGTGAAACCCCGTCTCTACTAAAAAAACAAACACAAAAATTAGTTGGGCGTGGTGGTAGGCACCTGTAATCCCAGCTACTTGGGAGGCTGAGGCAGGAGAGTCACTTGAATCCGGTAGGCGGAGGTTGCAGTGAGGCGAGATCGTGCCACTGCACTCCAGCCTGGGAGACAGTGAGACTCCGTCTCTAAAAAAAAAATGAATAAATAAATAAATAAGGTACACCACAAGTTCGAGACCACTTCTACAAAAAATAAAATAAAAAAAATTAGGCCAGGCACAGTGGCTCATGCCTGTAATCCAAGCACTTTGGGAGGCTGAGGCGGGCGGATCACTGGAGGTCAGGAGTTTCAGACCAGCCTGGCCCAACATGGTGAAACCCTGTCTCTACTAAAAATACAAAACTTAGCTGGGCGTAGTGGTGCGTGCCTGTAATCCCACTTACTCCAGAAGCTGAGGCAGAAGAACTGCTTGAACCTGGGATGCAGAGGTTGCAGTGAGCTGAGATTGCACCACTGCACTCCAGCCTGGGCAACAGAGTGGGACTCTGCCTCAAAAAAAAAAAAAGAGAAAAGAAAATGAAGATGACCAAATGGGCTTCTAGATGGCTAATGATGTTATGTTTCTTTGATCTGGGTGGGGGTTACATGGGTGTGTTCCCTTTGTAATATGTTATCAAGACATTTTGTGCACTTTTTTGGGTATTATACTGAAAGAAAACATTTATTTTTTAAAAAATTGAAAAATTGCCTTGGAGCAGAGTAAGGTAAATCTATGACTAAGCTTAGATTTTTTTATTTTTTATTTTTTTTATTTTTTTTCAAAAAAAATGAGGCCAGGCGCGGTGGCTCACGCCTGTAATCCCAGCACGTTGGGAGGCCGAGGTGGGCAGATCATGAGGTCAGGAGATCGAGACCATCCTGGCTAACACGGTGAAATCCCATCTCTACTAAAAATACAAAAAATTAGCCGGGCGTGGTGGCAGGCACCTGTAGTCCCAGCTACTCGGGAGGCTGAGGCAGGAGAATGGCATGAACCCGGGAGGCGGAGCTTTTAGTGAGCCAAGGTGACGCCACTGCACTCTAGCCTGGGCGACAGAGCAAGACTCATCTCAAAAAAAAAAAAAAGTAAAATGAACGTAACGAGGCATCCTTTCTCTGTGGTTATTATAGTGAGAACTAAGTTCTTTATCACTCTCCAGTTATTTACCCCTAGAGAGAAGCCAACTTTCTGGTTATATACACCAGAATAAGTACAAGAATGGTAAGCATAGAGCTTCGGAGAAACTAGCCAGATTCTAAAGGAATGACTTGAAAATCGAGAGCCATTTCAATGACAAAAATCATACAAAATATTCATCTACCACATTAGAGGCCTATCGCTAGGTAAAAACACCAAAACTTCAGCTTAAACAGTAGTAAGTATGTATGTATTATCCCAGTTTCTGTGAGTCAGGAATTCAGGATTGATAAGCTGGGTGGTTCTTGTTCAGAATCTTTCAAGAGGTTGCAGTCCTCTGAAAGTGTAGTGGGTTGGGGTATCCACTTCCAAGGTGGCTTGCTCATACGGCTGGCAAGTTGGTGCTGGCTGTTGGCAGGAGGCCTCAGCTCACAATGCAGGCTTTCATAGGACTACGTGAGTGTCCTTTCAACATGGCAGCAGACTTTCCCTAGAGCTGGTGACAGATGAGAAAACAAGACAAATCGCAATGTCTTTTATGACCTAGGCTGGGAAGTTATACTCCATCATTTATGCAATATCCTGTTATCACACAGGTCATCCCTCTTCAGTGTGGGTTGGTACTACACAAGGACATGAATATCAGGAGGAAGAGAATCTCTGGAGACCATCTTGGAGCCCATAGTCCGCCTTCTGCCCCCTAATGATTCATGTCTTCGTCTGTTCCTACTCTCTAAGAGCCAGGAGACAGACTTCCTTGAGCTTTCTTGCAGCTAAAGTAGAGCATCATTAGGAGTAAAAATTAAGATATCATCACAAAGGCCAGGCACGGTGGCTCACGCCTGTAATCCCAACACTTTGGGAGGCCAAGGTGGGCGGATCACCTGAGGTCAGGAGTTCGAGACATGCCTGGCCAACATGGTGAAACCCTGTCTTCACTAAAAATACAAAAATTAACCTGGTGTGTTGGCGGGCACCTCTAATCCCAGCTACTTAGGAGGCTGAGCCAGGAGAATCACTTGAAACCAGAGGCGGAGGTTGTAGTGAGCCAAGATGGCACCACTGAACTTGAGCCTGGGTGACAGAGCAAGACTCCATCTCAAAAAAAAAAAAAAAAAAAGACATCACAAGATTGCCAGGCACAGAGGCTTAAACACCAAGTTCTTTCTCATGTCATCGTGTTTCATCGGTGCCAAGGACATGAGGGGTGTAGATCAGGCCTGTTTCAAACACAAGGCCTTTTGGCCAGAGTGTAATGGTGTGAGGACTTGGGAAGACCTTACCTACTTAACTGTCTCTCTCAAAGGACAAAGGTATGAGGGGGTTAAAAAAAAAAAAAAAAAAGGCAAAGCTATGAAGAACGTGAAGTTCTTAAGCCCCTAGACACTCTTCCAAGGTCTGGCCTGTATCCCAGAGTCCACTGCTGAAAAGGGGCAGAGATGTGTGTTATATGCGCACATACATACGCATAGTATAGCTAGCATATGGCATTCTGGTGGCCTTGACGGAGCTCACAGGCAGTATAACAGCATTGACTGCTTTCACAAAGTCTCCACTTGTCTCAGGAAAATAGAGAAAATTCAAGATGAAATACAGTGAGGTTAGGACAACTCAGTTTCCTAAATATGGAAGATCCTGTCCCTTCCCAAGTATTGAAAGAGATGAAAATTTTCCCTTAGTTTTCAAGCTCAAAGTCTATCTTATCTTTGACTAAATAGCCCTGATTTGGATATTGTTAACTTGCTGTTAACTACTAATAGTCTAGTGCTTTTACTTTATTTTATTTTATTTTATTTATTTGTTTTGAGACGGAGTCTCTGCTGCCCAGGCTGGAGTGCAATGGCACTATCTCGGCTCACTGCAAGCTCCACCTCCCGGGTTCATGCCATTCTCCTGCCTCAGCCTCCGGAGTAGCTGGGACTACAGGCGCCTGCCACCACACTGGGCTAATTTTTTGTATTTTTTAGTAGAGACAGGGTTTCACCATGTTAGCCAGGATGGTCTCGATCTCCTGACCTCATGATCCGCCCACCTCAGCCTCCCAAAGTGCTGGGATTACAGGCGTGAGCCACCGCGCCCGGCATCTTCCCACTTTTTCTCATTGCTTTATTATGCTTGCATAACTGTTCTAACAAAACAAGTCTCACAATTCTCTAGATAAGCCTTATTCTTACCCAGCTTTGGCTCATCCTTCATCTTTACATCTCTACATCTCTTTTTTATTTTCTTTTGAGACGGAGTTTTGCTCTTGTTGCCCAGGCTGGAATGCAATGGCGCTATCTCAGCTCACCGCAACCTCTGCCTCCTGGGTTCAAGCGATTCTCCTGCCTCAGCCTCCCAAGTAGCTGGGATTACAGGGATGCACCACCACACCCAGCTAATTTTTGTATTTTTAGTAGAGACGGGGTTTCTCCACATTGGTCAGGCTGGTCTTGAACTCCCAACCACAGGTGATCTGCCTGCCTCAGCCTCCCAAAGGGCATCTCTACATTTCTACATAAAATTCCTTCCCGCCACATTTCTGCTTATCAAAATCCAATCCAACTTCTATGGCATGGCCCAAATGATACCTCCTCCTTAAAGTCTTCATTGATTACCACAGTTCACTGTAAACCTGATCTTTTTTTTTTTTTTTTTGGAGACAGTCTGTCTCTCCATCGCCCAGGCTGGAGTGCACTGGCGCAATCTCAGCTCACTCCATCCTCCATCTCCTGGGTTCAAGTGATTCTCCTGCCTCAGCCTCCCAAGTAGCTGGGACTACAGGTGCATGCCACCACACCTGGCTAATTTTTGTATTTTTTAGTAGAAACAGGGTTTCACCAGTCTGGTCTTGAACTCCTAACCTCAGGTGATCCACCCACCTCAGCCTCCCACAGTGCTGGGATTACAGGCATGAGCCTCTGCACCCAGCCAAACCTGATTTTTTTTTTTTTTTTTTTGAGACGTAGTCTTGCTCTGTTGCCCAGGCTGGAGTGCAGTGGCATGATCTCAGCTCACTGCAAGCCCCGCCACCCAGGTTCACGCCATTCTCCTGCCTCAGCCTCCCGAGTAGCTGGGACTACAGGCGCCTGCCACCACGCCCGGCTAACTTTTTTTTGTATATTTAGTAGAGATAGGGTTTCACTGTGTTAGCCAGGATGGTCTTGCTCTCCTGACCTCGTGATCCGCCCACCTCGGCCTCCCAAAGTGCTGGGATTACAGGCGTGAGCCACCATACCTGGCCCTTTTTTTTTTTGAGACAGGGTCTGGCTCAGTCACCCAAGGTGGAGTGCAGTGACGCAATCATGGCTCACTACAACCTCCACCTTCCCGGCTCAAGCAGTCCTCCCACCTCAGCCACTCAAGTAGCTGGGACTACAGGTCCACACCACTATACCTGGCTAATTTTGTATTTTTTGAAGAGGCAGGGTTTTACAACGTTGCCCAAGCTGGTCTGAAACTCCTGAGCTCAAGTGATCCGCCCCCCTCAGCCTCCTAAAGTGCTGGGATTATGGTGTGAGCCACCTTGCCCAGCCTTATGTCACTCTCAGTGGCATTTCTCATACTTCCTGGTCCTAAGATTCTTGGTGTACACGTTGTATAATCCCAACTAGATATGAGAGCTATCAGATTAAGACTTTGCATCTTTACATCCCCCAGTACCTTTCAGAGTGTGAGTGCACACACACCATTTGCTAAGGAATGATTGCAGTGACAATACCAAGTTTAGGATCCCTTAAAATACCTATATCTTAGGCAGAGGTTGCATTGAGCTGAGATCATGCCGATACACTCAGCCTGGGTGACAGAGCGAGAATCCATCTTCAAAAAAAAAAACAGGCTGGGTGTGGTGGCTCACGTCTGTAATCCCAGCACATTGGTAGGCCAAGGTGGGTGGATCACAAGGTCAGGAGTTCAAGACCAGCCTGGCCAACTTGGTGAAACCCTGTCTCTACTAAAAATACAAAAAAAAATTAGCCGGGCATGGCGGTGGGGCACCTGTAATCCCAGCTACTCAGGAGGCTGAGGCAGAGAATTGCTTGAACCTGGGAGACGGAGGTTGCAGTGAGCCGAGATCACGCTACTGCACTCCAGCCTGGGCGATAGAGTGAGATTCTGTCTCAAAAAAAAAAACAAAACTACATCTTTGTAGTGGACATATTTGACATCTACCCAACTTACAACCATTCCTCCTATAGATCATAGATTAGGCCCCAACAGCCATGTTTGTACCTCCTAAACCCCACCACCTTGGAATAGAGACTCACTTCTCAAAGTGTGATGCCACATTCCTCGTGGGGTCAAAGAAGCAGAAAAAGTTGGTTTGCGGCCGGGCGCAGTGGCTCACGCCTGTAATCCCAGCACTCTGGGAAGCCGAGGCAGACAGATCACCTGAGGTCAGGAGTTCGAAACCAGCCTGGCCAACATGGCAAAACCCCATCTCTACTAAAAATACAAAAATTAGCTGGGTATGGTGGAGGGAGCTACTCGGGAGGCTGAGGCAGGAGAATTGCCTGAACCCAGGAGGCGGAGGTTGAAATGAGCCGAGATCGCACCGCTGCACTCCAGCCTGGGTGACAGTGCAAAACTGCATCTCAAAAAAAAAAAAAAAGTTGGTTTGCACAGAGCTCCAAGAGTGAACAGATGAACAGAACAGAAAAAGCACTTTGCCAGCTCTCCCAGTCCTGTTTCTGTCCATTCCCTAGGCTGAATACATTCCTGTTTGTGTTCCATATGTTTCCCCCCTGCAACATTAAAATAAGTTTATTAAGTCTCCCGCCCCATATTTTAATCTAGCTTACATTGTCTTCTGTTACTTGGAACCAAGAGTCTTTTTTTTTTTTTTTTTTTTGGAGACGGAGTCTTGCTCTTTCACCCAAACTGGAGTGCAGTAGCACAATCTCGGCTCAATGCAAGCTCCGCCTCCTGGGTTCATGCCATTCTCCTGCCTCAGCCTCCTGAGTAGCTGGGACTACAGGCACCCGCCACCATGCCCAGCTAATTTTTGTTTGTTTGTTTGTTTTTAGTAGAGACAGGGTTTCACCGTGTTAGCCAGGATGGTCTCAATCTCCTGACCTTGTGATCCACCCGCCTCGGCCTCCCAAAGTGCTGAGATTACAGGCGTGAGCCACCGCGCCCAGCTGGAACCAAGAGTCTTAATTAAACAATCATGATGGAGACCAAGCCCACATTTTTCAGGCCACCTAATCCTGGCCTCTCCAAGATCCAGTAACCTGAGTTACAGCTTTCCTACCATAAAGACTTAGAGCTAATTTCTTAAAGCCTGTAGTGGAGGCTGAGGCAAGAGGATTGATTGAGACAAGGAGTTCGAGTCCAGCCTAGGCAACATACCAAGACCCAGTCTCTTAAGTAAATTTTTAAAAAAATCAATTGTGTTTCCAAATGAGATCAACATATTAACATATTATATTTGATTGCTTTGCCTTTTTTTTTTTTTTTTTTGAGGTGGAGTTTTGCTCTTGTTGCCCAGGCCGAAGTACAATGGCGCAATCTCAGCTCACCACAACTTCCGCCTCCCAGGTTCAAGCGATTCTTCTGCCTCAGCCTCCTGAGTAGCTGAGATTACAGGCATGCACCACCACACCTGGCTAATTTAGTATTTTTATTACAGATGGGTTTCTCCATGTTGGCCAGGCTGATCTCGAACTCCCGACCTCAGGTGGTCCGCCTGCCTCAGCCTACCAAAGTGCTGGGATTACAGGCATGAGCCACCGCACCTGGCCCAGGTTTGATTTCTTTAAAAGAATTCTTCACAGGTGCTATTTACCTTTTTAAACATTATTTTTCTATTTTTGTTTTGTTTTTGAGATGGGGTCTCACCCTGTCACCCAAGCAAGAGTGCAGTGGCGCAGTCACAGCTTACTGCAGCCTCAAACCCCTGGGTTCAAGCAATTCTCCCACTTCAGCCTCCCAAGTACCTGGGGGTACAGGTGTGCACCACCACGCCCAGCTAATTTTTTTTTTTTTTAGAGACAAGGGTCTCACTATGTTGCCCAGGCTGGTCTCAAACTCCTGGCCTCAAGCGATCCTCCCACCTTGGCCTCCCAAAGTGGTTCCCACTTATAAGTGAAAACATTACAGGTGTGAGCCACCATGTCTCACTATTTACTTTTTATTCATCTCATCAAGAGAAGAGAAATTCATAACATTAACTACTTACGTTAGGGGCTGCCCCTAACGTAATTTTCTAATCAGGTAGTTTCTTCTATGCTTGGTTAACTGGAATTTGTGTGTGTGTGTGTGACAGAGTCTCACTCTGTCACCCAGGCTGGAGTGCAGTGACACGACCTCAGCTCACCGCAACTTCCTCCTCCCGGGTTCAAGCGATTCTCTTGCCCCAGCTTCCCAAGTAGCTGGGATTACGGCTGTGCACCACGACACCCAGCTACTTTTCTTTTGTATTTTTAGTAGAGATGGGGTTTCGACATGTTGGCCAGTCTAGTCTTGAAATCCTGACCTCAAGTGATCCGCCTGCCTGGCCTCCCAAAGTGCTGGGATTATAGGTGTGAGCCATCGCACCCAGCCTAACTGGAATATTTCTATAAAGAATCTTCCCTTATCAACTCTTTGTTATCCTGAAGTACCTCAACCTCAGCCTCCAGAGGAGCTGGAACTACTCAAATAGAAAAGGCAGGATCAATTCTTTCCCTTTACTGACCAGTTTTCAGAATGAGTTGGTTTCCTGGGGCATCCTCTAGAGGTCAACAATGAATTCTTTTTAGTATTATCATGAACTGGTGGATTTTTTTTTTTTTTTTTTTTGAGACGGTCTCACTCTGTCGCCCAGGCTGGAGTGCAGTGGTGCGATCTCGGCTCACTGCAACCTCCGCCTTCTGGGTTCAAGCGATTCTCCTGCCTCAGCCTCCTGAGTAACTGGGACTACAGGCACGCGCCACCACGCTCAGCTAATGTTTTCTATTTTAGTAGAGAGGAGGTTTCACCATGTTGCCCAGGGTGGTCTCGAACTCCTGAGCTCATAGAATCCACCCACTTTGGCTTCTCAAAATGCTGGGATTACAGGCGTGCACCATCATGCCTGGTGGTTTGTTTTTTTTTTTTTTTTTTTTTTTTGAGACGGAGTCTCACACTGTTGCCGGGGCTGGTGTGCACTGGCGTGATCTCGGCTCGCCACAACCTCCACCTCCCGTGTTCAAGCGATTCTCCTTCCTCAGCCCCCTGAGTAGCTGGGACTACAGGCTACCTGCCACCATGCCTGGCTAATTTTAGTAGAGTCGGGGTTTCACCGTGTTAGCCAGGATGGTCTCAATCTCCTGACCTGGTGATCCGCCCATCTCAGCCTCCTAAAGTGCTGGGATTACAGGCATGAGCCACCGCACCCGGACTGTATTTTTTTTTTTAGTAGAGACGGGGTTTCACTATGTTGGCCAGGCTGGTCTCAAACTCCTGACCTCGTGATCCGCCTGCCTTGGCCTCCCAAAGCACTGGGATTACAGGCGTGAGCCACCGCGCCCGGCCAACTCATGGATTTTAAAAGCCTATTTGATGAGTTTCAGTCCACTGGAGTCAGGTCTTTTTTTTTTTTTTTGGAAGTGGTGTGATCGTGACTCACTGCAACCTCTGCCTCCCAGGTTCAAGCGATTCTCCTGCCTCAGCCTCCCGAGTAGCTGGGACTACAGGCACGTACCACCATGCCCAGCTAATTTTTTGTATTTTTAGTAGAGACGAGGTTTCCCCATGTTGGCCAGGATGGTCTAGATCTCCTGACATAATCCACCTGCCCCGGCCTCCCAAAGTGCTGGGATTACAGGCATGAGCCACCACCCAGCCCAAATATTCTATATTATATATACAGTTTTCCACTTTTTTTTTCCTCTTAGCAAAACATCATGGAGTTCACTCCATAGCAGTATAGAGATACTCATTTCTATTCACAGCTGCATAGCACTCCAATGTAGATATACCTTGGTTTATTGCCAGTGTTCTGTAGATGGACATTGTCTGAGTTATTTCCAGGCTTTTGCTGTTTACAAAGTGTGCTATAATGACTAGCCTTGGACATATATCTTTATTTTTGCCAATGTTATCTTTGGCTTAGACTACTAGAAGTGGAATTGCTGGGTCAAAAAACACATGCATATGTCATTTTGTAGGACAGAATCAAATTCCCCTCCTGAAGAAGCAGCTGCTATAATGGTGCTTCCAGTGGTTCCTACTTCTGGGTAAATTGCCCCTTGACTGCAATTTACAGAAGTGATGGGACTCGATGCAGAGGCTCATGCCTGTAATCCTAGCACTTTGGGAGGCTGAGCCAGGAGGATCACTTGAGCCCAGCAGTCTGAGACTAACATAGGCAACACAGTGAGACTTCATCTCTACTAAAAATCATGAAAGTTAGCCAGGCATGGTAGCATGTGCCTCTGGTCCCAGCAACTCAGGAGGCTGAGGTGGGAGGATTGCTTGAGCCCAGGAGTTTGAGGCTGCAGTGAGCCATTCTACTCCACTCTACTCCAACCTGGGCGATAGAGCATGCCCTTGTCTTTAAAAAAAAAAAAAAAATGCTGGGATGTCACTTTCAAGATTAAGTACCAAAGGACTGTGACTTCTGTTTTGCTCTCATACATTCTCTGTCTGAGAGCTGGGAGCTTGTCTTTAAGTAGAAACCCACCCATCCCCAGGGAGAAGGCAGGAGGGAAAAGGAGGAGAGGTCACAGACAAGCCCCCTGACTCTGTTGATCTTCACTGCAGTAGCTTCTCATTACAAGCAGGCATCTGGGCATTGTAGACCATTATAACTGTAGTTCTAGAAGTAATAATAGCAGATTTATTGTACAGAAGTGTCCACGGGCTCACAGTTCTAAGGACATCATTATGACAGCAAGTAGGAAAAAAAATTAAAGTAACTCTTTCACCAATTACCAGTTTATCTCTTCTCCAATTCCTTTGGATACGCCTCCTGCAAGAAGCCGATTTCCAGCTGTATGTGATAATGAAAGGGTTTTTCTTTCTTATGTTAAATACAAGCGAAGTGATTAACTGGAAGATAGTGTTTGATTGCGAGGAAATCAGTGATTCAGATGGTGTGGGAATGGCACCTGGGGATGGGGGAGGCAGGACGGAGATGGAGGAAGCTGGTGCAGCCTAGCCTGCCTTGTGCCAAGGACACCCAAGGGCGGAGGGACTGAGCTCTGGGGGAGGACAGATTTGACATAACTGGTCCAGCCTCACAGTTTACAGGTCCTGGAGGGTGAGGAAAGTGGGAGCTGGCTGCGGATGCAGGACAAGAACCCAGGGCTTCCCTTCATTTTGCCTGCCCTGCCACTTCCTCCCCCGACTTCCACCCTTCCTACCCCTCCACCTCCCTTGTGCCTTTCACTGCCTTTTACAGCATTTACATTACACTTCAGTAAAAAGTTGTGGTTTTGGCTGTTTTTTCTTTTTTTTTTTAAATAAAAACAGCACTGAAGAAGTAGAAGGAAGATATTCAGGGTTTTTATTTTTATTTTTTGAGTCTGGGTCTCGCTCTGTCACCCAGGCTGGAGTACAGTGGTGAGATCATAGCTTACCGTAGCCTCGACCTCCTGGGCTCAAAGATCCTCACACCTCAGCCTTCCAAGTAGTTGGGACTACAGGCACATATCATCATGCCTGGCTAAATTAACTATTTTAAGAGATGTGGTCTAGCTATGTTACCCAGGCTGGTCTCGAACTCCTGGCTTCTAGCAATCCTCCCACCTCAGTCTCCTGAATCACTGGGATTACAGGCTGGGGCCATCATGCCCAGCTCTAGGTTTTTAAAATGTAGGCAAGGAGGTCAGCATTTACACAAAAGCAGGGTTTGATTTTAGGAAGCTTAATAAAGAGAGGGGTCTAATCAAGGTTTCCTGTAGGATCTGGGCTTTAAGTTAGGCCTTAAAGAACGAAGAATGTTTGTGGGTGTAGTAAGCAATGACTTGGAGCAGAGCCCTCTAGCCATTGGGCTCACCCTCACAGGCAGGCGCCACTGACCCTAGGGGGGTGTAGGCAGCTGGAGGAAGTACTGTGTGTCCCCCATTCCAGCGATGGTGGCCCCTATCAGAGTCAATACCCTTCCTTCCAAGAGACTGAACATACAACTGGACAATGGCCAGGCCACATATGACAATAGACTCTGGCCAGAAACCCATAACCAGCCTGGGAAGCCAAGGAAGCCAAACCACAGCCTCAGCAGCAATCGGACCCAGAACAGTCTGAACTTAGTGGCTGCCAGCTTCTTCCCAATCCCCAGCCACCACACCCCCTCTTCCAACTCCAGACCAACCAGAGAAAGCCAAATATACGCCCCCAACCAACCAAAGATGCCCCTCCAGTTACTCCGCTCTGTCCCCATGCCAACAATCTCCAATCACAGCACACCCAGAGCCTTCCCTTTTTTTCCACTATAACATTTCCCAGTCCCTGCCTGCCTTTGACCCCTGCCAAATACAAGCAATCATGGCTGACTCCTTTGCAAACTTTGACCAAATGGCCTCTCTGCTCTTGTTTAGGTGGTTTTTATTTCCACATCTCCAACAGGGAGTCTGGAAACAAACTGACAATACTCATGAAATCAACACCCAGATGAGGAGGTAGACCAGCACTCCAGGATGCCCCTTCCCAGTATCCCTCCCCTGTTAACCATTCCCCTGGCTTCTAACACCATGGATCAGTTTTGCTTATTTCTGTACTTTTTGTAGGAAGAGAATCATACAATGAATTCTCTCTTGATGATGAGGACTCTGACCTCTTTTGCTTGACCTCATGTCTGTGAAATTTATCCATGTTGCCGTGCATAGCGATATTTTCATTCATATTCGTTGCTGTGCAGTAGTATTCGACCCTGTGACTTCACTGCAGCTTCAACTGTGGATGGACATTTGGGTTGGTGGATGGACATTTGGGTTGGTGGATGGACATTTGGGTTGTTTCAAGTTTGGGGCTACAGTCAGCGTGTGGTTAGAAACATTCTTGCCAATGTCTCGGTGGACATAGCTTTCTGTGGTGTACATACCCAGGAGTGGAACTGCTGGATCACAGTTTATACGTATGTTCGGCTTTTGGTAGATACTGCCAGTTTTCCAACAGGGTCACACCAGCTTGGTCCATTCAGGTTACAATGAAACACCTTAGCCTGGGTAATTTGTAAACAACAAAAAATTATTTCTCACAGTTCTAGAGGCTGGGAAGTCCAAGATCAAGGTGCCAGCAGATCCAGTGTCCAGGGCGGGCTCTCTGCTTCAGAGATACGGTGCCTTCTCACTGCATCCACACATGGTAGAAGGGACAGAAGGGCTCCCTCAAGCCTGTTTTATAAGGTGCTAACCCCATTCATGATCTCCACCCTCACGACCTAACCACCTCCCACAGGCCCCACATCTTTGTTTTATTATTTTTTTGAGATGGAGTCTCGCTCTGTCACCCAGGCTGGAGTGCAGTGGCACGATCTCGGCTCACTGAAATCTCCACCTACTGGGTTCAAGCTATTCTCCTGTCTCAGCCTCCCGAGTGGCTGGGATTACAGATGTACGCCATCACACCTGGCTAATTTTTGTATTTTTAGTACAGATGGGGTTTCACCATGTTGGCCGGGCTGATCTCAGACTCCTGGCTTCAAGTGATCTGCCCCCTGCCAGCATCCCAATGTGCTGGGATTACAGTCATGAGCCACCATACCCAGCCCCAAAGGCCCCACCTCTTAATGCCATTGCTTTGGGGGTTAGGTTTCAACATATGAATTCAAAGCGTACACCTACATTCACAACACAGCACTGACTTAGATTCCCTGCAAAACCCATGAGAGTTTCATTTCCTCCATATTTTCATCAGCATTTCATCTTGTCAGATTTACTCTCTGTAGGTTCTAAGTATTATTCCCCCTCTGCTGATTTACTTATTATAAACAGTACATAACTGATCAGATAAACACTTGTCCCTTTGCCACCCCAACGCCTGCCCCCACTTCATGTTCCAGGAACACTCCATTAAACCACCCCCTACTGTACTGGTGGGTGGTGGGAGGGGGCTCATCGGGTGGGGTCTTTGCTGTATTATTCTGTGTCACTGAGGCCTATCCCAGTGCTCTGCACACGCAGGTGCAAATATCTGTTGTATGATTACATAAAAGAATGATGTGAAAGACTATTTGTCTGTACCACAATCATGAACGTCCCCAACCACTTGAAGGCACTCATAGTGTCTTAATCATCTTAGGCCTTCGATCTGGCATAGGGAACTCCTTTAATAAACAATGTCTGCTAAACCAAATGGCTTCCTGAGGCCTGGCATTTTAGGCTGTGTCCCCTGCCCCACCTCACCCAGCCTGGGGCATTGAGCCTGGCTGGGCACACACGTGATAGTTGTAATCATATTGTCATAACATCCCTGAGACTACATTAATTACATATTGAGTGTTATAGTACTATTATAGCAGGTGGCAGATGTTGGCATACTGGGCAGAGATGTGTTGGTGTGAAAGTCTCTATGTACTTTAGAGACAGGGTCTCCCTCTTTTGCCCAGGCTGAAGTGCAGTGGTGCCATCATAGCTCACTGTAACTTCAAACTTCTGTGCTCAAGTGATCCTCCCACCTCAGCCTCCTGAGTAGCTGGAACTTGAGGCACGTACCACCACACCCAGCTAATTTTTAAATTTTTTTGTAGAGATAGGGTCTAGCTGTTACCTACACTGGTTTTGAACTCCTGGCCTCAAGCAGTCCTTCTGCCTTGGTCTCCCAAAGTGCTGGGATTATAGGTGTGATCCACCACCTCCAGCCAAAATCTCACTTTAAGTGGGGTCCCTAACTCCAGACATGTGATAAGCTGTGGTTCATAGGCATAAAGAGCATCCAGCCTGGGGCCCCGGGGTCAGAGTTTTCCCTCGCATTGTCCCCTGGGTTCTTCATCCCTCCTAATCTTGCAAACCAGCTGTCAATTGGGTTGAGATGGTATCTCTTTCATAGGGTCATTGTGAGTATTAAATGACTTAATATATGTAAAGCACTTAGCTTAATGCCTGGCAGACAGTAAGGTATGGAGTAAGTTGTAACTCTTATTATTATTGCTGTTGCTGTTAGCAACAGAGTGAGGAATGCTAGGAGTGACCATGCCCAGCACCGAATGAGGCCTTCATAGCCTTGGGCTAAAGGAAAAAGAGCAGAAAGGTGAACACAGGGGAAGGCCTCAATTTCAACACAGATGCATTAGACCAAGGACTCTGAACTCACTTTCCCTGGAGGTGGGGGTGCTATCAGCTGCTTAATGGAGCATCATGGAAAATGTGGGACTCAAGGCCTGAAGGACTCCATTCCTAAGAGCTGGGAGCAGGAGACATGCTACGGAGTTTGAATCTTGCCTAGCACAGCGATTTCTGCCTGCTGGAAGGGCTCTGTCAGGGCCTAGTGGAAGCCCCTGCCTCAGTGGGGCAAACTGCCACTGGACACACCCATCATTCATCATCACCTCTCTGGGACAGTAGTAGCAGCCAGGCACCTCCAAAGAGCTTGACAACAGAGGAACCCGCTTCGGCCCCTCCTCTGAAGACAGGACCCAGCGCTACTCCAGCTCTGAACTGGTTCAAGGTGAGAGACATCATCCACAGAGGCCACAAAACCAAGAGGTGGATGCCTCATTGTTACTTCATGCTGTCTGGGAGCAAAGAGAGGGCCTTAGGCACAAAATCCTCCAGACCCGCATCTGCCCCTTGGCTTTCTCAACCCTTCACTCTCCAACTTCTATAAAGAACCTGTACAGTGGCCAGGCACCGTGGTTCACACCTGTAATCCCAGCATTTTGGGAGGCCAAGGCGGGCGGATCACTTGAGGTCAGGAGTTCGAGACCAGCCTGGCCAACATGGTGAAACCCCATCTCTAACAAAAATACGAAAATTAGCCAGCTGTGCTGGTGGGCATCTGTAATCCCAGCTACTTGAGAGGCTGAAGCAGGAGAATCACTTGAACCTGGGAGGCGGAGGTTGCAGTGAGCCGAAGTTGCGCCACTGCACTCCAGCCTGGGCAACAGAGCAACACTCTGTCTCAAAAGAAAAGAAAAGAAAAGAACCTCTGCAGAATGAGGGGAAGCAGGGAAGCAGGCAGGGGTGAACAAGATGGCCATGAATTGATAATTACTGAAGTTGGGTGATAGGCTCATGGGGATTTGTTATTCTACTCTCTCTACTTTTTTGTGTTTGAAAGTTCATAATAAATAATGTTGCTCAAAGGAAGCTATTAATAGTTTGAGGCCAGGCAGGGTAAAGAGCATCTCCTAGATTTTTTTTTTTTTTTTTTTTTAGAGATAGGGTCTTGCTTTGTTGCCCAGGCTTGTCTCAAACTCCTGGCTTCAAGGGATCCTCCCACCTCGGCTTCCCAAAATGCTGGGATTACAGGCACAAGCCACCACATCCAACCTCCCTCATATTTGACTAAGAAGTCTCATAAATCTGAGAACACCTAGCAAGGAATTAAGGCGAGGGTGTGGCACTGTTCTGGCTTCAGTCTATCACCAGGCAGAGTCCACGCATTCTTCCCAGGGAGAAAGAAGCAGTGACAGCTCTTGGGCTTTGAGGGAAATGATTCAGCGGGAGAAAGAAGGTGGAGAGGGACTAATATGCAGATACCATTGCTGCAGGTGGCTCTGCCCCTAAGCACTGAGGAGGGCACTGGTCCCTCTGGCCCCACCCAGCCTTCACCCCAAGGTGAAGTATGCTTTCTCAGGTCCCCAAGGATGGGTGGCCAGGTCCCCCACTGGGAGTGGAGGTCTCACTCCCTTCCTTGGGTTCTGACCTCCACATTATCTGGCTGTGAGGGTGACCTGCCTGGCTTTCCTCACTAAGTGCAGCTCCCCGCAGCTGAAAGCCACACTCTCAACACAGGACTCCTGAGATCTGACACTGGCCGATTCACACCCTGCTTGAAGCTGGCATTTGAGAGGCCTTCAGGTTGACAACAGCAGCAACAAGTTTGCTGTTCAAAGTAGGCCAAGTCACGGCTTTGGGCGGCATCATTTGAAAAGTGCTGGGGTCAGCCAGGCGCAGTGGCTCACTCCTGTATCCCAGCACTTTGGTAAGCCAACGCAGGTGGAGCACTTGAGGTCAGGAGTTCAAGAACAGCCTGGCCAACATGGAGAAACCCCGTCTCTACTAAAAATACGAAAATTAGTCGGGTGTGGTGGCAGGCCTCTGTAATCCCAGCTACTCGGGAGGCTGAGGCAGGAGAATTGCTTGAACCCGGGAGGCGGAGGTTGCAGTGAGCTGAGATCATGCCACCACACTCCAGCCTGGGCAACGGAGTAAGACTGTCTCAAAAAAAGAAAAAGGGAAAAAAAAAGTGGTGGGGGTTGTGTGCAGTGTCTCACATCTGTAATCCCAGCACTTTGGGAGGCTAAGGCAAGATCTCATGAGGCCAACCTGGGCAACATAACAGCATGACCTCATCTCTATAAAAAACTTAATTTGGCTGGGCGCGGTGGCTCACGCCTGTAATCCCAGCACTTTGGGAGGCCGAGGCGGGCGGATCACAAGGTCAGGAGATCAAGACCATCCTGGCTAACACAGTGAAACCCCGTCTCTACTAAAAGTGCACAAAAATTAGCCAGGCGTGGTGGCAGGCGCCTGTAGTCCCAGCCACTCTGGAGGCTGAGGCGGGAGAATGGCCTGAACCCAGGAGGTGGAGGTCGCAGTGAGCTGAGATCGTGCCACTGCACTCCGGCCTGGGTGACAGAGCAAGACTCCATCTCAAAAAAAAAAAAGAAAAAAAAAGAAAAAAATTTAATTAGCCAGGCATGGTGACAGGTACCTGAAGTCCTAGTTACTCAGAAGGCTGAGGCAGGAGGATCACTTAAGCCCGGGAGTTTAAGGATACAGTGAGTTATGACTGCACCACTTCGCTCCAGGCTGGGTGATTCCCTAAAAAAAAGAAAAAAGAAAAAGATGGGAGGATGGGAGGCGGGGCTAGGGGACTGGGAAGGTCCCTCAACCCTTTCTACATGCCTTACCCAGGGTATCTCCCATCATGGCTGGTTACTGTGCTAAAATTATTATTATTATTTTTTGAGACAGAATATCACTCTGTCATCCAGGCTGGAGTGCAGTGGTGCGATCTCAGCTCACTACAACCTCCGCCTCCTGGCGGGCTCAAGTGATCTTCCCACCTCAGCCTCCCATGTAGCTGGGACTATAGATGAGTGCCACCATGCCCAGTTACTTTTTGTATTTTTTACCTAGGCTGGTAGTGTGCTAAAATTCTACCACTTGGGCAACAGTCTTTGGGGCTACATACTGCCTTTTTTTTTTTTTTTTTTTGAAACAGAGTACCACTCTGTCGCCCAGGCTGGAGCGCAGTGGCACAATCTCGGCTCACTGCAACCTCCGCATCCTGGGTTCATGGAATTCTCGTGCCTCAGCCTCCTGAATAGCTGGGATTACAGACGTCTGCCACTACACCTGGCTAATTTTCTTATTTTTATAGAGACGGCGTTTCACCCTGTTGGCCAGGCTGGTCTTGAACTCCAGACCTCAGGCGATCTGCCCACCTTGGCCTCCCAAAGTGCTGGGATTACAGGCGTGAGCCACTGCGCTCGGCCCATGTTGCCTTTTTGAGATACTTTTTTCAAAGCTACCCTGGGACGGTAATACAATAAAACTAGTACCTGTGCATAAATTGTTAACTGACCTGCCCAGCATGGGTACCTAACTGGGGTTTAGGGTAGGGGACAGAGGGCTTTTTAAGATTGGTGGTGAGGGATGGGGATTAGTACAGACAGCTCGGGTAGGGTCCACTCCTGCTTCCAGGGTGCAGGTTGCTGGACTTGGAGCATGGGATGAAGAGATGTTCAGAGATAGAGATCATTAGGTTGCTGAACTCCCCTAGGGCAGTGGAGTGAAAAAGCTGTAGCAGCCAAGGCAGGGTGTAGATCCCTGGAGGCTGACGGCTTGGGGTGGGGCCACAGTGAGCCCAACCCCTGATGGCTCTAGTTCTTGTCCCTTGCAGAGCTCAGAAATGGAGGTGGCTCCTGTGCCTTGCCAAGCAATGGTTCCCTGAAAAGAACCCATAAGGATACCCCCAATCCACCCCAATGTGTTTCTGGTGTTATTGTAGATAATCTCCCCAACAGTGGGTGAGCTTGGGGTGGGGGAACCTGGCTGCTGGGAATGGAAACGCCCTAGAGCCTCCATCCTGTACAGCTGCCCAGTGGACACACCTCTCTCCCCAGCAATTTCTCAAGGCACAAGATAAAGTAAGGGGCAAATACAAAGATAAAGCTGTGAGGCAGGAGGGTCTGAGTCTGCCTCTAAAGGAGTGGCCAAGACTCCTGTTTCTCTGCATTTTTCTTTTTCTTGAGACAGGGTCTCGCTCTCTCACCCAGGTTGGAGTGCAGTGGCACGATCCTAGCTCACTGCAGCTTCAAGCTTCTGGGCTCAAGTGATCCTCCCACCTCAGCCTCCCAAGTAGCTAAGACGACAGGTGCGCCACCACGCCTGGCTAATTTTTTAAACTTTTTTGTAGAGATGGGGTCCCTGTTGCCCACCACGCCTGGACCCTCAACACTTAATAGAGATAATAACATATATCCAACCCTTGGTAAATGCCAGGACTCATCCTAAGACCTACATCGATAAACTCCTTTAATCTTCACAACACTGGGAAATACATATATATACTTATCCTCCTTTTACAGGTGAGAAAACTAAGGGACAGACAGATAAATCCCTTGCCCAAGGTCACAGAGCTGGTGAGAGGCAGGTTGGGACGCAGGCCTAGGCTGCCTGTGCTGCAGAGCTGCGCCCTTGACCACTGTGCACTCTGCCTCTCATGCCCTCAGCTCTACCAGGTTGGGCAGGAGAGAGATGGGAGAAGCAGTGGCCACTTGCTCTGGGCCAGGCACTTGGCAAACACCTGTAGGTTCAATCTCAGAAGAACCCAGTGAAGAATGAGCCAGATACTCACTGTCCACGTAGAGAAGCAAGACCAGAAGTCTGACATCTGCCAAAGCCACACAGCCCTGGAAGTGAGGGAGCTGAAATCCAAACCTCTGCCTGAGCTCTGCCCACCAGGTGTCTCCTCCCCAGCCCATGTAGGGAGCTGAAGAGAATGGAGACCAGAGGGGAGGGAAAGAGGAGGCTGGAGAGGAGCTCCAGAGGTCTTCCTCAGGCCTGACAGCTGCCCCTGGCTTCCCTGAGGTCCACAGGAACCTCCAGACCTTCCCAGGATTGCCCAGCAGGGGAGGGGGCCCAGTGGGGCAGGAACTCAAGGCAGCTGGGCTCCTGGAGAGCAGCCACCCTGCCGCTCCTGCCTGCCTCAATGCAACGGTCTCAAGCTGGGCTGCCAGGATGGGAGGCAGGTCTTGTGGAGTCGCCCACACACCACACACCTGCCCTGAGGCCTTCAGGGACCAATGCAACAGGAGAAGCATTCCCAAGCACCGCGTGCTCCAGTGGTCCCTCCTGCTCCACCTGGGCCAACAGGGCTGAGGCCTGGAGGAGGAAGCTCCTCTGGAGGACATGGATGATAACCTGGATTGCCAGTGGGGAAGGTCTGGAGCACTGGGGGCAGCCCAGGACCCAGAAAGCCAAGGACGGGGACCCACACAAGGCACAGTGGGGACAGAGATGCTGCTCTCAGGACTTGGTTCAGCCAAGGCATGTCCTGCTGCCAGGCCTGCGGTCCCTTAACTCCCCTCTGACCCAGCCTCCACCATCCCCAAGAAAGGGACAAGGGGCTTCGGAGAGGGGCCAGGTGTACTACAGGAACGGAACAGATGGGTGGTGGGAAGGGCCCAGGGCTTCACTAGTGCAGACGCCGCCGGTACAGCACCACCAGGAGTGTGACTACCAGCACCCCTGTCACAGCCACCTGGAGCCACAGAGCCCCAGGTAAGGGCCTGTGGCATGGCACCTCCCTCTCCTGGAACTTCCGGTCGGTTTGTGGCCTGGGGCCACCATCCGGGTCCGCAGGTGGCCCAGGGTTGCCCTCCAGGAGCTGGATGCTGGGGTTCTCAGCCACGTGGATCCCAAAGGTGCCCTCGGACTTGTACTCATTCTCCTCTGGGCCATGGCAGGGCCCCATGCCCAAGGAGGTGCTGGCACTGATGGCAAGATCCTCGAAGCAGCCCGAGAATGGGCTGTCTACCTGGGATGCCAGCACGCCAGGCTTACTCAGCTCCGACCCAAGGCCCCTATTCTCAGAGCTGCTGTCTAGCCAGGCTGAGCTGCCTCCAGTGGCACCGGCGGGTGTTGGAGCTGCTGGGGTCTCCTGGGAAAGAAAGGAGAGCACTGGAAGGGACTGGGGTTGGCAGGGAGACGAACCTGGTAGGGCGGTCCCATTCCCAGGCCAGGGCATGAACTAACACTCCAACCCCTCAATTCCCAATCTATAATGCCCCTAGGCCACCTTTTCTTGGAGCAGTGGGGGTAGAGGGGACCAAGGACCTGCACCAATGGTGGCCTCCTCCAGGGCAGCCTTTCCCTACTCCCTGGCCTGCCTGTGAGCTCATGCCCACCTGGAAGCCCTTGGTAGGGCGGGGCTCCATCCTGCACTGACATCCTGCCTGGGCCTGAGAACTAGAGAGCAGCCACAGGGTCAGAGGCCTGGCCATGTGCCCAAAGGGCCCTATGGACTTGGCTCTTCCCAGCAGACAGCCGCAGCTAGGGTTAGATGTGAGGCTTGGAGCAGGCAACAATGGGGGGCTGCTGGGTGTGAGTGGCTGCTCCAGGTGGGACTGCGTTCTGTAAAGCCTGGCCATGGAGGGACACACCAGGCATCCTGGTGAAGAGCAAGGCAAGAGGCAGATGGGCCACTGTGCTGTCCCCGTCACTGCTTCCTTATGTGCAAAACGGCACCGCTCGGCTTCACTAGGAACTACGAGCCCTAAATGAACTTATACACCTGACCAGTGGGTGCCCCCTGTGGCTGACCCTCCTGAGGTGTCCAGACTTAGAAGCTCAATGACTGTTCCTCCTGGAGAACATGGTGTGGGGCCTGCATGAGGCTGGTTCTCAACTGTCTGTATGCCCTCAAGGAGAGGCCACAGAGCAGCACAGGCTGGACACAGAATGCAGACTGGGAAGGGGCCAAGGCCAGGGCCAGGTGGGTAAGCTCTCCCGGGGGAAGGGGCCAGGATCCCTGCCAGGAAGGGCGAGGACTCACCTCATTTCTGCTGCTCCTGTCAGTGGGGACTGTGCTGGCAGACACCTTGGTGAGCACCATGCTAGTAGGCACTTTGGATGGCACCATGCCAGCACGGGTTGAGTTGATGGGCAATTTGGATGGTGCTGGATTGGTGAGCACATTAGAAGGCACTGCACCAGGGGGCTTTGAGCTAGTTGGCAACTTGGAGGGCACTGTGCTGACAGATGCTGGGTTGGCAGGCACTTTCGGGGCCACTGTGTTCACAGGCATCAAGGTGGTAGGCACTTTGGAGGGCAGAGAGTTGGCAGGTGCCTCTGCCCCACTGGAGCAGATGATAGGCTCGGCCTGGTCACTCTCTGCACCCTGTTTACCCTCTGCAGCCCCTGCAGAGGCCAAGCCAGGGGATGAGGAGGAGAAGGAGGTGCCAGTAGATACAACTGACCCTGTGGGTCCAGGCAAGCGGCTTGCCCTGGGGGTGGAACGGGCCAGGGGCTGGAAGGAGACAGATGGAGACACAGGCCCACGGGATGGTGTGAGGCTGGAGGTCGCACCTGCCGGTGGAAAAACACAAGTGGAAACACAGACCCAAAGACCATTACCTTGAGGCCTGGAGAAGGGTCCCTCTGGCCCAGGTCTCATGGTCCCTACTGTGTCTAGGCCTCCAAATCTCCTGTCCTTGGAGGAGATGCCACAGTCCCTTTGGTCACTGCTTCCTGGCCTGAAAGCCCAACAGCTGCCCTCAGTCCTTGACCTGTAGCCCCAGGTCTGTCCTGGCACACAGTGAAATGGTACCTAGGAGCTTGAAGATCATTATTAATTATTCTCTCCGCTTTTTCCTCTCCCACCTGGGAAACCTCCCCTCTCCTGTGTCTACCTTTTCTACCTTGACCTTAGCCTCATGCAATCCTGGACACTTCCCCCACTGCTGTCCCTCTCCTACCACCATGAGTGGGAGCAGCCATGGATCAGGGCGAGGGGTGGCAGGATGGCTCATGCAGAACAGCTCACACCAGCCGAGAGGCCTGGCCATCCCGGAGGCTTGGGAAGAGAGGGGAGAAGGACAAAGCCACCCCTGGGAGGCTGCCTGACCTGGGTGGGGGAAGCAGGGGATAGCAGGTGGTGATGGTCTGTAAAGGCAGTTGCAGCAGGACTCTCCACGGAACTCGGAATGCACATGCCAAGCCCCACAGCTGGCAAAAGTCAGGGTGATTCTGATGTACAGCTCCCCCACCACAATCTAATACCACAGAATCTCATGGGACCTGTGTCTACAAACGTACTGAAACCTAAGCGCCCTCTGCCTCTGTGGTCTACAGCAACTCCTGAAAGGCATCCCGTGGCCAGGTGACACTGCAAAGCAGACAGGTGCTTGGAGCAGTTTGGGGATGACAAAAGTACTAAGATGACGTCTCCCAGCCTCTAACTGCTCATGTGTCTTGTGGCTGTCCCAGGGCACTGAGGGCTGACTGGGCACCAGCGTCATGTGGAATAGTTTGGGAAGTAGGAAAGAGACATGCTGGCCTGAGAGGTCCAGATGGACAACTATATATTTCTGAGGGGGAGCACTGACATCTGGAGTTGAGTCCAGGCCACTGGATGATGAAGACCTTACTTCCTCTGGGGACTGAGAAGTTTTCATGATTCACCGGAAACTGGAGATCTCTGCGGTAAGATAGTGCCTAAAGGTTCCCCTGCCAACAGCTGATGCAGCCCTTCACTGTCCCTCTCCCACTGCCCTACAGGCCCTGGCTGTTCCCTACAGTCCCTTTGGCAGAGCGCAAAAATGGCCCTACTTAACTCGCTAATCTCCACCCAGCCCCTCTGCACTGTGCCTGTCAGTCCTCCCGTCTAGGGAGGGAGTCTATTTCCCTACTCCTTGAATCTAGGCTGGCCTTATAACTTGCTTTTGCCCACAGAATGGAGCACAGGGGACACTGTGCCAGTTTTGAGCCCTCTCTCTCTCTCTGAGAACTCTGCCCAGCTGCCATGATGGGTTTGTGTGCTGGAGGATGAGAGACTACATAGAAGAGAACCAAGGTGCTCAGCAAACAGCCAGAGGCAGAACTTACGTATATACCGGTGAGTACTTGAGAGGAAATTCAGCCAAGACCAGAAGAAATGCCCATGTAGGTAGCCCAAATGCCTGACCCACAGGATCATATGCTAAATAAATGGCTGTATTCTAAGCTACTAAAAAAAAAAAATTGGAAAACTGGAGTGGACTATTTGTTACACAGCAAATGCTAACTGATACACCCACTAAGGAACTGGTTTGCTTCCTGGGTTGAACTCCCTTTATTCCCACCTTGTCTCCTGTTCAAGGAAACCAGATGGGGCAACTCTAATTCTTACCCTCACTTGAGAGATCAGAAGGACCCTATACTTCCAGATTCCATGCATACCTGCTGTGTGGGTACTGCCCAGTTCTGTGTCCTGCTCCTGATGCCCGCTGGAGGTCAGAGGGCTGAGGGCTGCCAGGTCAGAGGAGGACTCCAGGGGGCCACCATCTGGACTCCTTGGGATGGCTCTGGGGCTGAGCATCCGCAGGGCTTGCTCTGAACTCTGCAATGAGGGAAAATATGAATAAGGCAGTTGCCTCTCCCAAGAGCTCACAAAGGGCAGCTTGTGCTCTTGGGGCATCTCCTATAGGCCTCAGCCCACACCATGGAGCACAGGAGCCAGGGGAGCCCTTGCCTGGGCTCTGGTAATTCCCAGACCCTCTGTCCACAGGTGTCCTTACGTCTACCTCACAGAAAACACACAGCATTGCCAGGTGCGGTGGCTCACGCCTGTAATCCCAGCACTTTGGGAGGCAAAGGTGGGCAGATCACCTGAGGTCAGGAGTTTGAGACCAGCCTGGCTGACATGGCAAAACCCCATCTCTACTAAAAATACAAAAATTAGCTGGGCGTGGTGGTGGGTGCCTGTAATCCCAGCTACTCAGGAGGCTGAGGCAGGAGAATGACCTGAACCCAGGAGGCAGAGGTTGCAGTGAGCCAAGATCACTCCACTGCACTCCAGCCTGGGTGACAGAATGAGACACTGTCACACACACACACACACACACAACTGTGGTCTCCCAGCTGGTTGCTGACAGAGGATTAGGGCTGCCACAGGGTGAAGACCTGGTCAGCAGCCTGGAAGCTGGTCTGGGGCAGATCCCCACTGAGGAAGCCCTAGGGTTCTGAGCAGAGATTACGCGTGATTTATAGGGGACGGGAGAGGGTTTCTGGGCAGAAGTGGGCAGATAGGAACACAAAAGTGGTGGCTCAAGGTAGACTATGAGGACAGACCTCTCCTGGGGACTCTGGCGCCTGGGTCTCCTGGACAGGCATGGGGTAACTTGGCTCCTTCTCTCTGCAGCTGTTGTAGGGGATGCTGTGGGCCGCAGCAGGTGTGGGGGGCCCTGGCCTCTCAGCAGGAAGTGACGGTGGCTCCAGTGGGTCTGGGGGACGGTCCGAGGTCCCTGGAGGACAAAGATGTAGTGATATCAAGAAGGAATCAGGGCTGGGCACAGTGGCTCATGCCTGTAATCTCAGCACTTTGGGAGGCCAAGGCAGGCAGATCACGAGGTCAGATCGAGACCATCCTGGCTAACACGGTGAAACCCCATCTCTACTAAAAATACAACATTATTACTAGCCGGGCGTGGTGGCGGGCGCCTGTAGTCCCAGCTACTCAGGAGGCTGAGGCAGGAGAATGGCGTGAACCCGGGAGGCGGAGCTTGCAGTGAGCCAAGATCGCGCCACTGCACTCCAGCCTGGGCGACAGAGCGAGACTCCGTCTAAAAAAAAAAAAAAGAAGGAATCAGGGGCTGGGCACAGTGGCTCATGCCTGTAATCCCAGGATTTGGGGAGGCCAAGGCAGGTGGATTAGGAGGTCAGGAGTTCAAGACCAGCCTGGCCAACATAGTGAAACCCCATCTCTACTAAAAATACAAAAATTAGCCAGGCGTGCTGGCAAGCACCTGTAATCCCAGCTACTCAGGAGGCTGAGGCAGAAGAATTGCTTGAACCTGGGAGACGGAGGTTGCGGTGAGCTGGATCGCGCCACTGCACTCCAGCCTGGGCAACAGAGCAAGACTCCGTCTCGGGGGAAAAAAAGAAAAAGAAGCCAGACGCGGTGGCTCACGCCTGTAATCCCAGCACTTTGGGAGGCCGAAGTGGGTGGATCACCTGAGGTCGTGAGTTCGAGACCAGCCTGACCAACATGGAGAAACCCTGTCTCTACTAAAAATAACAAAATTAGCCAGGCGTGGAGGCGCATGCCTGTAATCCCAGCTACTCGAGAGGCTGAGGCAGGAGAATTGCTTGAATCTGGGAAGTGAAGGTTGCCGTGACCTGAGATTGCACCATTGCACTCCAGCCTGGGCAACAAGAGCGAGACTCCGTCTCAAAAAAAAAAAAAAAAAAAAAAGAAGGAATCAGGGACTATAGGGAGGCTGAGGAAGGAGAACCACTTGAACCCGGGAGGCAGAGGTTGTGGTGACCCGAAGTCATGCCACTGCACTCCAGCCTGGGCGACTGAGTAAGACTCCGTCTCAAAAAAAAAGGAATTGGGGGTTCTCCTCATGATTAAAGAGGCTTGGGTGCTCTTGGGTACACCCCCCGCCCCACCCATAGGTCCAAAAGCTGTTCTGATGTGGGTCCACTCCTCAAGAGTGACAAGCAGGGCCGGGCTTGGTGGCTCACGCCTGTAATCCCAGCACTTTGGGAGGCCAAGGCGGGTGGATCATGAGGTCAGGAGATCGAGACCATCCTGGCTAACACGGTGAAACCCCATCTCTACTAAAAAATACAAAAAGTTAGCCGGGCATGGTGGCAGGCGCCTGTAGTCCCAGCTACTCGGGAGGCTGACACAGGAGAATGGCATGAACCCGGGAGGTGGAGCTTGCAGTGAGCCGAGATTGCACCACTGCACTCCAGCCTGGGCGACAAAGCGAAACTCCATTTCAAAAAAAAAAGGAGTGACAAGCATCACTTGGCAAGGGGGCAGGAGTGGGAGGGTGAGAGCAGATGGAGGACATGGTAGCAAGGGAGGAAGGGGAGTATGGGGGGGCCTCGTGGGTCTCTAGTCACCCACACCGTGTCAGCAGTCACCCTTCTCTGTCCCCTGGCATCCTAGGACCCAGTGGCTTTCTCCTCCACATGACTATCATTGCTCACTGACCCCTGCCCTGATGCTGCCACCTGAGCCCCTCCCCTTTGCCCCCACCCCTCATCAGGCCCTACCACAGCCATTGTATTCAGGGGATCACTATTTTTTGGGGTTTTTTTTTTTTTTTTGACACGGAGTCTCACTCTGTCATCCAGGCTGGAGTGCAGTGGCGCAATCTCGGCTCACTGCAACCTCCACGTCCCCGGTCCAAGCAATTCTCCTGCCTCAGCCTCCCAAGTAGCTGGGATTACAGGCTTGCACCACCACGCCCAGCTAATTTTTTTGTATTTTTGGTACAGACAGGGTTTCACCATATTGGCCAGACTAGTCTCGAACTCCTGACCTTGTGATCCGCCCGCCTTGGCCTCCCAAAGTGCTGGGATTACAGGCGTGAGCCACCGTGCCCAGCCAGGGATCACTATTAATCTCCACACATGAAGAGACATATTTAAAAAGAAGGAAGGAAAAAAAGGAAGGAAGAGAGGAAGGGAGGGAGGGAGGGAGGGAGGAAAAGCAAGGAAGAGAAAAAGGAAAGAAAAGCAAGCATGAGAGCCAGACGCGGTGGCTCACACCTATGATCCCAGCACTCTGGGAGGCCGATCGCTTCAGCCCAGGAGTTTGAGACCAGCCTGGGCAACATAGTGAGATGTCATCTCTACAAAAAATTTAAAAATTAGCCAGGTATAGCTGTCCATGCCTGTAGTCCCAGCTACTCTGGAGGCTGAGGTAGAAGGATCACTTGAGCCCAGGAGGTCAAGGCTGCAGTGAGCTATGATTGCACCACTGCACTGCAGCCTGGGTGGCACAGCAAGACTGTGTCTCTAAAAGGAAAAAAAAAAGAGAGAGAGAGAGAAAGAAAAGAAAAACATGGATGTCCCACAGCTATAAATGTGACCAGGGTCTCGGGGGTTACCTCTAGTTTGAAATATAAATAGGGCTGGCTTGATTTTTTTTCCCATGTCTTTTTTTTTTTTTTTTTTGAGATGGAATCTCACTCTGTCGCCCAGGCTGGAGTGCAGTGGCGCGATCTCAGCTCACTGCAACCTCTGCCTCCCTGGTTCAAGTGATTCTCCTGCCTCGGCCTCCTGAGTAGCTGGGACAACATGCCCGGCTAATTTTTTGTATTTTTAGTAGAGACGGGGTTTCACTGTTTTAGCCAGGATGGTCTCCATCTCCTGACCTCATGATCCGCCTGCCTCAGCCTCCCAAAGTGCTGGGATTACAGGTGTGAAACACCGCGCCCAGCCTCTTCCCATGTCTTGATCTCACTCAGGATCAAACTCAATCTCACCAAATCGCCTCCGAGCACTCAGAGTGGCAGGGACACTGAGAGGGACTTAAAGAATAATTGGGCAACTGATAGAGGGCGTCGAAGGCTCTCAGGGTAAACCAGGGGAGGGGAAGAGAAGGAGAGAGGGAGGGTGAATGAGTAGGTGGGGGAGAAGAAATGAGGAAGGGTGGGAGGCGAACGCTACAGCCGTGAAAGTTAAGAGGAGAACTCCATGTGCTGGGCATACAGGAAGTGCCCAGCCCAGCTCAATACGCAACACGCATCGTCCTGCGGTATCACCCACTGCAGCTCCCCGCGGCAGATGCTGCCATGAGCTTCATTTTACAGAAGAGAGGCCTGAGGCTCAGGGAAATTAAGGGACTTGGCCAAAGGGACACAGCTGGTAAGTGGCTCACCCTGGATCTACACCCAGGTTTATTCATCGCTTCACAGTGACAAGAAAGAGGATGACAGAGAAAGGCAGGAAGTACAGGGAGAGGGAAAGGGAGAGCAGAGGCCAGGGAGCAGGCTGGGGGTCCAGGAGGAGGGCAAGGGCAGGACGCTCACGAGGCTGGTAGCTCTGGTAGACAGAGGCCACTTCGTCCGCGAGATCAACTAGCTCACAGTCCCTCAGTGCCGCAATGAAGTACTCCACCCAGCCGGGCCGCCGCTGAAGGGTACTGAAGAGATGCCAGAGGGTGTCCCGGTTCCCTGAGAGTGTGCAGGTGGCCCGCAGTCGATCCTGGAAGACACAATGCCACTGTCCTGCTCAAGCCAGGTGGCCCCTGCCACTTCCCCACCCAGAATGAAGCCACAGCAGGGGGGAGGGGTGCCAAGAAAGCCACAAGAGCAAGGCGGCCACGTGAAACTGGATCGGAGCCCAGGACAGGGCCAGGTATGGAGTGAGGAAGAGCAATTAGCAGCCACATCAATAAAGGCAGC